>NC_064862.1:17919814-19119814 GCF_024139225.1 Suncus etruscus
TATAATAAATGAAATCTAGTCCCAGACCATTTGTGGCTCAAGAGTAGGATTCAGACTAAGAGCTGCCTCCAAACAAAACCAACAAATTGAAGTCTTAGGAGTATTGATAATTTTCAAGTCTATTTAATTTTAAGCTACAGTTTCCTTTATATCAGAACACCTACGAGTCAAGCATACAATAGTTGTCTTTGGAGAGCAGTATTTTATAATGAGATCAATTTTGAATTCAAATTCTAATTGTTCAGGGCAGAGTGATAGTAAAGCCGATCCCCTGATATATCATATGGTCCCCCAAGTATTGCCAGGAGTAATTCCTGAATTCATTCTGGGTGTAGCCCCAAAACCAAACAAAAAAAAAATCACTCATTCTAATTATTTACCAAATTACTTCTTTTAGTACAACTACCCTTTATTCTCTTTCTTATTCCCTTTTTTTTTTGACCATACCACACTTGATAATATCCCATGAATAGTACTATGTCAATTAACAATGCATAATTAATTCCTAAAATGACACTTCTTTGCTTTGTACTTTCTAAGTGAAAGAATGTCATCTTGCACATTCTTTTCCTCATAAATTGTGCAAACATTCCTGGGTACATACTAGTTTAATCCACTTCTCTACAGAGGGAGTGTCTTTATGAGAGAGGAGGCATATAGGTGATTAACATGGTTGGTGACTTAATTGAAATAATTCAACTTAGTGTAATAAAGACACATGAAATCCATTAAGACCAGTGGAGAGAGCATAGAAATTTCTCTCAGAAGGCTGCTGATGTCTGTGAAAAATTCACTGGGAGAAGGAAGAGAACCATGAAGCAGGCAGAAGGAGCAACAAAGCTAAAGGCCAAAATGAAAAGATGGGTAAATTTCAAAACTTGGGTCATATGGGGACATGCATTTAAATAATGTAACCTGTCTCTGCATAGCTATTTTAATTATTCTATTTGTCTGTATTTTGTCGCTCACTCTTTTTCTTTAATTCTGTAATGAGTTGTTTGGGGCCTTTGTTTTCCTATGTTTAAATATATAACATTTATATCATTCATCATGCTTTTTATCTAGTATTTGTAATACAGATTAAATGGTTTGATAAGGTGAAGCAATGGTTAGGAATTCCTTCCCGTTCTTCTCTTCTAGCTTCATCTGATGATGAGATCAGAGCCAAAGATAGGATCTTGGTGGTTTTCCATGCTTCACTATGCCTTGCTGTAATTTTTTGTACAGTTGCATTTGACCTTGGTCATGCATGGCTGACTTTTGTCAAATTTTCTGTGTGTACAGTAAGAGTGCTACTTTTATCTGTTTGCCATTATATCTATTCTGATCATATAGACACATATTTCTTAATGATGGGGATATGGTGAGCAGTTCCATCATTGTGTGAATTTTATAGGATATGCTTAAACAAACCCATGTGGCAAGTCTGCTAGATACCACCATTGTCTGTCTGGGGGGAGGGGGCAACATCCTATGCAAACTATCATTGGCTGAAACACTGCCATGTTACCTGTGACTTCCAATTCTGATTGCCTCTTTTTTTCCAAGCTTCTTTATTCATGATCAATTTCAGTTTTTATTTAGTTTTATTCACTTAATATAAATGCCAAGAGGGAAATCCAGTTGAGGTGGTGTGTTGTTTTCATCGAGACACATGGGACTCTGTCTTTTTTCTCCTACAATTTGATTAAATAGGATGTGACATGGTTCACACCACTTGCTTTATGGGAGTGGTGGAGTGTAGACGCTTGTTTATTTCTTTGATTTCCAATGGAATTCAGTGGGGTTCAGCCTTCCTCTTGACTTTCCATTTTTCACTCATTACTCTTCTGAAGGTCACTCAGTTGTCTTCCTTCCAGACTTGAAGTAAGAGGGCATGATTCTTAAGAGTTTCAACCATCTGGCTTTCAGAAAAATGAAGACCTTTTACTTTAGTCCAAATAGATTTTTTTTCCATTAGCTTCATAGTGTAATTTAAAAGTTGTGACATATTAGGGCCAGAATGACGGCGCAGCAGTAGGGCATTGGGCTTGCACGTGGCTTACCCAGGACGAGCCTGGGTTCGATCCCCGGCATCCTTATGGTCCCCTGAACCAGGAGTAATTTCTGAGCACATAGCCAGGTGTAACCCCTAAACATCACCAGGTGTGGCCCCCAAACAAACAAACAAATAAGTTGTAATATATCGACTATGTACATTTTCCCTGTTCACTTAGCCTGGGATATTTTCATTAATTTTAGTAACATTTATATTACTAAGTCTGTATAAATATGGATGGATGGACAAACAGACAGATGGACAGACAGACAGAGGGCAGTTGAGGCTCCTATTACTCTATTAGTTGTCATGGGAATGCTGTTTTGTGGTATAGTTTTCAAGTCATCCTGACCTGATAGTTTTGCCAATTAGATGATCACAAACAACTTTTCTTGTTTCAAATGATTCCTTTTCCAAAGATCCAGCCTGGATTTGTTTTGTTTTGCTTTGTGTTGTGTTGTTTTGGGGTCACACCCAGTGGTGTCTAGGGCTTCACCCTGGATCAATTCTGGTAGTGCCCAGGGGACCTTATATGGTGCCAAGGATCAAACCAGGGTCAGGGGCATTAAAGGGAAGTCCTGTGAGCTCTGTACTTTCTGGCTGTACAGTCTAGGTTTCTTTAAAATAGGAGTAAATACACATATTCAAGCATTTTTTCTTTTATTATTTATCTGCACACATAAAAGAAATTGTGTTGAGGTTGTTGATAGTGACCAGCTATCTTGCTCTGCAGATGACTTTACTCACTTGATGGTGCTGGTTTTGTAGGGGTAGGAATTTTCCGCTAGGAAAGGTGTCTTTCCCTTCTCTGTGCTGCCATGGTGGCTCCATCAGTTCTTCCCTCTCCACACCATCACATGCCTAGGCAAGGTTGCTTTGCTGCTCTGTCCTAGAGAACATCATGCCTGACCCATGAGTCAGCCTGCCTAAGAAGCCATAAAAGTAATGTGACTTTGCATACACCACCCAGTCCCTTAGGAGTCTTAACACTTCTGGGATGAAAACTTCCCCCTCAGTTCCAGAAATTAGCCTTTCAAACACATATGTAATTGCCCTACTTGGCAGTCCCGTTTTGAATCATCTTTTTTTCCATAGCACCAGCTTTGTGGGAATCCAATGCATGGGGGAATGAGTAGGCTTGCTATTTTGCTGTAGTCTGCAATGTGCTTCCCAGCACACTCTATCACCTTAACTCGTCTCTTGTCACCTTAACTCACCTGTTTCTTTAAAAAAATAATTTTATTATTTGCTAAATACTAAGGCACCATAATTTACATAGTTATTCATAATTGTGTTTCAAGAGTGCAATGTTCAAATCATACAATGTTAATCCCCCCACCAGTGTTGACTTCCCTCTACCAGTGTCCTCACCCAGTTAGCTTCAGGTTTGCTGATTTATGGACAATCAGAAATAATCCCAAGCAGGAAAATTGCACGTTGTTTCAGCATAAGAAAGTCAATTCTCTTATCTCTACTTTTTTTTTTTTTGAGCCACACTTGGTGCCACTCAGAGATTCCTCCTGGCTATCTGCTCAGAAATTGCCGCTGGCTTGGGGGACCATATGGGACACTAGAGATCAAACTGGGTCTGTCCTAGGTTAGCATGCAAGGCAAACACCTTACAGACTGCACCACCACTCCAGCACCTTATTTCTTCTCTTGTCTCTCCTTCCTTGCCTTATAGGAAAGTTCCATGGACTTAGGGGTTTTGTTGATGTAGGGTAGGTAGATTGATTTGATCTCAGGGTCTCCCTAGGCTTGCCTTAAGAATTCATAAGTTCTGGGCCCGGAGAGATAGCACAGCGGCGTTTGCCTTGCAAGCAGCCGATCCAGGACCAAAGGTGGTTGGTTGGAATCCCGGTGTCCCATGTGGTCCCCCGTGCCTGCCAGGAGCTATTTCTGAGCAGACAGCCAGGAGTAACCCCTGAGCACCGCCGGGTGTGGCCCAAGAACCAAAAAAAAAAAAAACAAACCATAAGTTCTATGGGCCGGAGAGATAGCACAGCAGTAGGGTGTTTGCCTTGCATGTTGCAGACCCAGAATGGACCTGGTTCGATTTCCAGCATCCCAGATGGTCCCCTGAGCCTACCAGGAGCAATTTCTGAGTTCAGAGCCAGGAGTAGTCCCTGAGGCTGCAGGTGTGGCCCAAAAACCAATAAATAAATAAATAAAGTTTAAAAAATTAAAAAAAAAAGAATTAATAAGTTCTAGAAGCCTGAGTGAGTGATAGTACAGTAAGCAGGGTGTTTGCCCTGCATGCAGCCAACTTGGGTTTGATCTTGGCATCCCACACAAACCTTTCAACACTGCAAGAATAATTTCTCAGTGTACAGCCAAGAGTAACCGTAGAGCAGGGGTCTCAAACTCGGGGCCCGCAGGTCGCAAACAGCCCTCCATACAATATTTTGTGGCCATGCCTTAGAGGAATCTTTTTTGTTTTGTTTTGTTTTGTTTTAGTTGTTTGGGTCACACCCCCAATGTTCAAGGCTTACTATTGACTTTGCACTCAAGAATCACCCTGACTGTGCCTCCTGTGGCCCCCAGGTAAATTGAGTTTGAGACCCCTGCCCTAGAGCATTTCAGGGTATAGCTCAAAATCAAACATTTCCCCTCCAAAATTCTTAACTTCTTAGAGCTTCTCCCTTCTGATGGTAAAGCAGCAAATTTTATTTGGGGGAGTGACTTTTTAAAAAAAAATTTCAAGATTTCAAACTGAAGTAAAAAAACAATTTAAGGCCAGGGATGTAATAGGGCTCAGTGGGAATACACATGTGTGAGGCCCTGGATTCCATCTGTAGCACTGTGGCCCCATCAAGGGAAAAATAAAGAAGAAAAATAATCATTTATTGTGACACATTCCATCCCATTTGCTGCTTCTTTGGTTTAACAGTTACTTTTCAAAACAGTTTCTTAAGTGAATAGAGCATTGACAAGACTTTGCCCCTTGGGGAAGGGTAGTATTACCTCAAATTCTCAAATCCTTTTTACAAATAAAAGTGTCATATAGTTATCTTTTCCTCCTCCTCCGCTTCTTCCTTTTCCTCCTCCTCCAAATCTGGCATCTACTAGTTAATTTTGAAACAGCCAACAAGATTATTTCAGTGTTACACAGCACCACTGGGAGAAGAATGGAATTTCATCTTTTTTTTTCCATATGCTGACAAAAATCTCCTGATTTCAGAGTGCATGATGTCACCAGCTAATGGGCAAAATATTTCTTACTAAATGTATTCGTCTTTCCCAGACTCCTTTGTGAAATCCAGAAAAAAAGATTCCACAATCTGTTTCAGATTTCATAGTTACTTGAACAACTCATAAACACTTTTAAAAGTAATTTTGACTTCTTTAAAGAGTGAGGCTAATTTGTTTCATAAACACCAAGAATAACAGATTATTCTGATGGCCATGCCTAGAAGACCACAGTCACACCCAGAGTCTGATGGCTGGTTGGCATTAGAGTCAATTTTGAACATGTCTCCACAACATCATGCTGCCCGCAAGGTAGGGAGTGACCATATATGTATCAGTTCTTGGGCCCAGGGATGGCCCGTTGTAGGGATTATGAAATCAAACTTGGAGAGAGAAGGCCATAAAGCTGTTGTTGATTGGTATCATATGCTGTTTATAAAGCATTGGTTGAACTTTTATTTGACTTTCCAGATCTAAGCGCAACTAAACTAAGGTCCTGGAGAGGAAGTGAGGCCTCAGCACCATCTAAACATGAGATTTGTAGAAATATCTTAAATTTCAAAGCCAGTGGCTTTTCCACTCTCCCAGGCAAAGGCAGCATTTCCTACTTCCAATTTTATCTCTCAGTTCAGCGTTTTTCACCCTTTCTATAACTGTAGCCTATCCAGCATACCATTATAAACAAGGTGGTAGGCCAGTAGTTTTAGACCTTTTCAGACCTGCATTCCTCCAATCCTTGGATCATTACCTCAGTTTTTCATTTAAAATTAAACAGTTGCCTAATAAGTAAGTGGAATTTCTCTTAAGACTCTTCTATACCCTCTGGATTTGAAGGTTATAACCATTATCAGTTTCAGAACACTAGATTAGTTCTTGCTCTTTCTAATGTATTGAGTCAGTGAAACATTTATTCATTCTAATCTGGAACCAAATATAATATCTACTTAGTACATAATTATTTTTCCTTATCTAAATGAACAACACTATCATAGTAGTGTTGGAAATTAGCGTTCTTTTTTTAAGTTTGTGATTCATAGTGAAATAGCACAGTTAAATTATTAATGATTCAATGATACTAATAATTATAAATTGCAGTGATATAATGTTAATACATAACTAAAAATAATACAATGTGTGTTCAGAGCAAGTCAATAAAATGTATTAAGGTTTAAAGCAGTGGTCCTCAAACTATGGCCTATGGGCCACATGTTGTATTTGTCCCCGTTTTGTTTCTTAGCTTCAAAATAAGATATATGCAGTGTGCATAGGAATTTGTTCATAGTTTTTGTTTGTACTGTAGTCCAGTCCTCCAATGGTCTGAAGTCCCCTGTTTAAAAAGTTTGAGGACCACTTGTTTAAAGATATATCTATTCTTTGATCCATCAATTCTACAATATACTGACCTACTTTGTTTATGTTTTTGTGTTGGGGCCACACCCAAGGACACTCAGAGATTACTCTTGGCTATGCACTCAGAAATTGCCCCTGGTTTGGAGACCATATGGGACGCTGGGGGGACAGACCTGCGCCACCGCTCCAGCCCCTATACTGATCTACTTTTAAAGAAGTGTGCTGCTAAATTTTTAGAAATTTTATAATGAAAAGTTATTTTGAGCATTGTTCGTAATACTCATCAGTAGCATGCACATGCTGTGGTGGGATGTTTAAGTAAATTAGGATGTGCAGATCTGATGAAATATTGTCGATGCACTCAGATGTGGTTGTATAATATAAAAATATAATATAGATATAATAACTTACTGACATAGGAAAATGTTCATATACTGTAATTTTGAAGAGCAGGTATAACAGTTGGAACAGAGCTGATTGTAATTTCTCTGAAGAAGACCACAGCTGTGAACTTTTCATTTCTATTTACTTCATGTCTTCCTGTTATGGGGACTCTGAGAACTCTTGTTAATGACCCTGGCAGCTTATGAGCATGAGAACATTCTTGTATTGTTTTTGTTTTGTTTTGTTTTTAAGCTATAGATCCATCAGTGTGTGTTAGTCTGTAGTATAAGTGTGTTTGTGTGTGCATGTGTAAAAAGTGGGAAAACACAAATCAGGACATAACTGATGGTTTTGTTCTCCAAGTATTTGTGGGGTGGGGAGGCGAATGATGTGTCTCTTTTGTTCACTTGCATTTTCTAAACTGATTTTAATTACCTATTATGTATAATTAGAAATAAACAATGTCAATAAAATGCAGATGCAGGCATGAGTCCAAGGACGCTACTCTGGGAGTTTAGTTCAATAATACAGCAACTACCCTGTCTCTCAAGCTAAGTCCTATGTGTGTTTGGGTCATCCTGCAACCTCCCAGCCTATGGAAAACAAGGAGGAAGTCCAGAAAGACTTTCCAGAGGAGGTGAGACATGGGCTGAATTTTGAAGTTTGCAGAGAGTCAGGGAAGTTGGTAGCATGGGTAGAGATGTTTCCGGTAAGAAATGCTCACTGGATGGGTTGCTGCAAGAAGGTGGAGAGTACAAACTAAGTGCTATAAGAGGTCCTTTTCACATTGCAGCAGAATATAAAGTGCACAGAAACAAAGAAAAAGGGCTGGGACCAGGTAGAGTTGTCCTCCATGACACCACTATGGTCCTGGGTCTAAGGACTATGTCCCCAGGGGATCCCTTAGAATGGAATATTATGCAGCTGTCAGGAGAGATGAAGTCATGAAATTTTCCTATACATGAATGTACACGGAATCTATTATACTGAGTGAAATGAGTCAGAGAGAGAGAAAGAAAAATACAGAATGGTCTCACTCATCTATGGGTTTTAAGAAAATTGAAAGACATTCTTGCAATAATAATTTTCAGACACAAAAGAGAAAAGAGCTGGAAGTTCCAGCTCACCTCAGGAAGCTCACCACAAAGAGTGATGAGTTTAGTCAGAGAAATAAGTACATTTTGAACTGTCCTAATAATGAGAATGTATGAGGGAAATGGAGAGCCTGTCTAGAGTACAGGCGGGGGTCGGGTGGGGAGGAGGGAGATTTGGGACATTGGTGATGGGAATGTTGCACTGGTGATGGGTGGTGTTCTTTACATGACTGAAACCCAAACACAATCATGTATGTAATCAAGGTGTTTAAATAAAAAAAATGAATGGGAGCCGAGTTCTCAAATCAGTCTTTTATAAAGTTGCAGCTCTTAGATGTCTGGGCAAGGACATGTGTACCAGTTCATGATGCCCAAGACTATCTCCAGCTCCTCTCCAGAGAGCTCTGAGGTTGGTCAACCCAGCCTTATCTATCAAATTTCCCACAGTTTCTCTGCCACCTGGCAAGGATGGGACACCCAGTGATTGGAGAGTCTAAGCTATGATCTTCACTGATTGCACACGTCTGTTGAGGGGCCTCTATGGATAGCATAAAGCCAACAGAATGCCAGGATAAACTAGGCCCTCATCCCTGTGGCTTTGCCTGTTCCAGGGCTGAGCCTGTGGCATGACCCATACAGTGTTGTCTATCATCAGATATGTATGTATACCTGAATGTTAGAAAGGGTATTCAGAGGCTGTAGAAGTAGAGATAGTGTGGAGAAAGAATCCTTGCTTATTGCCAACCATGGTTTGATCCCCTGCGCCACAAGTGGTCTTCATAGCACTACCAGTAGTGATCCCTAACCTCAGAGCCAGGTCTAAGCCCTGGGTATCACTGAGACAAAAACAAAACAAATACAATTGTTTTAATCCCACGTGTGTAAAGGAGTAGAGAGATAGTAGCGTAGGTAATTAGCTTTGCACATGGCTGACTTGTATTTGGACCCTGGCCTCATATCTCTGCTCAGCCCTACCAGGAATGATCCCTGAGCACAGAGGCAGGAATAAGTCTTGAAAACCACCAGGTATGACTCCAAAACTAAAACCACCCCCCCCCCACACACACACACACACGCAGCAAGATTAGGTGCTTGCCTTGGCCTATGATTCTATCCCCAGCATCCCATATGGTCCTCTGAACACCACCAGGAGTGAATCCTGTGTACAGAGCCTGGAACCTAAGCATGGCTGAATGTGGCTCAAAAACAAACAGACAAAAAAAGTTTTAAAGAATAAAAATATGTGTGAAATTACTAAATGCTCATTATAGCTGCCTTCTATTAAGTACTAGTCGGAATTCAAGCCAACTTTATTTTATCCATTGCTCACTTTTGTTTCAGGAGCTGAGTGTTAATAATCAAGTGTCCCCCCATATTGGCCCCCACAAATAAATTCCCTCCCTTATGAAAGTCAGTGATGTGGCCAGTGTAAAGCACTTGGTGCTCAGAACTGCTCAAAGACAGAGTGTGTGTGGAATTTAGGAGCCTGGGCTCTGAGATCCGAATTCAGAACTGCTTCTTGCCTGCTTTGTGTCCACTTTGTCACACATGTCTGGACTTGGTCATTCGGCCAAGTGAAGTGCCTCCAGGAGGAAAAAGAATCCATGCCTGGAAAGGGGGGCGGTGCCCCCATTATTGTAAGATGGGGGAACAGACATTGATGGAGCTGGGGAGATAGAGAAGTAAGGCTCCCTCTTCCTCATCACCCTCATGTCTGACTCCTCCTCAAGTCCCTCTTTATTTTGGGAGGTGCATGAGGTGATCCCTGTATTGCAAGATACAAGGCAGACACCAAACCGCTTCCTGTCCTGCTCCACTACAACTTCCACTGGAAGTGATGCTATGAGATAGAGTTTGCAGATGGAAAGGGGAAGACAGACCCAGGAAGGCAGGCGACTTCCTGGAGGGCTTACCAATGAACCCCAGGTTAAGTGAACTCTCCTGTGAGTCCCCACCCCTTCTCTGCAATGGATTTGCCCTAGTTTTCATT
Organism: Suncus etruscus; assembly: GCF_024139225.1. Taxonomy (NCBI): domain Eukaryota; kingdom Metazoa; phylum Chordata; class Mammalia; order Eulipotyphla; family Soricidae; genus Suncus; species Suncus etruscus. Next base: position 17,929,860 of record NC_064862.1, read on the forward strand.
GACAGGTAAAACAGGGTGATATATTGCAGCTCACACCACTAAGTAGCACCTCAGTCTTTGGTAGCTTTCTGTACAGCGACACCTCCTGTATGCCCGGGAACTGGAGGTGTTGAAAGCACCTGGACAGAACTCCTCTGTCCCAAGGTGACTGTGGATTCCCCCTTGCCCCTCGAATCTATGGGGCAGGTATTCTGTGAAATCAGTGAGGAGGAAGGAAAAGCAGGTTCCAAAAAGAGTTTCAATACCCTTCAGGCAGGACAAAAGTAGGAGATTAGGGATGGGAGGAGACATCCATCAGAGCATGGGGTCTAAAGGGCTTCCCTCAGATTTTATGGTAGAGTGTGAGATGCCAAAGGTACACAGAAAAGGGACGACTGTGGCTCTAGTGACCTGATACCTAAATGCAAGACACCTGCAACAGCTGAACGTAGGGAGTCCTCCACAGACACAGACTCCTGACACGAGGTCTCCCTTGGGGCCCTCTGTCCTGTCCAGCTCTAGCACAGCATGTGCCTGAAGCTCCCCCAGTCACCTTCCCCCAAACCCCAAACTTCATCTAGGGTCTGAGCCCCCACTTCTAGAATACAAGAGATGCCTGCTAGGACACAGGCTCGAGGCTCTGCAGTGGGATTTAGAAGCATCCATGAAGCCCCCTAGAGGACAGCCACTCTGGAGGTTAAAATAGAAAATCCGGTGCAGAAAAAGTGCCCAGTGAGGAGAAAGCCTCAGTCCCCAGTTTTTCATTCCAAACCAGCCCTGGAAGGTGTCTATTTTCAAGGGCCAAGGCTGCCTTCAGAGAGGAGGTGTTTCAAAGGCTGGCAAGAGCTGTTTTAAGCTCCATCACTCCTTGGGTTCATTCTGGTCGCAGCTCTGTTCAATCAGAGTCGTCCCTCAGTTTTTTTTTTCTTTTTCCTTTTTCTCTTCTTTTTTTTTTTTCCCCCCTAATTTTTTTTCTCCTTCCTCTGGAATTCCATAGACAGTAATTAAGGAACTGCAGGCCAGCGGGAGGTCAGAGAGCCTTCGTCAGTGAAAACAGGGATTGTTTGCCACGTACAACACTCCCTTTTTTCCTTGTGGTGAATAGGAGATTTGCTTAGAGCGGATGACTTATGCCTTTCTTACAAGTTCTGCAGTTAGCGAGGGACCAAGGGGATCAGTCAGCAGGCAGAAAGCAGCTAATTGAATCCAGTGTCTTCAGTTTTTTTTTCTTCCCTCCCTTGGATCCTAAGCGGTGGTGGTGGAGTCTGTCTGTTCATGTAACATGTCCCAGGACTTCCTAATCCTCGCTTGGAGATTACAGGGGCTACTGAAGACGTTTGCAAAGAGGGGAGGGGTGGGGGTCTCAGACATCCTCACGGTTGCCCCTTAGGCCTGCTCAATGCCGAAGCCGGTAAGTGTGCTGATGTGTTTGTCTTAGCTTTCTCTGTCACTTTGGTGGGAGGCATGGATTTACTTTGTTTTTTTCATTGTCACTTGCTATATAATGCATCTGTCTCTTCTTTGCAATTTCCTCCTGACGCCTTTGCCTTGTTTGGTTTCTTCAAATACCACTCACCAAACGCGGAGCAATTCCTTCACTGAGCCCCCACCCGCTAACCAGGCTTCCCTTCTGCAGAACAGCAAATGTTAATTTTGAGCAGAGGGCAAGGACTCGAGCCGCTAGCTAGCTCCATGTGGGCCCCGCGGCAGCTGAGTGGTGTGTGAGTTTTTGGAGGCACTCCGTGGGGGTGGACATTTCTTTCAAACGGGTTGCTCTTTGCTTATTCACAAACCTACCAGGTATTAGCTTCTTTCTCTTGACTTTGAGAGTGAAAGCATCGGCCATCCAGACTTTAGGAAGTTAAGCATGTATGTCTGATTATACGCTGGTTTAACCAGAAACTGGTGTGTGTGTGTGTGTGTGTGTGTGTGTGTGTGTGTGTGTGTGTGTATGTATGTATGTGTGTACATATGTGCGTGCATTTCACAAGCCAACAGATTCCCGATTTTCAGGATGTTTTTTAGAATATCTTAAATATCATCCATCTAGTGTTATATGCAGGATTATGATAGAAGCCATTTGACTTAGTAAGGCTTTAGTTGGGACAGCGTGCCAGGAGGTTTGGCACCAGTGAAACAGGTGGGATGGGTTTCAGGAAAGAGCCCAGTTACCATTCTGGGCTCAGGAGGGACCCCCGAAAATCCTAGCTGCTCCTGGCAAGTTTGGTTGGGCTCTATGACTGCACATGGCTTTCTTGTCCAGTGCCACGCGATTTTTGGAAAGTATTTATTTCTAGCACATCACGGTGGCTGGAAACTTTTGGGTCACAGGTTCTGTGCATGGAAGGGCGAATCTCACTCTCCACCTGCTGGGTCCGGCTTCACCAGAACAGGGAGGGATTCTTGGGGCTTGTACAGTTTGCACACAGTTTGGTATCTGCAGATGTGATTAATTGTACTCCTTTCTTCTGATCACCCCGAATGGAGCCATGTTATAAAAAGTTCTCCACGCTGGCCCCGTGTCTTTCCGATTAGAACATTGCAGATGTGTCGAGGAGACACATGTTCCAAAGGGAGCTGAGCAAGGAGGTTCCGCCCTCCTTCGCATGCCAAGCAGGCCCCCTTTGGTGCCTCATTCAGCACCCTGGCAGGCGAATGGGGCGCTATCTCTTTAAAGCAGCTCTAGTTTTTGTGCCTTGGCTTGGGTCGATTTGTTATGGTTTAAGACTGAGGAGCCAGCTGTCTGCAATCTGATGTAATGTTGCCATGGGAACCAGAAATGAAACACTTAAGCATTCAGCACAGAATCACTACATATAGCATTAGCCAAAGTAATTAAAAGTTGAGCCATATGGGCTTTCTGGTGGAAAAAGCTACAGCAGAGACGCTGGAAATCAAATGTTTCTGTTTGTAGTATGGCAAATCCTTTCCTCCACGGCCCTGGGTGGCAGACATTAATTGCCTTTTTCTAGGAAAGGTTGAAGGGTGGAGAGCTTTATGCAGATGAGTGAATTTTTCTACTCCTTAGAAGATGCTGATGACATTAAAGTTCATTTTAATACTCTGACTTAAAGGGTGAGGTGGGATGAATGTGTCTGAATGCAAAGCCACACATTTTTATATTAGTTTATTTCATGTCTGTTGGTTATAACAGCTGTGAACCTACTTCTTGGAATTATTTTATGTGCGAGGTAGGCTTCATTTTCTACTCTTTCTCCTGTTCAAATAATTGCTTTTATATATGTTTATATATACACATACATACATAAATACATATATTTATTGGCTTTTCTAATTCTTCTAACCCCATCACTGGACATATTGTTATCTTTCTTTGGGAGAGTGCAGATAAAGTATTTTTAGCATTTGGGAAGTGGCAATATGCAAAAGAAGGCAATGAAGGACGGAAAACTTTTCTTCGCGGTTTAGAGGAGATGCCTGCCTTTTAGAACTGTTTTATGTTAGAACAGCTGGAGTTTTTAAAAGACAAATATTTCCCATCTCTTGGACTTAGGAGGAAAGGAGAAGTCAACACCTTTTTATAAAAGAAGGCATTTTGGGGGAAGATGAGCTTCTCTGGCTTCTAGGTTGACTTAGAAAACATTTATATGCATATATATTTCATGAATAATTGCTCTTATCTTATATTTGTCTTCATATCAGTTGTGCTTACATACCTTTGTTTACTGTCCAAAACATGAATATTCAGTGGAATTCCTGATTGCTATGCCTTGTGATTTGTCAGTGACACCTTCAGAACCCTTTTTTTTTTTTTTTAAGAAAGGGAAGAATAAAAAGGACATTAATTCCAAGTTCTAATGGGCTGCTATTGGTAAAAATAGAGACAATACATGAAATCAATGTAGTCCCTGGAGAACATTGTCATCACCATAACACCTGGACAGAGTAAACTAGCAGGAAGGGTGTTTTGTTTTGTCTCAGTTTTGCTTGAAATGTGATATTTTGGCTTAAAATTTATTTCTATGTTGCCAATTTTGTCCCTAAGTAATGTTTTTTACAGGTTGTGTATCTTTGCAGGCTGGAGATGTTCTGTATTGCTGTGTTTTGTTGGTTTTTTGAAATGTTGGTTCAACACTCTTCTACTCTGTCCACCCACTACAGCCCACACACACATGCCTCCACCCACTCATACAAACAAAGCCCTACACCATAGGTAACCCTATGAAGTTTGGCCAGAGGTACCCACATTAGGGACTTTGTCTTATCCTGTCACTTATGTTTGATTTAAATAATCCATGTGTATTTCCTTTTGAATGCTTGACTCCAGCATCTTTTAATATGAGGCCTTTACACAAATTCTAAGTTTGTCCAGTACAGGACTGGAGCAAATCAACAGTGTTTGGGTTAGGAGAAACAACTGGAGACTACTTAATAATCTCTGTTAGAATTGCTTGATTTTTCTTTATACTATCCTCAGAGTGCAGGACTGTTTTTCTGTGTTTATCTATTATCCTGGACACAGTAGTTTTGTTGAGGTGCTGATTGCCTAGCCCTAGGTTAACCACATTCTCCTTCCCTGGTTAACCAATCTGGCTATTTTACAAAGCAAAGGTGGATCAGACGTTTCTCTTCTAGAGGGGGGAGAGGTGCTAATTTTTTCATTGTAATGGGCTGTTGCCTTACATTTCAGACCAAGTAAGTGGCTTACTTTGTATGCCTCATAACCTCTTCATCCCGTTGGCCTACAGGTTCACTTCTTAGTTTTTATTACCAGGTTCCCACATTTACACCTTCTTTCTAAAATATGTATTTTTTCAAGGAACTTTTGAGAGTTTGGACATGACTCTAAATAAACTTTACCGAAGGGAAGACAATTCTCCCCTGAGATTTGCTGTGTATAGTTGTATAATTACTGTCTAGTGAGTGAATGGTTAGTTTAGAATGTTGCTGGCAAAAGTACCAAGTGCCTGAGTTTCCACGGTGAGATCAGGGACTAAGAAATGGGTCGCAGTCCACCCCTTGGAGAGAGCCAAGGCATCAGGAAAGTATTTGTCAAACAGCAACCTGTACAGTTTTTATATGCCTTTTTAGCTCTACCTTATTTTCTTGTAAACTGGGCACTGCTACTTCTTGCTGATCTCTCTGGTTGGTTTCTCAAATTGGAATAAAAGAGCATTTCTGGGTTGGGATGGGAAGAGGCTTCTCATTGGAATCATATTCAGAGAGCTGACTTGTTTGCATTTTGCATTGCCTATTTCTCTCCCTCCTGTGTCACTGAATTAGGCTTAAGGACACTGGAGAAAGTGATTGCCAGAATGAGCAGGATGAGCTCAGCTGGGTCTGGAGCTGCCCGGGGCATGTGAGGTGGCTGTGCATAGCCACCGCCCAGGCTTCAGAATGCCTGAGCATCGCCCCACACAGCTGGCCAAGGTGGCTGGCAGTTGCTTTGGCTTCTGCACATTCTGAGCAGATAAAATAGAGAAAGCTGCCTTAGTGCACGCTGGTGCACTTGGAAGTGAAAGTCTTCATTTTTGCTCACAAGGAAAAAATTGTTTTTCCGCCTGGGTCAGTGTTGCAGAAACCCCCCCCCCCCATCCCTATCCCACCCCTTTCTGCACTGTAATGTTTGAGACTTGAGGGGAAACAGCTGGACTGAGCAGACTTGAATCACTGAAGGACAAAATGGGATGCTGGGGAATATGGACTGTATGATGGAAAAGGTCAGCTTTTTCCCTTGTCCCTCTGGGCAGAGTGCAGGCTCTGTCCTCCTCAAGCCTGGGAACAAGTTAGGTGAGGAGGAAGGGATGAGAGAGTTAAAGCTATCTTTGTAACAAATGAAACAGAACGTGATATTTGGGGTTTCTGTTGTTGTTGTTGTTGTTTGCTTATTTGGTTGTTTCAAGCTTTTCTTTTTTCCAGCCCTGCTGGGTTTGGTTTGGGGGAAGAACTGGAGCAAGTCAACAGCATTTGGGTTAGGAAAAGTAGTTGGTGGCTAGTAAAATTGCATGTCCTGATGGGGCAGACACTGGAACTGGACCCAGACCACAGCAGCATAACTGGGACCAGCCTCCAGAAAGTTCTGCCGTAATTATATTCAAAAAAGGAGTCAGTCCCCGAGCTCTACTTGGTGCTTCAGGCAAAGTAAGGGGGTTGCCTAGGTCCCATATCTAACCAAATTCGATTTGAACATGTTCTATGATTTCCCTGAACCTGTTGGTGCCCTAAGGGGTAGCTCAAAGAGCAGAGTTGCATCCTGTCTGCAAGTGCCCAGCCCTACAGACAGAAGCTGATCCACTTCCTGCCTTGTTTCTTTTGCCAGTCCAGAGAACAGTCGGATGATGAGACTGAGGAGTCGGTGAAGTTTAAGAGGTTACACAAGCTGGTGAACTCCACACGCCGGGTGAGGAAGAAACTCATCAGGGTGGATGAAATGAAAAAGCCCAGCACCGAAGGTAAGAGAGCCGAGTCCACCATTCCTAGTTCTACACTTTCATTGGAGGTCAGTGTCTTGGCTCAGCAAAAGAGTAGATCAAAGGCAAAAGCCTTGGCTCAAGCAGAGGCTGGAGAGGGAGAAAAGGGGGTCTGTGTGGGAGCTGAGTGCTGCCCACCCAGTGTGTTATGGATACAGGAATCCTTCATTCCAACTTCGTAGGGCTGAGTCATTGCTGTTGCCTTCAAGGGAAATGGCTAGTATGTGACCACAGAGTTCCGAAGCAGGGGAGCCATTTTGACCATTTGCATCTAAACTTTCCTTTATAATTTCCTCTGAGTGTGTGTAATCCTCTGCCACCCCTCCCTTCCCCCAGGCCTCTGGTTCTTGCTCTGTAAATTTAGTCCAGATTTGATAGACATCCTTCTCAAACAAACATCTCATGATTAGGCTCTTCATGTCTCTTTAGATCTCAGAGAGATGATTTGTTTTTCCTGTCAACAGCCTCAAGTCTCAGTTCCAATGGGGCTTGAAGGCCCTCCCAGTCTAAGTGGGGCTTTAAGGGCTATCTTACTGGCAAAGTCAATGTTTGGATGAGGCAGTTATGTCAGAGAGACATGAAGTTGAAGTTATTATAATAGATAGTTAACCATTGGAGTGTAATTCTGGCAGTCTAAATGTCCATCCATAAGTTACATCACTTATTATTAAGAATATGCATTTGTAGCATGTTGTTAGAGTACTTTCTTCCCCCTCCCAATCAAACACAAAGTTGTTGTTTTTTTCTATTTGAAAAATAGTAAGTGAGCCAGATAAACTGACTGGGAAAGAATAAGATTTACTTTTTTCCTTTAAAATAAAAAGCACATTAAACTACCCATGTTATCTACATTGTGAGGAATTTTAATATTTTAACATGTAGATTGTTTTTCTTACTTTGCATGCAGCTTCCTTAGTTCCATTCCTGGCACCTCTTATGGTCCCTTAAGGGATCAATCCTAAGCACTATCAGGGATGGCTCCTCCCTATCTCTCCTAAAAAGGAGGAGGAGGAAAGAGCATTTTGAAGGCTTTTAGGTTGTCCAAAATTTAAAGCCAAGCATGGACTCATATTGCCCATTATTTATCTAACTGAGGTTTTTCTGTTATTCTTGTATTTATTTGTTTGTTGTTGTTTTATCTGGTGGAATCTCCAAGGGGAGGTTCGAAGACAAAGGGGTTGGTGTGGGATAACAGAGGATTGAAAGGATTCAAATAAAGAGGCAAGCGATTGGCTTGGCATCAAAACTGAGATGTGTCAGACTCTGGCTTTTCCTCACGTGTGTCTTTTCCCATGAATATATTTGCTCGCGCTAGGATGCAATGTCTATCTTCCATATGGGTATTTGCATACCCATGTGTCTTCTTTTGCCTTCCACAAACTAGCACATTCCCAATGGTCTGTCATTGGTAGCTCATACTGAAATTAGGCTAAAGAGGCTTGTGGATAAGATTCAGTAGAACCATATGAAATTACCACTTTTCAACCTGGAGGGAACCCTGTTTAAAAACAGCTCCCATGCATACTTGCAAACATTAAATCTCAAATATTATGGATAGATTGGGGTAGATTATTTCTGAATGATATAGAATACCTAACATCGCTATACTAGGTAGATATTCTTCCCTATCCCCCCACAGGCAAGATAACTGTACTTTCAGCAGCTTTTTTTTTTTTCTGTGATCACATTTGCAAAGATAGACAATTTTCATTTGTGTTGCTTGTGTCAGATTGTTGTTTGTGCTTGATTTCAGCTCAGCTCTCTTGGAGAAACAGAGCTGAACAAAGGGGAAAATAGCCCAGAGTATGTGGCTCTAGGGAAAACCAGTAATAACTTGGGCTCCGTGCTTGAACACATCTGAGAAAGAATGAGTTTTCACTGCTGGGGGAGGGAAGGGTTGAGCAAGCTCCTTTATACATACCACTACCAGTGTCTGATGTCTTAAAAATCTGGAGGCCCCATGGACTGGGCTGGTTAGCATCACCAGGAGAGGCTCCAGGTGTGTATATGATTCAAGGCTGCTGCTCCAGGCTGCCCCTGGAATAGAAAACTCTGAGATGTCTCATTGCCTCAAGAGCTGGTCCCAGTTCTGGAGCAGCAAACAGAATTCCTGTGTCTGCTAGTTGGAAAAGTCAGTCCTCCCCTGTCCCAGACTTCCAAGTAGCCTGCCACTGAGATTCAGAAGAAGTCCCAGCTGACAGATGCCTCTGTATCCTGATGTTCTTTCTGCTCACCAAATCCTGCCACCTCTAGCTTGGGATAGCTGGAAAAACAGAAGAATAACTCTTCCTTTACTTGCCCCCTGGCTAGCACTGGAGGTCCAAATATGGGGCATTTGATGAGCCTAGAACATAGCTAGTTGCCTTTCCATGTATCTTCTGTTCATGTTCCATTGAATCCAGTACCTCTATGGTCTAAACATGGGCCATTGCCTTCCTCTCCCTCCTTTCATTTCATTGGCCCTTCTGTCATCTCTGGTGGGGTGGGTGTTACTAAGCAAGGAGGAGGTAAAGTGGGCATCTCTGATGAGGCTTTCCCAAAGGTAGGCTTCTTTGATTGGCAAGAGGAGGCAGGAGGAGCAGCTTTGGCAAAATCGAGGGTAACATGGAGCCTGTGCTGTGGGTCCCTCCAAAGGTTTCTCTAGAACCAGGAAGCACAGCAGCAGATGTCACAGACATGTGGGCTCCAGCTGGTTCTGACTCCTATGAGACACGGAAGTGTCGGAATCTCTGATGACAATCCTGAGTGCTGAGTCCAGAACATTCCCATCCCTCTGCCAAGCAGCACACCACCGTTCCAGCATTCAGTAAACCTGCCTGCTGTCCCCAACAGCCCTCAGCTTGGGGGGCTGGCAGGCCTGTGCAAGCCGCCCCCCCCCCCCGGGTTCATAAGCACAATGATGGGAGTCTCATCTGAGACCCTTAGAGAAAGTCGCATGACCACTGACCTCAGGTTTCTGGTTTATCCAGCCAGACATGTTTACAGAAAAGGGTGCACAGGGAGGTCTGGCAATCCTATCCAGGAAGTAAAGGGTGGGCTGAATTTTCCCTCCCAACAGTTCAAGACCCCTGGCCCCCCACCTCTACTGAGCCACACATCTTCAAGCAAGACCAGGAGCCTTTCCTGACATCCGAGCTTTACCTCGGGCTTGGCACTCTCTCTGTGTCCTTGTCCCTATATCTCAGCTTTCCTGAAAATTGGAGCTAATTCTCCTACTTCAAACCCAGGAGTTCTCGATCAGTATTAGATGTTGTGGGTGGGTAACACACATGGTTGGGGAGCTCTGGAGTTCACACTTTGGATGTGGATTGAGAATCTCACTTGGAGATGTGGGTAGGGCTGGGATTCAAACTCAGAGCCTCAGAGAATTCTAAGGTAAGCCTTGTAGCTTGAGCCAACCTGGGGCCCCAGGGACTGACTGAAATCTCCAAATGAGCCTGAGCTTTGTTTTGTGACTCCCCACACCCCACCAGCCAACCAGCATCTTCTTGACTACAGAGCTAATCCCGGAATGCACTAAAGTTTGGTTGATCATTCAATTTCTCATTTGTAACCTAATCTGCATGTTCGGAAAAATCAGAAATTTGGGAACATCCTGAGGTCATGGTCACTCCTCCTTCTCGGGGTTTGCCTGGCACATGGGCCATTGCGTCCCAGTAGATTCCAGTGCTGGCCAGCCCCATGTTCCAAGACCTGTTGTGTGTTTCCACACTCTCTTGGCTGGTACCTTCTTACTGTGGCTGGTGGAAAGCTGCAGGGTCCCAAACTCTCCTGAGAGGCACAGTGACTCTGGCACCCAAGCCCACAGCGAACCCTACTTCTTCCTTGCAGCTGTTTGTAGGCCTGGAGCTATGTTCCTTCCTCCTCCCAGCAAGAGCACAGGCTGGGCTGAGGGGGCATGCAGTTGGCTCTATAACCCCATCTATGGAGCTGCTTGTAGCTCAGTGGATGAAGGTGCACAAGAGAGGCTGGCTGGCATCACCCTGTACCCTTATCTGCTCCCTAAATTTTTATTTGCCTGTTTCTTGAGAACCATTGCTTGGTGAACAAAATATCCTTTCAGGTACTTCCGTGTTCTCTCTCTCTCTCTCTCTCTCTCTCTCTCTCTCTCTCTCTCTCTCTCACACACACACACACACACACACACACACACACACACACACACACACACACCAGCTCTTGGTGCTCTGGTGGCTTAGAGGGCAATGTGTCCCCCATCAACGTCTTTCAAGACCATTTGGCATCTGCCACACCCTGATTCTGTAAAGCCAATAAGAAGGGGACAGATTCTGACTCCTAATTTGAAGGTTTCCCTTCTTGGGGTACGGGGGAGCGAGCTGATTGATATTAAAATGCAAAACTATATCAGGATAATCATGACCATTGAGCTACTACCAGTGACTTTTTACTAAAGTAGAAGAAAATACTGCTTAAACCTTAGCATGGAACCCAAACCCCAACTTTTCCTCAGCTGGTGATTGCTTTTGGATCTTCATTAGCTGATAATGGTACGTTGAGAATCAAACTCTGCAGTTCCCAGGGGATATAAATTCTTGGCTCTGTGCTTGGGGGTGACCCCAAGGCTTAGGAGACCCTATGTGGTACCGGGGGTAGAACCTGAACTGGGACGTGTTAGACGAGTCCCTTTACCCTCTTGTGCTGTCTCTGGGCCCCTGTGTCTGCGTGCACTGAAGTGAGAGCCAGATTTCTGGAGAAGGGAAGAGATGTGGGGGTGGAAGTCTCTGGGCAGGCAGTGGACTGAGGGGAAAGTGAGGCGAATGAAGCTTACTTAGGCCTTTGTGCCCATGATGATGACCGTGTCTGTGTCTGTTCCTTTCTGCAGGTGGGGAAGAGCATGTGTTTGAAAGCACCCCCGTCCTGGACGAAAGGGCCTCTCTGTATTCTGGGGTGCACAAGAAACCCTTCTTCTTTGACTCACCGCCAGAGAAACCTACTGGAGATGATCCAGACACCGTGGTCACCACCTCGCCCACCTCAGGCAGTCTGGACGCCTGGGGTGCCGGACGGAAGCTGGTCAAAACCTTCAGCAAAGGAGAGGGCCAGAGTCGGGGCCTCATTAAACCTCCCAAGAAGATGGGCACATTGTTCTCCTACCCGGAGGAGGAGAAAGCCCAGAAGGTCTCCCGCTCCCTGACCGAGGGGGAAATGAAGAAGGGGCTGGGGTCCCTGAGCCACGGGGTAAGTACAGATGGGGTGTGCTTGTATGACCACAATCGCCACAGGCATCACCTCCTGGTGTCCCTGGAGGAGATCCAGAGTGTCCGCAAGCAGATCCGCCTGAAGAAGAATGACCCCACCTATTCATGCTCCAGAGCCTTCCTCTGCCATCGGCCCTCACGCAAGGGGGGCACCAGCCTGCCCTGTGACCTGCAGCTGCTCCGGCCCAGGCCCAAGGGAGGTGGAGGCGGGAGTTGTGGCCAGCCCAGCAGGAGGGTCCGAGGGCGACCCTCAGTCAGCGAGTTCAATATCACCTATGTGGTGGAGAGGAGCCTCTACAGCCACCTCAACTTGACCCAGCTCGTGAGGCCTGCCCCAGACAGGACCCTGAGCAAGGCAGAGAAGCAGGACCTGAGGCGGTGTCTGCTGGAAGAGGAAGAGGAGGCCAGGAGGAAGTGGGCTGCTACGGTGGACCGCTGTACTAAAAGAGTTCTCTTGAGAATCCACCAGAAGTCCGTGAGTCACCAGCTGGGTCACCAGGACGGGCCTTGTCATGTCCCTGAGGTGCTGTCAAACAGAATGGCCTTCTTTCCTTGGAGCTTGGTTTTATTTCCATGGATCCCAGCCTGCCTTTAATAGATCCTGGCTCTTCTTCCTTGGCTCTTGGTCTTTGTTCCATGCAGCTTGACCTTCCATCCTGGTGCCTGGCCCTTCTTCCATGGAACCCTGTTTTCTTTTACAGATCCTGACCCATGTTCTATGGAGCTTGGCCTTCCTTCATGGAACCTAACCTTTATTCCATGGAACTTGACCTTCACTCCATGGATCTTGGCCTTCCTTTATGGAGCCAGACTATTCTTCATGGAGCCTGACTATTCTTCCATGAAACCGGGTCTTCCTTCATGGAGCATGGCCTTCCTTCAATGGAACCTTGTTTGCTTTCATGGATCCTGACCTGCCTTCTATGGAGCCCAGCCTCCCTTCATGGAACCTAACCTTTATTCCATGGAGCCTGACCTTCGCTCCATGGATCCTGGCCTTCCTTTATGAAGCCATACTTTTCTTCATGGAACCTGACTATTCTTCCATGAAACCAGGACTTCCTTCATGGAACATGACCTTCCTTCATGGAGCCTGGATTCCTTCAGGGGGCCTGACCTTCTTTCAATGGAGCCTGGCTTTCCTTCCTAGGAACCTAACCTTCCTTCCATGGAGTCTGGTCTCTGCTTTCCTCTTCCACTCAGGACTTTCTCTCTCAAGATATTATTCATCCCACCTTACGTCTCCAGGCCTTTTTTCTCCTTTTCCATTTGTTTGCTTGCCCAGAAAAGCTGTTCAAGCTTTAATTAATAGAAAGCAGGATTCCCATCCAGGTTTTTTTCCAGAACTAAGGACTGGAGTGCAGCTTCTTTCTGGATGTGGGGAGGAGTCTGGCTTCCCAGCTATCGTGCCACTCGACTTCCAAGAAGTTGATTCAAAGCAGAACATTTTTCTCTGAAAGAAAGACAATGAATTCTTTCCCACTGATTAAACAATAGGGACTAGCTTGCAGAAAGATACCTTCATTGTTCTCACTTACTTAGGAATCTAAAAACATTGTCTTAGTAGTAGGGACAAGAAGAAGCTGAAATGCAAAAGGAAATAAAGATACTGCCCTCTGGTTTTACATTTTAGTCTATTTGATGATTCAAATTTTTCCACCAAGAAATCAGTATTGAGTTGGCCTCCCCGATTTTTAGGTACAACAAAAAATAAAGTCCTTTCGAACTATACACAGGATTTCCATTTTAAGCTGGAATCAGTTGAGCCCTAATCAGATGCATTTTTTGGCTATGACTTATTTTGAACTCAAGACTGTAGGCCTTTCTCCAAATTCCTACCCAAATTTTATTAGCCAATATATGATGCCACAGAGCTAGATCGGACCAAGATCTTCCAGACATAACTTGGATCCTGTCTGTTCTGTTTCATCAATTTAGGGGGTGCAGGCTGGACCACTGTAAAGAGAATAAGGGGGACTTCCCCCAGAGTTCCTTCACATACATGAGGAAGCTGTTTTTCCTTGGTTGATCCTCTTATTAGAATTTCAGTCAAGCTTTGCTGTTGTGAATCTGGGGTCATTGACCAGCAATGTCCTTAAATGTCTTTTTCCTCAAAAAGATCTTGTGGTCCATGCTGACTCACATTTCCACATGGGTCATTTTCTCACTTCACCTTCTGGCATCCTGTTTCCATATTCACACAAATCTTGCAACCCTCCTAACACTGTGAAACATCTTCTTCCGGGTCCTATGTACTTCCTAATACACTTTGGACTGTCACCTTCTGGCATCCTGTTTCCATATTCACACAAATCTTGCAACCCTCCTAACACTGTGAAACATCTTCTTCCGGGTCCTATGTACTTCCTAATACACTTTGGACTGGCTGACTGTTCTGCCTTTCCGTTCCCAGCCACAGCTCTTGTTTAAGATACTTGAGCCCCATTCTCGGTCATTTCTTTTTGTCTTCATGCTGCAATGCTACCCTCATTATTACATATGTTCAAGTTAATATCATCACACCACGGTGTCTTTTTCTCTAAGTGTTATAAATATTTCTGAGATTTCTGATAATTAATATTGTAGTCCCATTGATCCGAGTACCTTAGGCAAATTTGCACTCCTTTTGCCTTCTACGATAGGTAGCACATTTTACTTTCCATCCCAAATTTTGGAAATGCACATGTTCTTTATTATTTGTGTAATAGTATAATCTAGCAACAAATTTGCTTGTTCAGTTCAGATCTATAGAAATAAGTCAGGAAGAAGTTTTCTGAAAATGGAAAAAGCATGTTTTGAGAGATTAAGTTTTTTTTTTTTTTCTTTGCTTGGCTTTCTTACAAAGTTCTTTGGTTAATTCTTTTCCTAAATCTTCTTCAGTCTTACTAATTACATATGACTGCTTTCGTCTTTCACCTGGTCTCTCTTTGTCTTTCAAAAAGTGCCATATTTACCTGACAAGACCTCGGGGAAATGATAATGCTTCGTGTTCACTGGAAATGGTCACATGTCTTGCTTTTATTTTTGATCATTCAATTTTTGTTTGGTGAAACAAACATGCATGACAGTTTGGAATTTTGTCCATTTTAAAAATTCAACCTGTCCTCAAAACATGTTTTCAACTGCATGACCATCCCATTGACTGATTCTCCTCATCCACAAGCATCCAGATAAAATGTTTTTATATCATCTGTACAAGAAGATGTCTGACTATCCTCTAGACCTCATTCTAGACCACCAAAGAGAAAAAATGGCTGACTTTCCATCTTTATTCCCTCTGTTTCCTCTGTCGAAAGAGTGTTGCTCCAGAACCACTTGTTTTTACAGCATGAGTTAGAGATTAGTTTAAGGCACGTTTATTACTACATTCTGCATCCCTCCTCCTTTGATAAAGAAGACTGAAGTCCAGGAATGTTCTTGTTTCACTGGCAGAGGTATAGCTGGTAGGGTCAGAAAATCGATCCACGATGTTAAGCTGTTTATTTTAGGCATGCATGCAAGGATAGGAAGCCATGAGTGAATTTCTAATTAATTGCAGATAATAGTTTCCACATACATTCTTTGTCTGTTATTTCATGCACACCAGAAATAATGAGCTGGGTCCCCATTGTTGGAGTTGATGCAGGAATTTCAAGCTGGGAAGAACAAAAGCCATAAAACGGTGTGGCATCTGGGTGCCATACTTTGTGTGACACCCTGAGTCACAGAAAAGGAACTAGAAGGAAACCACTGCTTTTGTGAAAAACACAGGCCTTTACTTGGTTCTATAAGGGAAAATTTGTGCTCAGACTATTGTTGCTTTTCAGATGAAGGGAGTTGGTGAGTATCTTTGCATAAAAATGTCTTTCATAGACTGGAGCAAAGTGAACTTAGTTGATTCCAAAGAAATCAGGTATCAAACCACTGATCAATGATACACTACTAAATGAATACTCATTGGAAATTAAATCTGTTTGATTATGTAAAATAGCTATGTGGGCTTTGATGGAGGTAAAACAAGTTTGTGTGGTGTCTCTCGAGATTCCTCCTTGTAGCCCCATCACCTCTCCTGCTATATTCCTACTTCCCACTATTTTGCTTGTCCCGTGCTGCTTTTTTTTTTTTTAAAGGATTGTAAGATCAGCATGTAAGGCCCCAAACTAAGTTCAAGTCTTCCCTTTGCATATTTAGAATATCAGCTAAGCCTAAACGTTGCTCTAACAGTCCTGGGGCCTAGCTCCTGAATTCTCAGGAGGGCTCCATGAAAGTCATAAAGAAGCCAACGGTTATAATATACCAGTTGGGGAGCTGAGTGATCCAATGGAGGAGAAATAATATTTACTGTAGAAGGAAACAGAGCTCAGCGGGATAAAATGCATTACTTGAGAGTGAGGGAAAAAAAGGAAGAACCAAGATGTCAGTCAACAATTATTGGATTTCCCTTCTGGAATTTTTTATTTTTTTGGTAATTACTTAGCTTAGGTGCTCATGAACATCCATGCGCCCACACGTGCAACATATACTCAGAGAGGTACACACTAATGTTCTTTGAAACAGGTTATGATTAGAGTATATAATATCCTTTTATTTTGTCCATAGTTCATTGATGTTAAAAGTTCTCTAAAGATAGGTAATTCCAAATATTGAAGTCTTTTTTTTTTTTTTTTTTTTGCTTTTCCATTTCAATGGCTACTTGTTTAAAAATAGACAATCTGTTGTAACTAAAATGAACGTGTGTTTTTCCTGGAGGAGGGGAAGGAGGTGGTCATTGAGAAGCATTTGCTAGAAAAACAATTGGGAATTCAAACCAAGTTCCATAAATATAAAATTACCGAAATGTAAGCAGTGCTGTACAGTTTTGGATGAACGGAAAGGACAACAAAGGGTTTTGCCTTTTTTGACCCCTTTCCCCGCCTTATTATCACACTCATGCATTTTCTATTGAAATGAAAAAGTGGAGGTCCAAGACAACCACTGAAACAAATCAATGTTGTTGTTTTTTCTTTCCGGGCAAATGTGGGACCTTGCTTTGCACGCCCTGAGAAAATGGTTCATAATTAATGAAGCTGGACAGCTGGAGGGGAAAGTTATCAGCACTTTTGGCTAGGTCAGACGAGTAGTGAGTGAGTAATCCTCTTGGCCTGATTTGACAACTGTAAACATAACCTTCTTTCCCCTTCTCAGCGATTTAAAACTAAACAGAAAGGGCTTGTTGGAAAAGCCTGCTGTCGGTGGCAAAACTATAGGATTGCAGACCTGGCTTTTCCTCCAAGCCCACAGGCCCCCACTTTGCCACCCCCATTGGCAGCTGATTAACTAGACAACCAATTGATTAGGGGGAAATTCTATTGCTAAGGAAAGAAACTCTTATGGATGTTTTTGGGGTATTCAGCGTGTGTTTTTAACCTGTGGGGCTTCCATAAAGAGATGTTAGTCTCCCTTTTAGTGGCTTGTAGATGATTGAAAGGAGCAAAGCGACCATATAACATGAATCATGCCTTACCCCCCCTCATCATTTCCCCTTTCATCCTGTGCCGTGGTTGTGAGTCCGTGATGTCCCGCGCTCGGGAAAGGGGTCAGATTGGTTCTGACCTGAGCATAACCCTACCTGTTCTATCCTGTCTACAGAGAACATGCAGCTTCGGAGGCTTTGACCTGACCAATCGCTCCCTGCACATCGGCACTAATAATTCTGACCCAATGGTGAGTAGACCTCAGAGGGAAAGCTCATGGTCTCTTTCGAGCACTGTGGTTGACTTGGCTCGAAATCACCTAGATTCCAAAAGTCTCATTCACAGCTTTAAGGACTTCTTCACTTGCACACATAAAATGCCGGATGAGTGACTATGGCCTTTGTCTCTCTTTCTCTCCTCCAATGATTCATCTTCTACCAGCGTTATTCATGTGACAGGTCCAGAGGCACATAAATGCAACTGAGATGATTAGATACAGGTTTCAAAATGCATTTATGACTACAGCATGCAGGAGGGAACAGTATGTGGTATCACATACCAAACCCATAGCTCTACACATGTTGATGTATAGGTATATCACAGTGGGGGCATGTCTACTCATACCTCCTTTCTCTGATCTTGGCTTTTCTATAATCAATGTAGTTTCCTGTTCACCAGATTCATGTAACCACAGGCATAGTCTCCTCCTCACACCTTCTGGGTCATAATATGGGGACAGATTCCCACTGACATATATATATATATAGTTCTGCACTCTATTGTTGGCTTACTGAGACCACAAGGATACAGATAAGTTTGACATCCCGCCTGGGACTCCCCTTATGTATTTGATCATATAACTCTGAAATCAACATTCCATTCTATGTGTTTGTTAAAATCATGTGACAGCTGGAACACCTGTCTCTAGTTATCAGTGTATTGGGGAGTTTCCTGGGGGTGGGAGAAAAATTTTATTGGGAGATCAGATTTGATTGCTTCATAGACCTGTCACTCCATTTAGTCAGTCTTAAAAAACAAGTATATTGTTGCCAGAGGGGCAATGGGGAGACTGAAGAGAGAGAAGAGAGAACAGGATTAAAGACTTATATGTGACTGGCTCAGTTAGATCTTCCAGCACTGCCTAGGATCCCTTAACACTTCCTGACAAGAGCAAGGAATAAGACCCCTGAGCACTTCCAGGTGTGTCCCAAATCACCCCATTTATTTCCCCATCCCTGCCCAAAAATGTTCATATTTTAGGAAATATGTTTTTTTTTCCTCAATGCAAAAATGAATGAAACGACTAACTTATTTGATCAGAAAAGGAGATTTACACATGCTTAGTTAGAATTTGAATGCATGAAATCTACATAGAGTGATCAAATATGAAGTTTCTTATGACTGAGAATTACCATTTGTTCTCTTCTGGGGTGATGTATGCTTTTTTGCTTTATTTTTTTCTCTCCTTTGGTTGGGATTTTGAGCATACATTCACCCTAAGTCCCTATGTATTTCCCCAAGATATTTAAAATGACAGCAAAAAAGCATCATGAGAATAGATGACATGAAATATTGCAACTCACCTCCAACATGAACCAAATATAGACATAAGCATATCCCATTGAGGCCAGGCTTTCCTTTTTTTTTTTTTTTTTTTTTTTTTTTTTTGGTTTTTGGGCCACACCCGGTAACGCTCAGGGGTTACTCCTGGCTATGCGCTCAGAAGTTGCTCCTGGCTTGGGGGACCATATGGGTCGCCGGGGAATCGAACCGCAGTCCGTCCAAGGCTAGCACAGGCAAGGCAGGCACCTTACCTCTAGCGCCACCGCCCAGCCCCAGGCTTTCCTTTTTACATAAAAGATAACAATAACATGAGCACAGAATTTGTTTTGTTTTGTTTTTTTTTTTGGTTTTTGGGCCACACCCTGTGACGCTCAGGGGTTACTCCTGGCTATGCGCTCAGAAGTTGCTCCTGGCTTCTTGGGGGACCATATGGGACGCCGGGGGATCGAACCGCGGTCCGTCCTAGGCTAGCGCAGGCAAGGCAGGCACCTTACCTCCAGCGCCACCGCCCGGCCCCTATGAGCACAGAATTTGAAGAGGAAACATGAAGAAATCCTTGGCAAGCCAGTCTTTCATTCCCAAGAGGCAGAGAGGTGTGGGGCAACAAAACCTGGCAGGGTTGGTTTTATTTAGGCGACTCTCAGAACTTAACAACATTTTGTCTTGCAGGGTAAAGAAGGGGAATTTGTATACAAAGAGGTCATCAAGTCTCCCACTGCCTCCCGCATCTCTCTTGGAAAAAAGGTGAAATCCGTGAAAGAGACGATGAGGAAGAGGATGTCAAAAAAGTACAGTAGCTCTGTCTCCGAGCAGGTGAGTGCTTCCTATCAATGGCCTGCTTGGGGTGCTGTCTGGCATGGGAAACTGGGGACAAGAAGGCTGTTTTCTGATGATACCACACAGGGTCATAGCATGAATCAGGAAGCAGACTAGGTGTGGCTGAGCTAAGAATTGCTTGAACAGACATTTATTATGGACTTAGGGTACCCTTAGCCACAGCCCCTCCTACTTACAGCCCCTTTTGCATACACAGGGTAAAGACAGACACAGGAGGAAAAAAATGTTTCTTCTGGCCACACATCTCTCAAATTTGAGCACAGGGTCAGGATTTACTTTCTAAAACCCTCCTTGGCTACAAAATGAACATCACTGGATTGGAACCTGAAAAAGACAATCCATTTTTCTTAGCCAACTTTTCCCAAGTGGGTGTAGGCTATTCTAGAAGCACGAATGAGAAGTAAACTCAGAAATGCGTCATGGGCTCAGCATATTGCTGGGAATCATTTTTCTGTAGGGGGTATTTTCATTAGTTGGCTCTATTTGTTAAAGCCTGGCCCCCCCTTTCCCTGACTGGATGGTTTCAACATGATTATTAATACTTTCATTGCATGAGTGTAGGCAAAAAGAACTTGAAGAGCTGGCCCTTGAGACTTTATGCCCACAACACACTCCTTTAGCTTTCCATACTAGTCAGTCATCTTCTTGTCTGTTATTGGAGGTTCCAATGCTAACATCTGGGAAAGCAGGAATTGTTGCTCTGAGGCTTCCCTCTAGTGGTCACAGTGAGAAATGGCACGGCTTTCCTAGTACAGTGGTGGTGAGAGAAAGTGGGGACACCAGCTTTGGCCAGTAGTCTGGGTAGTCGCCCCTGGGCTGGGTGGCAGGGAGGTATCTTCCTAGGATAGCATCTTGTGGGCAGTGCCATCAGAGCTGCTGCTAAACAGCTTCAAAGGCATAGGAGCCACCTTCGCCCCAACCTTAGTAATGAATTCCTCTTTCAAAGTTCCATCAGGGCTTGAGATGAAATACTCTTATTTCTTCGACCTCATGAAAAAGGCTGAGCCACCTCTCGAGAATCTCTCCTGTTCTTCTTTCCCCCCTGTTTCTTATCACTATGAGCTGGAGGTGAGGCTAAGCACTTGAGAGATGTAAACTCTGCTATGCTCTCTCCTGCAGCAGTCAAGGAGTCAATGCATCCAATGTGCCCATTCTAGAAAGCATTTGATTTTTTTTATTGGAGTTTCCTTCAAATCTAAACAGCTATGAAATAGCTTTTGCAGGGCCAGTGCAATAGTACAGTGAGTGCTGTGCTTGGCTAGCATGCGGCCAACCTGGTTTCAATCCCCGGAATCCTGTATGTGGTTCCCTAAGCCCACCAGGAATAATTCCTGAGTGTAGAGTCAGAAGTTATTCCTGAGCATTGTCAGGTGTGAACTAAAAGAAAAAAAATTTAAAAGTTCCATTCATGGGGGTTTCTGCTTTATGGATCAAGTCTATTGCATGCTATGTAACTTTGAGCACATTTTTATACCTTTTACTATAGCATTCAAATTCATTTATTCTTGGAGGGTTTTTTGTTTGTTTGTTTTCTCTTCTTTTTGTGGGGGGCGGGGGTGTTGCTGCATAGCAGGTAGTGTTCAGGCTTATTTACTTCTGGGGCTTCAGGGACTGTATATGATGCTGGGATTTAAACCCAGGTTGACTACATGAAGAGCAAACTCTTTACACTCTGTGCTATCTCTTCACTGCAATTTTTATTCTTCATTTTATTTGGTTTCTTTAACACATTCAACTCAGAGAAGTTAAAATTAATACATGTTCATTATAATGCTTTTGGAGAAAGACAATGTTTCACCATTTAAAAAAGGTTTTAGTATATGGTCGGCTAGTCTGGTAAGGATTTGTGTTCTATAACTGATGTGTCAGGATTTAAAACAGAACTCTCTATAGGTAATCAATAAGTAGACAACAAATAAGGTGCTAATTTTTAATGGTATTTAAGAAGAAACATCCATGTATTAATCAGGGAGATAGATGCTTTAAAAAGGAATTTATTCTTTTTTGTTTAGTTGAGTGTTTTTTTTTGGGGGGAGGGGGGGTCACACTTGGCAGCACCAGGGATTGTTCCTGGCTCTGCTCTCAGAAGTTGCTCCTGGAAAGCTCAGGTAACCATGTGGGTTGCTGGGAATTGAACCAGAGTTCGTCCGGGATTTGGGGCATGCAAGGCAAACACCCTACCGCTGTGCTATCACTTCAGCCCCCTTAAATTTAAAGGTGGGATATAACTCAGTGATAGAACTCTTGTCATGTATGCCTCAGGTCCTGGATTCAATCTTAAATTCTGTTAAGGAGGAAGAGGAGGAGGAGGAGGAGGAGGAGGAGAAAAAGGAGGAGAGCTTACTTGGAAAGATGACTTGAAAAAGTTATTCAAGTTTTTCTTTGTAACTTCAATTTCCAGTAATGGTGCCCTGTTGATGATTGTTTTTTTAAAGGTCAACTGCTCATCTTCATTCACTGTGAAGCACACATGATGTGTGTTAGATCGATCAGTGGCTGCTAGTCTTGCTGTCCTTAAATGTTTGCAGGGCCTGCAGATTCTATGCCTGCCCTTCTAATGACTCAGCTCCATGCCAATAGCAGGTTTTGTTTCAATGGTTTGGTGCTCTGGAGGCTGTATTTAGACTAACTAGAGAGATTTGTTTTGGAACACAAACCGTTCTCTCTGCAAACTTTCTTACAAGCAAACTGAATAGAATGCTGCTTAGAAATAAGTGAACTGCCGAAATGTGCAAAGGAGAGGTTGCCAAGTCCATAAGTGTGCAAATGAGGGGGCTACATGTACCCTAAAAGTGAACATTCTGCATTACAACCTGAACTAAGATCTGAAAGGGACTTTTAGAGCATTCTACACAAAATAAAAAGTAAAAGGAGCTACAATAAGAAGTGACATTTTCCACTCAGTATGTTTAGCTCATCTTATTTTGGGTCTGTTGCATCTTCTGACCTATTCTCTAAACACCTAATCAATTAGTTCATCCATGATGTAAATATTTTTTGGAGATTTCAATAACACCTATTAAACTATGAAAATATTGAGGTGCTTAATACGTTTATTGGGCACAGTTTTGAAATACAACAATAGGGAGCCAAGCAGATGAATTTGAAACTTGTAGTCCTGGGGAATTATTGTTGTGCTGAACTCATGGATGAACCATAACTTTGTTGAACCTCATTGCAGGACTCGAGCCTAGAAGGAATGCCTGGTTCTCCCACAGTCTCCCAGCCTGACAGCGAACATGTAGACAAGCCCAAGCTCAAAGCCGGAGGTTCTGTGGAGAGTCTACGCAGTTCCCTGAGTGGGCAGAGCTCCATGAGTATGTCTGGTTTGTGACTCTAGGAGATAACCTGGGGATTCCGCCCCTGATTTGACAGAACTTGGGCACCAATCAGTTCAGTAGACCCAGTTTTTTGCAGGGACAAACTAGCCATGTATTGAGCTCAGTGACGCCTGGATTTATTGAGTTGGTAGCTGTTATGGACAATAGTGGGGATGAATTTCAGTGGGTGAGTGGGGAAAGCATGACAGAGGCAGGACCAGGAGAGCAAATGGACAAAGGCAGGTGAAGATAACACAGAAATCAAGGGCGGCAGGGAGAGGAAGGGCAAAGGCCACTGATCAGATGCTATTTAGTGTCCCTTGACCTATGTGCTAGTGGCTGCCAAAAGTGGGGGTTGGGGGGAACCTACCGAGCTCAGATCTTGCCAGATTCTAGATAATTCTGATTCATATTTCACTTTGTAAAAGGGAGTTGAAACTGGACCTACCAGTGTGAACTCATGAATGTCAAAGGCTAATAGTATCTTATAGAGATCACCATGTCCCTTCACCATTCAGAACCATAATGGTACTTATTGTCCTGTTGGGTTCAAGACCTTAGCTGTCACTTGCCTCAGCATGGGCCCCATGAGTTTGCCACCAGTCTTCCCTGCCTTTTCCCTCACCTAGCTGCTCACCAAAGCTCCTTGTTCTTTCCACCTTCCTCTAGGTGGCCAGACAGTGAGTACCACTGACTCGTCCACCAGCAACCGTGAGAGTGTCAAGTCAGAGGATGGGGAAGACGAGGAATTGCCCTACCGGGGCCCCTTCTGTGGTCGTGCCCGGGTGCACACAGATTTCACACCCAGTCCCTACGACACGGACTCACTCAAACTCAAGGTGTGCCTCGATGCCTATGCTGCTTTCTTTGGAGGGGGAAACTGGGGTCACACCTCCAGCATTGCTTGGAGGCAACTCCAGGCTTTTTTCTGAGCAATCTTTCTCAGCAGGACTTGGGAAACCATGATTACTGACCCATCTCACTAGTGGTACAGTGCAAGGGATTACTGTGCTACTGGGTTCTACCTGGGACACCCCGCACAACTGCTCTAGAGGAGTAGTACCACACATGTGCTGGAGATCATATCTGGGTTAGCTGCATGCTTGTCCAGAACCTTCCCCTCAACAGCTTCCCCCAGACTAGCCTACTCCAAGACCTATATTCCTGGGATGACTTCTGGATATTCAGCACTGGGCTCTGGATGTGCACTGGCCAGTGTCTCTATGATCATAAGTTCCAGGTCATGATAGCAACATATGTCATAGCAACATATGTGGTCCAATGTTCCTCTGTTTCCTCACCCCCTCCCTTTCTGTCCCTGATCTCCAACCTCCATTGCCTCTGAAAGCCTTGCTCTACACCCACCCACACTTCAGCTTCTATGCTGAGGGCAGCTGAAGGATTGCTGCTATCTTTTTGCGAGATCAGTGATTTATATTGAATATAAATATTTTATATAAATTTAGGTAGATTCTGAAGTAAAATTTAACAATAGTTATTCTACAAACATATTAATATATTTAAACTAAGTATAATATAGATTTATAATATATTCTATATTAGGCATTTGGAAGTCCATAAAATGGAAAATAGCCGTTCCAAGGTATGATTTTCTTTAGCCTTTGGGAAGTTACTCACCTAGTTAGTTTTCTCTGGCTGGCAACCAGGTCTGACTCCAAGTCAGGTGTCCCCTGTTTAGGGTGGTAATTGGGGACAAGGGGACCCTGCAGGTGCACTTCAGGGGTCCTGCAGCAGGAGATGTGGCAGGAACATCACTTGGGGTCATCTTGTCCTAAGTCATCCCTAAGTTCCTGGCCCTGGCCCCCACAGTGTGGTCACATCCACCAGGCCCAGAGTTAACTGCCTTCTACCAAAGCTCTTTGTTCCTCCGCAGAAAGGAGACATCATCGATATCATCAGCAAGCCTCCCATGGGCACCTGGATGGGCCTATTGAACAACAAGGTGGGCACGTTCAAGTTCATCTATGTGGACGTGCTCAATGAGGAGGAGGAGAAGCCCAAGCGCCCAGCCAGGCGTCGGCGAAAAGGGAGACCCCCGCAGCCCAAGTCCGTGGAGGACCTGCTGGATCGGATCAACCTGAAAGTCAGTTCCATCCCGTTCTTCTCAAGATCCTCTGACTGCCCCTCTCTCCTCCCACTCAGACTCAACAGGAAGGGTTGGCTGGGATGGCCAAGGGAAGGGGAGCCCATTACTGCAATGAGTATTCTTCCTTTGATGAAAGCAGTGTCCAGATTCTTGTGGGGGGGTGGAAGGGGTAGAGGGGTTTAGGCCACACCTGGCAGTGCTCAGACTCTGCACTCCCAGTGGGATCAGGGCACCATATGGGATGCTGGGGATCAAACTAGAGTTGGTCTTTCAAGGCAAGCGTTCTACCTCTGCCCTTATTTTCAAGGTTCTTTTTTTATTAAATAACCATGAGAAACAGTTAGAGTTGGTGATAGTTGAGTTTCAGTTTTATAATATTCCAATACCTCTCCCATCACCAGTGTTCATTTCCAGCCACCAATTTACCATCTCCTTTCCATTCATTGTCCCTTCTACTCCACCCTGCCTCTATGGTAGACACCTACTTCTCCCTGTCTTTTCTCTTTCTTTTGTCTTTTAGGCACTATTGTTTGCATCCCATTACTGGAGGGCTACCATGCTTTCCACTTTACATTCTTTTCAGCACCCATTTCTTGTCCAGAGTGACCATTCCCGACTATCATCATAGTAGTCCCATCTCTGTCCAACTTCAACCCATCATTTGTATTATTTTTGTGTATTATATCATACATTTTTATAATCCATAGACAAGTGCAATCATTCTCTATCCTTGTCCTTCTGATTCATTTCACTCAGCATAATGTTCTTGATGCATATTTATATATAAGCAAATTTTATTACTTTACTTCTGTCCAAAGTTCTTAACACCTTCCTTCTCTCCTGTATGTGCAATACTATGAAGTTGGATCACCCGGAGGAAGCTTTTCAGGGCTCTGCTGACACTAGAGTTCTGAGTAAACTCTCTTCTCACCATCATTTCCTACATGAGAGTGTTAGGGCTCCATGCTAGATTTTGTTTTCTCTTTACTATGGGGCCAAGCTGTATGTCCCTCCTTCGGGGCTTTCTGAATCAATTTTTTTTGTTTGTTTGTTTTTGGGCCACACCTGGTAATGCTCAGGGGTTACTCCTGGCTATGCGCTCAGAAGTCGCTCCTGGCTTGGGGGACCAAATGGGACGCTGGGGGATCGAACCGCGGTCTGTCCTAGGCTAGCCTTGACAAAGCAGACACCTTACCTCTAGCGCCAGCACGCCGGCCCCCTGAGTCAAATTTTTTATTGTTGATTTTTTTTCCTCGGAGTCATACCCTATGGTTCTCAGGGATTATTTGTGGTTCTTTACTTAGAAATCGCTCCTAGTAGGTTTAGAGGCCCATATGAGATGCCAGGGATTGAACCAGGGTCTGTTATATGCAAGGCAAGTGCCTTCCCTGCTGTACTGTCTCTTTCTCCTCAATGTGGAATTTTGATAGCCAAAGTCTCTGTATGTTCTGAGGGGTGTGTATAGAGGTAGTGAAATTTACAGCTCAGGGTGAGGAAGGAGTAAAATGCCAGATTTGGTGCCTGAATCTGCCCTTCTGTGTCCATCATCTTAACCTATGTTTAGGATGGACGGATGGGGACACACACACACACACACACACACAGGAGCAGGGCTTAATACAAGGAGATTCTGAATGGTTCCTCTTAATTTATTCTTAATCACAAAAGTGATTATGGACAAAGAGTTTCAGGGTTCAGGCTGGTTGTCTAAGGAGGAGGCCTGCTGACTTGGGTCTTTCTGTGTTCTTTCCCTTTCAGGAGCACATGCCTACTTTCCTGTTCAATGGATATGAAGACTTGGATACCTTTAAGCTCCTGGAGGAGGAAGACTTAGATGAGTTGAATATCAGGGATCCAGAACACAGAGCTGTTCTCCTGACTGCGGTGGAGCTGTTACAGGAATATGACAGTGAGTCCATCTTCGCACTAAAGTGGTCTGTCTGTAGGACATCAGCCACACCCTTTATTGTGAGGAGAGAGGTATACTGAACCAAATACATTCTCTGGTCACCAGCAGGCCTTCTGTACAGAAGCTGTGGCTTTGGGGGTCAGACAGTGGACTACCAGTGCTAAGCCCATCCATGGTACAGGGATCCAATTTGTGGCCTAGTGATTGGAAGGGAGGCACTGTTCCCACTGAGCCATCTCTGGGCCTCTGAATTGCAGCTTGCTTGCTTGCTTCTATTGTCTTATTTTGCTTGTTTGTTTAGGGTTCATACTCAGTGATGTTCAATACTTATTCTTAGCTCTGTATTCAGGACTCACTCCTGGATGTGTTCAAGGGACCATATGTGGTGTTAGGGATCAAACCTGTCAACCTCATGAAGACAAGTGCCACACCTACTGTACTATCTTGCAGCCCCTAAAAAAATCACAGCTTTCATACAAAGTAGAGTTATTGCCACTTTAGGGAATAGTCAAGGCATTAGCTTACTGTTGTCACAAACAGTGGACAAATATGGAGACCCTTACCCAGTCATGGGTTAATTATTTTTCAGAGCAAAGGAATTTTTCTTACAGACGAGGTTGGTTAAGGAGTTTTTCTCACAGATGAGGTTAAAGAATTTTTCTTACAGATTAGGTTGGTTCATTCATTTTCCTTGCAGACTACGTAGGTTAATGAATATAGGAAGTCCATCAACTTCCTTCCATTAAAGAACAGGTCCAATATTTTGTAAAGCAATGTGTTTATAGTGCAAAATTCCAGCTAAAATATTGGCTTGTTTGTCGAATCCCAGAACAGTATCTGGCAAGCTCATAGGGTTTAAGCAGTTTATTTGACTTCACTGTATCCTGTGCCTCATTAACTCAGCCTTTGTCTGCCCTTTATTTTTTGCTCTGACATCAGAAATATTCCTGAAATGATTCATCAGTTCTCCATGATCCTTTCCAGTTGTTGAATTCAAATGCGATTTCTCCCAAGTGCTGTGCTTCAAGGCCATCAGTAGCTGATGGCATTTCTATTGCTAAAAGATACACCAAAGGAAGCCGTGTTTCATGGTGGAAAAATAATTTTATGGTGCAAATGAATCAAGCTCAAGAGATGTGAGAACAAATGTATCGATCTCATACATCCCCCTCCTCTTATTCGGTCCTCCCTCCAAATTAACTGATAACATAGAGGATCACTCACCATCAAATTGGTGTCCTGAACCCTCCATAAACACTTCCTTTGGGGAGAGATCAGGAGCAAATTGTGTTTGGTCCATAAACACTTTCTCTCCAGGTCTCTTTGGTATTAGGATCCTTTGAGAGACACTGGGAGCTCTGGGGCCAAGCTGTATGTCAAGATCCTGGCACAGTGCCTGGTCTAGCTGGCCCACTGGCCAGCTATGAATGGCCAGTATGAAGATCAATTAATGTGAAATCATCTCCGCTATGTGAAGATCAATTAATGTGATATTGTCTCCTCTCCCAGAGCGCATCTCCTCATAAAATAGCTCATTTGCTCCTCCTCGGTCATTGAGAGCAGATGGGTTATCTGCCTCATGCATTCTATTGTCTTTCACGTAGAAGGAACAAAGTTAAATCTTGAGCAAGAGGCAAGCTCTGATTTTTGGTGGTAGTATACAATCTCAGGATCACTGTCCCCAGGGATCATATCCTGAGACTGACTCCCGAGTATATTTTTTCAGGCCCCTGCTTGCCTATGAAGATGTAACTCAGAAGTCTAGGGGAGGAGGTGGACCAATAATATGGAGGGGGAATGCACTTGCCTTTCATGCAACTGACCTGAGTTCCATCTCATGCACCCCCAAGAGTAACCACTGAACTCTGCTAGGTGTGGCCAAAAATGGGGTTAAAAAAGAAACCCAAATCCTAAAGTCAAGGGAGGGACTCTTAGATTCCTTGGAAATTCCTCCTCTCTACTGGGCCACCATTTGCCATTTCCATGTACATCACCTGACATTATCACCTCCCACATGTAAGGCAAGTTCTCTACTGCTAAAGCACATCCCTGATTCTGTCTTAAATTTGTGGGAGTGAGTGGTTATCTCCCAAACAGTGCTCAAAAATCCCAGTGGCCTCTATCAGGAATTCTTGGCCAGCTGCATCTGAGGTTCAATGCCCCTGACTCTATGGTGCTGCTCAGGCCCAGTAGTGTTTGAAGGGCTGCACCTAGTGAACATCAGTGGACCATGTGGTTCCAGGGATCCAATCAGGACCAGCCACATGCCAGGCTTGTGCCTAACTCCTGCACTATCTCTCCAGCTCCTTCTGATTGCAAATTTCATTCCCTTTCTTCCTTCTCTAGGCCCCATATTTCCCTGTGTAATCACGGTGAGCATTTATGCTCTTTTCCAAAAAGTGGGTTATGTGATTCTACAGTATCAATTAAGTGGTGAAATGTGGTAGTTAATCTCCAGAAAGTAGTGTGTATCCCTGAACATACAAGTACTTACTGATGCTTATGTGTGTGTTTCAATGTATTTTTGTGTGGCCCAGATTAGCATCAAGTATTAGTATATTTTGGATTTGGATTTTGGGTATAGCCTAGTGGTGCTCAGGACTTGTCCCTGGCTTTATATTTAGATATCACTTCTGTTAGGGTTTAGGGAGACCATATGGGATACTAGGGCTTGAACCCAGGTCAACTGCATGCCAAGGTACGTCCCCTACCCATTGTGCTATTGTTCCAGCCCCGTGTGTGTGTGTATGTGTGTGTGTGTGTGTGTGTGTGTGTGTGTGTGTGTGTGTGTGTGTGTGTGTGTGTGTTGAGAAAACTGTGGAAGAGAGCTTTTGCTCCATTTCAGCAGTTTAGGTAATGCCAAATGTAGTTTCAGCTCCACAATTGTGTCCTCTCATTTTTCATCAAGAATCCTTATGATTTAGACTATTCTCCATTGTCCTTTGCATGAAGCAATAAGATCGATGAGTTATAGCAAGGGCAAGCCTTGAATCTTCAGGAGATCGAAGCACTATTCCACTTTTTCTCCCAAACAATGAAAGCTCCTTACATGGAAAGCATCATTTTTCCATTTTAGACTAAACTTGATATAGTCTGATTCTTGCTTCAAAAGTGAATGTCAACTCTTGACTTGTATCCTATCCTATGGCTTGAAAATAGTTTTCAGTCCCTGGATGATGCCTTTCCTAAGTCTATGTCTGCTAAGCTGCATCATCCAGACACAGTCTGTCTACCTACAGTGCTGGGGCCATGGTTTTTGCCTTATTCCCATCAGTCAGCATTTCAGAGTCTGTTTTGGACACCACAGTTGACTACACTGTCTGGCCAAGGACAAGCTACATGGATTTCTCTTCCTGGGTTGTAACTGATAGCTCAAAACCCTCATTTTATAAGTATCATTTTCCTAAATAACATGCTAGGGTAGACCAAAGACCAAATCCACAGATTCTTCCACTCAATGAGCCATCACTCTAGAATTTCCAATGTTTGTGAGGGGTGGCAAAGAAGGAGAGGATTTGACTTCACGTTTTCTAACTCCCCTAGTTTTTTATTCATTGCTTTAAAACATAGCCCTCATTTCTTTTGGGGGGGGGAGGCACTACTTTTAAGATCCCATTCTATCATGACTTTGGCTGCAAAATGCTTATAAGAAATACCAACAAGGAGTGGGGAATGGGCCACCAGAACAGCTGGTACCCAAGACACTTCTCTGACATTGCACAATTTTTTTCAGTGACCTGAAAAAAAAAAGCATCATATTTCTAGCTTATTGGTTATTTTTCTTTGTGTATATGGTGGTGGCAGTGGGTCAAGGAAAGAGACCACTTGAAATTAGTTATTTAGTATTTTTTTGGACATTCTTTTCTTGACTTCCTGTGCATAATCAATGATGTCTCTTAGGTAGCCTTGATGTCATGGATGCTACTTACAGAATGTGCAGAGTCTCCTTCCAGAAGCCCTCCATGTGGTTCTTCCTGACTTAGCTGACCTTTACGTGCAGATAAACCTGCTGCTTTTCTGTGGAAGGGTCATTCTGCTTTCCATTGTGCACTGCAAAAGTAGTCAATACTTGGGATCCAACTCAGTATCAGCACTCCCAAGTTCACTCTTTGGTTTAGGGTACACAAAAGCTGCCCACAGGCAAAAAGTGAGAGCAGGGAAAAAGAAATCCCTCCAACTCACTTCAGAGTAAAGCAAAAGATGTGCAGACCTGGGTGTGGCTAAAGTAGTAGAGCACTACTTACTTGGTATAAGGCTCTGGATTCCCTACCAGCTACCATGTGTCCCCTTGAACACTTGAGTATGGTCTAGAACCCGCCCCCCAGTGGCCTAGGACTGCTGACTGCATGCCCAGTAAAACCAACCAAAAAAGTTATTCTACTGCACATTGGCTCAAATGCTCTGGGTCCTTTTGCCAGTCTTGTTGTGCTGGGAGAATATGAGAAATGCCCCTGGATTGTAAAATTTGGCAATACTTGACATTTTATTTGCCACCTTTAGCTTCCTAATGTAAAAGCTGATAAGGAATTATGTTGGACACAAATCTTAGTGCTCAAAGATACACCAGATTATGTATCTTCTCAAAAAAGGGATGCATATTTGTTCTTTCCTACTATACTGTATTGTCCTTCTAAAGGACCCCACTGCTCTTCTTCTGGGGCTCTTCAAGCTTTTGATGCTCTCTTCTCCCAGATAGTAGATACCAGAGTCAGCCTCTGTGTAACCAGCTGGCCATTAGCTTGTTCTTTCTGTGGACTCTCTTCCCATTCCCCTTCCAAGCTTACATTTCTGGGTTTTATTGTCTGTTTGTTTTGGGGTCATGCATGGTGGTCATTCCTGGTACAACCCTATATGGTTAACCATATGGTGTTCTGAGGATTGAATCCAGATTGACTGGGTGCAATGCAAGCACCCTACCTACTGCGCTATCTCTTCAGTCATGATCAAACTTATCCTTTTAATGAAAAGGCAAATATTCTGATCTCATTTACTTCATCAGCTCACTGCCAAGCCTGAAGTTCTTAGGGTGGTGACTGGGGGGGACACATGCTTTGGGTTGACCTTGGTTCTTTTCCCCCACTCCTGACTCTGCTCTTATCCTTCCTCCTCTAGGTAACAGCGACCAGTCAGGGTCCCAGGAGAAGCTACTTATTGAAAGCCAGACCCTGCGGGGCTGCTCACCACGGGACTCGGGATGCTATGAAAGTAGTGAGAATCTGGAGAATGGTAATGTCAGCCTTGTTCTTTTCCTGTGAGTCCTGTCCTTGGGCCAGTGACCCTCGATCTTCCTTGGCCATTGCCTATGAGGATGCAGGACAGAGGGAAAGGGATTTTGGGTGGTTATGGCGCTGAGTTAAGGTCCTTGGGAGGATTGCACATCTTCAGATATTAAGCAGATATTAAGTAGATCTTATCTTAGGTGGTTTTGGGGGAGAACCCAATGGTTTCATGAGTTTTTATATTATCCTAATTAATATATAAATGAAAATAATGTTTCCTTCATTGAATTGCCATGAGAGTTAAAAAGTTGTTCATAGTTGAATTTTAGTCATACAGTGTTCCAACATTCATCCCTTCATTGGTGTTCTTTTCTGGTCACTAATTTCCCTGACTTCCCTCTTGTCCCCTGTACTTCTTTCTCTTTCTCTCTCTCTTTCTCACTTTCTCCTCCCCTTCTCTCTCTGTTCCTCTTCTTCTCTTCACCCTTTTTTTTTCTTTTAGGCAACATGGTTTTCAATATGGTTACTGAAGCTTGCATATCAATCACTTTACTTCCTTTCAGTTCTGAATACTTCTTCAGAGCATAATTTGGTCCCTTTTCTCTCCTAATTTCACTTCCTTCATCATTTCTGTTGTCTTTGGGTATTGTTTTCATACATTTTTTGAATATACTTACATCTTGTAGATCAATGTGATTATTCTGTCTGTTCCTCTCCCTCTGACTTATGTCACTCAGTCTGGTCCTCTCCAATTATCCATGTGCAGAAAAACCTCATGACTTTATTTTTCCTATTGTATTCCATTGTGTAGATGTCTCATAGTTTCTGGATCTACTTACCAGTTTGAAAAGAAGTTTTGACTCATCAAAATTTGAGTAAGGAGACTGGGATTTGGATTCTGGATAGTGTTCAGCTGAAGTCTGGTCAAATTATTTCAAATCTTTGAGCTCCCTGCCTTCTATAATAGTGGGATGGGCTTCCCATTTTTTAGATTATTGTGAGAAGTAGATAAAGGGATACAGTACTAATATCTAGCACTTATTAAGTCATAAGCACACAACATTTATTATTAAACAAAGGATAACAAATCCCCAGCATTTAGTAAACACTACGGCAGTGGGATTGGGGGTTTTGTTTGTGGTCACCAAATATCATTCAAACTTTGCTCATTTTATAGGTGAAGACTTTAAAGTTTACAGAGATGAAACAATAACTTCAGTCCCAGTTCACTTTCTCTAGACTGTTTTCTGTTGAGAGAATTGGATGTTTACAATATAATTTGTGTGTCACATAATACAGGCAGTCAGGCTGTGTCTGTCCCTTCATAGCCTATGATATAGCGCTTTATACATTACATGGGCTGACCATTCCCCATACCTCATTTGAGATGTTTTTCCAATACTTTAAGCTTTTCCAAGCTTTTACTCTAGCCACTTAGTGTTCTCATATAATAGTCATTGGTATCTGGGTTCTACTTAATTTTTAAGCCAAAAAAATTGACTCTGTATTTGTTGTAATAAATACCTTCCGGACTGTGATTTAAAACACAGGCACACACCACACTACAATCGCAGGCCTGAAAGAAAATATAACAGCTAAGGCTATAAGTGGCCTTGTATGCAGCTGACATGGGTTTGATCCCTAGCACTCCATATAGTCCTCCCCTAAGTCCACTATGAATGATCCCAAAGCATGGAGCCATGAATAATCCCTGAATAGCTGGGTGTGATTCAAAAACAAATGAACAGCAACAAAAAACAGTAGCCACACACACAAATAGGCACATTATTTTATTTTGTTCAGAATTATTATACAAACTTATGACAAATGACTGGTGCTAATCTACATACAATTTCATGTTTGCTGTATCATTCTTGGACTATATTAAGTATCATTTGATTTCCTTTACTAATAGGAATGCCTCTTCATTCTGTAATGCTCTTTTTCTGATAGTTCTTCTATTGATTTTTAACATAGCTCTTGAAATGTATGAGTGGAGTGGAGCTGAAGTGCTCATCATGCTTAGTCCAAACAAATATATGTGGCCAATTACTATAATAATGTGGCGGTAACTCAGGCAGGGCAATTGCTCAGTATTTTTGAGGTCATGTGGCTAAACTTAAGGAGCTTAGCCAAGAACCAGTAAAAAAAACTCATGAGAGATTGATATGAAGCCAAGCTCAGAGCTTGAGAAAAAGAACAAAGCCACTGATGAAAGTTTTGATCACGGCGATCGCCAATGTCCCACCATTTTCTCTGTGAATTCAGACCATCTCAGACTCCCTCAGACTAGTATCAAAGAGGCAGCTTTTGGAAGTGTTGGTGGAAAACTTGAGGGTAAGGCCTGGTTACAGTGGCTTTGCCCTGTCTCTAACCCAAGAGCAAGGAAATAGACAAACATGTTTATTCCATAGAAGACCTCTTTGTCTCTTTGAGTATTTATTCTGTTGCATAAGATGATCCCAGGGCCTGAGATATTGTTCATTCTTTTTTTTTTTTTCCCTTCATTTAGAGCATTTTCCACATCTCTAGATCAGACTGCCAATCCAGCAGGGTTGGCTGGGGCTGCCTGTGCTTCAGTATAGAGTTCATCATTCTTATCTTAGTTTTTCTTATTACATGGATAGTGAGCCTGAGAGGTGCAGAGTATTTGGACACTATCCAGAGAAGCAGTGTATAGAGCTCACCCATTCTCATCCTTCTTTTTCCTTTAGTGAACAGAGTTAGTTCTCCCCTAATCTCATTGCTAAAAGTTGTTATCAAGTCTGTATTTGCCTTTGGTTGAGTTGATTAACCAGTATCATACATGCTAAAACCACTCTCAACTAATAGTTTAATGACAAATATCCCATTTCTGTACACATCAGATATTCAGTAAACAGATTTTGGAAACAACTGGATCAAACACAAATTTCACTTAGTAAAGCAACATAAAAGAGGTAATTAAGGTAAGACATTGGCTTCTGAGTTCACAGTTTTGAAAAACTAAAATTGTAGTGAAGGTATGAAATTGGTTTCTGAATTTCTAGCTCAGGAAAACTGAAAACATTATTATTTTTTTTATTTCTTATTGTTATTATTATTACTTATGGCCACACCTGGCATTTTTCAGAGCTGACTCCTGTCCCAGGGCTCAGGGATCACTTGTAGCAAGGCTCGGGAAACCATATGCGATATCAACATTGAGGTCAGCTATGTGCAAGGCAAGCAGTCATGCCTTCTTCTGTTGTACCTTTTCTCTGGCCCGTAAACTGTGAAAACATTTTAAAAGCGATGATTTCAAAGTGGAGTTCATGTTTTTCCCCCATCTTTTCCACTTTGTCTATTCCATAGCTATTCCATATGGTACAACCTCCTACTCCTCATCTTGATTCCAACATGAATCCAAAGGATTTGTTTCCATGTTATTCTCACCAGTAACACTCTTCCTCTGAGTAGAGACAAACAGTTCAAGTCAAGAGCCATTACTGCAGATCAGAACTTCTGACTCAATTCAGCTACCCCAGGACTTATGGGATTAGCTATGACCCAAGATATCCTTCCCCTGCCCAGGGCCTTGGGTAAGCTCAGGAGATCTCAGCAGTTATTGCAAGCCTGGCCCTGAACCACACACTTCATCTCTGATACATTTTGTAAATGCAGCTTCATTCAAAGGCTACTATGGCTTTGGAAATCACTGACTCAGAAATCTGCTGTTTGCCTACCACATCTGTCCCTGGAGGCATTACAAACACAGGGTGACCTTTTTCATTCTGACCTCCTCCTCATTCTGATCTAGAATTCATCTGCTGATCACTACCTCCCAAGGGCTCTGTATAGAGAATAAATCATCAGCTCAAATACCTACAGCTCTGAAGCCTAAACTGTGTCTCCTATGACTATTCCTCTTTTGGGGGTGGGGGCAATAAAAGCCAACCTCTGAGTGCTCAAGGGCATAGACCAGTCATTTAAGTCATGGAGCTGAAAATTCTTCTGTGCCCTAGCTGCATGGAACAATCGCACAGGGAAGATGGAATGAGGGCTTCCTTCCTGTGTGTTGTTTTTGTCTGAATAGTCATGAGTAATGAAGAGTAGCTCCACAGAGCTAACTTTCTGAAGCATGAACTTGAAGGAGCACTCAATAAAATGGGGTCAGGTACACTCCATGTTGGGTGTGGCTGTGCTGTTCTGTAGAGCTCCCCTTTTGAGCATGATGAAAAATAATCTTTCAGGGTCTCTCTCTTGAGTGTCTATTTTATAATAGAAGCCTCTCTGACACATGCCTAGAGAGGGTCGTCTTTGCTGCTTAGTATTCTGTGGAGTAGCCTATGTGTTCCAGGATTGATTGAGTACCTCCAAACTGTGGGTTGCAAGCCCTTCGTGGAATCTAATCTCAATTCATCAAGAGCCATTTTGTAAGCTAAAATATAACTTACAAAATCAAGGTGCATCCCATACGGGATGCTGGGGGTCAAACCCAGGTCAGCCATGTGCAAGACAAATGCCCTACCCTCTGCACTATGGCTCCGGTTCCATTTTCCTCATTTCTACACATCACCACTGAGATTCTGCTAGAGAATGGCTTTCTTCTGCCTCAACAAAAAAATTATTTCCTGCCCATGGTGGGTAGTTGTTAATCAGACACTTTTCTGGTCCTATTAAAGGGATGAGATTGCTACTTGGGGAGATGACAGAATTCGTATGGGGGAAGAGATGAATCTTTATGTGAATTCCAGAGGGCAATCCTTCCAGGCTACCGCAATTGGAGACCCATGCTCAGATCACTGGGCACTGAATTTATCTCACTGGCTGGCCCAACATGCAGTCAGCATGAGTTTTTTCATAAAGGATTCTAGATATGTTGAGACAGTACAGGGGTTCACATAGCCAACTGTGGTGCTGGGAGCACAGAGCCAAGGGGGAGCAGACTCTTAGGCATCTCTAGCTGTCCTGCCTCCACCACCCCTCAAAACAAAAAGGACAGGGTTGATCTTTTTTCTTTTTCTTACTTTATTTAAACACTGGTTATAAGGGTGCTCATAATACAGTTGGATTTTTGTCACAGTTACAAAGTTGTTTGTGATTGAGTTTCACACATACAGTGTACAGAACTCTTCATCAGTACACATTTTCTACCATCAATGTCCCCACTTTCTTTCCCGCCTTCCCCCCTGCCTGCCTCTCTCTTTATTTCTCTCTCCATCTCTCTGTTTCTCTGTCTCTCTCTCCTCTCCCTTTAGACACTGGTTTGTAATATTATTACTCAAGGGGATCTTAATCATATCACTTTATCTCCTTTCAGCATCCAGTTCTAAGACAAAGATTGTTCTAATGAGGAGAACGGGCCTTAATAATCCTGGGTCATTCTTCCCTCTCTATTCTGAACTCATGTTTGTGTCTTGGGTGCCTTTGAGGTATAGATTAATGAAGCTTGCAGCAACACACAGACTCTTGAAGCACTCGATTGACTGATTTTCTTTCGATTTGTTTGGTGTTGGGGTCACACCCGGTGAAGCACAGATCACTCCTGATAGTGCTTGGGGCCAATGTATGGGGTTCCAGGGGGTAGATCACTGTCAGCCTGATGCAAAGCAAGCGTGTACCAGCTGTCCTACGGCTCCAGCGCCCCAGCTAGTGTTTTAGATGTGAGTGAGTCTAAAACGTTTTCCTTGTCCAACAGGCAAGACTCGAAAGATCGGCCTTCCCTGCTCCAAGTCCACCACAGAGGCCAGCCTCAAGCCTTTCAGCAAGAACCTGGGGGCCTACCCGACCCTGCCTTTAGCCAAGCCAGGGGCTGCCCTGCAGCCCGACGGGGAGGGCAGCGCTCAGGGCCCTCGTGCGCCCCAGCCTTGTGCGCCCCAACCTTGCACACCGGCCTCAAATAAAAATCGGAGAAGCCTCCCTGTGTCCATCTGCCGCAGCTGTGAGAGCCTTGAAGGCCCCCAGTCCTCAGAGCCCTGGACAACTCCCCGATCTCACTCCCTGGACGACCTCCAAGGAGAATCTGGGGAGCCCCGTCTGGACATGCCTCACCAGGGGCCAGCATCCCCAGCTCCCCTGGCCCCTGAGGTGCCCCAAAAGCCCATCCTCTGCATCCCCAAGGCTCAAAGCCTTCCAAGGGGCGACTCTGCGGTGGACCATGAGCGGCTGCTGACCCAAATCAAGAGGTTTTCTGAACCCCAGAAAACAACAGCCAAGAAACTGGATGGCCTCAACGCAGCTTCGGGGCTGGGCCCTGCGCATCCTCTGGCATCACCCCCTAGACCGGATGCCCCACCGCCTCCTGGGGCTAAGCCCCTCTTAACCTGGACAGCCCTGGATGGCCACAGGAGAGGGCCCACCTTGGAAGGCACCTGCCACCAACCCCCAGGCACCAGAGAAGGGCCCGACCCTGATGCCAGAGGAGCCCGACATCCTTCCCAGCCACCGCCTGTCCCTGCCAAGAAGAGCCGTGAGCGCCTGGCCAACGGGCATCCCACTGTCCCCGCTGGCCCTGCGGCTCCCGACTTCCCCAGCTTGCCTGCAAAAAGAGGCGGCTCCAACGACTGTCACCGGGGGCAGGACACCGGCAGCCCCCCAAGCAGCAGGCCACCCCCCTGGCTGTCCGAGCTGCCCGAGAGTACCAGCTTGCAGGAGCATGGGGTGAAGTTGGGGCCGGGTCTGGCCCGCAAGGTGTCCTGTGCGCGCGGCCTGGACCTGGAGATGCTCACCGAGGACAAGCTGCGCACCGAGGGCATCGACCTCACCGAGGAGCCCTACTCCGACAAGGTACCAGGCCTGCAGCATCCCCCGAAGGGAGACAACCCCAAAGGGAGTACGCTTCTGGGACTGGACTCCAGGGGCAGGAGCTCTGTCAGAGATGTTCTTCCCTGTCCTGCCCAGTCTGCGCTGCCTTGACCTTCCTAATCCCTTGTTGGGGCTCCCCCTCCCCCCCCTGGCTTGCCTTTCCTTTCCCTTCCTTTCTCCTCTCCTCTCTGCTTCTCTTTCCGTTCCTTTCCTTCCCCATCCTTTTCCTTTCCCTCTCCTTCCCTTTCCCTTCCCTCCCTCTGTATCCTTCTCCCTCTTCCATTTCCTTCCCTTTCCCTTTCCTTCCTCTTCATACTTCCCCTCTTTCATTTTCTTCCCTTTCCCTTTTCTTTCCCTTAATACTACCCCTCTTCCATTTTCTTCCCTTTCCTTCCTCTGCATACTTTCCCTCTTCCATTTCCTTCCCTTTCCTTTCTCTGCATACTTCCCCTCTTCCATTTTCTTCCCTTTCCTTCCCTTCCCTTACCCTTCCTTTCCTCTTCATACTTCCTCCTCTTCCATTTCCTTCTCTTTCCTCCCCTTCCTTTTCCCTTCCTTTCCTCTTCATACCTCCCTTCCCTTCTTCCCTTCTCTTTCCCTTTCCTTTTCTTCTGTCCCCAGCTGTCTTCCTTCCTTTCTCTTCCCTTTCTCTCCATATGTCCTTTCCCGTCTTACCTTACCTTTTCTATCCCTTCTATTTCATCCCTCCCTTCCCTCTCTTCCTCTGCTCTTCTTTCCATTCTCTCCCCTTCCTTTCGCTGCTCTTCTCTCCCCTCCCCTTCCATTTCCCTTTTTTCTCAAACTTCCCTTTCCCTCTCCTTCCCCACCTCTTTCTTCCCCTACCCTCTTTTGTCTCTCTCTCCTTCTTTAATTTCTGTCAGCTGTGATTACAAGGTAAACCACCAGTGACAGAACTGATTTCTAAAGTGCTGTTTTCCTGGGCAGCATGGACCTGCATTTTCATTTCCATATCTTCCTCAATGTGTTTGTTTTTAGATAATAACTTTTGTTTTACTATACATAAATGCTATCTTACAGATAGTAATAATCTGCATGGCTATCTCTTGGAGGTATTATTAAATCAAATTAATTAAATGTGAACATACCTTGAAAGTTATGAGAACCTCTTCAAATACTCTATATTGTACAGTCCATAATTCAATATAAGATATATATTGTACTATATAGTTTACAATTGCGTGAGCAGAGTGGTAGAGATGGGATGGTGATGTATGATTTCCTCCTCCCCCCTATATATATGATTTAGAGGGGAGCACACCCTGCACTACTCAGATTTTACTCAGAGCTCTGTACTCCTGGCAGGCTCAGGGAACTCTATGGGATGCCAGGGTCTGAGACCAGATGGGCTCCTTGCTAGACAAGCGCCCTACCTACTGTGCTATTACTCTGCCCTCTATATATGTGACTCAATCCAAACCATAGTGTCTTTGGAGACAGGGAACAATAATAGATGCAGCTCCTCGTTGGTCCTAGAAAGTGCCCACTCAACTCCTAGGATGTTGGGAGTCCTGGTTGTAAAAGCCTCAGGTTTGTGGGCACCTTTAACTCAGATGTTCCAGCGCATCAACTTCCCCTGTCTCTGGCAGTGTCTAGAAGGGCAATTCAAACAAGTTGTGTAGTCTCTGTAGTCATTACTGAGCTTATGAGGATGATTCAACTTAGGGGTGGGACGGACACAGTGGCGGGTTACACTGCACCTTCCAAGGTGACTTCCAAGGTGATCACACTGACAGGAGATAAGTAGGGCAAGCAGGTTATTAGGCTCCCAGCTATTTTCCTAGGACTCTCTAGGTGAAAGTGTTCCCTCTGAGCCGATGAGGTACAGCTGAGTGGTGCAACATGTGCTTTATTTCAAAGCGCCCTGGTTTTATCCCATTCCTTAGCTACCAAGGGTGGAAGGTGTAAGCTCAGGAAGAACATGTGTGAGGCCTGGGGACCCATCCCCGGCAGATATCCCTTCATCTCCTAAAAATAAAATCCAACATTTCCTCCAATTATCAAATGCAAACTATTTTTTGTTTTGTTTTTGTTTTTGTTTTGGGGCCACACCTGGCAGTTTTCAGGGGCCATTCCTGGCTCTGCACTCAGAAATCACACCTGGCAGGCTCGGGGAACCAGATGGGATGGTGGGGATCAAACCAGGTTCTTCCCAGGTCGTCTGCATGCAAGGCAAATGCCCTGCTGCTATGCTATCACTCTGGCACAAAGTTTTTTTTTTTTTTCGGGGGGGGGGGGTTGTTTGCTTGGTTTTGATGTTAGAGGGGCCACTCCTGGCTATGATCAGGTTTTACTTCTGGCTCTGTGTTCAGGGATCACTCCTGGCAGGGCTCAGAGACTATATAGGATGCAGGAAATCAAACCTGGGTCAGTCATGTGCCAGGCAAATGCCCTACTTACTATATTATTGCTCCTACCCCCACCCCTCAGATTCAAACTTTAGATTCTGTTTTCCAGTAACTCAGTGGCTAAATCAACCTATTTTCTATTCTTGGAGAAGAAAGCAATTCTTTGTCACTGTTGATGATACC
Organism: Suncus etruscus; assembly: GCF_024139225.1. NCBI lineage: Eukaryota > Metazoa > Chordata > Mammalia > Eulipotyphla > Soricidae > Suncus > Suncus etruscus. The sequence goes on from NC_064862.1 coordinate 17,971,190, forward strand.
GTTTCTGTTCTCACTCCCAGCATGGCCGCTGTGGCATTCCTGAAGCCCTGGTCCAGAGATATGCAGAAGACTTAGATCAGCCTGAGAGAGAGATTGCCACCAACATGGACCAGATCAGAGTGAAGCATCTTCGCAAGCAGCATCGCATGGCGGTAAGTCCTGGGCCACTCAGCATCGTTTCAGACTTTACTTTTTATTTAGGGAGCTTAATGAGGACTCCAAGACCACCACAGAGGGTTCATTCCAGTGCTGGAAAGGGGACCCTAGGTGGGAGCAGGAGTGGGGTCAATAATATCTATTTAACCAACTAAATAAAAAAAATTAAGTTTTAGGGGCAGGAGAGATAATATGGTAAGTAGAGCACTTGCCTTGCACATGGGTGACCTGAGTAATCTTTTTTGTTTTGTTTTGTTTTTTGTTTTGTTTTTGGGACACACCCAGCGGCTCAGGGGTTACTCCTGGCTGTCTGCTCAGAAATAGCTCCTGGCAGGCACGGGGGACCATATGGGGCACCGGGATTTGAACCAACCACCTTTGGTCCTGGATCAGCTGCTTGTAAGGCAAACGCCGCTATACTATCTCTCCGGGCCCGACCTGAGTAATCTTTACAGTGTCTTCCTATCTGGGTTTTTTATGTAGTTTTAAAATAATGCCCATGGGGCTAGAGTGATGTACTATCAGGTAAGACATTGGCCTAGTATGCACCCAACCCATAGTCTATCCCTGACATCCCATATGAACCCCTCAGTACTTCCAGGAATGAATCCTGAGTGCAGGGCCAGGATTAACCCTTGAGCATCATTGGTTTGTGCTCCCTACCCCCCCCAATTTAATAGCCAAAAATCATCCTTAAAATGTCCTCCCTCCTCTTTCAGTATCTTTCTTTTCACTACACTTCACAGATTAGTTCTTGACCACCATAGGCATTTCTCCCCAACCTGTACAGTAGCATGAAATACAAGCGCTAGAAATGTGCTCACAGTTTGTACAGTTGGTTGCATTATCAGGTTAAAGCTCAGTCCAAGAATCTTCAGAAAACTCCTTTGAGAAGCTGGATAGACAGGCCAGGACTTAGTAACCTCGGTTTGATTCCTGGCACCATATGGCCTGAGCAGTCGAATTTTCTGGTCACTAACTTGAACCAGCAGCCTTGTTAGCCAAGAGTTACCAGGAGGAGCTTTAGAACCTCCTGAGTCCTGCTCAGGGGACTCCTCAGAAAACCAGATCATTCTCAATTCCACTTTCTCTGCCCTTTGAAGAATCGAGAAGGGGCTCTTGATTTGGGTCTTTGTCCTCTTGCTTATGAGGGACAAGCAGTGTCCTCCATGTAGGGACCCTTTCAGCCACATCAAAAGTAACCTCCCGCTGGCCATATTGAGGGTCTTTTAAAACATCTCCTTTGCTCTTTCCAGATCCCCAGCGGTGGACTCACAGAGATCTGCAGGAAGCCCCTGTCCCCGGGCTGCATCTCGTCTGTGTCTGAGTGGCTGGTGTCCATTGGTCTGCCCATGTATGCCAGCACGCTCACACAGGCAGGTTTCTGTACCCTGGGCCAAGTGCCTTCTCTGTCCCACACTTGCCTTCAGGAGGCCGGTATCACAGAGGAGAGACATATAAGCAAGCTCGTGTCTGCAGCCAGACTCTTCAAACTGCCGCCTGAGCCCTAAGGGACCTCCCTGGCCAAGAGCCACCTTGTCACTGTGCTTTCAATGCTGATGCAAATCCACTCGTTGGACCTGCAGACCAGATTCCTGAAGACCAGGCCCGGGTTATGGCCAAAACCCGGGTCCCTGCCCCAGGACGGATGACCCTCTCTTCTCCACTACAGCTTCCCCCCTGACCGAGGACAGTTACAGGACACAGAAAAAGACAAGCACTTATATTTGTTTTAAGAACACAGAAGAATCAAGATCCAACTGGCTACAAATGTGCTGCCTAGAACCTGTGTGTTGGGCGTGGGCTGGGAGTGGGTGGCAGGGTGCCCCAGGCCATGTACACCTTAGCTGGGCCAAAGCATGGACTCTGGGGTGATTGTACTCTCTTCATCATGCTCATTTGTTCAAAAGTAGAGAATCTGGCTGCATTTGAAAATGAAACAAGGAAGTCCTGTTCTCCTTTAGATTTAAAAAAAAGAGACATTTTTTAATAATTGCTTTCTTGCAATCAGCTTTTATTTGCCTTAATATAAGCTTTTAAGCGGTTATCTAACTCGTGTTCACTGCCCTGTAACCATAGTTCCAAGTCGTCAGCTTAGACTGCCAGCTAACCAGTCTGGGATATTTCCACCACAAAAATTGTTTTTTTCTCTTTCTCACTCTAACCAGGCTGATTGTGTAAGTTTATTTGTTTTTCTTTCTTTAATAGGCACAATTTTCTGTTGGCTTTTGGTTTTGAAACTTACCCAGGAGAAGCTTACTGAATTACAGAAATTCACAAAGATGTGTGTGTGTGTGTGTGTGAGAGAGAGAGAGAGAGAGAGAGAGAGAGAGAGAGAGAGAGAGAGAGAGAGAGAGAGAGAGAGAGAGAGACAGAGAGAGAGAGAGAGAGAGATGCTATCTCTCCTTTTAACCAATTGAGTATTATTTTCATATTGGTCACATGCTCTACTCTTCACTTGTCCTCCTACCCTGACCATCCTGAAATTTGCTCCCAGCTAACAGATCATCTTTGCAAGAAAAAGCCATTGTGAAGAGAAGTAACATAAAATGTGAACATTCTGAAATGTGGTTTTCAAAAGGGAAGTCATTAATAAAAGAGCTGTCATTTTTTTGTTTTATAATGAAGATAGTTGCTTTCCTTTGTTTATTTAGATCATTCTTTTTCATTCAAATTGAGATGCATTGGAGCCAAACCAATCATATTAGCATCTCCAAGACTAGCCAATTTTCTATTCAGTTCTTTTCCAGCTGTCTTCAGCACAGGCCGACTTTCTCTTTGACTTTCCTGTCTGATTTGTCTGGTGCATTGACGTTGAGACTGCTGCACCATGGAAGGCTTCCATTGCTTACAATATAATTTTCTCTTCCCTTCCATACATGACTTCAAGGCATGGAAAATGATCATTTCCCCTCGGGACATTCAGAACCCCACGCCTTGATGAAAAGGTCTAGAATAATTCATCTCTTTATTAAAACCAAGCCTTTCCCTCAGGGAATAGAAAGTGATTTTTCTCATGACAAAATCCACCTTGAGCATCTATTCTAGCTCCGTGTTTGTGCAGGAAAGGACATTCTCAGGTGATGTAGGTACTCGCACACAGATCCGCATGAGATTTCTAAAAAATTATGCGCTTCTTCCTTAAGCTTCACTTTCAACGAGATGCTCCCTGGAGGGGTGGTACAAATGCCAGACCCAAAAGCTAAAGCTGCCAGATTTCTACAGAGCTCATACCCATAGCCCCATGAGTTATCCTGGGTCATGACATTCATGGAAAGGACCTATTGTAAAGTATTGACATGACTGCCAAATATTTTTAGGACTGGTGGAGGTGAGTGAGTCTGTAAATCTGTCTCCTGGTCCTGCCTTTTCCAGACATGACATTCAAAGGATCCTCTGCCATGTGTGAGATAAGCACACAGACTTCCCAGGAGACAAATATGTACTCAGTGAAAGGGGATGGGGAGAGCTGGCCTGAATCTCCAAAGTTTGAGTTCATTTTCTGTGTCAAGCTTTCCTTAATAGAGTCAAAGTGATCTCAGAAAGGGGACCCCAAGATTTTGAGAATGCCAGTGTCACTCTTGGGAATTCATACTTTCTGTCTGAAGAAAGAAAATTCAGGGACCATGATTTTTTTTTTTTAGTGGCAAGATTTTTCTATGCTCGCTCAGTCATTGGAAGTTGAATTTATTTACTTGTGCTTCTTGTTTGACTCATCTTTTTTAAAAAACCATTTTTAGTATTTGTTGTACATCCTTTGCTTTAAACTTAGAATCTTGTGCATGTATGTGTTTGTGTGTGGGGAGAGAGAGAGAGAGAGAGAGAGAGAGAGAGAGAGAGAGACAGACAGACAGACAGACAGAGAGAGAGAGAGAGATATGTCATGGCAAGTCAGATGGAAGCTAGGGCAAGGTTCCATTTTCATCAGTTGCTCTTTGTACAGAATGTTGAGAAACAGTGAAAATTGTCTTTGAAAAGCACAAAAGAAACCTGGAAAGGCAGTTCAGCTCAGGTAGCGTTACACATTGACTGTGTGTGAGTTTGACTTTGAAAGCTGTCTGGAAGGAATTGCAGCCCACCTCCCCAACAACCAATTTTCATGGCCTTGGCTTAGAGGCTCCCCCATTCTCCATCCTAGATCCCAGCATGGGTAAAATAAGAAATGATGACATAAAAGAGTTTGCTTTCCTAACTACAGCTCAGAAAGTCAGTGTAGCAAGTTAATGCTGCGTGTGTGTGCTGTTTGATTTTTCAGAGGAGAAAACCTAAAAGTAGCCCATGTTATCTTCATTTTGAATTGATAGAGAAATCAGTTGAGCAAGTTATATAACAACTAACAACATTGCACTTTCTGTATATGAAATCAATATTTAAATAACTTATTTTTCTCCATTGCTCTTCTTAAACATTGTAAGTAGCTGTAATATACCAGTAACGATGTTCTTGCAATTGCTTCAGCCCGAGAAAGCTGTGTAATGTTTTAAAAATTGTAAAAAATTATTGTGATGATTCATTTAGCAAAAAACAAAGATGAACAGGAGGGTTTTCCTATGTATCAAAACTTGTCTATAATAATGTCATCTATGTACCTAGGGGGGGAAAAAGCAAATAAATTTCTTCAGTTGAATATGCCTTCTTTCTTGTTTCTTGGACATTCCATAGGGAAGTGGAGTGGAAATTAAAGGAGATCTATATAAATATGGTTTAAAACTTTTTGCTTCAAAATCATAAGTTATATACAATTAGTTCTATGACAATGTCCAAACTGTTTGGCATGCTTTTAGATTCTTGGTGTTTTTCTCTTCCAGGTATTACAAATCAAGTCATATAATCACAGCCCCTTCAACCATAAGGTTTTTTAAAGTAATGTCATCTCCATTTTTGCAATAATTCTCAGAGGCAAAAGAGAGGAAGGCTGGAAGGTCCAGCTCACGGCATGAAGGTCACCACATAGAGTGGTGAGTGCAGTTAGAAAAATAACTACACTGAGAACTATCATAACAATGTGAATGAATGAGGGAAGTGAAAGCCTGTCTAGAGTACAGGTGGAGATGGGGTGGGGAGGAGGGAGACTTGGGACATTGGTGGTGGGAATGTTGCACTTGTGAAAGGGGGTGTTCTTTACATGACTGAAACCCAACTACAATCATATTTCTAATCAAGGTATTTAAATAAAGATATTAAAAAACAAAAAATGAAAAAAAAATCATGTCCTCTCTAAGTCCATCATTGTCAGGAAGCAACACCTGAGATCAACTCTGCGGTTGATACTAATATTTTGCAGTAAAATAATAACTGAGCCCAAGTTTTCAATTGTGAGAGAACAGTAGGCCTAGGTCAGAATTTTTTAGAAAAGAATTTCCTTGACATAATGTTTAATTTTTTTTTTTTTTTTTTTGGTTCTTGGGCCACACCCATTTGACGCTCAGGGGTTACTCCTGGCTATGCACTCAGAAATCGCCCCTGGCTTGGGGAGACCATATGGGACGCCGGGGATCGAACCGCGGTCCGTCCTACGCTAGCGCTTGTAAGGCAGACACCTTACCTCTAGCGCCACCTTCCCGGCCCCATGTTTAATGTTTTTAATGTTGGTATACCACACTTGATAGAAAATTTTTTTCTAGTGAAAGGAAACAGACAGTATAATAAAAAAAAGTCTTGTGTAGCTAATAAAATACTTTGGACAAATCTAAAGGAACCCTCTCTTCCAGTTTTCTAGTTTTCTCATTTCAGTTAAGTAATATAACCAGGATTTGCATATGTTTCAAAAATGCTCTATATTTACAAATAAATGGCATTTTTTGGCTTGTTTTTATTTTTTGGGTCACACCTAGCAGCGCTCAGGGTGTTGCTCTTGTCTCTATGCTCAGAAATCGCTCCTGGCAGTCTCAGGGGGCCATATGGGATGCGGGGATTGGAACCAGCATCCTGCATGCAAGGCAAATGCCTTACCTCCATGCTATCTCTCTGGCCCCAGTATGTTTTTTTATACAACAGTGATGTTCATTCTTCACTCTGCTTTGAACTGATTTTATTGTGGGGGAGAGATCACATAAAAGTGGTTACAAACTAGTGGGGGGGGGGACAAAGAAAAAACTACCTCAATATTACCTCAGTAGCTACCAACCATATGCCAAATGCATATGAGACAGCAAATGTTTATATTTCAGGTGTACAATTTTAACCAATTCTTGCCTGCAACTCAGTGCCACTATGTCAATACCACTGTCCTTTGGAGTCCCTACTCACTTACCTCTTGCTCCATCCACTCCTGGTACCCTAAGTTTCGTAATGAAAGTTTTCATTGTCCATCCCTCTGCTTCCTTAAGTTCCACCTACAAATGAAGTCATTGGGTAATTGTCTTCCTACTTCAGACTTGTTGAACCATCCCATATTATTCAATTTGGAGCAAAAAAGGTGAGAAGACGTCAACTTTTATAATAAGTGTCATATTTCCTTGATATAAATCACATCTTTATGTACTCACTTGTCCTTGGGCACTTGATGCATATATCTTTTTTTTGGGGGGGGGTTTTGATTTTTGGGCCACACCCGGCGGTGCTCAGGGGTTACTCCTGGCTGTCTGCTCAGAAATAGCTCCTGGCAGGCATGGGGAACCATATGGGACACTGGGATTCGAACCAACCACCTTTGGTCCTGGATCGGCTGCTTGCAAGGTAAACGCCGCTGTTGATGCATATATCTTTCTGAGTGTTTTCATGTTCTTTGGGTAAGAATTTAAGCATAGGATTGCTGAACAATCAGGCTTTTTAAATTTTTAGAAACTATATACTGTTCCAAAAGAACCAACAGTGAGTGAAGAGTCAATTTCTGGCTTTTTTAAAAATGTGTTTTTAAATTTTTTAATCCACTGTTTATTCAATATTTTGTGTCCAGACACTTAACACTCATAAGACCTCATAGTATTCTATTCAACTGATAATAGCTTCTGTTATCATAGTACCTATGAAAGGACAATATATTTTATTTATTTTTATTTTATTTTTTATACCTTTATTTAAACATCTTAATTAAAAATATGATTGTGATTAGGTTTCAGTCATTTAAAGAACAGCCAGTGCAACATTCCCAACTACAATGTCCCAAATCTCCCTCCATCCCACCCACCCCCACCTGTACTCTAGTCAGGCTTTCCAGTTCCCTCATTCATTCACATGGTTATGGTAGTTCTCGGTGTAGTTATTTCTATAACTGCAATAACTCACCAATCTTTGTGCTGAGCTTCATGAAGTGAGCTGGAAGTTCCAGCCCTCCTCTCTTTGTCTCTGAGGATTGTTGCAAAAATGACTTACCATATTTTCCAGCATATAAGATGACTTTTGAAACAAAAAAAAAAGACAACCGAAAATCAGGGGTTGTCTTATATGCCGAGTATATCCCGAAAAATGTTTCAATATGCCGCTAAATGAAAATTGTCTGAATGTTGCCACAAAACAAGTTTTCCAACTCGATCCTGCACCCATCACTGCAAGGCTGCTCAGACTGCCTCTCTAACTCAGCCAATCCAAGCAGGCTCTTTATTCGTGCAAATTAGACAATGTTCTGGACCCAAATCTACACTGTAAAAAGCCTGCTCAGATTGGCCAGAGTCAGAGAGGAAGTCTATTACAGTATAACCTCTGAACCTTTGCTTGTTGTGATTGGCTCACTATGGTACATACAGTTGCAGCACAGGAATGTTCTGTCTGATACAGTGAATATAGGCCTAAACCTATGTTTTAACTGCAAAATTAGGGGGTCGTCTTATATGCCCAACTGTCTTATATGCTGGAAAATATGACATATTTTTCTTAAAACCCATGGATGAGTGAGACTATTCTGCGTCTCTCTCTATCCCTCTGACTTATTTCACTCAGCATGATAGATTCCATGTACATCCATGTATAGGAAAATTTCATGACTTCATCTCTCCTGATGGCTGCATAATAGTCCATTGTATATATGTACAGTTTCTTTAGCCATTCATCTGTTGAAGGGCATCTTGGTTGTTTCCAGAGCCTGGCTATTGTGAATAGTGCTGCAATAAATATAGGTGTGAGGAAGAGATTTTTGTATTGTATTCTTGTGTTCCTAGGGTATATCCCTAGGAGTGGTATAGCTGGATCGTATGGGAGCTCGATTTCCAGTTTTGGGAGGAATCTCCATATCACTTTCTATAGAGGTTGGACTAGACGGCATTCCTACTAGCAGTGGATAAGAGTTCCTTTCCCTCCACATCCCCACCAGCACTGATTGTTCTCATTCTTTGTGATGTGTGCCAATCTCTGTGGTGTGAGATGGTATCCCATCATTGTTTTGATTTGCATCTCCCTGATGATTAGTGATGAGGAGCATTTTTTCATGTGCCTTTTGGCCATTTGTATTTCTTTTTTTTTTTTTTTATCAAAGTGTCTGTTCATTTATTCTCCACATTTTCTGATGGGATTAGATGTTTTTTTCTTGTAAAGTTCTGCCAGTGCCCTGTATATTTTGGATATTAGCCCCTTATCTGATGGATATTGGGTGAATAGTTTCTCCCACATGGTGGGTGGCTCTTGTATTCTGGGCACTATTTCTTTTGAGGTGCAGAAGCTTCTCAGCTTAATGTATCCCCATCAGTTTACCTATGCTTCCACTTGTTTGGAAAGTGCAGTTTCCTCCTTAAAGATAACTTTAGTCTTAATGTCATGAAGTGTTTTACCTACGTGTTGTTCTATATATCTTATGGTATCAGGTCTGATATCAAGGTCTTTAATCCATTTGGATTTTACCTTCGTACATGATGTTAACTGGGGGTCTATGTTCGCTTTTTTGCAAGTGGCTAACCAGTTGTGCCAACACCACTTGTTGAAGAGGTTTTCCCTGCTCCACTTAGAATTTCTTGCTCCTTTGTCAAAAATTAGGGCTTATATGCCTGGGGAACATTCGCTGAGTACTCAAGCCTATTCCACTGATCTGAGGGTCTGCCTTTATTCCAATACCATGCTGTTTTGATAACTATTGCTTTGTAGTACAGTTTAAAGTTGGGGAAAGTAATGCCTCTCATATTCCTTTTCCCTAGGAGTGCTTTAGCTATCCGAGGGTGTTTATTGTTCCAAATAAATTTCATAAATGTTTGATCCACTTCTTTGAAGAATGTCATGGGTGTTTTTAGAGGGATAGCATTAAATCTGTATAATGCTTTGGGGAGTATTGCCATTTTAATGATGTTAAGAAAGGACAATATTTTACTTTCAAAAAGTTAGCAATACTCAGGTGAAACCAGGTATTCTGACCTGGGCTGATATCTCTGGCATTCTCAGAATAGATGGTGACAGATTCCCTTTTCTGCATGAACCACAACAGCCCAGCACCACGCCATACACCATCCAACAGAAATGACCTAGCTTTGTGACTTAACCTTATCAAACTTCCAAACTAGCAAATTTATTTCAAGTCTATAGGTCCTGGACCACATGGTCCCTCATGGCCATAAGACACTTCAGAATTTCATAGTAGTGTCAGTCCAACAGAATCACAAAATCTGATGGGAAAGTTACATAGAAATCTACCAAGCTCAGTGAGCCTATCAGTAACACCGAAGATTCAACTAGCATTAATCAGTCCAGCAAATCCTTAGACACTGACTTTTGTAACACTGGAGAGATAACAACACTTACTTCAAATTGACCCTTGTTGATCTAAGTTTTGAATATTCTATTTGCCTTTGCGTTGTAACAAACTATATGAAGTAAATTTGTGCTTGCAAGAGGGCAGTCTAGGTGGTGGGTGGGAGATTATGGACATTGATGAAGGAAATGTCACAGTGGTAGTGGGATTGGTGTTGGAATATTTAATGCCTGAAATGAGTATATTATGAACAACTTGGTATATCAACACCAATTATAATAAATTGTTATAATGTGGTGCATGCATATGCAAAAGAAAACATACATATGCAAAAATAAAAAATAAAATGGAAGAGAAGAAAACATGCATATGCAAATGTTATAATAAGTTGTTTAAAACCTTAAAATATTCATATGTCTATATATATATTACTTGGCATGTGGAAATGCTATGTTAAAATTCCATATACTGGTTTGTTTTGTTTTGATTTTGGGTCACATCTGGTGGTGCTCAGGGCTTACTCCTGCCTTCTCTGCACACCGGGATCATTCCAGGTGAAATCAGGGGACGGTTTGAGGTGCAAGGGGTCAAACCCGAGTCAGCCATAGTCAAGGCAAACACCCTATCTGCTATAATATTGCTCTCTCCTCCTAACTTATATATATGTAGTCTCTATTTTTTTCTTTCTGCGCTTTTTTTTTTTTTTTTTTTTTGGTTTTCTTGGGTCATGCCCATTTGATGCTCAGGGGTTACTCCTGGCTTGTTGTGAGCCAAACCTGTTCACAAGACGCCAGCGCCTGCAAACAGATCCTTCGTGGAGTTTCGGGAAAAATCCTTGGGGAGAGAGTGGGTACACGGACGGCGAACGACGGAAAATATGTTGTAGAAATGAATGAAACCACACAGATAGTATGGGGACTCAACGTTATCAGAAACGAGAGACAAATTTATTTTTTGAGCTGGCAGCTTTTAAAGGTGAGAGACTTGGAAGGCAGATGCAGATTCTAGACATCAAAGAGGCTGGGAAAAGAATGAAGGACTCTAGCTTAGATTAGCATATAAAAGAGCTGAAACTGAAGGTGAAAAAAGGCAGGTTGTTTTGGGTTTGCTAGTTTTGGGTAAAACAGAAGGAAAAAGGTAATTTACAGGTGGACTGTTTCAGAGTTTCGGGGAAACACTGAAAATTACAGAGGAAAACTGAAAATTGCTTCACTCATGAGCTAAGTGTTAGGAAAAACCTGAATTTAGGCGCCAAGGTAGCAAAAATTACAGGGAGCTATTAAATGGGAGACTTTTGGCTGTTTGATTGCTGTTCTAGTTAGAAAGAATTTACTAAGGCCTGATTTCTAATAAAGGTTTAAAATAAAGAGAGAAATAGTTACAGCCCTTATGAAATTATGTCCAAATAATCCACGCAAAGGGTCAAGTGATTTTGACTGCTTTTTGCGGGCCTTTTTGGCAGATAATTTCTTTTTTGAGGAGAGCACTACACTTTCGTGTGTGCCTCTCCTGAGTGGGGTGTAGCATTTCACCCTTTCTTTTTTTTTTTTTTTTTTTTGTGGGCACCTGGTGGCAATATTAGGCTTTATGGCTGTGGGCTCAGAATAGCCTTTTGCACACTAGGGACCAAATAGGAGTTCGAATTACTGTTTGCATGCGAGGCAAAACACCTTACGTATGCTATTTTTTGTAATAAGTTCAATTAGAGAGAATAGAGACAGTACCAAAAGAGCCAAAAGTTTTAAGTATTTTATGCAAGGTGGGATTAGGAGTATGATATACTTAGCTAAATAGGGTATAAAGTATATACTATTATATGAAAATTAAAATATAGGCAGGTTATAGTAACAATAAAAGATTGAGAATGTGCACTGGCACTGAGTAATAAAAAACAAATAAGTAAGATATTATAAGTGAGAGAATTGTAAGGAGAAGATTGAGTAATACTACATTATTAAGAAAAGTTAGAAATAAAGAAGAAGCATAGAAAAGTTGGAAATTGGGGCCGGGCGGTGGCGCTAAAGGTAAGGTGCCTGCCTTGCCTGCGCTAACCTTGGACGGACCGCGGTTCGATCCCCCGGTGTCCCATATGGTCCCCCAAGCCAGGAGCAACTTCTGAGCACATAGCCAGGAGTAACCCCTGAGCGTTACTGGGTGTGGCCCAAAAACCAAAAAAAAAAAAAAAAAAAAAAAAAAAGAAAAGTTGGAAATTAGAGGACAATTTAAGCAATAGTAATAACATGGCATATATGAAACAATTTTTGCTGGGAAATATTTGGAAGGGGAATTGCTGGTTTGCAAATTAAAAACACATATACAAAAAAATTTTTTTTTGTTACAAATTACAATGATAATAAAAGTTTTGTTGCTGCTTTTAAGAAGGTAGGTTAAACAGGAAACATATACTTAGAAGAATAAAAGATGATATTTTGTTGAAGAGTTCATAAGTTCAGTTTTTAAATTTTAGAGTTCGTAAATTCAGCTACAGGTGTGACGTCATCTGTTTCCAGGCAGTTTTCAGGGATCATCAGTGATGGCGTTTTTGCAGAAGTAACAGGGCTGGGGGTTGAAAATGCAGCTGGAGTTGTTAGGTGAAATCAGCAGGGGTGCTGAGTTTGTGAACTTGTTAGCTTCTGTGGAGGGACTAATTCCTCAGGCAAGCAGCGTTTTAGCGTCAGTAGTTTCTGTGAATTTTATTTTGAAGAACTGGAAAACTTAAGTGAAAAAATTAGTAGGGGCATGGTAATTGTTTTACTTTGACTGGGTTCCAGAGAAACTTTTTAGACCTGTGGAAAAAATTAAATAGCTTTTAATTATACTTTGGAGGAGCTGTATGCTTCCCTTTTGGACTTATGTTGTAGAAGTCCTATAAAACAAAGGTTGTTAGAAAAAGGTGAGGGTAGAGAATTTGCATTATTTGTATTTGGGATGTTAAAGGAGCTGTACCTTTTATGCCTATAAGAAAGGAAGAAAGATTTTTTTGTTACTTTGATTGCAAGGGAATGCAATTGACTGGTATAATTTTGCAGTTTTAATTTCTGAAAAGGATTAAATTGATTAGTGGGATTTGAGCAGATTAGATTTAAAAACTCTAAGATTGTTTTAGAGGTGCACCGTATTTTTGTTTTCCTGTGGGAGGATAAAAATTAATTTGCAATGAAATACAAAAATTCAGTAAAAAGCAATTACAATTATTAATTAGTACAGATTGGTTATAAAACAAGGGTAAGGTTATAATATTTAAATGCATTTTATAAGCAAGTAAATAAGGTAGTGGTGGTAGGTATATTTAGAGGCTAGAAATATAAGGAAAAATAAAAGAAGCAAAACTTTTAACATAGTAGCAATAAGATTATAAAGTAATGATTTTTATACTTAAAAAGAAGAGAAAATGTTTGTTAAGAAAACCGCAATAATTGACCTGATTATACTGTATACATATTGAAATAAAAGAAAACAAATTTATAGAAAAAATTATAGAAACAATAGAGAGAAAATATTTTTGAGTTATGTAAATTGAAAAGTTATGCAGCAAACAAGACGTAAAAAATTGATGTAATTTATTTGTTATTGGCATTTGTGTGAAGGCACATCTCCTGTTTTTAGGAAGAAAACCTTAATGATTTTTTGGGAGAAAACACAGCTGAATATTACTGTTAATTTGTTTGCTATAAATTTTTGGGTAAGAGTTACCGTGATAAGGCAGAGTAACTTTTGTTACTAATGACCAGTTTTTGTAGTTATTAAGTAACTTTTACTTAAGTATTTTTTTAAATGCATAAAAAACAAATACAGAAGGTGGTTACCAAATACAAGTTAACTAAAAAATTTTTATTTTAGATAGTTGAAAATTAAAATTATATTTTTAGACATATATATTTTTAAGATTGGAGAAAATTTTTCCTTTTGGGGCAGCCACTGAAGGCTGTCTGCAAATGTGGTTTGCAGAGAAGGCATTCTTGTTTATACATATGCAAATTAAGGTAGCCATTGAGTATAAACAAAAGATAAATTTAAAGATTAAAGAGGCTGAAAGCACAGAGCAACAAGTAAATTTTTAAAATTGCAATAAGTTATATAGCTTTGATTTTATGATTACTGTATTATGAGGTTAAAAAACATGCTTTATTACTAGAATTATACCATATAAAGCATTAGATTAGTGTTTTGAAAATAATTTTGCACAATAGACTGACAAATGAAATGGCCAGATTAATTATTTGTTAAAGTTGTAGACTTTGGGGGATAAGTTCCCTTTTATCAATTAAAGGTACTAAAATTTGTTGAAAACTTAAGGGCATTTTTTGTAGATAAAATACACCTAACTAATTAAGACCAGAGCTGACAGGTGGTATATGCCAGCTATTTGTTAACATTTGAAAACTTTTATTAAGGCTTAAAGATGGAAATAATGAAAATTACCCTTAATTAAAATATAAGTAAATAAAATGCTAGATGTTATTAAAGACGATTAAAAATTAGTTTTTTGATGTAATTATTTTAGATAACAATAAAGAATTAACATAATTTGATACCAGTTTTAATATAATTATGACCAATGATAATATCACACAGTAATAAATTTTTGTGACCAAGAAAAAAAATTTTTTTTTTAAATTAAGTTGTAAAAATACTATGCATACACAAAATTAATACTATGGTTAAATTTTAATTAACTGCAATATCATTAGACAATTTTGATTTATTAAAAAACCTTTTAGAAAGAGAAATTTGGAAACCTTGAGAAATTTTGTTCTCATTCTGGTGACCACAATGAGCTCTCTGCGGGGGAGGTTTTCTTCCCCCTCAAGGCCTAGAAGCCGCTTGAATTCAAAGCGCAAAACACACCTTTTTTTTTTTTCTTTGCTTTTCTCTGAGGCGAGGTTTGACCTAGGAAAAAGCTGTATTTTTTTAAAATTGCACATTTGTAATATGCTCACACATTGTCTTCAGACACACAATTTCAATGCACACTTAGACAAACTTTTAGATTCACACAGCACATAAATTGACAAACTTATAGGTGCAGGTAAAAGATGAGATGAGAAAAATTGTGGGAAATTTTTGGACGTCTCCAAATTATTCCCGCCAGATTTTTGCTGGCTATTAATAAAAAATTGTTTTAGGAAAAGATAAGATAAGGCCTTTTTAGAAGAAAATAGAAGAGTTGACTCTTAGTTAAAAAGGGAGGTTTTTGAAGAGAAATAGAAAAAATTAAGTTCATTTGTTTACCTTTATAAATTTTTAATTGGCGAATTTTTACTTTTGTTGCATTAGATATGACCTGCAACTTTTACGGATACACACATATTTATAAAAAGAAAACATTTGAGCAGAGACTTATGAAAAGAATTTATACATTAGATATGCAAAAATGTTATTAATTATGATTTTTAGACAGTTTTCAGCACATCTTTTCCCCATATAGTATACGATGAATGAGGTAGAATATAGGGCTGGAAATTTCCTTTGCTTGCACCATTATTCCAAGGTAGGACTACAGCACTTTTTAGAACACTTTTAGGCAATCCTAGACCCCTCAAAGGGAATGTGAACCGTGTTCCACTGCCCAGGAGTGGGGCCAATCTTTTCCAGCGATGCAGGAAAAGTCTGCTCCGGTATCCACGTGGCCTAAAATATCTTTGTCCTGAATATTTATAGATGTTACAAGTGGTTTTGAGGTGTTCTCATATTTCTCAAACATTACAGGAGAGCAAGACTCAGTAGCATGAAAAGATGCAGCATACAGATTGTTTTGTTCTAAAAACTTTTTAACTTTTAGCACAGGAGAAACAGTAGCCAAAGCTAATTTTGATTCATCTATAACTTGGTGTTTTCTGGGGGATTCTTTTGTCTCTAAGTTTAGAGATGCCATAGAAGGAAACAGCTCTTCAGTTGTTAAAGGTTCTGAGCCTTTCTTTGCTCTATTAAGCCACTGATTGCTAGTTCTCATAGAATTTATATTGGTCTTCTGTTTGGACTGCTGATTAAAATGACTATATTCTATCTCTTCCCTGGTAGTTTGGGCTGATTCTTTTTTATCATCAATTACCTCCATAACCTCTGTTCAAATTGTATAGATAAGATTTAGGTGGGCATTAGGACCATACGTTTCATATACATTTTTGATATCCTGCTGTACTTGTAGCCAATCCTCCAAACATAGAGTACCCCTCTCAATAAACCAGAGGCTATAAGTTTCTAAGAATAGAATAAATTGCTGTATCTGCTGTGGAGATATGGCTGAACTCTTAGCTCTTAGAATATACTTTATAGTATCAGAAAGAATTTGTTGCTTAGAATAATTTTGACCCATGTTTCCGTATACCTTCTCGTCTTAAAGCCTGGTACTTTTCCAGGGGTTCCTAGGCAACCTTGACGAGGGCCAGTTCCGTGTTCTAAAATTGAAAAAGAGAAGGAAAGAAAGAATAGAAAAATAGAAGAGACAGCTTACCCTCTCCGAATAGCCCCACGTTGGGCGCCAATTGTTGTGAGCCAAACCTGTTCGCAAGACGCCAGCGCCTGCAAACAGATCCTTCGTGGAGTTTCGGGAAAAATCCGCGGGGAGAGAGTGGGTACACGGACGGCGAACGACGGAAAATATGTTGTAGAAATGAATGAAACCACACAGATAGTATGGGGACTCAACGTTATCAGAAACGAGAGACAAATATATTTTTTGAGCTGGCAGCTTTTAAAGGTTAGAGACTTGGAAGGCAGATGCAGATTCTAGACATCAAAGAGGCTGGGAAAAGAATGAAGGGACTCTAGCTTAGATTTAGCATATAAAAGAGCTGAGAAACTGAAGGTGAAAAAAAGGCAGGTTGTTTTGGGTTTGCTAGTTTTGGGTAAAACAGAAGGAAAAAAGGTAATTTACAGGTGGACTGTTTCAGAGTTTCGGGGAACACTGAAATTACAGAGGAAAACTGAAAATTGCTTCACTCATGAGCTAAGTGTTAGGAAAAAACCTGAATTTAGGCGCCAAGGTAGCAAAAATTACAGGGAGCTATTAAATGGGAGACTTTTGGCTGTTTGATTGCTGTTCTAGTTAGAAAGAATTTACTAAGGCCTGATTTCTAATAAAGGTTTAAAAATAAAGAGAGAAATAGTTACAGCCCTTATGAAAATTATGTCCCCAAATAATCCACGCAAAGGGTCAAGTGATTTTGACTGCTTTTTGCGGGCCTTTTTGGCAGATAATTTCTTTTTTGAGGAGAGCACTACACTTTCGTGTGTGCCTCTCCTGAGTGGGAGTGTAGCACTGGCTAAGCGCTCAGAAATTACCCCTGGCTTGGGGGGGACCATATGGGACGCCGGGGGGATTGAACTGCAGTCCTTCCTTGGCTAGCGCTTGCAAGGCAGACACATTACCTCTAGTGCCACCTCTCCGGCCCCATTTCTGCTCTTTGTTATCTTTTTTAAATTATTTTGATTCCACTTACCTGGAAACCAATGTATTATGAATCGCCATATTCAACTACATGATACGATGGTCTACAAATTAGTAAATTATATTTTTAATAATTTAATTAAATAAAATATATATTTTAAATTTTGATATTTTAAGTTTAATTGTACTTTAGTTCTAAAGTTTCACTTTAACTTACTAAAAGTTAAAATTTTACTTTAAATTATTTATAATCCTTACTAAATTCCTTTAATGAATCTTAATTAAAGAAACATCATGACAGACTTTATAAATCATTGTTTCATCACTCTTTTATTTAAATATAAATCTTTATGTAAGCACCATGATTACAAGCACGTTTGTAGTTGGATTTCAGTCATAAACAGAATACCCCCCTTCACCAGTTGCAACATTCCCACCACCACTGCCCCCTGCCATCCCCCGGCCCTGCCTGTTATTAGCAACAGGCATTCTACCTTCTCTATTCTTTACATTGTCATGCTAGTTGTTAGTGTAGTTACCGTATTTTCTGGCGTATAAGACTTTCGAAACAAAAATTAGTCAACCGAAAATCAGGGGTCGTCTTATTTGCTGAGTATATTCCGAAAAATGTTTCAATATGCCGCTAAACGAAAATTGTCTGAATATTGCCACAAAACAAATTTTCCAACTTGATCCTGCACCAATCATTGCAAGGCTGCTCGGACCGCCTCTCTAACTCAGCCAACCCAAGCAGGCTTTTGATGCATGCAAATTAGACAATGTTCTGGACCCGAATCTACACTGTAAAAAAGCCTGCTTAGATTGGCCAGAGTCAGAGAGGAATCTATTACAGTATAACCTTTGAACCTTTGCTTGTTGTGATTGGCTCACTGTGGTACATGAGCACAGGAACACATGCAGCACATGCAGAACAGGAAGATTCTGTCTGATACAGCAAATATTGGCTTAAACCTATGTTTTAGCTGCAAAATTAGGGGGTCGTCTTATACGCCCAGCCGTCTTATATGCCGGCAAATACAGTATTTCCCTAACAGCATTCACTACTCTTTGTGGTGAGCTTCAAATTGTGAGCTGGTCCTTTTGGCCCTCCCAGCCCTTAACTCTATTATCTCTGGGCCTTATAACAGTATTGTCTTTAATTTTTCTTAGATAAGTGAGGCTATTCTGTGTCTTTCTCTCTCCCTCTGACTTATTTCACTCAATATAATAGGTTTCACATATATCCACATATTATAGGAAAATTTTATAACTTCATCTCTCCTGATGGCTGCATAATATTTCATTGTGTATATGTACCACAGTTTCTTGTTTCATCAGTTTTTTAATTCTTTTAGTAAATGGGGCATTTCACTGTGTGTGTGTGTGTTTAGTGGGGTTCCAATCTGAAATAGCTCCTTATTTAAACAGACTAACAATAAACCTCAATGCTTTCTTCTCTCAAGTTAACTCCTAAGAGTTAATGTTTAAATTCAAACAAGATTCCTAAGAACTCTTTGCTGAAGTTGACTTACACCAGGAGATGACTTACCCCAGACTACCTGTGGGGATTTCACATTGTGATGTTCTGATGACTTGGGCTCATTCACTTGCTTGGCTCTGGTAATTACTAGACATCACCCTCTTCAGCTGTGGTCTTTGCACGTGTGCTCCTCACTGGTCTTCCATTGTGGAGCTCACGCGTGTGCTCTCTGGGATTCACACTTCTGGCCTTCATACTTAAACATCACTTGTGCGTGAAATCAATGTTGATCTAGGGATCCCAGAGAACTGCATATTCAGGACCACAGTTGATTCATGCATCCAGCACTGGGGATCAAACTCAAGTCCTTGTGTTTGTACAGAGGGCCCTTTGGTCACTGAGTCATCGCCAAGCCCCCATAAATATTTGCAATTATTTACTTTTATTTTTTAATTTAAAGAAAATGTGTCACACAGTTGACACAATTGATCATAATACATTTGTTTCAAGATAATGAAAGTAAAGTTAGTAAAAAAAAAAAAAATAGAAAGGGCCCGGAGAGATAGCACAGCGGTGTTTGCCTTGCAAGCAGCCGATCCAGGACCAAAGGTGGTTGGTTCGAATCCCGGTGTCCCATATGGTCCCCTGTGCCTGCCAGGAGCTATTTCTGAGCAGACAGCCAGGAGTAACCCCTGAGCACCGCCAAGTGTGATCCAAAAAACCAAAAAAAAAAAAAAAAAAAGAAAGAAAATAGAAAAAAACTAAAATTAAATGGAAGAGAAGAATAAAGAAAGAAGAAAAAAAGTTCAGTAGCAAGTATATTTATGAAATGTATTGTGTCTCCAATAAAGTCATCAATACAATAGCAGAAGGTTTAGTAAGCTTTTATTGGGGGGGGGTCACACCCAGCAGCACTCAGGGGTTACTCCTGGCTCTACGCTCAGAAATCACTCCTGGCAGGCTTTGGGGACCATATGGGATGCCAGAATTCGAACCACTGACCTTCTGCATGCAAGGCAAACACCTTACCTTTATGCTATCTCTCTGGCCCCTAGTAAGCTTTTCTTAAGGTAAGAGATTTAATAATACAATAAAAAGGTGTGTGTGTGTGTGTGTGTGTGTGTGTGTGTGTGTGTGTTTTGCATAGGCACAGCAAAATATGGGAAAATAGAAAGGAAAAAACCTTTGGCCTAAAAACAGGGATACCTTACCTGGCATAAGACCAACTACAGGCTCTAGGCATACAAAGTTGTCTCACCCCAAAGTCTTTTCTCTGTGGTCCCAGTAAAAGCTCTTTACAATCACAGTTGTTGCTGTCAGGTTTCTGTAGTTAGAGATTCTGGTTTTTGTTCACATCCTATGTCCAAGTCATGGAGTGTCTTCTGATTTAATCTGACCATTAGGTGGCAGTGCTGAGAACCCTCCCCTGAAACTTGTTGCTGTTACTAAGTCATCAGGATGTCATATGAACCCATTCTGGAGTAAGTTGATGCCAGGGCAGCAGTAGGGCCTTCCCTGGTAGAAGTTCGATTTTTGGTGCTGGTGTATAAAACCATGTTGTTTCTATAGATGGGATCCAAGATTCAGGGGGTGAATGGCTAATGGTTCGATCTTCTGAAGCCTAAGCCAAGTCACAATGACAATGTTCAGTATGTAAGGCCCACTGCAATATAAAATTTATGTGTTCCTATCTCTATTGGATAAGAGCTTGTTTGCACACGTAAGATTTCCCCTTTTTTAATGTGCCAATGCAAAAAGGAACAATGCCACATGGTACTAATGGTACATGGGGGGGGGGTTAAAATAACAAGCTACACAATCCCTATAACCTGGTTCTAACACTAAACTCAGAAATCAAGAGAAACTTATTTACTAGAATTTTCTACTAAATAGATTTAAAAAAAGAATGGGAAAAACTGCTGCTGCATAAGAAGATAGACAATATAAATGATATGTATTAAGAAAATACATCTAAAGAAATATTCAAAGGAGATGTACATATTCACTTTAAGTCTTTTGAAAAAGTCTGTGGCAGGGAAAGTAGAATCCAGACCACAGCTTTAGCCTGTGGCATAGATTTGTGAAGTCTGAAAAATGGCTCTCAGCAGTCACATATCAGGAAATGTCCCCAAGCTGGAGGCTTCTCAGAAACTAAATCTGCTAGCAAGCAAGAGTCCACAGTGAAGGGAGGTGGAGGAAAGGGGCCACCGAGAGCAAATCAGCAGCAGTGGCAATGGAAGCTTCTTCAGCTGAGAATGTATCTTTTCACTTTGGAAGCTGGTTAGCACCTGACTGAGGTGGGGGGAATGTTCTGCTTCCTGGGGAGTTAAGAACTGGTAGAAAGGGGGCCGGCGAGGTGGCGCTAGAGGTAAGGTGTCTGCCTTGCAAGCGCTAGCCAAGGAAAGGACCGCGGTTCGATCCCCCGGCGTCCCATATGGTCCCCCCCAAGCCAGGGGCAATTTCTGAGTGCTTGGCCAGGAGTAACCCTTGAGCATCAAACGGGTGTGGCCCGAAAAACAAACAAACAAAAAAACAAAACAAGAACTGGTAGAAAGGGTTAAATGGGATGGTGAGGAAGTAAAGGAATAGAAAAGAATTTGTAAAGTTGTAAGTAAAGGTGGGGGAAGGAGAGGTTATATATAACAGGGGACGGGCAGTATACAACACAGACATTATGTATATTACAGATGGACATTAGACATTGAGGTGGCCAACACATACACTCATGTACACACATAGACAGGCACTGAGGATCGATCCACGGGTTACAGTTGAAAAGATGACCCAAGTGAAATGGGACAGAATGCTTAAAAATATAAAATCAGCAAGTCAGATGTAAAGATTTTCCATTTTCCAGACCAGTCATGATTGGTGGGGGTAAACTTTACTGAAGAAAGGCTTCGTGGGTTAAATTCTTAAAAACAATCATAATTTTTAAGTCTAGAAAACTAAGTGATATGGTAATGAGCATTATAAGAGGACTCTATACCAGGACATATTGTCTAGTCACGCAGGGGTCTTAAACTCGAGGCCTGCGGGCCGCAAATGGCCCTCTGTACAACATTTTGTGGCCCTGCCCTAGAGGAATCTTTTTTTGTTTTGTTTTGTTTTAGTTGCTTGGATCACACCCCCCAATGTTCAAGGCTTACTACTGATTTTGCACTCAAGGATCACACCGACTTTGCCTCCTGCGGCCCATAGGTAAATTGAGTTTGAGACCCCTGGTAGCATGTTTTGAGCATCCAGGTTTCTTTCCTAAAAGCAATCTAAAATCATGAGCATTATGGTATAAGGGTAAACTACCTACAATTGAAAATAGATTACAATAACATATTCAATGAGTGGGCTCTGTAACAGGAGTTCATAGCATACAGTTGCATATTCCATTGCTATCTGTGGATATAAGCCTTAGATTATATTAGCAGGCACAATCAAATAAAAAATGAATAGTTTAGAATTTTTGTCATGACATTGTCATAATGAGCACTGTCCTCTGAGTCTAATATATATCACTGCAATGTGGACCTGGGGCAACCAACCTATATCTCCAACTGTGAACAAAAAGATCAAGGAGTTATTATAGACATAGTAAAATTAAGACATTAAAACTTCTTTTTTTTATTTTTTGGGCCACACCCATTTGTTGCTCAGGGGGTTGACTAAGCACTCAGAAATTGCCCCTGTCTTGGGGGACCATATGAGACACCGGGGGATCGAACCGTGGTCCTTCCTTGGCTAGCACTTGTAAGGCAGACACCTTACCTCTAGCGCCACCTCACCAGCCCCAAGACATTAAAACTTCTTATAATGAGATCCGTAGGGGGAGTCCATGGCTTCCAAATGCATTCTGCACTCATTTCTGTGGATAAAAGCATTAGAACATTATTATAGATACCTATAAAGAGCAGCTGATTGGGCACCTGCTCAATCTAAACAATATTGCGATTTAAAATAAAACTGCAGGACTGAAGAAATGGTGCAGAGGGCAAGGCACTCTTCAGTTTGGCTGTTGCATGTAGCCAACGTAGCTCTGGCACAATTTATAGTTCCCTGAGCACCACCAGAAGTGGTCCCTGAGAATAGAGCGAGGAGTAAGCTCTGACTACCACTTGGTATGATCCCAAAACGTTTTTCCAAAAGCAACTAGCTCTTACCTCTGTCCCTCAGGCTGGTCCAAGTCCCAGTCTTACCAGCCATCCCTCTGAATGGCCTGGTAACTTCCTGCCTTATCTGTTCCTATTCTTTGCCTATGCAGCAGCCTGAGACACTGAGATTGGATTTAGCACTGCCATTCAGACTCCTCTGTCCTTGCTCTAACCTCTTATATGGCAGGGTCTTTGGGAAGATTAGGATTAGATGAAGTAGCCAGCCAGGGACTTTTCTATCTAAAACTGATCAAATTGGCACCTTCGATCTCCGTCCAGCAGGGGTCAGTCACAGAGAATGAAACAGAAAAGCAAAACAAAATGAAACAAAATCACCTGAACTATCCAAGCTTTAGGTGGCCTGAACAAAACTCAGTGGTCTCACAGGTCAGCTATTAATTCAGGAAAATATTGTTCCCCTACATTACTGGATCCCCAGCAGGTAGCAGTTAGCACATTAACATTCTATAGGTAAAGATCAGAGGCTGGGGTACATAATGCAGCTCTCAGAAGGCCCCTTAAAATATAGTCCTGACAGTTTCTTGTTCTATTTTTGTCTATGCTTACCCTATATCTAAAAGACCCCAAAGAGTCACATTTTTCTTTCCCGGGAACATGTTGGCCAAACCTTTGCATTTTAAGACCTAAACTATTTTATCCTAGGGGCATATCCTATCCTTGGTAGGTTTTTGGTTTGTTTGATTTTTGTTAAGGGGATGAATTCTCACACTTCCCATTAGTGCCTGGTGAGAATTAGACTCCAAAGCTTCCTCTCCCCACTGCTAGGCAGGATCCCTTCCCTGACAGCCTTCACTGAGGATTCTCTAGCTCTCTTAGCATGCTGAGTAAAAGGATGCCTGGAGTCTCAGAACCTTGTCTCTGATTTGTTTTGGGGTCATACCCAGCCATGCTTATTTCTGACTCTGCACTTAGGGGATTACTACTGGCAGTGCTGGGGGAGGAGAGGGAGTTCATTTAGAATGCCAGAGATGGAGTCCAGGTTTGACTCTTGCAAGGCAAGGGTCCTACCTGTTGTATTATTACTCCAGTCCCTAACCCTTCCATTTTTTTTTAACTGAGGATCAATTCTTTTCTGTGGCCTATAAGATGCCATGTCTTCATCTTACCTGTTCTCTCCATCAGTACTGTCCCTGTCCTCTAATTAAACCAAATGGCTTTTTACTGGCACTCATACTTAGCAGATTCTTCTTGCTTAAAGTCTTGGCAAGGAGTTCTCTGGACACCCACCCCACCCCACCCCCCCACACACACACACTCCCTTCCCTACATGACTAGACTCCACCTTCCCTGGTCTTTTGCTCAAAGTGTGCTCCAAGAGCCCTATCAGACATCATCCCTTCAAACCATTCCTGCCTTACCTTCCCCTTTTTATTTCTCCTGATTTCCACACTAGCAAAATTCCATTTTTAATAACAGCATGGGCCACTATGCCAGCTAACATTCAGGACCCTTTACTTCCTTCTTTTATTTCTCTTGTTTCTTTCCTTCTTCTTTACTCCCTCTCTCTTTTTCCTTTCTTTTTTTTTTTTTATCACTGTCAACGTCAGAGTTATTCACTCTGTTTCTTTAAGCTTATGCCTTAGTAACTGTCTTTTCCCCTGCTACAATGTTAAGGTCAGGGAAACACAGGTTTGCTGCCTTTTAAACCCGAATTTCACTCTACCGTGACACAGTGTTTGTTGAATGAATGATCATCTCTGACTCTTCTGATCATCTTCTGGCTCTACACCTAAGGATTACTACTGGCAGTGCTGGGGGTGGGGGTGAGGGAGTCCATATAGAATGCCAGAGATGGAATCCAGGTTTGACTCTTGCAAGGCAAGGGCCCTACTCGCTGTATTATTACTCTGGTCCCTATCCCTTCCATTTTTTTTAAACTGAGAATCAATTCTTTTCTGGACCCTTAAATTCCTTCCTAACAAATGATCTGCAAATGATCTAATTCAATCCTCTCCCTTTTTAGGGGAGGAACAAGAGACGCTGGGGTCATTCAGACTCAGATGGCAAGGGATGTAAGTAAAAAGCCAAGCCAAACCTAACCAGGCCGAAACTTCACTGCTGTAGGTGAGAGTGGCTACGTGTTTCAAAAGAAACTAGAGCACAGGGGAAGATTCCAGAGCAAACTTGACCATGATCAAAGAGGTGGGCATGGTCCAATCCCCCACTAAACATTGCTGAGACATAGGAATTCGGGGTGTGTGTGTGTGTGTGTGTGTGTGTGTGTGTGTGTGAGAGAGAGAGAGAGAGAGAGAGAGAGAGAGAGAGACAGA
This sequence comes from Suncus etruscus, assembly GCF_024139225.1. Lineage (NCBI taxonomy): Eukaryota > Metazoa > Chordata > Mammalia > Eulipotyphla > Soricidae > Suncus > Suncus etruscus. The sequence continues at coordinate 17,996,262 of NC_064862.1, forward strand.
GACAGAGACAGAGACAGAGAGAGACAGAGACAGAGAGAGACAGAGACAGACAGACATGAGACAGACAGAGACAGACAGACAGAGACAGAGAGACAAAGACAGAGACAGACAGAGACAGAGAGAAAGGAAGAGATAGGAGAGGGGAGAGAGGAGAGGAAGGAGAGAGAGAGAGGGGGAAAGAGAAAGGGAGAGAATTCTTTTCTGTGAGAAAGGGAGAGAGAAAGGAGGGAGGGAGAGAGGAGAAGGGAGAGAGGAGAGAATGGAGAGGAAGAAGAGAGGGGGAGAGAGAGGAGAGAGGGAGGGAGAGAGAGGAGAAGGGAGAAAGGAGAGAGGGAGAGGGAGAGAGAGGGGAAGAGAGAGAAGGAGGGAGGGAGAGAGGAGGAGAGAGGGAAGAGAGGGAGAGTGAGAGCGAGAAAGGGGGAGAGGGAGAGAGGGCGAGAGAGAGGGGTGGAGAGAGGGAGAGAGAGAGAAAGGAGAGAGGGAGAGGGAGAGAGAGGGGAAGAGAGAGAAGGAGGGAGGGAGAGAGGAGGAGAGAGGGAAGAGAGGGAGAGAGAGCGAGAAAGGGGGAGAGAGGGAGAGAGGGGGAGAGAGAGGGGTGGAGAGAGGGAGAGAGAGAGAGAGAGAGAGAGAGAGAGAGAGAGAGAGAGAGAGAGAGAGAGAGAGCGAGCGTTTGCAGAATCCTGCCACCAGAGGGCGCTACTACGCCAGATTCCACTTTATACTACCGAGTACCATTGGGTCTGGAGGGAGGCAGAAAGCAGCTACCACGGAGGGGAAGGATAGGGGCTCTCCAGCACGGTCGGGCCCATATACATCACCAGCCGAGAAGTGAGGCTTTGGAAGAGACAGAAGGACCTCCCTTCTAAGTGATCGTTGAGACTTTAAGCGCCGGCTGTAGCACTTTTTTCAAATAACATTGGCTCAAGGTGATAGATGACAGATGCACCTTACAATCTGCTTTTATGCCAGGATACTTTCTGGCTAAGGTCTCCTGTTTTTTAGGCCAAAAGTGTTTCCTTTCTATTTTCCCCCTATTTTGCTGTGCCTATGCAAACAATAACTGACACACACACCTTTTTATTGTACTTTTATCTCTTATCTTTTTTAAAGAGTTTAACTAAACCTTCTGCTATTGTATTAATGACTTTATTGGAGATACAATGATTTTCACAAATATACTTGCTGCTGAATTTTTTTCTCTTTTTTCTACTCTTCCATTTTTATTTTTTTAGTTTCCCTTTCTATTTTTCTCAATAACTTTGCTCTCCCTTATCTTGAAACTAAATGTATTATGATCAGTTATGTCAACTATGTGATGCATTTCTTTAAATAAAAAAATTCAAAACAACAAAAAATCATACCGTCAAAACAGTACTTCCTGTCTTCACCTTGATGGCTCCTTTGATTGCTGCCTCCATCGGCTGCACCTGGTGGAGTGAGCTGGCTGCATGCACAGGGACCCACTGGCTGGAGAACAAATTTGGGGGATCCCAATGCAATGTCCTAACTTAAGATGCTAAGCAGAGGGGAAAGGAAAAAACAGCTCATATTTTGCTGGAATGTCATTTCCTTTCTTCAGACCTGGGCTTGCTAGCCATCCTGTCCAGACGCTCACGGAGTTTTTATAGACACGAATGCAATCAAGCTGTCTGTGGAAAAGTGGCAGACATGGTGACCCCTTTTATGGCCAGAGCACTGCCTGCACAGTGGTGCAGTAAAAACAGATGAAGATTCAACCTTGGTTTCTCAGTCCAAACAGTAGCATAGTAGAACCACCTGATGCTTCCCAGTGGGTTTAATCAGAGCATCAGAAAATTCAATATAGATATAAAAAAAAAAGGTTTATTACATCAGGATCTAAATTGAGGGGTCTCCAAAGGAGAGTTAAAGATGGGTATGAGACGGGCACTTAAGCTTCCCTAAAAGAAAATGAAAATCAAATAACAATGAGGCATCACCCCTCACTGGTGAGAATAGCCTGTGTCAGAAAGATTGAAAATGCAAGTGATGGTAAGGCTGCGGTGGGTAAAAAAATGTGGCTTCATCATTGGTGGGAAGGTAACTTGATACAAGTATGATGCAAAATGACATGGGAGGGGGCTGGTGAGGTGGCACAAGAGGTCAGGTGTCTGCCTTGCGAGAACTAGCCAAGTAAGTCCGCGGTTCGATCCCCCCAGCGTCCCATATAGTCCCCCCAAACCAGGAGCAATTTCTGAGCGCTTAGCCAGGAGTAACCCCTAAGCATCAAAAGGGTGTGGCCCGAAAAACCAAAAAAAAAAAAAATGGCATGGAAAACTGCTTTAAAATATATGTTTATGGTGGGGCTAAAGAGACAGTACAACAGGGAAGTTGTTTGCCTTGCACTCGACCATTCCTGGCTTGATCTCCAGCTTCCCAGAGGGTATCTTGAACACAACCAGGAGTGACTCCTGAGCACCACAGCCAGGAGCAGCCTCCAAATAAGTTAATAATAGATATGCATGTGTATATATGAATAAATGGAAATAATATATGATTTCATATAATCCAGTGGTACCATTCTAAGGGCCTTATCTATAGTGCAAGCACATGAAACAAACATATTTGAAAGGATATTTGCACCCGTGTGATCATAGCGGCAAATTCACGGGAGTCCAGAATGAGGAGAGAACCTACTGCCAGGCGGCTGGGCAAGAAAGTGTGTGTGATCTCAATGAAGCACGGTGCTGCCATTTATAAAAGATAATATGGGGGAGTATAGTTAAAGCAGAGGAGGGACCACTGTGAGCATGAGAGCTGGACATGACCACTCTGGACAAAAACTGAGTGCTAAAAAGGGATAAAGTCATAGGCATGATACTACTTCAGTAACCATTATGCCACTGTGTCTAAAAGGAAAAAAGGAGGGGGACGTCTGTCATAGAGATAGGCAGAGGGAAGGCAGGAAGGAGGGTGGAAGCAAAACTGGGGACATCGGTGGCAGGAAAATGTGCACTGGTGACGTTTTAGGGGCAGGGAGATAATGCACATGCCGCCATAGGGCTCCCTGCTTTAGAAGTTGTTTTCCCAGTTTCATTTGCTTTAGTTATTTAGATTCCACATTTGAATGAAACCATCTAGAAATTGTCCTTCACTTCCTGACTTCCTTCACTTAGAAGCAGCAGCAAATTTCATTGCATCCTGAAAGAAAAACACAGTTTCATCATTTTTTTTAAAAAAAATATTTAAATACCATGATTTACAAGTTGGGTTTTCCCCACACAGTTACAAAGTTGGTCATAATTTGTGTTTCAATCATACAATGTTTAATATCCTTCACCATTTTCGGCCACCAATGTCCTCAGTTTCAGTTTCCCTCCTACCCTCCCTGTCCTCTCTGCTGCCTGCCTTTATGACAAATATTTGCTTCTTCCTTCCTTCCTTCCTTCCTTCCTTCCTTCCTTCCTTCCTTCCTTCCTTCCTTCCTTCCTTCCTTCCTTCCTTCCTTCCTTCCTTCCTTCCTTCCTTCCTTCCTTCCTTCCTTCCTTCTTTCCTTCCTTCCTTCCTTCCTCCTTCCTTCCTTCCTTTCTCTCTCTCTCTTTATCTTTCTCACTCTTCCTTTTTAGGTACTGTGGTTTGCAACATTGTTATGAGGGTACCATGCATATCACTTTACTTCCTTTCAGCACCCAGTTCTTGCCCAGCAGGAGGGATCATTTCCAACTCTCATTGTCATAGTGGTCCCCTTTTCTGTCCTAACTGCATTCCCCTGCTCTAAAAAAAAAAAGAGTTTTAGGGAAACAGAGAAAGAACTCACATGCCTAGCATCTTCAATCATTGGCAACAAGGTCCCACAACACTCCAGGTGTGGTCTTGGAAGACCGCAAACCTCATGGGGTGGCCTGAGTAATCCCTGGCACCACCAAGCCTGCCATGATCCTTTCCCCCTTCACCCCTCCACCTGGGCTGCAAGTTCCTTGCATCAAAGCACCAGCATAATTGTGGGACTAAGAGGTATATGTGACTTTGTTATTATCTAGGCAGTAGAGGGTGCTAGAAGGCCCCTTTTTGTTTCTCTTGCCAGGCAGCCTGTGTGACATTGGAGGTGGCACCCACTTGCCCTCATCCCGCCTCTCTTCAACAGCACATCCAATTATTAGTGAGTCCCTGTTTGACCTTTACTGCCCACCAGCCCCAATCTCCCAGGACCAGCAGGAGAGTTTCAGATGCCAGAGGAGAGAGCAAGGGACTGTTGTCTGTTGGACCCTGTAACAAGCCAATGCGCCTGATTCATCCAGGAAGGGTGCACTGTCCCTTAAGGTATGGCTATTAGTCAAAGTGCATCTGATTCCAAAAAGCTGCCATAGCAAAGCACCATCTATGGAACCCAGAACTTCATGATTTCCTGAGAGCTGCCAGTGGGAGCTGGAACTTCCACAATGCTGGTGGTCCTCGAGGCTGGGAGACTGGCTATGTTGGGGAGGCTGGCACCATGCTTGGCATGTCTTGGCTGGAAGAAGCACCCTGGTTTCAGTCATCATTTCTTCCTTCCACAGTCCCAGTGGTCCTCAAACTATGGCCCACGGGCCACATATTGTATTTGTATCTGTTTTGTTTCTTCATTGCAAAATAAGATATGTGCAGTGTGCATAAGAATTCGTTCATAAGTTTTGTTTTTACTATAGTCAGACCCTCCAATGGTCTGAGGGACAGTGAACTGGCCCCCTGTTTAAAAAGTTTGAGGACCCCTGATCCAGACCCTCACTGCTAGTGGCTTTTTCCTTCTTCTGCAGTTTGGATTCCTAGATTTCACAAAGCAAAAATAGGCATAGATCTTAGGAACAGCGACATGGAGACTCAGAAGAAGAAAAAAGCCACTGGCAGAGACCAGGGTGGTTCCCCCCTTTCCTAAACTCTTTTTGACTTTCTATACTTGCCCAGCTCAGTTTTTTGGTGAGCCCATCGTCTGCATAGATGCTTTTCTTTATCAACAGAGTCTGAAGTGTTTTACAAGGCTGACCTGCCTTGCCTTTAAGAAACATAAGCAAATATGAGGTGCAGACAAAAAATGATTTAAATAATTTTCCTTTGTGTGTGAGCATGGCCTTTGACCTTTCACTATGGAGCAAAGCCATCCTCTGAGAGAGGTTCATGATTGCATCGACTTCCTCTGTAAACCTCTTGATTTGCATTTTGTGAAACAGGGTTTTGATGGTTCATTTATAACCTTGGTTTGAACGGCATTGTCAGTGGAAGTTAAAATCCCCTACAAAGGTGCAAGGATAATGATGTGCATTGTGGGTTGATGCTGGCTTTGCTAATTGATGATAACTACTAGCATCTGTGCAGGCTGCAGGGGTCTCAAGAGAAAAGTGATGGCCCATCTCTAGATTTACCCAGAAATGAAAAAAGACACATAAAACTATGGCACCTCAATGCTCAACAACCTTAATGGTATTACCCAGGTCAAAGAGAAATGGAAATTCTCTGACTGGGGTCTTCGCTGTCCACCATCATGGCTGACAGAGGGACTAAATGACCCTTTACTCCTTGCTTGCTGTTATTCAACCAGCCATGACTATGGCCTTACAAAGAGCAGGTGAGTGATCCCTGGGATCTAGGTATGGCCCAAACTGCCATTCACATTCGACCTCAGTCACAAAGACCCACCCTAAGTTTGTGTAGGAAGGCAAAAAACTCAGGAAGAAGGTGTCAGGCTAGGCTTCTGGAGGCTGACATCTTTAGAATGTGGCAGGAAATTTCAAGAAAAGATTGAAGGGGGATAAACAGAGGAACATAAAACAACAGAGAATCCAGACATCTTAGGAGAGTAACAGAAGTTCCCAATGGTGCTATAGAGCAGATTGAAAACCAGTTGAGTTGCTGGAGGAGGATGGTAAATACTGGAAGGATGGCAGGAAATATGAGTGAATGAATGACGAAATGATAGATAAACTATCTTATATGTATAACCTTTTATTTTTTTGGTTCTTGGGCCACAGCCTGGTACTCAGGGGTGATTCCTAGCTCTGTTTTCAGGGTGATTCCTGTGATGACTTTGGCCATTCAAACCACGTCTATAAATAAATTATGAAATCTCTAGTTCACAACATGCAAATCAAGAGGTTCATAAAGGAAGCATAAGTAATCACAGAGCTCTCTCAAAGCATGGTTTTGCTTTCTGGTGGTCTCTCATTTCTGGTGGTACTCAGGGAATAAAGGATGTTAAAGATCAAACCCCTGTGGGTTGCATGCAAGGCAAAAGCCCTACCTACTATGTTATTATTCTGGCCCCTATGCAATTATTTTTTAATATTTGGCTCGGGCAGCTGTTGGACAGATAATAGAGAACTTGCCTTGCATATGAAAATCCTGGATTAGATCTCTGGTACCCAATATGGTGCACCAAGCCCCACCAGGAGCAATTGCTGAGCACCACTGGTGTGACTTTTAATCAAAACAAAACAAAAAGTTAGTTGAATTACTAGAGAGAGAGCGTGGGGTTAAGGCCACTTGCCTTGCATGTTTGATCCCTAGCACTTCATAGTCCCCAAGCACTGCCTGGAGTGACCCCTTGAAAAAAGAGCTAAGGTGCAACCTCTGAGAGCTGCTGGGTGTAGCCCCAACTCTCCTACTACCTAAATGTTGGTTGAGATTGTGAAGAGATGAATTGAGGCCTATTTTAAACTTAGAAATCTATTTATCGGGGCCAGAGCAATAGCACAGTGGTTGGGTATTTGCTTTGAACACGGCTAACCCAAGAAGGACAGTGGTTTGAATTCTGGCATTCCATATGGTTTCCAGAGCCTGCCAGGGGTAATTTCTGAGCTCAGAGCCAGGAGTAACCCCTGAGCACTGCCAGGTGTGACTCAAATACAAAACAAAACAAAATAAAACAATTAGTTATGCAAAAAATCCATTGTAAATAGAGTAATGCCAGATGGGAAGTAACTAGGAGTGAACCCCCACCCCACATACACAAGGAGTCAGGACAAAAAGAGAGAAAAAGGGGGGGTAGTAGTTTTTCCTTTTTTTGTGGGCCATACCTGTGCTTACTCCTGACTCTACACTAGAGAATCACTCCTGGTGAAGTTCTGGGGGCCATATAGGGTGCCAGGAATCAAGCCTAGGTTGGGCCACCCAAAGGCAAGCACCTTATCTACACTAATATCTCTCTAGTTCAACAGAGAGAAAAATGTGGAAACAAAGACAGGAAATTCTTGGGCAATCCACAAAGTCTAGTTGTCTGTTTGGCCATTCTGAATGATTAGATTAGGAAGATGCTGACATCAAACTTGGGGCATCACATACATCTAAGATAGACTCTATTGCTGAACCATACACCTGACCCTGTTCTTCGTAATTTTATTTTCTTATCTTGAGCTATTTACAGGCTTAGACTACAGTTGGCTCTCCAGAGTCAAAAGCCAGAGGCCCTCTTATTTAATCACTTTAACAACCCATAGATAATGGTATAGGGCACAGTGAGCTTTCCATATATTGCAAATTATGAAAGATCAAAACAAGGCAGGCTGGGAAAACAAAACATGTTGTGAGAAGGAAAACAATATTGGGAGGATACAGAGGTTTCTAGTGAGTATCATTTACACAAACGAACATATTCTTAGGACCTCCATGACCTTCCTAAAAATATAACTCTGGGGAAGATGACAAGAGAGGAAGTGATCGGGGCTGGGGAAGCTTTAAATCTCACAGAGCCTTCATGGATCACATCCAAGTTTGTAAAGGCTCACATAAGCATTCTACTCAGAAATTTAGAAATACATAGCAAACAAAAGCAATTACAGAATTTAGAGTGAGCTCCTCTGGGATGTTGGTTTGGGTTTGGGGGCTGGGGGAAGGGAAAGACAACTGTTTTTAGTTATAAATCATTTAGTAGGATTTAATTTCCTCCACTGCTATAAAAAGGAAGAAAACTTTTTTGTTGTTTTCTTGTTTATTTTTTGGACCACACCCGGCAGTGCTCAGGGGTTACTCCTGGCTCTGAATTCAGAAGTAGCTCCTGGCAGGCTCAAGGGACCATATGGGATGTTGGGGATTGAACCTGGGTCTGTCAGGGTCAGCCATGTGGAGGGCAAATGCCCTATTGCTTTGCTATCACTCTGGCCCAAGAAAACTATTTCAAAAATAATTCAGAAAAGATGCTTCTAGGCACTTGAAGGGAGCATGTCTGGCTTTTTACATTACACGTTGCAATGGCAACATTTATGGAGGAATATATATGAGGAGAGTGATGTGCCACAGGGATGATAAGAATATGTACCTAAAATATTACTGTGAAAGACATGTAAGCCACTTTGGTCAAAATAAACATTATATCAAAAAAAAAAAAAAGAATACTGCTTCCAGGTTTTCCTGAAAAGGAATCTGAAATAAACTATCTGCTGCCATGAAAAAGATTCATTTGAAACACAAATCTAAGGGCTGAAAGATAGGTCAAGACAAGATAGGTTCAAGACAAAGGCCTGCAGATGGGCTGCTGCTTGGGCCCTGCAGAACAGGAGTAGTTGGGCCACCCCAGGGCTGCTGAAGGCCTCCAGAGCCATGGTGCTCAGGAATTGAACCCAGACCAGGAGCATGATGTTTAGCCCTGTTCTGCAGGGCCCAAGCAGCAGCCCATCAGCAGGCCTTTGTCTTGAACCACAACTTTGTTGGCCTAGAATTGCCAATGGGGCCCCAGGGACTTCTTTGTACTGCTGTTTGGGAAGGCCCCAAACAGAACAACTAAACACACACACACACACACACACACACACACACACACACACACACACACCTGTACTCAACCTTTTCTGAAATCCCTGAGTGCACTTTCTTCCCTATCTGCTCAGATCTCAACAGCTGTACTTATCTCCTGTTCCTTGTTTCAAGGTAGAAGAACTTTTCCCTCAGCCCATCTATCCTGGAAACACCCTTCATGCATGACATTTAGGTCCTGCCTTATGCTATTTAGGTCCAAGTCTGCAAGACATATTCTATAGCTCCACCCATGTTTCTTCCTTCCCTTCTCTTCATGCCTATTGTAGTGGTGGTGGTGGTCTTAGCAGAGATGTTTGCAACACTTGCTGGTGGTGCTGGAGGTCATAAAAACCATGCATCTGGATCCCACTAGGTATGTGAGGTCAGATTGGGGTTTGAACTCTCCCCCCCTGCTTGCAAGGCAGATGCTCCGACACAGGGCTAACCCCCGCCCCCAGGGATCTAATGAGCACTTTGATTCTGCTAAAAGGCTTCTAAGATGAGATGTTCCCACTGCAAAGTAACATGAACTCAGTGAAAAATTGAAATCAAAATGAAGTCTTTGCTGCTCTGCAGGAGACTGACACCTAGAATTGTCCTCATGTTCTCCCTTTCAATGTACATTAATCCAGGTTTTTTTGCCACTGCTGAGTTATTAAAAGCAGTCAACTGCCCCTATCAAAGCTTAAGAAGCCCTCTGGTTGAACGAATAATGAAAAGAGTAACTTTTTCAAGTTGTTACCTAGAAGCTGGGCAATCTTATATTTTTGGGAGGCCGGAGGTTCCTGATGGGGATTGAATGACTTTGGCCAAGTGCTAATTTTTTTTGGGGGGTGTAAACCACACCTGGTGACGCTCAGAAATATTTCCAGGCAGGCTCAGGGGACCATATGGGATGCCAGGGATTGAACTGAAGTCCATCCTGGGTCAGCCCATGCAAGGCAAAAAAACCCTACCTCTGTGCTATGGTGCTATGGTGCTATTGCTCCGGCCTCAAATGCTACCTTTCCTTAATGATTAATTTAGGCCAGTTTCATCTCTTTCTCATGCTGATATGGTCAGGGTGAAGGAGTTTGAATCAATCAGACACAAGCTCCCCCAGGATTTGAGGCAGATTTTTCTGACTTTGATGCAAATAGTGATTCAAGCACACATTGGTTTACCTTTTTCTTGTCTCCAAGACATGATCAGGGTTAGTTCTGGCTGAGTTCTGGGGACCATATGGGATGCTGGGAATCCAACCCACACAAAACAAGTACTCTACCCAGCTGGATCATCACTTTGGTCCCTGTTTTATGGTTCTTAAATAAAGAATAAAATATACATAAATGTTATAATAAAATAAAATTAACATCAATTAAATAAATAAATAAAATAACTCAGAACTATTTTGCCTGCTTCACGTGGTTACAGGTTGTCCTTTCCTTTGGGAGACCTGAGGGGCCTCTCCTCTGTCTCTTCTCCTTCTGGAACGTTCTAAAAGGATCTGAGCTGTGAGTGCATTGAGGTGACTTCTGCCAGAGTGTATCTTGGGAATCTGAGTGGGGCATCCAAGAAGAGCAAGTTATGAGAACTTCTACTTTCAAAAAAATTACATTAAAAATAATTACCCATTACTAACACTTTGTGTGAATCATCATTGACAGCAGCTCTGGGTCCATATGTCAGGTGACTCATGTCCCTGGGATCTTAGAAAAATGAGTTGCACAGAGCAGTGGAACAGGAAATATGGAGGACCCTGCTCTCGAGCATTCCTCTCTGAAGAATGTTCAAGTTATTGGTCTTTTTCTTTTAAAGATGATTTCCTTCCTTTGATCTTCCTTCCTTCCTTTGATTGTTCCTTCCTTCCTTTTTCTTTCCTTATTTCCTTCCTTCTTTTCTTTCTTTCTTTCTTTCTTCATTTCTTTCTTCTTCATTTCTTTATTTCTTCCTTTCTCTTTCTTTCTTTCCTTCCTTCCTTCTTTCCTTTCTTTCTTTCTTTCTTTCTTTCTTTCTTCTTTCTTTCTTTCTTTCTCTTTCTTTTCTTTCTTTCTTTCTTTCTTTCTTTCTTTCTTCTTTCTTTCTTTCTTTCTTTCTTTCTTTCCTTCCTTCCTTCCTTCCTTCCTTCCTTTCTTTCTTTTTTCTTCTTTCTAACTTTCAATATGGGGACACACTTATGATGCTATTCTCGAACATGGCTTTATGCTCAAGAGTGACCCTTAGCACTATCAAGGGACCTTATGTGGTTGCCAGTATTCAAATGAGGCTGGCAGTATGCACACAAATGTCTTAACTCCTGTATTATCTCTTTCTCTGGTCCTATGAGGACCAGCTATTACAAGGATCAGGGGTGTTGTTTTGTTGAATCAAATAATTAAAGATGATGCAGGATGGCGATGGATGGAGGCATCTTTCCCTGCCATCCCAGGCCACGTGGCTCCGCAACCCCCATTCAGCCGGCGGGTCCCAGGTTAGGTAAACAGCGAAATCAGACTCATCCAGAGACAGGCATCAGGAAGCATCATCTTTATTCATGCCCTATTCACCACATGTGTGTGGTGGCCTACTCATAACCTTTCAAGCACTAGTTATTCTTGGCCCTGCATCTTAACTCCTTTCAGCCATCTTCCTTTGACCTCCATGCTGGTCAAAGACCAAAAAGCCAAAGACCCAAAAGCCAGAGAGCCCAGCAGGGCAGACCCCTAATCCCCTGGCTCAAAGGCTTCTCCCCCTTTTCCAAGACCCCTCCCAGGAAAGGGCGGGGTCTTGCAGGTAAGGTCACACAAAATATCTGGTTCCCAAGACCCCTCCCAGAAATGGGTGGGTCTCAGGTAGCTACACCTAAATTCAGGGTGGAGTTACACAGGGGTACATGCCTGGCATTTCAAGGTCTCAAATTATATCACTGGCACAACATGGTCCCAGAGCATTACTGACCATAGCTTTGTAAGCCCCCAATTACTCCTAGACCTGAGAATTGAACCATCTAGGCAGTTACTAAGATGGCTCTAGACTCTCTGAAATAGTTTTGGAAGTGCTTCCTCCACCAAGAATGACCTCAGAGTAGACAAGTGTATACTAATAACACAATTGATTTAAACAACCAGAAAGCTGCAGAGTAAAAAACATGTGTATCTTAGGTGATTTGTCAAGTCAATACTAGTCATCAACCTCTTATAAGACATAGATCAAAAAACATACCAATTTTCCACATTTTTATTACTTTATTTAAAAACCTTGTTTTACATAGATACTCATTTACACTTGTTTCTGCCATTACATGTTCCAACATCAATCCCATCCCACCACCTGTGTAACCTTTGTCCCTTTACCATTATCCCCAGGTTCCCACTAAACCTAAGCCTGCCCCCTGAGAAGGCATGAAATTATTTACTTTATATTGCTTGTTTACAACTAAGTGGTAGTGGAATTATAAAACAACAACAACAACAACAAACTGGGGCCAGAGCAGTAAGGCATCTGCCTGGCTAATGCTAGTTTAGGATGGACCGCACTTTGATTCCCTGGCATCCCATATGGTCCCTCGAGCCAGGAGCAATTTCTGAGCACATAGCCAGGAGTAACTCCTGAGTGTTTTTTGGGTGTGACCCCCCAAAAAAAAAAACACTTTAGCAGGAGAAAATTTATGAAAATTGTCATATCTTTCAATGGAGTCATAAAGTCATCATCTGAAGGCTTACTATGCTGCTTGATGCTAGTTGATCATTCTGTGTTATTAACCTACTCTGCTACTCTAAAATATAATTTGGTGTTTTCCTACCAGGGCATCTGTATTGAAAACTTTAGAGTGTCCTGAAACTGTATATGTAGCCACAAGCTCCAAAAATTCCAGGTTCTGTGGCTGACATGGTAGCAGCTGTGGGAGTATGTCTGTGATTTCCAGGGATTATGGAAGTATGGGAGAGAAGGGGAGGAGGAATGCTGCCCACATTCACTCTGAGAAGATCCTAGAGATCTCAACCCAAACTCCTGCATACCTGGAGTTTTTTAGTCAATTAGATTTCTACAGAGATGAGTATAAAGCAGTGAACATGGGCTATTGGTATGGTAGCAATTGTGGATTGTGAGTTCAAGAAACACAAACCAATTTAAAGGAAAGATTCAAAAGAAGAACTCAAACCCATTATCTACAAGAACCTCCAAGAAGAATGTGCTCTTGGAATATTGGCCATTAGCTTTTTAGTGAATAATCTACAGCAGGAAGAGACACCTGTAATTGATGTAATGGGGCAGGGGTTCTAAATAATACAATAGTGGAGCTTAAAAAAGAAGGCATTATCTATTGAATTTCTGTTTGGCTAGATGAAGACTTAGAACTTCTCTAGCCTCTGCCCTAATTTCTCTTGCCCTCCTGCCAATAGTGTAATATATTGATATATATGTGTATATATACATACATATAAAACAAAGCCAATAAAGGTATGACATTGAGTGTTGCTATATTGAGTTCGTATATTGAGTATATTGAGTATTACAGAAATAGTAATCATTCAAAACCCAAACAATCCTCTATTATGTTTTCCTTCTTGCATACTCGTTTTTAAGGCCTATGTTTTCCCCATCAGTGTATTTATTTATCAACTAAATATCCCTTCAACATCAAAGGCTATCAGATGGTGTATTTTATATTTCTGTTTGTTTCCTAAAATCTACCTTAGATCTATCCTAGATTTACCTGATTTTTCCTGAGATCTTCCTTCAGAAGCTTCCATATTCTGCCTCCAATCTGGCTTACTGCTCTCTAAACTGCATCTCCCAGGTTCTTCTGAACTGATGAGGTTTTATAGCTTTATATTTTTTATATGAAGCCTAAGGAAGTAGACGAAGAGGGCATTAGAGAAAGTTTGTCAAAGGACTGGTTGCTACAGAAAGTTTTTTTTTATGTTACTCGGTTCTTGAAGAATCATAAGAAGTGGCAAAATGCTACCAGGTTACCAAGAACCATGAAAGCTCAGAGTCCAAGTGTGTGCTGAAACCTAGGTCCCAGATGAGTTTGATCCCTGAGGGAACATCCCTGACTGCCTTGGGATCACCACCCAAGTGACCAGACACAGCAAGTGCTCTGTTCAGCAATGTAAGTCAGAAAGTGCAAGACAACTATGAGTTTATTTACTTGTATGAGGAAAGTAAATAACTGAAGCAAATGGGCCCCAAAAGAATAAAAATAATGCTTGGACTCTGAAAAACAAGGTACTCACCAGAGGAGGAGGAAGAGACATGGACAAAGGAGATAAAGTTCATAGTAGATGGCACCAGAATTTTATGGTGGGTGGGTGAAGCATATGCATACACCTAATGAGTATATGCTATATTCCATAAAGGATATTGTGGAAGGAAAAAAAGAAGGAAGAAAGGAGGGAGGGAGGAAGGAAGGAAGGAAGGAAGGAAAGAAAGAAAGAAGGAAGGAAGGAAGGAAGGAAGAAGAAGGAAGGAAGGAAGGAAGGAAGGAAGGAAGGAAGGAAGGAAGGAAGGAGGGAAGGAAGGAGGGAAGAAGGAAGGAGGGAAGGAAGGAAGGAAGGAAGGAAGGAAGGAAGGAAGGAAGGAAGGAAGGAAAAGGAAGGAAGGAAGGAAGGGAGGGAGGGAGGGAGGGAGGGAGGGAGGAAGGAAGGAAGGAAGGAAGGAAGGAAGGAAGGAAGGAAGGAAGGAAGGAAGGAAGGAAGGAAGGAAGGAAGGAAGGAAGGAAGGAAGAAGGAAAAGAAGGGAAGGAAGGAGGGAAAGAAGGAAGGAAGGAGGGAGGGAGGAAGGAAGGGAGGAAGGAAGGGAGGAAGGGAGGGAGGAAGTTAAGGGAGAGAGATAAAGAAAGAATAAAAGAATATAAAGAAAGAGAAAAGAAAAGAAATTAAGGAAAGATGGACAGATGCATACTTTCTAAGAATAAAGCCTTAAAGAAACCTTTAATTTAAAACTTAACTTGAGACTGCTTTAATGGGAGAAAAATAATCTTTGATCAAGAGTTAAGATAACTAATCTTCCATTTTATAGGGCCAGATGGATACTACAGTGGTTAGAGTGCTTGCTTTGTGTGAAGCCAACCCAAGTTAAAACCTTAGCATCCCACATGGTCTCCTGAACTCACTAGGAATGATCCCTGAGAGCCGAACCAAGAGCAAACTCTGGGCACCACCTAGAGTGGCCTAAGAATAAACCAAAAACAAAAGAAAGAAATTTCAATTTCACGGAAACTCATCATAGAAAACAGAGTAAATTTCTCTCTTTCTTTGTACACTTAATGCTCTCCCAAATTCATGCCAGAATAAGCATTTATTTAAAATGTAAATCTTCGACTTGAAGAGATAGGACAGTAAGAAGGCCACTTGCCTTGCACATGGTTTTATCCCCAGCATCTCATATGATCCTTCAAGCACTGCCAGGAGTAATTCCTGAGTGCAGTCAGAAGTAATTTCTGAGCAATGACAAGTGTGGCCTCAAACCAAAATAATTAATTAAATAAATAAAATATAGGGCCGGAGCAGTGGCACAGTAGTAGGGCATTTACCTTGTATTCTGCTGATCCACAACAGACCTTGGTTCGATCCCCCAGTATCCCATATGGTCTCCCAAGCCAGGAGCGATTTTTGAGCATAGTAATTTCTGAGCATAGCCAGGAGTAACCCCTGAGTGTCACCAGGTATGGCCCCAAAACCAAAAAAATTAAAAAAAATAATAACATATAAACCTCAACATAGGAAATAAAGCTGGTTAGGATAATTTAGAGATAACCCAACTATTTGCACTTTAGGACTCACTGAGAGCAGAAGAAAATGTGCTCTGAGAGTGTCTAGCAACAGAAATCAAGTCTTTACACACCCAAACCCTGATTCTTTGGACTCCCTCATCTAGTCTTGTTTTTTATTCTCTTAGCATTTATGTTATTAAAATTATATAATCATAACCCAGATCACCATTTCTTCTTGGCTTTTAGTGGTGCCAGGGATGGAACCTGGACCTCCTGCCATCAAAGGATCTGCTCAGACCATTGTGCCATCTTTCTGGCCCTTCATATTACTAACTTTTCCAGTGGGTTCCTTTGAATTCTATGAAGCCTTTAGAAAGGTAGATACATGGTGTATATGTGTGTCTGAGAGAAAGAGAGAGAGAGAATATTTCTAAGAGCTAAGACTCCTAGGCCAGTGACAGACTTTCAAAATAAAATTAACTCATCAAAAAAAATGAACTGTCTTGATCCTTCAGCACCTTTGCTCAATTAAAAATGAGATTAAGGTTTAATCTCTCCCAGGGCCAGAGAGATAGCATGGAGGTAAAGCGTTTACCTTGCATGCAAAAGGTCAGTAGTTCGAATCCTGGCATCCCATATGGTCCCCTGAGCCTGCCAGGAGCGATTTCTGAGCATAGAGCCAGGAGTAACCCCTGAGCACTGCCGGGTGTGACCCAAAAACCAAAAAAAAAAAAAAAGGTCTAAAGCTCCATTTCTATTCCTCTATGTCAACTGTGGTGGTCAAAATTGCAATGGGTTCTGACCAGCAAGAGCAGTTTAGCAATTTCATTTCTCTGTGTTCAGAGCAGGTTATGGTTGTGCAAATCCTCAGGGTATGTCCATGGTGATGAAATTCACAGCTTTCCTGTGACCTCTGACCTCTCTGACCTGTCTTCTGACCTCTCCTCCCCACCTTGGCCTGTTCTTCCCACTTGCTGCTGCCATCACTCCTAATTCTTGGCAGTTCCTTCGTTACCCAAGGCTGCTTCTGTTCTCTAGGCCTTGTCACATGCTGCCTCTTGTCCAGAAGGCTTTCCCTGCTGAGAGCTGCCTGATTAGGCCCTCCATTAAGTCTCTCCATGATCCCTCCTCGATGATCGAGGCCTTCCTTGTTTATCAGAGCTCCTTTTGCAACCAGGGCTGCTCCTACCTGCCAGGTCTCTCCTCTGTCCAGCAGAGGACAGTATCAACTACAGTCTGTCTCCACCCCTGTCTTAGAAGATTCTAGACTTGGTTGGCTGAATCTCTACTGTACTCTCAGCTCCCAGAACAGTGCCTGACATGTAACTGCTCAGTCAATCCCTTCCAACTGAAAGAGAAAAGGATTCCAGCTCTGATAGGTGAGGGTTAGAAATGTCCAATGTTGGGCCCGGAGAGATAGCACAGTGGTGTTTGCCTTGCAAGCAGCCGATCCAGGACCAAAGGTGGTTGGTTCGAATCCTAGTGTCCCATATGGTCCCCCGTGCCTGCCAGGAGCTATTTCTGAGCAGACAGCCAGGAGTAACCCCTGAGCATCGCCGGGTGTGGCCCAAAAACCAAAAAAAGAAAAAAAAAAAAAAAGAAATGTCCAATGTTTCAGAGGCAGACAGTGAACAGAAACCCAAGCAAAGAAGGGATTTGACAGCTTGCATTGTGTTCAGATGCCTAATGTGTGATCTCTGGAGATTCCACAAAAGCCCCCGCCCCCCCCCCAAAAAAAAGCCACCGTGGGCAGCCATAGAGCTGTGTATGTGGCATCTAGAACTGTTAATCCTCTAAATAACTAAGCCATGGAAATACCTTGGATTATATTCTAGCCTGGAGTTCCTACTTCCCATCTTGTATTTATGAACCTACATTTTCATCTCATGATGTGCTGGCTTCCCACTGTGTCCTGTTGGTTCAGCTGCAGCTTCATTTCCCCAATTGTCTGTCTCAGCATTACTTTCCCAAGATGGTTCTGAGGTAGTGTTGGCGCACAGAAAGTGGATCCAAGCATGCTCTTTGAGAAACAGACTCGGACCTACCTCTTACATTGCCAGTTGCTTCATGCTTTTCTGCTCTGTGCTCTGCTCTTATTCCTGTCTGCTGGTTCTAATGGTGATCCTGTCCATATCAGGTGGAGAAACCAGTTTTCTAGACTTTTCCAGCAGCTCACCACAGTGGCTCCTTCCAGCAGCTGGAGACAGCTGTTTTCCTGAATTGCTGTGACTTCAATCTGTCCAGCTATAAAAATGCACCCCAAAAGCACTTAGAAGATTTGCCTTTGACTCTCCCATTTCTTGGGTATATCTTTCACTCACGGGTCTTTTGGTCAGATCTCATTCTTGCACTAATATCCTATTTCATTACTACCACCATTGTTTCTCTTCCTGATAGAATTTCACAAATATACATAATAAAATCATGCCCAGGGTGTCCCAATCAAGGATTGTTTCTTCAGTCATCATCATTTAAATAAAAATTTAGCCTATGTATTTAAATTTCTTCTTTTCTTAGTGACACGAGTTCAATAATAATGTGATATATATACATATGATGGAATATAACTTGTATTTTCCAACATATACTTTTGAGGATGTTAGATGGAGTATAGATTTTTTTAATTTTTATTGAGAACAAAGTGAATTATGAATCTTTCACAGTAATTTTTAAGGTACATAGTGATAATGAATCAGGGGCATTCCCACCATCAGTGTTGTCCTCCCTTCACCCCTGTTCCCAGCATACATCCCATATCTCCCTTCTTTGACCCCCAAATTGCTAGTGTAATTAGTCCCTCTGTGTATAGCTTATTGTAAATTGGGTATCAATTTTGTTGTTGCTGACTTTGGATTTGGTGTTTAAGTCTGATCATTATTTTTTTATTTCTACTCAATGTTCATATGACTGTTTGATCCTGGTACCATCCTTTTTCTCCCCTCAATTTGTGAGGCAGAAAAAGATGATTCAAGTTATGTGGTTCTGTTTGGAAAAAAAAAGAAAAAAAGAAAAGAAAACCTGGGAGGAATTTGTCTATAGGTTATAAATATCAATTCAAAAGAAGAAAGGGAAAAAGAAGCAAAACAACAAAACAATCCAAAAAATATAACAAAAACAAAACAAAAACCCAAAGAACTTAAAATGCCTTTAAAATTACTTTAATAAATACTGTGAAGTAGAAAACACCATAAACATATGAACTCATTTCATGGGTATTATGGCTCAGGATGGAGCCACACTTTAGCTTTAATATCTGAAAGTCATTCTTCCGTGGTACTAAAAGATAGTCAGGTAGCAACAGAGTGCCAAAGGCAAGAGAACTGGAAAGCTGGTTCACAGAACTGAGTTTATAGGAGAGTGAGTTGAAAGAAAGGGGCCTTGGGAATTTAGGGAAGGGAAGCTAGAAATCTGTTGATGGGTATCACGGTGTTGTTGGGGTGATATGTGCATGAAACATTACTAACATTATCACAGAAACTCAAAGATAACATCAATGATGTTAAGGGTTTACTCCTATCTCTATGCTAAGAAATCAATTTTGGACCATATGTGATGCCAGGGTTCAAACCCAGATTGTCCACATGCAAGGCAAGCTATCTTATCTACTGTACTATCTATTTAGCCCCAAGATGATGTTTTTAAAAAAGAGTTACTATGGAAATGAAGGGGGAAATTATGGCTTAGCCATGAGAATTAATGACTTTTGGTTATCTCATCCCAACCTATTGACATGAAGAAAGCTCTGGCTTGGCATTAGGTAGCCTCAGTTTATCACCTCCTCTCCAAAATATGAAATATAGTGGAAGTAATGCTCTACAAGCCTAATGCTGAGCAAATTTTTTGGCCACATCAGACAGCGCTCAGAGGTTACTCCTAGCTCTGTGTTCAGAAATAACTTCTGGCAGGCTCAAGAGACCTTATGGGATGCTAGGGATCAAACTCTGGTCAGTTGAGTGAAAGGCAAATGTGCTACCTACCTGCTGTGTTACAATTCTGGCTCCCAATGCTGAGAAACTCTCGAGACCACTTAGACCCATCTCCCAGATGACTCTCTAATTCTAACCTGTCTCTGGATTCCTACCACTCCCTAGCATTACAGCTTGCACCTTCACTTAGCTCCGAATACCCACCCGCCCCATTTGTAGTTATTTTGCATTTATTTCTGCTTTCAAGTTCCTCACTATTACACATACTCTCAACTACCACTATCAGTGTCAACTATACTTCTTTTGTTTGTATTTTATTGTCTTAGCCCTATATTACTGGGGGTTAAGGAAAAAAGTGTTTTTCATTACAAAAGAAATCAATGTTTATTGAAGACATTTTAAGAGGGGAAATAGAATGTGAAATTTTATCCTTGTTCACCCTTCCCTCAGATGCTCAATCTCCAAGGGCAGAATGCTCCCCAATTTGAGGTAGAGTTTTTCAGTATTTGTTTAAATATTTGCACATGGGATTTACAACTAAAAATGAAGCATTCTATTCAAGAATTTCCCTTTTATTAATAAATCTTGGGTCTCCTTCCATGTCCCATACATCTTTTTTTTTTAACAGCTGCATGGAATGTTACAGTTTGCTCTTATTTATTTTAGTGGTTCTTAAGGTCTTTGAACTTGTTTCCATTGGACTACATCAAGGCCTAAATTTAATTGCCCAAAGGCATCCACTAGTATATTTAATGGATTAACTTTTCCTAAATCTCTAAAATGATACTTGTATGTGACATTCATGGAAAAGTTGAGAAAATTGATCATTCTCTGTGTCCTGTGATCCAAATGAGAAATTTTGAGAAAGACTAGATTTTAGCTTCAGCTTTGGTTACTTGTCCCTGTCTTACCTGAGGATTTTTTTTTAACATCTCCATTCCCCAACTTTTGTTAAGTCTTTTGACAAGCTACCCAGGATAGTTTTCTCATTGAGGTCACTGACTCAATTGATGGCCCTTTAAATAGCACTATTACATATATATATTTCAGTTAAGAGAACATTTTTTGCCCTCCACCTTCTTAGATTCAACCACTGGAGTTTGGGGAATTAAATAGAAGAGTTAGAATAACAAGGGGCAGAGAGAGTTCATTAATTTTTGTAGCATACACTCAAGTGTATGCTCAGTATTGAGTAAATCAAAAGAAGTTAAGTGAAATCAAGCTTGGGGCTTATGTAGCCTGGTAATTAAGAATTAGAAATTTGTGGAAAAGTGACAGACAAAGGAAAGGGAGGGGTTGGGTTTAGAGGAGTACAAGGGTCGTTTCAGTCAGATTGTTTTGTAGATCCTTTTTCTGGGCTATGATTATGTCTGGTGGTAGTGATGGGGCTATACAGATGGGTGATGAACTGAAATAAATTATACCTCAAACATCTTCAACCACCTAGGGAAGGAGTGGTGAAAGGAAGGATTGTACACTTCTCAAGATCTCGAAGGGGACACGCACCTCCAAGTGGACATGTGTGCTGATCTCATGCTTGTCTATTGTGGAGGGGCAGAATCACTGAATCAAGGGGTAGTTTGTAGGTGACCCTTCCCTGGAAATCACAAACTCTCACCTGGAACTGGGGCAGCCACCCTTTTTCTACCCTTGTATGACAAACTTGGAAGTGGTGCAATGGATTTTTAAAGATGTGTCTGAGAAAAATAATTCCTAGCCTAATGTGGGGAATCTGAGGCTATCATGTTTGTTGTGGGATTCAGCTTCATTGTGAATAAGGCTGTCTGTTCTGTAGGAGACCAGGAAAGCCTTACAGTGAACAGTTATATAGGTTGACATTTCTTCAGTGACCTCTCCAGGTTGTGGCACTGTAAACAGAGCTCCAGGCTCCAAAACTAGAATCTCATGAAATTCAGGTCTGGAAGCAAAGGTCAATGCAAGAAATAATCCACACAGTGAAAAGGTACAAGAATGGGTTCACAAATTCCAACAATCGGGCCAGGAATCCCACCATTCAAGCCTTCTGCTCCTAAGAAGGAAAGCAGTTTAGTAGAGGAAGACAGAAGAATGAGTGCCTTCCTTTCTGAAACCCAAGCAAAGAACCAGGCCACACCCGAGGGTGGAGGAAGAATACCAAGTAGGGGGAAATCCAATAACCCCATCACCAGATAACACCCTAGGGTGGAGTATGAATACTGATTAGGATAAGGCCAGTACCCCAACAGGGCACTTCTGCTCAGTCAGCTCATTCTCTACCCAGGGGATCATTTTCAGTTGCTTTCAGCAAGAGTCATTCTGCCTCTCTTGGTATAGAAAAGGCTTTTTTCTCATGGGAAGTTTTATGCCCTGCTTCTAAAGAAAGAGGAGGCTGCCAGTCAGGCTTTGCTGCATTTGCTGGTTTTCCAGGATCTTTAGTTAAAAAGAATCCTTAACTAAAGTGGCATATTTTAAGGAGGCATATTCTGGCCCCCTACAAATGCACACAAGGTAGGTTAAATGCTAATCAATGCTATCTGTTCTTACTGCTAATCATTTTAGTTAGTGTGTATTATGTGCCGGTGGTCTCCCAAATCTGTTGTTTCATTCTTTCAATGATTCTGTGAAGACTAATCTGGTTAATTTAGCCTGCCTTCACTCACGCTGTGGGTAATTGGGAATAGAACAGATTTTTCACTCAGCTCCTTTCAGCTGAGTAACAAGTCTGGAGTTCCCTGGTGTCTGCTAACACACTTCTATTGTGTCAAACTCAGGTGTCAAATTATCTTGACTGTGCTTGGATTTTGCTGTGTCAAGCATTCCCTAAGGCTCGGGATTCAAAAATCAGAGCCTATCTCTCTTAACTGAGAGGTGAGGGAGGCCTTTATGCACAATGGGTACTTAATCCATATGAATGATGAATCTCTGCTGCCTTTATAACTCTGACAGCAATTAGGTCTGGAGTCCAGCACTCTGGGCCAATCGATAAATCCTTGTCCAAGATATCGCTGATGGCTTGTTTTCTTTCCTTTGCTAGAGTATTTATAGAACTTTTAGCAACCTCCCAAATATAATACTCTCTGGAGATATTTTTTTGGACCTTGAACTTAGGTTCAACTATCGATTGATGAGTAACTTTTCAGACAACTCTGCTATGCTTAGTTGGATTCGATATTATTCCCATCCAATTCTGCCACTATTTTAAAAAATAACCTTTTAAAATGTTTAAATAAATTCTGATTGCAGAAAAGTTCTGAATCGTGTTAGAAATTGTATTGCCAAAAAACAAGTTGCTGAATGACTTCAAACTCTTTTAGACTGAGAGTCAAACAGGAAATTTACAAATCATGTTGTTCGATGCTGCAATTTTTCAGAGTAAGACAGCAGTACAGAGGAAAGAGTGGATTTACCTCAGGTCACAAAGCGAGTCTTTGTCTCTCTTATAAGTAAACAAATCAAACTCAATGACTATAATAGATACTTTGGATGGAGTTGCCCTTTTTTCCTGAATTTATTGCCTTTTTTGGGATGTTATTTTCAGTGTCTGGTATGATATAAACACAATAGACAAGTGCTCAATAACTGCTTATTGAGTTGGACAATGTGTCAGAATTATGACCTGCTTCCAGATAAAATATTTGGATTTATTATTTACCAACCCAAATAGTTTTAAAAAACAAAAAAGTATACAGATTATTAAAAAAAATAGCAGCAAATAAAGTTAAACAAGCCACCATCTAAGGAAGACTTTATTTAAGGCTATTGTAATTAGGCAAAAAGATTGACCAACACTGATGAGCAAAAAAGGCAGGAGAATTTTTAAACACTGGCTGAATTCATGAACAAGTGCTGGAGGCCTTTGATGGAAGGTTAGTCATTCTGGGTGTGCTTAATAGATTCCTACCCTCCTACAAAGACTGGACGTAAATGCACCATCTTTCTTGATTATATTTTAAAGCAATGACTCCTAGGTCCTTGAGAAAGCCATTTCTGGGTTGTAATAAGGCTGGGAGAAGATTTACATCTCAAAGAGACAAGGAAAGAATAATGAAGGTGGCAACTTTTCAACAGCAAAGGTCAGGAGGCCTAGATTTAGAAAGAAGCCTAAGTAAAGTTTAATCAAGCTGAGTAGGGTGAAAAGGCAATGTAAATGTGGTAACAACTGACCAAAATTGGGAAGTAGTCAAAAAACTTGGTCCTTTGTGAAAAAATATTTCCTGGTGCAGACATTGCTATGTTATTTCATAAGCAAACAGCTGTACGTATTTGCTTACAAAGATAGTAGCTGCTCTGCCCTATCACCTCTGATTTTCATCTTTGATCAGTTTCTAATCCGGGCTTTTCTTTAAAGCCTTTGCATATGGTGGCATGTTTCTGCAAGCACAGCTAATAGGATGCCAACAGTGGAAAACATTTACATTATAAAATTACACTTGCAATTTCCATGGCAAGCAACAAAGACCCATCAAGTATCTGGGTGATGCCTTGACTGGAAGAAGTTACCACCCCCTTTTCTCTGAAATTCTAGGCCTTTCTTTCCCCTTATTATTTACCCTATGCCTGTTTCTAAATTACCTAGACATTTGTGTAGAATTAATGCTAATTTAGGCCACCCCCTGACTTCTTCAGTAAACTGCTTGGCTGACTTAGAAACAATGCTGCTTTATTTAGACTATACTTCTACCCTGAAACTTTGCTTTAATCAACTGTTTTTTATACATTGCTAGAATTGAATTCTTTCTTGAAAAAATTCTTTCCTGTTGGGAAGTCAAGCACCTACAAACCCAGGGCAAGGCTGATAAGCTTTAACTCTGACCCAACTTTTCATACAACAAAGCTGAGGAAAATGTTTATGTTACCCTGGTCAGTGCCTCTTAGTAAAGAAGAAAAAGAGAACATGTTAATTGTACTCTTTACCCAAATCCCAAGAAAATTGGGGTATTTGGCAAACTATTTCTATTAAGGTTTAAACCACAAAGTTGAAAGAGAACAGAAGTCAGTACAATAGAATCAAATTGTGGAACTAGATAGCAGATAAAATAGTGAGAACAAATCTTAGGAAGGCAAGAAAGCTAATAGCATAAGTGGAAAACCAAGGAGCAACCCTAAATATATTGCCATCTCCTCAATGTTCAAAAACTGGCAATATTAAGAATATGTTGGTTCCTACAGAGACTGTGAAGATTGGACTAATAATAATCATTTTTACCCCAACCACATAAAAATCACTTAAACAAATAAAAGATACATTTGTAATCTAATGGAGAATAGAACAAAATCACCAAGAGATCTGGGAGTTGGGGGTGGGAGTTGGCCATACTGGTGATGCTCTGGGCTTACTTATGGCTTTATACTCAATGTTAGTGGGGACTCAAACCTGCCATGTGTGAGACAAGCATCTCATCCACTGTGCTATCTCTTTGGCCCCAAGAGAATTTTTTAATTGAGAAACTATAAGAAAATTAAGTAATTAACTGCTGAAATCAGAGATCACAAAGGGAATTTCCAGGGACCAGAGAGATAGCATAGTGTGTAGGGTGTTTGCCTTGCACCTTACATGCATTTAATCCAGATCCCTGGCACCGCATATGATCCCTTTAAATCCAGCCAGGAGTGATCCCTAAACGCAGAGCCAGGAGCAAGATCTGAACCTAACATTGGGTAGGGCACTTTCATTGTATGTGACCAACCAGGTTTTGCATCCATATGGTGTCTCGAGCACCACAAGGAATTCTGAGTGCAGAGTCAAAAATAACCCCTGAGCACTGCAGGATATGGCCCAAAAGCCAAAAGAAAAACAAACAAAAAACCTGGTTATAGCCAGGTGTAGGCCTCCCAAGCCCCTCCCAAAAACAAAACCAACAATAAATAAAGGAAATTTTATAAATAGGACAAAGGATAGAAATAAGTGACTAAATAATTCAAGATGATTTGCCAGCTGCCACTGTTTAAAAAAGCCTATTAAAAGATGCTTATGCTATGCTATATGCATAAATTTTAGCATGCTAGAGCCCCAAACAGACCCCTTACATTTGCAGAGAGGAACAGAACAACTAACATATAAAGGACATGACTCAGAACAAAAACAATATTTGAGGGTTGTTTTTTTTTTTGGGGGGGGGATGGGTCACATCCAGCAGCACTCAGAGTTAATCCTGGCTCTGTGCTCTGTCCCTGGGGACAATATGGGATGCTGGGAATCTAACTGGGGTCTTTCCAGGGTTGGATGCTTGCAAGGAAAATGCCCTACTGCTGTGCTATCTCTCCAGCCCCCAGAAGCAACATTTGAAAGTAAAAGGCACTGGGCGGTGCCACACAAAGTTCTGAAGGAACATTTTGAAGAAAACATTATCCCCTAGAGAATTTCCATCTACCCAGATCATCATTTTTGTGAGGGTGTGTTAGGTTAATTTGGAATGTGTAATTTTACTTCCTCTTATTTTTTTTCTCAAGAAGTTAATGATCTGTAATAAGGGAATGAACTCAGAGAATAGAGGGTTTGGGGTTTTGGACAGTGAGATCAGGTGGAGGAAGAAGAGATGGTGAACTCTAGGAGGAAGAGGAGGGGGAATTCTGAGACCCCTGGGTCTCAACTTCAACTTCAAAATGCTCACTTAGAGATGGAACTAGGAAGAGCCTAACTTGTAGAGAAAGAGAACAGAATGGTGGCTAATAGGTGGGGAATTTGGAGAGATGCTATCGTGTGAGAAATTTCACAAAATTGGGCAGAGAGAATATTGGAATCTGTAGTTTTAAGTTAGCCATGGAAATAAAATGTCCTTTGCTACTGGAAAGTGCTTGCAATTTCCTGGCCCTTCCCATTTCCACCCCAGGATGGAAGAGATGGAAGAGCAACATGAAGACCAAAATTTCATTCACCTAAACAAACAAACAAACAAACAAAAATGATAAGTTTTTCCTTTACTTGCTTTTTCTTCTACCTATCTGGTATCTATTATAGATCTAACCTTACTTTGATTTCCTCTTTGTCTAGATATTAGAAAATGACCGATGACACTAGAAGATAAATGATTTAGTGTAAAATGTCAGCATAAAATGTCCATGATTGAGAAGAGTCCAACTATTCCAACTTTATCTTTGCTGTTTCCTGACCCTGGGAGCTAAGAGCAGGGTAGGAGAAGAGTTATCTCCTTCTTGGCAGTCCTCAGCCTTAACTCTGAAAAATCAAGTTCTTCTTTCCTCCACACAGCATTTTGTTATTTCTTTTTCAGTCAACACTGTTTAAAAATACACATTTGCAATGAGTAGCTAAATAAGCCTGGGAGATCTAATTCTCAGCATAGTAATTAGAGTCAACAATACGATCATATAAATTTCAAACTTGCTAAGAGACTAGATCTTAATTGCTCTCACTATAAAACAGAAGAAGAATGTAATATGATAGGCGTGTTAGCTAACAGTAAGGCAGTAATTAGATTATAATCAACATGTGTAGACTTTAACCTATCTATAGTCTTTGACAGATATCTCAATGGAGCAAAAGACAAATCAAAAGATTCCCAATAGTTTTTATCATAAAGATTCAAGTGATAGTATAATTGAGAGATGAGATCTAGCTTCTTGAAGATGACTTGGGAGCTTAAATAAAGGATTGAGAAATTGATTGCAGATATGGGTAATGAGTAGACCATTAAAAAAAAGTGAGGGAGGCAGCGTGGTGGCACAAGCGGTAGGCCATTTGTCTTGCATGCTCTAACCTAGAACAAACCAAGGTTCGATCCCCCAGAGACCCATATGATCCACCAATCAGGAACGATTTCTGAGTGCATAGCCAGGAGTAACCCCTGAGCGCCATTGAGTGTGGCCCAAAACAGAGAGAGAGAGAGAGAGAGAGTATGTGTGTGTGTGTGTGTGTGTGTGTGAGAGAGAGAGAGAGAGAGAGAGAGAGAGAGAGAGAGAGAGAGAGAGAGAGCTATGATTCTCTACCTGCAGTAACCAGCGTAGAAAACCAACTACTGTATTTTCCGGCGTATAAGACGACCCCCTAATTTTGCAGTTAAAACATAGGTTTAGGCCTATATTCACTGTATCAGACAGAACGTTCCTGTGATGCAACTGTATGTACCACAGTGAGCCAATCACAACAAGCAAAGGTTCAAAGGTTATACTATCATAGACTTCCTTTCTGACTCTGGCCCATTTGAACAGGCTTTTGACAGTGTAGATTCGGGTCCAGAACACTGTCTAATTTGCATGCATCAAAAGCCTGCTTGGATTGGCTGCGTTAGAGAGGCAGTCCGACTAGCCTCGCAGTGATTCGTGCAGGATCCAGTTGGAAAATTCGTTTTGTGGCAATATTCAGACAATTTTCATTTAGCGGCATATTGAAACATTTTTCGGGATATACTCGGCATATAAGACGACCCCCGATTTTTGGTTGACTTTTTTTTTTGTTTCAAAAGTCGTCTTATACCCTGGAAAATACAGTTTTAACTACCGTCTCAAAACAAAGAAGCTGGCCTGCTGACTCAAAGTCAGATTTGTGAGAGGTAAAACCACTCATTCTAGCTCTCTTGGCAATAGCCTGTGAAGTCACAAAATAAGCCCTGGGGAAGTGATCCCTTGTCCAGACAATATTTGATTGAAACCTGACACTTGCCTTAATTTTGGTTCCTGCTTCCAACTCTAGATTAGATTTGTCTAAGAAGGAATTTTGTCTCAATGGAACCACTCACTCAGCTCTGTTGTCTTATGGCAGCACCAAGGTTTCATCTGAGATCCTATTTTGTTAGTCTGCTAAAGTTTAACTCTGGTAACTGACCCAGAGGTAGATCTTTGAGGGGCAACTTTGTTTTAGTTATTGAAATATGCTCTGTCTGTAAGGTTTTTCCTTCCACCTAGGTTTCCAAATATTTTTTTATTTCCTGTAATGAGGGGCAGAGCCAGTTATCAGCAAACAATGTATTGCAGAATGTTCCTTCCAGGATGAGACTAAAGTTACTGGTGGTGGGGCATGGGGTTTGCATAGCAATATTACCTTGTACATAGCCAACATGGGTTCAATCCCTCCTATCTTCTATTGTCCCCTAGTGTCCTGAGCCCTGCCAGGAGTAGTTTCGGAGTGTAGAACCAGGAGATGTGAGCCCTGAGCAGTGCTAAAAGTGACCCCAAACCAAAAACATAAAACCCAGTTACTATGATTCTATGATTGGATTTAAATCAAGATTCTGTGTGTGTTACTCATAGTTTTTTTTTAACATTTTTACATTACAAATTATTTAATAAAATAAAATATTTTTATAATATCTTTATTTAAGCACCATGGTTACAAACATATTTGTAGTGGATTTCAGTCATTAAAAGTACACCCTCCTTCACCAGTGCAACCTTCCTGCCACCATTGCCCCCCCATATATCTCCTCTCCAACCCCCTGCCTGTCTTCAAGACAGGCATTCTATTTCTCTCACTCACTACCATTGCCATGATAGTTGTTGGTGCAGTTATATCTCTAGCTGCACTCACCACTCTTTGTGGTAAGCTTCAGATCATGGGCTGGTCTTTCCAGATTTCATCTCTCCTGTCTTTGGGTATTGTTACAATACTGTCTTTCATTTTTCTTAATTCCCACAGATAAGTGAGACTATTAAGTGTCTAGCTCTCTCCAACTGACTCATTTCATTCAGCATAATAGTTTCTATATCCATCCATGTATAGGAAAATTTCATGGCTTCATTTTTCATGACAACTATTCCATTGTGTATATGCACCACAGTTTCTTTAGCCACTCATCTGTTGTTGGGCATCTAGGTTGTTTCCAGATTCTGGTTATTGTAAATAGCGCTGCAATGAACATAAGCTTGCCAAGGGTTTTTTTGTATTGTGTTTTTGTGTGAAATTCTGGGAGACTTCCAGCCCCAACTCTTCCTGAAAGAACACTGTCAGCCTGCAACTGCCAATTAAACACTTTTCCAATGTAGAAACACTGACTGGTCTGGGAATCCAATACATCTGGTTCCACAAGAGAAAGACCACCTGCACAAATATTCAAAGAGTATCAAAAAATAATTCAAGCAAAATAATATCAAGATACATGATAAATAAAATGGCAAGCCATTTTAGCTCAGAGTCCACTATCTCTGCTTCCACTTGTTTGGAGAGTGCTGCTTCCTCCTTAAAGATGCCTTTAGTTTCAATGTCATGCAGTGTTTTACCTACATGTTGTTCTATACACCTTATGGTTTCAGGCCTGATATCAAGGTCTTTAATCCATTTGGATTTAATCTTTGTGCAAGGTATTATCTGGGGGTCTGAGTTCGCTTTTATCCAAGTGGCTAACCTGTTGTGCCAACACCACTTGTTGAAGAGACTTTCCTTACTTTAAATTTTCTATATCCTTAGGAATTTTATGTCATCTTGTTTAATCAATTTCTTTTTTTGTGTCACACCCGGTAGTGCTCAGGGATTACTCCTGGCTCTACGCTCAGAAATCACTCCTGGCAGGCTCAGAGGACCATATGGGACACCAGGATTCAAACCACTGACCTTCTGCATGAGAGGCAAACGTCTTACCTCCATGCTACCTCTCCAGCCCCTTAATCAATTTCTTAAAAAAGTGTGTTGAATTCTCAATCATAATTGTAGCTTATTTGTGTCTCCTTACATAAGTTCCATTCAGTGTATTATTGGTTCCATAAACATTTAGGATGATTAAATCCTTAACCATGATTAATTAACCTTTATCAACAAAAATAATCTTTTAATTTCTTATATCTTTACTATTAATCATATTTTGCATGACATTAATATAAATCCCCAGTTTACTTTTTAAAATTTCTTTGTAGATATGTTAAAATTATAAATTTTATTTTATCTTGATTTTAAGATGTCTGTATATTTTTTATAATTTTTATTGAGACCAATATGAATTACAAGTCTTTCACAATCACATTTAAGGTACATAGTGACAGTGAATTAGGGCCATTCCCACCACCAGTGTTGCTCTTCCTCAGCCCCTGTTCTCAACATGTTTCCCTTGTCTCCACCCTTAGCCTTCTGGACTGCTAGTGGAACAGGTTCCTTTTGTGTATACCTTGTTGTAGTTTGGGTCTCTTGATTTTGTTGTCGTTGACTTTGGGTTGGGTATTTAGGACTGACTTTATTTTTAATTTTCACTCAATGTTCATGACTGTTTGCTTCTGGTACCATTCACTTTTTTTCCCCTCAATTTATGAGGCAGAACAAGCTGATTCTTGTTCTATGGTTCTTTTGAAAAAGAAAGAGAAAAAAAGTGGAGATGAACCTCTGTAGAAGCTATGAATTTATTTTTATTTTTTAAAAATAATTTAATTTAGACACAGTGATTACAAACATGATTGTAGTTGGGTTTCAGTCATAAAAAGAACATCCCCTTCACTAGTGTAACAGTCCCATCACCAGTGCCCACATCATTCTCCTCCCCCACACCCTGCCTATATTCAAGACAGGCTTTCTACTTTGCTCACTCATTGACATTGTTATGATAGTTCTCAGTATAGTTATTATTTCTCTTACAGCACTCACCACTCTTTGTGGTGAGCTTCATTTCGTGAGCTGGTCCTTCGGGTTCTCATCTCTGGGAATTATTTCAATAATGTCTTTTTTTTTTAAACCCATAGATGTGTGAGACTATTCTGTATCTATCTATCTCTCTCTCTGACTTATTTCACTCAGCATAATAGATTCCATGTACATCCATGTATAGGAAAATTTCATGACTTTATCTCTCCTTAAGGCTGCATAATATTCCATTGTGTAAAAGTACCACAGTTTCTTTAGCCATTAATCTGTTGAAGGACATCTTGGTTGTTTCCAGTCTAGCTATTGTAAATAATGCTGCAATGAATATAGGTGTGAGGAAGGGACTTTTGTAGAAGCTATAAATTTAAATTTAACAAAGAAAGAAAAAGAACAAATCATAACTCACCAAATTAAAAAAAAGTAAGAGGGGGCTGGTGTGGCAAGTTGTTGTTATTGTTTTGTTGTTGTTGTTTTTAAGGTTTTTTGCATAGTCACAGTAATTGGGAGAAATTATAAAGGAAATTCCCTTGGCTATGCAGAGTTTCTCCATCCTTGAAACACACTGTATTGGGATCAACTATAGGCTATGGCCATGCTCATTGTTGAATCCCTAGGTCTTTGTTTATTTTTTATTATTATTATTTTTTTATGGTGCCAGGAAATGTTCTGCTAAATTTTATTTGTCAAGGTCAGTCTTCTGTAATTAGATATCTTGGTTTTTGCACAGGTCCTAGGATGAAGTCTAGGATAGACACTTTCTTTATGGTTCCAGAAGTTCTGCTCAGTCATGGTTGTTGCATTCAGTCTTCTGTTTTTGCACAAGTCAAAGGGTGGAGTGTCTTCTGATTTCATCTCACCATTAGGTGATGAGGTTGGAGAACTTGCTCTTAGATCAAGTTGTTGCTGCTTCCTCATCTTCGGAATGTCGTATGCACCTAGCCTGGTACAAGTTGGTGCCATTGTGGTATTAGGGACCTCCCCCCCCCCCCAGAGGGAGTTTGATTCCTGGTGCTGGTGCAGGGAACTGTGTCAGTTCTAAGGTTGGGATCCTGAGTTTGGTGTTGGACAGTTGATGTCTGATTTTGTGCGGCCTAAGTCAAGTTCCCATGTAAGATGTCTGTATTTTTATATGTAAGCTGGGAAGTCTTTAATTTACTATACAATTGGATGATATCTACTTTTTAATTGGTGTGTTTATATTACTTATGTTTAATGTGATTGTTGACACTTATGATTTTATTTTTAGGTGTTTGGGCCACACTCGGTGAGGCTCAGGGGTTACTCCTAGCTATACGCTCAGAAATCGCTCCTGGCTTGGGGGACCATATGGGATGCTGGGAGATCGAACCATGGTCCATCTTGGGCTAGCACACACAGGCAGATGCCTTACCGCCTGCACCACCACTCTGGCCCTGACACGATGTTTCCTAAAGCAATTTCTCATGCACTCTATCTCCCACTTTTTCTAACCCAGAAGTTCCATTCAACTAAAGTAAGATTATCTTATTTTACTTGGGATTTCTTCAGAGTTTGTATAACAGAAAAGTTTCCAAAATGAAAGCCAGAGTTAATCATGATCGTTTAATTCACTTTATTTGTATCTCAGAAATTCCAGTTCTGTGTTGCCTATTGTTTAGTTCACATTTAGTCTCATTTTATAGCTATTTATAGTAAGTCTAATGTTGGAGTAATATCCTGTGATGGAACGAAAGTTTTCCTCAAAACTTTTTTGAACTATGTAACTAAAGAGAATTGGACATATATACTGTCAAATATTTGTTTTAAAATTATAGATCTAAGCATACTATCTATTTAATATGAAATATGTAAGAACATGATAGCTATTTTGCCATCA
Organism: Suncus etruscus; assembly: GCF_024139225.1. Taxonomy (NCBI): domain Eukaryota; kingdom Metazoa; phylum Chordata; class Mammalia; order Eulipotyphla; family Soricidae; genus Suncus; species Suncus etruscus. Next base: position 18,028,931 of record NC_064862.1, read on the forward strand.
TTCCCCTCCTTACTTTTCTTATCTGAGAACTGGATTTTCTTTTCAGGAAATAGGAGTCAGACATTTCTTATCCTATATATATTTTGCACTGCAGGGTAAGGTTCACAGATGTGCACCTCAATGTATCTCACTCTCAATATTTTGTTTTGCTTTGGAAACCATATCCATCTGTGTTCAGGGCTTTTTTCTCTATGCTCGAGGTGCTCAGGTGAATATAATATTGCCGGGAATTGAACTTGAGTTCAGCAAATGCAAAACAAGTGCCCAAATCTCTGTAATATTTCTAAACTAATCATTTTAATCATAAAAGCAAGGGTAAATTGCTCTACATTATTCCCAGATTAATAGCGTCCAGCTTTAAAAGTAACTTTTCTATGGCCAGATAAAACTCTTTAACATACCCTTTATCTCTAGATTATGCCGCCTTTTAGGACCTGAAGCACAGGACCAGCCAGATCACCGAAGCAACAACCGAGACTTACAGATTTTTACCACAGGGCCCAAGCATCGAATCCTTTCAACCAAACTAACATGCCCTTGCTCTTATAGCCTCTCTTCTCATTACTTCGTATTTTTGTTGTTTTTGGTGTTTGATTGTTGGTTTGTTTTGTTTTGCCTTGTTTTTCCTATTCTCCCTACTTGTCTCCCTCTTCTTCCACCTTCTCCTCCTCACTATCATCAACTCAATTAAGTGAACGCCATCCAGGGGCTCGTTTTATTTCTTTACTCCCTCACTCCCATCTCTTGTTACCCCATATTTAACCATTTTTCTGTACTAATGATTTTTGTTTTGGCTAAGGTGGATTACATAACTTTCACAATAATTTTTTTGGTGGAGTCTGAAGCTTCAGCAGGCGACGCCTCTTGGCAAGGTTTCATGCTGTAGGCTTTTTGGCCAAGATAAGGTGAATTGCTGCCTCGGCTGCCCCCTGCAGCCTTTTCTCTCCTTCCTCCCCGTCCCCAGGGTTCCGGTGAGGTGCAATTTAAAAGAGACTCCAGGCTTCCTTGTTCCTGCAAGGGGCTGGGAAGGGACTGCTGAACTTTCAACTTCCAGCAATTAGGAAGCAAACGCCTCTTGGGGAGTCAGAAGCTTCAGCAGGCAACAAGGGGAGGACATGGCTCCCATGCTCTCTTTGCTTGTCCAAATCACAGACCAAAGCGATGTCTCGGAAACACCCCCCTCCCTCTTGACTATTTCCAAAACATAAAAGGGTCACGTGTGTCTCCTTTGTATATCTCAGATGTATTCCCTTAACATCTATAACTCTTTTCGAATATCCTCATATAGTGACAATTTTGCCTACTGGATTTGTTATTTGATTGTTTGATTTTCCCCCTTTGAGATCTGCTGTATAAGCAATACTGGTAGAAGAGTATCTCTGTATAGATTTCATGTATGTACCAAGTTACAGGGAATGTTGGACTTTATTTGTCAGCCCCCAGATGCACCAACAATGTCTTGTGGCATTGCTTCTCTTTTGCATAGGCACATTAAAATGGGAAAATAATACATATGCAAACAAGTTCTTATCTAATAGAGATGGGAACACAAATTTGGTAATGTAATTAGGCCTTTTACCCTGAACATTGGCATAATGATTTGGCTCAGGCCTCAGAAGAATGGGCATTGCCCACACACACCTGAACAATGGATACCATCTATGGAAACAACCACAAATGTCTATAACATTACCAGGATCCAAGCCTCTACCAGGGAAGAACTATCACTGCTTTGGCATTGACTTTATTCCAAAGAGTGCTCCCAACACCCAGGCGACTCAGCAACAGTCTGCATGCAGGGCAGATCGCTCCACATTGAATGGTATGCTGAAACTAGAGGATGCTCCACATCAGCCTGACATCGATGAAAGAAATGCACAGAATCCAGAGTCTTTAAATATAAGAATCTGATACCAACAATAGCTAAAGTGTGAAAAAGTTTCATTGGGACCTTGAGAATGACTTGAGTTGGACGAACTGGTATGCCTGGAACCCAGAGTCGGTCTTATGCCAATAAACTTCTGGGGTGAGACCTTTTTGTAATCAGGTCAAGGAGTTTTTTCCATTTCCCCCATTTTTCAGGACCTATGCAAACAATGGTGATTGCCACTATCACACCTTTACTATATTTTTTTACTCTTATCCTTTAAAAAAATACAACTTACTGAACTTAAAAACAAATAACTGTAGTAGAATGCCTGTCTTGAATACAGGCAGGGGGTGGGAAGAGGGGAGAGGGTAATGTTACACTGGTGAAGGGGGGGTGTTCTGGTTATGACTGTAACCCAACTATGATCATGTTACTTAAATAAATAATATATTTTTAAAAAGTAACTTTTCTTGGATTGTTTCATTCCTCTTGTTCACATTTTTTGGAATTATTTAGAATTTTAGACCTTTCTAGGTAAGTCCAAGGAATCTGTAAATAACACTGCACTGAATATTGGTGTGAGGAAGGGATTTTTGAATTGTATTTTTGCATTCCTATGTATATTCCTAAGAGTGGTATAGCTGAATTAATGGAAGCTCAATTTTCAGTTTTTTGAAGAATCTCCATATTGTTTTCCAAAGGCTGGACTAGATGGCATTCCCACCAGCATTGAGTGAGAGTTCCTTTCTCTCCACATTCCCATCAGCACTGATTGCTCTTATTCTTTGAGCTAAGTGCCAGTTTTGTGGCATGAGATGGTCTCATTGTTGTTTTGATTTGCATCTCTCTGATGATTAGTGATGTGGACCATTTTTCATGTGTCTTTTGGCTATTTGTATTTTTTCTTTGAGGAAGTGTCTGTTTATTTTTTCTCCCCATTTTTTGATGAGGTTAGATGTTTTTTTCTTGTTAAGTTCTGTCAGTTCCTTGTATATCTTCAATATTAACCCCTTGTCTGATGAGTATTGGGTGAATAGTTTCTCCTATTCTTTGGGTGGCTTTTGTATCCTAGGCACTATTTCCTTTGAGGTACAGAAGCTTCTCAGCTTACTATATTCCCGTCTATTTATCTCTGTTTTTACTTGTTTGGAGAGTTATGTTTCCTCTTTGATGCTGCCTTTAGTCTCAATGTCATGGAGTGTTTTACCTATGTGTTGTTCTATATACCTTATAGTTTTGGGTTTGATATCAAGGTCTTTAATCCATTTGGATTTGACCTTTTCGCATGGTGTTAGAAGAAGATCTGAGTTTGCTTTGTTGCACGTGGCTGACCGGTTGTGCCAACACCACTTGTTGAAGAGTCTTTCCTTACTCCAGTTTGCATTTCTTGCCTCTTTATCAAAAAATAATTGATTGTATGTCTGGAGCACATTCTCTGAATACTCAAGTCTATTCCACTGATTTGAGGGTATGTCTTTATTCCAGTAGAAGGATACTTTCTTAATTATAGAGATGTTGAACCTCCCTAGAATGACAAATCAGTATTATTAATTTAATAAATATATTAATAGAATCTTGTTATTTTTAAACAAGCATTTAAACAGTCAAATGCTTGTTGTTGATGCTTCTGTCTGGAGGGAAATATGGATTGTAAAATTTTTTATGGCTCCATTTACTATTGAGTCCAAAGTTGTACTTTTGAATACATTAGCATATTCATCTGTATATAAAGTTCTGATTCTCCAAAGAACTGTGCCTACTCATGTCTTTTGTTCCAAACTTGGGATTTTCTTGGTCTTCCTTTTATCTCTTTTATCACTCTTCAAAATCTTTGTATTCTTTGGACACAGTAGAGTTAACAACAATAAATGAAGTTGGAATACACAAACACAATCTGGCTTGCAGATGTGGGTATAGTTGGTCTGTGTAGCACTTCTAAAAATGTGAATTAGCTGCAGTAAACATTTAAAAATCAGCTACTTCCACATAGCAATTGAATTTTCTACATTATTTTTGAAAAGTTAGTGTATCTTCATAGAGTGGGTCTCTGATCTCTCTTGATAATAATTAACTGGAGCTGAGATCTTTCAAGAGGATGGGATTATTTGGTCCATAACTATTTTCATTTTTTAATATTATTTATTTATTTATAATAACGTGTTGGGGACGATGAGGTGGCGCTAGAGGTAAGGTGTCTGCCTTGCAAATGCTAGCCAAGGAAGGACCGCGGTTCGATCCCCCAGCATCCCATATGGTCCCCCCCAAGCCAGGGGCAATTCTGAGCGCTTAGCCAGGAGTAACCCCTGAGCATCAAATAGTTGTGGCCCCCCAAAAAAATAAAAAAAAGAAAAAGAATTAAAAAAATAATAACATTTTAATTGATACCATGATATACTGTTACAGAGATGTTCATGGATTCATTTTCAGACACTCAATGTATAATATCTATTTTCCTACCACTATTTCTCCAGTTCACCTTTCTTTCCCACTGTCTGCCTTTCTGGCAGACAATTTCTTCTCTCTCTCTCTCTCTCTCTCTCTCTCTCTCTCTTTCTCTCTCTCTGTCTATCTCTTTTTCTCTCTCTTCCTCTCTCTCTCATCTCTTTTTCTCTTCTCTTCTCTCTCTCTCTCTCTCTTCTATTTTTTTCATTTTAAACCATGTGGTTTGCAATATTGTTACTGGAAGGTATCAGGCATATCACTTGACTGCCTTTAGGCACCCAGTTCTTGTCCAAAGTGATCATTTTCATCCATCATTGCCATAGTGGTCTATTCTCATAGTGGTCTATTCCTCTGCTCCTATGGCAAACTTCCTACCATGAACCCAATATGAGATTTTGTTTTGTTTTGTTTATAACCACACTCGATGACGCTCAGGGGTTACTCCTGGCTTTGTGTTCAGAAATCGTTCCTGACTTGGGGGGGCATATAGGATGTTGGGGATAGAACCCAGGTTTGTCCTGGGTCAGCCGCATGCAATGCAAGGCAAACACCCTGCTGCTGTACTATCACTTTGGCCCCTAATTTGAGATTTTTAAAAAAAAAAAATTTAAGAACTTTGGTTACAGGTTGTTCATAATAATTTTATGATTTTGTTCATGTTTGTGTTACAGTTTATAAAATGTAACAACAACCTACACTAGTGCACATTTTCCACCACTAATGTCCATAGTTTACTTCTCACCTTCTCCAATGCCCTCTTCCCTTCCTGTCTCTGGGATATACATTTTCATACATTTCTCTCTCTCTCACTTTAGGTTCCCTCCTGCTCTCTATTTCTCTTTTTATTCTCTCTTTTCCCCATCTCTTTTTCTTTTGAGGTACTTTGGTTTGCAGTACAGTGCATATTTCCTGCTATCAACATTCCCAGTTTCCCTCCCTTCTACCTACCCACCCTCCCTCGCCTACCTCTCTCTCTCTCTCTCTCTCTCTCTCGCTCGCTCGCTCACTCTCTCTCTCTCTCACTCTCTCTCTCTCTCTTTCTTCTTTTGTGACACTGTGGTTTGCACTATTGGTAATGAAAGGGTACAATGGATATCACTTTGTCCCCTTTCAGCACACAGGTCTTGTCCAGAGTGATCAGTTCCAACCATCACTGTCACCATGGCTGTTCACTAGCATCACTATTTTCTAATCCAATAATATTAGAATACAATAGAAATATAATTTCCTATTGTCTTATACTGGTCTCATATCATTCTAAGGTCATGACTTTACCTGTCTGCCTTTGACTTTAGACACAGACTAACAAACTTTAGTTAGCTGTTAAAGACACATTTATGTACAACGATAGTCTATCTGTGGGTGATTCCATTCACTCTGAATCTGTTTGAATCGATGTAAATTGAAACAAGGTAGAAAAGCATCTACCATATATAATCAAGTATAAGCCGACCCGAGTATAAGCTGACCCCCTTATTTTACCCTAAAAACTGGGAAAATTTAGTGACTCGAGTATAAACTGAGGTGGAAATGCAGCATCCACTGGTAAATTTCAAAAATAAAATTATATACCCAAAACAATTACAATAATTGAGGAATCAGTAGGCTAAATGCTTTTTAATATTTATTGCTAAAGACTGTAAACTAGCAACAATAACTTTAAAACTTCAAATAAAGTTAAGAAAACCATAGCTTAACAGGCAATCAAATTAAATCACAAAGGTTAAAATCCTTCAAAACTGAATTCCTCCTCCTCCTCATATGTATGTTCAAATAGAGCTTTAGCTGTATCTGATGTGAGGGTATCAGCATAGACATTGTCATCATCACTGAGTTTGCAGATATTATCATCGCTGTCAGTTTCATACAAAGCGCAGAATATTGTGGGTTAAATAGTTCAATGGCATTCAGTCCAGTTCAGCCACCTATCTCCTAAGCTCAGCCATAACGTGTGGACTGAGCTGAAGCATCACCCCCTCCAGAAGATGGCAAAAGACAACTGGATACTACATGCATTAGATTCAGTGTGGACACACTGAATCAAATAACCTGTATGACCCAAGTATAAGCCAAGTTAGGGTTTTCGGCACAAAGTTTGTACAGGAAAAACTCGGCTTATACTCGAGTATGTACGGTACTTTTCTTAACAATAATACAAATATTCCACAATAAATACCTGCTCTGAACTAGACTTCTACTTCCCACCTGGACAGGCCTTTCAGAGGAGTTGGTATATTTGAAAGTGTGTGTGTGTGTGTGCATGAGGGATACATACTGAATATGGGGAGAGAAATTAGCTGTCTGTTGTCCTTAAAGATGTTGGTTAGTATAGCCTGAATTTGTTCTTATTTGGGAGCAGAGGTTCTACATTGATAGTTAGATGTGGAACATGATTTCTTATCACAGAACAGAAAGAACCACAGACTGAAGTTAGAAAAACTTGGTAAACAACTTTATTTCTGCCATTGATTAGTTAACCTGGAAATAATAACTAAATTTCAAAGGTCTTCACATCTGAGAGTCAAGAGAATACCATCTGTGAAAATTAACATTGTGATTGAATGACTATCTATCTAAAATTAAAAACAAAGATGTTGAGTAGAATTGAGATTTTCAAAGGGGAAGCAAAGGGGGTCTAAAGAGTTGAGAGCATGCCCCAAAAATGATAATGGCAGGCAGGAAAATGGCCCCGGGATAGTGGGAGTGGTATGAAAAGCACTTCTGAAACATATGGGATGGAAACAAATTCTATCTCAATTGAATGAAAATTTAAAAAACAGAGATAGTGAAAGGCATATATTAGGCTATGCACCACCATTTATGGATTTGGTCTTTGAGCAAATATGGCAGCAGCTGAGAGTGTGGTTATGGCTGTCAGGCCTTCTGGAAGTAAAAAAAAAAGGCAAGGGGGAGATACCTGCATTTACTTTGACTAAGTAAGGGGTAGGGCTCTTCACTCATCAATTTTGAAAAAAATTTTTTTGAAAAAATTGGCAGATATTGATACTGAAATTGTTTAAAATAGTTCCTTTTCAGAGTTTATGTAATAAAATGCCACTTTATCCAGTGTGGGGGAGATTTTGGACAGGCTCTGTTATGTTAACATTTCCCAGTGCTTGAGTGACATTCCATGTGAAATATAACTGGTCTGCAGCTTGAAGGGATAACAGTAACAAAATTTTACCTAGAGCTTTTCTTCATCACTTTTCTTTCCACTTTCCTTCAAGGATATTAGCCAGGGCTGTGCCTTCAGTGCCACAATTTGCAGGTTTCTTTTATTGATTCCTCACCCAAGATCTATATTATCTCTCTGGTTAACAGATATTTTTATTTGAATTTTTCTTCATCATTTCACAACCCAGTACTCAGAGCCTATTTCATCCCTTTTCCCACATATAGACCATTCTCTCTAGTCACTTCCATATGCTATGAATGACATCAATAACATCATGTCTCTTGAATCATTGTAACTGGATTGATTTGACGATTGTCATAGGAACTGTTACAGAATTTTGAGCAAACTATGACCCATTCTTTTCCTGCTTCTTTGTATTCAGTCATAAATCTTCCTTGATAGACCTTTTCCTCATCTTCCTTTCTCCTTTCATTTTCATTTTATTTATGCCAAGGTGATTAAAAGCCTTTGACTAGTTCTTGAACCATAATAGGGGACTTTCAACTTAATCTTCTCTGTCAAGGGTAAGAGTCTTTAATGTAAGTTTTTCATAAAAAAAAACTTTAATTAACAATTTCCAGTAAATCTCCACTGAGTCTGCAAACATCTGCAAGTCTTAAGGCTGTCTATATTCTAAACTTATCTATCTTCATTTTGCGTCTCATTTCTCATTGCTCATTCCTCCTCCACTTCTGAGATAATAAAGAAGTATATTATAATTCTGGGGAATACAGAGATAATAGAGCAGGTTGGGAACTTCCTTGTACATGACTGACCTCAATTCAATCACCAGTATCCTGTATGTTCCTTCAGAGCCTTCCAGGAGTGATTCTTGAGTACAGAGCCAGGAGTAACCTCTGAACTTTTCTAGGTGTACTGTAAAATCTAAAAAATAATAAAAAAAAAGAAAAACAAAAAAACAACCTGCCTTCATTTCTTCAGTATATTCTTGTTCACAAATCACCACAGTTTCTTTGCCTGCTTGTTTTCCCTCCAAGAAACTTCCGTTGTGACCATCCAAGTCCAACAAGACCTAGTGGTGATATGTAATTCTTTTTCTAAGACACACTACCATTATACCCTGCTCTTGTTTTCATCTTCCTTAACTTCTTTTTTTTTTTTTTTTTGTGGTTTTTGGGTCACACCTGGCAGTGCTCAGGGGTAATTCCTGGCTCCAGGCTCAGAAATTGCTCCAGGCAGGCACGGGGGACCATATGGGACGCTGGGATTCGAACAGATGACCTCCTGCATGAAAGGCAAACGCCTTACCTCCATGCTATCTCTCCAGCCCCTTCCTTAACTTCTAAGGGTTACAATCTATGCTACACAATGGGACACTTAGTTTTCTTGCAATAAAATGTTAACAAAATCTTATATATCTTGTTCACAATCATTCAGGTGTACCAGTTTTGCTTCTTCAAAATTCAAACTCCCTGAAAACAGAGAACAGATAGCAATGTAATGCTATCTATACCTCTCCCATTCCTTGCTTATGGTAAATATTGATTAAAGAAAATCAATTGAATGACTTGTTGATTTTTTGGAAAAGGAATGGAGCCATGGATAGAAGGACTTGACAAGGCTTAAATTATGTTTCAATACATTTAACTGTCTTCAGCAGATAAAGACTACTCTTTAATAAACTGGATAAAACTTAGTTAATAGCAATAAACTAGATAATGCTCTTTTAAAAACTAGATAAGAATATGTTGTAACCTGTTTTAAAATAGAAAGTTGGAGCTCAACTTGAGTACAAACTGTACCCTTAAAGGATAATAAGATAGGATTTTTGAAAGCAGGTCTATTCTAGAAAAATATCTAAGGTCTTTGAGAGGGAAAATGAGAACTTCTAAATTCATTGCATTTCTAATATTTTAATTCCTTTAACCAAAAAGAAAGGGAATCAAACATTATTGGCTATAGGAGCTGACAATAGGATTGATTGCCTATTGAAAGTGACAGGAACCTTCCACCCACACAAGTACCATGTCATTTTTCCATAAAGTTGGCCTGCAATGATTAAGTATGTGTACTTGAGAGTGCTTCCAAAGGTTTGAGCAATCCATCTGGCAAAAGCATTTGACACTATGGGATTTGTTATTGCGGTGCTATGCCAGCACCAAGACTTATTTAATTGCATTAGTCATCAAGCAGCAGTGCCACTAATCTTGAATCTTACAGAGTGCTGTCTGGCTCGTGCATATGAAAAACCAAATAAACAAAGCTGAGCAATGACAAACTTCTCCCACATTTGAGTCTGAGGTCTGCAAGTCCTGACCCCAGCTACTAATCAATGTTGCAGTGAAACTAAGGATTACCTTCTATACAAAATTGGCATATTTGAGTTCTACAGAACCAGAGTTGAAGACTTCTAAAAGGCCTTGTGAACCTAAACTCCTAGTTGCCAAGTTATGTTTAACTACTCCAAATCTTTGCCATAAAAATAATTTCTGTGTAAGGAAGCTATATTTTCAAAAAGTCTTCATTTAAATGCAAATACACTACCTGAATTTGGTAACTATTAATGCCCAAGTTCTCTGATCACATCTGTAAGAATGAGGTAGTTTCCTCAGGTTGGATATGAGGGAATTAAAATAATTTGGGCTGGATGTTTTGATGAGTTCAAAAATGCAAAGGTTATGACCCTCAGATATTTCTGACTGGGAATAATAAGGATGTGTCTTGAAAAAAAAAAAACACTCATAATGATGAGAGGGAAGAAGGAAAAAACAGAAAACTCTCTACCTCGTGACTTTGCCTAAATCTGACCTGACATTCAGATCTTCACCTCAACCCGGACATCATTAGCCTTGAGCTTCACTATTATTTTGTAAAGACCTTTAGATTTGCCAATGGACACATTAGAAGGTTACTCAAAACTTCCTTCCAACTCTCTAAAAGTTCAGCCAGGAAAAAAAAAATTAAAGGCAAAGCAGAGGGAGAGATTAAAAAAAAAAAAAAAAAAAACACCAACAACAAAGTAAAACAAATGCTCCAGACATTCTTTTTCCAAAAAACTAACTTCCTTTTCTTAAGAAAATCTTTCTTCAAAATATTGCCTATTGGTGAAACATTTCTACTTCTACCTTAGTACCCCCTCGGGGAACTCTCTGCTTTTTACTTTGTGTTATTTATATGATAAAATAAAAATAATGCCAAGACAATCATACCCCTTGTATCCCATGTCAAGTGAACCAAAGAACTGTTTAGAAAAGACTGGGCAAGGACCAAGATGGACATTAATGTGAGAGGCTGAATTCCAATGGACCAATAATTGACTACCAATACATATAGAGCCCTGGTGGGCAAACATGAAATAAAGGAAAGAGACACACAGCATTGAATACCAACAAACAACTCTCTGGAAACAACCTAGCAAACCAGGGTAGATTTAAATCCCAGGAATTAAGATTTTTAGTTTACTTGAATGGTCCCATGTTAATTTTATTAAATTAATGTTCTTGATATTAAAAAAAAACCTACCCACTATATCTTCAATACTTTATTTTTCTACATTACAACAAAATTGGCTTTTCTTACCAAATATATGAGAGGGAAAATGTCAGTGAATCAGATTCCAAATATAATTTATATGCCTAAAGGAATTTAACTTTTTCAGAATAGAAAATACAGGCAAATTTTAATTATTAGTAAAACAAACCAAGGAATTGTTTTGTCACAAAATGTTTTAGATGCCATGATTCAAAAAAGAAAAAGAATTTTCAATAATCTCTTTGAAGAAAATTCTTTGGCCTGTTATTGTTACTGAACCAAAGGCCAATGCTCTTGAAGTTCACTTCTCTAGAAAAAAGTGTTAGTGCAGTAAAAATAGGATTTATTCAGGTGATGGTACTTTGAGAATATGCCATAGTTTGTTGTTCCTTTAAAACATCTTGTCTACACAGTCACAATTAGTGATTTTTATAGAAAAAGAGAACAGGAAGGCACAATTTTAGGTAGGGTTAATTGTGGACTCCTAGATACCAGAGGGACCAATTACTTCATGAACTGGCCCCTAGAAATATATTTTATTTGCAAACCTAAGCCAAAAATTTTTGAGTAACAGTTCAATCTGTCCTGACCTTATACTTTGGGGATAGGAAAAGGTAAGGATAACTGTCCCTGCTCCAAAGGACTTGCTGTTTTTTTTTAATTAAAAAAATTTTTTACCAAATATATTTTTATATATTTTATTTAAACACCTTGATTACATACATGATTGTGTTTGGGTTTCAGTCATGTAAAGAACACCACCCATCACCAGTGCAACATTCCCATCACCAATGTCCCAAATCTCCCTCCTCCCCACCCGACCCCCGCCTGTACTCTAAACAGGCTTTCCATTTCCCTCATACATTCTCATTATTAGGACAGTTCAAAATGTAGTTATTTCTCTAACTAAACTCATCACTCTTTATGGTGAGCTTCCTGAGGTGAGCTGCAACTTCCAGCTCTTTTCTCTTTTGTGACTGAAAATTATTATTGCAAGATTGTCTTTCATTTTTCTTAAAACCCATAGATGAGTGAGACCATTCTGCGTTTCTCTCTCTCTCTCTCTCTCTCTCTCTCTCTCTGACTTATTTCACTCAGCATAATAGATTCTGTGTACATCCATGTATAAGAAAATGTCATGACTTCATCTCTCCTGACAGCTACATAATATTCCATTGTGTATATGTACCACAGTTTCTTTAGCCATTCGTCTGTTGAAGGGCATCTTGGTTGTTTCCAGAGTCTTGCTATGGTAAATAGTGCTGCAATGAATATAGGTGTAAGGAAGGGATTTTTGTATTGTATTTTTGTGTTCCTAGGGTATATTCCTAGGAGTGGTATAGCTGGATCGTATGGGAGCTCGATTTCCAGTTTTTGGAGGAATCTCCATATCGCTTTCCATAAAGGTTGAACTAGAGGGCATTCCCACCAGCAGTGGATAAGAGTTCCTTTCTCTCCACATCCCCGCCAACACTGTTTATTCTCATTCTTTGTGATGTGTGCCATTCTCTGTGGTGTGAGGTGGTATCTCATCGTTGTTTTGATTTGCATCTCCCTGATGATTAGTGATGTGGAGCATTTTTTCATGTGTCTTTTGGCCATTTGTATTTCTTCTTTGTCAAAGTGTCTGTTCATTTCTTCTCCCCATTTTTTGATGGGATTAGATGTTTTTTTTCTTGTAAAGTTCTGTCAGTGCCTTGTATATTTTGGAGATTAGCCCCTTATCTGATGGGTATTGGGTGAATAGTTTCTCCCACTCAGTGGGTGGTTCTTGTATCCTGGGCACTATTTCCTTTGAGGTGCAGAAGCTTCTCAGCTTAATATATTCCCATCTATTAATCTCTGCTTTCACTTGCTTGGAGAGTGCAGTTTCCTCCTTGAAGATGCCTGTAGTCTCAATGTCCTGGAGTGTTTTGCCTATGTGTTGTTCTATATATCTTATGATTTTGGGTCTGATATGAGGTCCTTAATCCATTTGGATTTTACCTTTGTACATGATGTTAGCTGGGGGTCTAAGTTCAATTTTTTGCAAGTGGCTAGCCAGTTGTGCCAACACCACTTGTTGAAGAGGCTTTCTTTGCTCCATTTAGGATTTCTTGCTCCTTTATCAAAAATTAGGTGATTGTATGTCTGGGGAACATTTTCTGAGTATTCGAGCCTATTCCACTGATCTGAGTTCCTGTCCTTATTTCAATACCATGCTATTTTGATAACTATTGCTTTTTAGTAAAGTTTAAAGTTGGGGAAAGTAATTCCTCCCATATTCTTTTTCCCAATGATTGCTTTAGCTATTCTAGGGTGTTTATTGTTCCAAACGAATTTCAAAAGTGCCTGATCCACTTCTTTGAAGAATGACATGGGTATCCTTAGAGGGATCGCATTAAATCTGTATAATGCCTTGGGGAGTATTGACATTTTGATGATGTTAATCCTGCCAATCCATGAGCAGGGTATGTGTTTCCATTTCCGTGTGTCCTCTTTTATTTCTTGGAGCAGAGTTTTATAGTTTTCTTTGTATAGGTCCTTCACATTTTTAGTCAAGTTGATTCCAAGATATTTGAGTTTGTGTGGCACTATTGTGAATGGGGTTGTTTTTATTATAAAAATTTATTCAAGAGACAAAATTGATTAACATATTGAGGTGAACTAACAACATAATATAGTAACATTGCATAACATATAATATAATTAATATAATATAACATACATGTAAGTCAAAGAACATTTCTGATTAAAACACAATTTTTTGATCGTAATGGTTTACATTATTAGAGACATTTTTAATTTTTTTCACAAGTCTTACACTGTGATATTTAAGGTACACAGGGACAATAAATGAGGGCCTTTCCACCACCAGTGTTGTCCTCCCTTCATCCCTGTTCCCAAGCATATATCCCTTATCTCCCTCCTTTATCCCCCAGAATGCTAGTGTAACTAAAAGCATATATGCAGTTCCAGATATTTTTACTAGTGGTTTCTTAAAGGTTTAGAGTCAAAGGAGCACTGTAAAAACAATGTTAGAGTGGCAATTATCGTTTGCATGGGCCCACCAAAGTATGGTGGTCATGGAAAAGAAAAATTTTGGCCTAAGTACACGGAGACCCTACCCCTGAAGTTTCCTGACATAAGACCATTTCTAGGCTCCAGGCAAACTAGTTTGTCCAATCCTGGTCATTGTCTGTAGTGCCCATTCAGTTATATTTTTCACAGTCTCTGTTGTTGGTATCATGTTTCTGTACTGAAGATCCTGGAATCTGTATATCCTACATTGAAGTCAGGATGGTGTGGGGCAGTGTCTAATTTCAACTCACAATTGAAGGACAATGCAAAAAGCCCTGTCCAATACACAGGTCGTTGTTGTTGTTTAAATCTTCTCAGTGTTAAGGGAAGACTCTTTTGAGTAAATCGATGTCAGAGCAACAATGGGGTCTTCCCTGGGGACTTGCTGTTTTAATAAAAATTAATTCAGCTTTTAATTTCTTTTGGAATTTTACTATGCTTTCTCATTCATCACATTCGGGTTGATCTACCTTAGCCATCTCTTTCTAATACAAAGAGAAGGGATTGTATCTGGTACCAGAAAATCATTAACTTATACAGTCAGTTCTTATGAAAAAAAAAAAAAAAGTGACTTGGATCTCCTAACCGTACTGAAAAAACATGGTTTGAACCTCTCAGAATCACATACATTGCTTCGCTTTGATTCATCCTCACCTTGTCTAGTGGCATACCCAAATTCAGTTTAACACTTGCAATAACCAAGATTGAGATAAAGAAAATTTAGGTCTATTGACCTGGAATAGATTCCAGAAAATACAGAATGCAGGCTCTAGTAGTCAGATTTCCAAAATTCAAAAAGGAATAACTAGGAGAAAAAGTGTGTGTGTGTGTGTGTGTGTGTGTGTGTGTGTGTGTGTGTGTGTGTGTGTCTAGAAGAGTATATAATTGAGAAGGGAGAGTGAAACAAAGACCATTAGAAACCATGTTTCTCCTCCCACATAAAATATCTACCTTTATTACTGTCCTGGAGGTTTCTTACTTACCTTTCCAACTTCATGCTCCCCTTTCAATCTATTTGATTTTGCTGTGTAACTTTTATCTTTTATGGATTTTATCAATATATTACCATGCCTTTTGACCTCTTGTGTGTCCAACCAATAAACTTCAGGGTACAATTCTCAAAGTCAGATGAGAATGTAGCTGTAGTTAGTTGGAGTTGACTGCATTTGTCTATGAAAGCCATAATCCTTTCCAGGTAGTTTCTTCATGCTACACTCTCTAAAAGGAACTCTATTTTGATCTTTTCCCTGGAAACCTAGGTGGTAACAGTGATGAGAAATCATCGCTTTTGCCAGTACTGAGGTCCTGCAATATTTTCTGTTCCCGTAAGCCTGGCCTATACCTCTGTGAGTGATTAAATTCCCCAAATAATACTATTTGAGTGTGTCATTGGTTTTCTATCAAGTCGTGGACACATGTTTTCTAAAAAGTAGAGTTTTGCAAAGGGAGTGATGAAGTGTGAGTTTAGGAAAGGCAGATTTAAATTACCATACTATTGCTTCCAGTTCTAGGACTCTTAATGGCAAAAAAAACAGGCTTATTCTTCTGTCCCTACACATAAACAAATAGAAAAAGCAATGAGCTAGGAGTTGGAAGGCTTAGGATATTGTCTGGAATTTTCCTCAAATTGGTCAACTAATTTAACTTTTGCCGAACTCATTTTCCTCATTTACATAATGGAAATAATCTGCTCAACATATTTCACAGCACTTCTGGGAGAGTCCAATAACACAGTATTTTGGAAAAATCTTCTCTATGCTTAACTAGTAGAAATCCCATAGACTTTTCTCACTTTTCAGTCATGTCAACTTTAAAGATTTCTCAAGTCTTGAGGGAATTATCTGTCTTCTGTTTCCACATAGCAATTGATGCAAGATGAAATTTATATTTATGTGTCTTATTTATGTTATATAATGAACATTGTAGGGCTTGTATTCAAAGCATAGAGGTTGTGGTTTGGTGCCTAAAATCTCAACACTTGTTTATTGTCTATGTTCTTCTATTCTTTTCTCTGTCTCATGTTTATATGCCACTATTTATCTCTCACCAGCAGTTTGTTCCATGTTACCTGTCTACACATCCCATAAGTAGCTTCAAGGACCTCAAGATGCTCTTGAACCATAAATAAACTCCAAAAGCTGCTGGAATGGCAGCTAGGGCATGTTTTGCTGGGCATAGGTCAATGAGCTATCTAATTGGATCTCTTTTCTCAACAATCTGAACTATTTTGCACATACACCTGTTTGTCAATGAAGAAAATTTGGAAACAAGAAGCTTGGTACTGAGTATGAGCATTTCCCACATCCTATAAAAGCTGATGAGTAAGATGAAGAGACAAGGAAGAAAAAAAGAGACTGGAGTAGACAGGCAGAGACAAGTGAAAAACAACAGATCCCATCACCGTTATTCTATTCCTGTTGCTTTTTTTTTTTTTTTAAGGGGATAGACTTGATCTCTGGCCCCTGAAGTGGTTGGAGGGCCATGTGGAGGTTCAAACTGAAAACTTCAAGCCTGTTCTCTTTCTGGTCCTTTTATTGGGCTTCTTCCAGAGCTTCTAAGATGGCAGAATTATATTCTGCTGACAAACCATTGACTGTGACTTCTCTGTGAGCCCCTGTGTTCCTTCTTTGCCTGATCTGGAACTAGTCCTCAACTATTTCTGTTTATTGGCAACTCAATGATATACTTGCAGTTTCTTATTAAGATGGTGGAGGACTTATCGGTTATTTAATTCGATATTTTTTTTGTATTGTTGTGGTATTTTAATTACTTTTTTCACATCCTCTCTCAAACTGAGGTTGGAAGCCTCTAGACAGGACTCTGCCTATTTTCAGCATATTTGATTTTTGATTGGGAAGAGGACATATTAGGTGATGGGTATTCCCCTGATTCAATGTGAATATGTATCCAAAATACTACAGTGAAAGATATGTAAGCCATTATGAAAAAAAAATTGTGTTTTTAATTAGAAACTTTCTTTGACTTACATGTATTATTATTATATCAATTATATTATATGTTATGTTATGTCACTATATTATGTTATATTAGTTTACCTCATTATGTTAATTAATTTTGTCCTTTAAATAAATTCTTACTTTAAAAAAAAAAACAAAACAACTTTAGTTTGCCCTGAAGAAAAAAAAATAAAATAAATAAAAGATAAGATAAGGCCTCCCAATTCTTACCACAGGCTGTGTTCTTTACACTGGCTGTATAGAAAGAGGAGGTACAGTAAAGGCACCCCATATACACCTCAACACAGGCCCCTTGCCGGGTATGTATTGTGAATTGGGGGACAAAAAAAAAAAAAAGATGGTGGAGGAACTAAGAGGAATCTGAGGAGACCAACACTGTTTCCAGGAGTGCTGTTGGATCATTTGGCATTGATCAGCTATGGCTTATGGCTCACCTTATTTTGCATATATTTGAACTTTCTTGTTCACAAGGTTTCCACATCTGGGACAGACTTTTTCTTCTGTAATGTCTGCAGAGCAAATGTTCCTAGATGCTTGCTATTAAGAGTCAGTGCTGTTTTTAACTATTTCTTTTATATTTTTCTATCTCTAATATTTTTAATAATCATTTTATTAAATTAATGTTTGTGCTCTAACATTGAGATGATATTAAAAATTTGTTTTTTACAAACTGTCTTGTTCCTTTGAGATAACATAGAAAGTGAGATATCCCTTGTTCTTTTATTTTTTCATTGGTTTGGTTTGGTTTTGGGGCCATACCCGGCTGTGCTCAGGGGTTACTCCTGGCTCTGAGCTCAGAAATTGCTCCTGGCAGGCTCAGGGGACCATATGGAATGTGGAGGATTGAACCCTGGCCGGTTGCAGGTTCACTACATGCAAGGCAACTGCCCTACCACTGTGCTATTGCGTCAGCCCCATATCCTTTGTTCTTTTTTTTTCAATTTTTATTTATTTATTTATTACAAGACTTTCAGAGTTATATTTAAGGTACATAGTACAGTAAATTAGGGCAATTCACAACACCAGTGTTGACCTTTCTCTGCCCCTGTTCCTAGCATGCATCCCCTCTCTCTACCCTTACCCCCCTAGACTGCTTAGCTACTTATTTTTATAGCCCATTGTCCCTTGCCTCTACTTGATGCTTCTCCCGTATCACATAACTCCTAGTGAACCACAAGTCTCCATGGAACAAAACAAGGACAAGTTAAGCAAGTACACAAACAATGAATATTGCAGTCCTAGCTTGGATGATCTCCAGTGATAACCTTGGCTCCAAGATACGAGTTGGTGTCTGTTCTTTAGAAGTGGATAAAGATTTCAATGGCTCTGGCCCACCATAAATCAAAAGAATAATATTGACTTGGGATTTCCCTTTCTTATTGATTTGCCATTCGAGTCTGATTGAAGTCTGATAAATGCATTCTCAAATTATCTCCCTGGGCATTGGATTTGTCCAAGAACCAACCAACGCAGGAAAAAAGTCCTCAAAAATCAAAATGGGCAAGCTGTTAAGACAGCTCTAGCAGCTAGAAATGCTGCAAACTATAACCGTCATACAACTAGAAATTTGAATATGTTTCAGAAGCAATGGTTCGGGAAGTACTGAGTAAAATAGGAGAAGTAGGAGCCTCAAAGAGGAAGAGGAGAAATATCATCAAGAAAGAGAGGGGCTGATTTTGTACTCTTGAAATATGTTCATTTTTAGCAAGTACTTTTTAAGATAGTTTCTCTGGGTAAATCATTCTATGGAGCTACAGTTTAAAAAGCTAGAGTTTAAGTTTGCTTTTTACTTTTATAATATTTATATTGATTTCACTAAATAACTATTCATGATAATGTCATTATTTACTGTTATAAATTATTAAAGCAATAAAATTAATTAGAGTTCATCGATAGTCTTTAGCTATATGGTAAGCTGTGTACTTACAAGATGTAGATTTTTTTCATTTTATTTTTTTGCTTCCTAAAGACATTCATAATAAAAATGATAGTGCAGATGAAATATTGACAGCATAACCAAGAATTTGGCTTTGCTTGCAAGGATCACCCTGACCCTGCATGATTATGCAATGGCACTGAAGAGAAGAAAACTGAAGGAAGAAATTCTTCAGCCAGATGTTCCACTTGTGTCTTGCAGAGCTCTTTTGCACACTCTCCTCTCTCTCTCTCTCTCTCTCTCTCTCTCTCTCTCTCTCTCTCTCTCTCTCTCTCTCTCTCTCTCTCACATGTCTGCAAAAGAGAACCTCTAGCAGGCAGCTGAATTACGTTTCAACATGTGAATAACCAATATTCTTCAAACCTCAGGGTGATGAATGTCACCTGCAGTTACAAAGGGGCTTATTTCTTGCTCTAAAGTGAGAATCCAAGCCTTGAAGTTTATTAAAAACCTTATTGAAGAAACAGTGAGCAATAAAATACAGGCCAATGACATGGCCTAAAAATATGACTAGGGTATCTTACAAAAGAGGTAATGATAAACACATTTAACCTGTTAGTCCCTGGTGAGCTGTAAATTGAGTTTTGAAATCTCAGCATCTGATGTCATCATATAAACCTTGCAGTTGGGTCCCCTTATGATGATATCACAGATGAAACACTGACAATACAGTTATTTAATACTTTCAAGTCTTGTTTTTCTGATCTGCAAAGAGAAGAGAGAGTTGACAGTTTCACTTATCAGGATTTCTATGAAAATGTGAAGATTCTGAAAAAGTTTTGGAAAAGTTTATTAGTAAGTTTATAGAAGTAGTCCCACATGTATGTTTCCTATCCAGTTCATCAAACCCACATTCAATTTTTTAAGTGATGAATCCAGAGTGGCATTTCATTCTATTTGGCCTGCTGTACTTGAACAGCAGACAGCGTAGTTGTAGCAATAAAAATGGACTTCTCCCAGGTCTTCAGGCTGGGAAGTCCATGATTAAGATGCTGACATTATTTTATTTTATCTTATCTTTCTCTTTCTTTTTGCACTCCAGCATGAGTTGATTTCAGAACCGAGACTGTTGTGTGGTGCTTGTCTTTATTGCTGTGGTGCTCACTGGATATTTAATTTGGTATTTCTTTCTGTATTGTGGTAGTGTTTCAATGGCCTTTTCCACATTTTCTCTCAAACTGAGGTTGAAATCCTCTGGAAGGACTCCGTCTAATTTCAGCATATTTGACTTCTTTTTTTTTCTCTTATTTTGTACCCCAATCTATTGCTTTTCTTTCCTTCAAAAAAAGCCACATAACTTGATTTATCTAACTCCGCTTCTTAAATAGAGGGGGAGACAGTGGAGGGTATCAGGACCAAACAGATATATCATCACTAATAGTGAGCTGGACAAGAAGGGGACCACTTACTCTAGCAGTCCGGGGGGGTGATGGTGGGGCATATGGGTTGCAGAAGGGGAACTGGGATGGAGGGGAGGACAAATTTGGTGATGGGTATTCCCCTGATTCAATGTTGATATGTATCTAAAATACTACTGTGAAAGATATGTAAGCCATTATGATCAAAATAAAAATTAAAGAAAATGGAAAAAATTAAAAAACATGATTTTGTTATTGAAAACGTCACTTAGAACTTTTTGATGGTCACAGATCACAATGACTGCTAGCCCCTCAGTCTTCCAATTAACTAGCCAATTTAAGGTTTTATAATTTCAAATAGCTTAAATTTTGTTTAGAACTTACCATCTTATATGATCCTATGTCTGTTCTTTTTAGCCCAACAATAATTCTAAAGCAGTGAAACTAAACTAGAATTGCATCACTTGAAGCAAACCATATCTTTGTCTCTTGTCAGATATTATAGGTATTCATTTAATTTTATTTTAGCTATAGTTAAACAAATATCAGATACACTACAGCTTAATCCAATGTTTTTATCTGCAAAGAAGTTCGGTTCCATTATTTAAATACTTTGAAATTAATTGTGACATATGTATTATAAAAAAAAAGGATGCTGACATTTCAGTTACTGGGAAGCACTGCTTTCTGGCCACATCTGCGGTCATCCTTTTGAAAAGTCCTCACATGACAAAGAGGTAAGGAAGTTCTCTGTGTACACTTTTTTAAGGACATGAAATCCCCAACCTCCACCCTCATAATCCAAACACCTCTTCAAAACCCCAGCTCCAAATACCAGTGCATAGGGATGTGATTCTAACATAGAAATTTGAGGAGCTCTTTATATGAGGAGTTCATCACCTGCTCCTCCCAGAGGCCAGGTCATCACTAAGTTTTGGGCCAGTAGTTCCAGAAGGATATGATTTGATTCCAGCCTGTTTCTTTTATTTTCCTCTCTCTTCATCTTTCTACCTAATAATGTATGCATTGCCCTTTCATTTTCTAAGCATAATTTAACAGAACAATGCTTAGGCCAACTCTGTTACTGAGGAAAACCAAGTTCTGATACAACCAGAACTAATAACATCATCTTATTTATTCTTCAAAAAGACCCAGCAAATTGCTGCTGAATTATTACAAAGGTCTCCATTACTTTTTCTTACCCACTTTTCCTATCCTTTCTCCATCCCCCCCCATTAGTTTGTATCCTTTTCCCTCAAAATTCAACATGAAGAATAAAGTTAAAATACATAAAAGTCCAATGTGTGACAACCAACTGATCATATTAACATATGACTACAGACATTGAACTTGGACACCACAAGTCCAGAGTTTTGTTCAGAATATGGACAGTGGCAATCAGAAGGAGAAATTCTCTATTCTCTAATCCAAACTACAGGTGGAAAGTAGTGAGAGTATTGTGGATACCAGGTGCAGAGTGTTATTACTTTTCTCTTGTAATAAAGTAATTTTCAAAGTCTCCTTTGAGATGAGTTTATGGTAAAAGTGGTGAAATGTGAGGCATATTAGAGTAGTGTCAGACAGTTTTAGCAGCTGGCTGGTTAACTAGACCCATAAGATGTAAATAAATAGTCAGATATACCTGTAGAGGTTTCTGGTGGTGGATCACAGGACTCTAGTTATGTCTCATTCAACTTTTGTATGTGATTTCAATAAATCCATGTGTGGCATGTCTATAAAGAGTATGAAGCACTTAAACACCTGCCAGATGTTTTAATTTAAAGATGGTGGAATCAAAGGGCTGATAGGGATTTCAAGATGTTGGGATGTTACATCAAGATAGATGAGTGCCAACCAAAATGTAGTGGGGTATGTGTGTGAAGTTCTCATTTATGATTGCCTGATTCTATTTCATTCTCACAAACATGTTTATAATTCATGCTGATTATGTCACTTCTTCCTCTTGTAACCAAGGGATTTCAAACTAAGATAAACTTGGGGACTCAACTTCTCAGGGAGAGTCTGGGAAGCTGCCAGAAGAGAGGAAGCATCTGGGGACCCAAGTCCTCGTTTGACTACACCTGCAGCAGGATAAATGATGTGTTCATTTTAAGTCGACAGTGGTATGAGCAAAGCTCACACAACATTGCATGGGGTGTGAGACTTTGACAAACTCCAGAGGTGAGCTTTCTTCCAACAGTGCTGGACTGAATCAAAGAAGGGAAACCTTGTTGCTGCTATCCATCTTGACTTGTGTTTCCTGTGTGATGTATTTATTCATAGACTGATTCTTCTCGCAATGGTGTAGCACCGAAGCCCCTCCACACCTATAACCCAAACTCTACTAACAAAAAAACTCAACAGTAATTGCAAGAGCCCAGAGGCAACCCCTATAGATCTAAGTTCCATCATCTCTGTGGCACCATCCCTGTAGCTGGGGTAAGATGGCCATATGTCAGGGATGTGTTCATTTTTTGATCTGGAAGGTTTTATTAGAGAGAATTTTTTTCTATCTAGACATATGAGTTAGGGTACCATATGAAAGAGAAATCATATAAATGAAATTAAAAATAGGTTTTTAGCAGGAAAACATAAAGATGTTCCTGTGAGGTCATATTCTAGTCACCTTGCTGACTCTACCAGAGAACATTCTAAAGATGGGACTTGAGAACACGAGATAGCTGGGAGAAATCAAGATGAATAAATCAAGAGGAAGCCTGAGAACTGTCCTAAAGTTCATAAATAACTTCACATAAAAAGGAATTGGCTTTCCCCCCTTCATTTTGGGGTGTATATGGTTTAGATTACACTCAGCTGTACTCAGGGGCTATTCCTGATATTGTAACATCTTGGAGAACCGTATTTGGTAATGAGGTTAGAACTAAGGTCATCCTCATGCAAGACAAGTTTAATCATAATTTCTTCAACCCCTGATTTGATTTATTATATTCAGAAAAGAGAAAGAAAAGCATATTAAAAGATTCTTGAAAGCTAATTTTAGACCTACAATTGAAAAGAAAATGATCATAACTAAAACAGCACAACAAAGCTGAGCAATCTTTCTCCGCAGAGAGGATTTGAACAAGGATTTCTACTGGGGAAAAGGTTTCTCTTGGTGGGAAATTGAGTAAGATGACTTTGCTATCTGTTTTACTAAAGTTATTTTTAGCACTTTGTTGTTTCAATGACGGGCAAGCATTTAATGCACAATTAAGGCCCACCAGAATTCAGCTACTTTAAATCACAAAAGCCCATGAAGATTTGAAACTTCTACATCTTATTTGATTATGCATACTGTAGTCAGGGTATACACTTGGAACCATGAAGGTAGTTCAACAGGCTGGAACAAATGCTTTGCATGGAGAATCTCTGGGTTCACCCCTTGGCACTTTATGATCTACTGAGAGGCACTGAGAGTGACCCTTAGACTACCAAGCAGAGAGTAGTCCTCCAACATGATCTGGTGTGGCCAGAAACATCCTCATTCTCTCCTCAAAAAAGATTTCCCCATAAGGTGAATGTATTCTATGTTATATAAATCTTCATGCAAAGACTTTTGTTGTTGCTAAGAACTGGTGGTTGTTGTTATTGCTTTTCTTATTATTCTTCCATTCTTCTCTTCTTGTTCTTGTTCTGTTCTTCTTTTTTATATTTTCTTCTTTCCTTTCTTTTGAATTTTAGATCACACCCCACTGTGCTCAGGATTTACTCCTAGATCTGTGCCCAGGGATTACTTCTGGCAGGGCTTGAGGGACCATATGGGATGCCAGAAATCAAATCCAAGTTGGCTATGTGCAAGGCAAGTGCCTTATCCACTGTACTATTGCTTTAGCCCTATAAGCAGTTTGTGGACAGTTATTTTTATTTCTTGCCTTAATTGTAAGCAGTAATGCACTGTATGACTTGAAGTCTACCTACAAATACTGTGATTGTATTGTGACTTACGAAAATTGGTTCATGATAGTTGTTAGTGCAACCTTCCACCACTAATAATGTCCCCACAACTCCCTCCTCTCTACACTAGCACTAACAACTATCATGACAATGGTAGAGAGTGAGAGAAATAGTATGCCTGTCTTGAAAACAGGCAGAGAGTGGGTAAGGAGGGAAATGTGGCACATGGTAGAGGGAAGGTTACACTGGTGAAGGGGTGTATACTTTTTGTTTGTTTGTTTGTTTTGGGGCCACATCAGGTGATGTGCTCAAGGGTTACTCCTGGCTATGCATTCAGAAATCGCCCCTTGCTTGGGGGACCATAGGGACACTGGGGATCAAACCAAGATCTGTCCTGGGTCAGCCGCTTGTAAGGTAAACATCATACCACTGCACTATCGCTCTGGCTCCAGGGGTTGTGTACTTTTTATGACTGAAACTTAACTATAAACATGTTTGTAACCATGGTGCTTAAATATAATATTATTAAAAATGAATGAATAAATAAATAAATAATAAAATTTGAAAACCCAAAAATATTGCTGAAACAAAAAGAAAGTTGGTGTAGAAGAAAAAAAGCAAGATCAATTTTATGCTCTGCAGAAAGTTTGGAAAATTACACCATGCATGTTTCTCTAATACACTTATAGACCTTGAATGATGGTAATGATAATAATAGTTTTAGTTTTATTACTCCTAATATTCATAGCTAGCCTTTAGTGTTATTATTAAAAGTAGCTGATATCATTTATTAGGAAAGATTCTAAATTCTTTATATGCAATATCTCATTTTATACTCATTAATAAAGGTCCCTCTGAGCAGAGACTGGGATTACTTTTGGCTATCCATGGAATGATGGAGGGTGGGGTGCAGAGTTTATTAACTTGCCAAGATCCTAAACAAGCCATGTTAGGCTGTGCCCATAACTGATTCATCTGCTTTGCCTTTTTAAAACTTGGATACAACATTATGAAAAAAATATAAATAGTTCCAGCCTATAAGCGATTTTAAAAATATCAATAAGCCCCTTGCCCAAGATCATGCCACTTAGTTTGCAACTAGGGTGATTTGACTCTAAAATATATATATCTTATATATATATAAAATATATATATTCAGACATCCCCCAGGCCTTCTTCTCAGGGTCACAGGTAGGCTATCATATGAACTAACTTCTTTCTTTTGGGGTAGATTCTACTTTGCTTCCCTTGCTGGTCAGGGACCTAGTGAATGGACCTAGTGGACTAAGTTGCACACTCAACTCTAAGTTGCAAAGACCAGCAACCAAATCCTCAAGTTTCTTTACTCAAAGATCATTAGGGAAAGGCATTGGCAACATTGCCAGGGTGACGTGTGTTGCATGAAATAATTAGCAATGGTGCTGGATGGCGATGGA
Source organism: Suncus etruscus (assembly GCF_024139225.1). Lineage (NCBI taxonomy): Eukaryota > Metazoa > Chordata > Mammalia > Eulipotyphla > Soricidae > Suncus > Suncus etruscus. Next base: position 18,054,572 of record NC_064862.1, read on the forward strand.
TGGAGGCCTTTGTGCTTAGGCCCCAGCCACGTGGCTTCATCCCCATCCAGCCGGCGAGTCCCAGGCCCAGGTGAAAGGTGTAATCAAGACTCACTCACAGGCAGGCTTCAGGAAGAATCATCTTTATTCAGGCCCTATTCACCACATGTGTGTGGCCTATCTCATAACCTTTAAGCACTAGTTATTCTTGGCCCTGCATCTAAACTCCTTTCAGCCATCTTCCCTTTGGGCTCCATGCTGGTCAAAGACCAGAACACAGAAACCCAAAAGCCAGAGCACCCAGCAGCGCAGAACGGGCAAAGAGCCAAAAGGGCCAAAAGCCAAAAAGGGCCGAATTCCCTTGGTCCAAGCCTTATCTACCTTTTTCCCGACCCCTCCCAGGAATGGGAGGGTCTAGCAGGTAAGGTTACACCTACTATCCGGTTTCCAAGACGCCTCCCCGAAATGGGTGGGTCTAGGGTCTTAAATAGGTACACCCACATTTCCTCCTTTTCTTAATATTTTTATGCACCAACGTAATAGAGTGAAAATTAATATACCAGCCCTTTTGAAAAACATATTATTTGCAAAATATACTTTACACCTGTAACCTAAAATTCTATTAATGCTTTTTTACCAAGCACTATTTTGGAACTTTCATGTTCCTATACTTTTAAGCTATATTGGGGGAACTTCATTGTTCCTATAACTTTTCTATACACAAGTACTTCAGCATACATGCATAACATACATTTTAAAAACAGGCTAAGTACATTAAAATACACAGTAAAACATTTTGCAATTGAAAATATTAACTTTGGAAGACAACAAAACACATTTAAATCATAAAGAAAATGACTAAGACAAAGATGCAGGTGGTTAGAAATTAGATGTTAAAATGGGCTAATCTGTATTACCTCCCTTATATTTTTATTTTTTAACCACTAACTAATTAAAACTTATCCCATCACCAACTATGAGTAAAATATCACTACCCACTAATTTTCTACACCTAAAACCATAGTTTAGATTAATTTGTCCCACGCTGATCTCACCACGTGGCTTTTGTAAACTTTTAAAGTTCAGATGTTGGTTTGTCCCACGCTGATCTCACCACGTGGCTCTCTTTTATAGTTTCAGGCCCCGTAGACGGTTTTGTAGACCATGAGGTTGCAGGTTTTCAGGCTTGCCGCGGAGCAAAGCTGAGCTGAGGCGTTTTTGCTTCTGGGCTGATAACCTTTTGCCGCTTTTCCCCTTAGGGCAGCACTTAGCAAGCCAGTTTTCGGCCACAGCTTTTTTGCAGAGGGCTTTAGGATGTTCAAAGTTCAAAGTTATTTAAACTAAAAGTTCAGTTCGAAATGTCCAAAGCCGAAATCCAAATTCAAGCTGAAGGTTGTTATCAGAAAATCAGTCCACTTTAAATACAGTCTTTTTTCTCCTCCGTTTCCAATTTAAGCTTTTAATTAGTTTTTCTACAGGCCGAGGTTTTTGTTTCTTGTAACAAAGTTTCAGTTCTGGGCCTGGGCCTGGGCTGGAGGTGATGCAAGCTTCCACCTCTTTTGTTTTAATTGCCCTTCTTTCCCTAGAAGGGGTTACGGCCATGTTTGAACATGGCTCCACGTGGCCCAGTGTTTTGGGCTCAGTGCACCCGAAAAGAGCCAAAATGAAACAGAAGAGCAGAAATCTCACCATTTTTGCTGTTTTGTTGGGTTCAGGATTCAGGTCAAAGTTCGGAGCGCCAGATGTAGCATAAAATAATTAACGATGGGGCTGGATAGCAGGTCAGCCCCTGAAGAGGTTGACTGATGGAGGGATGGAGAATGAGGCCCTTTTCTTCCAGCTCGGAGCACGCGTCTGCCACCCTGTCTAGCCCACGGTTCTGAGGTGAAACGGCGGGTAAACAGCTCGCAGACAATCAGGCTCGTGGAAATATTTGCTTTATTCGGATGGACAAAACTGAAGTCCAAAGACTCAGATTCAGTTCCAGCCAGCAAAAAGCTCTCGCCTTCCACAGACCCTTGCTCTTATAGTCCAGAGTCAGGTCCCACCCAATGGTGGGATCAGATACCAACCAATGGTGGAAGCAGAATCAGGTCCTACCCTAGGGTGGGGGCAGAATGCCAGGTCACACCCTAGGGTAGGGCACAATCACCTAATCAGATTAGGGTGAGCAACATAGTAATCCCCCAAAATATTTACATACACAACAATTCCCCCTTTTGTTTTTAGTAAACAAACAATATTGTCTACAATTATTAAAAGAAAAATTAGTCACTAATAAAAGAGCGGCTGTTTGCATAAGCGCATCACAGGAAAATGTAAAGAAAAACTTCTAACCTAAGCACAGGGTGTCTAAAACCAGAAACATGTATCAAGGAATCAACTACAAGCTCCTGACAAGATAAATCTAAGATGTACATAGATCTTTTGAAGAGACACCAGAAAGGTTGTGTAGCAGGCAAGGAGAAGCACCTTTTCTTTATTTGTTGTTGTTGTTGTTGGTTTTTGGGTCACACCTGGCAGTGCTCAGGAGTTACTCCTGACTCCACGTTCAGAAATCGCTCCTGGCAGATACCGGCATTTGAACCAATGACCTTCTGCATGAAAGGCCAACGCCTCACCTCCATGCTATATCTCCAGCTCCATTTTCATTCAAGTTCAGGTAGACCAGAAAGCCCATCTTTGAGGGCATTGAACTAGGCCTTTATTTCAGAAGAAGAGGCTCATACACCCTCTGCACAGTGGGGAGCCACTGCAATGATGATCAATAGGTATCTGAACTTAGAGTCCAAGTTCTTAATCCAGTCTGAAGTCCATAAGATGTCTGAAATTGATGTCGACTATTTATAGATGGGAGCTTAAGTCACAAACCAAAACAAAATGTTTAAGGCAGAGACCCTCCCTGTGTAAATAAACAACTTGAGGGCCCATCCAAAATGGATGGAACCTTCTATAAACCTAGTATTTTGCCTATGATGCGCCCACGCAAAAAACCCTGAGAACAGACAAAAATATCATTTGGGAAATTATAGACAATAATATATAACTCACAAACCTAAAGTCAAGAAAGCAAAACCTTAATGTAATAAATACAACATCGATTCCTAATATTAAAAACTAAAATAGAAAAACATTAATTACGATAGTCAAAAGAAGTGTAGTACCAAACATAACTTCAAAGGATTACAGTTATAGGAAAAACAACAGATGTAATTTCTACAGAGTTCAATACCAATCTGTAAATATGAGGGGTCTGGAACTCCAAAAGGACCGGCAGAAGACACTTGATGGGTCTGGAAAAGCGGGTTGAAGCCTTGTACAGGAGATAACATCAAGCTGAATGAAGAAGGAAGGCCAGTACAGTCATCCATGTGTCGGGGCATCCCCAAGCGTTACATCATTACATCATAAGTTGGTTGGGCTTCTGTATTTCCTTTGGGATCGGTGCAATCTTGGGGTAGCCATTGTAGAAACGGTCAACAATAGCATTTTGTATGTGGATGGAAAACCAGAAATTCAGATAGCACAGTTTAACTGGGATCCAGAGACTGTGGGTCTTGTCCATGGATCTTTTCTCTGGTGTTACATTGTGACACAAATCCCAGGTGGCTTCATTTCCAACAAGTTTGCAGCATATATGGTGTAAAACTCCAACAGTCATGGATTTCTTCTTCCCGCCGAGATCACGAAGCTTGTAGTTGTGGGTGAAGGAGATGGGTTGCACATGTGAAATCCTGAAAATTAAAATGTTAAGGACTAGGAAGAGAGAAGGAAGGATAAGGAAGACTAATTTGGGGAAGATAAAATTAGGAAAAAGGAAACTATATACAAAATATGCAGAACAGACAGACACTAAACAAGACATACACACACAGACTTCACAAAAAATATGGCCATAACACTCACTCATACTAAAAAATATTTGTTGGAAAGGATCCAAAATAGAGCAAAAGAAAAGAGAATTCAGCTGAATCAACTAAAAGCTCCTTAAAATGTAATAGCCGGCAATTGTTTAGATAAATCATTTCAAATTCACAAAAAAAAAATTTTTTTTTTTTTTATGGTTTGGCCTAGCAGATCTGAAAGAGAATTTCATGCATAATACAAACATGGACAACTCTACTATACGTGTATATCAGTATATATACAAAGTTATTGTATAACAGTAACTTTATGATAATCAATCATAGGCAAGAAGCACTGTGAAGAAAGTCCACCTAAAATTATCATTATGTAAGCGTCTTAAAACCTAAATTGAGGGAAATAAAGCAATGATGTTAAAATAAAAAGAGTGAAAGTCGTTAAATGGGGGCTGGTGAGATAGCATGGAGGTAAGGCATTTGCCTTTCATGCAGGAGGTCATCGGTTCGAATCCCAGCGCCCCATATGGTCCCCTGTGCCTGCCAGGAGCAATTTCTGAGCCTGGAGCCAGAAATAACCCCTGAGCACTGCCGGGTGTGACCCAAAAAACCACAAAAAAAAAAAAAAAAAAAAAAAGAAAGTCGTTAAATGAGTATACCTAGAAAGAAAAACTACATTAATATGATGAGAAATTTTTCTTTCAGGTGAACCTTGACTAAATTAATTTGTAAAATTTCAAGATTAACTGAGACCTAGAGCAATAATGAAATTAAGACATAAATCCATCCTACAAGGAAACACATTGGGGATTCATGATTTTCCATCTATATTCATTGATCATGCCTGTGGAAAGAATCCTAGAGCATTAATAGCAACTGATAAGGAAGTAAAATGATTATCTGGTGTTCATTGTAGATCTCTAAGAAGTATAAAACAGGATGTATGCTGCTGTGGATTTCACCAATGTATTAGGGACTTTTTTGATCTTCTTGTCATCAAAATTGATCCAGTGTTGTTTTGCAGCAATTTTACAGTATGAAGTACAGTGTCCATAGTGAACTTTACCATAATGGTTTGACACCGATGATAAGTTGTATTTCTTAATCTTGCTTTTATTCTCTGAAGTGAATTCCTCTAAATTGAGGTCTTCTAAAGGAAAATCTACATAAGTATGCAATTTTTTTATTTGTTTGCCATCAAAAGCAAAACGTTTCAAGTGTATTATAAGTACTGGTGGCAGTTTCCATAAATACGTTTTCTTTGAAAAATCCCTTCTATTTTTGCAACTGTTGCACAGAACTTTGTTGTCATTTCTTAATTCTTCTTCTTTAAAAAATTCAGAGAGGCATTCCTGTAATGTACATTTATCTGTAGATGTAACAGCCAAAGACAAATGAACAAATGTCTCATAAACCTCAGACTTTTGGTGGCAAGTGAGACACTGGAGTATAGATTTGAATTGTCCTTGAAAGAGATCATAAATAATAAATTTATGAGCCTTTTGGTGTTCTGGACTAAATTGTTCATAATTTTCATTTCCCATGAGATGTGTAGTTTTGTCTGTCATTAGATTTACAGTAAGCAAGTCCTGATGTAATCCCTCTATTAGGAACATCAGTAGTTCGTGAGGATCCTGCTGATTGTGTCCAGCAAACTGGTCATTAAGTAAACCAATTGTTACTTTGAAGCTTTCAGGGTTAATATATCTATGAAATCCATTTCCCATGGTTTTGATGAGCCGACCAAATTCTTCGGCTAATTTACCTTCATGCCCCATCGGATTTTTCTTGTTAATATCCTTTTTATAATGATCTTTATAAAAAATACTGAGTTAAGTCTGAAATATTATACAAGCATTGCAATATTGAGTTCATGTAGCAAGAGTTTCCTATATTTTGGAGCCCAGTTAAGACAGGTTCCTGTCTTTCCTTTTGCATCTCAGAGTGTAAGGGTTTATCACTACCATCAGTCTCACTCATTGTATGGTGTGTGACAGCTAAATCGTTCCCTGCCCCAGAGACCTTAGTAATATTACTGCTGTTAGTGTCTGAAGTATTCTGTTTTTTCTCTGAAGGGGAGTTTGTAGTCTGAACCTGATCATTTGTGCTAGCCCGATTTCTAACAAGACGTAATGGAACCCAAAATTTCTTGGGAGGGTCATCATTTATAGAAACATAGGCATAACCCCTTCCTCTTAGGAGAAGATAGCCAGCTATCCATTTTTCATCCTCCTTGATCCAAATAGGTTTATGGGTTGTTTCTTGTCTCTGAATATCTTCTTTAAAATGTCTTTCCGCTGCAGTGTAGCTTTCCCCTTGGGGTAAGTTAAAGTAATTTAGTGTGATAAGAGTCAAAGATAGCAAATCCGTTGGTGGTAAACCTCTTTTTCTATTTTTTTGCAATTGAGTTTTTAAGGTTCTGTGAGTCCTTTCTACAATGGCCTGTCCCCTACAATTGTAAGGAATTCCTCTGAGATGTCTTATCTGCCATTCCTTACAAAAAAATTCAAAAGTTTTGCTAACATAGGCTGGCCCATTATCAGTTTTTATAGAATATGGAATACCCATCACAGAGAAACATTGTAAAAGAAAACTACAAGCAGCCTTAGATTTTTGAGAAGACATGGGAATTGCCCACATAAACCGAGAATAAGTGTCCACCACAACATGAAGATAAGATTTCCTTGGAAATAAATCTGTTTGAGTTATATCCATTTGCCAAAGTTCGTTAGACTGTAAGCCTCTTGGGTTTGCTCCTGCTATGTGAGTCTTTTTTGTTAACGGTGCACATACGTTGCAGTTTTCTACGATTTCTCTAGCTTGCCTCCATGGAATTTGGTAATTCACATGTAAACGGCGAGCATTTGTGTGTAGGGCTGAATGTTCCTCTACAGGTGATTTAAATATAGGCATTGCTAGCAAGTCAGCAGTTTTATTTCCTTGAGCCATAGGTCTGGAAGACCTGAGTGGGCTCTAATATGCGTGATGAAGATGGGCTCAGTTCGTTTTTGAAGAAGCTGCTGTAATTGTTTAAGTAAGTCCTGTATGATCGGGTTATTAGCATTAAGGGATGCAGTGGCTATCACATGACATAAATTTACCACATACAAAGAATCAGAAACTATATTCATGGCTTCAGATACATTTTCTAATAGGTAAATTAACGTTGCTAATTCAACTTTCTGTGCAGATTTATATTTGGTATCTATGGTCATATTAATGTTGTCTCCAGTTATTCCTCCTTTTCCATTTTGGGATCCATCAATGTAAAAAACCTTGGCATTGGGGATAGGGGAATCCCGAACAATTGAAGAAATAACAAACTGAGTTTTCTTTAAAAAGTCCCAAATTTTTCCTGCTGGATAATGGGAGGATATTTCTCCTGTGAAATCTGAGAGGGCCCTTTGTAGAGATTCATTAATTGGCAATATTGACTCAATTTCCTTTTTTGGTACTGGCAAAACTATTATATCTGGGTCAAAACCTAGTAAAGATATAGATCTGAGTCTTGCCTTGATAATAATCTCTGAAATCAGTTGCAAGTAGGGGACAACTGAGCGAGGTTGTTTGTTATGTAAATACACCCATTCCAAAGGTCCTGACTGTTGCATCAAGGCCCCTGTGGGGGTTTCTATAGTAGGGAAGATTAACAGTAATACCTTTTCTCCTGGGATGAATCTTGAGAGAAACGATTTTTGTAATCTGCTCAAGAAGATGTCCAATTCATTTTTTGCAGCTGTTGTTAAATTTCTCGGGCTATCTAAAGCAGGGTCACCCTCCAACGTTTTAAACAGATTAGATAACTCTGCATTTGGGATTCCTAGTGCAGGGCGGAGCCAATTTACGTCACCTAAAAGTCTCTGAAAATCATTAAGCGTTCTGAGGTTTTCTTTTTTGATAGAAAATTTTTGTGGACGTATAGACGTCCGGTCCAAAATAAAACCCAAATATTGATACGGTGGCATTATCTGTATTTTTTCTAAAGCTATTTTCAGTCCTGATGTTTGTAAACAGTCAGTAACATAAGAGTATAATTCCTGTAAATCTGTTTCGTTGTTCATTGTGAGCAAGATATCATCTGTATAATGAAATATCATGGCTTGAGGAAATTTTTCACGAGCAGGGCTCAAAACCTTATCTACAAAAAACTGACACATGGTTGGGGAATTCAGCATGCCTTGGGGGAGAACAGTCCATTGGAAACGTCTGCAGGGATGGGTATTATTGAGAGAAGGAACTGAGAATGCAAAACGTTTTTTATCATCTGGGTGGATAGGAATATGGTAGAAGCAGTCTTTCAGATCAATTATAATTAGTGGCCATTCCTTTGGAATAACTACAGGTGATGGTAAACCAGTCTGCAATTTGCCCATAGGTATCATGGATAAATTTATAGCTCTAAGATCCATCAAAAGTCTCCATTTACCGGATTTCTTTTTTATAGTGAATATAGGTGAATTCCATTGAGAAAAAGATGGTTCAATATGTCCTAAACTTAGCTGTTCCTCCACTAATTCTGTCAGCACCTTTAATTTATCAGTTTTAAGGGGCCACTGACCTGTCCAAATTGGTTCATCAGATTTCCATTTTATTTTTATTGGTGCTGGTGTTTTTACGGTAGTGGCCCCCACTAAAAATTTTCGGTTTTTAAATCAAAAGAAGGTTCGGACTCTTCTGGAGCTAATGGGATGTGGAATTGTGCTTTCCACTGTTTGTGTAGGTCACGGCCCCACAGGGATGGTGAAAATGGGCCCACGTGAGGTCTGATTATTGCTTTTTGATTTTCTGGGCCGTAAAATAGTATAGTCCTCGTACTCAACAGACAGGAACTCAGGCCTCCTATTCCTTCTAGGGAATACGGGATTTCCTGAAGAGGCCAATTTTCTGGCCATTCTTTATCAGAAATTACGGTAACCTGAGCACCCGTATCTATCATTCCATCAAAGGGTTTGCCTTCCAAGTGAAGTTTGATCATTGGGTGTTCATCTTTACATTTAGTAACCAGAGCCACGATTGGGTTTTGAGCAGCACCCGGATCTGTGCTTCCAAAACCTCCAATTCTAGTCTTATCTGAAGTCCCAAATTTGACATAAGGCACTATTACTATCTGGGCAATCGCTTCTCCTTTTTTAAAGGTCCATGTAACTGGTACAGTAATAACTACAATGATTTCTCCCATGGAATCTGAGTCAATGACACCAGTGATTACTGATATACCCTTTATGTTGAGGGAACTTCTGCCAAGGATCAAACCCATGGTATCTGGGGGTGGCGGGCCTACAATGCCAGTTTCTAACATGTAAGGGCATGCTCCTGGGTAAATTGTAATGTCCTCTGGGCATAATATGTCTAATCCGGCACTCCCTGAAGTAGAGTGGATTAATTCCCTTATCGTGATGAATTTTCTTGGGCTGGGCTTGGAAGGATTATTGTCTGTGAACTTTGCCCCTGATTTGGAAGGGCCTGGGGGGAGGCCCTGTAGGCGTTTCCCTGCATCTTGTATGTGTGTTCTTGGGGAGCTGAATTTATAAGGAGACGACAATTTCTTTTGATATGTCCCTGTTTTCCACAATGGTAGCAGGTGATTTGCCTCCTGGGGACTATGTTAAAACCTCTACTTAGGTTATTATTAATGAGGTTTCTGGATCTGCAATCTTTCGCCCAGTGGCGACCCCTTTTGCATTTTGGGCAAAGACCTGGTTTCCGGAAAGTGTTCTGTCCCCGAGGGGAGTAAGACATTGTTCCCTTGGTAACTGGGAAGGTTTGTACTGAGTCTGAGTGGGGTGGGGGTTGGGGTTCCACATAGACATTCCGGCAGGCATAAAGGTAATCATTCAGATCTGACTTTTCATTTAATGTATTCAATACTAATCTACAGGCTGAATTTGCATTATGATAGGCCACAGATTTTACTAGGAAGTTTCTTATCTCCTCATCTTCGACTTGTAACTTCAGAGCATCTTTAATCTTACCTACAAACTCTGCAAATGACTCATAAGGCCCTTGGGTAATTTTTAAAAAGTTTCCTCTACCAATGCTGTTAGAATCAATTTTTTCCCATGCTGACAATGCAATCTCCCTGATTAAATTTAAGATTTCCTTAGGTAAAGCTGCTTGTGTCTGAATATTTGCAAATTGATTTTCTGCCATCAATAATTCATACGATAGAGTAACACCTGCCACTTGCTTTTTCATACCATCCGGACTATATAATTTAGCTTTTATGCCTTCTGAATAGTCCATTTCCCATTCCGTTCGCTGTTTAGACGACAGGCATATTTCAGCGATTCTTTTAAAATCATACAAAGTCCAAGATGAGTTATGACTCCAAAGTCTTAATAACTCCACACTGTATGGCGATTTTGGCCCATTTTCTTTACATGATCTTTTAAACCGATCTAATTCTTCCATCTGATAGGGTACATAGTTAGAAACATTTACCCCGTCTATAGGGGATAAGGCCTGATTAGCAAAATTACTCTGAATAGAGCTCTGAGACCGAGCATGTGGTTCATTTTTTGAATCTGCTCTGCTCTGCGATTCAATTTTGTGACTAGAAGGAGGCATACTTCGTGGAGTTAGCACTGGAGGTAGATCATTATCTGAGTCACTACTGTCAAGCAATTCACTAGAATCAGGCTTAACATTCTGAGTTGTTTTTCTTCCAGCAAAAATTTCTATATTGTTGATGGTGGGGCTGGATTCGTCAGCCTGCACCTTGGTCTGAGTTTTCGTCAGATAAATTTCCTTATTATCTATACTGGTTTTAGCCTCACCATTTCTACACTTTCTATTTCCTAAATAGAAATAACAGCAAATAACTATGCTCATAATAATAACGTTAGTCAACACAGAAATTCCACAAACTATGATGGCTAGAGACACTACACTTTTCATTTGAAATATAGACCACAACCATCCAACTGCAGTGATTGTCCTTAGATCAAAACCAATTAGTTTTAAACAAAATGGAATGATCCACTTGTATACTAGAGCACCAATGCGTAAGACTAAGGGTGGTAAAATCCACATGACTAACCACAGAAACCATTTGATGGTCAGCATAGGAAATTTCCAATGAAATATTTCACTTACAGTTCTGAGGGTCCAGGGTTCAGGTCCCTGTCCGGGCGTCATTATGTAGCAGGTCAGCCCCTGAAGAGGTTGACTGATGGAGGGATGGAGAATGAGGCCCTTTTCTTCCAGCTCGGAGCACGCGTCTGCCACCCTGTCTAGCCCACGGTTCTGAGGTGAAACGGCGGGTAAACAGCTCGCAGACAATCAGGCTCGTGGAAATATTTGCTTTATTCGGATGGACAAAACTGAAGTCCAAAGACTCAGATTCAGTTCCAGCCAGCAAAAAGCTCTCGCCTTCCACAGACCCTTGCTCTTATAGTCCAGAGTCAGGTCCCACCCAATGGTGGGATCAGATACCAACCAATGGTGGAAGCAGAATCAGGTCCTACCCTAGGGTGGGGGCAGAATGCCAGGTCACACCCTAGGGTAGGGCACAATCACCTAATCAGATTAGGGTGAGCAACATAGTAATCCCCCAAAATATTTACATACACAACAACGTGCACTATTTTCTTGGAGTAAAAGTTGATAAGTATTAGGAGAGAGGACTGAAAAGGTCAGCGAACAGGACTGTCTCTCTATAAGAGAGCTCCATGCCTTCTAATAAATTTGTATTCATTTCAATCCTATTAAATGAAAAATGAAGCTTCTGGCTCTCTGGGAGGCCAAATATTTTTATCACTAATCTTTAGTTGTTTCTGAGGTAGATGAAGAAACAGAGGCCGGTAGGGCACTGGCTTTGCACTCTGCCAACTTAGGTTCAACCTCTGGCATCCCATATGGTCCCCCAAATCATGTCAGAGTGATTGCTGAGCTCAGAGCAAGATGTAATCTTTAAGCACCACTGTGTGTCCCAAAAACAAAACATAAAAGAATAAGAATTAAAAGACCTGTGAGCCAGAGTAATAGCACAGTGGTAGGGCGATTGCCTTGCATGCAGCCGATCCAGGACAGACGATGATTCAAATCCCAGCTTCCCATATGGTCCCCCAAGCCAGGAGCATATTCTGAGCACATAGCCTGAGTGTATCCCCTGAGGTTCACTGGGTGTGGCCCCAAAACCAAAATAAAAAAAAAGAATTAAAGGACCTAAACACTAATTATGTACATAATTTATATGTACATATGTATACCCAAGAATATAATACAAATACATTCATATGTGTAGTATCTTCTAAAGATGTGGCATGTGTTTATGGCATGTGACTCATTAAAATATATATATTCATCTATGTATATACACTCACATCTAATGTTAAATTAACTGCTCTGACTCTCAACTTGTCTGCCACATTTTCATATCTTTATTTTCTGAGTGTTTCATAAATTTCATTGAATAAAATACAATTTCTTTCTTTTGCCCAGCAAATATTCTTTTTTTAAAAAACTCCCCCACATTTGGGGACTTCTCCTGGCATCCCCTGATGGCTTGCCTCGGCTGAGGTGAGTGTTTGGGGGCCGGAGCGCGGCCGCTCCGCTGCGCTTCGCCCGCGCACTCCACCTAGCCAATGAGTACCACCACAACACGTAGAAAAACCCACAGCGTAAGTGTGACAATGGGGAGACTACGCAGACCAACTTCAACCATAGAGAATGAAGATGGAAACTCTGATGACCCAACAACGACCAACTACCTAAGCAGTCTTTCAGAAATGGAGTTTAGAGACGAAATATGGAGGTTGCTAACAGATATCAAAGAAAGTATAAATCAGAACACTAATAAAAATCAAGAGAATATGAAGATAGAAATCAGAAAACTCCAAACTGAAATATCAGATCAGATAACAGGTCTGAAAAACTCAGTAGACGAATTGAAGAACATAATGGATGAGCTTTCCAACAGGTTAATAGCAGCTGAGGATAGAATTAGTGCTTTAGAAGACGAGATGCATAACAACTTTACACAGCAGAAGAGATTGGGAAAAAGCCTCAAATCAAATGATCAGACAATGGAAAATTTACTCAAAGAATATGAGAAGATGAAAATAGAAGTCTTTGATAAGCTCAACAGAAACAACTTTAGAATCATTGGAGTTCCAGAGACCCAAGAAGAAAATCTTCAGGAAGAATCAATGGGTAAGAACATCATCACAGAGAAACTACCAGAGTTAAAGAAAACATGTGACCAAATCCTGCATGCCCGAAGAGTACCAGCTAAAAAAGACCCCAGTAGAAACACCCCAAAACACATCATAGTCACCATGATGAAACCCACCGATAGAGATAGAATACTGCAAGCAGCAAGATCGAAAAGGGAAATTACATTCCAGGGAGCATCCTTGAAATTTACAGCAGACCTGTCACCAGAAACACTCAAGGCCAGAAGGCAGTGGTGGGACGTAGTGGCAAAACTCAATGAAATAAATGCTTCGCCAAGAATATTGCACCCAGCAAAACTAAGTTTCAGGTTTGACGGATGTATACACGGCTTCACAGATAAACAACAGCTCAAAATCTTTGCAGACTCAAAACCAGCCTTAAAAGAAAAACTGAAAGATCTACTCTAAAAACAAGACAGAACAAAAAACACACCAAACTTCTACACAAAGATGGCAATAAATCCCATGACAATTATTTCTCTCAATGTCAATGGACTAAATGCACCAGTTAAGAGGCACAGAGTGGCAAAATGGATCAAAAAACTGAAGCCAACCTTCTGCTGTCTACAAGAAACACACCTGAATAGTCAGAACAAACATAGACTCAAAATAAAAGGCTGGAGGAAAATCATTCAAGCAAACAACACCCTTAAAAAAGCGGGGGTGGCCATACTAATATCAGATGACACAAACTTTATACTCAGAAAAGTTGTAAGGGACAAAGATGGATATTATGTACTAATCAAGGGATTTGTACAGCAAGAAGAAATCACTCTCCTAAACATATACGCACCGAATGAGGGTCCAGCAAAGTATTTAATACAATTGTTGACAAATCTGAAGAAGGATATCAATAATAACATAATAATTGTGGGAGACCTCAACACAGGCTTGTCAACACTTGATAGGTCAACCAAATGGAAACCCAACAAAAATATACTAGACCTGCAAAGAGAAATGGATGAAAGAGGCCTAGTAGATATATATAGGGCACTCTATCCTCAGAAACCTGGATACACATTCTTTTCCAATGTACATGGATCATTCTCCAGGATAGATCACGTGCTGGCACATAAAACATACCTCCATAAAATAAAAAAGATAGACTTTTTGCAGGCTGCCTTTGCTGACCACAAGGCTCTGAAGTTAGATGTGAACTGCAAAGGGACACAGAAGAAAAAATTTAACACCTGGAAGTTAAACAGCCTCATACTCAAAACCAGTGGGTCCGAGATGAAATCAAGGAGGAAATCAAAAGGTTCCTGGAAACAAATGACAATAAAGACACAAACTATCAGAACTTATGGGACACAGCAAAAGCAGTACTGAGAGGAAAATTTATAGCTTTGCAAGCACACATCAGGAAGGAAGAAGGAGCTTACCTGAGTAGCTTAATGACACAGCTAATAGAACTAGAAAGTGCTCAACAAAAGGACCCAAAAATAGGGAGACAGAAGGAAATAACAAAGCTGAGAGCAGAAATCAACGAAGTGGAAACCCAAAAAAGAATCCGAAAGATCAACGAAAGCAGAAGTTGGTTCTTTGAAAAAATAAACAAGATTGATAGACCATTGGCAAAACTCACAAAGCAAAAGAAAGAGAGAAACTTGATAACGCGTATTAGAAATGAAAAGGGGGAGATCACTACAGATACTGCAGAGATTCAAAGGGTATTCAGAGAATACTTTGAGAAACTCTATGCCACTACATATGAGAACCTGGAAGAAATGGATAAATTTCTGAACGCATATAACCTTCCACGGTTGAATAAAGAAGAGGTAGCATATCTAAACACCCCCATCTCTATTGAGGAAATTAAAACTGTAATCAAAAATTTACCCAAAAACAAAAGCCCAGGCCCTGATGGATTCACGAATGAATTCTTTCAGACCTTTCAAGAGGAACTACTACCAATTCTGGCCAGGCTCTTTTATGAAATCGAAAAAACAGGAATACTTCCAAATAGCTTTTATGAAGCCAACATCACCTTAATACCAAAACCTGATAGAGATGCTGCCAAAAAAGAAAATTACAGACCAATATCCCTGATGAACACAGATGCAAAGATCCTCAACAAAATCCTGGCGAACAGGATCCAGTGCCTCATCAAGAAGATCATTCACTTTGATCAAGTAGGTTTCATCCCAGAAATGCAAGGATGGTTTAACATCCATAAATCTATCAATATAATACACAACATAAACAACAACAAAAATAAAAATCACATGGTCATATCAATAGATGCAGAAAAAGCATTTGATAAGGTTCAACACCCATTCTTGATGAAAACTCTCAGCAAGATAGGAATAAAAGGAACCTTTCTCAATCTAGTCAAAGCCATCTACCAGAAGCCAGTGGCAAATATTATCCTCAATGGAGAAAAACTAAAATCCTTTCCTCTAAATTCTGGTACAAGACAAGGCTGTCCTCTCTCACCACTCCTATTCAACATAGCACTGGAATTACTTGCTATAGCGATTAGGCAAGAAAAAGATATCAAGGGAATCCAGATAGGAAAGGAAGAAGTCAAGCTCTCACTGTTTGCAGATGACATGATACTCTACTTAGAAAACCCTAAAGACTCTACCAAAAAGCTTCTAGAAATAATAGATTTGTATAGCAAAGTGGCAGGCTACAAAATTAACACACAAAAATCAATGGCCTTTTTATACACTAATAATGATAGGGAAGAAATGGACATTAAGAGAACAATCCCATTCACATTAGTTCCACACAAACTCAAATATCTTGGAGTCAACCTGACTAAAGATGTGAAGGATCTATACAAAGAAAACTACAAAACACTGCTCCAAGAAATAAGAGAGGACACGCGGAAATGGAAACACATACCATGCTCATGGATTGGCAGGATCAACATCATTAAAATGGCAATACTTCCAAAAGCATTGTACAGATTTAACGCAATTCCTCTAAAGATACCCATGACATTTTTCAAAGAAGTGGATCAAATACTTCTGAAATTCATCTGGAATAACAAACAACCTCGAATAGCTAAAGCACTCCTTGGGAAAAGGAATATGGGAGGCATTACTTTCCCCAATTTTAAGTTGTATTACAAAGCAACAGTTATAAAAACAGCATGGTATTGGAATAAAAACAGACCCTCAGATCAGTGGAATAGGCTTGAGTACTCAGAGAAGGTTCCTCAGACATATAACCACCTTGTTTTTGATAAAGGAGCAAGAAATCCTAAATGGAGCAGGGAAAGCCTATTCAACAAGTGGTGTTGGCACAACTGGTTAGCCACTTGCAAAAAAGCGAACTCAGACCCACAGCTAACACCATGTACAAAGGTAAAATCCAAATGGATTAAAGACCTTGATATCAGAACTGAAACTATAAGGTATATAGAACAACATGTAGGTGAAACACTCCAGGACATTGAGACTAAAGGCATCTTTAAGGAGGAGACGGCACTTTCCAAGCAAGTGGAAGCAGAGATAAACAGATGGGACTATATTAAGCTGAAAAGCTTCTGCATCTCAAAGGAAATAGTGCCCAGAATACAAAGGCCACCCACTGAGTGGGAGAAATTATTCACCCAATACACATCAGATAAAGGGCTAATATCCAAAATTTACAAGGTACTGACAGAACTATACAAGAAAAAAACAACTAACCCCATCAAAAAATGGGGAGAAGAAATGAACAGACACTTTGAAAAAGAAGAAAGGCAAATGGCCAAAAGGCACATGAAAAGATGTTCAACATCACTAATCGTCAGGGAGATGCAAATCAAAACTACTATGAGGTACCACCTCACGCCACTGAGATTGGCACACATCACAAAAAAGGAAAACAAGCAGTGCTGGCGGGGATGTGGAGAGAAAGGAACTCTTTTTCACTGCTGGTGGGAATGCCGTCTAGTACAACCTTTATGGAAAGCGATATGGAGATTCCTTCACAAACTGGAAATTGAGCTTCCATACGATCCAGCTATACCACTCCTAGGAATATACCCAAGAAACACAAAAATACAATACAAAAATCCCTTCCTTACTCCTATATTCATTGCAGCGCTATTTACAATAGCCAGACTCTGGAAACAACCAAGATGCCCTTCAACAGATGAGTGGCTGAAGAAACTGTGGTACATATACACAATGGCATACTATGCAGCCATCAGGAGAGATGAAGTCATGAAATTTTCCAATACATGGATGTACATGGAATCTATTATGCTGAGTGAAGTAAGTCAGAGGGAGAGAGAAAGACGCAGAATGGTTTCACTCATCTATGGGCTTTAAGAAAAATGAAGGACATTTTTAACAGTATCTCAGAGACAAGAGAGATGAGGGCTGGTAGGTGCAGCTCAGGACATGCAGCTCATCACATAGAGTGATGAGTGCAGTTGCAGAGATGACTACACTGAAAACTATCATAAAATGTGAATGAATGAGGGAAGTAGAAAGCCTGTCTCGAGTACAGGTGTAGGGGGGTAGGGAGGAGGGAGATCTGGGAAATTGGTGGTGGGAATGTTGCACCGGTGAAGGGGGGTGCTCTTTACATGACTGTAATCATACAACTATAATCATGTTTGTAATCACGGTGTTTAAATAAAGATAAAAAAAAACTCCCCCAGCAAATATTCTAGAAGCAGTTCTCTGATGGTTTATAAACCAATAATGAATTAATAAAATATATTTAAAAATAAATAAAGTGGGACTGGAGAGATCATATATGGGTTTGGAGCTTGTCTTGTTCACAATTGGCTCTGTTTGTATTCCCAGTCCCTAAAGTACTGCTGGGAGTAATCCTTGAAAACAGTTGGGACTAAGCCCTGAACATGGTTAGGAGTAGCTCCCCCCAACTAAAATAAATAAATATAAAATAAATAAAATGGGGAGTGATCCTGGTTGAAGGTGAGAGATGATTCCTGAGATTGTGCAAAGTAAATAGTGTTCTGGGTTGAATCAGCACCTAACTGAGCAGACTTGTGTGGAGAACAAGACCAAGTTGATGACTGAAAAGACACATACCAGTAGGCAAGAGCAGCAGTAAAAATAATCAGGGCTTAATCGATGGGGCCGAGTGAAAGCACAGTGGAGAGGGTGCTGGTCTTGCACTCAGCAGGCCCAAGTTTAATCCCCGGCATCCCAAATGGGTCTCCCAAGCCATCAGGAATGATTTCAGAACACAAAGCCAGGAATAACATCTGAGTGCTGCTGGCTATGGTGCAAAAAACAAACAAATAAATAAAGCATTCATTTCTAAAAAAAAAAAAAAAAGGCACTACATCTATGGTTGGAGAGATAATTTAGTGGGTCAAGTAATTGAATTGCAACCCAGGTTTGATCTCAGGCACCCCATTTGGTCACCTGAGCACCATCTAAAATGATTCCTGAGTGCAAACCCCTGGTCACAGCCAGGTGTGACACACACACACACACACACACACACACACAAACACACACACTAAAAAATAAAAAGAGCATAACATCCCTGAAATTCATTTGGAACAATAGACACCCACGAATAGCTAGAGCAACCCGTGGGAAAAGGAGTATGGGAGGCATCACTTTCCCAAATTTTAAATTGTATTACAAAACTATAGTCATTAAAACAGCTCAGTACTGAAATAAAGACAGATCCTCAGATCAGTGGAATAGACTTGAGTATTTAGAGAATGTGCCCCAGATATACAACCAATTAATCATTGATAAAGGGGCAAAACATGCAAAATGGAACAAGGAAAGCCTCTTTCACAAGTGGTGTTGGAGCAACTGATCAGCCGCTTGCAAAAAAAAAAAGCGAACTCAGACCTCCAGCTAACACCATGCACAAAGGTCAAATTCAAATGGATTAAAGACCTGGATATCAGATCTGAAACCATAAGGTATATAGAACAACACATAGGTAGAACACTCCATGACATTGAGACCAAAGGCATCTTCAAGGCAGAAACAGCACTTTCCATACAAGTGGAAACAAAGATAAACAGATGGGACTTAGTTAAGCTGAGAAGTTTCTGTACTTCAAAGGAAATAGTGCCTAGGATACAAAAGCCATCCACAGATTGGGAGAAACTATTCACCCAATTCCTACCAGACAAGGGGCTAATATCTAAGATATACAAGTGACTGAGAGAACTTAACAAGAAAAAAAAAAAAAACCTCTAACCCCATCAAAAAATGGGGAGAAGAAATGAACAGGCAATTTCTAAAAGAAGAAATACAAATGGCCAAAAGGCACATAAAAAAATGCTCTACATCTAGACAAATGTATTTTGGAGGAAAGAGGATTGTTGAGAGAATAGATGGATGGATGGATGGATGGATGGATGGGTGGATGGATGGATGAGTGGGTGGGTGGGTGAGTGGATTGGTCGGTGGATGAATGGATAAATGGATGTTTGCATCGATGAATGGTTGATAAATGTATGGGTGAGTAGAAGGGTGATTGAATATTGAAAAGATGAGTGAATAGGTGAATGAATGAATGAATGTATGTATGGATGGATGGATAGATGGATGGATGGGCTGATAGGTATAGGCGTAGATGAATGAATAGATCAAGGGCCAGACAGATGGTTATATATAGCTTTTCCAAGACAATTTTTGTTGGGCTACAGGTGGTTATTTAAGACAGTCAATTTGCATGGAACAATTTATTCTTTTTTCATGCTGTTAAAGCAAATTGGTATGTAATTAGATTTATATACTGAATAATCTCATTTGCATACCCAATTAAAAAAATGCTCTACATCACTAATTATCAGGGAGATGCAAATCAAAACAACAATTGTTATCATCTCACGTCACAGAGACTGGCACACATCACAAAGACCAAGAACAATCTGTGCTGGTGGGGATGTGGGGAGAAAGGAACTCTCATTCATTGCTGGTGAGAATGCCCCATTATGGAAAACAATATGGAGATTTCTCAAAAAACTGAAAATTGAGCTCCCATATGATCCAGCTATACCTCTCCTAGGGATATGCCATAGGAACACAAAAATGAAACACAAAAATCTCTTCCTCATACCTATATTCATTGCCACACTATTTACAATAGCTAGACTCTGGAAACAACCAAGATGCCCTTCAACAGCTGAATGGCTAAAGGAGCTGTGGTACATATACACAATGAAATATTATGCAGCTGTCAGGAGAGTTGAAGTCATAAAATTTCCCTATACATGAATGGACATGGAAACTATCATGCTGAGTAAAATAAGTCAGAGGGGGAGAGAAACACATACAGAATAGTCTCAGTTATCTATGGGTTTTAAGAAAAATAAAAGGGGCCGGGCGGTGGCGCTGGAGGTAAGGTGCCTGCCTTACCTGCGCTAGCCTAGGAGACGGACCGCGGTTCGATCCCCCGGCATCCCATACGGTCCCCCAAGCCAGGAGCGACTTCTGAGCGCATAGCCAGGAGTAACTCCTGAGCGTTACCGGGTGTGGCCCAAAAACCAAAAAAAAAAAAAAAAGTTATTGTAATAACGCCCAGAGATGAGGGCCAGAAAGACTGACTCACAATATGAAGCTCACCTCAAGGAGGAGTGAGTGCAGTTAGAACACTAAAACTATCATGACAATGTTAATGAGAGAGAGAAGTAGAATGCCTGTGTCTAATGTAGGCAGGGGGTGTAGGTGGAGGGATATGGAGTAAACTGGTGGTGGGAATGTTGCACTGGTGAAGGGGGGTGTTCTTTTTGTGACTACAATCCAACTACAGTCATGTTTGTAATCACGGTGTTTAAATAAAGATAAAAAAGAGCAGGGCATCTATTGCATTTCCCTTTTATATTTATTTCTGTGCCCTTGTCCCATCACTAGCAAAAATAACAACTAAAAAATGTACATGCTCTTTAGAATGGATTTGCCACTGGATCATCTCTAATGACATCTGCTCTGCCCATTCTCCTCTCTTATCATACCAACACCTTTCTCAATATGAAACCTCTGAACAAAGGAATAAATGGCATTAGAAGTTAGACTCATGGGCTCGGAGAGATAGCACAGCGGCGTTTGCCTTGCAAGCAGCCGATCCAGGACCAAAGGTGGTTGGTTCGAGTCCCGGTGTCCCATATGGTCCCCCGGGCCTGCCAGGAGCTATTTCTGAGCAGACAGCCAGGAGTAACCCCTGAGCACCGCCGGGTGTGGCCCAAAAAAAAAAACAAAAAAAAACAAAAAAGAAGTTAGACTCATGCAAACATCATTTCAGTTCTTCAGTGCTTACCAACATTTAATTTCATCTACTGGTGTTTGCTTCATCTTCCTTGTTGCCTCTACAGCAAGACTGTCTGAGGATAAGAAAGCCTCATCCATTGGAATAGTGGCCCATTGACATTCATGTGGTCCCGCCCAGTAACTTCAAGCTAGTGCATGCTTGTATCTGTTCCATGATGCCTAAAAGAAATCTTTCCCAGGATCACAAAGAGAGTGAATTCCAGATCTGACTGGTGATTATTTCCTTAGAACAGGTAACCAAGCCCAATAAAATCACACAGTGCCAACAATGTTGGAAAGAAGTTCGCCAAATCAGTTGTCTGGGTTGAAATCTATTCATTTAATTTTACCTTCATTAAACTGGTTTATTTGCCCATTGCCACAGTTCAGACACAACCATGGAAACTTCTTTACTCAGAATAGCATATAATGAAGAGTTTTTACATAGATTAGGAAATGAAAAAATAAATTTTGGGGGGTTTTGGGTCACACCCAGCAGCACTCAGGGTTTACTCCTGGCTCTACACTCAGAAATAGCTCCTGGCAGACTCCTGGGACCATATGGGATGTCAGGATTTGAACCACCATCCTTCTGCATGCAAAGCAAAAGCCCTACCTTAATGCTATCTCTCCAGCCATGGAAATGGAAATTTATAAAGTTCTGTAAAATGGACATAACTTACTAGTTATGTCAAAGATTCATAGGAATATCTAAAATTGCCCTTCAAACACACACTTTCCAGTTCCATATTCAGCATCGAAAAGAAAGTTGCTGTGCATTCATTATTTATGTCAATTTAAAATTTCTTCAGAATGGAACCAAAATCCTTATTCATAGTCATTTTCAAGTGTTGGGTACTAGAATTTTTTGCTGAAATTGTTGATAATTTTGTTAATCAAGTTCACATTTAGATAATGTTAAAAAGTGTCTACCTAAACAAGGTTTCAAAGTTCATTTTCTGGAATTCAAGTGTGCAAATAACTGCATTGTGATAAACACGTAAGTATAATTCTGCTGGAGGTTTTCTTTTTTTAGCCATAAATGATCAGATTTGTTAATTAGTCAAAAAATGTGGTAGTCCTTAGAGAGAGAGGACTTAAATACTGAACAAAAATGCTGTTTAAACATTAATGATAAAACTTTAAAATATTTAGGGACAAATTAGCAGATTATAACACGAGGACTCTTGCAAATATTTCTTTGGCTGAATTAAAAATATATACATGCAGCTCTATAATTCCTGGAGTTCTGATACAAGATAATTAGCAGGAAATAAGGGAAAATATAAATATAAGATTCTATTTAGGGCCAAAAGAATTTTTTGACAGCATTTTACTTTGTACTAATTATTCAAATAAGCATAGTTGAAAAAATATAAATTCCTGATGTATCCCCTTTATGAACACACCTCTCAAATATAAATTAAAACACTGAGCCTTCCTGTTTTTATTTTTATTTATTTATTTTTGGAGGGTTTTTTTTGGGGGGTCACACCCATAGGCGCCCAGGGGTTACTCCTGGCTCTGTGCTCAGAAGTTGCTCCTGGTCCCTTGTTTTTATTTTTAAACATACCCCTGCACACTTTCTACCACTCATAGGTTATTGAAAATTATTCAATGTTGTGGCTACAGACTGACATTATTATATTTGAGCAAAAATGAAATAAAGTTCTTGGAAGCTTCTAGTATATAGTAGACTTTCAAGAATGAAGCTTTAGTTTTTTTTATGAAACTGGAAATAATTTATTTAAATTTTTATTTTCAAAAATTAAAAAATATATGTTTGTAAAATATCAATACATTTATTTTGTGTGAGCAGTGACATCCATCCTTACAATAGCTCCAGAGTCAATAACTAGCAGCAAACACTTTATTTTCTCTTCTTTAGCAAATGTTGACAAGACATCCAGTATTCTTAGCCTCAGTTAAGATGGGAAAAGTTGCCTTGACATCTTCAAGGAGGAAACAGCACTTGCCAATCAAGTGGAAGCAAAGATAAACATATGGGACTATATTAAGCTGAGAAGCTTCTGCATCTCAAAGAAAATAATGCCTAGGATACAAAAGCCACCCACAGAATGGGAGAAGCTATTCACCCACTTCCCATCAGATAAGGAACTAATATCTAAGATATACAAGGGACTGACAGAACTTTACAAGAAAAAAAAACGTCTAACACCATCAAAAATTGGGAAGAAATAAACAGACACGTCCTCAAAGAAGAAATACAAATGGCCAAAGACACATGAAAAAATGCTCTACATCATTAATCATTAAGGAAGATGCAAATCAAAACAACAATGAGGTACCATTTCACACCACAGAGATTGGCACACATTACAAAGAACAAGAACAATTCATGCTGGTAGGGATGTGAGGAGAAAGGAGCTCTCATTCACTGCTGGTGGGAATGCCGTCTAGTCCATCCCTTAGGGAAAAAATATGGAGATTCCTCAAAAAACTGGAAATTGAGGTCCCATATGATCCAGCTATACCACTCCTAGTGATAAACCCTAGGTACACAAAAAAGCAATACAAAAATCCCTTCCTCACACCTCTATTCTTTGCCACACTATTTAGAATAGCCAGTCTCTGGAAACAAACAAGATGCCCTTCAACAGATGAATTAGTAAAGAAACCGTGGTACATATATACACAATGGAATATTATGTAGCTGTCAGGAGATGAAGTTAGGAAACTTTCCTATACATGGATGTACATGGAATCTATTATGCTGAGTGAAATAAGTCAGAGGAAGAGAGAGAGAGACATGAAATAGCCTCACTCATCTATGGGTTTAAGAAAAATAAAGGACATTATTGAAATAATTTCCAAAGGTGACCGGTTCACCCTATGAAGCTCACCACAAAGAGTGATGAGTGCAGTTAGAGAAATAACTACGCTGAGAACTATCATAACAATGTCAATGAATGAGGAAAGTAGAAAGTCTGTCTCAAATACAGGTGGGGAGGAAGAGGGAGATGGGAGCATTGTTGATGGGAATGTTGCACTGGTGAAGGGGGGGGGGAGTGTTCTTTTTATGACTGAAACCCAACTACAATCATGTTTGTAATCACAGTCTTTAAATAAAGATATTATTTTAAAAATAATACTGATATAAAAATAAACCACAAATTCTATAACCAGAAAAGAAAAGAAAAGTTGCATTGGACAAAGTTACAATACTTCACTTTCAAGAAAATAGAGATTCAGAGGCAAAGCTACCACAGGACTAAGCTGCATTTCCAAATTTACAGAGAGGCCACATGTATTTGGCCTTTTCATACAGAGGTGTGAGATAGTTCTATCATATTCAAACCTTCTTTTTTTTTTTTTTTTTTTGGTTTTTGGTTTTTGGTTTTTGGGCCACACCCGGCGGTACTCAGGGGTTACTCCTGGCTGTCTGCTCAGAAATAGCTCCTGGCAGGCACGGGTGACCATATGGGACACCGGGATTTGAACCAACCACCTTAGTTCCTGGATCGGCTGCTTGCAAGGCAAACGCCGCTGTGCTATCTCTCCGGGCCCTTATTCAGACCTTCTTACATGACCCATCTATCTTGTACCATCACTGAAATCACTGAAGCAAGAGAAAGGAAATTAATATTATAATATAAAAACATGGGTGATTAGCTCTCTAACTGGTTTTATGTCTTTATCAAATACCATTTTTATTTGCTAAGTCTTTATAAATACAAATAAGCTAACTCAAATATGTACTGAGGAGAGAAACAATTTTTAAATAAGAATGAATATTCATTGTGCAATTGTGAATAATAATATTCATGATAGTAATTTACCAATAATGCCCAATAACATCTCCTGAATCTTTCCAGCTGTATCAAAGGAATAATTATGATTAATCTTGACATAGCTTTAGGATTATTGTATATGTATTATGTATCTCATGGTGATTCAATTAAATTTTTCTCACCCACCCTCCTCAATTAAAGAATTTATTAATAAAAAATTAACAAGGTATCAATAAAGCCAAACTATTTATCTCTGCCAATACTGTAACAGCTGTATATATCATTCTTTTTGGAGGAGGCCACCTTGCAGTGCTCAGGGATAATTCCTGGCTCTGTGATCAGAGATAACTCCTGAGAGGTTGGGCAAAGCAATGTTGTATTAGGGACTGAGCTGAGACAGATTTCATGCAAGGCAAGTTCTCTATCTCCTATATTATTGTTCTGCCCCCCCATATGTCATTCTTAAATGCCTCTCCTGAAAATTCATTCATATATCATACATCCACCCACCCTCATATAACTTCCAGACACAAGAGAAAGTTGAAGGGAAAATTCAGGAGATTTGGGTGGGCAGGATAAAAAATCAGTGACTTTAAATGCTGCCTTAAAACCATAAGTTCTCAAGTTCAATGTCCAGTAGTCAACTCCATCCAGTATCATTCTGGCAACTCTGGTGTTTTCATCTCTTATAACACATTGATACTGAAACTGGCTTCTGGCCACACATGGTATCAATAATCACCACAATCCAGTGTATTAAGCACTGCAACCAAAGGGTGCAGCCTTAAGAAAGCAGTATAGTCAAGAAGTGTTACTATTTAGAAAGTGATGATGGAAGACCCAGATAATCAAGGCCATCTATTGGTCTTTTCATGAAATATTATTTATATAAGGCATATGCTGTTTAATTGGTCAATTCCACATAACCTCTTTTAAATTGGACATAACCTAGCAGAGAGTAGACACAGCTAGTGTAGAGATATATAATATATATGAACTCAGGTCATTGTATAAAGGAGCAGACAGATGGCAAAAGCAGATGATATAAATGACTCAGTAGACAATGAGGAGAGTAAAGAGAAAGGGAGAGAAAAGAACTATCAAGAAAATGTGATATTTTAGATAATCCCATGACAATATATTGCAAGGGTAGAGAAACCCTGTATCTCTTAGGCCAAGGGGATTCCCGTTACGGATGACCCCAATATTTACTGTGCCTATGCAGGGGAGGGGAAGAGACAAAAAACACTAAATAATCCTTCTTTTTTATTTTTATTTTTTATTATTTTTTATTTAGTTTTTGTCGATTTCTTTGTTTTGGGGTAGATATTGAAGTAGTTGTCCATTTTTTTAATTATATATTTACTTTTTCTTTCTTCTTTTCTCTTCTTCCTCTTTGCGCCCTGTCATATTTCCTGTCTCAAGACCATGGCAACTATGTGGTGCATATTTTTAGTGCTGCAGTGCTCACTGGATATCTTATTTGATTCCTCTTTTTGAACTGTTGTGGTGTCTCACCTTCTTCTTTTCTTCATCGTCCCTCAAACCAAGGATGAGAGCCTCTAGACTATAATGACTCTGCTCATAGTTGGCGTAGTCGATTTTTACCCCATTATATTACCTTTCTCTTCCTCAAACAAAACCACATAACTTGAACTTTCTAGTCTCGCCTCCCACTTGGAGGGGGCAGTAATGGAGTCACCAAGACCAAACAGTTATAAGACCACTAAGTAATAAACTAGACACAGAAGGGACCATGTCCCTGGGGGGGAGAGTGGAGGATATGGGAGGCAGGATGGGAGCAGTTGTGGGAGGACAATTCAGTGGTAGAAATCCCCCTGATTCAATGTAAATATGTACCTGGAATATTACTGTGAACAATATGTAAGCCACTATAACTAAAATAAAAATTATATTAAAAAGATGTGATATTTAAATTACTATTTTATTTTATTTTTTATTTTTATTTTTTTATAAATCAGACCTTTATTAGTGTAAGTTATTCACAGTCAAAGTTTGGGGATTAAAAAGGGCAATTGGCATTTAAAATTAGTCAAACTCTAAATCACAGTGACCCAAATAAAACACTGTTTTAGTCATTCTGATTTTAAAACAATTTATCTATCTTATTTCCAAAATTAAAAAATGTTTAAATATTAACATAACAATACATTGTGAAACAAAATGTTACTATTTATAATGCCTGTTTAAAAATTAAGGTGATGTAGCTACAAGGGTAAAAAGAAAGGCAATGCAACTTAATCGCTCAAAAACCATTTCCACATAGCCTTCCATATATTCCTTTTTCTCAAGTGAAATTGCTTAAAGTATTGGCTAATCCTTTAAACTCTCTTTAAAATTTTGGAAGACTCTCTTCTTTAAAGATTATCTGTCCTACTTTGAATTTAAGTTTGAAGTTATTCTTTTGTACCATGCTATAAATGATAAATACTGAATATATGAATATATACTGAATATAGATCAACATACATTTTCTTTCTGTTGTATGCCATTTTTTTTTTAATTTTTATTGTGACCAAAGTGCATTACGAATCTTTCACTGCATCATTTATGGTACATAGTGACAATGAATGAGGGGCATTCCCACCAATGTAGAGGGTCCTGTTTCTGCCACAAATACTTTGGAGAGTCAGCCCACAGAAATAGATCAACACGAGCTATAAAGTAAAGAGCTGTTATAATGAAGACACCAGACTGCTAGTTTTAAATTTCATCCCCAAGATTCCCAAGTTAGGCAAATCCAGCATTTACAGTATGACCCTTTACAAACATGTGCTTGAGCTCCTCAGCCAATACTAATCCCAGAAGGTATGTGGACTCAATTAAAGACTTTCAATAGAACAATGAAAAAGAAAGTACAATAAATACAGGTTGGAGACTGTGTCTCTTGGGAACCACTAAAGAATCAGGAAGATATTTAATTTACCTGATAACAAAACTTTATCTAAGATGGAGATGATAATATTGATTTCACTGCAAAATTAGAATAAGATCCAACTGAGAAATGTTTATGAGCACTTAGGGTTTTTTTGTTGTTGGTTTGGTTTGGTTTTGGGCCACACCAAGTTGTGCTCAGGATTTATTCTTGAATCTCAGAAATCACTCCTGGCAGGCTCAGGGGACCTGATATAGGATGCTGGAGATCAAAACTGGATCATCAGCACCAGACCCACGCACCCAACCAGCTGTACTATCTCTTTGGCCGAAGTGTGAACACTTTGTTAAGAAATGAGTATAACGAATTATGTGCTGTGTGACATAGTTCTATGTTAACTTTTGTGACTGAAAAAGAACAGTGGATAGAGCTTCTGCTGATTGAAGAGGGCTGGATGAAAGAGTGGTAACTGTTTCTCTCATGATTTCTTTTTTATGCTTCTACTGCTAATATCTTTATTTTCTGTTTCAAAATATATCATGATACTCATTATTTAAAGTTAAAATGTTTACAAAGTTCCCTCTACTTGAACTCTGCCCTATATTGACAGCCTTTGTATATTACGTCATCTATAGTTCTCTAAAAAATTAGTGAAGGGTAAATGAGAAGCTTCTAGAAGAAATACACTAAAGCTTGCAAGGAAGGAGAACAGAGACAGAATTGTTTCCTCAATGAGCACAAAGAAAAAAAAAGAAACTGTCCAGACTGCATGTAATGACAGAAATATCTTCAAAATTTTAAAACATGATCTTGAAGTTAATTTAAGTTTTGTTTTACTTTTTAATTACAAAAGTTTTTCAATAACAAATTTCAAAAATAGTTCCTTCTGAGAAAAAAATTCAGTGAAGACTTTTTTTTTTTGGTTCTATGAATCCTGGCCTTTTTGTTGCATTCTTTACCTTTCTAAAGAGTATGATCTAATTACTTTCTCTATTTGAAAAGCCAAGATGAATGAGGAAATGGCCATATGTAAGGTCCTTTAAAAGAAATTTGCTCTTTTCTAACATAAGGCAGCAGTAATTGGGTGGAATGCAATGGCCATTTTTCTTATTAGCAAAAGTCCTTATTAGCAAAGTTCTGCCTGAGCAGAATTTTGAAAATCAAGTAAAAAAAAATAACCTTTATAGACATAGGCAACCACATAATTCATGCCTTAAATTAGAGTGCCTAGGCAGGGACCGGAAATTAAGATAAATACAAAGATGTCTGTCCTAGAGGAACATTGAATTGCTAGGGGATATATGCTTAGATACAAAGAAAGTTTTTTTTTTTTAATCATTATCAAGAGACACATTCATTCACTTCAAACCACTACTTAATGTGCTCTAAAATTATTGAAAAAAATAAACTAGTAGGCCTGGGATGACTATTGGGGGGAAGTATTACCTTTTCAAGGGTGAGGCTACAAGCTTGATCTCCAGGACCACCCACATATGTACAGCACATTCCTTCAGCTTTTATCTGGGAATCCTGGTGTTACAATAGAGTATGAGAAAGTATCAAGGACAGGAATGCAATCCTCATCACAAACATGTGTGAACACTGCAACTTAAAGCGTATAACCTTTGGTGAGTATCCCAATCAAACCAGAGTGAGGCCTCTCCACTCCCCCTCCCCAAGTCATTACAGCAACATAAAGAAGAGAAGAGGAATGTTTCATTGTTTGGGTTTGGGGTTTGCATTACTCTCTACTTGGTGCTTAGAGATTGCTCCTGGTGGTGCTGGTGAGGGAATGACCATGTAGTGCTGCAACCAAACCCATGCCTCTTGCACACAAAGCATGGGCTCTGATAGGTAAGTGGGTGGATTAAACTAAGATTAATCTGGCAAGACTGTGCTTTAGAAAAGGCGAAAGGAAAGTAAGAAAGAAAGAAGAAAGAAGAAAGAAAGAAAGAAAGAAAGAAAGAAAGAAAGAAAGAAAGAAAGAAAGAAAGAAGAAAGAAAGAAAAGAAAGAAAGAAAGAAAGAAAGAAAGAAAGAAAGAAAGAAAGAAAGAAAGAAAGAAAGAAAGAAAGAAAGAAAGAAAGAAAGAAAGAAAGAAAGAAAGAAAGAAAGAAAGAAAGAAAGAAAGAAAGAAGAAAGAAAGAAAGAAGAAAGAAAGAAAGAAAGAAAGAAAGAAAGAAAGAAAGAAGGAAAGAAAAAAGAAAGAAGAAAGAAAGAAAGAAAGAAAGAAAGAAAGAAAGAAAGAAAGAAAGAAAGAAAGAAAGAAAGAAAGAAAAAGAAAGAAAGAAAGGAAAGAAAAAAGAAAAGAAAAGAAAAGAAAAAAAACTAAAGCAAAATTTTTGTAGAAATTGTTATACTTAGCTATGGGGTTTTTAAGTCATTGTCTGGAGGTGTACCAAACAATTTTTGCTAGTTGATTATTTTATTGCTTGTTTTGTTTGTTAACTTTAGGTGGCTTGTATGTTATTTTGACATCTATGATGGTGTGTTCCTTCTATGGAGACAGCTTTGAAAAATTTGAAGGTGTTGTGCAGTACAGAAATTTTAACTTCTGTGGCTAAAATGGTAGCAGCTCTGGAGCATGGTGATAAAGTTATAATGGTCAAAAGTTCAGAAAGCAGTGGGAGGGTGCCCATGCTCACTAGGACAAAGTCATGGTGATCTCTGCCCCAAGCTGGCATGCCTGGAGTTTTAGTCAGTCTCTTGGGAGATCCGTAGTAAGCAGCGAAGTTGGGCTGTTAGTGAGCCAGTGATTGTGGGTTGTGAGTGCAGCTCTGGAACTTCAGTAAGACAAGAACTTTGCCTGCTCCTCCTCCCTAGAGTGCCCCAGTTTTTAGCTGTGAATCTGGTGTACCCATGATTTTTTGCAATTTGGTTTACATATGTTCAAGAATAAAACGAGTCTAGGGAACTGGTCCATGAGTGAACAACATTTATTTTTAGTTCTTAAAGTAGATTGACTTGCTGAAACTAATTTATACACACAGCACTCATCAGTTTTAAGTGTACTGTTATGTATTTTCTTTTAGGGAATTCATTGTTGTAAAACTGTCACCTTTGTGCAGGACTAGAATATTCTCAGCCTCTCAGAAATTTCCCTCACAACCTATGTAGTTCTTCTCTGCTGCCGTCCTTAGCACCAGTCAACCATGATCTGCTTTCTGTCTCCTTAAATTTGCCTTTTCTGTACATTTCTAATAAATCCAATCATGCAACAGGGAGTCTCTGTGCCTGGGTATTTTTAACTTAGCACAGTGTTTCTGATATATGCTATTGAATATATAGTGATAATTTGTTTTTATTTGTCTATTTGACGAGACAAAATTGGCTTTGTTCAATGCAAGACAAGTACCTTACCTCTTCTAGTATATCTCAGACCCGTTTGATGCTTGGGATGTATATGCTAGATATTCACTCATAGATTAAAAATTAGCATTGTTCCCAGTCTGAGGCTAACTATAAATATTCTATAATTAGTATCTATGAAGTAATTATTTTTTGAACACACCCAGCATTGCTAGGGCATACTTTTAGCTCTGTACTCAGGGATCATTCCTGGTGGGGCCCTGGAAATCATATGGGGTGCCAGAGATTAAATCCAGTCAGCCAAGTGTAAGATAAATACCCTACCCTACTGTACTATCTCTCTAGATCTATGTGCTTGCCCATCTGTAGACATAAGGCTTCACTTCACTTGAATACCTTTCTGGAAGAGAGGTTGTTGTGTTCTATGGAAAATTTATATGTGGCTTTTTAAAAACTGCCAAGTTTCTTTCTAGAACACAGTATCAGTCCCCTGTAGCAATATTTGAGCTTTCTGTGTCTCCCCACACTCCATGTAACAGAATTGGTCTTCTTGGTTGTCACTCTTCTGGAGGTACAGTGGTGTCTCATTGTGATTCCAATTTTCCTAACAACTACTAGGTGATCTCATACTCATCTGCCTAGTGACTGTTAATGCTGCCTCTGATCTTATACACATTTTGTAATTGGATTATCTTCCTATTGTTCTTTGTGACTCCATCAGTCCCGAGATTAGAAAACATTTTATTCAGCCTCTAACTTGTCTTTTTTCCTTTTTTTTAAATGGTATCGTTTGAAGCACAGACTTTTAAAAAATAAAGTCCAATTTGTCAATTTTTCTTTTATTGAATTTTACTTTTGGCATTTTATTTAAGACCTCTTTTCTCATCCCAAAGTCACAAGGTTTACTCTTACATTTCTCTCAAAGATGCTTTTTAATTTTAGCTGTTACATTTAACTATGGTTCGTTTGCATTTGAATGTTCTAGAATCTAGATGATATAAAGTTAAGATCTTATAAAGTCAGGATTTAACATCAATTTGTTACATGTGGACATGCAATTATCTAATAGTCAACCTTATTTAAGAGATTGAAAAGATACTAAAGGAAGGAAGATATTTACCTTCCATGTGTTACCAAGGGAACAAAGAACAGGAAAAGGTAGGAAGTAATAAAGAACAAAAGTCCTAGAAGAGGAAGACTAGGCCAAAGACTCATATTTGGATCAATAGCCAAGCTTAGAGGAATGTGGGCTGATGAACTTCTGTCCTATTGGGACCTTTGGTTTTGGATAGAAAAAGCACAGAAAGAAGAATCCTGTGAAAGAGATATGAGGGTATGTGTCATTCTAATGTGGAGAGAAAAATACTATGCTGTTCTTGAGGATGACTAGGCCTTGTCAGGCATCCATCCGAGGCAGAAGGGTTGCATTCTCAAAGGGATAGCAGAAAACTTAAAATTAGAAAATCATGGAAGTATAGTGTTCCTCACTCTCTATGCAGAGAGGACCTAGAGCCTGATCCCTATCATAGCAATTCTAGCCCAGATGAGAGGTGAGCAAAAGTGAGACATTTCTTAGATCTCACATATATAAATAAAGTAAGGACTAGAGCTGGAATTTTCCTTTCTTTATTCTCCTTTTATTTCTCTTTGTTGTTGTTATTGTACTGCCATAAGAGGAATCACACTTTTTGGTTGTACTCCAAAGTACAAAGGGCCTGAACACTTTAGTTATGGTTTTTGTGTATACTTGGTGGTAACACACTGGAAATGAGTCACTTTGTAGTGGTGCTGAAAAGCCTAAAAAGCAGATCTGCTAGGCTTGCACTCAGGCAAGTGAGATGGTACAGGGATCAAACTCTTCATTGCAAAGCACAAGCTCTACTCAATGAATGATCCCCACCCAAGTATTACCATTTTTTATTTTCATTTAAAAGCTTTTAGCTATAAAAAGCAATTCATATAGATTAAATAGCCATGTCAACTCACTTCAGTCATTCGAAATTTGTTTTAGTTATTTCAGATTCACTGTTTCCATGTAATATACTTTTTAAAAATAAATTGGCATTGTTTGTAATAACTGCCATTCTTTCCCTTTTAATTATTTTGTTGTTGTTGTTATTATTATTATTATTATTATTATTATTATTATTATTATTTGCTATAATGATCAACCTCAGAGTCACATAACTGAAAAACCCAAGTTGTACTCCTGAGGTACAACATGATCTCATCTTTCACTTTTTATTTCAAAAATCCCTTCTAGCACCATGAGAAGTGATGATACTAGGCTTGTCCTTTCAACCCTTTCCCCTTAATCTTTTAATCCATGCCACTAATTAACCCCTTAGAGTGATATGAGTCTCTTTCCCAAATTAGGTTGGCACATTTGTATAAGACCTTCAGCTGTTCCAGATATAGCTAAGCTCTTGTCTAGTAGTTAATTTTAGCATAGAGGCTAAAACACCCCAGAGGTGTGTGCAGGTGCATGCATTTTTACAGCTTTAAAATCTGTTTTTGCAATCCTACTTGACATCTGTAGCAAATACAGATGTTTGCCATTAGTTTCCCTTTCAACCTTGAATAAATATAATTTTTCAGGCCTTAGTTGCCTTTACCTGGAAACTAAGGAACTCTGACAACTTGATGTTTCCCTTGCACCAATATTTCTAGGTATTCCCACAGACACCTTTAGTCTATTTTGGAATAAATTAAGTTCACAAATACAAGCCAAGATCCAAAGGCAATAGATAAATCTACCAAATAGACAGAGATATGTGAGTAATAAAAATAATGGCTGTGTAGACACATTAATAAAAAATAACAACACCTTTCAAACAAAACTTTTAAATTCTTAAACACATGAAATGTATTTTCATTAGCAACTAGTTTGCAGCAGATGTGATTTTTCATCTTAAGCAATACATGCAGTCTTTTTTTTTTTCTGAGCCACACATAGCAGAAAATATGTGCCTTTGGTCCTGTTATGAACACATACTTCTGGAAATGACAGTTTTGGAGACAGGTGCAAAGTCATCAATAACAGCCACTGGGAAGGACAAAGAGGAGGAAGGATCATTTCCCTTTGTGAAGAGCAAGACCCCAGATGGCAGGATTTGAGAAAAATCCCTTGCATCTTTATAAACACCTGCTCTCGAGAACGAAATAGTTTCGGAAACTTAGATCAACTTGGCAGAATGAAAGTTGCATAATTTGTGTGCCCATCAACCAAAACAGATTGAAACTGAGGCCCATCATCCTGAATGATGTGTCCTCAAGGCATTCCAGGGAGTTTTCTGGAAAGAACCCTGGTCTAGTTCTGTGGCTCCTGCCTTATCTTTTCCTTTGCTGCAGTTCAGTCACAACACACACAGACTTAAAAGTACTTACTGCAAGTTGGCAAGTGACTTAGGAAATAGGTGATATTTTAGCATGTAGTTTCAAAGATAGCATTTCCTCTTTTTTTTGTCAGCCTGCAGAAGTCAGAATTCTGTAATATGAATACCTTTAAAGACAAAGGCATAACTCCCACCCCTGCTCCCCATAAATTTTGTCCCATCTTAAGAAGCAATGCATGTAGCTTTTAAAATCCAATTTTGGAAGTAGGAACAGATGATTTATAACAAGCATATATGTGAGTTTATATATATTTTTAGGACCTAGTGAAAAATGGTTTTATAGTGAGGGAAAGCACTGTCTAATTCTGACATGAACTAATGGAAAAGTGTTGGGTGAACCTTTTAATTTGACTCAGTTTGAATTTTCTCAGCCAGAAATATCAAGTGCTTCAAAGAAATGATCTCTACACATCCTGGTAATTCTAATAAGTTGGGTCTATATTTATTATTTGTTCTTTGTAGCAATAAACACTCAAGCTTTTATGGATGAATATTTACCCATTAGGACAAATGCTGAGAAAATTTCAAATTCAGGCAGAGCAGTTGGAAGGAGTAAAAGAATATGTGAGCATTTGACTGTGGCAGAAATGGAAAAGAGTAAAGTCGAATGACTTCTTGTGTTTTCTGTCAGTGTCACAACAAAATCAAATGGTAGAATTAGCCTTGAATCCCAGACAAATCAACACCAAGGAAGCAATCACTTAGCACTGAATGAGTGCTGAAAAAAATTTTGAGTGAATTGCTCAATAAAATAAAAGTTTATCTGATCAATAAAGAGAAGAAATTTTAGCCAATTAGTATGAAAAAACTTAACCCCACAAAATAGAGGTATAGTATTATTCAGTGGAGATAAAATTCTTCGTTTTTACTAATTTTGGGGACACCTTGAGATTAATCCAGAAGCAGGTATCTCCTCTGTCTCTACCTTTATTTCTGATCCTCTTTGTAAGTTTTAGAAGGAGCTAAGAAAACTTTCACCCATGATTTAGGCAGAAAATGACATAGTTACAAGAACTGTGTTGGATTCATGGAGCCAGAGTGGTGGCACAGTGGTAGGGCGTCTGCCTTGCAAGCGGCTGACCTAGGACAGACCGAAGTTTGATCCCCCCGCCTCCCATATGGTCCCCCCAGCCAAGAGCGATTTCTGAGTGCATAGCCAGGAGTAACCCCGAGAGTCACTGGGTGTGGTCCTCCCAAAACAAAACAAAACAAAACAAAACAAAAAGAACTGTGTTGGATTCAGAAGAACTATTTCTAGGGTATGGTGCCTAGGAATAATAGGCAGGTAACTTGCTGCTGACACATTAATATATAATATATGAACAATTACTCCTTGGCATTGGTTTAATTAAGCAATGCCCAGAGCCCTGCAAGGTTAAATCCTTCCTTCCAGGGAAATTGGCCAGGTCAAAGCACCACTCTAGGGATTAAAATGTGCTCACCAGAAGCTACAGGAAAGAAAGGGCTGTGACCCAACATTTCTCTGGCATATAAGAGCCCACCTATGTCAAGTCATCTTACTTCTCTAAATATGTTTCTGATTATTTAGGTTAGGGAGCAAGCCCTGTTGCCAATAGTATGGTAATTAAGTAGAAAAAATTTGGTATGTAAAACAAAGGTAAATCATAATGATGTGACAGAGAATGGTGAGGTGTTCTCTATGTCTCTACTTCCAAACTGCCAGGTTTGATTTTCAGTCACCCATCTCTAAATCAGAAAGAATAGCCTCTTCCTCACATGCTCTTTGAGTCTGTGTTAACATAAAAGTTCCTCAAATCCAGTGGGCATTTCTCAAAAATGACCTTTTTCTTTCTGCTTCTAGTAGAGTAATTGATCTTCTCCTCCACAAATTCGTAGGCAGAAGTATTGATTTTGGCAGGTTGATTGCTTTTAGAGATAAGACTTTGACAGGGATCGATAATTTAGTGAGTCTTAACCTGCAATGACCGTTGTCCTGGCTAGCAGAGGAAATCAGGATGCAGAGGACACAGAGAGAAAACCATTCACTAATGCAGGCAAGCAAGACCAATTACATATGCACAAAGGACACCGACCTGCTGGTGTCCTTACTTCAGATTTTGTGACTCCGGAGTTGTGCGAGGAATAAAGCACATTTCTATCATTTCAGGCTGTGGTATTTCATTGTGGCAACCTTAGCAAAGTCATTCAAGCCCCAACTTCCATCTGCTGTGGGGCACATGAAAAAAAGTGCCTACTGTTGGGGGAAAAGGATCACACATCCCAAAGCATTTGTAGCATGGTAATGGAATATTGGGGATGCCTAAATTCACAAAAGAGTTTGTTCTATGTGAAGAGAAAACAAACACTGAGACTCCAACGGAAGGCAACAGGATCCTAGCAAGATGTAAATCTTGGACAAAACAAAACATTGCTTTGTGCAGGAGACAAAAGGAACCTTTCAACAGTGAATACTTAACCTACTTATGTATGAAACCAGGCATTTCTGGGATTACATGTCAAAGGGCTTAGCTCTTACTATTGCTCTCACCGAAGACTACAAGTGATAATAGAATATTAAATATTGTAATATTTAATATTAAGATGGCCATTGTTTAACTAAGGTGCTATCATTTTAAACCCTAGCTTCTTTTCTTTTTTTTTTTTTTTTTTTTTTTTTGGTTTTTGGGCCACACCCTGTGACGCTCAGGGGTTACTCCTGGCTATGCGCTCAGAAGTTGCTCCTGGCTTCTTGGGGGACCATATGGGACGCCGGGGGATCGAACCGCGGTCCGTCCTAGGCTAGCGCAGGCAAGGCAGGCACCTTACCTCCAGCGCCACCGCCCGGCCCCTAGCTTCTTTTCTTACCAGTGTTACTCATTGGAAACTTTCATAAAATTTACTATTTCTTGGAGAGAAGACAAGTGACTAGAATACAGAGAAAAAAGGTCCTAAATTATTGTCTTTCTATCCAGAACACTCTTGAGTGTAGCCATTGAAAAGCCTTGAAAGTGCTTTTCCAATGTACCATAAGCCTAATGATGAGTGCTGGAGAAGTGTCTACTCTTGCTGCTTAACTTCTGTGGACCTTGTTATGGAAACTGAAACCCATTCTAGCTTAATGATTGAGAAGCAATGCTGGCAGCAATTCAACTCTCAATGGATAACAGTGTCGCCAGGAAATCTTACCAACATTGGCACTGACCTAAATATAAGGAAATATAAATCACTGTGTTTATATTGATAACAAGATTTCTATGTATTTTCTTCAGAAGGAAAGAAAAAGCAGGGTAGGGTGGGAGATTGAAGGAGAAAAAAATGAGGTTAAAGATTAAGAGAGACTTTCAGTCTCTCACATAAAGTGCTTAAAAGTCATTATTCTTATTCTCACAAGAAAATATTCAAATTAACTGAAAAATCAATAATTTTTCTTAGTTCCATCAGAGAATTGAGCTATCAGGGCAAACTATCTTTATAAAACCAGAGTTAGGCAAACAAAGCCAGCCAAGATCTATTTATTGGGAACAGAAGTTGCTGGAAGCAAGGAACTGATATAATCCTCAAATAGTAATAGTGATAGATTTCTGTATACTGAGTATGGATGACTCAAGAGTTAAAAACTCCTGGAAGCAAGGATATTAAAGTCTATGAGGATACATATACTTTGTGGCTTTTGTTCCAGGGGTTCTGCTAGGTTCTGATAAGGATGTGGGGTATGGTAAATCTCCTGTTCAGGGATAAGGAAGGGAAAAAAATCTTTTTGAATTACACCTGAGCAAAAGTAATGATTCTGAATTAAACTTGTAACATTCTCCATGACAACAACTCTCTTCCAGATCAAAGCACTCATGACAGAGTTATATCTCAGAAAATAAATGGCTATCAGATAACTCATTGCAGACTTCTTATATGTAATGGGACAGAAGAGACTAGAAACATATTTGAAGGTGAAAATTCTTGGTGGTAGAAATGCCCCTGACTCAATGTCACTTTGTACTTAAAATACTACTATGAATGATTTGTAATCCACTTTGGTCTAAATGAAAATGATTAATAAAAAAATTCTTCTGAAGGATTGACTTGGAGATTTTCAAATAATTTCTCTTCTTACCATCTTCCCATTACATTATCAAGGCTTTCCTATAGCAATAGCTAGTTGCAACTAAAATAACTGTGGCAGAGACTCTATTAAATATAGAGATGACATGGATGGATGGACATCCGAGGACTACATGGAAGAGCAACAAATTAAGGTTCTAGAGGAAACTAAAATTGCTGGCAGAAAATACTAATTTGTTCATCTGTCTTAGTAGTTCAGATCCTATGTAAATTAACAGAAACCTTCACACTAAAAGTCTAATTGCTTCACCTCATCTTAAGCAACAAGTCGTGGCTAGTTTCAACAACAACAAAAAATTTCCTAGATGTGCCTGAAGGTAAGCAAAACAGAGCTTTGCATTATTTCTTCAAATTGCAATGATAATCTAGTTGAATAATTTGGGAGGAGGTGTTTATTTCTTTCCCCTTCCATTTCCTTTTGGCTTGTAGATCTACTGATAGATATACTGTGAATCTTATGAGTTTTCCTTTACATGTAAGTTGCTTTGCTGATCTTGTTGCTTTCAACTTTCTGTCTCTATCTTTGGGGTGTTTTCATTTTTCATTTTGATTTCAATGCATCCCAGCATTTTCCTAATGGAGTCTTTTTTTTTTCTTGCCAGGTCTCATGGATCTTGGTGCCTATTCTAAAATCTAGGAAATTTCTTCCTATGATTTCTTTTTTAAAATATATTATTTCTTCATCAAATTTACCTTCTTGTTCAGCGACTCTAATGATTCTTATATTGTTCCTCTTGAACACATCCTGTAGGTTCCGGTATGCTTTTTTTTTTTTTTTCAGACTATTTTCTATCTTCTGTCATTTTTGAGCAGTTTCC
The DNA here is from genome assembly GCF_024139225.1 of Suncus etruscus. Classification (NCBI taxonomy): domain Eukaryota; kingdom Metazoa; phylum Chordata; class Mammalia; order Eulipotyphla; family Soricidae; genus Suncus; species Suncus etruscus. Next base: position 18,094,025 of record NC_064862.1, read on the forward strand.
TTCATCTCATCTTGGAGCTACCTGACTTTTGTTCAGCTGCTGTTAATATGCTGGTCAGATTTTTGGGCCATTCTTAGCTGATTCCTCGCTCTGTGCTCAGGGATCACTACTGGTGGGGCTCCAGAGACTAGATGGGGTGCCTAGGATCAAACCGAGGTTACCTGTATATAAAGAAAATGCCTTACCTGTAGTGCTATCTCTCTGGTCCCTCTATTGAGGTTTTTTAATACCAGCCTTGCTTTTCATTTATACTTGCAGTTTTCTCATTTCAGCACTCCTTCTTTCTTCTGCACTGCTGGCTTTGCTGACCACCTCTGCTATATTATTTCTTTGATCTCATAAAGCATCCTCACAGTAGTGTTCCTTAAGTCATTTTCTGTGGATCTACTGAATTGGTTATTGCTGTTTGAGCCTTCTGTGTTTTTATTTTTGGAAAGCTTCAATGCATCTTCCCTATCAGGTTTCCTGTGCTCCTATTTTGCTGTGAGCATTATTGAATGTGGCCCCCAAACAAAAGTAAAACAAAACAAACAGGTGTGGGACTATTTGACCTAATCAGAATAGAGGAGGTTCCACTTTTCCCAGTTCCACAAAGGCCATAGAGTTGTCATATGGATCAATCTACCTGGAAAGTTGTGGTGTTCTAAGGCTGTGACTGAGTTCTAGTTCTCTTCTGGATCTAGCCAGGAGAGCTTGGTTTTGTTTGTTTGTTTGTTTGTTTGTTTGCTTTTTACCTTATTACACTGCATTGGGCCTTGGATACATTTTATTTTATTTAGGCACTGTGATTTTTAACACTGTGAGTGTCTCAGCAATACAAGATAGTTATATCAGATCTGTCATCCAAATACCACCAGAGTACTACCCTCTGTCTTTAGGTTCCTTCTCCTTCCCTCTTCACATTTAACAAGCTCAATTCTCAGAATCTTTCATGATCAGTCATATTGGCTCACTTATTATATTTCTCTAAATTTCAGAAATCATTTGATATTTGTCCTTTACCCACTGACTCACTTTATTCAGCATTATACCCTCTGGTTCCATACAAGTTACAGTAAGCTGAAGGGTTTTATCTTTTCTAGTAGTTGAGTAGTACTGTTTATGTATATATATACTATAGTATCTTTTTATATAAATTTATGTATGCTATCAGCATATATACTATATAGGTTTATATAGTATAATAGTATATATAAATATATAGTTTATATACTACAGTTGCTTTATTCACTAGTCTGTTCTTGGATGCTTGGGTTGTTTCCAGATCTTGGCTACTATGAATAATGCGGCAATAAATGTGGGAGTACATATCTATTTTCAAATTAATGTTTTATTTTGTATTCTCAGGGTAGATGCTAAACAGTGGAATTTCTAGGTTATATAGAAGCTCAGTTCTCTTCTCTTCTTTTCTTTTCTTTTGTTTAATTTTTTTCTTTTTTTCTTTTCTTTTTCTCTCTCTTTTTTGGGGGGAAGTTTCAAAACTGTTCATCAGAGTCTATTTCCAGAAAAGACATTGCTACCAATTGTGAATGAGGGTTCCTTTTTCCACCACATTCCTAACAGTCCTCGTTGTTTATACTCGTTTTTTCTTTGAAAACTTTATTTAAACACTGTGATTTGCAAAGTTGTTCATAATGCCGTTGTGTTAGGCATTTGGTGTGCCAACACCAACTCTACTGCCAGTATGACCTTTCTTCCACCAATGTCCCCAGTTTCCAGTCCACTCCCCAAGTTTCCTATCCATTCCACTTTCCCCTTAATAGGCACAAAATATTTTATTTTGCTTGTTAAAATACACAGTAAGACATAAAATTACTCTTGTATTAGTAATTCCTTTGGAGGTAGGGTTGTTTCTGGGATGGACAGGATGGTACACACACATTGGCTTTTTAGGTTGTACACATACATGCTGTCTCTCTGAGGTTGTACACGTTAACTGTGATGTCAACACATTTGTCTGCATTGCTCTTTATTTTGGTTGCACAGCCTGGCATTTCCTACCCACCCCGTTAGCAAGCACTAAATAACTTAATTTACATTACTTATTACATCAAGAAATTATCAGAAGATAAACTAATAAAAGTCAATTTGTGATCATTGTTGTATCTCACGATGGTGTTACTAAGTTCACTCTCCTGTCACTGGCTGAGGATTTACGGAAATGGTGCTAGCTGAGTCTTCTGTGTTTTCATCATTGAACTTGGTGGTCTTTTACTCAATTTTCCAATCAAATTTACTGGGCTATCAGTCCTATAAAATCTGAAGGTGTTATGAAGTTTTTGGCTGCATGTTCCAGGAGCTGGGACAATTTGGTGGCTTGGCAGCTTGATGAAGTTCATTTGTGGAACTGGGCTATTTCTATGAGGAAAAATGCCAGGTGTGGGTTGCTGGGCTTTCCAGTGGTGGTGTGGAAAATGGTGGAAACCTGCCTACCCCATTTTAAGAAAGTCATAGTATTCTTGGCTCAGAGATTCAAGGGCTTGATATTCTTTTCAAGATCAGTTGTGGAGCTGGGATGTTTCTATACTGGAGATTACTGGGTGTCAGTGAGGCTGGGCCATCCAGTAGGAGGTGGGGGTGGGATTCAGCCTGCCACCATTCTGAGAATCCCATTCTGGGTTTGAGTTCTAGTACACACATGGCCACTTGAGCATCATTAAGTGTGGCAAAAGAGGTTCCTAAGCACTTCTGAAGTGGCCTTAGTGATCCATCCATCACAGAGCCCAAGCATCACTACATCCTTAGACTCCAGCACTAAACTACTGATCTTATTGGCTGAGTAGAGTCAACAGTGGCCTTGAGTTCCCTGAGTACCTCCTAAAATATTCTTGGATGTTAGTAACTTGTTAAAAGAATAAGTATTTTTATCTACTGAGTACAGTATCTTTTTATTCTTCTAATTTGTTTCTTTTACAATGATGGAAATGTTTTTGATGTCTTCTCATTTGTTTATTTTTGCTTCTGATTTCTTAGTGACATTGACTTGTTGAAGACACCTTTGAAGTCAGTGTCATGGATAGTTCTTCCTATGTTATCTCTATATTTTTAAGAACCCAGGTTTAATAATGAAGGTCTTTAATATATTGTAAATTAACTTTGTGTAAGGCATAAAATACATATGAGGCTTACATTATTTTTTTTATCTTTTTTTTCAGGGGAGTTGGACCACACCCAGTGATGTTCAGGGGTTGCTCCTGGTTCTGCACTCAGAAATCACTCCTGGAAGGCTAAAGGATACCAGGAACTGAACTCTATCAGCTGTATGCAAGGCAAACACTCTATCCACAGTGCTATTACTCCAGTCCCTTCTTTGTTTCTTTGTATATGTAGATAAGAGTTTTTCCAAAACTATTTGTTGAAGAGGCATTCTTTGCACCACTTCATGCACTTAGCTCCTTTTTCAAAGATTAATTGCTCATCTATCTTAGGAGTTATCTCTTGGCTCTCAAGAGATATATTCCATCAGTCTGAATCTGATTTATTCCAGTACCACACCATTCTAATTACAAAAGCTTTATAGTATAATTAAAGTCAGAATGTGTGTGAAGATGCCTTTCATTTTCTTTTTAGCATGATGTTTTCTAGTCATGTAGCCTTATTATTTTATAGAAATTTTAGAAATCTTTGGTACACATTTCTAAAAAATGTATGCCGTGGATACTTTAAATATTACTGTGAAAGACTTGTAATTCACATTGATCACAATAACAATTATTTTAAAACTGTCATGAAAATTTTGATGGGAACTGCACAGAATCTAAATAGTGCTTTGGAAAGGGGATAATTTTAACAGTGTCAATTATTCTAATCTCTGATCATTCTTGGGTCTCCATTATTTTTGCCTTATTCTATTTCCCCTTTTCTATTGAAACAAGGAGTTACAAAGTTGTTGATTTCTGCACACAATGTTCCAATTTACCTAACCCTTCATCAGTGTGCATTTCCCACCATCAATTTCCTCAGTTTCCTTCCTGTATCTGCCCCCTAGCCTACCTCTATGACAATCACTTTTCTTCTCTCTCTTTTCTAGCTCCTTCTTTCTTCTTTTTAGACACTTTGGTTTGCAATTCTTTCACTGAAAGTGTATCATTTATATCACATTACCTCCTTTCAGCATCCAGTTCTTGTCAAGAGTGATCATTTCCAACTATCATTGTCATAGTGTTCTCTTCTCTGTCCTAACTGCATACTATCTATCATTTCTGTTGTGTTTGGGTAGTATTCTATTCCGTAAATGAGTATCCCATACATGAGTGTGATCATTCTATGTTTGTCGGCTCTCTCTCTGACTCATTCACCTCATGATACTCTCCATGTATGGGCAAATTTATGACTTTATTTTTCCTAACAGCTATGTTTTCTAATTTTTTAAAAAATTTTCTTTGTATTAGTATTTTTGTAACTTTTAAGTTTTGAATTACTTTATTTGAACACAGTAGTTTACAAAGTTGTTTCTAATACAATTATTTCTGGAACTCAATGTTCCAACAACAATACATCCACCATTGTGACATTTTCTCCACCATTGGCACCAGTTTTTCATCTATTCCCAAGCCTGATCCCATAGGATCTAACTTCCAAATTTCACATTACAGTGTTCTCTTTCATATTTATCAGATCAGTTCCCATCAAACTTTCCATGGCAATTTTTAGAGACATGGACCAAAGATTGCTAAGATTTATATGAAGAAATAAAACTTCATGACTAGAAAAACAGACATGGTAAAAAGAATATGGGAGGCATCTTCACATACTTTCTGACTTTAATTATATTGTGAAGCTATTGTAATTAAAATGGTATCATACTGGAATAAATCAGACTGAAAGAGTGGTTTCTTTTACAGATTTATCTTACAGTTCTTCTGTGGCAGAACTCTTGCCAATAAAGTTCTACAGAATATAGATTCTGATAAGAGAATTGTTAAGAATAATTTTGCTCTCTTCAGCTGAGGGCAACTCTCAAAGAGAAGACTGGATCTGAGAGATTTGCCTCCTGGAAGTGGGTGTTATGCAGTCAATCAAGGCATCCACCATATCTACTTTGCCAGAACACAAGCTTCCTTCTTAATAGTTTTATTCTTTGTAGCATAATGCTTCCATCTAATATCCTAGGTGGCCTTTGAGATAATCAAAGATATTTGCAGGAGGAAAAGAAAATCTGATAGAACTGCAAGTGTGAATATATATTTGGGGCACTGTAACTGAGCTGAGTGTTTAGAGGAAAAACCAACAAGGAAGAAGAGGTGTTTATCTTTCATCTCCAAGAGTATAAAAATGACTTTCCTGAGTTTTTTCAAGGACCTTGGATATTTATGATCATGATTTAAAAAGAAAGTGAATTTTCATGTGAGAAAAGAGTAGCAAGTTTATCTTAAGAAAAAAGAATGAGCAGCTGGAGCACAGAGGGCAGGACATTTGCCTTGCATGCAGCCTGCCTGGGTTCTAGCTCTGGCATCCTGTATGGTACCTTAAACTTGCTAGGATTAATTTCAGAGTGCAAACCAGGAGTAACCTATGAGTGTCACCACGTGTGGCAAAAAAAGAAGTAGAAGAAGGAGGAGGAAGTGGAGGAGGAGGAAAGAGGAAGAGGAATAGGAGGAGGAGGAAGAAGAAGAATGAAGAAGCAGAAAGAAGAAGAAAAGAAGAGAGGAGAAGAAGGAAAGAAGAAGAAGGAAAGAAGAAGAAAAGAAGGAAGAAGAAAAGAAGGAAGAAGAAAAGAAGGAAGAAGAAGCAGAAGAAGAAGAAGAAGAAGAAGAAGAAGAAGAAGAAGAAGAAGAAGAAGAAAGAAGAAGAAGAAGAAGAAGAAGAAGAAGAAGAAGAAGAAGAAGAAGAAAGAAGAAGAAGAAGAAGAAGAAGAAGAAGAAGAAGAAGAAGAAGAAGAAGAAGAAGAAGAAGAAGAAGAAGAAGAAGAAGAAGAAGATTATTTAGAATTCAGGAGGCAGTGGCTGCTTGGCCAAACTTGGTTCCTTGGAGAGAAAAAAAAGGTTCTGACCAGAGAAAATCCCAGTTCTACACCAACCTCCAGAAAAAAAGCCTTGGGTATCTAAAGGAAGGATTTTATTCTGCTGATTGGTGACAAACATGTAGAGTTGCATTGTAAAAATGATCAACTACTCACAAGTCCTCCAAAATTCTTCTACTAGCCCCATCTATTCCTGGACCACTCATACTTATTTAGCACATTTAAGAAGAAAAATAAAGGCCCCAAGCATAGGAAGCAATGGTTAATACTCAATTTTTTGCTTAGGGACACTACCATTAGTTCTTACACAGATATTTCTGGAAGGATATTTGGTAGCATATGCCAAAAACCATTTAGGAGTAACCATCAGTGAGCATAAATTCCTGAAAATAAAGAGACTTTATATTCAACTATTGGAGAATAAAAAATACTGTTTTGAAATTCAGAACAAAAATTTATTTTGCAATGTTCCAAGGTAAAATTAAAAAACTTCGCCTTGAGAGTGAAGTTGTGGTAAGAAACTAACTGTGCATTGTTGATCCATAATTTTTCCTTAAACAAGGCAGACTTTTATCCGGGATATACTATTTTTGAACAGAAACATCCATCAAGGGTATAGTGTGTGATCTGTAATGACCCCGTAAGTGACACATTCCATAGCAATTTGTCCCAGTGTGATGAGAATAGAGAGGCACTGGGCAGAGTCCCCAAAGACCTATTGACCTAAGGGATAGGGTGGGGTATCCACTAACTATCAGATGATAACAAACACAATTAGACTTTTTGCATAGTTTCTCATCATTTCCAAGATTAATTATGTGTCCTTTCTAAATTTGTTCAGGAAAGAGGGACTTCAACAATGGTACAGATTTTTTTTTTTAATCTGCAATGTAGTGGAGAGGTCCAGTATTATTTTTAGTAGGACCTCAGTAGCCAAGATACTTGCCACTCCTTCTTTTGGCTTTGACTAGAGATGTCATCAACACGTCATTGGGCTAATGATGTAGAACTAATGTGAGCAGGTTACTGTACCAATTCCAACAATTACCAATCTCTTCAGTAGAACACGATTATCATGTTTAAGAACATTTGTTGTTCAGTGATTGTTGAGACCCTTCACCCTTACAAGGAAGGCCTGGAAACCTGAATTTTCAATTTATGCTGTAATTTAAATTTTTACAATAGGTTTAACTCCCTCACTCTCCCACCCTGTCCCACCCTGTCCCACAATAGTAACTTGCAAAATTCTCAAGTATTCCTACCTAGTTGCATGGGTAATTTGCAGTTAATTTTCAGATGTCTCTTTTCTAGTTCGTCGCATGGTTTCCAAGAAGCTATCCTGAGTCTGGTGTTTTCCTATGATAAATATATCCAGCATTTCAGTAAAAGTAAAACCAATCAAGACAGAAGGAAAAGGTGATTTCTCATACTGTCATGAGCTACAGGGAGTGAAAACAACATTATAGTTAGAATAAATTAATGAAAAGAATATGCTACATCTTCCAAGGCTGGTTCTGAAATGACTCCTTCAATTAGGAGTATAATTCTAATGAAAAGCTTCATTAGAAGCTTTCAGATCCATGGTTTTCATACTTAAATCAAAAAGGGGTCCTACATTTTTTGGAACTTCAGGATATTCTTCTTCAGAGCTACCCTTTATGGGATTGAAATAGGAGGCAAGCAAAAATCAATCCCCTTACTTTTCTTGTGTTTTTGCTGAATTTTAGGAAAGACGCAATTGTTTGTGCTCATGGCTTACTTCTGACTATGTGCTCAGAGATTACTCTTGGTAGGGCATGAGGAAACATATGTGCTGTTGGGGATCATACTGGAGTTAATTGCATGCAAGGCAAGTGCTTTACCCCTGTACTATCTCTCTGGCCTCGTTTGTTTTTTAAAACATGAGCTGTTTCCCAGCTAGGTGGGCATCAGTTCAAGAACAGGCTGATGTCTCTCATCTTGTGTAGTTTATTGCGCTTATGACTGGCATTAGGCAGGCTCATCTCTCTCATAAAAGATCCAGTTTTGTCCCTGTGAACTTCGACTTTGCCACCTGTGTTCATCCATAGCAGCTTCCACCAAGGAAGGCCTCACATTTTCTTCATGACTGAAGGGCTGAGTGAGCAAGATTTCTAAAACCTCTATAAGAAAATGAAGTAATGGGCCCGTTAATATGCTTAATGGCTTTAGTAGCAGTGACAGCTAATGTGCTTAATGCTCATTTCATTTGCAGCTGCCCTCTGGGCATTATAAATGGCAGGGCCATGCATTATGCAGAGACAAATGTCACTTTAAGTGTGAAGTCGAAGAGGAAGAGACAACTATCCCAGAAGTATGATAAAATTTCAACCAAAATCCATCTTCCCAGAGAAAAAAATTATGTGGCAGGAGAAAGCAGACTGCTGCTGCCTCATAGAAATTTAGCTCCTAAATGCAAGAGAAAGAATTCCAAACTGCCATGCTGAATGAATAAATATGCCTATGAACAAGAATAGGGATTAAGGAAGATAAATCACTGCTGAGAAATATGGACAAAATAAATAATTTTTCATATCTTCATATAGCTTAGGTAGTATGATTACAATAGTGTTAATTTTATGCCTTTGCTTTATAAAGTGTCTCCCTCCTCTGCCCAAGTGTGCAAGTCCCTTCACCACTGATGTGATGTCTCTCTGGTCTACATTCCATGTGTTTCTTGCTCAGTTTGGAAATTTTATTTCAGTAATCCAAGGCCAAAGATTTGACACTGTTTGGTACTCTCTATTTCTTTTATTATATCTTCCTTTATATACTACTGGTGAGTATATTTCTAACATCTGGTGTTTGTCCTTCTCTTTCTGACCTAGAAATTAGGGATTTTCAACAGAAGAGCTCAGCCTTTGTTTTTATAGAGACCAGTTTTTTCCTCGGATAATGTGCTGTGTTCCAGATCTTTCCAGACTTCTTTGTCCCATGTCCAATTTTTTTATAATACCATTCATTGAAGGTCATGGGACTAATGGATGCAGAGAGCTAGTTCATGCTTTTATACTACATGAGAAGTATTTTGATGAAGCTCTACACATCAAAGTGGAACACTGAATGCCACTGTAGGCCCTGGGGCCCCTCAGACTACTCAAACTCTGGACCACTCCACAGGGGTCTAAGAATGCCACTTATGAGAAAGAACTATATTCTATACCAAAGTGTGAAGACATAATTCAGAGCAACACTAGGGCTTCCTTTGTTGAATTTCCTGGCCTGTTCTCCAAGTACACTTGAAGTAAAAGCTATCTCCTTCCTAGCTCAGCCACTAGCAGAGGCCCAGATAGAAAACAGTACTGAAGAAAAGAGATCTTAGAAAATGAAGGAAGGGTTTAAAGAAATACCTGGGCCTCTCACAGGCACTGCAACACTACTCACAATAGCAAGACATGGAAACAATCCTTGTACCCATCAACAGTTGACTGGATAAAGAAAATGAGAGAGACCTGAGTGGTGGCACGGAGCAGTAAGGCATCTGCCTTGCTGGTGCTAGACTAGGACGGACTGTGGTTCAATCCCCAGGGGTCCCATATGGTCCCCCAAGCCAGGAACGATTTCTGAGCGCATAGCCATGAGTAATCCCTGAGCGTCATCGGGTGTGGCCCAAAAAAGAAAAAGAAAATATGGAATGGTTACCCAAGGGAATTCTATGACTGTTATTCACCCATTAAAGACTGAATACAAAATCCTGACTTTTGCAACAGTCTAAGCAAGACCCTCACTGGACCTTGACATTGACAATGTTAAGCATTATACTGCATAAAATAAGTCAAACAGACAAGTACCGGATGCTCTCATTTATATGCAGGACCGGAACGAAGCAAAGTTACATAATCAGAGAATAGAAGTGTAGTTGTCAACACTTGGGTAGGAGAAACAGGAAGTTATTTTGATTTGTTGTTTTTTGTGGGTTTTATTGGGGGGGGCACACCTGGCTGTCCTCTGGGTTTAGCATTGACTCTCTTCTCAGAGATCACATCTGGAAGGGCTTAGGGGCCATATGGAGTATTGGAGATCAACCTGTGCAAAGCATGTGTCCTACCTGCTATGCTACTACTCGGGCTCCAGGAGTTGTTGGGTTTTGTTTGGTTTTGTTTGGCTTGGTTTTTGGGCCACACCCAATGATATTCATAGGTTACTCCTGGCTATGCACTCAGAAATCCCCCCTGGCTCAGGGGACCATATGGGATGCCGGGAATCAAATTGAGATCAGTCCTAGGTCAGCCGCATGCAAAGCAAATGCCCTACGACTGTGCTATTGCTCCAGCCCCAAGTAATTTATTTTTTAAGGGAACAAAATCTCTGCTGTAAGATGAATGAGTTTTAGAGTTCTATTTACAACATAGTGGCATTAATTAAAAAAGAGTATTACATACTCAATCTTGTTAAGTGATATTAAATGCTATCACACAAAATTGGTATTTAATATGTGATAAAATTGTTTTATAAATTTTTGTTGTAATCATTTTACAGTATTTAAGTGTATCAAGTCACCACAATATATATCCTAAATTTACAAATGCCATATGTGAATGAGATCTAAAAAGTCAGAAAGTCTGATTTCATATATTAAATAAAGTATAAAGAATTTTCTAAGCTGAATGATTTTCATACAAATGTGCTGGAACACACATTTTCCACTTTAATAAATTTAAGATTAATTGTCAATAAAAATGTATATGTATTTTCATAATTACATCCATTAAATAATAGAAGCAATCTATGAATAATTCCTTTCTGTTAAGACATGGGACAGGAAATCTAAAAGATGGATCTCAAGATGCATCACTCTTGTTAAGCATGATCTCTCATATGGCTGCTGAACTTTTCCCAACTCATCACTACAGGAGTTCTTGCCTCTTTAAGGAAGATGGCTGAAGAACCTTTCCTCTACAATTTTTCAGGAAGTTTGTTTACCAGGGAGAAATACTTCTAAAAGGTTTATAGAATAATAATCATGCAACTACTGAGCTATGTGTATAATTTGGACAGATCCACATAGCATGTGTGTTGCAGATGACAAGTGTTTAGCTTCTCTGACTTTCATCATAATTATAATTTGGTCATTGCATCTTTTATTGCATCAAGAATTTATGTCCCCGAATGCCAGGATTTCTTGGTGTGTTTGCCTGGTATGTTGGGGGCTCTGGGCAGGACAGCTAGCCATAGGACCCCTGGGCTGACCACTTAGTCCAGGGGAACAAGATTCCCCCACACCAGGCGGGTCTTCAGGGCCACGCCTGGTTAATCGGGCCCTGGGGGGAGGGGGTGAGAAATCCTTCCTAGGCATCCAAAAACCACAGAGGCTCGGCTGGGACCAGAACACTCCACATGCCAGGATTTCGTGGGCTTTTGACTGGTATGATGGGGGCTCTGGGCAGGACAGCTAGCCATAGGACCCTGGGCTGACCACTTTGTCCAGGAGAGCATGATTCCCCCCCACACCAGGCGGGTCTTCAGGGCCACGCCTGGTTAATCGGGCCTTGGGGGGAGGGGGTGAGAAATTCCTCCCTAGGCATCCAAAAACTGCAGAGCCTTGGCTGGGCCCAGAACACTCCGAATGCCAGGATTTCTTGGTGTGTTTGCCTGGTATGTTGGGGGCTCTGGGCAGGACAGCTAGCCATAGGACCCCTGGGCTGACCACTTAGTCCAGGGGAACAAGATTCCCCCACACCAGGCGGGTCTTCAGGGCCACGCCTGGTTAATCGGGCCCTGGGGGGAGGGGGTGAGAAATCCTTCCTAGGCATCCAAAAACCACAGAGGCTCGGCTGGGACCAGAACACTCCACATGCCAGGATTTCGTGGGCTTTTGACTGGTATGATGGGGGCTCTGGGCAGGACAGCTAGCCATAGGACCCTGGGCTGACCACTTTGTCCAGGAGAGCATGATTCCCCCCACACCAGGCGGGTCTTCAGGGCCACGCCTGGTTAATCGGGCCTTGGGGGGAGGGGGTGAGAAATTCCTCCCTAGGCATCCAAAAACTGCAGAGCCTTGGCTGGGCCCAGAACACTCCGAATGCCAGGATTTCTTGGTGTGTTTGCCTGGTATGTTGGGGGCTCTGGGCAGGACAGCTAGCCATAGGACCCCTGGGCTGACCACTTAGTCCAGGGGAACAAGATTCCCCCACACCAGGCGGGTCTTCAGGGCCACGCCTGGTTAATCGGGCCCTGGGGGGAGGGGGTGAGAAATCCTTCCTAGGCATCCAAAAACCACAGAGGCTCGGCTGGGACCAGAACACTCCACATGCCAGGATTTCGTGGGCTTTTGACTGGTATGATGGGGGCTCTGGGCAGGACAGCTAGCCATAGGACCCTGGGCTGACCACTTTGTCCAGGAGAGCATGATTCCCCCCCACACCAGGCGGGTCTTCAGGGCCACGCCTGGTTAATCGGGCCTTGGGGGGAGGGGGTGAGAAATTCCTCCCTAGGCATCCAAAAACTGCAGAGCCTTGGCTGGGCCCAGAACACTCCGAATGCCAGGATTTCTTGGTGTGTTTGCCTGGTATGTTGGGGGCTCTGGGCAGGACAGCTAGCCATAGGACCCCTGGGCTGACCACTTAGTCCAGGGGAACAAGATTCCCCCACACCAGGCGGGTCTTCAGGGCCACGCCTGGTTAATCGGGCCCTGGGGGGAGGGGGTGAGAAATCCTTCCTAGGCATCCAAAAACCACAGAGGCTCGGCTGGGACCAGAACACTCCACATGCCAGGATTTCGTGGGCTTTTGACTGGTATGATGGGGGCTCTGGGCAGGACAGCTAGCCATAGGACCCTGGGCTGACCACTTTGTCCAGGAGAGCATGATTCCCCCCACACCAGGCGGGTCTTCAGGGCCACGCCTGGTTAATCGGGCCTTGGGGGGAGGGGGTGAGAAATTCCTCCCTAGGCATCCAAAAACTGCAGAGCCTTGGCTGGGCCCAGAACACTCCGAATGCCAGGATTTCTTGGTGTGTTTGCCTGGTATGTTGGGGGCTCTGGGCAGGACAGCTAGCCATAGGACCCCTGGGCTGACCACTTAGTCCAGGGGAACAAGATTCCCCCACACCAGGCGGGTCTTCAGGGCCACGCCTGGTTAATCGGGCCCTGGGGGGAGGGGGTGAGAAATCCTTCCTAGGCATCCAAAAACCACAGAGGCTCGGCTGGGACCAGAACACTCCACATGCCAGGATTTCGTGGGCTTTTGACTGGTATGATGGGGGCTCTGGGCAGGACAGCTAGCCATAGGACCCTGGGCTGACCACTTTGTCCAGGAGAGCATGATTCCCCCCACACCAGGCGGGTCTTCAGGGCCACGCCTGGTTAATCGGGCCTTGGGGGGAGGGGGTGAGAAATTCCTCCCTAGGCATCCAAAAACTGCAGAGCCTTGGCTGGGCCCAGAACACTCCGAATGCCAGGATTTCTTGGTGTGTTTGCCTGGTATGTTGGGGGCTCTGGGCAGGACAGCTAGCCATAGGACCCCTGGGCTGACCACTTAGTCCAGGGGAACAAGATTCCCCCACACCAGGCGGGTCTTCAGGGCCACGCCTGGTTAATCGGGCCCTGGGGGGAGGGGGTGAGAAATCCTTCCTAGGCATCCAAAAACCACAGAGGCTCGGCTGGGACCAGAACACTCCACATGCCAGGATTTCGTGGGCTTTTGACTGGTATGATGGGGGCTCTGGGCAGGACAGCTAGCCATAGGACCCTGGGCTGACCACTTTGTCCAGGAGAGCATGATTCCCCCCACACCAGGCGGGTCTTCAGGGCCACGCCTGGTTAATCGGGCCTTGGGGGGAGGGGGTGAGAAATTCCTCCCTAGGCATCCAAAAACTGCAGAGCCTTGGCTGGGCCCAGAACACTCCGAATGCCAGGATTTCTTGGTGTGTTTGCCTGGTATGTTGGGGGCTCTGGGCAGGACAGCTAGCCATAGGACCCCTGGGCTGACCACTTAGTCCAGGGGAACAAGATTCCCCCACACCAGGCGGGTCTTCAGGGCCACGCCTGGTTAATCGGGCCCTGGGGGGAGGGGGTGAGAAATCCTTCCTAGGCATCCAAAAACCACAGAGGCTCGGCTGGGACCAGAACACTCCACATGCCAGGATTTCGTGGGCTTTTGACTGGTATGATGGGGGCTCTGGGCAGGACAGCTAGCCATAGGACCCTGGGCTGACCACTTTGTCCAGGAGAGCATGATTCCCCCCACACCAGGCGGGTCTTCAGGGCCACGCCTGGTTAATCGGGCCTTGGGGGGAGGGGGTGAGAAATTCCTCCCTAGGCATCCAAAAACTGCAGAGCCTTGGCTGGGCCCAGAACACTCCGAATGCCAGGATTTCTTGGTGTGTTTGCCTGGTATGTTGGGGGCTCTGGGCAGGACAGCTAGCCATAGGACCCCTGGGCTGACCACTTAGTCCAGGGGAACAAGATTCCCCCACACCAGGCGGGTCTTCAGGGCCACGCCTGGTTAATCGGGCCCTGGGGGGAGGGGGTGAGAAATCCTTCCTAGGCATCCAAAAACCACAGAGGCTCGGCTGGGACCAGAACACTCCACATGCCAGGATTTCGTGGGCTTTTGACTGGTATGATGGGGGCTCTGGGCAGGACAGCTAGCCATAGGACCCTGGGCTGACCACTTTGTCCAGGAGAGCATGATTCCCCCACACCAGGCGGGTCTTCAGGGCCACGCCTGGTTAATCGGGCCTTGGGGGGAGGGGGTGAGAAATTCCTCCCTAGGCATCCAAAAACTGCAGAGCCTTGGCTGGGCCCAGAACACTCCGAATGCCAGGATTTCTTGGTGTGTTTGCCTGGTATGTTGGGGGCTCTGGGCAGGACAGCTAGCCATAGGACCCCTGGGCTGACCACTTAGTCCAGGGGAACAAGATTCCCCCACACCAGGCGGGTCTTCAGGGCCACGCCTGGTTAATCGGGCCCTGGGGGGAGGGGGTGAGAAATCCTTCCTAGGCATCCAAAAACCACAGAGGCTCGGCTGGGACCAGAACACTCCACATGCCAGGATTTCGTGGGCTTTTGACTGGTATGATGGGGGCTCTGGGCAGGACAGCTAGCCATAGGACCCTGGGCTGACCACTTTGTCCAGGAGAGCATGATTCCCCCCACACCAGGCGGGTCTTCAGGGCCACGCCTGGTTAATCGGGCCTTGGGGGGAGGGGGTGAGAAATTCCTCCCTAGGCATCCAAAAACTGCAGAGCCTTGGCTGGGCCCAGAACACTCCGAATGCCAGGATTTCTTGGTGTGTTTGCCTGGTATGTTGGGGGCTCTGGGCAGGACAGCTAGCCATAGGACCCCTGGGCTGACCACTTAGTCCAGGGGAACAAGATTCCCCCACACCAGGCGGGTCTTCAGGGCCACGCCTGGTTAATCGGGCCCTGGGGGGAGGGGGTGAGAAATCCTTCCTAGGCATCCAAAAACCACAGAGGCTCGGCTGGGACCAGAACACTCCACATGCCAGGATTTCGTGGGCTTTTGACTGGTATGATGGGGGCTCTGGGCAGGACAGCTAGCCATAGGACCCTGGGCTGACCACTTTGTCCAGGAGAGCATGATTCCCCCCACACCAGGCGGGTCTTCAGGGCCACGCCTGGTTAATCGGGCCTTGGGGGGAGGGGGTGAGAAATTCCTCCCTAGGCATCCAAAAACTGCAGAGCCTTGGCTGGGCCCAGAACACTCCGAATGCCAGGATTTCTTGGTGTGTTTGCCTGGTATGTTGGGGGCTCTGGGCAGGACAGCTAGCCATAGGACCCCTGGGCTGACCACTTAGTCCAGGGGAACAAGATTCCCCCACACCAGGCGGGTCTTCAGGGCCACGCCTGGTTAATCGGGCCCTGGGGGGAGGGGGTGAGAAATCCTTCCTAGGCATCCAAAAAACCACAGAGGCTCGGCTGGGACCAGAACACTCCACATGCCAGGATTTCGTGGGCTTTTGACTGGTATGATGGGGGCTCTGGGCAGGACAGCTAGCCATAGGACCCTGGGCTGACCACTTTGTCCATGAGAGCATGATTCCCCCCACACCAGGCGGGTCTTCAGGGCCACGCCTGGTTAATCGGGCCTTGGGGGGAGGGGGTGAGAAATTCCTCCCTAGGCATCCAAAAACTGCAGAGCCTTGGCTGGGCCCAGAACACTCCGAATGCCAGGATTTCTTGGTGTGTTTGCCTGGTATGTTGGGGGCTCTGGGCAGGACAGCTAGCCATAGGACCCCTGGGCTGACCACTTAGTCCAGGGGAACAAGATTCCCCCACACCAGGCGGGTCTTCAGGGCCACGCCTGGTTAATCGGGCCCTGGGGGGAGGGGGTGAGAAATCCTTCCTAGGCATCCAAAAACCACAGAGGCTCGGCTGGGACCAGAACACTCCACATGCCAGGATTTCGTGGGCTTTTGACTGGTATGATGGGGGCTCTGGGCAGGACAGCTAGCCATAGGACCCTGGGCTGACCACTTTGTCCAGGAGAGCATGATTCCCCCCACACCAGGCGGGTCTTCAGGGCCACGCCTGGTTAATCGGGCCTTGGGGGGAGGGGGTGAGAAATTCCTCCCTAGGCATCCAAAAAACTGCAGAGCCTTGGCTGGGCCCAGAACACTCCGAATGCCAGGATTTCTTGGTGTGTTTGCCTGGTATGTTGGGGGCTCTGGGCAGGACAGCTAGCATAGGACCCCTGGGCTGACCACTTAGTCCAGGGGAACAAGATTCCCCCACACCAGGCGGGTCTTCAGGGCCACGCCTGGTTAATCGGGCCCTGGGGGGAGGGGGTGAGAAATCCTTCCTAGGCATCCAAAAACCACAGAGGCTCGGCTGGGACCAGAACACTCCACATGCCAGGATTTCGTGGGCTTTTGACTGGTATGATGGGGGCTCTGGGCAGGACAGCTAGCCATAGGACCCTGGGCTGACCACTTTGTCCAGGAGAGCATGATTCCCCCCACACCAGGCGGGTCTTCAGGGCCACGCCTGGTTAATCGGGCCTTGGGGGGAGGGGGTGAGAAATTCCTCCCTAGGCATCCAAAAACTGCAGAGCCTTGGCTGGGCCCAGAACACTCCGAATGCCAGGATTTCTTGGTGTGTTTGCCTGGTATGTTGGGGGCTCTGGGCAGGACAGCTAGCCATAGGACCCCTGGGCTGACCACTTAGTCCAGGGGAACAAGATTCCCCCACACCAGGCGGGTCTTCAGGGCCACGCCTGGTTAATCGGGCCCTGGGGGGAGGGGGTGAGAAATCCTTCCTAGGCATCCAAAAACCACAGAGGCTCGGCTGGGACCAGAACACTCCACATGCCAGGATTTCGTGGGCTTTTGACTGGTATGATGGGGGCTCTGGGCAGGACAGCTAGCCATAGGACCCTGGGCTGACCACTTTGTCCAGGAGAGCATGATTCCCCCCACACCAGGCGGGTCTTCAGGGCCACGCCTGGTTAATCGGGCCTTGGGGGGGAGGGGGTGAGAAATTCCTCCCTAGGCATCCAAAAACTGCAGAGCCTTGGCTGGGCCCAGAACACTCCGAATGCCAGGATTTCTTGGTGTGTTTGCCTGGTATGTTGGGGGCTCTGGGCAGGACAGCTAGCCATAGGACCCCTGGGCTGACCACTTAGTCCAGGGGAACAAGATTCCCCCACACCAGGCGGGTCTTCAGGGCCACGCCTGGTTAATCGGGCCCTGGGGGGAGGGGGTGAGAAATCCTTCCTAGGCATCCAAAAACCACAGAGGCTCGGCTGGGACCAGAACACTCCACATGCCAGGATTTCGTGGGCTTTTGACTGGTATGATGGGGGGCTCTGGGCAGGACAGCTAGCCATAGGACCCTGGGCTGACCACTTTGTCCAGGAGAGCATGATTCCCCCACACCAGGCGGGTCTTCAGGGCCACGCCTGGTTAATCGGGCCTTGGGGGGAGGGGGTGAGAAATTCCTCCCTAGGCATCCAAAAACTGCAGAGCCTTGGCTGGGCCCAGAACACTCCGAATGCCAGGATTTCTTGGTGTGTTTGCCTGGTATGTTGGGGGCTCTGGGCAGGACAGCTAGCCATAGGACCCCTGGGCTGACCACTTAGTCCAGGGGAACAAGATTCCCCCACACCAGGCGGGTCTTCAGGGCCACGCCTGGTTAATCGGGCCCTGGGGGGAGGGGGTGAGAAATCCTTCCTAGGCATCCAAAAACCACAGAGGCTCGGCTGGGACCAGAACACTCCACATGCCAGGATTTCGTGGGCTTTTGACTGGTATGATGGGGGCTCTGGGCAGGACAGCTAGCCATAGGACCCTGGGCTGACCACTTTGTCCAGGAGAGCATGATTCCCCCCACACCAGGCGGGTCTTCAGGGCCACGCCTGGTTAATCGGGCCTTGGGGGGGAGGGGGTGAGAAATTCCTCCCTAGGCATCCAAAAACTGCAGAGCCTTGGCTGGGCCCAGAACACTCCGAATGCCAGGATTTCTTGGTGTGTTTGCCTGGTATGTTGGGGGCTCTGGGCAGGACAGCTAGCCATAGGACCCCTGGGCTGACCACTTAGTCCAGGGGAACAAGATTCCCCCACACCAGGCGGGTCTTCAGGGCCACGCCTGGTTAATCGGGCCCTGGGGGGAGGGGGTGAGAAATCCTTCCTAGGCATCCAAAAACCACAGAGGCTCGGCTGGGACCAGAACACTCCACATGCCAGGATTTCGTGGGCTTTTGACTGGTATGATGGGGGCTCTGGGCAGGACAGCTAGCCATAGGACCCTGGGCTGACCACTTTGTCCAGGAGAGCATGATTCCCCCCACACCAGGCGGGTCTTCAGGGCCACGCCTGGTTAATCGGGCCTTGGGGGGAGGGGGTGAGAAATTCCTCCCTAGGCATCCAAAAACTGCAGAGCCTTGGCTGGGCCCAGAACACTCCGAATGCCAGGATTTCTTGGTGTGTTTGCCTGGTATGTTGGGGGCTCTGGGCAGGACAGCTAGCCATAGGACCCCTGGGCTGACCACTTAGTCCAGGGGAACAAGATTCCCCCACACCAGGCGGGTCTTCAGGGCCACGCCTGGTTAATCGGGCCCTGGGGGGAGGGGGTGAGAAATCCTTCCTAGGCATCCAAAAAACCACAGAGGCTCGGCTGGGACCAGAACACTCCACATGCCAGGATTTCGTGGGCTTTTGACTGGTATGATGGGGGCTCTGGGCAGGACAGCTAGCCATAGGACCCTGGGCTGACCACTTTGTCCAGGAGAGCATGATTCCCCCCACACCAGGCGGGTCTTCAGGGCCACGCCTGGTTAATCGGGCCTTGGGGGGAGGGGGTGAGAAATTCCTCCCTAGGCATCCAAAAACTGCAGAGCCTTGGCTGGGCCCAGAACACTCCGAATGCCAGGATTTCTTGGTGTGTTTGCCTGGTATGTTGGGGGCTCTGGGCAGGACAGCTAGCCATAGGACCCCTGGGCTGACCACTTAGTCCAGGGGAACAAGATTCCCCCACACCAGGCGGGTCTTCAGGGCCACGCCTGGTTAATCGGGCCCTGGGGGGAGGGGGTGAGAAATCCTTCCTAGGCATCCAAAAACCACAGAGGCTCGGCTGGGACCAGAACACTCCACATGCCAGGATTTCGTGGGCTTTTGACTGGTATGATGGGGGCTCTGGGCAGGACAGCTAGCCATAGGACCCTGGGCTGACCACTTTGTCCAGGAGAGCATGATTCCCCCCACACCAGGCGGGTCTTCAGGGCCACGCCTGGTTAATCGGGCCTTGGGGGGAGGGGGTGAGAAATTCCTCCCTAGGCATCCAAAAACTGCAGAGCCTTGGCTGGGCCCAGAACACTCCGAATGCCAGGATTTCTTGGTGTGTTTGCCTGGTATGTTGGGGGCTCTGGGCAGGACAGCTAGCCATAGGACCCCTGGGCTGACCACTTAGTCCAGGGGAACAAGATTCCCCCACACCAGGCGGGTCTTCAGGGCCACGCCTGGTTAATCGGGCCCTGGGGGGAGGGGGTGAGAAATCCTTCCTAGGCATCCAAAAACCACAGAGGCTCGGCTGGGACCAGAACACTCCACATGCCAGGATTTCGTGGGCTTTTGACTGGTATGATGGGGGCTCTGGGCAGGACAGCTAGCCATAGGACCCTGGGCTGACCACTTTGTCCAGGAGAGCATGATTCCCCCCACACCAGGCGGGTCTTCAGGGCCACGCCTGGTTAATCGGGCCTTGGGGGGAGGGGGTGAGAAATTCCTCCCTAGGCATCCAAAAACTGCAGAGCCTTGGCTGGGCCCAGAACACTCCGAATGCCAGGATTTCTTGGTGTGTTTGCCTGGTATGTTGGGGGCTCTGGGCAGGACAGCTAGCCATAGGACCCCTGGGCTGACCACTTAGTCCAGGGGAACAAGATTCCCCCACACCAGGCGGGTCTTCAGGGCCACGCCTGGTTAATCGGGCCCTGGGGGGAGGGGGTGAGAAATCCTTCCTAGGCATCCAAAAACCACAGAGGCTCGGCTGGGACCAGAACACTCCACATGCCAGGATTTCGTGGGCTTTTGACTGGTATGATGGGGGCTCTGGGCAGGACAGCTAGCCATAGGACCCTGGGCTGACCACTTTGTCCAGGAGAGCATGATTCCCCCTACACCAGGCGGGTCTTCAGGGCCACGCCTGGTTAATCGGGCCTTGGGGGGAGGGGGTGAGAAATTCCTCCCTAGGCATCCAAAAACTGCAGAGCCTTGGCTGGGCCCAGAACACTCCGAATGCCAGGATTTCTTGGTGTGTTTGCCTGGTATGTTGGGGGCTCTGGGCAGGACAGCTAGCCATAGGACCCCTGGGCTGACCACTTAGTCCAGGGGAACAAGATTCCCCCACACCAGGCGGGTCTTCAGGGCCACGCCTGGTTAATCGGGCCCTGGGGGGAGGGGGTGAGAAATCCTTCCTAGGCATCCAAAAACCACAGAGGCTCGGCTGGGACCAGAACACTCCACATGCCAGGATTTCGTGGGCTTTTGACTGGTATGATGGGGGCTCTGGGCAGGACAGCTAGCCATAGGACCCTGGGCTGACCACTTTGTCCAGGAGAGCATGATTCCCCCCACACCAGGCGGGTCTTCAGGGCCACGCCTGGTTAATCGGGCCTTGGGGGGAGGGGGTGAGAAATTCCTCCCTAGGCATCCAAAAACTGCAGAGCCTTGGCTGGGCCCAGAACACTCCGAATGCCAGGATTTCTTGGTGTGTTTGCCTGGTATGTTGGGGGCTCTGGGCAGGACAGCTAGCCATAGGACCCCTGGGCTGACCACTTAGTCCAGGGGAACAAGATTCCCCCACACCAGGCGGGTCTTCAGGGCCACGCCTGGTTAATCGGGCCCTGGGGGGAGGGGGTGAGAAATCCTTCCTAGGCATCCAAAAACCACAGAGGCTCGGCTGGGACCAGAACACTCCACATGCCAGGATTTCGTGGGCTTTTGACTGGTATGATGGGGGCTCTGGGCAGGACAGCTAGCCATAGGACCCTGGGCTGACCACTTTGTCCAGGAGAGCATGATTCCCCCCACACCAGGCGGGTCTTCAGGGCCACGCCTGGTTAATCGGGCCTTGGGGGGAGGGGGTGAGAAATTCCTCCCTAGGCATCCAAAAACTGCAGAGCCTTGGCTGGGCCCAGAACACTCCGAATGCCAGGATTTCTTGGTGTGTTTGCCTGGTATGTTGGGGGCTCTGGGCAGGACAGCTAGCCATAGGACCCCTGGGCTGACCACTTAGTCCAGGGGAACAAGATTCCCCCACACCAGGCGGGTCTTCAGGGCCACGCCTGGTTAATCGGGCCCTGGGGGGAGGGGGTGAGAAATCCTTCCTAGGCATCCAAAAACCACAGAGGCTCGGCTGGGACCAGAACACTCCACATGCCAGGATTTCGTGGGCTTTTGACTGGTATGATGGGGGCTCTGGGCAGGACAGCTAGCCATAGGACCCTGGGCTGACCACTTTGTCCAGGAGAGCATGATTCCCCCCACACCAGGCGGGTCTTCAGGGCCACGCCTGGTTAATCGGGCCTTGGGGGGAGGGGGTGAGAAATTCCTCCCTAGGCATCCAAAAACTGCAGAGCCTTGGCTGGGCCCAGAACACTCCGAATGCCAGGATTTCTTGGTGTGTTTGCCTGGTATGTTGGGGGCTCTGGGCAGGACAGCTAGCCATAGGACCCCTGGGCTGACCACTTAGTCCAGGGGAACAAGATTCCCCCACACCAGGCGGGTCTTCAGGGCCACGCCTGGTTAATCGGGCCCTGGGGGGAGGGGGTGAGAAATCCTTCCTAGGCATCCAAAAACCACAGAGGCTCGGCTGGGACCAGAACACTCCACATGCCAGGATTTCGTGGGCTTTTGACTGGTATGATGGGGGCTCTGGGCAGGACAGCTAGCCATAGGACCCTGGGCTGACCACTTTGTCCAGGAGAGCATGATTCCCCCCCACACCAGGCGGGTCTTCAGGGCCACGCCTGGTTAATCGGGCCTTGGGGGGAGGGGGTGAGAAATTCCTCCCTAGGCATCCAAAAACTGCAGAGCCTTGGCTGGGCCCAGAACACTCCGAATGCCAGGATTTCTTGGTGTGTTTGCCTGGTATGTTGGGGGCTCTGGGCAGGACAGCTAGCCATAGGACCCCTGGGCTGACCACTTAGTCCAGGGGAACAAGATTCCCCCACACCAGGCGGGTCTTCAGGGCCACGCCTGGTTAATCGGGCCCTGGGGGGAGGGGGTGAGAAATCCTTCCTAGGCATCCAAAAACCACAGAGGCTCGGCTGGGACCAGAACACTCCACATGCCAGGATTTCGTGGGCTTTTGACTGGTATGATGGGGGCTCTGGGCAGGACAGCTAGCCATAGGACCCTGGGCTGACCACTTTGTCCAGGAGAGCATGATTCCCCCCACACCAGGCGGGTCTTCAGGGCCACGCCTGGTTAATCGGGCCTTGGGGGGAGGGGGTGAGAAATTCCTCCCTAGGCATCCAAAAACTGCAGAGCCTTGGCTGGGCCCAGAACACTCCGAATGCCAGGATTTCTTGGTGTGTTTGCCTGGTATGTTGGGGGCTCTGGGCAGGACAGCTAGCCATAGGACCCCTGGGCTGACCACTTAGTCCAGGGGAACAAGATTCCCCCACACCAGGCGGGTCTTCAGGGCCACGCCTGGTTAATCGGGCCCTGGGGGGAGGGGGTGAGAAATCCTTCCTAGGCATCCAAAAACCACAGAGGCTCGGCTGGGACCAGAACACTCCACATGCCAGGATTTCGTGGGCTTTTTGACTGGTATGATGGGGGCTCTGGGCAGGACAGCTAGCCATAGGACCCTGGGCTGACCACTTTGTCCAGGAGAGCATGATTCCCCCCACACCAGGCGGGTCTTCAGGGCCACGCCTGGTTAATCGGGCCTTGGGGGGAGGGGGTGAGAAATTCCTCCCTAGGCATCCAAAAACTGCAGAGCCTTGGCTGGGCCCAGAACACTCCGAATGCCAGGATTTCTTGGTGTGTTTGCCTGGTATGTTGGGGGCTCTGGGCAGGACAGCTAGCCATAGGACCCCTGGGCTGACCACTTAGTCCAGGGGAACAAGATTCCCCCACACCAGGCGGGTCTTCAGGGCCACGCCTGGTTAATCGGGCCCTGGGGGGAGGGGGTGAGAAATCCTTCCTAGGCATCCAAAAACCACAGAGGCTCGGCTGGGACCAGAACACTCCACATGCCAGGATTTCGTGGGCTTTTGACTGGTATGATGGGGGCTCTGGGCAGGACAGCTAGCCATAGGACCCTGGGCTGACCACTTTGTCCAGGAGAGCATGATTCCCCCTACACCAGGCGGGTCTTCAGGGCCACGCCTGGTTAATCGGGCCTTGGGGGGAGGGGGTGAGAAATTCCTCCCTAGGCATCCAAAAACTACAGAACCGCGCGGGGGCTTACGCCCCCGCGCGTACTTCATGTATTTCATGTATTCAGAATATCCCTTATTCTTATGTTATGTTTTCCGTACACAGAATGTTTATTTTGTATTCTCCCCTTTCCCACACCCCTACAAAGCTCTTTTTCACTCCTTAACTCTCTAACCCCTTCTCAAACATCACTAATCTAGTTTTCTCTTTTTAACTTCAGTAGTGTAGAATCGTAATCACAGTCCAAAGCTGTGCATTGTGTATGACAACCCCAAACTGTTTCAAGATACATAAAATGGACACGTATTTCTTTAGAATATTTTGTGTTTTTTCTCTGACAGCTATAATTCTTACTAAATGTTGTCTTATATAGTGATGATTCTAACCACTTTTTATGTTCTCTTTTTGAGCTGTTTAACAAGGAATTTTGGTGGAAGAGTCCCCCAGTTTAATGCTTATGATTGAATCATGTCAATGGAATCATTGTAATTGTTCTTATGGCCCCCATACGCGCCAATAACACCATGTGGCATTGCTTCTTATTTGCATAGGCACATTAAAATGGGAAAATAGTATAAATACAAATAAGATCCTATCTAATAGAGATTAGAACACACAAACCTTGTAGTGCAAAGGGACCTTACACCCTGAACATTGACATAACGACCTGGCACAGACGTCAGAAGAAAGGGCATATTCCATTCTCCCCTGAACCAGGAAAGCCATCCACGAAACATCCAGGCTGGTCTATAACATCACTTGGAAGCAATCCTCTACCATGGAAGACCTACACTGCTCAGACTTCGACCTGCTCAAAAGAGACTTCCCTTAACACTGAGAAGACTTAACAACAACAACGACCGGCTTACAGGACAGGGCTCCCTGCATTGCCCTTTGATTGTGAGGTGAAAGGAGAGGATGCTCCACGTCCTGACTTCAATGTAAGATATGCAGATTCCAGGATCTTTAATACAGAAACATGATACCAACAACAGAGACTGTGTGAAAAATAAAAGTGTGTTGGCACTACAGACAATGTATTGGATTGGACGATCTAGCTTGCTTGGAGCCTAGACTTGGTCTTGTGCCAGGAAACTTCAGGGGTCTGGTCTCTTTGTACTTAGGCCAAGGTTATTTCTTTCCATGTTCCTCATATTTTGGTGAGCCTATGCAAACAACAATTGCCACTCTAACACCATTCTTACTGTGCTCCTTTAACTCTAATCCTTAAAAAGAACTCACTTAAAATTTGAGGTTAACTTAAGCTAATATGCATGTATATGGAAATGTAAGAAAATACTATGCCTGTAATGTTTAAGGAGTTACGTAAGTTTTATGGCTTTAGATTGCCTTGTGTACTGTTAAGAAATATTATAATGTATTACAATCTGGGGACTTGAGGGACAAAGTAATTGTACATGGATTCTGTGTTATTTATCTTAATGTTCTTTGGCTGAAATTTCAAAGTTAATATATCAGCAAGGGGACTTCTGAGAATTATGTTATGGGTGATTGTCCTTCCACTGTAACTTTACCTTGTCCTCTTACTTTGCACCCTTGTTCTCATAATTAAAAATAAAAATTTAAAAAAAAAAAAAAAAAAAAAAAAAAATAAAATTCATATATAATCTGGTATTTAAAAGACTGTTCTCAGCCCTCAGTCTTATCACAGAGAAGCAAGAAAGTTTTTAATTGCTCTACTCTTTTCAAAAATGCTTTTGGGTAAATAATATTGCCTCAAGAGAAAAAGCTTTTTCACAGGTCTGTTAATTAGAGATTCACAAGAATGCTTACTGTCAGGATTCTGTTCTGAATATATATATATATATACTTTTTATTTTAGGCACCATGATACACAATACTGTTCATTATGAATATATGTGCATTTTTCCTAACATCCATGATAACACCATGATTTACTAAAATGTTCATAATACAGTGATTTCAGGCATTAAATGTTCAAATACCAAAAAAAAAAAAAAAAAAAAAAGAATTTATGTCCACCAACAGCTGCTTACCCTCAGGTTCCAAGAAAAACTTTCTGTCATTTTTAAAGTTTCTGAAATCCCTGAGACCTTTATTACTTGACAAGCAATTTCAAAATTTAAAAAAAGTGACAGGCCCATACTGATGATGGAGAGAGATCCTGTATTCACTCCCAATGATGCTTTTATAAGACCAGAGGAAACAGGGATACATTTAGAGTGGCAGACATAGTAGAAGGGAAGCCAAGGGGAGCCAGGAGAGTCAAGCATGCACATTGAGGTCGATTAATGTTTCGGCACAATGCTGTGTGCCTGTTACTGTGTAAATCTTCAGGGATCAGTTTTCCTCTCTCCGTATGCATCCAGGATTAAGGATGTATCTTCAAACGATGACTGGCAAAAATGGGCCCAGACTGATGACTGGGAAAAAAAAAGTCACAGAGTTTCACACTGTGAAGATGGAGCTTTCAACAATGCACACCTAAAAACATACTGACTGTTATAGAGCAAGGTGATTTGAGTAAAAAAAAATAAGTAAAACTAAAACTATAGCTGCAAACTTAAGGAATAAGAAAATGACATTAAATAGTGAATCTTCTGGGTATATAAAGGGTTTTATGACCAAAAGATTTTAAGTCTAGAGATTTTGATTATGTCCCATTGGTAAATAAATTGCTTTTACAACTTATATCTAATTTCTAATATCTATATCTATATAATACATATAATATCTATATACTTATATCCTATAACTAATTATGTGTAGTTTACCCCCTTTTAATTGTGAGGTTTCAGCTTGCAGTTTCACAGGAGAAATGAGACAGAGTTACTGGAAAAGTGCATTTTGGTCAGGGGTTCTTGAGCAGCTCCTTGGATCTTACTGAACCAGCCAAGGTTTTTTGGGCTTTTTTTATTTGTTTGTTTTGCTGCTGATGCTTTCCCTGCCACTTTTATTAGCCAGAGTTTAACATAAATCGCCTGAGCTCAGGGTTGTTGTAATTAAGAGCATTTGTGCTAATTAACTTAGAAAAGGGAAAAGGGAAAAGTAAGATGATTTTACAGGTTTATGACAACAATTTGCCCTTTTCTATTTGTTAAAAAGACCCATGGATGGGGAAAATATTGTATAGTGGTCAACTGATGAAATAATCTGTCCTGTGCCAGGAAACTTCAGGGGTAGGGTCTCCTTGTATTTAGACCATAATTTTTCTTTCTATGTCCCTTATATTTTGGTGGGCCTATGCAAACAAATGCCACTCTAACACCATTTTTCACTATTTTCCCTTGACTCCAATCCTTAAGAAAAACAACCCACTAAAACTTTTGAGGTTAACTTAAACTAGTAAGCATGTACATGGAACTAGATAAATGTACTTTGCCCTCAATGTTTAAGGAGTTACATAACTCTAATCTCTTTGGATTATATTGTGTGCTGCTAAGAAATAGTATGTAATACAACTGGGGATTTGAGGGTCAAATTAATTGTATTGTACATGGGTTCAGTTTTGTTTTTCTTAATTTTCTTTGGTTGAAAGTTCAAGGCTGGGATATCATTGATGGGACTACCGAGAATTCTGTTTATGGGTGATTGGGCTTCCACTGTAACTTTACCCTGTCCTCTTTCTTTGCATCTTAAATAAAAAATAAAAAAAAATTAAAAAAAAAAAAAGAAATAATCTGTCTGTGAAGAGCAGTCAGGGTGATGATGATATTCTGTAGCTGTTGATCAGAATCACCAGTCAAAGATCCACTCAAAAAAGCCTCTTCATGTGGTCAGCTAAGTTGCAAGTGGTGGCTCTTTCTCTCATAGCATGAATCTAAAAAGTTACAGGAAGGGAAGGCTCCGAGGCCAAAAAGGAAGGCGCTGGGGGAAAGGTTTGCTTACAACACAGACATGGACAGACATACATGCAATCACACATCCACAATTGATCAATGCCCTTGATTGGCTGCAGATGGTTGAGGGGCTTGGGTCTCGAACAAAGCATCTTCTTCAGAAGGGCGGTGGGCACCAGATTCTGGAACACTGTTATGAGACTTCAATTCTTTCACTGCCTAGTTATGTCCCACCTGAGGGGGCCTCAGGTGGGCAAGGCCAAAGGTCGAATCAGTTGAATGTACATAAATTGGGAGCAAATCGCCTGCCTTTCACTGGCTTTCCTCCTTACCCAGTTATGTTAGAAGCTCCTTTCTGTCCTTTCACAATATCAAATTTCACAATCTCCCCATCTCCAATGCTGAGCAAAGACTTCCAGGAGTGTTTCTCTTAATAGCTGTCTGGTGAGCAAAGACATCCTGCTTAGGGTCATTGCTATTAATGAATCCTTAGCCATTTAGAACGTTGAACCATTTAACAGTACGTGAAACTTGGAGTGCCAGCACTGGCTTATCTATCTCCACATCACTCATACCAGGTGCTGTACTGATCCTGGGAAAGTCTTTTGAGTGACTCTTTACTCTTGTACCCTGCACACACTTGTCAGACAACATTAATGTTATTTTGCTTATCCTGTTGGTTCCAGGCCAACCAACCTGTTTGTCCATAGAAAAATCTTTTGAGTAAGGACTCTTTACTACTTGTAAAAACACTCTTCCCTTCTTGGGGCAGGTGCATGAGAGAATTGTTAATGGATATACAATGTTCAGTTCATACTGAAAGATGTTGGTAAACTCCTAGGGATACACCCTTGGAACACAAAAATGCAATACAAAAATCCCTTCCTCACACCTATATTTATTGCAGTGCTATTAACAATAGCCAGACTCTGGAAACAACCGAGACGCCTTTCAACAGACAAGTAGTTAAAAAAAAAACTATGGTACATATACACAATGGAATATTATGCAGCTGTCAGGAGAGATGAAGTCATGAAATTTTCCTATACATTGATATACATGGAAACTGTTATGCTGAGTGAAATAAGCCAGAAGGAGGGAGGGAAGAAGAGAGAGACAGAGACACACACAGAGAGAAAGAGAGAATAATCTCACTGATTATAATTTTGGGAAGTGTTTTGTTATGTTTTGTTTTGGCCACACCCAGTGATGATCAGAGGCCACTCCTGGCTATGTGCTCAGAAATCACTCCTGGCTTGGGGGGGCCATATGGGATATCAGGGGATCAAACCCTTCCTAGGTTAGCATGTGCAAGGCAGACACCCTACTACTTGCACCACCGCTCTGGCCTCTGATCTATGGGTTTTAGAAAAATAAAAGATTATAATCCCCAGAGATGAGGGCCGGAAGGACAAGCTCACGATATGAAGCTTACCACAAAGAGTGATGAGTGCAGTTAGAAAAATAACTACACTAACAACTACCATGACAGTGTTAATGTGTAGGAGAAGTAGAAAGCCTGTCTCGAATACAGTACGGGGGTGTGGGAGGAGGGAGATAGGGGGCATTGGTGGTGGAAATGGTGCACTGGTGAAGGGGGTGTGCTTTGTATGACTGAAACCAACATGTTTGTAATTACAATGTTTAAATAAAGATATTATTTAAAAAAAGATGTTGGTAAACACTCCAGAGCAGTATGAGGCAACTCAGGAAGAGGGTTGTGTAAGCTAATGCTCTAGTAAATGATAAATAGTATAGCACATTCAGCGGAGCAATTGGGGGCTGGCATGGCTAAACCAGTTTCATTATTCAATACCTGAGAAATTTGTTACCCCATTCACTGTTTTGAAGTTTTCAAGACTCCATTTTGGCACCCTTGGGGAGGGGGGGTCTCAGCTTGTAGTTTTGTACAAGAAATCAGAGTCACTGAAAAAAGTGCATTTCGGCCAGGGGTTCTTGAGCAGCATCTTGGATCTGTCTGAGCTAACCAAGCTTCTCTTTTTTGCTGCTTTCCCTGCCACTTTTATTACCCAGAGTTTAACATAAGTCATCTAAGGGTTGACATAATTAAGGGTACTTGTGCTGATTTACTCAGAAAAGGTGAAAGGAAAAAGTAAGGTGATTTACAAGTATATGACAACAGGAATGAGTTTCACCCAAGATGAAAATAATATTTCACTTACTGACTTTATTTAAAATGGAAAATTTACTTGTGCTCTTTATCACTTCAGAATGTATTTTTTTCTATTATTTTTGGAGGATATGAGCCACATTTGGCAGTGCTCAAGGGTTACTCCTTGTTTTGTGCTGAAAATTGCTTCTGGCAGGTTCAGTGAACCCTATGGGATGCCTGGAATCTAACTGGGGTCCAGCCTGGGTTGGCCCCATGCAAGACAACCACCCTAATACTATCACTCTGGCCCCCAGAATGTAATTTTGTTTTGTTTTGTTTTGGAGCCACACCCGGTGACCCTCAGGGGTTACTCCTGGCTCTGTGCTCAGAAATTGCTCCTTGCTAGGGGAACCATACAGGACACCGGGGGATTGAACCAAGGTCTGCCCTATGTCAGCCACGTGCAAGGCCAACGCCCTACCACTGCATCACTGCACCACCACCCCCAATGTATTTTAAAGGGGATAGTTATTAATTGGAGCATTGGTGAGAGCTCACCAGTGGTGACTGTGCAGGTCACATACTTGTTCTCTAGGGAATAGTTCCTGGCTGTGGTTTCCATCCATCATTGAAGTGCTTGAACACACATGGTATTGTGTGTGTGTGTTGGGGGCTGTGTTGTAAGCCAGAGATGTAATACATTGATGATACAGGGACTATACTCAGCTATGTGAATAGCACTGAGGATTGGCTGTATGGGCTCAAGCTTGTAAGACACTCCTAGCTACCCACCTTTTAAATATTTAAAAATAAGGTGTGGAAATATTTATGCTAATATTTTGGTGTAATCCTCTCAATGATCACATGAAATGAATATTACCAAATTCATTCTACAAATGAATAATGCAAAAAATTATCAAGTGCTCAGTGTTTGACTGACTTCAAGAATGTTACAGTTGAGAAACCAGCTCTGATGGCTACTTTTCATCTGTACCAGGGTTTCCCAAGATAACTGAATGATTTGGGGATGGGAAGGAATGGGTTCATATCCTTCCATGCAGTTGAAGTTAAAGAGGACTGAAATCATTTTGGGGTGATCAAATTATATTATTTGCAATCCCTAACAACAGCCTTAGTAAACCAAGACAACCATCTCCTTTGTCATGAATATTATATTAAATTGAAGGCAGAAAATTTCCAAGAAATTCCTAATGGAAGAACACCTGCTTTGCCTGCTCTATGTTTCTCTAAATATCTTCTTTCTCCTCTTTCATCTGGTTGTACCAGTTATACACCTGATCTGCAGTAAGGCTAGTCCTTGACTGAAGAAATTACCCCCAATTTTAGCAATGCTTGTGTTTAGATAAGAACTGTTATTCTTATATTCCCTTTTTGTTGCCCTTGAGGGGGCTGGGCACTACCTGGCAGCGCTGAGGGCTTACTCTGTGCTCAGAAATTTCTCCTAGCAGGAAGACTTCTGGGTGTCTTCGACTGGTATGTTGGGGGCTCTGGGCAGGACAGCTAGCCATATGCTCCCTTGGCTGACCACTTAGTCCAGGGACTGATATCCCCCCATGCCAGACTGGTCTTCATGGCCACGCCTGGTAAATCGGGCCCTGGGGGGAGGGTGGGGAAGAGAAATTCCTCCCCTATGCATACTGGACCCCATTCAGGAGATTTTTTTCTTACTAGTATTCATTTTCAAAAGTGTGTGGGCTTTTTAACAACACCCAAAAATATTCTTAATTTTTGACTGTTTCTAGGGAAAAAAATGGAATTCCCTAGATTTGGAGGATAATATTCAAATAGGTCTCTAAAATCAGTGTATATGTAGACGTGACTTCCTATACAAAGGTTCTCTTTGACTGCCAAGCCTAATCCATAAACAATTCATCTATACAATGTATATAGCGCCTCTGATATATTGCCCTTTCCCCACACCAGAGCCCCTTCTACTCCCTCATCTCCCAATCCTTAATTAACCCTCTTTACCCTCAGTTCTTTAATTTGTTAGGCACCAAGACCGACCTCCTGCCCCAACAGATTCTGCCCTTTCACACACCCCTACAAAGCTCATTATTACTCCTTAATTCTCACCCCCAACCATCAGTACCCCACATTTACCCTTTTAAACTTCAGTACTACACAGTCCTAATCACAGACCAAAGTCATGCATTGGATTAAACAACCCCCAATTATTTCAAAAGATATAAAATGGATACATATGTCTTTTGAATATTTTATGTGTATTTTCTTTAACAGCTATAACTCTAAGTAATATTTTACCATGAAGATTCTACCCATTTTTTATCTTGTCTTCTCTTTGTGAGCTGTTCAATAAGAAATTTTGGTGGAAGAGTCCCTCAGTTTAATGCTTATGATTGAATCATGTCACGGGGATTGTTGGACTTGTTACTATGGTCCCCATATACGCCAATAATGCCACGTGGCATGTTCCTTGTTTGCATAGGCACATTAAAATGGGAAAATACTATACATACAAATAAATTCTTACCTAATAGAGATTGGAACACACAAATCTAGTAGTGCAATGGGACCTTACACCCTGAACATTGACATAATGACCTAGCACAGGCCTCAGAAGAATGGGCATCCTCCATCCACCCCTGAATCAGGGAAGTTATCTGCGAAACATCCAAGGTTTTTTATAGCAACACCTGGAAGCAATCCTCTACCAGGGAAGACCCTACCACTGCTCTGACATCGACCTGCTCAAAAGAGACTTCCCTTAACATTAAGAAGACTTGACAACAACAACGACCTGCTTACAGGACATGGTTCTCTGCATTGCCCTTTAATTGTGAGGTAAAATGAGAGGACGCTCTGCACCATCCTGACTGCAATGTAAGCTATGCAGATTCCAGGATCTTTAATATAGAAACATGACACTAACAACAGAGATTGTGTGAAAAATAAAAGTGTATTGGCACTACAGACAATGACCTGGATTGGACAAACTAGTTTGCCTGGAGCCTAGAGTTGGTCTTATGCCAGGAAACTTCAGGGATAGGGTCTCCTTGTATTTAGGACAATGCTTTTCCTTTCTATGTCCCTCATATTTTGGTGGGCCTATGCAAACAATAATTGTCACTCTAACACGGTTTTTACTGTGCTCCTTTGACTCTAATCCTTAAGAAAAGCAACCCATTTAAACTTTTGAGGTTAATTTAAACTGATATGCATGTGCATGGAAATGTAAAAAAGTACTTTGCCTTCAATGTTTAAGGAGTTACATAAGTTTTTTGGCTTTAGATTGCTTTGTGAGCTGCTAAGAAATATTATGTACTACAGTCTGGGGTCCTGAGGGACAAAGTAATTGTACATGGGTTCTGTTTTATTTTTCTTAATGTTCTTTGGCTGAAAGTTCAAAGTTAAGATATCAGCAATGGGACTACTGAGAATTCTGTTTATGGATGATTGCCATTCCACTGTAACTTTACCTTGTCCTCTTTCTTTGCATTTTTGTTCTCATAATTAAAAATAAATAATTAAAAAAATCCAGAAATTGCTCCTGTCAGGGTCAGAAATCCTATGGGATGCAGGGAATCTTACCAGGGTCTGTCCCAGATCAGTCGCATGCAAAGCAAAACAGCTTACCACTGTGCTCTCTGGCCCCCTTTTTAAATTCTTTTTAATAAAACACACCTAACAGTAAGGCCAAAGAGTATTGTTTAAATAAATTAATTTTCTAAAATAGTTTTAGAGAAAATTGTGAATGCAAAGTATTCTGCACAAACTTTGTTTTCCCTATAACTAACATCTTAATTAACATCTTATGCTATCTTGATATTCTGCTAGTGTGAATGAGCCAGTTTCTATGGATCATTGCTTAGCAGAATACATTGTTCTTATTTACTTAGTTTTTGCTTAATGTCTTTTTTCCAGGATCCCGTGCAGAATTTCACGTTATGTTTTGTTTACCAAGAGCCTTAAGCTTCTGTGATTGAAACAGTGTCTCGAACTTTCCTTGCTTTTGATGATGACCTTGGCCATTTTGAGGATTACAGGTCAGTTGTTGTGTTCACTGGCCCTTAAATGCAATTTGTCTCACAGTTTTCTCATGATTAAGTAAAGGTTATATGATTTGGGGAGGAAGACCAAAATGGGATTATACTACCTCTGTTGACTTATCACTCTTGAGGTGACCTTGAACAGTTAATTAAAGTAGTTAGTTCCTTTCTCCATAATAAGTCTACTCCCCATTTTATACCATTATACTATTTTTATGACCCTAGAGTTAAGTTGATTATATTTTATAATATTTTTATTGAATTAATTCTGCATTAAAATGGATTTTAGGTGTGTATTGTTGAAAATTTACTTGTGTAAAAACTATATCAAGTTCATCACTGGGATTCAATTCTGTGTTTTATCACACAATCGTCCTTTTTGTCCTGGTTGACCTCTCCTGTGTTCCTTTCCTTACATAGTCTTAGAGTCCAAAGTTGACTTTTGATTTATTTAGTTCATCTCTAATTTGTGATTTAATTTCTTGTTTTTGACAAAAAATAAATACTATAAATAATTGACATATGATAATATTTTGTGAAAGTTCACTGACTCAAAATGTCCAACACCCCAAAAACGTCATCAATCAGAATAATTTGTCTGTCATCACATATTTGATTTAGTTCCCTTTATAGCCTTTGAACACACTTCCATGGGTCTTGTGAAGCATGTGATGACTATGCCTGGTCTTCATTCTGTAGATATCTCAGGCTCTTCTTGCTTAATCTTTTTGGCATTAACCATCCACCCTGCCATCTTTCATCTGCTTCCAAGATTTTCCCAAAATAGTTTGGGTTGTCTAATGGGTTGTCTTTGATTTTTTTTTCTGAGCAAACAACAACCCATGCTCACTTCGATGAAAGCAAGAGAAGATGCCTTTTACTCAGTCTGTTTCATTATTTTAGGGTTGGCTGAGATTCCTTCCTGCCCTCTGTTTTGCTCAGACCTCGGGATCTAAATCCCAAGAAGGATTACCAACTGGGAATGTCAAATGCTCACAACCTTCCAATCCTGATAATCATGTCAGTATCAACTTGACTGGATCACAGAGTTAAAGAAAATTGGAAATTGTTAAATATTTAAGTTATGGAGTTAGGTCAAAGGAAGATATAGACTAGAAACAACAGAAAATATTGGTAAAGGATCTTGATCACTTTGGCTATGGTGAGTTACATCAAAAGCATAACATTAATACAAGATTAGTCCTGTTACCTAAACCACAACAATAAAAATAGAATAAAATGTAAGTCACACAAAAATTAAGTGTTTTACAATTTCAAAATGTTGTTGTTGTTAAGTCTTCTCAGTGTTAATGGAAGTCTCTTTTGAGCAGGACAATGTCTGAACAGTGTAGAGTCTTCCTTGGTAGAGGATTGCTTCCAGGTGATGCTATAGACCAGCCTGGATGTTTTGTGGATGGCTTCCCTGGTTCAGGGAAATGCCCTTTCTTCTGAGGTCTGTGCCAGGTCGTTATGTCAATGTTCAGGGTGTAAGGTCCCTTTGCACTATAAGATTTGTCTGTACCAATCTCTATTAGATAGGATCTTATTTATATGTATAGTATTTTCCCATTTTAATGTGCCTATGCAAAAAAGGAGCAATGCCACGTGGTGTTCTTGGCCCATAAGGGGGTGATAAGAACAATTATGGTTCAATCATAAGCATTAATCTGGGGGACTCTTTCTCTAAGATTCCTTGTTAAACAGCTCAAAAAGAGAAGATGAAAAGCGGTTAGAATCGTCACTATATAAGACAACATTTAGTAAGAATTATAGCTGTCAGAGAAAAAAATATATTCTCAAGAAATACGTGTCCATTTTATGTATCTTGAAACAATTTGGGGTTGTTACACACAATACACGGCTTTGGTCTGTGATAAGGCTTGTACACTACTGATTAAAAAGAGTAATGTATGTTTACATCAATTCACTTACACTTATCTAAAATTGTGACTATAATGAAGACCCCTTCTTGTAGCTCTTCCATTGCAGTGGAATCTGAAGTCTTTATGAATAAAAATAAAATAAAATAGAGTCTTTATGAATAAAATAGTGTAAAATTATTTTATTAACTTACCATTGTTCATAATGTTACAGAAATTGAGATACATCACATTATACTTCTGTCTGTATAAAACTCACCACTCCCACTTCTAAAGTTCCAATGCAATCCCATCACCAAAAAGGCTATTCTCTCCTTTCTTTCCCACACATGTCTTTTCTTCGAGTAAACACCATAGTTTTCTAAAAGTTGAGGAGTTAGTTTTATTGAACTTTGACAGCTTTCTTGCTTTAGTAATTCATATTCCATTGTATAAGTGATATATTCAGTAACTATCTTTTACTTCCTTATTTATCTAATTTAGCACTGTTGTCTCAAGAGTCATCCATTTTGTCTCAGGAAACACAATTTTATCTTTTTTAAATAGTTAACCAGAATTCTATGGAGTTATATACAACTGCTTCTTTATCCAGTGATCTGATAAAAAAGACTTTGGTTTGATGTTTTTGCCATTGAGAAAATGCTTCTATAAATATAAAGGTGCAAATTTTCTTTTGAATTAATGTTTTCATATCTTTTGGATAGATGCCTAGGGATGGTATTGCTAGATCAGATGGTATTTTCTTTTTTAAAATTTATTATCTCAAATTTACAATAGTTTGTATATATTATAAAAACAAGACTTAATAAATATTGAATGTTATCAGGTAAAAGAGCTTTTTGGTAGGAGTGGATTCTTTTATTTCTGCCATACTTAGCAATGCTGAAGCCTTACTGATAGTTCTGCACTCAGGAATTACTCCCAGCAAGACTTGTGTGGGATCATATGAGAATTCAACCTTCATGGGTTGCATGAAAATTAAGGGCCCTACCCACTGTGTTATTGATCCAGCATGCAGGCTAATAATCTTCATTTTTTTGATATTTTAATAAAATCATTTTCCTCCTTGAGTAGTAGAGACAGTATAGAATCAGAAAAAAAAATTGTAGAAAGCAGCTAACTAACTCCAAGAAGTGCATCTCTGGGCATTTGAGGAGAAGAAAGATCAACATACGTATTTAACCACATAATCATCTCAGCTTTATTTAAAAAAATTTGTTTTGACAAAGCCATGCAGTGTAGTTAATATGTGGTTTTTAAAAAAGTGGTTATAAGCAAATATTTGTAATA
The DNA here is from genome assembly GCF_024139225.1 of Suncus etruscus. NCBI lineage: Eukaryota > Metazoa > Chordata > Mammalia > Eulipotyphla > Soricidae > Suncus > Suncus etruscus. Next base: position 18,130,983 of record NC_064862.1, read on the forward strand.
AAGAAAACAAGATGGTATAATTATGTCGTGGTAACTCCTTTTTAGAAACTAAATTCTAAACAACAGAGACTAGACAACACACACATCAGTAGCTGTAAACTAAAATATTTCTGCATTTTTTTTATAAAACTACGAAGAAAAGAAAATAAGAAAGGCTGGGAGTAAGGAGGAAGTGTGCAGGAATGGACTCTTATTGTTTAGAATAAATACATTTTTATTAGTATTCTTAAAATTATCAATATAACATCAAAGGCATATTTCAATTTCAACCAGCAGTTTACAATATTCTACAGTTTGTCCATCTGGAAGACAACATAATTTTCAATTTTAAGTACTAAAGTGCATTGAATGCCTTACCAGAGAAAACCAAACTGACAGTGCAGTGGCTGTATTTCTGGAAGAATGTTTTCAAAAAAGCAACAGGAATATTCAAAGCACCATACTCAGTTCCAGTTGGGTCAGCAATTTACAATAATGTTAGGTTCCAGTGGGAACAAAAAAAAAATTCCTCTTGTGTTGAAGCACTAACAAATTCCATAAGTCACACAAGAATATTAAACTAAAGATATATCATCCCCTTCTATGTTGAATCTTCTGTGGTATGAGAAGACTCAGTCCTACTTCAGTCTGAAAACTGTGACAGTGTTATTCTGAATAACCTGGGTGAGCCTTGTGCATTCAAGAATTTCTTGGCATATATGTGACTAATTGCTACCAAATCAAAAAATAAGGTTATAAATGAATTTATCTTATCAACAAGAACTTGCATTCACCTACCCCGAATATCCTTCTGGGGTAGGTAAGCTGTTCTGAAAAATAGTAATTACAATCCAAAAACAGAAACCAATGCAATATTAACTCTGATAAAAAAAAAGTTTTAGAACGTGGAATACCTTTTCTAGGATGTTTTAGATCTTTGTTCTTGGGTTATCCCTAGATTATTCTATGAACATCATTTTAAGTTGGGAGTTTTGCTTAATAATTAATTTGAATCTTTGTTCATGGGAAGGGAAAAGGTAAAATTAAAGAGTAAAGAAAGGGGAAAAGGAGGAGAAAAATTTGAAATTGTCTAATTTATTTTCATGAGTTGATAAGATTTAGCCTTACCACGTCTATTTATTCTTTTCTACCTGGAGATAGGTATATTAAACTACTGAGCTGACTCATATCTATAATGCAGGCATCTCTCAATGCCATTATACAGTTTTTCACTCATATTGAAATCTAGACTCCTTTTCTATATATACCAAAGAAATACATTCCAAATCATTGTGATTTCCTTTAAGGATGTATCTATTTCTTTTTTTTAATTATTTAAAGAAAATGCATCACATAGTTGATCAAATACATTTGTTTCCAGATAAGTGCTAGCAAAGTTATTGAAAAAATGAAAGAAAAAATAAAAAGGAGAAGAAAGTTTAAAAAAAAGAAAGAAAAAAGAAAAAAAAACAGTAGCAAGCACAGTTGTGAAAATTATTGTATCTGCAATAAAGTCAGTAGGTTTAGTAAGCTCTTGTCCATTCTGTTTAATTGATGTATTCCTTTAAGAATGACAGTATTAAACAAATAAAATTGTCCAGACATTCAAAACACTATTACTGATACTATGAGTTTTAGGGGTGTATACTCAACTACCAGAGCTCCTGGCAAAAGATAGTTGGGCCAGGGTGCCCACACTCACTTCAAAAAGCCCTGGTGATATCAGTCCAAAAACCAGTATGCATGAAGTTTGGTCAGATTGGTATCCCCGAAAGGGTCAATAATAAGGAAGGTCCATTAAGGAAACGGTGATTCTGGGTGATGGAGGCAGTGAGCATTGGCTTCAGCAGGACAGGCTTGGCCCATATTTTTTTCCCAAGATGGCCAGCTTTCTACTGGGTGGGTTGTTGTACCCATGATCTTTCATGGCTCAGTTTACATCTTGTTCAAGAAAAAAGTGAGGCTATAGATCTGGCCTGGTCCGAAGATAATAACTGCATTTGTGAGCATAGTTATAGCTGCCAGGCATCACAGAAAAGTAAGATATGGCAAAGGTTGGGCCGGGCGGTGGCGCTAAAGGTAAGGTGCCTGCCTTGCCTGTGCTAGCCTTGGATGGACCGCGATTCGATCCCCTGGTGTCCCATATGGTCCCCCCAAGCCAGGAGCAACTTCTGAGTGCATAGCCAGGAGTAACCCCTGAGCGTTCCTGGGTGTGGCCCAAAAACCAAAAAAAAAAAAAAAAAGATATGGCAAAGGATACCCACAACTGCATCACGAAGCCCTGGTGATATCAGCCCCAGAAACGGCATCCCTGAAGTTTGGTCAGATTAGTGTCCCCAAAGGAAATTGTACAGGTGAAGCAGAGCCATTGTGGGGTCTTGCCTCACCCTCTCCCAAGTTTTACAAGTCTGGGGCAAATACTTTCTGTAGAATGTTTTTCTCTATGAGTGATCTCAATTTAAATATGTTGCAAAGTTCACTGATCCATGTGAGATATAAGATCACAAGATGACCAATGAAGATTTAGGATAATAGACAAAAAAGGGCTAGTTATTTATTTGTTGATTTCTCATCAGTACATCCAAAGAAAATTCTTTGTAGTCAAAGCAATTTCTTCTTGTGCAGATCTAACAACCATCTTTCATACTTCATTTTAATTGTTTAGTCTGGGGTTGGAGTGACAGTACATATAAGGTGCTTGTCTTGCATATTTCAGACCTGGATTCAATTTCAATCACCCCATTAGGTCCCAGAATTATGCCACAAGTTATCCCTAAGCTCAGAGCCAAGAGTAAGCCACCCAAACTGCCGAGTGTGGCCCATTAGCATGTACACACAAGCATTTTGGTTATTTCTTACTGTTCAATATGTAAAGAAACAAAGTAGACAATTGTGAATATAAATCTGTGGTCCTTTGACCTGAAATAATATAAATCTGTTTACAATGACCCCGATCCTCTGCTGGTTACCTGATTCCTCATGGTGATGCATTATTGTCTGCTTATAATAGTTGACTTCTAAAAATGCAGTTGTTGTTTTACTTCTCTATGGGAGCACTAAGGTATGTTCAATCAGCAGGAGATACTCCAGGCAAAAGTATGTCGCTATTGCACCATTGCCCTTGATTCAATGAATGGTGGTTTTGTAATCAGAACATAGCTAGGAATAAATAATTTAGATGTGCACATGAGCACACATACACATAAGAGCAGACAATAGACCTTGAGAAACCCTACACTTGTCTGAGTCCTTTGTCACTCAACAACCCACTCGAAAAAATATTTCAAAAGTTATTCATTTTTCTGATGCAAAATACAATATTCTATGAATTTTAAAGTAAAATGTTAATCCCTTTTTTGTGTATTTTTGTCTGATTTGCTTCAATTATCATGAATTTAGGCTAAGGACACTGCCCAAAATGTTTTATGAAAAAATGACTTTTTTTCATTGACCATAAAGTTATTGTTTCCACAGCTGATAATAGATTTTTAAAAATATTTATTGAAAAAAAAAGTAAGCAAGGGTCTGAACAATAGCACCACAGGTAGAGCAATTGCTTGTACGCTGCTGATCTGGATTGGATCCCTGGCAGCCCAGATGGTCCCCTGAGCCTGCCAGGAGTAATTTCTGAGTGTAGAATTAGGAGTAACCCATGAGCGTTACTGAGTATGGATCAAACGCACCGCCCCCAATTAAGGAAATTGACTATGTGCCATCACTACTGTAGTTACTTTACAAATATTAGTTTATTTAGCCTTCCTAACAACCCTAACTTATAGGCACTCTTCCAATTCCTATCTGTTGTGAATAAAAGAGACTCAATTTGCAACAACATAGATGGGCCTTAACAGCATGCATCTGTGAAATATATTAGAAAGAGAAAAAAATATTTGGAATTCACTTATATATGGAACCTAAAGAATTTCTGCTAAGAAACAGTTGAATGGTAGTATCCAGAGACTGGGAGAAAGGACATTGGTATTTTAATCAAAAATTAAAACATTTAAATTATAGAATGAATAAGTTTGAGGACTCTAATGTACAACATGGTAACTATGATTAACAGCATTTTATAAATGCTTGAAATTTTTTCGGACAAAAGATAGTTAATGTTATCATCACACACAAATAAGGGTAATATGTAAGGTGAAGAATGTGCTAAGTAACCTTTTTGTAATGGTTTTTTCATTAACAACACCCAGTGATGTTAAATAATTCTCTTGTAACCATTAATTTTAATCAATATTACCTCGGGTTATGCTCGGTAAAGCTGGAGAAACTGTTTTTCAAGTTTGGAAGAGCTATCAGAATTGATCTAAATGGTTGAAGGTAGGTTTTTCTTATTGTGAAAATGTAAAAATGAGAACAGAGGAAATCTTAAAATTACCAGATAAATCAAGTCACATGTAAATGACATGAAGTCAGAACGGCTATGTAACTTTTAAAACAGCAACACTGGAAATAAGAAAAACAAAATTTGAGAGTTTGAGGGCCAAGCTTGCCATACAGGAAGAATTTATATTTTTCCTTCTTTACAGCAAATCAAGACCAAAAAAATGGAGTTGATCTACAAAAATAAAATTAATCTACATAAAAATTGACCTGCAACCCTAATCAACAAAACTTACACTGCAAGGAAATAAAGAAGAGCACATTAGCAACAGAGATGTTCTTGCCAAGAAAGTCAAACAAACAAAACTAAACAAAACAAGGACACGAGGAGTCCAAGTGATAGCACTGCAGTAGCGCATTTGCCTTGCACGCGGCCAACCCAGGAAGGACCTGCGTTTGATATCCATATGGTCCCCTGAGTCTGCAGGAGTGATTTCTACAGTGATAGAGCCAGCAGTAACCCCTGAGCACCACCAGTTGTAGTCCAAACACCAAACAAAAACAAACAAACAAAAACAGTGAGACATGATGAAGTTCTGTAACATCTCATAGCTGGCAAAAAAAAAAAAAAAAAAAAAAAAGCATAACTTAAACTTGGGCAGGGTTTCTGGTATCCATGTACTTTACTGCCCTAAGCTTTGTCTATAGCAGTGTTTCTTTTTTTTTATTTATAATATCTTTATTTAAGCATCTTGATTACAAATATGATTGTGATTAGGTTTCAGTCATGTAAAGAACACCCCCTTCACCAGTGCAACATTCCCACCACCAATGTCCCAAATCTCCCTCCATCCTACCCCACTCCCACCTGTACTCTAGACAGGCTTTCCAGTTCCCTCATTCATTCACATGGTTATGGTAGTTCTCAGTGTTTCTTAATCAGGGGCCACATGTCCCCTTGTACTCTTAGAATATTCCACTGTGAAAATCACAGAAGTACCAAAGAGGTTGTGACATGCATGAGAGTAGAGGGACAAGCAATGGTATAGGAAGGAAAGTCAGGACGGAAAGCCCTATCTTTCAGATCCCAGAGGGTCCATGACTCAAAAAAGGTCAAGAAATATTAGTTTATAGAATATAAACAATAAATTTCTCAAGATGAATATTCAACTTATATTGCCAAACTATGCCAATTTTAATTTGTAGATGTTTAATTTTATACATCTACATGTTTAATTAGGGGCTATTTCTTTTAGTGGTCTTAAAATTTGCCAGGTACTGTGCAATTAAGGCTCTGTAGCTGGGGGTTGGTAGTAGCATATGCTGAAACAAAACCTTCTATGTCTTCCAAAGATCTCTATTTTTCTTTCTTTCTCTTTCTTTCTCTCTTTCTCTTTCTTTCTCTCTTTCTTTCTCTTTCTTTCTCTCTCTTTCTTTCTTTCTTTCTTTCTTTCTCTCTTTCTTTCTTTCTCTCTTTCTTCCTTCCTTCCTTCCTTCCTCTCTTTCTTTCTTTCTTTCTCTCTTTCTTTCTTTCTTTCTTTCTTTCTTTCTTTCTTTCTTTCTTTCTTTCTTTCTTTCTTTCTTTCTTTCTTTCTTTCTTTCTTTCTTTCTTTCTTTCTTTCTTTCTTTCTTCTTTCTTTCTTTCTTTCTTTCTTTCTTTCTTTCTTTCTTTCTTTCTTTCTTTCTTTCTTTCTTTCATTTCTTTATTTCTGTTTTGGTTTGTCTCGTTTTGGGGGCCATACCTAGCAATGTTCAGAGGTTATTCCTGTCTCTGCACTCAAAAATTACCCCTGGCAGGGTTGGGGTACATATGGGATGCCAGGAATTGAACCTGGTCCATCCTGGGTCAGTAGTGTGCAAGGCAAACATGCTACTGCTGCGCTATCTCTCCTGCCCGAAAACTTCTCATTTTCTATAGCAACATGAAAAAGTAATCTCCTTTCCATCATGCTGATTAAATTTTTATAAGAATGTGAATGTATAAAAAATGATATCTTAATAATTTTTAATAGAGGACTAAAAGTTTTTTTTTATTATTAAAGAACTGTTACCATGAATTCAGGATCTTTTTCCATTCACCCATGTGTCTTTGTACTTCTAGGTTGTATAGAAACATTCTACTTATCTAAGTATATATTAATAAATCATCGAAGTTATGGGAATAAAAATATATAGTAACCTGAAAAACATTAATAACCTGATATTTAGAAATGAGTTTTGACTCAATTTAAAATGTTGGTAATTTGACTATCAATGGTGGTTTTGTTTTATTAATATTCTATAATTCAAGGAAAACTAACTCAAAAGAAAACTGACAAACCATGTCATTTATGTAGGGAAACTTTTACACAGCCATTGAAAAGAATGCTAAAGAGCCATTTTACTAACTCAAAAATTAAAAAATGGATCTGGCAAAGAACTAGATGAGTTCACAACTGAAGGAGAGAAATTTGACAAGAATGACACCTAGAAAAGAATAACTTGGCTATCAAAGGATTAAGAAACAATCTTTAAAATATGAGGAAACCCTTGACTGCACATACAAAGCAAAATGACCCGCTTTTTAGTTTGCAGTGAAAGTCGTTTTTGAGGAATGTTAAGCAAGCTATCAGATAACATTGTTGGAAAAAATTATTCCTGCAGCAAGCAAACCATATATGAATCCGTCCTTTATTCTAAGAATCATCCTGTGTGAAATTATAGTCAAACATTTTTTAATAATATTCCATTTATTTTCATAATATCAACTTTATTTTTTCACGATATGATCTTAAATTTAAAAAAAATTCTATTTACTATTAAATGCTGGTTTCCACTTTCTACAGATTCCTTTCTATGTGGCTCTTTTCTGGTATCAATTATTGTTGGGTAAGGAGGACTTTCTGTACTTTATGCTGATGGAGCAAAGGCTAAATGGGGTGAGCAAAACGAGAGTGCTTGCACATCTTTGCCTTCACTTCAAAATAATTTCTTCTAAAGACCTACAGAGTCTAGAATGCAATGGGTTGAATCGCTTTTCACCTTGCTCCACATCCAAAATTTAATTCCTCCTGACCAGCTCTGATAAAGGTCTTCTAGCCCTGCAGAGAAAGCATCTGCCTTCCTGCATTCTAGATTTAGCAGAAACTCGGTAAAGGTTCAGCCCTGTATAGTAACCCTAGTAGAAGGACTGGATTCTTAGTTAGAAAGGTTTTTTTCCTAAGAACATGCTTCTACTTAAATAGTCCGCATTTTCTTACACAGAGAAGTATTAAACTAATTCTTGGAAAAATCTTTATCTTTGCCTCAGCAAAAGGCATATTAGGTGCTTATAAATTATGTATATTACCTAGAATGTGGATGAAGTGCTTCCTTGGAGTAAGTCATATTTTTTTATATCCTCATGCTTGAGTGAATTATTCTGCTAGTTTCTTGAAAATAACTTAATATCAAACAAATTACTCAAAAGCTATAACATATAGCCACCAAGAATGCCAACAGCCTCTCAAAAAAAAAAACAACCTTTCTTCTATATTGTTACATTTTTTTTAATATAAGACTCTTTCTTAGTTCATGAAGAAATATATAGAATATGACCAAGGCTGTAGATTAAAACTGAATTTGGGTAATTGCTTTCTTGTGAAAACCCCATTGAAAGTAAGCAAACGTCTCTAAATAGGAGTGAAAATTATACTTTGATATTTAACATATTATGTGAAAATGTAAGTCTTTTTTTAAAGATACAAATAGAAATTTATTCTTCGTAGTAAATGTACATAAATATTTTTTCTGCTTTTATTTTAGACAAAGTTTTATATGTTTAAATTTGCATCAATTATAGCTTCAAAAATGGTTTCTTTAACATTCTTTTTTTAATTTTTATTTTGATCATATTGGCTTACATATCTTTCACAGTAGTATTTTAGGTAAATATTAACATTGAATCAGGGGAATACCCATCACCAAATTTGTCCTCCCCCCATTCCCGTTCCCTTCCTGCAACCCATATCCCCACCATTACCCCTCGGGCTGCTAGAGCAGGTGGTCCCCTCTTTGTCTAGTTTACTATTAGTGATCATATATCTGTTTGGTCCTGGTACCCTCCCTTGTTTCCCCCTCTAGTTGAGAGATGGAGCTAGATAATTCGAGTTATGTGGTTTTGTTTGAAGGAAAAAAACAATAGAATGGGGTAGAAAAATAAATAAATGAATAAATAAATAAAAGAAAAATCAAATAAGCTGAAAATGGGCGGAGTCCTTCGAGAGGCTTTCAACCTCAGTTTGAGAGAGGACATGAAAAAGGTAAGTGAAACACCACAACAATACAGAAAGAAATATCAAATTAAATATCCAGTGAGCACTACAGCAATAAAAACAAGCACCACACAATAGTCTTGGTCCTGAAATCAAACCATGCCAGAGTGCAAAAAGAAAGAGAAAGATAAGATAAAATAAAATAAAATGAAATTGGAAACATCAACTTCTATATCTACGCCAAAATAAAGAAGTCAAAAAAATCAATCAATCAATATATATGTGAATAAAATTATTTTTTGTGCTTTTTTTTTCTTTTCTCCCCTGCATAGGCACAGTAACTACTGGGGATATTATAAGGGAATTTCCTTGGCCTAGGAGATTCAGGGTTTCTCCACCCCTGAAGTATACTGTCATGGGATTAACTATAGACTCCTTTCATGATCATGAAGAATTCTGCTTCGTCATGTATGGTAAGATCAGACCTCTATATTTAGAGATCTTTGGTGTCTGTACAGCTCAAGGAATGGAGCTTATGATGAAGTCTTTCTTTGTGGTTCTAGCAGTTCTGCTTCTTCAGTGTCGTTTTAATCCATCTTCTGTAGTTGGTGGTCTTGGTCATTATGCTGCTCCTAGGATGGAGCCTGGGATAGAGTCTTTCGTTATGTTTCTAGAAGACCCCTGTTTTCTTCTCTTTTCACCCTCCAAATCCACCAGCAATATAATGTAGCAACACTTCTTAAAAAAAGGGGGAAATTCTACGTGTAAAAACAAGCTCTTATCTACGAGGGATAAGAACTCATACTTTTTTACAACACAGGGGTATCTCCCACCCTGAACGTATGTCATGTGGAACCAACTTAGACCTCAGGGAATTAGTCATCGATCGTCCAGCCTTGACTCCTGGATCCCAGACATAGAAACGACAGAGTTCTCCACAACAGCTCCAGGAACCAAATCCCCTCCAGGGCATCCATAATGCTGCTCTGACACCAACATGCATCGTATGACAACGAGGAAATGGGAACAACTTGATCTAAAAGCAAGTTGTCCTTCTTCACCAGCCAACGATAAGACAAAATCAGAAGACATGTCATCCTTTGATCTGTGCAAAAGCCAAGATCGCTATCTGCAGATGACTGGTTGTTACAACCTGGACCGGACAGTACGCATCCCGGGACCAACAACAATAACAACAACAAAAAGCGCTAGCCTAGTTTTTGGTCTGCGATCTGTTCAACAAACAAGATCTCCAATTCCAGAGGTCTGACTGAGACAATCGCAACTGAACGGGTCTTCCGGAAACATAATGATAGATGCCTTTTTAATCAATGACTCCTCTCTTGGCCATAGCAAAATGTGACTAATGCATTCAGGTTATGATAGAAACTATAGTCTTTGTCTCCTTCACATAAACTGAGTCTCTTGACAGGTCATGCTACTTCTTATATCTGTTCAAAGGAGCCAGTTTCAATTTTTCAGTCAGAAATTATTTCACATTGAAGAGAAATTTTATTAGAGGATCATGTTGTAGCAGTATGTAAAAACTTCAGTTAAAAGGTATTCTTAATTCAGAAATCAAAGATTTAAAAAAGAAAAAAACAAGTCAATGCATAGTAGATCTATGGTCAAATTGTCACAAGAACCAACTTGAATATAAGTCATGTTTGCATTAAAATAACTTCCTTTTGGCCCCTCCTAATAATTTAAATGTTGGTTCATCAATTGGTCACTGTCTTGTTCTGTAGAATCTGTTTTCCACTTCATAAGCACTTGACTCATTAGAAAAATATAATAAAAAGAACATAAGCTAATAGGAACTAAAAACTTAAATTCACTTTCAAAGATTGCCTACAATTCTAATTGAAAATGTTAACAGATTTGGTACCTTTTTTTAGGCATCTTGATGATTGGTATCTTTTTGGTGTGTTTCTTTTTTGAGTGCTAACAAGTGCTAAGAAATGAAACCTATCATTTACTTAATTTTTTTTTCAAAAGTAAAATGAAATCCAGCTCTGAACATTTATAGCAGTAATTATTTGGGCTCAATTCTTGGCTTCCTACTCTTCCTAACTGCTAGCCAGGCTTTTTTTTAAGCATTTATTTATTTATTTTTCACACCTGACGGTGCTCAGGGGTTACTCCTGGCTCTGCGCTCAGAAATTGTTCCCAGCAGGCAAGGGGAACCATATGGGATGCTGGGGTTGGAACCGCCGTCTGTCTTGAATCGGCTGCGTGCAAAGCAAATGCCCTACCACCGTGCTATCTCTCCAGCCCCTAGCCAGGCTTTTGTTTGTTTGCCTTTTACCAGATGGTTGAGAGGTCTTATCCAAGGTAGGGCTTTGAGAAATTCCACTGCTGGGTGGCCCATCCCAGTCATTCCTAACTTTATAATTGTTTATGACTACATTGATCTTGGAAATTGCTCCATTGTTTTAGACTTGACCTTGGGCAGGGAACTCAATGTCCAGAAGCCAGCTGCTAGAGATGGTCCCTCTTTGGTGTGCTTATATGATAAATTCACTATGTTCAAGAGTCTATTATTGGGACTGAAGAGATACAGCATGTAGAGTTTTTGCCTTGCATGTGTCTTTTGATCTGGGTTTGATCCCTGACACCCTTTATGGTTCCCTGAAACTGCCAAGAGTGATCCCTGAGTGCAGAGTCAGGAGTAAAATCCTGAGTGCCACAATGTGTGGCCCAAAATACAAAAGAAATGAGTCCATTATCTTTTCCCTCTCTCCTCATTTGTATACCTGTATCTCTTCCCTGTGTCCAGTGTCTCCACTGATTGCTTCTCAAAAATAAAAGCCAAGAAGAGATAGTTTCCAGATAACCCCCACAAATGTCAAATGTTTTTGACATTCTGAAGACTTACCTGCCTGGCTACTGTGACCCTACAGCTCTTCAAGAGTGAGATGCTTCCACCCCTGATCCACCTCCATAGGAATTGGATTGGTATGAGAACTTCATCTCTCCATACACTTGGGGATCCTGCTCTTCTGGAGGGACTCTTCCTGGCAAATATGCTGCCAAGTTTAAGTCTGCCTACTTGGGCAGGCTCTGGGGACATGTCGGGGCTTCTGAGAAGCACCGTTGTTCTGGGAGATGCAAGGAGTGTTTTGGGAAGAAGGGCGTTGCTTCTGAAGCAGTTAAGCCCCAGAACCCCAGTTCTGCAAAAAACAGAGGGTGTCATGATATACTGCTCTCATTGGTTTTGGGCCTTTCCCTAACTTAGTTGTTTTAATCCTTTTAAACCATTGAACGTAGGTTTCATGAACACTTTCAGGCTAAGAACAAGGAAGCCAGCAGAGAAATTGGGCATGAGCTTGAGGTCTCCAGCCAAAACGGGACAGAGCCAGGATGGGCCCAGGTAGTGTGAGATCATTCTGCAGGGAGAAGTTTGGATTTCCAGTGGCTAAAATATTCTTATTCAATCAGAAGTTTCTCTTTTTTCCTCAATTATGTAGATGATAAAAATCCTTCTGACATGAAAAGATACTCTAATAGTCAATATTGGAGAGAATCTAGGTCAGTTCCTTTCCTGTGTTATTAACTTAGCTTTTCATAGGAAAGCAACATTGGTCACAGTGTGACTGCTAATGATAATAATAGCAGCAGTCACTTGATTGGTTCGCTGCAAATAAAGTCCAGTGATGTGATACGGTAATAAAATGTATTTTCTTCTGAGTCAGGGGTGCTGTCACTGGCTTCTCTTCTCAGCAGTTTCATTTCATTTACTGGAGGCCAATAAATATCAAAGGTCATTTTTGGTGCTTAATGTTTTTTTTTTAATGAAAAGTCTTGGGGGACGTTGGAGGGCTTGGTAGAAGGTTCACCCCACATACCAAGTGTAATCTACATGGCACCAACACAAAGTGGGAGAGGATCTCAACCAAGTGTGTGTGACCCTTTGTTCTTTGCAACAAAAACCACAAAGGGAATGGAAGGAAAAAATAAATAAACATATTTTAAAAAAGGTCTTGAACACTTGTTTTTTTCCCCTTTCCTTCAGAAAGCAAATATTTATTTCAGACATAGAGGAATTAGTCATTCTGCCCTAGATAGTCCTTATCTTTAAATCTCCAATTTAACCTTGTACTAATTCCAAAGAACAATTGTGCAATTTCAGAATCTTCTGAAGTAGGTCCCATTCATTTCCCCAGAACTTGGAAAAGCCATTTCTCTGTAATGCTCTTCTCCCTAAGCCGTTATTCAATTTTTTTATGTTTTTGTTATGCCTTTTGCTGCTGCTCAGTTTCTGACCACAACTTTACTCTTCTCTTGAATTTCTGTATTTTTTTTAAACGTCCATGTTTTATTTTCTAATGTTTGGGTGAGTTTATTTCTACCATTTTTTCTCATTTGTTTTTTTCCTCAGATTGATTCTGGTGGTTTGCTTTTAGGATTTCAAAGGTAAAGGTGTCATTTTTTTTCTCTTTTTATTATCGACCATAAAAGTCTACCCAGTGAGAAAAACAGATGCAAATTGTTTCTCCTGCCTACTTCTCAGCCCTATGGCCATGGAGCCAGAAAGCAAGAAAGCTTTTTTCTTTTCTTTTCTCTTTCCTTTCTTTTCCTTGCATTCTTTGGTTAAAGAAGTTGTTCAACGTCTTGGGATCTCACCAAGTCCCCTCTAGTGATAACCACCTTAGTGCTTCCAGTAGTTTAAAGTTAGTTTCAGTTTCATGTTAAATCTGTCTCCAAGCTGCTGCAGCATAGAGAACACTATGTACCCTTTCCCATTGATTTTACATGGTTCCAGGGAAGTTCTATCCATTTTGTAGTCTTGGCCTCTTAAAAGTAGTTTTCCCTGTCAAAATAAGCTGCATTCCTCAGCTAAATAGAACTGAAGATCCAGAACCTGAACCAAGGATAGGCAGAGCAGTCAAGAAAAAAAGAAGAGCACACTCTAAAAAGAGACAGCAGAGGAGAGAAAAGCAAAATTAAGTTCTTCAGCTTGTTCTATATCAGTAATCTAGGGAGCCATGCAAAGATAAAGAATCTATTGGTGAGCTCTGGAGAAGAAACCAGAAGGGAATAACTGCTAACATCTACATTCCTCATTTGCTTGTCTTTGTGAGATTTTCATGCCTGCCCTGGGAAGGTCTAGAGGACTATGAACCCCTCAATAAAATCAGGAGTCCATAGACACCAAAGTTCTTCTTGACTAGCTATGGAATCACCCCATCTTAGAGAGGAAGATATCATGCTTCCTCCACTGATGGTCATTAGTTCCTGGGGGTTAGGTTTATAATAATCTCTGGTTTCATACTTTCCATTTTGTCAAAAATTCTCCTGAGACCTAAACACAGACCCAGAAAACACCTTCAGTGACAGCAAGAGATAGATGTAGCTGATTTTTCTAGGACATCTGAAGAGTGGGCTGTTGGACCAGCTTGCATCCACAGCTTTAGTGAGAATGTTATTTTAAGGGCTATTCGTACCTTAGCTTGTATCATGATACTCCAGACTGCTCCTTTCATTGCCTTGCAGTGATAGCTAATTTTGTACTATTTTGAGGGAATGCTTATATTTGGCTTGGGTTTCTATTTATTATAAAACTTCAATGTCTACTATCAATTTTCATGTGTTTAGGTTCCTTTTTTGTACTTATTTCATGTTAAAGATTTCTTGAGAGTTTATATAGCTATGTTTCCCCCTATTTTAAAATATAATTTTGAAATATTACTTTTAAATATATTTAGCTAATATTGTACTAAGCAGTTTCATATCAATAAAATAGTACTGCCTTCTGCCCACAGTTTGCTCTACTATTGTTATCTTGCATCAATGTGGTACATTGATTACAACTTATGAGTAAATATTAATATGCTATTAATAATCAAAATCTGTTATTTACATTTAAGGCCACTATTTATATTGTGCATTCTATATGTTTGACAAACGCTAAATCATAGCTATCCATTATTAACATCATAGCCATTGGTTTCACAGTCTTAAATTTTTTCTTGCACTCATGGTGCTAGAGAGATAGTACAGTAGGTAAGGCACTTGCCTTGCAAGCAGCCTCCCCGGGTTTGAGATGGTCCTCTGAACCACCAGAAATGAACCCTGAACACAGAGCCAGAATAAGCCATAAGCCATAAGCACCACTGCAACTCATCTCTCCTACACTATCCCTAAATCCTTGGCCACCAATGTCTCCATAGTTTTGTCTTTTTCAAAACGTAATATATTTACACAATATAGAACCTTTTCAACCTGGCTTTTTGAACTTTCCACTATGCACTTAAGATTCCCCTGAGTCTTTCTTGGATTGGTAGTTATTTTATCTCAGGCTACTTTATGTCTCTTGATTCTACAACTGTTGATGTATTGATTTTCTTAGCTAAGCAAGTCACTTTGATTTCAATTTTGGGTAAGTAAGGATAGAGCAGTTATATATATTTACATGTAGTCTTTGTAAAAACATGTTTCAATCATTTAGGTTAAAATATACCATTTAAAAATTACTATCTTCTAATAATACCCAGAGACAATAGAGATGAGGGCTGAAAGGACTGACCTACGATATGAAGCTTACCACAAAGAGTGGTGACTCCAGTTAGATAAATAACTATATGACAACTATCATGACAATGGTAGTGAGTGAGAGAAATAGAAGGTCTGTCTCGGATACCAGCAGGGGTGGGGGAGAACTGAGATGGGGGCATTTGTGATGGGAAGGTTGCACTTGTGAAGGGGGGGTGTTCTTTTTATGACTGAAATGCAACCGCATGCATGTTTGTAATCATGGTGCTTAAAGATATTATTTTTAAAAATTACTATCTTCCAAAGTATCTACCATTTTGCAATTCCCCCAGCAATGAATTTGAGTTTACTCTTATTGCTATTACTTTCTAAACACCTTCAGTTGTGCTAGTTTTCTAATACAGTTGTGGAAATAGCTCATTGTTGTTTTCATTAGTAGTTCTCTGGTGACATATATATTGGGTTTAATTCTTTTCGGTTTTTGGTTAACATCCAGCTGTGTTGTAACTAAGTAAGTAGCCCAGGACTTACTTACTCCTGACTTTGTGCTAAGGGACAACTCCTGGAGGGCTCAGAGATGATAAGGGGGTTGCCTACAAATAATCCTGGTTGGCCACACGCAAGACAAGAGCCCTACCCACTGTATTATCTCTCTGGCCCCAAGTGGCACATATATTGAATATCTTTTCATATATTTATTACCATATTTGAACTCCTTTTTCACACTATCATTTTTTGATTCTTTTAATGCTGTTGAGGCATAGTGTTTGGAGATCAGTCCTTTAGCAGACATGTGTTTTGTTAATTTTCTTTTCCCCTTTGACTTACTTTTCCATTCTTCTAGTAATGTCTTTTACAGAGCAGAGTTTTTGCTTCTCTGTTTTGGAGAGGCAGGAGTTTATGCTATATCCAAAATTGCTTAGAAGCTATACATGACCTTTTGCACAGGAGTGATTCTGACAATGATGATGGGAGACCGTATGAGGTAGTGGGGATCAAGTCAGGAATGATCACATGCAAGGTGACACCTTACCTTCTCCAACTATCTCTACAGTTCTGAGCAGAAATTTTTGATTTACTGATCACTTTTTCTTTCATGGATCATGCTTTTGATGTTGTATCTTAAAAATGTTCGTTAAACAAGTTTAACTATATATATTTTCAAGTTTTATATTTTATAATTTTATGTTGATCAATTATTGAGTTTATTTTTGTGAAAAAATAATATTTGTAACTATGTGTAGATTTATGCATGTAGGAGTCCAGATGTTCTAGCACCACTTGTTGAAAAGAGGATTAAAAAAATCTAACCCCGTCAAAAAATGGGAAGAAGAAATGAATAGACACTTCCTCAAAGAAGAAATACAAATGGCCAAAAGACACATGAAAAAATGCCCCTCATCACTACTCATCAGGGAGATGTAAATAAAAACAATGAGGTACCATCTCGTGGCATAGAGACTGGCACACATCACAAAGAACAAGAACAATCAGTGCTGGAGGGGAATGTGGAGAGAAAGGAACTCTCATTTACTGTTGGTGGAAATGCCATCTACAATATGGAGATTTCTCAAAAAACTGGAAGTTGAGCTTCCATATGACCCAGCTATAAAACTCCTAGGGATATACCCTAGCAACACAAAAACACAATACAAAAATGCCTTTTGCACATCTATATTCATCTATATTCATTGCAGCACTATTTATGATAGCCAGACTGAAAACAATCCAGATGCCCCAAAAGAGATGAGTGGCTAAAAAAAACTTGTCATTTACACAATGAAATACTATTCATCTTTCAGAAAAAATAAGATCATAAAATTTTCCTATACCTAGTTGGATATGGAAACTATTTTAATTAATATATTTATTTAAACACCTTGATTACAAATATAATTGTAGTTGGGATTCAGTCATGTAAAGAACACCCCCCTTCACCGGTGCAACATTCCCATCAACAATGTCCCAAATCTCCCTCCTCCCCACCCCATCCCCACCTGTACTCTAGACAGGCTTTCCACTTCCCTCATTCATTCACATTGTTATGATAGTTCTCAGTGTAGTTATTTCTCTAACTGCACTCACCAATCTTTGTGGTGAGCTTCATGTCGTGAGCTGGACCTTCCAGCCCTCATCTCTTTGTCTCTGAGGATTATTGCAAAAATGTCTTTTATTTTTCTTAAAACCCATACATGAGTGAGACTATTCTGCATCTATCTCTATCCCTCTGACTTATTTTACTCAGCATGATAGATTCCATGTACATCCATGTATAAAAAAATTTCATGACTTCATCTCTTCTGATGGCTGCATAATATTCCATTGTGTATATGTACCGCAGTTTCTTGAGCCATTCATCTGTTGAAGGGCATCTTGGTTGTTTCCAGAGTCTGGCTATTGTAAATTGTACAGCAATGAATATAGGTGTGAGGAAGGGATTTTTGTATTGTATTTTTGTGTTCCTAGGGTATATTCCTAGAAGTGGTAAAGCTGGATCGTGTCGGAGCTCAATTTCCAGTTTTTGGAGGAATCTCCATATCACATTTCATAAAGGTTGAACTAGAGGGCATTCCCACCAGCAGTGGATAAGAGTTCCTTTCTTTCCACATCCCTGCCAGCACTGCTTGTTCTCATTCTTTGTGATGTGCACCAATCTCTGTGGATTGAGATGGTACCTCATAGTTGTTTTGATTTGCATCTCTCTGATGATTAGTGATGTGGAACATTTTTTTTTCATGTGTCTTTTGGCCATTTGTATTTCTTCTTTACCAAAGTGTGTTCATTTCTTCTCCCCATTTTTTGATGGGGTTAGATTTTTTTCTTGTAAAGTTCTGTCAGTGCCTTGTATATTTTGGATATTAGCCCCTTGTCTGATGGGTATTGGGTGAATAGTTTCTCCCACTCAGTGGGTGGCTCTTGTATCCTGGGCACTGTTTCCTTTGAGGTGCAGAAGCTTTTCAGCTTAATATATTCCCATCTGTTTATCTCTGCTTCTACTTGTTTGGAGAATGTTGTTTCCTCCTTAAAGATGCCTTTAGACGCAATGTCATGGAGTGTTTTACCTACATGTTGTTCTATATACCTTATGGTTTCAGGTATGATATCAAGGTCTCTAATCCATTTGGATTTTACTTTCATACATGGTGTTAGCTGGGGGTCTGAGTTCACTTTTTTGCAAGTGGCTAGCCAATTGTGCCAACACCACCTGTTGAAGAGGCTTTCCTTGCTCCATTTAGGATTCCTTGCTCATTTATCAAAAATTAGGTGATTGTATGTCTGGGGAACATTCTCTGAGTACTCAAGCCTATTCCACTGAACCGAGGGTCTGTCTTTATTCCAATATCATGCTATTTTGATAACTCTAATACAGTTTAAAGTTGGGGAAAGTAATGCCTCCCACATTTCTTTTCCCAAGGAGTGCTTTTGCTATTTGATGGTGTTTATTGTTCCGAATAAATTTCAGAAGTGTTTGATTCACTTCCTTGAAGAATGTCACGGGTATTTTTAGAAGAATCGCATTAAATCTGTACAATGCTTTGGGGAGGATATGGAAACATTATGCTGAGTGAAGTAAGTCAGAGGGAGAGAGACACACAGAATAGTCTCACTCATCTATGGGATTTAAGAAAAATAAAAGACTTATTGTAATAATGCCCAGAGACAATAGAGATGAGGGCAGGAAGGACCAACTCACATTTATGCAGCTCACCACTATGATTGGTGAGGGCAGTTAGAGAGATGATTATACTAACAACCATCATGACAATGTTAATGAGTGAGAAAAGTAGTATGCTGTCTTGAATACTGGCAGGGGGAGAGCAGAATTAGGGGGCATTGGTGATTAAAGGTTACTGGTTAAGAGGGTGGATGTTGTTTTATTATAACTAAAACCCAACTACAAGCCTGTTTGTAATCATGGTGCTTAAATAAATCTATTAAAAACAAGAAAAGAGGATTCAATTTTCTTTGCCTTTGCTTTTTTTTTTGTAAAAGATTGTGCTAAATTCTGGACTCTCTACAGGTACCCAGTGTGAGTACCCAAATAGTCAAACTATTTTTGGAAGTTCATGTCATTCTTCTTTCTTTTTACCAAACAACACCTTCCCTCCCCCAAATAAAAGCTACATTAGTAGCTGCATTAGCTAACTGAAAAAAATAATCAGAAAGGATTTGACTTTTATGATGATGATTTTTTTTAATTTCTCATCTTCTTCCTTTTACCCTTGATTTATTTTCTTTTCTGTTATCCTCTTTATATTTTGGAATCAATGATGAGCTAGCCATTCTCCCCTTTACTACAGTGAATTCCCTCACCCCAGTTATTTTTATTCATTTTGTTCTATTTTGGCTCACAAAGTTTTCATAGAAGCAGTCCTTTCAGACAGTAGAGAAAACCTGTATTCTGTTCTATTTTTCTACTTGTTAAACATTTTGCCAATATTACCACATTGTCTTCAATTCCATAACTTGGCAGAAAGTGTTGTTGTTCAGCAATTATGGGGCTTTTGCACATATTTTTACCAATTTGAGAAATTTTCCACCATTTCTAATTTGTAGAGTGCTTTATAAAAATCATAAAGAGCTAATAAATTTGATCAATTTTTCTCTAGTTATATTGTTATAATTTTTCTTCTTCAAGTTGTTGTTGTGATGAATTACATTAATTAATTTTTAAATATTAAGCCAGCCTTGCATACCTGTAATAAATGTACTTGGGCATGGTTAATAAATCATTTTATATGTTGTATTCACTTCATTAACATTTGTTGAGGGTTGTGCATTGGTGTTAATAAAAGTCTGTTGTTTTCTTTCTTGCAATGTCTTTGGTGTAAGGATTATACTGGTCTTGTAGAATTAACAAGTAGTTCTTCTGTTTTTATTTTCTCTTTTCTTCTATTTATGTTAATTTTTTAATAAGATCAAAAGTGTCAATAATAATAAATTCATACATATATATTAAACTTTGCTTGTTTTTCCCCATATATTCCTTTATTTTTTGAATGAAAGAAAAGTGACAACTATTAGTTTCAAGTAGTTCTGTGGTTCTTAGGTTTCAACACTATGATTTCTTCTAGAAAATCTTTATTTCCAATGAGAAAGAGCATATAATTGGCAATAGCATGAAAAAAAAAGTTTTCTCAAAGTCATCCTTTGCTTTGACAATAACCTTGAGATAGTCAGTTAACACAATACACTGTACATAATACACTGTAGATAAATTGCAAATAAATATATGTGTTTGGCATCTTGAAAATGAAGCAAAGTAGCTTTTACAGAATCCTTATAGGGACATTGCCAAACTGGAGAGATCATATATTTAGAAACTGAAAAATATTTTCTGAGCAAAAGTTTTCTAAATAGAATTATCTCTAAATACTTTACAACACTATTGAAAAAAGAAGCTCCTGCGAGAAAAATAAATCTGATTCTAATTCCAGGCCAATGATACTACATTGTAAATATAGTTTGTTTTGTATAAAATTAAGTACATGAGTCCAGAGAGAACATTTTTGAGAGCCAATATGATCAATCCAAAGACAATAGTTGCTAGATCTACAATTCAATTTTTTTTCTGTCTAGAAAATCAATGAACCACAAGCATCTAATAAATTGGTCAATTATGCATAGATGCCAAGCTCTACAAAAGATGTAATATTGGGTTTTGCAAATCATTGCTGTCTCACTAAGATTTTATGATAGCAAGTTCCTCTGATTAAAATGTCAGTATGAAACATTGCCTTCCACTCAAATAGCTAGTACAGATTCACCCTCTGTAATAACAGAATGTAATAATTAGATAGTGGGCAAAGCCCACATGTTAGCACACAACAAAAATAATCAGACTTCTCAAAAAAAATCAGAGTGCTGAAAGCACAAGTGAAGTGGTATCAGGAATATATATTCACTGGAGACAACTGGAACCACACCCAAGTACCCAGGAGGCAGGACAAAGTGTTGTTTCCATGACTCCAAGTGCTGGTCTGGGTATTTTTCATCACTGGGGTTGCAGAGATTTCTCTAAAAGAGAAATGTATAACATCTTAAAATTTAAAAAAACAATAGCTAAAATAAAATTTAAATCTTAATTTTAAAATATTGACAAGGACTGTAACTCCGTAAGAGAAAACTAGGCCTTAGATTTAATTCCCAGCACAGCAAAAAGTAATAATAAAACTTAAAAAAATTTATTAGTTATTTTTTCATTGAGGTAATATTGCTAAATAAGTATATTGTTTATAATTAACATTAGTGTCTTAGTGTTTTTTTCTATGCCTCGGTGTCTTTACTTCCCTTATATGGAATGGCAATTTCCCCTTCCTGATCTGTATTCAGACTTTCTAGAAGACACCAAGGCAGTGACTTCCTGACTTCATAACAGGGCAATAGAGCTGAATTTCTTTTGGTTCATTGACTCCAAGACCCTAATTGAAGGCTCAGGGCACAAGAGAAAAGTGCCCCATTAGGAAGGGAATGCTTTGAATAGTAATGGACAAGATCAAAGCCATTATAAAAAGGATTTACCCCCAACTGCCTTTTATGTCTTACTCCTTTACCTGCATTTTTTTAATACCCTTTCTCAACCCTGACTATCTGGGAGAGAGAAAGGAAATCTCTGTCATCAATGTTTTTCTTCAAACTGAAGAAAACTTCAGCAGTAAGTCCACAATAGGCTGCATATTTAGCAATGAGAGATGCTTTTCTCAATACTGTACAACAGATCAGAGGGACCCTCTGTTCCAAAGGGTGGTGGACAATGACTTTAAGAATTCAATGTATGGTCCCGGAGAGATAGCACAGCGGCGTTTGCCTTGCAAGCAGCCGATCCAGGACCAAAGGTGGTTGGTTCGAATCCCGGTGTCCCACATGGTCCCCCATGCCTGCCAGGAGTTATTTCTGAGTGGACAGCCAGGAGTAACCCCTGAGCAACGCCGGGTGTGGCCCAAAAACCAAAAAAAAAAAAAAAAAAAAAGAATTCAATGTATGGCAGGGGAGATACCATGATCACGAAGGTGGTTTTCCCAGGGTGAGGCTTATCCATTGCATTCCGGATATGCTGACCCCTGCGATTTCCCCAAATGTGGGAAACTCGACTGCATAATTTGTGGTAGTGGGGCACTGCATTCGTGCTCTCCCCTGAGGAAAAAAAAAGAATTCAATGTATGTGTCCCCCTAAAATAATTAAGTCTTAATTCCCCAGGTGACTGCATTTGGAGTAAGGGGTTTTTAAGATTAAATAAAGTAATAAAAGAGAATCTCTTGCATGATAGGATTATATTTAAAAGATTTTATACAAACATGTGATTTACAAAGCTGTTACTAACAGAGATTTGAACATTCAATGTTACCACTACAAACCCATCATCAGTGTCCCTCCACCAATCACCCAAGGTTCCCACCCTCTCCCACCTTACTAGCAAACTCATTTAAAAATACTCATTATGGGATGCATGCTGGGAACAGAGATGGAGGGAGGACAACATTGGTGGTGGGAATGCCCTTGATTCAATGTCACTATATACCTAAAATACTACTGTGAATGATTTGTAATCCACTTTGGTCAAAATAAAATTATTAATAAAAAATATGCTCATTATAGGACCGGAATGATAGCATAGTGATAGGGTGCTTGCCTTGCATGAAGGAAAACCAGGACGAACCTGGTCGAACCCTGGCATCCCATATGGTTCCCTTAGCCAGGAGCAATTTCTGAGCTCTTATCCAGGAGTAACCCCTGAGCTCACTGGATGTGGCCACAAACCTCCTTCCCCCAAGAAATACTCATTATGGTGTGGATCACATACTTAGAGCAGAGCTGGCTTTTATGGTTTTGAAATACTAAGTTATTTCACCTCTAAACCACCAAAATGTCTAACACAATTGACCAGTAAATTTCCTTGTTATTGCTGGTAGAATTTTATTTTATTTCTCTTTAAAAATCAGTTGATATTATGTGATTTATAATGCTATTATTAATGGTTTTCCATGTACATGATTCCAACACCACACCCATCACTTCTGTACTCACATTTCTTCCCCAAGGACCCAAATTACTTATTTTTATTGAGTTACTTTCTCTATTTATCTGTTTCTCTCTTCTCTCAATGTCTCTCTCTCCCCCCCCACCACTTCGTTCACCAAATGAACATTCTCAAAAAGATCTTTAGCCCTGAACATATTTTGAGCTTCTTAGATACTGTTTGCAAAGTTAAAATCTGATTTTGACATTCTAATGTGTTGATTTGAACATTCTTTAGTTATTCATTTAAAAATAAATTTCCAAGGAGCTTTAGATTCAGCTTCCTCTTTAATTTTTCAAGTAGTAATTTAAAAATAAAAACAAACTAGAGATCCTTTGGGGGCACGGTATTAGATTTTGTTTCCTAGAAAACAAGACTGGGTCGCCTCCACTTTCATTATGTCCCTTTTTTTTTTCTTTTGACAGTAAATCTGCCCAACAGGAAAGGGTCTAGCAAGTGGTATATTAAAGGTGTTTGAAGGTATTGTCAGACTCAGTGATAGAAACACTCTCCCAAGAGTTACTTCAAGCCACCAACATGGTATCCTTTGAAGTGGAGATGAAAGGAAATCTTTAGAAATATAAAAGCTAGGGCCCGGAGAGATAGCATAGCGGCGTTTGCCTTGCAAGCAGCCAATCCAGGACCAAAGGTAGTTGGTTCGAATCCCGGTGTCCCATCTGGTCCCCCGTGCCTGCCAGGAGCTATTTCTGAGCAGACAGCCAGGAGTAACCTCTGAGCACCACCGGGTGTGGCCCCCCCCCAAAAAAAAAGAGTAGCTAAACTCAAGGATTCAAAGCAAATAAATATAAGGCCTTGAGTAATAATAAGAGGAAAATAGTTTCCTTTGCTTTAAAGGAAAGAAATATAAAAGCTAGAGTCTTCAACTTAGACCCCAGATGATTAGACACCTACCATCAAGCCTTGAACCCTGGATCCCAGACATACAAATGACACAGTTCTCCACAACAGCTTCAGAAACCAAATCCCCTCTGGAGCATCCTTAATACTGCTCTGGCACCAACATGTGCCAGTTCTAATATGATATCCTGACAACGAGGAAATGGGAACAACTTGATCTAAGAGTAGATTGTTCTACCTCACCAGCTAATGATAAGACAAAATCAGAAGACTGGTCACCCTTTGATCTGTGCAAAAGCCAAGATCGCTATCTACAGATGACTGGCTGTTACAACCATGACAGGACAATACTTATTCTGGGACCAATAAAAAAACCCTAGTCTAGGTTTTGGCCTACGAGCAACAACCAAGATCTCCAATTCCAGAGGTTTGACTGAGACAATTGCAACTGAACCAGTCTTCTGGAAACATAACGGAAGACTCTATCCCAGGCTCCATCCTAGGAGCAGCGCAATAACCAAGACCACCATCTACAGAAGACAGATTAAAATGACACTGAAGAACAGAACTTCTAGAACCACAAAGGAAGACCTCATCATAAGCTCCATTCCTTGACCTGTGCAGATACCAAGATCTCTAGATACAGAGGTCTGATTTTATCACCCATGATGGAGCACCACAAAAGCACCGAGGGAAGAGTAAATGAATATGCAAAGGGTCTACAGTTAATCCCATAACAGTATACTTCAAGGGTGGAAAACCCCTGTATCTCTTAGGCCAAGGGAATTCCTTGTCTAATGTCCCCAATATTTACTGTGCCAATACAGGGGGGGAAAGGCACAAAATAATCCTTCTTATTTATATATCTATTTATTTATTTATTTACTTTTTTTTACTTCTTTGTTTTGGTGTGGACATTAAAATTGGTGTCTCTGATTTTCAGGGAGGGACTACAGAGCATGAAAACTGGCTAAGCTTTGCAAAAGCCAGCTCCCTGTGTGTGACACCAGGCGGGGAAAATCCGCGAAAGTACACCGGCCCAGGGGGCCCATCTGTGAAAAACTGTGAGTGTGACCTGTCTATGTCTGTCTACTGTCCTCTGGCATGAAACTCTTGCGAGTGGGGCAAAAAGAGGCTCCAGAAACCTCGCTAGCCCAGACGCCATTTTCAGGGAGGGACTACAGAGCATGAAAACCGGCTAAGCTTTGCAAAAGCTGGCTCCCTGTGTGTGACACCAGGAGGGGAAAATCCACGAAAGTACACCGGCTCAGTGGGGCCCAACTGTGAAAAACTGTGAGTTTGACCTGTCTATGTCTGTCAACTGTCCTCTGGCGTGAAACTCTTGCGAGTGGGGCAAAAAGAGGCTCCAGCGGAGCATGGCTGCTCCGCTTCGCTACACGGCCGTGCACTCTTTCTAAGGAAAGAACTCCATTGCAACAAGAAGGAAAAATCACACTAAGAACGGCGCTATACCACAGAAGCAAACATTTCTCTCCGGACTGTCTTCTCTGTTGCATGCTCGGGCCTAAGATTTGACCCAGTGTGAGGCTTCATCCACGGAGGACTCCCCTCCCTTAGAGGCAAGTCAGCCCATCCAGAAAGGGAGGAGCCAGAGGAGTATGCTGCCTGCATCATATAGACAATAAATACCACCACAACACGTAGAAAAACCCACAATACAAGTGTGACAATGGGGAAACAACGCAGGCCAGCATCAGACATAGAGAATGAAGATGACAATTCTGAGGACCAGATAATGACCAACCAACTAATCAACCTCTCAGATAAGGACTTTAGACTAGCAATATGGAAGATGCTCAAAGATCTCCAAGAAACCATGGATCGAGTTGAACAGAACACTAATAAGAACCAAGAAAATATGAAGACAGAAATCACAAAACTCCAAACTGAAATAACATGTCAACTAACAGGACTGAAAAAGTCAGTAAACGAAATGAATGACAAAATGGATAAGCTCTGGGACAGGGTATCAGAAGCTAAGAATAGACTTGGTGCTGTGGAAGATGAGATACATAACAATTCCATACAGCAGGAGAGATTGGACAAAAAACTTAAAGCAAATGAGCAGACAATGGAAAAATTAGTCAAAGAATGGGAACAGACGAAAATAGAAGTCTATGATAAGATCAACAGAAACAACTTAAGAATCATTGGAGTCCCAGAGACCCAGGAAGAAAATTTCCAGGAAGAATCAACGGTCAAGAACATCATTAAAGAGAAACTTCCAGAGCTAAAGAATATATGTGATCAAATCCTGCATGCCCGAAGAGTACCAACCACAAGAGACCCCAGAAAAACCACCCCAAGACACATCCTAGTCACAATGACAAATCCCACAGATAGAGACAGAATTCTGAAAACAGCAAGATCAAAAGGGGAAATCACGTTCAAGCAAGCTTCCCTGAGATTTACAGCAGACCTGTCACCAGAAACACTCAATGCACAGAAAGCAGTGGTGGGATATTGTGACAAGACAGAATGAAATGAATGCTTCACCCAGAATACTATACCAAGCAAAACTCACTTTCCGGTTTGACGGAAGAATACATGGCTTCACAGACAAAAAACAGCTCAGAAACTTCACAGACACAAAACCAGTCTTAAGAGAAAAACTGAAAGACCTAATCTAAGACAAGACTACCCAAAAGACACACCAAATTTTGAAATAAAGATGGCGTTAAATCCCAGGACAATTCTTTCTCTCAACGTCAATGGACTAAATGCACCAGTTAAGAGACACAGAGTGGCTAAATGGATCAAAAAAACTCAATCCAACCTTCTGCTGCCTACAAGAAACACACCTGAATAGTCAGAACAAACTTAGACTCAAAATAAAAGGCTGGAGAAAAATTATCCAAGCAAACAACACCCATAAAATAACTGGAGTGGCCATACTAATATCAGATAATGCAAACTTTATACTCAGGAAGTTTGTAAGGGACAAAGATGGACATTTTATATTAATCAAGGGGTACGTAGAGCAGGAAGAATTCACTCTCCTAAACATATATGCACCGAATGAGGGGCCAGCAAAATATTTAATACAACTGTTGACAAATCTGAAAAATAATATCAACAACAACACAATAATTGTGGGGGAACTTAACACGGCTTTGTCAACACTGGATAGGTCAACCAGACTGAAACCCAACAAGAATATACTAGACCTGAGGAGAGAAATGGAAGAAAGAGGCCTAGTGGATATATATAGGACACTCCATCCCCAGAAACCTGGATACACATTCTTCTCCAATGTACATGGGACATTCTCCAGGATAGACTACATGCTGGCACATAAAACATACCTCCATAAGATCAAGAGGATAGAAATTTTGCAGACTACCTTCGCTGACCACAAGGCTCTGAAATTATTTGTGAACTCCAAAGGGACTCAGAAGAAACACTTTAACACCTGGAAGTTAAACAGCCTCATGCTCAATAACCAGTGGGTCCAAGATGAAATCAAGGAGGAAATCAAAAGGTTCCTGGAAACAAATGACAATAAAAACACAAACTATCAGAACTTATGGGACACAGCAAAAGCAGTACTGAGAGGAAAATTTATAGCTTTGCAAGCCCACATCAGGAAGGAAGAAGGAGATTACCTGAGTAGCTTAATGACACAGCTAATAGAACTAGAAAATGCTCAACAAAAGGACCCAAGAATAGGAAGACAGAAGGAAATAACAAAGCTGAGAGCAGAAATCAATGAAGTGGAAACTGAAAAAACAATCCGAAAGATCAACGAAAGCAGAAGTTGGTTCTTTGAAAAAATAAACAAGATTGATAGACCACTGGCAAACCTAACAAAGAAAGAGAGAGAGAGAAACTTGATAACTCGTATCAGGAATGAAAAAGGAGAGATCACTACTGATATGACAGAGATTCAAAGGGTAATCAGAAACTACTTTGAAAAACTCTACGCCACTTAAAATGAGAACCTGGAAGAAATGGATAAATTCTTGGACTCTTATAATCTTCCACGGTTGAAGGAAGAGGATGTAGCATATCTAAACACCCCCATCACCATTGATGAAATTAAAACAGTAATCAAATGTCTGCCGAAAAACAAAAGCCCAGGTCCAGATGGATTCACTAATGAATTCTATCAAACTTTCCAAGAGGAACTACTGCCAATCTTGGCAAGACTCTTTCATGAAATTGAACAAACAGAAACACTTCCAAATAGCTTTTATGAAGCCAACATCACCTTGATACCTAAACCAGACAGATACGCTACCAAAAAAGAAAATTACAGACCAATATCACTGATGAATGCAGATGCAAAGATCCTCAACAAAATCCTGGCAAATAGGATTCAATGCCTCGTTAAAAAGATCATCCACTACGATCAAGTAGGTTTCATCCCAGGAATGCAAGGCTGGTTTAACATCCATAAATCTATCAACATAATACACAACATCAAGAACAAGAAAAATAAAAACCACATGATCATATCAAAAGATGCAGAGAAAGCATTTGATAAGGTCCAACACCTATTCTTGATCAAAACTCTCAGCAAGATGGGAATGGAGGGAACCTTTCTCAATATAGTGAAGGCCATCTACCACAAGCCAGTGGCAAATATTATCCTCAATGGAGAAAAACTGAAAGCCTTCCCTCTAAATTCTGGCACAATACAAGGCTGTCCTCTCTCACCACTCCTATTCAACATAGCACTGGAAGTACTTGCTATAGCGATTAGGCAAGAAAAGGATATCAAGGGAATCCAGATAGGAAAGGAAGAAGTCAAGCTCTCACTGTTTGCAGATGACATGATACTCTACTTAGAATCCCTAAAGACTCTATCAAAAAGCTTCTAGAAACAATAGACTCATATAGCAAGGTGGCAGGCTACAAAATTAACACACAAAAATCAATGGCCTTTCTATACACCAATAGTAATAAGGATGAAATGGACATTAAGAAAACAACCCCATTCACAATAGTGCCACACAAACTCAAATATCCTTGAATCAACTTGACTAAATATGTGAAGGACCTATACAAAGAAAACTATAAAACTCTGCTCCAAGAAATAAGAGAGGATACACGGAAATGGAAACGCATACCCTGCTCATGGATTGGCAGGATTAACATCATCAAAATGGCAATACTCCCCAAGGCATTATACAGATTTAATGCCATCCCTCTAAAGATACCCATGACATTCTTCAAAGAAGTGGATCAGACACTTTTGAAATTCATTTGGAACAATAAACACCCTCGAATAGCTAAAGCAATCATTGGGAAAAAGAATATGGGAGGAATTACTTTCCCCAACTTTAAACTGTACTACAAAGCAACAGTTATCAAAACAGCATGGTATTGGATTAAGGATAGGTCCTCAGATCAGTGGAATAGGCTTGAATACTCAGAAAATGTTCCCCAGACATACAACCACCTAATTTTTGATAAAGGAGCAGGAAATCCTAAATGGAGCAGGGAAAGCCTCTTCAACAAGTGGTGTTGGCACAATTGGATAGCCACTTGCAAAAATTTGAACTTAGACCCCCAGCTAACATCATGTACGAAGGTAAAATCCAAATGGATTAAAGACCTCGATATCAGCCCCAAAACCATAAGATATATAGAACAGCACATAGGCAAAACACTCCAGGACATTACAGGCATCTTCAAGGAGGAAACTGCACTCTCCAAGCAAGTGAAAGCAGAGATTAACAGATGGGAATATATTAAGCTGAGAAGCTTCTGCACCTCAAAGGAAATAGTGCCCAGGATACAAGAGCCACCCACTGAGTGGGAAAAACTATTCACCCAATACCCATCAGATAAGGGGCTAATCTCCAAAATATACAAGGCACTGACAGAACTTTACAAGAAAAAAAACATCTAACCCCATCAAAAAATGGGGAGAAGAAATGAACAGACACTTTGACAAAGAAGAAATACACATGGCCAAAAAAACACATGAAAAAATGTTCCACATCACTAATCATCAGGGAGATGCAAATCAAAACAACGATGAGATACCACCTCACACCCCAGAGAATGGCACACATCACAAAGAATGAGAATAAACAGTGTTGGCGGGGATGTGGAGAGAAAGGAACTCTTATCCACTGCTGGTGGGAATGCTGTCTAGTTCAACATTTATGGAAAGCGATATGGAGATTCCTCCAAAAACTGGAAATCGAGCTCCCATACGATCCAGCTATACCACTCCTAGGAATATACCCTAGGAACACAAAAATACAATACAAAAACCCCTTCCTTACACCTATATTCATTGCAGCACTATTTACCATAGCAAGACTCTGGAAACAACCAAGATGCCCTTCAACAGACGAATGGCTAAAGAAACTGTGGTACATATACACAATGGAATATTATGCAGCTGTCAGGAGAGATGAAGTCATGAAATTTTCCTATACATGGATGTACACGGAATCTATTATGCTGAGTGAAATAAGTCAGAGAGAGAGAGAAAAACACAGAATGGTCTCACTCATCTATGGGTTTTAAGAAAAATGAAAGTCACCCTTGTAATAATAATTTTCAGACACAAAAGAGAAAAGAGCTGGAAGTTCCAGCTCACCTCAGGAAGCTCACCACAAAGAGTGATGAGTTCAGTTAGGGAAATAACTACATTTTGAACTGTCCTAATAATGAGAATGTATGAGGAAAATGGAGAGCCTGTCTAGAGTACAGGCGGGGGTCGGGTGGGGCGAAGGGAGACTTGGGACATTGGTGATGGGAATGTTGCACTGGTGATGGGTGGTGTTCTTTACATGACTGAAACCCAAACACAATCATGTATGTAATTAAGGTGTTTAAATAAATTAAAAAAAATTGGTGTCTCCATTTTTTTTTCCTTTTCCCTTTTTGCGCTCTGTCATTTTTTTATTTCAGGGCCGTGGCTATTATGCGGCCCTTGTCTTTATTGCTGTAGTGCTCACTGGATATTTTATTTGATATTTCTTTCTGTATTGTTGTGGTGTTTCAATTCCTTTTTCCCTTTCCTCTCTCAAACTGAGGTTGAGAGTCGCTAAAAGGATATTTTCGGCTTATTTGATTTTTACCCCATTTTATTGCTTTTCTTTTTAACCAAAACCACATAACTTGAACTATCTAGATACGCCTCTCAAATAGAGGGGGAAATAATAGAGGGTACCAAGACCAAACAGTTGTATGATCACTAAGTAGTAAGCTAGACACAGAGGGAATCACTCATTCTAGCAGTCGGGGGGGGGGTGAGGGGGGGATATGGGATGCAAGATGGGAACAAGGGTGGAGGGAGGACAAATTTTGTGATGGGAATTCCCCTGATTCAATGTTAATATGTACCTAAAATACTACTGTGAAAGATATGTAAGTCACTATGATCAAAATCGAAATCATATATTAAAAAAAAAGCTAGGATCTGGAGAGATAGCACAGTGGTAGGATGTCTGCCTTGCAAACAGTCAATTCAGAACAGACAGTGGTTCAATTTTCGGCAACCCATATGGTCCCCCACCCTGCCAGGAGCGATTTCTGAGTGCAGACTCAGGAGTAACCTCTGAATGTCACTGGGTGTGACCCAAAAAACAAACCAAAAGAAAAAAAATCTTTGAAAACAAGGAATCCATATCCCTTAAAAGTAGACTTTGTCCCCCAATCTTGCATCTCTGGTACACACACTAGCTCCCAAACACCATGGAGAACTCTAATGAGTCTTTTCAAATATTCCTAAATCTGACCATCTCTGTAACCTCTGCCATGGCCATATCTTCCATCACACAGATCAAATTCCACCATGTCAGTATGATGTAGTTCCTTTATTAAGTAATTCCAAATACATTTTTTCAACTGAATCAGGGATAGAATGATGAAATGTTGATTGATATATCTATATCTATATGGATACATATATTAGCTATTTTAATTTATACCATGGCAAAAATAAAAAACAAGAGAGACTATTTTAGTTGTCTGCTCGCATCAGAAATAAGAGAACATTGACAAACGCAGTTGCCATGTCCTCATTCGGCCAGCTTCATAGACCCACTCTGTTCTTGAAAGAGATGTAAACCAAACCATGAAAAATTGTGAGTATACCAGCCATGTAGCTGAAACCTGGCAATCTCTGATGAAGACGGTGGACCAAGTCCTTGCCCAATATCCACAATGCCGCTTCACCAATGGCCCTGCTTCACCACTCTTCTACAGTTCTTTGTTTTGTTTTGTTTTGTTTTTGGGCCACACCCGGCGGTGTTCAGGGGTTACTCCTGGCTGTCTGCTCAGAAATAACTCCTGGCAGGCACGGGGGACCATATGGGACACCGGGATTCTAACCAACCACCTTTGGTTCTGGATCAGCTGCTTGCAAGGCAAACGCCATTGTGCTATCTCTCCGGGCCCTCTTCTACAGTTCTATGCAGAGACACCAATCTGATCAAAATACTGGGTATGTCAGTATTTAGGCTAACAGCACCAGGAGGTATTTAGACTGTTAGTGGGCACCCTCCCCTTGCTTTGTTGTACTTTTGGACTTCCTGGAAGCCAAAAAGAAGCCCCACAAAAGCTGCAATATCAGCAATAGTGCTTGGAATTCTAACTCCAATTTTATTTTACTATATGTTTATATACTACATGTAGGAATACACCAATTTAGACACCAGTGTGCATCTGTAGCACCAACTATTCAGAAATAAAATAAGTAACATAATAATCAACTAGCAGCATGATTTTAGTGAACCTTCTGACAATGACTTAATGACCATTTTTTGAGATACAATAATTTTTACAAATTTTCTTGTTGATGCACTTTTATTTTTCTTCTTCTTTTTTTTCTTCTTCTTTCTTTTCCTTTTCTTAAATAATTTTTCATCACTTACCTGGAAACAGATGTATTATGATCAACTATATCAACTCTGTGACACATGGTCTTGAGATAAAGTAATTTATATTAAAAAATAAATAGGGTCATTTTTTTTTTTTTGTGCCTGATAAATCTCATCAAGTAGTCAGTTGGGGTCAGTTGAATGATGTGGGTTTCAGGGAATGTTCTGGATCTCTAGTCTCAAGTCTGTTTCTCTGTTTTCCCAGAGTTCTGTAGTGCTCCACTCTTTTCTTTGAAGAAATTTTTCCAGTAAGTTGACAAAGTTGGCTTGACTAGCAGAAGAGAGGATTCAAATTCTAACACTTAGCCAGCTTTGATTTAAATTGTAGATGTCTTTCTGATAAGTGAATTTCTCACCATGCCTCAGATTCATCTATTCAAAGATTCCTCTCGTGAGACTTATACGAATAAATATATAGAAAGTGCTAAGAACTGTGCCTGGCTCTATAAGCTCTCAATAACTGTTAGCTATTATCATCATGCTGGGGACATTTTAGCAAAAAGTTGGTTGACGTCAACAAACTCCAAACACAAAGACAAAAACAAACACCCAAGAAGTCAGTGCTTTTTATGGCCCATATTTTACATTTTCTCAGACACAAGAAACCTCTTTATTATATCCGAATTTGATCTGAAACAGAGAATATGCATTTAGTTTTTCCATGGTGATCAGCAGTTTAGAAGTTGATCACTCTTTAAATCCAGCATCTGTTAATGTTTAAAGCAATTCATAGTTTTCCTGAGAGCACATGAGTTTGGACAAAAACAACAACAAACAAAAGTGCCAGAATGGGCTCACATGCTCATTTGGGTTAAATGAAGTGATTTGAACAAAATCTTTGCATGAACTGTATGGACTTATTCAGTTCCATGTTAACAAAACCTTTTATTATCCTCAGAAATTCCTCTGATATTTGCCTTTGTAGAGTCTGGTATGGCCATGCTAATTTTAATGTCACATTCTTGTTTCCTTCTTGGCAAAATGTATTGTTTTTCTTTAGTGTTCTCATTTTTTTTAAATGTCTCCAGCATTTCTAACACATGGACAATTTTTAAAATTCTATCCTTTGACTCCTTTTTCCTTCTGTTGTTGCTGCTGAAAAAATAGGAAGGGGGTAGGGTAACAACTCTTAAAATGGTCACATTGGCTACTGACTTTTCTACAGATGACTTACGCATTCAATAAAAAGTACAAATAACTCTTATCTTGAGCAGAGTTAGACTCGAAGCCAAGGGTGAATAAGACATGATCCCATTCTGAGAGAGTTCATAGTTTCATAGGAAGGGAATCAGGCAAGCAGTTATTATAATACCCCTTTAACCAAAAGAAAATTTTTGATGTTTTCAGAACACAACTGTGAGGCTTCTAACCCTAACAAGTCAGAATATTATTTCCGCAGGAAATCACATTTAGCTAAGATGTCTTCTATAAATTAGTCTGTGAAGAATAATCTATCTGTGGAGGAGTATATAATTAAACTATAATAATGAATTAAAGGTATTTCATGTACTTTTTCTTTTCAAAAGATAATCCCACATTTTAGGAAATATCTATATACATACTATATC
Organism: Suncus etruscus; assembly: GCF_024139225.1. Taxonomy (NCBI): domain Eukaryota; kingdom Metazoa; phylum Chordata; class Mammalia; order Eulipotyphla; family Soricidae; genus Suncus; species Suncus etruscus. The sequence continues at coordinate 18,165,332 of NC_064862.1, forward strand.
CTTGACAAGCAAGATGTAAAGTTCATCAGCTTCCAACATTAAGAAATTGTATGAGTTTGCAGCATAGATTATACATTGTATTTTTACTACTTTATACACTTGTCTTAATTGCTTGGATTTCTCTGACAAATACTATAAACTAGCTGGCTTAAACAACAATTCATGTCTTATTGTTCTGGAGGCTAAATTGGGATGTCAAGTGGAGTTCTTGGCGAGGACTCTCTTCATGGATCTTCACATGGTAGAGAAAGAGAATGCCAATCTTTTCACCATACTGTAAGGAGATACCATATTTATTCAAGTATAATGCACACCCATGTATAACACGCACCCCTAATTTTCGATTAAAAATTGGTATAAAATTTTGTTTCATTGTAATTGACAAAAAAAAACGTTGTTGAACCCGTGCAGCCATGATAAAAATAATTTATTGACAACGTAAACTGGTATAAACACAATACCGAAATAAAGCAAAATATACAAAGATATATAAAGCAAAATATACAGAGATATAATTTTATATTAATTTGCTTTTTTTTGTTAGAGTTTACATATACTTATTTTATTCCTAAAATTGTCTCCAACTTACATAAATGCAATACTTTTGAATATAGTTTATACTTTATCTGAAAATCAGATGCCTTGAAAGTAATCTCCTATATTTAGGCCAAGGTGGTTCCCAAGATGGAATAATTATCATAATTATTCTTCCACAGTGATAATAAATTTTGATTCTTTGCTAAAAAAAAAAAAAAGAAAGAAAGAAAATGACCAGTAACAATATGTATTTAAAATGCTTCCAGGTCAGATTCATCATCAGGTACACTAAAGAGTTGTTCCCATTCTTCTCGAGTTAATTTTTCATCAGGAGCCCAGTTGACAGCAACATCTGTATCTCCATTTTCCTCGCTCTCTTCTGAGTCTGAATTCCACAGCAGGTCGTCTTCTGTGCCATCCATTTGATTGCTGATGCCTGTCTTCCAAAAACTCTTGATGATCATTTCTTTTGGTATGTCTTCCCATGATGTTTAACCCAGGTTGTCATGAGAGATATGCCAGGTCTCCTGAGGTTTTTTTGTTTGTTTGTTTGTTTGTTTTGTTTTGTTTTGTTTTTTGTCTTTACCCTCGAGTACTCGGAAAAGGCGCAATGCGAACTCACAATTCGCCTGCGCCCTCATTGGACTGGCGGCCACTGCCACCCCACCCCACCCCTCCCTTATAACACACCCACGCACCCAAACTTTGATTTCTTTTTTGGTAGAAAATTTTGAGCGTTGTATTCGAATAAATACGGTGTTCTCATCTTGGGGTTTCCATGGACATAACTTTGTCCACAGCTAATTAGCTCCCCAAATACTGCCTTCAAATTTTAGCACATTGAAAATAAGTACCTCAATTGCTTAAATTAGAGAAACACATCTATAGCAATACTTATCACAGGGTTATGTAAAAAATTTATTTTTCCTCTGAAGAAAAGGTGAGCTCATTTTGTCATATGGTTCTGAAGCAAGCAGGTACTAATGGTGGGTAAAGGTTGATAATGAGTTCTTCTGAACAAAATAAAGTCAGGATAACATTTAAAGAAGTTTTTCAGAGACAGAGAAAGAGAGAAAGAGGAACGAAGGAAGAGATAGATGGAGGGAGGGATTAAGTGAAGGAGGGAGAAAAGAGGGAGGGAGAAAGAAAAGAAGGGAGGGAAGAAAGGAGGTAAGGAAAATAAAAATGTCTACCACAGAGGCAGGCAGGGGAGAGGGCGGGGAGTTAAGGTGGGAGGGAAACTGAGAACATTGGTAGTGGGAATTCTGCACTGGTGAAGGGTGTTGTACACTATACAACTGAAAGTCATGAACAAATTTGTAACTGAAAATAAAAAAAAAACTAGCTGTATTATGAACAACCTTGTATACTATGGTGTTTTAAAAGAGTGATTTTTAAAAATAAAATTAAAGAAATGGAAGTTTCTCTGTCCCTCGCTCTAAAGCAGCTAAAAGCATTTGCCAGATTCACCTTGTGGGCACAAGAGCTGAAATCTGATAAGGTTTTAATAGTCCCCAGCACAAACCCAGAGAAGGCTGAATCACCCCTTCAGAGAAAAGCTTCAGCAGAGACATAAAAGCCTTGATAAAGACATGAAGGTGTACTACCAAAAGTTTCAAGCTCTTTTTCTTGACAACACCATAACAATTGGCTCTTGTTTATTTCTTTGGGGATCACACCCTGCTATGTTCAGGGGTCTCATCTGATTCTGCACTCAGGAATTAATCCTGGAAGAGATCAGGGGACTACGGTATATGGGATGCTGTGGATCAAACCAGAGCCAGCTGTGAGCAAGGCAAGTGTCCTACCCACTCTGGCCCCAACAATGAACTGTTCTGTAGGTAGAAAAACCCACATGGGTGCATTTTGGGAGAGAAAAAAAAAAACCTATAAAACCATCAATTCTGCAAAATCAAGCAGTGCACCTCTCCTTTCTATGTGTGAACCAGCATATCGCTCTCTCTGTTTCTGTCTCTCTGTCTCTCTCTCGCTCTGTCTGTCTGTCTCTCACACACACACATACACACACAGACACACAGACACAATACACATATCTAAACAAGACTGTTTATTTCACTATTTGTCTCCTGAAATTTGTCTGTGAAAGATAAGTGGTGGACCAAGAATCTTGGGGTAGAATTCCTCACTCTTCAATGTGAGTCCATGGCTCAAGGGGGATTGGGGTGGCAGAAATCATTACCCATGCTGTGCAGAACAAGTAGACTTTCAGTGCAGCGTGATGATGGACTTACAGGGCTTGTGAGACTTGAGATCTTTGCCATGCAGAAGCTCATTACAAACTTTCATTAGTTCTAGACATCCCTGTCATTTCCTAAGGGACCTAAGTGAGTTGAGAAGGAAGTGGTAGATTCATCTCTTGTCCCCACTTCATCTAAGCCAGCTGCAACAGTTCTTTAGGAATAAATCAAAATGAGAATGAGACACAAATTTTAAAGTCCCGTCAATGCAATAAACTACAAAACAGATTCTTGAAGTCATAAAAAGAACTCATAAAAGAAAAACCTTTCAGCTAGAAAAATAGTACAGGTGTTAAAGCACTTGCCTTCCTCACAGATGGCCCTTGTTTCATCTCCCCTGATCTCCGTCAGGAGTGAGCCCTGAGCACTGACTGCCAGGTGCGGCAGTCAAAGAATGAAAAGCAAAGAATGAAAATATTTTGTTTTATAATTATAAATTAAAGGTGACATAATTATTTTTGTTTAAGATTCTTCTACTATGCATGCAGTGGCTATTTTAAAAGAACACTACTCACAAGGAATTATTGTACCAGTGTCTGATTTAGTCTGAAGTATTATATTGCAGTTTTTTCCAATCCTAATATACTAAAACATGATAAAGTTCTTATAAAAGGCGATCAACCTTGCTCCTTTCTACTTCTCATTATACAGTGTTTTACAAACTACTGGGTTCTGATCATCAATTCTGTGGGAAGTGAGGGAGGACTGGGTGGTTTCCCATATCAGCAATCCGGGATCCACTCCAGTGCCCATCACTCTACTTAATTCTACACTTAGTATCTGGAAATAACACTGCGTGGTTATGGGCTCCGTCCTTCATAATTAACCTCCCTCTGCAATGCACATGCCTATCGCAAGTCCAAGTGACCATTTGTTTCTGTCCCAAAGGTTATAAATTGGAAGTGCTAAAGACCTTTTCTGCACATTTGATTAATTTGCTAAAAAGATATTTTCCTTTCTGAATGACTTGCTTATTATAAAATGATACAATTCAGCAACAACCAGATGGATGAAATGTTAAGGCAAGGTCTGGGGAAGGCCACCAAGCTTCTATGCCCTGTCCAGAACCATACTCTCCCAGAATCTTCCAGAATTTCAATTCATAAATTCTCTGAGTCCTTATACTTTGGATTAAGGAACTTTTATGATATAGGTGTGATTGATTAGTCAAGGATTATTGGAGTTTCATTCAACCTCCAAAACATCTCCTCTCCCCAGGGGTCAGGAAAGTGGGACCAAGATTTCATTCTAAAGCTTTTATCACAGATAGCTACTCTAGGAAAATACAAATTTCAGTACCCTTGAGGGTGGTTCAAAAGTTTTCTATTAACAAAGGCATTTTAAGCTACTTAGGAAATCCCAAGAGTTTCAGAAGCTCCAGGCTAGGAATACCAAATACACATATTTTCTGTGATAAGACACATCACAGGTGTCAAATTCCTTACCTACAAATCATTGGAAACAGTTGGACATCCAAAACACAGACTCAGCAACACTGAAAACAGAACATCTGAGTTACAACTATAGAACTTTGTAATATGCCAAGATGGCAGGCAGGGGAATGGAAATGGGAGTGGGAGTTTGAGGTCACTGCTGACAGGAGATGACACTTGTAGTAGAATTGGTGTTGTAATATTATATGACTAAAACTCAACTATCAATAACTTTGTAAACCATAGTCCTTCAAATAAATAATTACAATAAAGGTGTACCCTAAAGAGAATGAAGTGACTACAGTGGGTAAGAGTGTTTGCCTTCCTTGCACTTGGCTGACCTGTCTTGATCAACAGCATTTTATATGGTCTCCTGAATCAGGAGTGATCCTTAAGTGCAGAGCCAGGAGTCAACAAGCCCTAAGCACTGTCCTCAAAATAGTGTTCCCTAAGAATACAAGATAGGCCTCTCTCTTTGGAGGCTCTTCTCTGTCATTCTGAGCAGAGCACTTCCTTTCAGTACACTGGCTTCTCTGTGCCTAAACTTGCTCTTGGTAAATTCTTTTCCCACCCCAAGATTATGACCAAGCAGGATTTAGATTCCAGCACCTCCTCTGACCCCTTCAATCCATACTGACACAAATCTCTGAGGAACTCAGTAGTGCTTAGTGAGTCTGTATCTCTAGTCCACTTATTATTCACCTCTAGAATCACTGTTAAATCTTTTTCTTTCCCTTTCAACTCTCAGATGAGAACTTTGCCTTTATTTTAATTGAAGTATTAAAAACATAGTAGAAACATCTCATAAGAATGAAGTTAGGTGTGAAACATATATATATAGATAGATAGATAGATAGATAGATATAGTTTTTAGACAAGTGAATTAAGTTTTACTTCTAACTTTTATTCCAATGGTGATAGAAAATTCAATTCACCTTATTTACTGACTTCAGGATTTTTCTCAGAGCTTCACAACTCATTCTGTTCAAGGATAGTGTGTTTTCTTTATATTCAGAGTAGTATTTATGCTGGGAAGTAACATAATATAATCAGGAAAAATTACATATTTTAGGTCTGAAAATGATATGGCAAGCTATTAAATGGGAGAGATTATTTGCAAATCACATATATGATAAAAAAAAAGAATTCCTATTCAAAAAAGGTACTCACACTATCTTAGAGCAAAAAACCAAAAATGTCCACAAAACTGATTTTTAAAAAGGCCAAAGATATAAATAGATATTTCTCAAATTATAAAAGAATTAGAGATTACCAGCAGGTACATGAAAATACTCTGAGCATGGCCAATCATGAAGAAAATATACAATCAGACTATAATGTCATCTTATACACCTCTTTGTTGTTTTTAGGCCACTCCCAGCAGTGCTCAGGACTTAGTCATGGTTCTGAGCTCATTGATCATTCCTGATGAGGCTCAGTGAACCATATGGGGTGTTGGTGATTAAACCGGGGTCAGCATTGTAAAAGACAAATATCCTACCCGCTGTACGTTCACTATGGTCTTACTTTCACAATAGATATTAAGAAAATAGCTAGTGTTGGCAATTGTAGAGAAAAGAAATACTACATACTGTTGGGACTGTGCATTGGTGCAGTCATTATTGAAAATAGTATGATGGTCTTCCAAAAAAAGTTAAGGCAAGAAGTGCTATATAATGTAACATTTCCACTCTGGATGTTTGAAGAAAACAAAAACATTAACTCTAAAACACATGCACACCCCCATATTTGTTGTAGCATTATTACCATGGCCAAGCCGTGGAAACAACCTATGTAATAAAGATACTGAGTGTCTTTAATGAATAAGTAGATGAAGGAATTGGATATGCGCATACATGGTATGTAACTTTGCATTGAAGAAAAATCATAAAACAGCCAAGTCTCCTTATTTGTGACAGCATGGATGGACCTCGAGGGCATAGTCTTACTTGAAATAAGTCAGCCAGAAAAAGACAAATATCATTTATATATGATCTCGCTTGTATGTAAAAATCTAAAAACAAACAAACAAAAATAACAAAAAAAGGAATGAGCTCACAGATGCTGAGAACAGATTGTTGTGGAGGGTTGTCAGCTGAGGTGGTTGCCAGTGGAGGCAGAGAGTAGGAAGGAACAAAGTAGGTGGTGGCAGTGAAAAGGTACAAAATACCCAGTAGGAAACAAATGTCATAAGATTTAAAGTACAGCATGATGAAAATATTTAATAGTAGTGAATCACACATTTTAAGGTTATAAGAGAATAAATGTTAAAAGTTTTATCACAAGAAAAGTAATTTTGCAAACTATGTATCTGGGATATGTTAGATAGACTTGTGATAATTTCTTCCCAATACATAGAAATATCTAATCAATATATTGAATCTCTGAAACTATTATAATGTTATATGGCATAAAAAAGATTCAATAATAAAAATAATTTTGGCAATAACTTCTGATTCTTTTACTCTTTACTTCCAACTTTCTCAATTAGCATTGTCATATAAGAACATATATAAATTACTGAATTGAAAATTATGGAATGCAGTATACATCTTGCTGTTGTTATGTTTTGGGATTTTTTTCAAACAGAAAGATAAATTATAGTTTCAAATTCTTGGATATTTATCGCAGTTTTCCTATATCATGAAGTACCTGAAATCCATTTGGAAGCACCATTGGGAGTAAGGATATAAATCCTTAGCCTATGTTTCTTCTTCTTGAATATGTTAAGCATCTTTTTCTCTTTTTCTTGTATAGCAAAGCAATGCTGTGGAAAAAAAAAGTGAGATTGACAGGATTTTATTTCCCTCATGCAAGTGACCTAGATTGTCACTGGCTACTCCCAAAATTTTAGTAGAATATATTGCAATGTTGATCATTCTGGATTTGGTTTTACCAGAATTTTATCATGATATTTTCAATTTACAGTACTTAAAAAATATAGCACTTCTCATTGTTATGGGAAAATAATTTATCTCTATATCTATCCACCCCTTTTTGGAAGTTCTTTTCACTTCTAAACCTTCTGTTACTTGTGTGTTCTTTTATTTTAACCTGCCTTCTAGATTTGTAATTTTCTTTTTACTCTCTTAAAAACTCTTTATTCAGGCGGAGGAGATTGTTCAAGTGCTAGATAACATTTTGCATATGTGAGGTGTTGAGTCTGCATGGCACTGAACTACTACCATTGGGTGTATTCCCTAAACTTTAAGAAAAAGCTTCATATTCTTTACTTTTTAATATGGCATTATTACAGTTTTAACTCTTTTTATTAATATTTTTATTTAAGCACCATGATTACAAACATGTTTATGGTTGGGTTTCAGTCATAAAAAGAACAACCCCCTTTACCAGTACAACAGTGCCACCATCAATGCCCCCTAACTCCCTCCTCCCCATCTTTGCCTGTATTCAAGACAAATGTTCTATTTCTTTCACTCACTACCATTGTCATGATAGTTCTCAGTGTAGTTATTTCTCTAACTGCACTCACCACTATTTGTGGTAAGCTTGGTATTGTGGGCCGATCCTTCCAGCCCTCATGACTATTGTCACTGTGTATTATTACTATAATGTCTTTTTTTTTCCAAACCCCCACAATAATATATTTTATCATGGATGGGCATGGAAACTATTATGCTGAGTGAAATAAGTCAGGGAGATAGATAGACACAGAATAGTTTCACTCATCTATGGGTTTTAAGAATACAATTTTAGGGCGGAGAGATAGCATGGCGGTAGCGCGTTTGCCTTGCATGCACAAGGACAGTGGTTCAAATTCCGGCATCTCATATGGTCCCTCAAGCCTGCCAGGGGCGATTTCTGAGCATAGAGCCAAGAGTAACCCCTGAGTGCTGCCTGGTGTGACCCAAAATTCAAAAAAAAAAAAACAATTTTAGTTTTTATTAAGGGATTGAGCCACACCTAGTGATGCTCAGGGGCTACTCCCACTGCTGCTGGGGGAAGCACTTAAGTGATGGAATAAATCAGGTTTGGCTGCTGTGAGGCAAGTATCATATGCCCATACTACCTTTCCTGCCCTTACTCATTTTCATTTTAGTTATTTTTTTTAACTTATATTTTGTGACAGGTTTTGTGGGGTTTTTTTTGTTTGTTTGGTTTCTTTGTTTGCTTTGTTTGTTTTTTGTTTGGTTTGATTTGAGGTCCACACCTGGCAGTGCTTAGAGGTTACTTCTGTCTCTACACTCTGCAATCACTCCTGGTGATACTCAGGGATAATAGTGATTGAACTTGGGTTGAATATGCACAAGACAAGTGCCCTATCTTCTGTCTTATCTCCCCAGTCCTTTGTCATTTATAATTTGTGAGCCCTCTCCTAGCAGTGCTCAGGGTCTACTCTTGGCTCTATGTTCAGAGCTCAAGAGACCATGTGTAGTGGTGCCATTAATTGAATCCGGTCAGCTGGTGTGCAAAGTAAGCACAATACCAACTGGAGTATCGCTATGGTTCCTTATTTTTGGGGGGTCAGATTTTTGGTACGCACCTCACTGTGTTTTAGGGCTCACTCCTGGATCTGTGCTCAGGGATCATTCTTGGGGGTGCTTGGTGGGCAATATGTGATTCCAGAGATCAAATGTGGTTGGTAATATATAAAGCAAACACACTAAACCCTGTACTATCTTTCTGTGTATCTCACTCTTTTCAATCTTCAATTTTTATGCATGTCAGTTTATTTATCCATTCTATATTCTTCTAACTATTGGGCTTTCTTTTAGAAATAAGTATTTTGCTTAAAGCTTTTCCTGAGTTCTATTTCCACATTTCTGAGTTTTCTTTCTGATTCATCTTTCAAGACTTTGTATAGCTTTATTCTTTAAATTATTTTTGAGGTAACATGGTTAGAGTAGTGTTGTTCATGGAAGTGATGGACAAAGTATTGATTTTATTGCTGTACAAAATATTAATGTACACCTGCCACCACTAGAGTGCCCACGAGTCTCCGCTTCTGTCCTTATATTATCTTTAGATGAATATTCATTCCTTTATATGATTTTCTTCAGGTGCTTTTATTATTTTGAAGTATCAGCTATGTTTCTTATGTCTTGAGGATATGTCTATCTGGATTCTTTTTGTTGCATTAGGGATGTTAATTTTAAACTTGCATTTTATTCCCTCTTTTATAACAGTTTCACCTGGAATTTGAACTCATCCCCTTTATGTTGCTCATTTTTACATTAAATCTACAATAGTAAGCTTTACGTGAATCTTCCAACTTCATGAAACCAGACCTCTCTTTTGTTACCTTTGTAGTGTGCTTGGAAATATAGTGACTTACATTTTGAGATTTCTTGGCTGTGTTCCCTATTATCTTTTATCCCAACTTTCCTTCTGTGTTTGCCTCTATTGACCCTCGTGTGTTCAATTTTTATCTGACTGCCAAGAATTTCAGTGTGGGGTATTTTCCTGAAAGGGAGCTTTGTGTTATTAAGTGTTAAGAGTTTGTGAGTCCAGACCTCTTCAGCAATATAAGGCCTTACTGTTGACCTGGAATTGTAGTGTAAAAATCTTTACTAATTTTAGCTACATCTATGAAATTGTTTTACAAAGTTTTCAAACGGATGGGGAAAGTTAGAATAGCCAATTGCCCCCATTGTTTCTTTCTGATTTTTCCTATCAAAAATGCCAATTTTGGGACCAGAGTGATAGCACAGTGGTAGGGTGTTTGCCTTGTACACGGCTAATCTAGGATGGACCTGGGTTTGATCCCTGGCATTCCATATAGTCTCCCAAGTCAGCAGAGATTTCTGAGCATAGAGCCAGCAATAACCCCTGAGTATCATCAGGTGTGGCCCAAAAACAAACAAAAAAAAAGCCAATTTTACGCAAGATTTTAAGAAGTTAGGAAAAATTAATTTTATATAATTATTGGGATGCACACAACAATGCTCAGGGTTTACTACTGGCTGTTGTGCTCAAAGATCACTCTTGGTGGTGCTTGGAGGACATGAGTGGTGCCCAGGAGCAAGCCCAAGTTGGCCATGCTCAACACAAGTGCTTTAAACATGCAGTGTCTCTCTGGCCCCATCAAATGATTTTGCTTTTGGATGTTGCCCATATATTGTTTTCTTATTCTTATTACTGTGTCCTTTTATGTGGAGGATTTAGGAAGATTGAAAAACAATAATTTTTTTCACAGTCATTTTTTCAAAATTCCCTTGGTGCACTCCTTTAAATTATAACCAAAAACTCTTACTTTCTTGCTTATACTTTCTAAAGATTTTGTCTTCTATTTAGCAAAATCTTTACTATGACCTCCCAAATCATATATAATCTAGCCTTTTCCTACATTTCCAAGTCCACTCTATATTTTTATCCCCAAGTTCTTCGTACTTCAGACCAGCTTTCCTTTCATGTTCCTCCAAGTTTGTTCCTAGTAGAGTTTTCACTAACAATTTCCTTTTTCTGTAAACTTGTTATCCAGATTTTCTCATGACTGAATAATTCTCAGGTTTTAGTTCTCAGGATAGGTGCTATTTTTCTCAGGAATTCACTAAATATTCATTTAAAAGCATCACTTTATTTCTCAATGTAATAATTTCTATACCATTATCCTGTTCACCTCCTTCACAAAACTTATCCAACATTATCTTATTTGTTAAAGTGTATGTGGTCTTATTCCCATCGTACTATAGCATATACCATGAACCAAGAATCTTGTTTAGAAATTAAGAGCTTATTGTTCTAGTCACAAAAAGTATTGTCAAACACACTCTCATATGCATATATATGTATATATATATGTATATGTGTATATATATATACATATATATATACCAGCCCTTAGATTTCAGCAGTTTCATTCCAGTCCAATATTCTCAACCCTAAAGAATCATGTCATTTTTAATGCTCCTGTGGGATCCATCCAATTGACTTCACACTGTTACCCCATTACAGCCAGCCTCCATTACTAGCCCTTCCACTGATAACACAATGAGAGCATAATAGAGAGTCAGCATGTATCCAAACAGCATGATGTCCTACTTTACCACATCTATTCTAAGAACTATTACAGTCAGTGGTAAAACTTAAAAATAACAAAAACCAACACCAATTTTCTAGATAAAGTTCCAGAAAGCCATATATATTTTAAACCATATATATAAAGCCATATATATTTTAAACTATATTTATATAGTCCAGTGTTCCAACAGTTGGAATAAATACACCCATGAACCAACAGGTAAATAGAAAAGTGGTTCTACTTGCCATTATTTATAATAATCTAGTTTGTGATTGTTACCTTAACAATTCTGGTCTCTGTGGCTTAGAGAATCTGTTTCACACAAAGAAATTATTCTACCAGGGGACTTTTCAATCATCCCATTGATCTACAAGTTGGGTTAGTCACATCTGTTTTTTATGTGCAAAAGTACCTAAAGGAGAGAAAATTAGCTATTATCTTGCTTGGTACAATGGTCCTATCTTTATCTTAGGCTAGTGTGGTAATCCTGTCTAATACTCATTGAAACTGGACCTACCAATGGATGAGGCTTCCTTTTTCCTCCACATCCAGAGCAATACTGATTGTTTTTATTCTTTTTGAGGTCCATCATTCTGATTATTGTGAAGTACCATTTAAACTTTGAAAGAAATCCTATTTACTATCTTTTAGGGGCCAGGTTGATAGTTCAAGGGGTGGATTTAAAAACCCAAAGGGTGGACTTGATAGCTCAAGGGCATGAATTTAATACTTGGTATAGAATAAAATCCTCAGGTTCTAGCACCAGAACACTGAAGAAACAAAGCAGATCTGGAAGTGAATGGCTGTCTGAAAAATAATTTACATGCACAAGCACAGAGGGAAAAATGGATTTTCAGGAATTCCCACACATTTGCCTTTTATTCCAAGATTCAGCAAGCTTTGTGGAGATCTGGAAACACAAAAGAGAAACTTCCTCCTGTCTTGACCTCTGTATAAGGAACCTTAGCCTAGAGCCCATGGCTAAAGGCAGGGTACTGGGCTCAAACAAGCCTTTGGTTGCCTGTACCCGCAATTGCCAAGAGATGCTTAGGATGAAGGGAATATTGATAGAGGTCGTGACATAAATTTCCCCTCTAATTTAAGACATAATTTTACTAAGAACCTAAGGGCATCTCTCTGAGTCCCTCTAAAGACTACCAAGACTTCTGTAAATCAAAACTGTTTCCAAGTTATCAAGGCAATGTACTGAGGCCTGATTTCTAGGCCTTACTGATCAGTATAGGAATGCTATAAGAGATAAGAATGTGTAAATTACTGAAGAATTAGAGCTTCCAGCTTTGAGCCATGGGCACTTGGTTTTAAAGATAATCTTTGCATCAAAACAAAACCCAAAGTAGGCATGCAGTAAACAGTCACACAAAAGACCCCCTAGAAAACAGGAACTGGGCATTTAAGCCACTAAGCTGATTCAGCAGACTTAGGAGACTTTGAGAAATTAAAATATTGTTAAATCCTAGGCCAAAAATAAGTGACGTCTCTGATAAAGATCAATAAGAATTGAAATCATTGTATTAAAGAGGATGTCAATGAATTCTAAAGAATGTTTTGATGATTATCTATACCTCGCAGAAGCCACATGTTTTCCTGCTATGTAAATTATTGATCACTCCTTTTTGCTTGCTAACTCAGAATGACTTGATAAAGTAAATGTATAAAAACCCTGCTTTTAAGGACCAGAGGGATAGTGCAATGGTAGGGCATTTGCCTTGCACAGTGGCTGACGCAGGACAGACCTCAGTTCGATTCCCTGCATCCCATATGGTCCCCCAAGCCAGGAGCGATTTCTGAGCGCATAGCAAGGAGTAACCCCTAAGCATCACTGGTGTGGCCTGAAAACAAACAAAAAACCCTGCTCTTTGAGTGAATAAATGGGCTAGATCCAAACTCCTCTCCTGGTGTGCGGTCTACACACTTTACCTACTTTATGCCTACTCTCCTAGAAGACCACACTGCTGTTCCTGTGTCTAGCTGCTTCTGCCCAGTCCCGTGGCTCATGACATTCTTCTAATCCTAGTCTTTAATCTGAGGGAAATGACCACATCTGGAGGTGGGACCAATGGTCCAAATGCCAATCCAAGGTGCTACATTCCAAGATGTTTCCAACTATTGAGTAACAAGGCATAATAGGAGTGAGGTAGGATCAGATCAATCCCATTAATCCAACAACTTGGTGCTGTGTTACCTCTATGCATTGCCAAAAGGAGGCCTACTGGTCCCTCACATCATGATTTCAGCAATACTGCATCACCAGGTCCAAGTGCTTAACTACCACCAGGCCCAGCACCATAGGGAAAGTAGTGAGAGAAGTGGGACCCACTAAGCACTATGGAGGAATCTATTCTCCACCTTAAAAATCAAATCTTATATTAAATCAAACATCTTCTGATTTATAATTAAATTTTCAAGACCAGAATGGCTCATGTTGCTATCCTTAGTTTCCAGGAAGATGAGACAGATATTCCTAACTGGTTCCATTGTGGCTCTGAATTAAATCAGGGCACTATTAGTGAAGAACTTCTCAGAATGAACATGTAGGTGGTATAATTCAGTACTAGATCCTTTGGCTGAAGAGTGAACACAAAAACTCCTGAGGGTAGGCGCTATACCTGTTTTCACATCATATTTGCAATACCTGCCACAATGTCTGACCTAAAGTAGCAAATGACTGTTGATAAATAAATGAATGAATTACCTATCTATTGATTAGAATATATTTCTCATGAACCCATTTACCTATCACCCCAGCAAGTTAAAAATATAATGGTGTGTGATTTGACTAGCAAGAGAAAAGAGAGAAACTCTGAAATTTTAATTTTAAATTTCTGTATGGAAAGGATAATAAAACATTGAAATAAGCTCATTTATTTGATCTAAATAAAAGCATCTAATTAAATAAAAAGCCCAGCAGAGTTTCAAATAAAAACCAGACTAGCATATAAAGCCTGTAAGCAATATGAGAAGAAGAGCCAGTCCTGTTTGACCTTAAATTCTTGGCATGGGCATAAAGAGATTCATAAATATTTGTTGACTGAGGGTGAAAAGGAGTGTGAATGAATGAGTTAGAGAAGTCTGGCAATTTTCATTTTCATATGTGAAATCATCTTTCAGATATTTGAGAGAATGCCCATGTAGTTCAGTTATGTAAGTTACGATATTAACATGTGGAAATTCCAAGAACAGTGAAAAAGTCAAACTCAAACAACTTTGTTAGAAGAATAGTACTCAATTTTAATAGAATCTAACTTTTCTAAGTGCAGAGTAGGATTTCTTCGGTGTCTTACATCTGTCTCTAGTGTGATAAAAAAAAAGTAAAAGCAATTAAGAAAAGTGATGATGGAATTAACTAAAATGATTAAGAAACTATGTAAGAAGCCAGTGCTTCTGCTTGTGCCTTTTTTTTTTTTTTTTTTTGTCTCTTTCTTATTTTTTCTGTCTCTGGTGTTTTTCTAGCTCAAAACCAATTCTGACAAAAAACTAAAACACTGAGTAAATCAGTGCTTTTGAACATTATCAAGTATTTTAAAATGTAACTTTATAGATTCTTTAATCAAAGTATAACATTAGATAAAATGGGAAGATACAAGTGGAAATATGAAAATATTTTGTTCCAGCAAAAAACTTAATTATTTAAAAATATCTTAGGATATTTTTAGTAAAATCCTTGTCTTGCATTTTGAGTAAAATCCTTGTCTTGCATGCAGCTGACCCTGATTCAATTCCAGGTCCCACATATTCCCTACAGCATGATCAGGCATCACTCCTAAACACAGTGCCAGAAATACCCCTGAGTATTGTGGGCTATCAAGCTCCCACTCCAAA
The DNA here is from genome assembly GCF_024139225.1 of Suncus etruscus. NCBI lineage: Eukaryota > Metazoa > Chordata > Mammalia > Eulipotyphla > Soricidae > Suncus > Suncus etruscus. The sequence goes on from NC_064862.1 coordinate 18,180,382, forward strand.
TAATTTTAAAACATCATATTGATCCCTTTACATTTCTAAATACTTGTGTATTTCTATGAGAATTAAATGTGTCTGCTTTTGAATCATTGAAACAACATTTTTCAAAATAAAACTTTATAAAATTTATTTTGCATCCACAGAGAAATCCATTTCATAAACAATTTGTTTTGAAAAATAAGTATTTCATGGATGTACATGGAATCTTATTATGCTGAGTGAAATTAGTCAGAGGGAGAGAGACAAACATATGGAATAGTCTCACTCATCTCTGGGTTTTAAGAAAAATTAAAGACATTGAAATAATTTCCAGACTTGAGGGCCAGAAGGACCGGCTCAACATCTGAAGCTCACCACAAAGAGTGGTGAGTGAAGTTAGAGAAATAACTACTCTGAGAACTATCATAACAATGTCAGTGAGTGAGGATATAGAGGACCTGTCTTGAATGCAGGCAGAAAGTGAGGGAGGGAAGGGATGGGGCATTGGTGATGGGAAAGTTGCATGGGTTAAGTGGGGGTGTTCTTATTATGACTGAAACCCAACTACAGTTATGTTTGTAATCACTATGTTTAAATAAAGAAATTATTTTTATATAAAGGAAAGTAAGTATTTAATCTACACTAAACCTGGAAGGTCCTTCTTTGGGTGAATTGAGTTTCAAATATTAAACTACAAAATTAAAGGGTATTCAAAACTTTTTCAAAATGTCTAATATTTCTATTAATAATTTTATAAACATCTATTTGAAAGCAGATTCTCTAGTGTTTTCAAAGCAGCTATGTAATACTATTTAGACTCATCAATCTTTTTTTTTCTTCTTGATTTTTGAGTCACACCTGGCAGCACTCAGGGGTTACTCTTGACTCTATGCTCAGAAATCTCTCCTGGGAGATTCAGAGGACCATAAGGGACACCCGGATTTGAACCACCGTCTGTTCTGGATCAGCTGCGTGCAAGGCAAACCCTACCACTGTGCTATCTCTCTTGTCCCTAGAGTCATCAATCTTGAACAAAAAAAGAACTAGATTTCAAATTATAAACTTAGAAAGTACAAATTCAGAAGCCCACATTTGCCCATCTATGTCTTATGAACTGAATGAATAGCACTGCCACAAATATAGAGTGTGAAGAACTAAGCCTATGGAATCTCCAGGGAAAGGTCTTAGTGAATGAAAACTTATCACTCAATGGATCCAGATATCTAGAACCACACACCACTCTTTGTGCAAGCTTCATACCATGGACTAGTTCTCCTGATCCTCACCTCTGTTGCTTCTAAATATTATTACCATACTGTTTTTTTTCCTTATGTCCCACAGATAAATGAGATTATTCTATCCTTCTCCCCTATGTCTGACTCAATTCATTTAGCACAGTAATCTCCATGTCCATCTATGTATAAGCAAATTTCATGACTTGATTTTTTTTCTAATGGCTAAGTAGTATTTCTTTTTTGTTTGTTTTTTTGGGGGAGTCACACCAGGCAGCACTCAGGGGTTACTCCTGGCTCTATGCTCAGAAATCGCTCCTGGCAGGGGAGCATATGGGATGCCGGGATTTGAACCACCTCCTTCTGCATGCAAGGCAAACACCTTACCTCCATGCTATATCTCCAGCCGGCTAAGTAGTATTTCATTGTATAGATACATCAGTTTCTTTAGCCACGCATCTGTTTTTGGGCACCTGAGTTATTTCTAGATTCTGGCTATTGTAAATGGTGTTGCGATGAACACAGGAGTGTAGAAACCATTTTTATATTATGCCATTGTGTTCCTGGGGTATATCCCTAGGAGTGGTATTGCTGGATCACATGGGAGCCCAATTTCCAATTTTTTCCAGAAAGGAGGGACTAGATGGCATCCCCACCAGCAATGAATAAGAGTCCCTTTATTCCCATATCCATGCCAGCACTAGTTGTTCTTGTTCTTTGTGATGTGTGCCAGTCTCTGTGTTGTGAGATGATACCTCATTGTTTTTTTGATATGCATCTCCCTTGCGATTAGCATCTCCCTTTTTTATGAGCCTTTTGGCCATTTGTATTTCTTCTTTTAGGAATTGTCTGTTCATTTCTTCTCCCCATTTTTTGATGGAGTTAGCTTTTTTTCTTGTAGAGTTCTGTCACTACCTTGTATATCTTAGATATTAATTCCTTATTTGATGGGTAAGGGGTAAACAGTTTCTCCTATTCCAGGAGTAGCCTTTGTATCCTAATCACTGTTTCCTTTGAAGTACAGACACTTCTCAGCTTAATGTAGTCCCATTTGTTTATCTTTGTTTCCACTTGCTTGGACAGTGGTGTTTCCTCATTGAAGATGCCTTTAGTCTCAATGTTATGGAATGTTTTGTCTACATTTTCCTCTGTGTACCTATGGCTTCAGGTCTGATATCAATGTCTTTTATTCATTTTGATTTGACCTTTGTGCATGGTGTTAATCTACTACAGTCTTGTTGCAGCAAGGGTTCAGGACCCCCAAAGGTGGGGATTTTCTATGCCTGATGCTGATGGAATTTTCCAAGCCTGAATTATTACCTGTTCATATCTTTGTAGTTCATCCATGAACTGTCTAAGGGTCCCATTTGACTCAAAAACTTTTGTGAATATCTTGAATGTGAAAGTCCCCCTATTAGGCCCCTATAAGCCCTATAAGCCCTTAAGCCCAAACATAAAAACCACATTTGTAACACAGAATGCTATTATACAAAATCCTAGAGATTATACAAAATAAGAGAGGCTGTTGTCTTGTTTCAGGAAGGAGCATTCTTTGAATGTCCTTCTGCCCTGTGTGAACCTTGTCACACAATAGGGCTGAAAGACATGGCATTAAAGAGAGGTCTCCCGAGCCTGCCAGGAGTGATTTCTAAACGTAGAGCCAGGAGTGACTCCTGAGTGTGACCCCAAAACCAAAGAGAGAAGGGGGGGTCTTTTTTTTTTTTTTTGCATGTAGTTGATCAGTTATCCCAACACCACTTGTTGAAGAAACTTTTCTTGATCCACTACTATTTTTTGCCTTTTTTATCAAAGATTAATTGTATGTCTTGGTCAAACACTGAATATACAAGTCTACTACATTGATGTGAGGGTCTGTCTTTACTTCAGTACCATACTGTTTTAATGACTACTGCTTTATAGTACAATTTAAAGTTGTAAAAGTGATGACCCTCATCTTCTTTATCCTAAGAATTACTTTAGCTATTAGAGGACTTTTTTTTTTTTTTTGGTTTTTCGGGCCACACCCATTTGATGCTCAGGGGTTACTCCTGGTTAAGCGCTCAGAAATTGCACCTGGCTTGGGGGGACCATATGGGATGCTGGAGGATTGAACCTGGGTCCTTCCTTGGCTAGCACTTGCAAGGCAGACACCTTACCTCTAGCAGCACCCAAGCCCCTAGCTATTAGAGGGCTTTTATCATTCCAAATGAATTTCAGAAGCATTTGATCCATATTTTTAAAAAGTTTCATGGGTATTCTTATAAGAATTGCATTAAATCTGTTCAGTGCTTTGGGAAGTATTGCCATTTTAATGATGTTAATCGTTCTAATCTACAAGCTAAGTATATGCCTCCTTTTCCTTGTGTTCTCTTACTTCTTGAAGCAGTATTGGTGTAATTTTTTGTGTACAGGTCTTTCATCTCCTTATTTAAGTTGACTCCAAGGTACTTGATTTTCTATGGAACAATTGTAAATAGATTTTTAATGTCTTTCATTATTTGTATATAAAAAGCCATGAGTTTTTATGTTAATTTTTGTTGTCTGCTGTTGTGTATGTAAACATTTTTATGGGATTATTATGTTACTGACCCTACCCTGATGGTGATTGTGCCCTACCCTAGGGTGTGACCTGGCATTCTGCTCCCACCCTAGGGTGGTACCTGATTCTGCTCCCACCATTGGGTGGTATCTGATCCCACCATTGGGTGGTACCTGATTTGGGGGCATAAAAGCAAGGGTCTGTGAAAGATGAGAGGCTTTTTTCCTGGGGTCTATTCTTAGGCCTTTTGGCTTCAGCCTCTTCACGAAATAAAGAGCTGTTTTCTTCGGAAGCCTGACTGCCTGTTGGCTTTCTTCCCGCCGCATTCACCTCAGAACCGCTGGCTGAACAGAGTAACAGACGCGTGGTCCTAGGAGGAGAAAGGTCTCATCCTCCATCCCTCCATCAGTCAACCTCATCAGGGGCTGATTTGCAACAGTCTGCCACTTTACTATATGGATCTATTGTTTCTAGAAGCTTTTTTGTAGAGTCTTTAGGCTTTTCTAAATAAAATATCATGTCATCTGCAATCAATGTGATCTTGAATTCTTCCTTTTCTATCTGGATGTCCTTGATATCTTTTGCAAATACTTCTAGTACTTTGTTAAATAGAAGAGGCAAGAAAGGAAGCCTTGTCCTATGCCAGATTTTAGCAGAGAAGCTTTTGGTTTTTCTCCATTGAACATGATATTTGCCATAGACTTGTGGTAAATGGCCTTGATTATATTGAGAAAAGTTCCTTCCATTCTCATCTTGTTGAGAGTTTGTATAATGAATGGATGTTGAACCTTGTTATATGATTTCTCTGCATCTGTTTCTATGATTATATGGTTTTAGTTTTTCTTTTGTTGATATGGTGCATTATATTAATTGACTTGCATATATTAAGTCATCTTTGCATCTCTGCAATGAATCCTACTTGGTAATAGTCTAGGACCTTGATGAGCTGTTGGATCCTATTTTCTAGTAGTTTGTTGAGGATCTTTGTATCTGTTCAAGGATATTGGTCTGTAGTTCTCTTTTTTGTGGTATCTCTGTCTCCTTTTGTTATCAGGGTGATATTAGCTTTATAGAAATTATTTCAAAGTGTTTCTGTTTCTTCAATTACTTGGAAAAGCCTGAAAAGAATTGGCAGTAGGTCCTCTTTAAAGGTTTAAAATAATTCATTAGTGAATCCATCTGGGCCTGGCTTTTGTTTATGGGAATTCTTTTGATTGCCATTTAAATTTTCTCATTAGTAGGTCTGTTTAGATTATTCTATATCATCTTGGCTCAACCTTGGGAGATTATAGAAGTCCAATAATGTATCTATTTCTTCCAGGTTCTCTTGTTTTGTGACATAATTTCTCAAAGTAATCTTGATTACCCTTTGAGTTTCTGTAATTTCTGTAGTAACTTCTCCCTTTTTATTTTTAACTTGGTTTATTAAGTTTCTCTCTCTCTTTTTGAGTCTTGCTAATGGTCTATCAATCTTGTTTATTTTTTTTAAAGAACTGAATCTTGCTTGTATTGATTGTTTGAATTATTTTATGGGCTTCCATTTCATTAATTTATGCTATAAGCTTTATTATTTCTTCATCTGCCTATTTTTGGTTCATTTTTTTAATCATTTTTCAATTTTTTTTATTTCGGTTTTTGGGTCACACCTGGCAGAACTCAGGGGTTATTCCTGACTCTATGGCTCAGAAATTGCTCCTGGCAGGCTCGGGGGACCATATGGGATGCTGGGATTCGAACCACTGTCCTTCGGCTTGAATTTGGACTTTGAGTTTGAAAATTTCGGACTGGACTTTTAGCTTGAATCACTTTGAATTATAGATACCCAGATGCTCCCGGTGGAGAAACTGCAGCGGCAGACTGTGTGGCAGGGCAAAAAGAGGCGAATAGCTTGCAAGCGGCCAGAGGTGGCTTCAGAGATTTTCAATTTGAGAAATGCAGACCAGTTCTTTGATTTCATCCTTTCTCTAATGCATCTCTTTTCAATTTTCAACTTCCCTGGAAAACTATGTTCCTTATCTCACCCACTCCCACAAATCATATGTAATATACATGGGGATAAGAGATGGAAAGAGTGTCATACAATTTAACTCAATAATTAATAATGGCAGGAAATTAATTTATTTAATCTATAGTTAATAGTCTTCCTCCTGCACTTTAAATTGCTGGTGAGCAGGAAGAAATTAATAAAATGCTCAATGGTATGAAGCATATGGTTTATATTTGATCATTGATGTTGACTCTATTCAATCAAATAGTTTGGTCTTTCCTGCACATTTCCCCAATCCTGCTTCTTTCCCTGTAATGATTAATGTCATGAGATGAACAGAGAAGAATAATTTGAGGTGCTTGAGGAAGTAACCCTCTGGATTGGGGAAGGGTCATGCCTGCTTGATTGCAAGTACCCACTAGTCTCTAAAGCTGAAATATGCAGTTGTTGAATTCATCATTTGTGTTTTGGCTCTTAACACTGCTCCTTGGGCTGACTCAGCATGGCATTGATTCCTGCTGGCTATGCACTCTTGTGTCTTTGCCAGGGTCTTCAACCAGCCAGCTGGTCTGGCTGTCCATTCCCAATCTGTATTGTGTGCAAAACCTCACCCATGGCTAGCCTACTAGTTCTCCACGCAACATTCACATTAATTTTTGGGGGGGTGAGGTGGGTTTGGGGTCACACCCGGTGATGTTCAGGAGTTATTTCTGGCTATGAACTCAGAAGTCGTTTCTGGCTTGGGGGACCATATGGGACTCCAGGAGATCGAACAAACTGAGATCCGTCCTAGGTCAGTCGCAAGCAAGGCAAACACCCTACCACTGTGCCATCACTCTGGCCCTGACATCCACATTACTTATTTAGATACCAAATCTGCCTAGTCAGATTGCAATATAGCCACATTTAAAATTATACTGTACTCAGTTAAGCACAAATTTAATATCTGTAAATGAATGCTTTTCTCTCACCATGAAGAGTGAGCTATTTGCTCTACACTTCTTTTTTTAATGCTAAACCTCCAAGATTCAGGATGTTTTCCTTTTTTTCTTTCTTAGTTTACTTCTTTCCACAAAGATATAAAGTTCTCTAGTTTTCTCTGATTTGTGATAGACTAGACCTGTTGAAGCTTGACAATAAAATCAATATTTTAAAGGAGTTTTACTTTAATGTTTACTTCTCAACTGACATGTAGGGACACTTCCAGATTTTGCTTGAGAATTTTTTAGTGAAAATAATGAGCAGCATTCCCTCAGGAAGCATTTATTGACTACCTGTCATATGCTGAGCACTATGTTCAATAGTGAGAAGCATAGTTCCTTACAAGGTGGGTAAAAATCTGTAATTTTATAGAACTAACATTTTCTTCTTTTTATGTACAAGCATTGTTCACCACAACAATCATGAAGTACCTTCCTCAGACTTGATTCCTGGCAGCACAATTTCCCTAGCTGGGTGATACCTGGGAGGCCCCAGCACCACTGGATCAGGTATTGTTGGCACTGTAGGGCCCAAGCATCATTACATCATCAGGTTCTGATATAATTGAAACTCTGACCTGGTTGGCCAAGAATCCCTGAGCAATTCTCAGGCAGACTTCCTTTTATTTGTTGAGAATGAGTAAATCATGGCAAATTGGTTAAAGCTCTTTGAATTCAGCTAATAAAGTATTTTTTTTACTATAAATTATAGAGATAAACTATAGGTAGCTTAAATAGCAGGGAATTTATTGTGAGAATTTCACACAAGTCTGATGATGAGGCTATTCAAGTGTTGTTTATTCAGTGGTGGGTCAATGGAATTGTTTGCTTTCTGAAAGATAAAAGATTTCTAGAGACATAAGATGTTCAAGTGCTAAAACTAAGACAGTTGACTGTTCCAACTGGCATGACTGATAATCATGTTCTAACATCAAGAACCCAGTTCATGGCTTTTGTTATCTATAGGAAACTCTTTTTTTTTTTTCAGATTGTTAGCCAACATTTCTTTTTGTATTTTATAATCTTTATTTAAGCACAATGATTACAAGTATGTTTGTAGTTGGATTACAGTTATAAACAGAACACTCTCCATCACCAGTGCAACATTCCCACCACCAATGCTCCCCACTTCTCCCTCACCCCTGCCTGTACTTGCAACAAGCATTATACTTCTCTCATTCTTTAACATTGTCATGTTAGTTGTTAGTGTAGGTGTAGTTATTTCCCTAATGGAGTTCACCACTCTTTGTGGTGAGCTTCAAGTTATGACCCGGTCCTTTCAGTCCTTCCAGCCCTTAACTCTATTATCTATGGGCCTTATTACAATTATGTCTTTAATTTTTCTTAAAACCCATGAATGGGTGAGACTATTCTGTGCCTATCTCTCTCTCCCTCTATTTTATTTAATTTAACATAACAGATTCCATGTACATCCACATATGGAAAAATTTCATGACTTCATTTCTCCTGATGGCTGCATAATATTCCATTGTGTATATGTACCACAGTTTCTTTAGCCATTAAGCTACTGAAGGGCATCTTGGTTGTTTCCAGAGTCTGGCTATTGTAAATAGCGCTATAATGAATATAGGTGTGAGGAAGGGATTTTTGCATTGTATTTTTGTGTTCCTAGGGTATATCCCTAGGAGTGGAATAGCTGAATCATATGGGAGTTCAATTTTCAGTTTTTTGAGGAATCTCCATATTGTTTTCGATTAAGGCTGGACTAGAAGGTGTTCCCACCAGCAGTGAATAAGAGTTCCTTTCTTTCCACATCCCCATCAGCACTGATTGCTCTTGTTCTTTGTGATGTGTGCCAGTCTCTGTGGTGTGAGATGGTATTTCATTGTAGTTTTGATTTGCATCTCCCTGATGATTAGTGACATGGAGCATTTTTTCATGTGTCTTTGGCCATTTGTATTTCTTCTTTGAGGAAGTGTCTGTTCATTTCTTCTCCCCATTTTTTGATGGGATTATATGGTTTTTTTCTTATTAAGTTCTGTCAGTACTTTGTATATCTCAGATATTAGCCCCTTGTCTGATGGGTATTGGGTGAAGTTTCTCCCATTCTGTAGGTGGCTTTCATATCTTAGGCACTATTTTCTTTGAAGTGCAGAAGCTTCTCAGCTTACTATAGTTCCATCTATTTATCTCTGTATCCACTTGTATGGAGAGTGCTGTTTCCTCCTTGAAAATGCCTTTAGTTTCAATGTCATATAGTGTTTTACCTATGTGTTGTTCTATATACCTTATGGTTTCAGACCTGATATCAAGGTCTTTAATCCATTTGGATTTGATCTTTGTGTATGGTGTTAGATGGGGGTCTGAGTTCGCTTTTTTGCAAGTAGCTATAACCAGTTGTGCCAACACCACTTGTTGAAGAGGCTTTCCTTGCTCCATTTTGGATTTCTTGTCCCTTTATCAAAGATTAGTTGATTGTATGTCTGGGGAATATTATCTGAGTACTCAAGTCTATTCCACTGATCTGAGGATTTTCTATGGGAAACTTTTGATCATTATGTCTTTATAAAATAACTATCAAAAGCAGGACAGTGAGAGAACTTATGTCTTATGCCTGATTATATGAGACAAAAAGACTCCAAATCCAACAGAAAGGAATATGCTTTTATTTCATTGGTCAGCGTTGAGTCATAAGTTATGTCCAGGATAATAAGTGTCAAAAAAGATTAAACACTGTCATATTAGATTAATCAATATTTATTTCTTGTAGCTAGTAAGGGACATAGGAGACAAGATGTGAACAAATATTAATGATACTAAAAAGGAACTAGTGGAGATAAAGGTTCCCCTGAAGGCAATGAATGACATTATTTGTACTTTTGTTTAAGTCTGTGTTGTTGTTGCTTTGTTTATCCTATAGGTTACTTATTTGTTATAGGTCCACTACAGAACCATTTTCAGTATTGCTCTTTATAATTGTATTTGGGGGCCTGAGAGTAGAGTGCTTGCCTTGCACACAGCCAACTGGGATTCAATCATTGATGCCCAATCTGGTTCCCTAAGCCTTGCTAGGGGTTATCTCTGAGTGCAGAGAAAAGAGTAAGACCTGAGCACTGCGAGGTGAGGCACAAAAATTTTTACAAAATAAAAATAAGATAAAATGGTACTTGGTTTGCATTAATATGGCTCTGCTTATATGACAAGGATGATAAAGTCTGTGGAAAATTACTTCCCTATCCATAAACAGAAAACTGGAAAGCATTGCATAGCCCCCTTATCCTTCAGCCACCAATCACTAAATCATTGGATCATAACCAAAATCAAACACCATATCGAGGGAAAGGTTCTCATGAAAGCTACTAGAGTATAAGGTACTTATACTACAATATAAGCCCTACCTTATAGGCTTCTTTTCAGAAGGTACTCTGATCTTTTCTCTTCATCAGTTAATAAGGTTCATTAATCAGAAATGGTGAACTTGTCCTAGGTGATAAACACCTGCATCTTTTTTTTTTTTTTTTTTTTTTTTGGTTTTTGGGCCACACCCGGTGATGCTCAGGGGTTACTCCTGGCTATGCGCTCAGAAGACGCTCCTGGCTTGGGGGACCATATGGGACACCAGGTGATCAAACCGCGGTCCATCCAAGGCTAGCACAGGCAAGGCAGGCACCTTACCTCTAGCGCCACCGCCTGGCCCCACCTGCATCTTTTCTAACTGGAGATGATAGCGTTAAATTTTGGTGAGTAAGATGGGGAAGAGATGACTCAAAGGTCTGGAGTTCAGGCTTTGCAACAGTAGTTCTGATTTCAATTCCTGAATCACAAGATTCTTATTAGGCACTGTGGGATTGTCCCTCTCTTACAAAAAAGACAATTTGAAGTGGAGAGGCACAACTTGCAGCTTGACCATAATGTGCTATTTGAGCTCAGATGGTGACCAGCTGGAAACTTAAATGTGAGATACTGGAAGAGAGACTCATGGAAGGATTGACTGCACTAAACCCACAAATCTCTGGATGGTTACTGAACTGCATGTGCAGGGAAGATATCCCAGAGAGCACAACAAAAACTTGGTCCCAGAGGAGGCTTGAGAATTTTCTGTGTCTTTACAAACATTCCTCAACAACACAGGCTTGGGTGGAAAAAAAAATAGAAGTTTTATGGCTTCAAAAGTCTGAGGATAGCATCTCCTCATCCAAATAATGAGTTGACTACTAAACCATGCAGGCACAAGGAGACTACGAAACAAAACTAAATCAAACAAACAAATTTGAGTAAAGACATAAAGGATGAAAGTTAAGGTGTAGACAATCTTTCTCAAATGCAAATAATTTACTTAGGCAACTATTACAAACAGCAACTACTGTTAAAATAATTAAAAGTAAATAAAAAAGAAAATAGAGATGGCATCGCACGGCTTATAAAATATCTAGGTTTCCTTTAAAAAATTGTTAGGCTTTCAAAAAAAAAAACAGAACAATTATAAAAAATTTTTAAAAAAAGCTTTTCCAAAAAAGGGTGTGTGTGGAGTAGTCCCAAATGCTGCATTTTAGTAGAAGATTCTAAAATAAATATGCTTGAAGGATTAGAGGAAAATATCTTAATTAGGGGGCAAAAATAGAAACTTTCAATAAAAAAGCAAAAACTATATAAAAAAGACACATGAAAATTCTGGAGATGAGACAGTAAGGTAACTGAAATAAAAATTTCACCAGATGGGCTGAATTTAAGATTTAAGCTCTCAGAGAGACACAGAATAATAGTCTCACTCATCTATGGGTTTGAAGAAAAATTAAAGACATTGAAATAATTCCCAGAGTTGAGGGCCAGAAGGACTGGCTCAAGATATAAAGCTCACCACAGAGTGGTGAGTGAAGTTAGAGAAATAAGTATGCTGAGAACTATCATGACAATGTCAGTGAGTGAGGATGTAGAAAGCCTGTCTTGAATATGGGGGGGGGGTGGGAGGAAAGGAAGCGATGGGGCATTGGTGATGGGAAGCTTGCATGGGGGACAGGAGGTGTTCTTGTGTGACAGAAATCCAACTACAATTATGTTTGTAATCAGTGTTTGAATAAAGAAAATATTTTTTAATCATTGTAATGAAATACATTTATTTAAAATACCTCTATGAACACATCTCCATGTGTGTAGAGATACAGCGTTTCTTTCTAAACTGATAGTCATGAACAATGATTACATTTAGATTTTTTTAAAATAAATCTCTTTATTTAAACACCTTGAATACAAACATCATTGTGGTTGGGTTTCAGTCATGTAAAGAACACCCCCTTCACCAGTCCAACATTCTCATTACCAATGTCCCAAATCTCCCTCCTCCCCACCACACCCTCGCCTGTACTCTACACAGGCTTTCCACGTCCCTCATTCATTCACATTTTTGTGATACTTCTCAATGTAATTATTTCTCTAACTGCACACGTCACTCTTTGTGGTGAGCGTCATGTAGTGAGCTGGAACTTCCAGTTCTCCTCTCTTTTGTCTCTGAAAATTATTGCAAAAATGTCTTTTATTTTTCTTAAAACCCCATAGATGAGTGAAACTATTCTGTGTCTATCTCTCTCCAGACTCTGACTTATTTCACTCAGCATAACAGATTCCATGTACATCCACATATAGAAAAAAATTCATGACTTCATCTTTTCTGATGGCTGCATAATACCCCATTGTGTATATGTACCACAGTTTCTTTATCCATTCATCTGTTAAAGGGCATCTTGGTTGTTTCCAGAGTCTGGCTATTGTAAATAGTGCGGCAATGAATATAGGTGTGAGGAAGAAATTTTTGTATTGTATTTTTGTGTTCTTAGAGTAAATCCCTAGAAGTGGTATAGCTATATTGTATGGGAGCTCAATTTCCAGTTTTTGGAGGAGTCTCTATATTGCTTTCCATAAAGGTTGGACTAGATGGCATTCCTACCAGCAGTGGATAAGTGGTCTATCAATCTTGTTTATTTTTTCAAAAAAAAAAAAAACTTATACTTTCATTGATCTTTTGGATTGTTTTTTGGTTTCCACTTCATTGATTTCTGCTCTAAGCTTTGTTATTTCCTTCTGTCTCCCTATTTTTGGTTCCTTTTGTGGATCATTTTCTAATTTTATAAGCTGCGTCATTAAGCTGTTCAGGTATGCTCCTTCTTCCTTCCTGATGTGTGCTTTCAAAGCTATGCATTTTCCACTCAGGACCGCTTTTGTTGTGTCCCATAGATTCTGATAGTTTGTGTCTTCATTGTTATTTGTTTCCAGGAAAGTTTTGATTTCCTCTTTGATTTAATCTCGGACCCACTGGTTGTTCAGCAGCAGGCTGTTTTATTTCCAGTTGTTAAAGTTTTTCTTGTGTGTCCCTTAGTAGTTCACATCTAATTTCAGAGCCTTGTGGCCAGCGAAGGTAGCCTGCAAAATTGTTATCCTTTTGATTTTATGGAGGTATGTTTTATGTGCCAGCATCTGGTCTCCTGGAGAATGACCCATGTACATTGCAAAAGAATTTATATCCAGGAAGGAAGAGCAAGAATGAGAGAGAGAGAGAGAGAGAGAGAGAGAGAGAGAGAGAGAGAGAGAGAGAGAGAGTAGATAAATGTCTGCCAAAAAAGTAGGTAGAAGAGAGGGCAAGAGGGAAACTGGGAGGGGCCGGAGAGATAGCATGGAGGTAAGGCGTTTGCCTTTCATGCAGGAGGTCATCAGTTCGAATCCCGGCGTAACCTATGGTCCCCTGTGCCTGCCAGGAGCAATTTCTGAGCCTGGAGCCAGGAATAACCCCTGAGCACTGCCGGGTGTGACCCAACCCCCCCCCCCAAAAAGAGGGAAACTGAGAACATTGGTGGCAAGAAATAAGCACTGGTTAAGGGTATTGTACATTGTATAACTAAAACTCAATCATGAACAACTTTTCATTTCATGGTTATTCAGTTTAAGAATTTATATATATATATATATATATATATATATATATATATATATATATGTAAAAAGAATAAATCATTTTTCAAAAAATAAAAATTAAATGTTTAATTCAAGAATATTCTTTTCAATAAAATGGAAAAACACATTTTTAGATAAGTAAAGTCTGATATAATTCATGCTAAAGTAATTACACTACAAAAAGTTGTAATTTCTTAATTTAAAACCTGTAATTCCTTTAGGTAGGTAGAAATTTGTAAAAGTGTGCTAACATGAATCTACTTAAGTAAATATGAAAGACCTATTAAATACATAAAAACACTTAAGATGTGTTAAAAGTAAATACTGCAATACATGTTATTTTAATACCTCTTAATTATCAACAGGACATCTATAAATGGATTAAGAAATTTGAAAAAAGATATTAACTGACTTTATCTGTCTTACACAGATATAACATTCAACCCTGAAATGTCATTATATCAAGTGCTTAAGTGGGCATCCATTGGAACAGGCTACATTCAGGGTCATAAAATCCATTTCAGTAAGTTTAAAGGGATTGACATTATAAATAATAGATTCTCTAGTCACAATGGAATTAAGCTAGAAATCAATCATCACAATAGATCCAAACAACCTTAAGAAATTCAGTGTAGAAAAGGGAATAGAGGAGATTTAATAATGGAATGAATATATACAAAATTGTAAAGCTAAAAAATATAATCTAAGCTTTCACTTTATTAAACCAAACTACAATAGAATGTTTAAATGTTTTCAAAGAATCTAGGGGAACAAAGGAAGATAAAACCCAAAGTTTAAATCAACAAATAAAAAATACAAAGTAAATAGAAAAGAGAAAATGTTAGGGACAAAGAGATAGTACTCGGGCAAGGCATTCATCTTACATGCAACTGACCTGAATTTGATCACCAGCATCCTAAATGAATTTCCAAGCACTGCCAGGAATGATTCCTGAGCACAGAGTCAGGAGTAACCTCTGAGCATTACCAGGTATGCTCTATGACCCCAAAATACTAAAGAAACCAAAAATTAAAAAGCAAATAACTACAGAAAACCTATAAAAGAAGTCAATTCTTTGAATGTCCTCAAAACTGGTAAACTTTAACTGCATAGATAAAGAGCCAGGGAGCAAATATGATCAATATTAAAAATGAAGCATTAAAATGGATCTTAAAAAATTGAAAAGATAAAAATATTATGAATAAATTTATGCCAGTAATCAATCTTACAAAAATTCTTCTAGAAACCAGAGGATAAGTTTCTCAACTCAACTTACAAGCTCATGTTTTTCTAAATGCAGAAAAAGATATCACAAGGGAAAAACACAAACTATAAAGCTATGTAATTTTTAAGTACAGATGTAGCTACTTAATAAACAAATAATTGAAAAGCTTCTCTATACAAGGGAATAATAGATGGTTAATAAATAAAGTTGGGGTTATTATAGAGATAAAAATTTATGGTTAATATTCCAAAACCAATGAATACAAATATAATAATAAAATAATACAGGAAATTATTTAGACAAAGAGAGGATTTCACAAATCCCAATACCCATTTAAGGTTAAAGTTCTATTCCAATCAGAAAAGAAAGAGTAAGTGGTAAGACCACCTAATAGAGGTCATCAATAAAGAAATGATAGCAAAGCTCTCATATAAAGTGATATGCTGAAAAATCTCTATCATGTCAGGATAGTTACCACTTTGATTCAGCATTGAACTGAAGAATCTAGTGAGAAAAATAAAGCAATCAGGGGCTGGAGAGATAGCACAGTGGTAGGGTGTTTGCCTTGCATGCAGCCAATCCAAGACAGACATTGATTTAAATCCCAGCATCTCATGTGGTCCCCCGAGTCTGCCAGGAGCAATTTCTGAGCTCAGAGCCAGGAGGAACCCCTGAGCACCGCCAGGTGTGACCCAAAAGCCAAAAAAATAAAATAAAATAAAATAAAATAAAGTAATCAGATTTATTTTAAGCACATACTTTGAAAATTAAAACAGATATGAACTCTCGAGAAAGCACAAAAAAAGACTACGAGAATTAAAAAGTACAACAATCACTGTGTACAAATTTTAGTTACAAAAATCCTGCTCGTATTGTATTTAAACATTTAAAACTAATAAGATTAATCAATTTTAGAGCTTTACGTTATTCTTACTGTTTAAAAGCTATTAATTCATATACCTAATTCTGTATTAATAACTCTGTAAACATAACTTGTGTTTTTATCTTGAAGAGAGCATGCAAGTTGTAGTGATTTATGACCTGCCATATCTACATTATGGTTTTCACTTGAAGACTTTTCCTAGATTTCTGTTCCAGGGCTTATTATCGTAAGCTCTCCTTTAAGACAGGTTGAACTCCACTGCCCTCCCTTCATCCTTAGTCAAACACTAGCTAAGGTTAAGTATAGCTGAACACTGAACCACTGCTCACAAGTGACAGAACTGGTCACAGAAAACCACAGCGCTGGTGGTTTCTGTTCAGAGCCACCCATGTCAAATGAATTAAGTATGTGTCTTATCCTATTGCACTTTTTTTTTTACCCTAGGCAATTTTTACTCTATAATAATCATGCTTTGGCAATTCACTCTTTCTCTCTCTTTTTAAATTTTAAGTCCAATTAGATTTCTAAAATAGATATCAGCTTAGAGTATCTTGATTTATTGTTTGATTATGATTCCCATCTGCCTCTATCCACCTCCAAACAAAAGTGCTTTTCATTTCCTTCCTTCATTCAGCTTCTCTGCTCCTCTCTGATAACTGCTATTTTGTTCTTTTGTTCTAACAACTTCTTCTTTTTGGGGGGCACACCTGGTGTTGCTCAGGAATTACTCCTGGTGGTGCTCAAGGGCATTATATGAGCTGCTGGGGACAGAACCCGGGTCCACCGCTTTTCAGGTAAATGCCCTGGCTGCTATATTACCACTCTGGCCCCTAATTAATAGCTACTTTTGTTAGGCTTTCATTGTTTGTTTCCTTATTTTTCCACATATGAAGTACATTGTGTTTTAATCTGTTTTATTCTGTCTCAATCTTTCTTTGAATCTCCCTTTTTCCCCACAAGACCCTTCTCATTCTTTAGGCTGCAACTCAAGTGCAAATTCTTCAACAGGCCTTTCTGGTCTACATGGCCTTTAGTGTACGTTCCATCAAAACCCACTGCTCTCAATACTCTCTTATTTTCTTGTTGGCTCATAATATCATGTGGCATAATAGCTTTGTTTATTGGTTTTGTTGCCTTATTGTGAGTATACACTTCATGAGAGCAGGACCACTATAATTCTTGGATCAAGCAGTCAATGAAGACTTAGCAAGGATTTGCTGAATGAAAATCTGAAATATGCCCTACATTTAGCAATAGCCTCAACATCTCAAGAAGGTTTTAAAGGCTTCAAAAGTCCATATTTTCAATATCACTTTAATATTTCTTGTATCACTTTCAGTTCATAAAACATAGTTTTTTTTCTGATCCAAGAAAGAAAAATGACACTCTCATTTGGTAAATGTAACCAAAAGTATTTAAGAGAGACTATAGTATATAATAATACGAGGTTCATAGTCCCTTAAGAGATCCATGAATAAGCTGAAATGATATGCAAAAATCTTTCACATTCTTTCTGATAGATAGGTTCATAAATCTGTGAGATTCTCAGAAGTTAGTGACCCAAATGAAATTTTTTTATTGTAGAAAATGTACTAGAAAAGAATCCACAAGATCTGTATGAAAGTTGAGATTGCCATTCTTAAGTAATATAAATGTGCAAAACATGCCATTTATTTACATTCTAGTTTTCTCATCTCTAAAAATAAACTTTTGTGCTCCAGTTTACATATTTTATATTCCAACTAGCACCATGAAAATCTATTCCAATAAAATCTATTTCAGTTCATCATTGACTATTTGGTACTTTACTACATCTCATGAATAATGACCATGAGGGTCAGGTAACCCCAGTTACTTGCCCAAGTTCATCTTAGATAATTTCCATGTGAAATCTTATACTTCTTTTACCCTCCAAATGGTTGCTCTTTGAAAAGACTTTAGCACTTCAGAATTTTATATTCCAATTTCCCTAGGCAAGTTCATTTATTTTTTTTGTGCCACACCCTGTGCCACTTAGGGGTTATTCCTGGCTCTTCACTCAGAAATCACACCTGGCAGGCTGGGGAGAGACATATGGGATGCCAGGGATAGAATCCAGGTCTGCCCTGAGTTGTCTGCATGCAAGGCAAATGCCCTATTGCTGTGTTATTGCTCTGGTCCCAGGAAAATTAATTTCTTGTATCACATCATTGCAAGGAGCAAAAGGGAAAGACAGCTACTTGGTCAAGTGCTTCTCTGGCCAGTTAAGTCTTATTCTGACCCAGAAAAGAGCACCATGAACCCAGAAAAGCAGGTCATATTATTCATTACTTAGAGAGTGAAAACTGAGGTGCTAAGAGATTAACTAATTGCCCTGAGGTCAGAAAGCTAGTAAGTTGTAGAGTTGAGAGGTTGTGCTTTAAATGTGACTCTTTAGTTAGTTATTCTTTTAAATATGTCCTTGGAAATCTTGATTTTACTAGTGTTTTTATATTGAATAACTGATTCTCTATCCCCACAGTTCAGGTTGTGGCCATTCTTCAGAAAATTATTTTAAAAAGACTTTTCCAAAGCTTGAGCAATATTTTTCTCTAAGAGAACAGGAAGGTATGTGACATACTCACTCAACAAGGACTAATGACATTGTTAAGAAGGGTAGAAAAGGGATATCACTTCTACATTGATTTCAGCTCTACATATTAACACCAGACAATAACCTTGAAAATGTTTGTTGGCCTTTGAGTTTTAATCTCTTACTGCCTTTTTCATTCAAACATTCTTCTGGAGCAGTGGTCTTTGACCACTGGTCCATGACTGGTGGCAGTCCACAAGTGAAGAAAACTGCTAGTCTACTGCAGTGGTTTTAAGTGTCAGTCTGTGGACCAGTGTGCAGAACAGAAACCAGATAACAGCTGTTAAAAAGGTGAAGGTGCTTCTCAAGAGTACAGGTTTTATTTGGGAGTTTCAAATGAGCATCCAAGAAAAGGCAGGTATGATGACCACCCAGTAAGTGTTTTCAATGCTATTCTGTTCCATATAACAAAACAATCTCTTTCTCTCTGTGTGTCTCTAGTCTCTGTCTTTCACAAATATCTTCTCTTTTTTTTCTTTCTTTTCCTCTCTTTTTTTTTTTTTTACTTAAACACCTTGATTACATACATGATTGTGTTTGGGTTTCAGTCATAAAAGGAACACCACCCATCACCAGTGCAACATTCCCATCACCCAAGTCCCAAATCTCCCTCCTCCCCACCCAACCCCCGCCTGTACCCTAAACAGGCTCTACATTTCCCTCATACATTCTCAATATTAGGACAGTTCAAAATGTAGTTATTTCTCTAACTAAACTCATCACTCTTTGTGGTGAGCTTCCTGAGGTGAGCTGGAACTTCCAGCTCTTTTCTCTTTTGTATCTGAAATTTATTATTGCAAGAATGTCTTTCATTTTTCTTAAAACCCATAGATGAGTGAGACCATTCTGCGTTTTTCTCTCTCTCTCTGACTTATTTCACTCAGCATAATAGATTCTGTGTACATCCATGTATAGGAAAATTTCATGACTTCATCCCTCCTGACAGCTGCATAATATTCCATTGTGTATATGTACCACAGTTTCTTTAGCCATTCGTCTGTTGAAGGGCATCTTGGTTGTTTCCAGAGTCTTGCTATGGTAAATAGTGCTGCAATGAATATAGGTGTAAGGAAGGGATTTTTGTATTGTATTTTTGTGTTCTTAGGGTATATTCCTAGGAGTGGTATAGCTGGATCGTATGGGAGCTCGATTTCCAGTTTTTGGAGGAATCTCCATATCGCTTTCCATAAAGGTTGAACTAGACGGCATTCCCACCAGCAGTGGATAAGGGTTCCTTTTTCTCCACATCCCCGCCAGCACTGTTTGTTCTCATTCTTTGTGATGTGTGCCATTCTCTGTGGTGTGAGGTGGTATCTCATTGTTGTTTTGATTTGCATCTCTCTGATGATTAGTGATGTGGAGCATTTCTTCATGTGTCTTTTGGCCATTTGTATTTCTTCTTTGTCAAAGTGTCTGTTCATTTCTTCTCCCCATTTTTTGATGGGATTAGATGTTTTTTTCTTATAAATTTATGTCAGTGCCTTGTATATTTTGGAGATTAGCCCTTTGTCTGATGGGTATTGGGTGAATAGATTCTCCCACTCAGTGGGTGGCTCTTGTATCCTGGGCACTATTTCCTTTGAGGTGCAGAAGCTTCTCAACTTAATATATTCCCATCTGTTAATCTCTGTTTTCACTTGCTTGGAGAGTGCAGTTTCCTCCTTGAAGATGCCTGAAGTCTCAATGTCCTTGAGAGTTTTGCCTATGTGTTGTTCTATATATCTTATGGTTTGGGGTCGGATATCGAGGTCTTTAATCCATTTGGATTTTACCTTCGTACATGATGTTAGCTGGGGGTCTAAGTTCAATTTTTTGCAAGTGGCTACCCAGTTGTGCCAACACCACTTGTTGAAGAGGCTTTCCCTGCTCCATTTAGGATTTCCTGCTCCTTTATCAAAAATTAGGTGATTGTATGTCTGGGGAACATTTTCTGAGTATTCAAGCCTATTCCACTGATCTGAAGGTCTGTCCTTATTCCAATACCATGCTGTTTTGATAACTATTGCTTTGTAGTAAAGTTTAAAGTTGGGGAAAGTAATTCCTCCCATATTCTTTTTCCCAATGATTGCTTTAGCTATTCGAGGGTGTTTATTGTTCCAAGCAAATTTCAAAAGTGCCTGATCTACCTCTTTGAAGAATGTCATAGGTATCTTTAGAGGGATAGCGTTGAATCTGTATAATGCCTTGGGGAGTATTGCCATTTTGATGATGTTAATCCTGCCAATCCATGAGCAGGGTATGTGTTTCCATTTCCGCGTGTCCTCTCTTATTTCTTGGAGCAGAGTTTTATAGTTTTCTTTGTATAGGTCTTTCACATTTTTAGTCAAGTTGATTCCAAGATATTTGAGTTTGTGTGGCACTATTGTGAATGGGGTTGTTTTCTTAATGTCTATTTCTTCCTTATTACTATTGGTGTATAGAAAGGCCATTGATTTTTGTGTGTTAATTTTGTAGCCTGCCACCTTGCTATATGAGTCTATTGTTTCTAGAAGCTTTTTGATAGAGTCTTTAGGGTTTTCTAAGTAGAGCATCATGTCATCTGCAAACAGTGAGAGCTTGACTTCTTCCTTTCCTATCTGGATTCCCTTGATATCCTTTTCTTGCCTAATCGCTATAGCAAGTACTTCCAGTGCTATGTTGAATAGGAGTGGTGAGAGAGGACAGCCTTGTCTTGTGCCAGAATTTAGAGGGAAGGCTTTCAGTTTTTCTCCATTGAGGATAATATTTGCCACTGGCTTGTGGTAGATGGCCTTAACTATATTAAGAAAGGTTCCTTCCATTCCCATCTTTCTGAGAGTTTTGATCAAGAATGGGTGTTGGACCTTGTCAAATGCTTTCTCTGCATCTATTGATATAATCATGTGGTTTTTATTTTTCTTGTTGTTGATGTTGTGTATTATGTTGATACACTTACGAATGTTAAACCATCCTTGCATTCCTGGGATGAAACCTACTTGATCGTAGTGGATGATCTTCTTAATGAGGTATTGAATCCTATTTGCCAGGATTTTGTTGAGGATCTTTGCATCTGCATTCATCAGCAATATTGGTCTGTAATTTTCTTTTTTGGTAGCATCTCTGTCTGGTTTAGGTATCAAGGTGATGTTGGCTTCATAAAAGCTATTTGGGAGTGTTTCCACTTGTTCAATTTCATGAAAGAGTCTTGCCAGGATTGGTAGTAGTTCCTCTTGGAAAGTTTGATAGAATTCATTAGTGAATCCATCTGGGCCTGGGCTTTTGTTTTTGGGCAGACTTTTAATTACCATTTTTATTTCATCAATGGTGATGGGGGTGTTTAGATATGATACATCCTCTTTTTTCAACCGTGGAAGATTATAAGAGTCCAAGAATTTATCCATTTCTTCCAGGTTCTCATTTTTAGTGGCATAGAGTTTTTCAAAGTAGTTTCTGATTACCCTTTGAACCTCTGTCATATCAGTAGTGATCTCTCCTTTTTCATTCTTAATACGAGTTATCAAGTTTCTCTCTCTTTCTTTCTTTGTTAGGTTTGCCAGTGGTCTATCAATCTTGTTTATTTTTTCAAAGAACCAACTTCTGCTTTCGTTGATCTTTCGGATTGTTTTTTGGGTTTCCACTTCGTTGATTTCTGCTCTCAGCTTTGTTATTTCCTTCTGTCTTCCTATTTTTGGGTCCTTTTGTTGAGTACTTTCTAGTTCTATTAGCTGTGTCATTAAGCTACTCAGGTAAGCTCCTTCTTCCTTCCTGATGTGTGCTTGCAAAGCTATAAATTTTCCTCTCAGTACTGCTTTTGCTGT
This sequence comes from Suncus etruscus, assembly GCF_024139225.1. NCBI lineage: Eukaryota > Metazoa > Chordata > Mammalia > Eulipotyphla > Soricidae > Suncus > Suncus etruscus. The sequence goes on from NC_064862.1 coordinate 18,202,494, forward strand.
GTCCCATAAGTTCTGATAGTTTGTGTCTTTATTGTCATTTGTTTCCAGGAACCTTTTGATTTCCTCCTTGATTTCATCTCGGACCCACTGGTTATTGAGCATGAGGCTGGTTAACTTCCAGGTGTTAAAGTGTTTCTTCTGAGTCCCTTTGGAATTCACAAATAATTTCAGAGCCTTGTGGTCAGCGAAGGTAGTCTGCAAAATTTCTATCCTCTTGATATTATGGAGGTATGTTTTATGTGCCAGCATGTAGTCTATCCTGGAGAATGTCCCATGTACATTGGAGAAGAATGTGTATCCAGGTTTCTGGGGATGAAGTGTCCTATATATATCCACTAGGCCTCTTTCTTCCATTTCTCTCCTCAGGTCTAGTATATTCTTGTTGGGTTTCAGTCTGGTTGACCTATCCAGTGTTGACAAAGCAGTGTTGAGGTCCCCCACAATTATTGTGTTGTTATTGATATTGTTTTTCAGATTTGTCAACAGTTGTTTTAAATATTTTGCTGGCCCCTCATTTGGTGCATATATGTTTAGGAGAGTTATTTCTTCCTGCTCTACATACCCCTTGATTAATATGAAATATCCATCTTTGTCCCTTACAACCTTCCTGAGTATAAAGTTTGCATTATCTGATATTAGTATGGCCACTCCAGCTTTTTTATGGGTGTTGTTTGCTTGGATAACTTTTCTCCAGCCTTTTATTTTGAGTCTATGTTTGTTCTGTCCATTCAGGTGCGTTTCTTGTAGGCAGCAGAAGGCTGGATTGAGTTTTTTGATCCATTTAGCCACTCTGTGTCTCTTAACTGGTGCATTTAGTCCATTGACGTTGAGAGAAAGAATTGTCCTGGGATTTAATGCCATCTTTATATCGAAATTTGGTGTGTCTTTTGGTCAGTCTTGTCTTAGATTAGGTCTTTCAGTTTTTCTCTTAAGACTGGTTTTGAGTCTGTAAAGTTTCTGAGCTGTTTTTTGTCTGTGAAACCATGTATTCTTCCGTCAAACCGGAAAGTGAGTTTTGCTGGGTACAGTATTCTAGGTGAAGCATTCATTTCATTCAGTCTTGTCACAATATCCCACCACTGCTTTCTGGCATTTAGTGTTTCTGGTGACAGGTCTGCTGTAAATCTCAAGGATGCTTGCTTGAATGTAATTTCCCCTTTTGATCTTGCTGTTTTCAGAATTCTGTCTCTATCTCTGGGATTTGTCATTCTGACTAGGATGTGTCTTGTGGTGGTTTTTCTTGGGTCTCTTTTGGTTGGTATTCTTCGAGCATGCAGGATTTGATCACATATATTCTTTAGCTCTGGGAGTTTCTCTTTAATGATGTTCTTGACCGTTGATTCTTCCTGGAAATTTTCTTCCTGGGTCTCTGGGACTCCAATGATTCTTAAGTTGTTTCTGTTGATCTTATCATAGACCTCTATTTTCATCTGTTCCCATTCTTTGACTAATTTTTCCGTTGTCTGTTCATTTGTTTTAAGTTTTTTGTCCAATCTCTCCTGTTGTATGGAATTGTTATGTATCTCATCTTCCACAGCACCAAGTCTATTCTTAGCTTCTGATACCCTGTCCCAGAGCTTATCCATTTTGTCATTCACTTCGTTTACTGATTTTTTTCAGGCCTGTTATTTGACATGTTATTTCAGTTTGGAGTTTTGTGATTTCTGTCTTCATATTTTCTTGATTCTTATTAGTGTTCTGTTCTATTCTATTCATGGTTTCTTTGAGTTCTTTGAGTATATTCCATATTGCTACTCTAAAGTCCTTATCTGAGAGATTGATTAGTTGGTTGGTCGTTAACTGGTCATCAGAATTGTCATCTTCATTCTCTATGTCTGATGCTGGCCTGCGTTGTTTCCCCATTGTCACACTTGTATTGTGGGTTTTTCTACGTGTTGTGGTGGTATTCATTGGTTATATGATGCAGGCAATACACTTCTCTGGCTCCGCCCTTTCTGGATGGGCCGACTTGCCTCCAAGTTAGGGGAGTCCTCCGTGGATGAAGCCTCACACAGGATCAAATCTTAGGCCCAAGCACGCAGCAGAGAAGACAGTCTGGAGAGAAATTCTTGCTTCTGTGATCCAGCACCGTTCTTAGTGTGTGTGTTTTTTTTTTCTTGTGATGGTGTTCTTTTTTTAGAAAGAGCGCACGGCTGCGTAGCGAAGTGGAGCTAAGTGCCTTCTGGAGCCTCTTTTCAGCCCACTCTCAGGAGGTTCACGCAACAGGATAGCAGAGAGACACACACAGGCAGCACTCACAGTTTTTCACAGTCGGGCCCCACTGGTCAGGCGTAGTTTTCACTCGCTCGCTGGGCAGCTTCAGAATGCTGTATTTTGGGGGTTCACTTCCCAGGACTCTGAGGAGAGTCACTGGCTCGCTGGGTAGCTTCCGAATGTAGTTTCTTTGGGGTTCGCTTCCCAGGGCTCTGAGGAGAGCTTCCAGAGTTCAGGAAAGACAGAGAAGGGTAGGACAGGGCTCCCTTCCAGTGCTCAGTTTCCTCAGAAGAAGCACAGCCGGGTGGAGACTCTGCAGGTAGAGCAATCAGCACTCTCCCTGGAAACCCCCACATCCAGCCATTTCTTACTCACTCACTGGCTCGCTGGGTAGCTCCCGAATGTAGTTTCTTTGGGGTTCGCTTCCCAGGGCTCTGAGGAGAGCTTCCAGAGTTCAGGAAAGACAGAGAAGAGTAGGACAGGGCTCCCTTCAGGTGCTCAGTTTCTGGCTCGCTGGGTAGCTCCCGAATGTAGTTTCTTTGGGGTTCGCTTCCCAGGGCTCTGAGGAGAGCTTCCAGAGTTCAGGAAAGACAGAGAAGGGTAGGACAGGGCTCCCTTCTGGTGCTCAGTTCCTCAGAAGAAGCACAGCCCGGTGGAGACTCTGCAGGTAGAGCAATCAGCACTCTGCCTGAAAACCCCCACATGCAGCCATTTCTCACTCACTCACTGGCTCGCTGGGTAGCTCCCGAATGTAGTTTCTTTGGGGTTCACTTCCCAGCGCTCTGAGGAGAGCTTCCAGAGTTCAGGAAAGACAGAGAAGGGTAGGACAGGGCTCCCTTCTGGTGCTCAGTTCCTCAGAAGAAGCACAGCCCGATGGAGACTCTGCAGGTAGAGCAATCAGCACTCTGCCTGAAAACCCCCACATGCAGCCATTTCTCACTCACTCACTGGCTCGCTGGGTAGCTCCCGAATGTAGTTTCTTTGGGGTTCGCTTCCCAGGGCTCTGAGGAGGGCTTCCAGAGTTCAGGAAAGACAGAGAAGGGTAGGACAGGGCTTCCTTCTGGTGCTCAGTTCCTCAGAAGAAGCACAGCCTGGTGGAGACTCTGCAGGTAGAGCAATCAGCACTCTGCCTGAAAACCCCCACATGCAGCCATTTCTCACTCACTCACTGGCTCGCTGGGTAGCTCCCGAATGTAGTTTCTTTGGGGTTCGCTTCCCAGGGCTCTGAGGAGGGCTTCCAGAGTTCAGGAAAGACAGAGAAGGGTAGGACAGGGCTTCCTTCTGGTGCTCAGTTCCTCAGAAGAAGCACAGCCTGGTGGAGACTCTGCAGGTAGAGCAATCAGCACTCTGCCTGAAAACCCCCACATGCAGCCATTTCTCACTCACTCACTGGCTCGCTGGGTAGCTCCCGAATGTAGTTTCTTTGGGGTTCGCTTCCCAGGGCTCTGAGGATGGCTTCCAGAGTTCAGGAAAGACAGAGAAGGGTAGGACAGGGCTCCCTTCTGGTGCTCAGTTCCTCAGAAGAAGCACAGCCCGGTGGAGACTCTGCAGGTAGAGCAATCAGCACTCTGCCTGAAAACCCCCACATGCAGCCATTTCTCACTCACTCACTGGCTCGCTGGGTAGCTCCCGAATGTAGTTTCTTTGGGGTTCACTTCCCAGGGCTCTGAGGAGAGCTTCCAGAGTTCAGGAAAGACAGAGAAGGGTAGGACAGGGCTCCCTTCTGGTGCTCAGTTCCTCAGAAGAAGCACAGCCCGGTGGAGACTCTGCAGGTAGAGCAATCAGCACTCTGCCTGGAAACCCCCACATGCAGCCATTTCTCACTCACTCCTTTTCTTTTCCTCTCTTGCACTTACTCCTTAATCAACAGAAAATATGTCATCTACTTTATTCAATAGATTTGCCTAAGAATAAATGCTTTGGCTATCTCTAGAATCGGTATTTTGGGTTATCACTAAAATCGAATCAGTCTTCAGAGGATATATACGTTCTCATCAAGCAACTGAAAACAGAAAAAGAAATGGAAATAATGTAAGACCCAAAGGCGTTGAATGAGAGATGACATCATTTGAGTTATTTTTCTTGTCTTCTAGTTTCTTCCTCTGATGCCTGTTGTCAACATTGACAGAGAAAACAAGAATTCCTGAATGCTGAGCAGGAAGTAGAGAAAGAGAAAAGAGGTAAGGTATGAGAAACATTGCTTTTGGCTGTCTCCCATTTCCAGTGGAAGTCTGGAAATAACTAGGAATTTGGAGTTGTTTTTTTTTAGATTTTAGTTTTTTAGGTTTTTTTTGTTTTGTTTTGTTTTTGTTTGTTTTTTGGTTTTTTTTGTTTTGTTTTTGTTTTGTTTTTTTTTTAACCAACTGCATGTTAGTTCTTATATGGATGCCCTCCGATTCTTGTGATGTCTGGAAGTTGAGCCTTTAGGAGTTCATTCATGTGTGGATCAATCTCATACATGGGATCAATTTCCTTATAAGAGAAGACTATGCACGTACATCTCATCACACTACCATAAAAGGATACAAACAGAAAGTAGCTGTCATTTGACACTTCCATTGCTTGCTCTCAGATTTTCCAGCCACTGGAACTTGTGACAAATAATAGTTGTTTGAGACACATAGACTATGGTGTGTCCTTGCAGCAGGCTATTTTCACTGAGACGGGTAGATTTAGAATACAATTTGGGAAGCTTTGTGATTTCTTTTTTTTTTTTTAATTTTAAATAATTTTTATTGTGACCAATGCGAATCACAAGACTTTCACAATTATATTTAAGGTACATAGTGACAGAGAATTAGGACTATTCCCACCACCAGTGCTGTCCTTCCTCTACCCCTGTTCCCAGCATACCTCCCCCTTTGTCCCCTGGACTGCTAGGGTAACAGGTCTCCTGTGTATATAGCTTGTTGTAGATTGGGTCTCTTGAGTCTATTGTCATTGACTTTGGGTTTGGTATTTAGGCCTGATTTGGGCTAGAAGAAGCCTTCTAGGGAAATCATTGGATTCCCATAGGCCTTGAAACTAGAAGTTAGAAGTGGTGGAGAAAGAATGCTAAGCAGAAATGGTCTGAGATGACCATGAAGGCAGTCATAGGTTTGTAGGACATGCTGGTAGCCAAAGAAAAGTCTAAAGTTCCTCATGGCTGCACAACAGGTAACTATCATACTTAGAGTTGGTCATTTGCTTCACGTGGGCAGGAAGCAGAGGTGGTTGAGCAGATGCCCCTGAGCTAGAAGTCACATTGTGGGACATTAAAGCTTCATTCACCATGGATTGCAGTTACCAGTATCTCTTCTGAGAGCTACTGTGCCTAGTGTCTCTCTGTGAAGCTTATAATGTATTTTAAGTTTTGCTTGTTTACCAACACCAATGTGTCTTAATGGAGTAAATTCACCTGAAAGAGCTTGAGGTTCACCATCTAAAGAGGCTGAACTAGATGATTCCTACCATTCCTGGTCTTGAGGACTGCACAAGCTATGCCAGTAACGGGAAACAAGGCAAATGTCATATTTTTGATAGCTTGGGCACTAGCATTACAATTTAAACTAGTATCCATATTGTGAATCCATATGATTTTTTAAAACAATAGCAACATTCAATTACTTTATTTTTATAACTATAGGCAAGGCAGATAGGTCTATCAAATCACGAACATAACTAATTAAAGGCAAGAAATATCTTGTGATAATCGAAGGTATGGGAATTCATATTTCAGTTTTATTGCATGAAAAACACCAGGCATATTTATTTCATAATGAACAATCACACTGCACCACATGAAGTCATTCTGAAAAGAAATTTTCAACTAGTTATTACAACAGAGCTATGGAAATTCTCACAGCTTCCCTTCCTAGGTCTAACATCGTGCTTCCGCCTCACCAATAATGTTCATCAGATATATCCAAGGAGAAGGCGGTAGCATATTTTTATAGTTACACTACCCATGGATAAAAAGTAATTCAACAAATTCAGTCATTTACTGTATTCATAATGTTTGATTAAATTATTCTCACATATAAAAATTATTTCCACCCTCAGAGGACAAAGGTTTGGGAAACAACTTAAAAACTTCAAGTTATATTTTATTCTTCTTGAGTGTTTGTACATGACTGCTCTAAAGACCTGAATGACTTTACTATTGGCAATGCATGGCAAACAATGGAGCATTTGATTATATATTTCTTTGTGTTAAGGTAAAAATTCTTCACTATGACAGGCCTGTCTCTGTGAAAAGATTGCAAATTCTTTGAAGGTTGAATGAGTGCTCTTTCACTTTTCTTTTTTGCTTCATGGCAATTAGTAGAGCAAAGGACACATAATAGAATTTAACATATATTTATTGCAGAATGAAAAGGAATGTATTGATTTTAAATTGTGTTACATGAATTAAGAATCTGCTCAAGAGTTTTTGTAAGAAAAGGGATACAAAAATAATTGCAGTTTAGAATTGCTTATGGGCATATTGAAAAATAAATCAGCCAAACAATCTATTCTAACATTAGTGTAATAATGTGTACTGCCAAGAAATCTGAAAATATGGCCCAAATAGCAAACTGTATTGCTCAAGCTATATAATTCTTGTCTATTAAGGTTAGACATTTAGCAATTGAACATATATTTAGAAGAATATTTTGTAATTTCTTTAATTGCAAACAAAGTTACTTCATTAGGTGTTATATATAAACTAGAGTCCTTGAAGAAAATACAGCATAAAAGAAAAATACAAGTTGTCGTTCTTCCCTTTCCTCAAAGTTGTGTGATACCAAGTTATGGCAATTCTACTTGCATTGTGCAGTGAAAGGATTACAAAATGTATGTGTACTTATCAGAACTTTCTCATGTGATTTCTTTCTGCATAAATTTAAGCTATGCCTACCTTTTGTACATTCCCTATATTTGATAGATAATGATATGTGCATTAGCAACTTTCTTGCTGTACTATCTTTCTAAGCCCACACCAAACACAACTTTGCTGCGGCCGTACTGCGTCCCTAAGCAAGACCTTAGTGGGGTCCGTAAATCCTCACTGGGAGAAAGCGGGAGCACGAAGTGGACGGATATGAAATATGAAATAAATGAGACCACACAAAATGCATTGTATGGGGACCCACGTCCATGAGCCTAGAGACAAATTTTACTGTTCAGCCCATGACATTTTAAGCACAAACTCTGGTATGCAAGGTGTCTTCAGGGAAAACAAAGAGTAGGAGATCTTCTGGAGGGGCAGTACAATGAGACAGGGCCCTAGATCTACATATCAAATAACTACCTAATGTAGATGAGAAAGATCCCTGCTAGAGGGCTGGATGAAAAGATGAGGTGGAGGTGTTTTTAAGTAAGCAAAAACAGGTTTTTCAAGAAACCAGGAGGAGAGAGACAGGTTTTGGAAGAAATGTATTTGCAGTGGCCGGAAAATGAATTTTGAGGAGGACGGAAATAATTGTTTACTACCATAGAGCTAGACTCAGAAAAACAAGCTGCTGGCGCCAGGTTATACTTGAAGTAAGAGTCACAAATAAACTAGTCAGCGGGGAGGTTTTGGCGGGCTTTCTTTGGTACTGAAATTTCTTTGTGCTGCAAGATAACTAAGGCCAAATTACTGTAGTAGAAAAGGAGACAAAAATCAAAATAAAAGAAAAAGAGAAATATAATGTCACAGCCATGTCAGAAATATAGCCAGTAATCCACGCGAGGGTCAATGATTGAGTTCTCCAAACAGAACTTCTGGCAGATATTTCTTGGGAGGAAAATTAGGTACTGCACCAGGAAAGCCAAAAGCCACATCTGGTGCGTGCTTCCTTAATAAATGGAGACATACCTTTGCGGGTAGTGACACAACTTAGCTATTATTTTCCCATTGATTCTGCTTAATTATAGCCCCTCTGGACTACGTCTACTAATCACTGTACTGCCTGCTTATTCTGCTCATTCAATCCACTTTATACCTCCTCTTCTAGTAGGCCTTTCTGGATTAGGTCTCTTAGAACTGACACATCAATTCTTTGTTTGTTTTTGCTAAGTTTTTATTATTTTATAATTTCTTTATTTAAATACTGTGATTGCAAACAAAATTGTAGTTGGGTTTCAGTCATAACAAGAACACCCCCTTTCACCCATGCAACCTTCCCATCAACAATGCTCCCATCTCTTCCCTCCCTGACCCCTGCCTGTATTCGAGGCAGGCTTTCTACATATCTCACTCACTGACATTGTTATGATAGTTCTCAGCATAGTTATTTCTCTAACTGCATTCACCACTCGTTGTGGTAAGCTTCATATCTTGAGCTGGTCCTTCCAGCCCTTATCTCTGGGAATTATTTTAATGTCTTTCATTTTTCTTAGAACCCATAGATGAGTGAGACTATTCTGTGACAAATACAATTCTTCACATTTTGTTTCTTCATCTGTAAAATGGGGGAACTTATACCAGGCAAACTTTCTAGTTTAATAATCCTTTCAGAATGTCATGAGTCATTCACAATCACAGGAAAGAGTTACATTGTTGATTAGACCACGGTCATGGAGGATGAAGGCTTTACCTGTCATTTATTTATTCATTCACTCATTCTTCTTTTCCTTTCACCTGTCTACTTTAATTTGATCACCATCAATTCTTTGGATGACCCTTGAAGGTTATAATAAGCAAGGTGCAGATCTGTTCAATCCCACCCATTGCCCACACTGTCATCTCCTCATGGATCTCTGAAATCTGAGTCACATAATTATTCATATTCTAAAACAACCTTTTATTCAACCAGGCGGAAGGACCACCAGTGCCAGGACCCTGGTTGAAGAGCAAGGATGAGACGGAATGAGTTGAGGGATGATGTGAGATTCATTGGATAAGGCTGAATCATATAAAGCCATATGGGCATTGGGGGAAAAATGCCCAACAGGGGGCCTTGTTGGGCATTGGAAACTTTCAGGTTTTTACTTCAGGTGCATTGGGAGCCAATGGCAACTGTTGAGCAGAAGGGCCAGTTTCTGGCTGCTATGAGGAGGATGAAGTATAGTGTTGGGAGTAGAAAGGAGATAGAGTGGGGCTGCTGATCACCACTCCTGGTTTTCTGACCTTTCTTGCTTTAGTCAGAGGACCTTGATGGCAGCACATCACCCATAAGTTCTTTCTTAAATGTGGACACAGCTATGTGATGCAGTACAGGTCAAAGAACTGGAAGACAACAAGCAGCACTTTTAAGTTTGTTGAAGGATCACTACACTATTGCAGAGACTCTTTTTTCCCTCTTGTAACTCTCTTGCTTCCATCTTTGCACCATAAGTGAAAGCTCCACATGAGGCAGCAGAAAGTTCCAGTAATCTCTGATGAGAGATCAGAAATGTATCATCAACTCAGATGAGCCAATTTATAGGCTTGTTTCAAATAAGAAAGAAATATATTTCCATTTGGTCTGAGTCATTATTGTCCTCCAGGTTTTTCCTCTTCTATTTTGCTAAATCTAAACACAAGTACAAATAATAGGCCATTGTAGTAATTCTGAGAGGAAAGCATGCACCTTCAACCAAAATGATGGCTAAAAAAGAGGTCAGATTAGACATTTTTAGAGGTCAAAGTGTGTGATACTTTTAGATTGCATAGACAGAAAAGTAAGAAAGAGAAGGAGAAACACGTAAGAAGACTTCTTTGTTCTTGAAACAGATGGTGCTTCAATAAAAAAGAATGAATGAATGAATAAATAAATGACAGGAAAAGCCTTTCTCTTCCATGATCCCTAGCCTAATCAACAATATAACTATTCCCTATGATTATGTCTCATAAACTGAAAGAAAGAGAAAGAGAGAAAGAAAGAAGAAAAAGAAAGAAAGAAAGAAAGAAAGAGAGAGAGAGAGAGAAGAAAGAGAAATAAATGGTGTTTTTATTGACAAAGATGCACATGTCCAAGTGAGATAGGGGAGCCAGAGTGAGAACACAGTGGTAGGGTGTTTCCCTTGCATGCTGCCAACCCAGGACGAACCCAGGTTCAATCACTGAAATCTCATATGGTCCCCGAGTCTGCCAGGAGTGATTTCTGAGTGCAGAGTCAGGAGTAACCCCTGAGAGCATCCAGGTATGACTCAAAAACAAAACAAAAATAACAAACAAAACACACACACACACACAAAACCAAGTGGGACTAGGGATGATGCTGGTGTTGGTGGAATTCAGAATCTTGGACAATGGTCATTTGGCCTTGCTAATAGTAAGGAAGGACAAGAAATATAAAGGAAGGTAGAGAGTGTGGGATATAGATTGGGTGGAGTAGGGGGTTACCATGAGGTAGGTGATGAATGAGAAACTAGGGAAAGAAGGAGAAGAGAAGGTGGAAGTGGTTATAAGATGAGGTGCTGGAAATCAGTAACTTGGTTGATAGATAAAAGGTCACTGGAGAGAGAAGATGAGGGACCCAAGATACTAAATTATAGACTATTCACAAAATCTTAAAATTTATATTGATTAGTACAAGTATTTTAACTGAAAATTTGAGGGTGGGGATAGAAGGAAGAGACTCTGGTGCTGAAGAGACATTCAGGGTTACTCCTGGCTTTGGGGGCAATGTAGAATGAAACCAGGGTCCGCCATATGCAATTCAAGTGTTTTGACCCCTACAATCTTTTTGACTCTGCTTTAGGTTTTTATTTACTTTTTTGCCATAGCCAGCAGTGCTCACAGCTTACTCCTAAATATGCACTCAGGAATCACTCCTACTGATGCCCAGAAACCATGTGGAGTGCCAGTGATCAAATCTGGGTCAGCTCTGTGAGAACTGTCCTATCTCTCTAGCTCCAGTGCTGCATTTTTTAAAGATAGATACAGATTTAATTTTTAATTTTATTTTTTGGTTTTTGGGTCACACCTAGAGGTGCTCAGGGGTTACTCCTGGCTCTGCACTCAGAATCACCCCTGGCAGACTCAGGGGACCATATGGGATGTCGGGAATAAAACCACTGTCTCTTGGGTTGGTCACATACAAGGCAAATACCTACCACTGTCCTATCTTTCCAGCCCAGCTTCAGATTTTAAAGAACAGCCCTGTACCCAACCATTTTAGTTTCTGTTGGTAAATATACAAAGCATTTACCAACCCCCATGTGAAACTTTTTTGTATATCCATTTTTTTTCTTAGTCTTGGACAAGTTCTTTTTGGCGGCCAATTATATTAACATAAGATTTTACAAATGGATCTGTTCCTCTCCACTCCTCAACATTCTTCATGTCAGAGCTTGTTTCTTCTAAACTGGGTCTTGACCTCTTGTACTTCCTTCCTGACCTTTCCACTGTTCTTTTTTTTTTTTTTAAAAAGAAAAAAAACTTAAACCCATATTTACTTTTTACTTTTTCACACAGCTGTTTGTTTGCTTTCTTCCTGCTCCATCCTTCAGCAATAACCTTTGTCTTTCAGGATAATTTTTCTCCTGGGGAGAAAATAGAAAAAAAACAGAAGGTTTTTTGAATATGAGTGTTAGTCTCATAGGGCCTTGCAAGCAAAGAGGAATGTGCTTATTGTTTTCCATCTAAGAAGAAGGAACTCACATCGTAAGACTGAGTCTCAGGTGCCATTTAGCCTTTGTCAAATTGGTCTTGCAAACATTGTGAAAATTGTTTCTTTTTCCCAGTCTCTGATTCTCTCTTTCTGAACTTAAAAATTATTTTGGGGGAGGGTGGAGACCACACATAACTGTACTCAGTACTTTACTTCTAGCTCAGTGCTCGGGGATCATTTCTGGCCTTGCTCAGGGGACCATATGAGGTGCAAGGGAATGAATTGGGGTGGGCTGAACATGCATGGCAAGCATCTTATTCCCTGTGTTATCTCTCTAGCATCAAAATTTATTTTTTGGTTTCTGACTGCATGCACCTTACAACACCTCAATATGTTATAATAGTATCAGCCCAGTAGTGTTACAGAAATCTGACAGGAAATTTCCATAGAAATCTACCAAGCTGGTTGAACCTAAGCAGTAACACAGAAGGCTCCATTAGCACCAACCCAGTAAATCCGTAGATACTGACTAGTAATACCACGGAGAGACAGAATAATCATTTCAGATTGGCCCATGTTGATCTACGTTTGTTTATTTATTATTTTAATTAAATTATTTTTTATTTTAGTCAAAGTGGATTACAAATCTTACACAGTAATATTTTAGGTACATAGTGACATTGAATCAGGGGCATTCCCACCACCAGTGTTGTCCTCCCTCTACCCCTGTTCCCAGCACACCCGGAGGTGTGCAAGGGTTACTCCCGCCTCTCTGCTCAGAAATAGATCCTGCCAAGCTCTGGGGACCATATAGGATGCCAGGAATCTAACCCTGGACCGACCTGTGTTGGCCTCATGCAAGGCAAACCTATCACTGTGCTATCTCTCTAGCCCCTTGTTGATCTACGTTTTGATAATTCCATTTGTCTTTGTGTGTAACAATATGAAGTACATTTGTGCGGGCGTGGAGGTGGGCTCTCATAATTGACAGCAATTTGGGTTCACTTCCAACTGGTGAAAGGAAGATCAAGCTGGTGGTGAAATTGGCGTTTGAACATTTAAAAACAGAAATGACCAGGGCCAGAGCTGTAGTGCAACAGTAGGTGTTTACCTTGCAAGTGGCTGACCCAGGACGGGCCTGGGTTCGATCCCTGGTGTTTCAGATGGTCCCCGAGTCAGGAGCAATTTCTGAGCACATAGTCAGGAGTAACTCCTGAGTGTCACCGAATGTGGCCCAAAAAACAACGTAAAAACTGAAATGATTATATTATGAAAATCCTACTAAACTGGGGTGTTATAATAAAAATTAGAAAAGAAAGTTTGGCACCATGGTTACAAGGTTGTTCATACTACAGTTTTTTGTTTTTTGTTTTTTTCCCAGAGATAAAGTTGTTCATGATTTGCTGGGAACTATGTTGGAGGGAGGTCAACACTGGTGGTGGGAATGGCCCTAATTCACTGTCACTATATGCCTGAAATACAACTGTGAAAGACTTGTAATTCATAATTGTCTTAATAAAAATTTTAAAAAGGTTAAAAAAAGAAAAGGAAGTTTGGAAGTCAATTCTGGGCTACTCAGTGTGCTGATTAAAGTAATTCACTTTTATGGGCAAGGATTAACTGACATCCCTCTTTCAGGCACATTTGTTTGTTAGATATAATCCAAATAAATCTCTGACAGAACAATTGTGAAACAAAAAGCAGGACTTTTTGTGGCATATCAAAGGGGCTTTTATCTCTCCAGGTCTCCAAAAGAACCTAGTTCTTCCTGAAAAAACGGACCTGAACCATCTAAACTTTGGGAAGCACAATTCCTGTGCATTTCGAATGTGAGCTCTAACTTCACCCCATCTGTCACTTTCTCCCACTTATGACCCGTGTGTCCCCTTGACTGGCTGGAATCACATAGCAGAAGTACTCTGGACGTATGTATAGCTAATGATTAAAACCCCACCGTTCCTCAATTCTCTACTCGCCATCTCAGCATCCTATTCCCTAGGCCCCCCCCCCTTTTTTTTTGTCTTCAGGCACAACTTTCTTTTTTTTTTTTTTTTTTTTTTTGGTTTTTGGGCCACACCGGGCGGTGCTCAGGGGTTACTCCTGGCTGTCTGCTCAGAAATAGCTCCCGGCAGGCACAGGGGACCATATGGGACACCGGGATTCGAGCCAACCACCTTTGGTCCTGGATCGGCTGCTTGCAAGGCAAACGCCGCTGTGCTATCTCTCCGGGCCCCAGGCACAACTTTCTAAAGGTTTCCAGGAACACAGCCCTGACTTGTCAGCAGCTGCCAAGGATGGACCAGCCTGGAGTCAGCGGCATCCTAACGAGGTTCTGTTACCCCAGGCGGGAAGGGAGAAACGAGTTTTATCTTATCCCCCATCTCCTTGCAGAAATCATAAGGAACGCGGTTGTTGCTAGTGCCTGCAGGGGTGAGTCGAGTGGGCTGGAGAGTCAAATAGATTTGCGGACTGCTCCCAAACGGACACTCCCCCCTCAAGGCTCAGGGTGCCTTCTCCGAGAAGGCACGTATTGTTCTCCCCCTACCTAGGCTTGGCTGCCAGAGAACTACCCTTTCGGGCATCTCCCACTCCCCTAAGAGCTTCAGTCCCCTGGGGAGGGTTTTTAGGTCCAACAGCTTTGTGTGGAAGCAGGAGAGACGGACAAGCCACGGGTGGGGTCGTGGCTTGCAGAGGTCGTGAGCACGCGAGGGCTTTGCCCCCTTCCTACTCAAAGAGGGGAAGCAAAGCGCCAGGAATCTGTCCTCCGAACCGGTTACTAGTGTGGAAGGAAGGAGTCGCAGCCTGGAGGAATCTCCGGAGCTGCAAGTCCCTGCAGGGAGCTTAAGCCTCAAGGGGCGTGTTTAATTTCTAATCCCCCCTCCTAGCCCTCCCCTGCCCCCCTTGCCCTCTCCATAACCCTCTCCATAAAGTCTGGAGCCTAAACCCACATCCATCCCTTTCCTGGAAGTATCCCAGGCTTTAGGAGAATTCAGCTTCTGAAAAAAAAGAAAAAATAAGGCAAATGCAAAATAATAATAATAATAATAATAATAATAATAAAGGGGGTGGAGGATGGAGGAGGAAAAGCCTCAATAACTCAGTCCCCACCCACCAATCAATCAACCCAGCTCCATCCGATCAGATTTCTTCCCTCTGGTGACACTCTACGACAGGGGTCGCTGGTGGCCCAGGCTCCGGGTCCAGATGGCAGAGAAAAGGGGGGAAGGACAACAACACCCAGAAAAAAGTTTTCTCACTCGTGGCGAACCCTCACCACCCCCGCTTCCCTCTCCAAACCAACAACTCCTCCCCGGGCCGACGCGTAACGTGACACCCCAAAGAGAAGCGGAGAACGGGGGGCTGGAGAGGGTGGAGAGGCCTTGGATTTGGAGGAGGAGGAAGAGGAGGAGGAGCAGAGGAGAGAACTTGGGGGAGCCGGAGGGAGAGGAGGGGAGGAGAAGAAGGAGGAAAACCCCTTTCCAGGAGGTGGAGCGTGGAGGACGGCGTCCGCCTCCCGCTCCTCCCTGCCTTGCGGTGGTGGAGAAGCCTGAACCGGGACAAACCCCTCTGGGACCCACCTTCCGACACGCACCAAGCCCGAGGGGGGTCTTCTGCGTCGGTCCCGGGGGAGCCCACAGGGCCGGAGCGCAGCAGGGCGCGGGGCGCACGGGCGCAAGCGGGGCGCGCCAGGACCGGGCAGGGCAGGGCCGCGGCGGCGGCGGCAGGAGAGGGGACCATGCCGAGGAAAGTGTCCTGAGCCCGGCCACGGCGACTCGGGGCCTTCCTTGCGCGCCCACTCGCTGCCCCCGGAGCCCTGGAGCCGCCGGCGGATGGGCGAGCCTCCCCCGGCCCTGGCACGGGCACGGGCGCGCCATGAAGAAGCCGCAGCCGCAGCATCCCGGCGGGGTCCGACTGTTGCCCCGGCTGCGCTTCTCGCTCCGGGACTACGGGCTCTGCATGGCCACCCTGCTGGTCTTCTGCCTCGGCTCCCTCTTCTACCAGCTCGGCGGGGGCCCCCCGCGCTTCCTGATCGACCTGCGCCGGTTCTTGGGTAAGGAAGCCCGATGGGCGCTGCGCCCGGTGGTGCCCGCTTGGAGAGGACCTGGGGACGGCGGGTGGGTAGGCGCGCGCGCCGGGGACTTTGACTCTCCCCGGGTGGGACATGCCGGGGAGGGTCAGAGGCACCCAAGTCCAAGTCCCGGCTCTGCCCAGAGCCTCCCCGAGGTGGGACACCCCAAGTCCTGGCTTCCAGCATACCCCACGCGCGCGCGCGCCTCCGGCTGTCGGTTTAGCCCCAGGTTGGCGGCGCTGGTTTGGGGTCGAACCCTGCAGGGACCCCTGGGCGGTGCCTCGCAGGACTCTCCCTGGGCTTTGCCACCCCGTCCTTTGCGGAGTGCACGCGTGTCTGTGCGTGTTTGTGGGTGTGAGCGCGTGGGGAAAGGTGGAACGTCGTTCCGGCCAGGCAGGGCGCGAAGAAGACAGGCGGAGGTCTCTGGCCGGTCCTGTGGTCTGGTCCCATCCCAAACTATCGGGGTCTAGAGGGCTCTGAGACTCGGGAGAGGGACCAAAGGAACTCCGTGGTTCCTTTCCTGGACTGTCTGAGAGATGCTGGTCCACACCATCCTCTGCGCACGGTCTCAGGTCATCCTTGGACCCGGTGGTGGAGAGATTGGAGCGAGGCATCCTGCCTTGAAATAAGATGGGGAGGGATTACCAGGAAAGGAAAGAGGGGAGCGAAAAGCTCTTGGAAAGAAGAGGAGCCTCGCTGTTGCGGGATTCGCTCGCGGAGCGTGGGGTTGCCCGGGTTTCAAGCGCGCATCTGGAAGGCCGGCGGGAGAAGGTGCAAGCAGAGGATATGGGGCAAGAGTTAAAGGTGGGGAGTACTTGGGCTTCCTAAAACCGACCCACCCACCTGAAACAGGGGGCATCAGCTTCTAGAGTCCTGAAGCACCCTCCTCTGGAAGCCACCCGAGTCTTGGGGACCCTCATGGGCCAACTAACTCGGAAGCCCCCAGGTTTGCCCAAAATCCTTTCTTTAGCCGCAGAAGCCACAGGTCTAGGGATAGAGGTCGTTCTCCGTGGGAAGCAAAGGGGTCACGAGTGGAGACGCATTGGAGTGTTTGGGAATGGAAACACATGCCATAATGCAAGCTCATACCCACCCCCCCCCACACACACACATACTTGCTCAGTGTTTATAGTTACTTCTAATTCAGTAGCAACTTTGGGAGGACTGTGATAGGGAGAATTCAGTGGCAGAGTACTATCCTTAGCGTTTGGTTTCATAGACAAGTAATTGGTGTGTGTGTGTGTGTGTGTGTGTGTGTGTGTGTGTGTGTGTGTGTGTGTGTGTGTGTGTGTGTGGGCAACATATCTCTTATAAAGGATTCAAACTTAATGCTCTGTTTTCCATGTGATAGCTTGGGAGGAAAGGTTCTCTAACACCTACTAGTACCCCAGAAATGACTATTTTTGGCCATCATCACTCACTGTTAGCAGGGGAAATAAGGGGGTTGAAGTTGGGGATGGGAAGTCTGTCTCTATAAAATCTGACAGCAATTTGTTTTGTTGTTTGTTTGGGGGCACTCCGGAACTTTTCTTAGCTCAGTACCCAGAGGAAGCTCCCTGAGGTGCTGGAGGACATTGCGGAGTTGGGTGGCTCCTTCCTGTTAATGAATGAAACCCAAGATGTGTGGCTGGTGGCCACAGCATAGACACATTCACACACTTGACACTCATCTCTTTAGTGGCTTTAGGGTGGGCCTCAGTTTTTTTCTTTCACACATTTGGGGCTGCACTAGATTGCTTCTCAGACCACTTAGCGACTGAGATTTTTGTGGGTTTGATCCCTGCCTTGAGACTGGGAATAGCAGGGAGGTGGGAGAAGTTTGCTGAAGGTGAAATCAATGGGCTATGATATTTAGCTTGTGGATCTTTGGAAAATTCAGCCAAGCACAGTACTATCCGGAATTTAGTGTTTCATTACTTACTTCATAAAGGGTGCTGGACATTTTCGGGGTGCCCTCATTGGGTGGGGTTTGGGGTGATGGGACAATGGGTGGGCTGGGCAAATTCACAGTATTAACAACAACCAGAATCCGAACTGCAACATAAGAGCTAAGGAACTAGGGATTGCCTTACTACCAGCTGAGTTTCTGACTCAGGTGCTGTGACAAAAAAGTCACTTGTAGGCTGAAAGGATAGTACAGTGGTTAGGGCGTTTGCTTTGCATATGGCCGACCAGTGTTTGAACCTATGGTCCTCTGAACCTTCCAGGAATGATCTCTGAATACAGAGCTAGGAATAAGTCCTGAGCATCACGAGGTGTGACTCAAAGACCAAAACCAAAAATCATAAAAAAACAGTGATGTCTTTGTGAAGTGCGAATAGAGTGCCCTGGACAAGGGTGTTACCTCTTGTTTTCTTACGTAAACAGTGATTTTCAGGAAAAGTAGAAAGGCCTAAAATATACCCCTAATAATACAAGGCAGGGTATCCACAGAGTGCTTTCCTGTGGTTTCTGACAAAACAAACTGTGGTTAGTAAACACATCCTCTCAATTACCCCAGTTAGCCAATAATGGAGACAGACATTTTTCTTAAAAATAAATGTATACGAACTTAAACATTTACAAATGGAAATCATATTGATAGCCAACTGCTTTCTTTACAGAGTTATTTTACATCAGACCTGTTAATAATAGCTTTAATGCTACATAATAATATATTTGTTCATATCATTATACCTCAGACTCAGTAGCCACTCCATAAATATTTATGGAAGTGATTTGTCAACCCATTTTTATCATGAAGGTAGTATGAAATATAACACTTAATACTCTCACCGAAGAGCTATTCAGGATAAGAGGTAACAGTGCCTCATGGGAATGAATTTGTAGAATAAAAATCTATACAGGCAACAATGCCACAAGGGGTTCAGTTCCACGATTTCCATTAACCCCTTTATTTGACTTGGGGGAAAAAAAGGTCATGGAACCCAATGACTTAATGAAGGGCACACAAGGAAGTCAGGACTTGAATTTCAAGTCTATCAGATTTAGGTACCCACTGTCTAGCAGTAGAAACAGTTTAAGAAATAGATGCAAGAAAGAAAGAGCAGGCTGGAAACCACAGTTGTGACATATAGTGAGGAGAAGGAAAAAAATTGTGAGGGGATGGAGGAAGACTCACATGGAATGATGGGAAACAGGCATGGGGCCTCAGGTGCATTGGTGGAATTAACAAAGGACAAAACAAGGGCCGGAGAGGTGGCACTAGAGATAAGGTTTGATCCCCCGGCATCCCATATGGTCCCCCCAAGCCAGGGGTGATTTCTGAGCTCATAGCCAGGAGAAACCCCTGAGAGTCACCAGGTGTGGCCCAACTCTCCCCCCCAAAAAAGAAAGGACAAAATTAAATATCCAAGCCAGAGTCAGCAACAATGAAATTATGAGACCCAAACTTAATTAACCAAACTTTAAAAGGTGCCTGTCATGACAATAACATGGGGTACTGGTAGTGGCATGAGATGGACTCAGAGAATATTGGTAGAGAGAGGTTGACACTAGTGGTGGGATAGGTCCTGAAATAGTGTATGCCTAAAACCCAACTATGAGTAACTTGGTATTATAATTGCAATGGTTTAAAAAATATTAAAAAGGAGACAGAGAAAAAAAAGAAATAGGTGCAAATAGGCTACCGTGTATGTAGGAACCAGAAGAACTGCCCAGCTTCTTGAGAAGTCAAGCTAGACCTCGCAGGCCAGTGGGAAAGGAAATAATTCAGCCCACTTCCACTTCCTGTGCTAGTCACACTTGGCCTTCTTCACCAGGGACTCCTCCCTCCCAGAGCCACATAGTCGGGGGTGGAAGTGGGGTTGTCCGAATTGGGGGGGGGTGTCTCACTGTCTTCTTGTTTCTTTAGCAACTGTTCTTCACAGAGGTTGTAGTCCCTGGACTTGCCACTTCAGCATTATCTGGGAACTTGGAATGCAGATTCCCAGACTTAATGAATAAGAGGCTGAGCGAGGGGCCCAGCAGCTGGTTCAGCAAGTCTGATTTTGATGTTGGTTTTGAGGCAGGCTGGGCTCATATTTCAGAACCCTGGGGGTAGAACAGGTATTTCTTTCAAGAAGACTTCTAGACCTATTGGAGAGAAAGAGGAAGGTAAAAAGCAAGAAGGAGATTTTCTCAGTATTTATTTTATTTGGGGGTTTTGGGGACCACACCTAGCAGTACTCAGGGCTTATATATGATGATCTGCTCTGATATCACTTCTAACAGTAGCTAGGGGCCTATTTGCTGTGCAGGGAACTAAACTGGGCTCAGCCAGGCACAAGGCAAGCACTTTACCCACTGTCTGATCTCTCTGGCTCCTGCAAAGTTATTTCTAAAGATGACGGACATGTAGGTTTCGTTTTTGAAATGTTGACATCTATGATGCACTGTTTGCTGATTAGTTTGGAGATAAATGTAATGAGGTGGGGGTTGTGAGATTCAAGAAGCTTCCTGTAGGGAAGGAAGAAAAGAAACCAATAGCGATTCTTTCTCTTTGTCCCAAATTCTGGGCTCAAAGGAGTTCCTTATTTCTATCAATTTTGGGGAAGTCTTTTCCTTCAAGATTTCCTGCTGAGATGAATTTGAGAAAAGTACTGGATATTGAGGGGCCAAAGAGATAGCATGGAGGTAGGGCTTTTGCCCTGCATGTAGAAGGACGGTGGTCAAATCCAGGCATCCCATATGGTCCCCCGAGCCTTCCAGGTGCGATTTCCGAGCAGGAGTAACTCCTAAGTGCTGCCTGGTGTGACCCCCCCCCCCAACAAAAAGAAAAACAAAAACAAACAAACAAAAAAGAACTGGAAATTGGGGAGGAAAGTTATGCAGGCATAATAACTGTTGTCTTGACTTTTTTTTTTTCTCAAATGGTTGGAGGGAGGAGAGCACCAACTACTGCTAGATTAAATTTAGAGAACACAGTCTTTCTAATTCAGTGAATGATATATTTCAAGAAGCATTCAGACGTTGATTTGCTCTGAAAAATAAACAAAAATAAAATAACAGCTCCCCTGCAAATTAGGTTATGACGCAACCTCTACCAGTAGCCTCATTGCTTAGGAGCTGTGCAAATATCAAAAACTTGGAATAACAGTCGTTTCATTGATGTAAACTGAATAAGCCAGATGGCTTACTACCGATCTTATCCAACCATCAAACTTTAATGATTTAACATCAAGCCTTGGATATGGGATTTTGCCTTTATGGGAACTAAATTTGATGGGTAGATCTTGAGTTGATAGATTTTCCTTCCCTCCATTTTCAATTTATCCAACTTTAAATGGAAATGTAGAGCTTTCATTTCTCAAGATTGCCAATCTTTATATATATATATTATAGATAAGCATGGCAGTTTTGAATCCAATAGCGAGAGAGCAAAAGATGCAATGAAATGAACTTGGAATTCTCTAAGTCTTAAGCAAATTTAAAGCAAAATGTGAAAACACAGATTTATTACAAAATAGTTTCTATAAACATTCAAAGCCATTTTTTTACCCTCATGATATCAGGCATAGTTTAAGTATAGTACTTTAGGCCCCAGATGTAATCTAGGAAATAAATGCATAAAATATCACATTATCAGTAGAAGTTGTTGACATAAAGGCAAAATGATGTTCTTGTTCCTAGAAGCAAATCTTCTTCTCAGGGTTGGTTGGGGACACTATGAGAGAAGGACAAAAAATGGAGTTTAACTATGGCAGTCTATTTCATGAACACATGGCATGAATGGTGAAAAGCATTCTGCTTTGTAAACTATTTTTAATGTAGACTAGTCTCAGTGAATTGCTTTAAAAATACACATAAATATGCACTATCTGGGTTCTGTCTCTCTTCAAATTCCTTGTCATCAATCCAGTTTTTAAAACACTAGTTGGTTTTGTGGTTGAGAAACTAGAGTACAAGAGGTCAAGCTAATTTGAGTTGCCAGAAAAAATAGTATATTTCTTCCCTATAGGGAAGATGCAGACTCAGAAATAGTAGCCTATTCTGCAGCTGTACTGACGGGGATCTATGATAGATGCATTGTAGCTGCTAGAATTATTAGGAGCCATTGTTTGTGTGTGTGTGTGTGTGTGTGTGTGTGTGTGTGTGTTGCTGTGTGTGTGTGTGTTGCTGTGTGTTTATGTGTTGGGGGTAAATATGACTTGGCCATAGATCAATTCTGTCTTACCTCACATTTATCTTTATTACACAAACTCAGCTTTCAGCAACTTGTGATATACCTTAGTCATTTTTATTTATTAGAAACAAGATCAGAAATTAAGAACAAGAAAATTCCAAATGAGGCACATTTCAGTCTTTGCTATTAAGATTTTTTTCTTTTCTTAAAATAATATATTTATTTAAACACCATAGTTACAAATATGTTTGTCGTTGGGTTTCAGTTATAGAAAAGAATACCCCCTTCACCAGTGTAACCTTCCTACCACCAATGCCTTCTATCTCCCTCCTCCTCCACCCCTTGCCTGTCTTCGAGACATACATTCTATTTCTCTCACTCATTACCATCTTCAAGATAATTAATGTAGTTAGTATTGAACCTGAAGGTAAAACACTACATGGCTTTGAGATTAAAGGCATCTTCAAGGAGGAAACTGCAGTTTCCAAACAAGAAGAATCAGAGATAAACAAATGGGATTATATTAAGCTAAGTAGCTTCTGCACTTCAAAGGAGATAGTGACTAGGGTTTAAAGGCCACCCACAGAATGGGAGAGACTATTCATCTATACTCATCAGAAAGGGGCTAATATCTAGGTATTGACAGAACTTAACAAGAAAAAAAAATGGCACTAAGATACTTTTAAAAAAATGGAATTGAGGGGCCGGAGAGATAGCATGGAGGTAAGGCATTTGCCTTTCATGCAGGAGGTCATCGGTTTGAATCCCGGTGCCCCATATGGTCCCCCGTGCCTGCCAGGAGCAATTTCTGAGCCTGGAGCCAGGAATAACCCTTGAGCACTGCCGGGTATGACCCAAAAACCAAAAAAAAAAAAAAATGGAATTGAGATAGTCACAGTCAGTCCATCTATTTTTAAGTTTTAAGAGTTTAAAGCAGGGGTCTCAAACTCGAGGCCCGAAAGCCGCAAACTGCCATCCGTACAACATTTTGTGGCCCTGCCCTAGAGGAATCTTTTTTTGTTTTGTTTTGTTTTAGTTGTTTGGATCACACCCCCCAATGTTCAAGGCTGACTACTGACTTTGCACACAAGGATCACCCCGACTTTGCCTCCTGCGGCCCCCAGGTAAATTGAGTTTGAAACCCCTGGTTTAAAGGTTTTCAGTAATTTTTAGTATATTTTTAAGTACCACCATTGTTATCATCAATTTTCAGAACATTTTTATTACATCAAAGAGAAGCCTTATTCTCTTTGTTATTAGCTTATAATTATTCCACTCTCCTGGCCTTATAAGACCACTAATCTATTTTCTGTCTAAAGATTGATTTTTTTCAATGAGGAATTTCCTAGCAATAAAATCATCTCGTGTAGTCTTGTATGCTTGACTTCTTTAGCTTCTTTCTTTTTTGTAAATTGAATTTGTTGTTGTTATTATTGTTGAAGGAAAGTCTCTCAGACAGTTCTCAAAAGACCCAGGGCCCCGTCTGGGCAACTCTTTAGCCAATTGGGCTTGTGGTTCAATTTGGGGGTGTGAGAATGTGGCTTTCCTGTAGTACCAAGCATTATCTGGGTGCCTCAGGCTGTACTTAGGGATTTTCGCAGCTGCACCAGCAATGATCAGAGGAGCATATGGTGCTAAGGTTTAAACTGGAGATAGTTTTTTAGCCCTGCATTGCTTCTCCTGTTTCTTTCTAATTCATTTAAGAGTCACTCATAGAGCACATTTTAGTGCTTTATTTCTTTTTTATAATTAAGATTCTATTGCGGGATTTTGTCTATTCATTCATCTGTTAATGGACATCTTAGTTGTTTCTATTTTTTGGCTATTGTACATAAAGTTCCTATGAATATAAACTTTTACTTAAGCATGTGCTTTTTGTTCTTTGTATATATAATAATGGTAGAATGTCTAGGTCAGATGGAATTTTTTTTTTTTTTTTTTTTTTTTTTTGCTTAAGGGGCTACACCCAACAGTGCTCAGGGATTATTTCTGACTCCTGCTCTGTGTTCAAGGATCACTCCAAGTGGTGCTCAGGTGACCGTATGTGGTGCCAAGAATTGAATTGGAGGTTCAAGGCTGCATACAAGGAAAATGCCTTAATCCGTCCAATGGCAGTTTTGTTTTTAACATCTCAGTGAACTGCCAGGCTATTTTCCACAGTGGCTGGACTCTTGTACACTGCAACAATGTAAAAACATTCCATTCTGTCCACATCCTCATCACAATTAATTATTTCCATTATTTTAATCATCATTATTCTAATGGATATGAAGTGGTATTCTAACTGTGGTTTTGATATGCATTTTCCTGATGATGAGGAATGTTGAGTATCTTTTTATGTCCTGGTTGGCCATTTTTGTACCTTCTTAGGGAAAAAAAAGACAGGTTATCTATGTCCTTTGCCTATTTTATAATTGAGCTATTTGCCATTATGTTTTTGAACATTGTTTAGAGATTTAAGTGCTAGGACCTTCTCAGAAAAGCACTTTCTAAGGAATATATAAATGCTTAGTAGGCTTACTTTTTGAGTATTTGCAAGTTCACAACAAGAATTGACAGAAAGAGTAGAGCACATTTCAAGCAGTATTGTTGAAAATTTTAACCCTGGCACCACTTTCTTACATTTGGTCACATTATTGTTAATTTTTTTTAATAAATTACTTTATTTAAAGACCATGTATTACATAGATGCTCATAATACATTTGTTTCTACCACTCATGTTCTTTATTTTTATAATAATAATTTTTATTTTGACCAAAGTAGATTACATATCTTTCACAGTAATATTTAAGTTACATATTAACATTGAATCAGGGGAATTCCCATCCCCAAAGTTGTCCTCCCACCACCCCCCTTCCCAGCTTGCACCCTTACCCCCCCCCCCCCCGGGGGACTGCTAGTATAAGTGGTCCCCTCTGTGTCTAGCTTGTTGTAGGTTGGGTATCGATTCTGATGTCACTGGCTTTGGATTTGGTGTTTAAGTCCAATCATTTTTGTTACTACTTAGTGCTCATGCAACTGTTTGGTCTTGGTACCCTTCATTATTTCCCCCTCAATTTGAGAGGTGGAACAAGATGGTTCAAGTTATGTGGTGGTTCTGTTTGAAGAAAAGAAAAGCAATAAAATGGGGTAAAAATCAAACAAGCCAAAAATGGCGGAATCCTTAGAGGCTCTCAACAACAGTTTGAGAGAAGAAAGGGAAAAAGGAAGAGAAACACATCAACAATACAAAAAAAATAAAATAAAATAAAAAATAAAATGAGCATTACAGCAATAAAAACAAGCACCACATAATAATCACGGTCCTGAAATAAAAACAAAACAGAGTGCAAAAAAAATGAGAACAACAATAACAAAACCAATAAATAAATAAAAACAGATTATTTTGTGCTTCTTCTTCTTTTTTTTTTTTTCCTGCATAGGCACAGTGAATATTGGGGAAATTAAAAAGGGAATTCTCTTGGCCTAAGAGATACAGAGTTTCTCTGCTCTTGAAGTATACTGTCATGGGGATAACTACAGACTCCTTGCTTGTTCATTTACTCTACCCCTAGGTCCTTTGTGACATATGGAAGACTTCTGCTCTGTCAGGGTAATAAAATCAGACCTCTGTATCTAGAGATCTTGGTATCTGCACAGGTCAAGGAATGGAGCTCATGATGAAGTCTTTCTTTATGGTCTAGAAGTTCATTTCTTTCACTGTTGTTTTAATCAGTCTTCTGTAGTTGGTGGTCTTGGTCATTGCGCTGATTCTAGGATGAAGCCTGGGATAAAGTCTTTCATTATGTTTCCAGAAGACCCGTTCAGTTGCAGTTGTCTTAGTCAGACCTCTGAAATTAGAGAACTTGGTTGTTGTACAGATTGTAGGCCAAAACCTAGGGTAGGGTTTTTTTAATTGGTCCCAGGATACGTTCTGCCAGTCATGGTTGTCACAGTCGGTCATATGTAGATAGCGATATTGACTTTTGCACAGAACAAAGGATGATAAGTCTTCTGATTTTATTTTGTCTTATCATTAGATAATGAGGTAAGACAACCTGCTCTTAGATAAAGTTGTTACTATTTCCTTATTGTCAGGATATCATATCAAAAATGGCACATGTTGGTGCCAGATCAGGATTAAGGATGTCCCAGAGGGGGTTTGGTTCCTGGAGCTGTTGTGGAGAGCTGTTTTGTTTCTATGCCTGGGATCCAGGGTTCAAGGTTGGGCGGTCAACATCTACCATTCATGCTCTAACAACAATCTCACCACCAGTGTAAAATTTACTCCACAATTGTCCCTCAATTCCCACCCATTTCCAAGCCTACCCCATTTCAGGCATAAGATAATGTAATTCATATTGCTTATTTACATGTAAATGGTAATGAAATTATTAAAGGTCTAAATTAATAAGAAAATTTGTAAAAATGATTGCATTTCACAATGAGGCCATTAAGTTACTGTTAGAAGATTTGCTAAACTATTTGTTGCTAGTTGATTTAGTTGATTTTTCTGTTACTTGCTTTGCTTCTGAACATTAGATAACTTTGAATCCACAGTGATATCTTGGTGTGTTTGACTGGAATGACAGTATTGAAAAAATCTGGAGTTGTTGCATGACCATGTATGTGGCTGTGTGGTCGAGGAATTCGAAGTTCTGTGGCTTATAGTGTTTCTTTTGTGGAGTGTGATTCTGACTTCCAGGCCTCCTAGAGTTACGAGAAGGTAGGGAGAGGTTGTCTGCATTCACGCCAAAAAAAGATCTGGTGATTTCAGTCAAAATACCAGCATATTTGGAGTTTGGTCTGTTTGGTGTCTCTGCAGTGATTAGTGGTTAAGTGGTGAAGCTGGACCATTGGCAAAATGGTGATTGTGGGTGGTAGGTACAGTTGGTGTGGCTTCAACAGGGTGGGGACTTGGCCTGCCCTTTCCTCCCAAGAGTGTCATTTTCAGCTGCTCGGCTAGTATAACCATGATTTCATGGCAATTTTTCTATTAACTTTTGAATTACAAAGAAGGACCCTTGCTTTTACACAAGCCTGTTATATATTGTTCTCTAGATTATATGTGGCCACCTTCTCAAGCAACAGGAAATAAGTTTCTTATTTTAGCGGCTCTCACACTGCTATGTCCAGGATATGTGGGAAGATAATAACATTTAAATAAATATTGACAGTGATTAACTGTAAACAAGGATTCTCCCCAAGAATTATGGAGATACTTGCTTTACAGTTAAAAAATTAAGCACTTAATTATTAAAACACCTAAATTGTATATTAAGCACTTAAGTATTAAAATAGCTGGATTGTTATTTGCAGTTAACACTCAGGTGTGATAATTCATGATGATCCCCAATCTTTTTTATTATAAGATGACACCCAGCTATTACCCCCCCCAAAAAAAAAGCCATTATCATTCCCCCATATTCCCCATATTCTTTAAACCTATGCCTTTTATGTGTAAAAGCCCACCTGGATTACTTGACCCTCCTCTGCCTGGTGGATTTTGTACTAGGAGAATAAAGAAAGGTCAGTCTGGCTTTGGTGAACAAAGAAATCATGAGGTGAAAAGCAGACTGACTCCATGTCTCTCGCCTGACTGGCTTGGCTTATTCTTCACCACTACCCCTGCTTCTTCAGACCCATCTTCCTGGGGATAGAAAATCATATGTGCAGTGATTTCAGAACATGGACATTTATTTTACAACTGAAGCCTAAACAGGGACTCAGACACTCAAGAAGACCGCAATGATGGTGAGTTCCTTTACTCTGTGGTGGATTATCCCCTTGATGGCCTTCTGGAGTGGATTGAGTGTTCAGTGCTCTTCAACAGAACATCAGTGAACATAGCCCCTGTTCTGAATGTGGTAGAGGCTCTTGCAGATGAGACAGAAGTAGGCAATGAGAGGGAGGGAACTGAAGACTCTGAGCAGCATCCCAGAGGCTGATGCCCACTGACTTTCTTCTACCAAAGGTGCTTTGTGCAAGAACTTTGGCCCCCCAACCTGCAGCAGTTTGTTGAGGTCACTGATGGGGTAAAAGTCAAAGAAAACGCTCATTTGGAGGGGGACTAACAGCGGGAGATGAGCACGTTCCCCCACCCAGATTTGGGCCCAGGTACCAAAGGCCTTTTTGTCCCAGATGACCTCAGCAGCCTAACACAGAAGATGGAGGAGAAGATGGAGAATCCAAGCCCAGCCAAAACCCAATTGAGGAAAAGCTGCTTTCAGAGCTTCTTGCAATTTTCTTCTAGGTTCAGTTCTAACTCTATTTGCATTGGTCACTATATTGTTGGTTAAAGTGTGTATTCTACCTGTATGGATATTAATGGCTACTCTTTTGTTCTATGCTCCACTGCAAACAGATAATTATGTATTCATCTTTAGTGGCTTAATATTAATTTGCACAGTTCCAGGGAAATGCATAAAGTTATTAGATATTTTAATGATTCTCAGCTATCCAATTGGGAATGTTTCCCAATTACTGTGATGCTTGATTGTGTATATCAAGTAGCAACTTATTCTCAAATTATGTTGGCAAAAATGTTCTATGTCTTTGCCCACAGAAGTTGATGGAAAAGGCACTCGGATGTTCTAGATTAGTATTACAGTGCTCTCTGTAAGAATGCCTAAGAATTTTCAAATTAAGTGTATCTGCAAAAAGGTTCTAATGTTTATGCTCAGAGAAGTTTATGAAAAAAATTTTGTGATATGTATACAAAGGTAATGGAAAAAGATGATTTTTTAAGAATAATGTAATCACTATTTAACCTTCGTTGCTTTTACCGCCAAATTTTACTGTGTCTATATAAAGTAACAACTACTTTTATAAGTTCTGATCTGGGATTCTTGCCTCTGGTAGAGAACAGTAGAGCAAAACTTTCTCAATTTTCTTTTTGTTTTGAATAGAAAGAGTGAAATTATAAGATGACACTCAGCTATTAACCCTAAACAAAGCCATTTCCCCATATTCCTCTTTCCTTTAAACCTATCCCTTTTATATGTAAAAGCATACCTGGATCACTCAATTCTTTCCTGTTTGTACTAGGAGAATAAAGAAAGGTCAGTCTGGCTCTGGCGCATAGAGATACCACAAGGTGAAAGCAGTCTGACTTCAAGTGTCTCTCCTGACTGGCGTGGCTTATTAATTCTTCACCACTATTCTACTTCTTTAGACCCGTCCATCTGGAGGTGGAAATGCGCATGTGTGGAGTTTTCACAACGTGGGAATTTATTTTACAGTTTTGCCTTACCTATTTTACAGATGTCTTAAAGATTCTTGTGACTTGTATGAAGAATATCAAGGCAGTTAATTTAGAACAGGTATAGTCCCATGGATGGATTTTGTTTTCGTATTTGCTCATTAAAACAAAGTTGATGAGCTCAGTGAGGGCAAAAGGGGGCAGCTATTTTAAAAAGTTTGGGTACAGTATGTTTACCTATCATCTACTCTGAGGTAACCCAAGACATTTTGAGCATGCTCATAAGATTGGAATTTACACACAATTACATAATTCCATTTCTACTCATGTTGCGGAACAATATACAGGACACAGTTATATGAACAACATTTCTCTCCATTTCTCTCTAGTAAAATTGCTTATGATTTTCCTGGAAGCAGCATGGTTTCCCCAGCAATGCAGGTAATTTTGAGTAGGTTTTAAATGTATATATCTTATCAAAATAAGTGCTTTAAAATAGGTACAGTTAGATGCTGCCTCTCCTTGAATAATCAGTAACACTCATTATAAATTAGCCAGGAGCCGGAGAATTGTTTAGGATCTGCTGTACCTCGTGGTCTGTGCCATGGTTTATGCCACTGATCTCTGATTTCCCAAAGAGAGGCGCTCACTCTTGCTGCCTCCTGTCTTGGCTTCTGCTCTCGCCTTTAGTTTAATGGTTTAGGAAGTGAAAATTCCAGTGATGATCTTCAAACTCCTGCAGTACATATTTCATGTTCATTTCTGAAGTTGTGCCACTTTACTGTGCATTGTGATCATTCTTCCTGAAAGGGAGAAAAGGAGCTTATTGGATAATTGCCATCTCTGACACTTCTCCTGAGTGTTTTGCATAGCCCTGTGGAAGTAGAAACTGATTAATTGTCCCTTCAGTAGGATTCCACATCCTGTTTTTTTTTCCCCTTCATGTATTTCCCTTTATTTACCCCCCCCCCTTTTTTTGTTACTGGGAGTCGCACACGTGACACAGTATTTGCATACATGATCACCAGGGGTTACTCTCTTTAGTTGTGGCTCTGTGTAACATGTTTGTGAGCACATGAGACTGCATGTTGTGTTGTTTTTATTGGATTGCCAGAGTTGTGGTCATTGCATATAGAGTAGTGCTGGGAATTGAACTCTTGACCTCTCATCTGCAGGGCTTCTCAATAGCTAACCCAGGGCCCTCCACATCCTGCTTTGTTTGGTCTCTATTTTAAGGAGAGAATGTGGGGAGGACTGACAGGAACGACCTGGGTCACTTGATGTCTGCAGCTCATCTTTTTTTTTGGGGGGGGGGGGCACTGGAAGCAGAAACTCAAGCATTTTGGTATAAAGAAACAATATGACATTTAGTTCTGTAAACATTTCTTCTGGTCATGGGGGTCATTGTTTGGCCCATACCTTTGCGAATCTGGACCTTATGTTGTCTGCCTGGAATTAAGAATGCCCAAAGTCAGTCTAGATTTGGTCTCACAGATCTAAATGTAAACTTATTTTTTTAGTCATTTTTCCTGTGCTAAGGGCCAGCTGTTGGGGAACCAGTAGCCAGTTTCCTCTCTCTCTCTAGATCAGTAACTTACATAGGTAACAATTTGTGTTAAATTAACTAGCGCATTCCTCGCAATACTTTGAGTCTTTAAGCATAGGATAATGTGGCTTTTGAAATAGTGTCTGAACAGATTTCCACCCAGAACTGCAAAAGGACAGACTATAAAATTAGGGGTGTCTGCCTGAACCCATTTGACAGATGATACTGAAATAACCGAAGTCATGGCATTGATTCAGTAATTCTTAGTGCATTCACTGAGATGTGAGTTTAATAACCACTTACATGGAACTGCATCACTTCTCTGGAGGCACTGATAATTTTCTTCTAGTTGCCTAGATGGAAATAAGAATGCAAGTATTCTGAACCATAAGTGCTTTTGTCCAGTATATTTACTCAGTAAATATATGTTGAAGGCCTTTGGAGGTGCACCAAACATTAAAAAAATATGTTGGCTTCTGAGTATTTATCCCTTGATAAATGGAATGTGGCCAGCTTCCTGAACTTTTTTGAATCTCGGATATTTGGGTCCACATTGTGGATTAATAATTTTCATTTTAGAGAGTACTTAAAAATATTCCAGAGCAGGGGCTGGAGCAAGAGCACCATGGGTAGAGCGTTCTATCTCCGGCATCTCATAGTCCCTGAGCACCAGTGAGTGTGGCCCCCAAACAAACAACAAAAATCCATGACCAATTATTTGAATTCTACCAACATCCATTTATTTACATACATTCTTTGATTTTTATTGACTTTTCTTCTGGGATTTACATGCATATTAGGCACATATGTTCACACATGTCACACATGCAAACGTACTAACTAGTAAAATAGGTAGAGTTATTCATGGCTTGGCTTTCAATTTTAAAAAAAAACAATGTATGGGGCCAGAGTGATAGCACACTGGTAGGGCATTTGTCTTGCACACTGTCTATCTAGGAAGGACTTTGGTTTGATCCTCCTGCATCCCATTTGGTCCCAGAAACCAGGAGCGATTTCTGAGCACATAGCCATGACTACTAACCAATGAGCATCACAGGCTGTGACCCAAAAACCAAAAACCAAAACCAAAAATAAAACCAGTGCAAACAAGAAACAGGAACATACAAAACTACTTTTATTTACCGATTTACCTGATACCTTCACATCAGCAAAAGCTCTTCAGCACCATCAAGAACCAACCATTTGCTGGTTAATTATATACACACAAACCTTCCTGCTTGGTTTTAATTTTCACTTCTGCTTCCTGGTATGTCTTTATTATTATTTCTTTGCAAAACCTCTTCCTCTCTTTTGAATTTATCCACACTTTAGTTTCTTCCCACAAAATAAAAAAAATAATTGAGCAGAGGGAGTATGCTGTAGTTTATACTCTGAGATCACCAACCATTTCAGAACTGGCACATCTCCATACCTTGTCATGTCAGTCTAGAATATCACCAGACAGACCCAATGACTGCCACAGAACATCTGCCACTTCTGGTGGAGCAACCAGACACAGCTGTTTGGCCTCATCCTGTGTTCTGGTACACTCTTTACTACTCTTTACTTTACTACCACTGCAAGTCAGGATTAGAATCGTTGTTAAAGTCTTTGCCAAAGGCTGATGCACTTGCTCCCAAATACTTCTTTGGGGTGTACACCTTCTGCTATGTGTTTTATAAACTGAGAGATATAAGGTCATTCTTAGGAGTGTTATCCTGGTATCTAAAGTGACTTTAATAGAAGGTGACATTTTGTCTAGAGACAGTGACCATGATCTTGAAATCCTTGCTTAGTGCTTCCAAACAAAAGACAGTGACATGAGTGTCTTCCCTTGAATGGCAAAAGCTAACTGCTTGGTTGATGGAAGGGGCAGTGGACCTTCATTTGGAAGGGATCCCCAGTTAAGGTCAGTGGTCAATTCTGCTGTTAAGTCACAGGCACTTCCCAGGTCTTCGGTTTCATTTTCCCTATAAGAGTGAAGTCAGACAGACTACGACTTTGAGTTGTATTTCTTCCTAGGATCCCCATTAATATAATCTTGATGGTCCTTCTGATAATGTATTCCAATGCCCAGAAGAATGGAGATGGCTTTGGGTTCACAGTAGAAGACCTATGATTCTTCTATGTAGATGATCAGTGATTCTTTTATAAAGCCCAAGGACATGAAGTCTCTTTTTAGAATCACTGAATTAGGTGATTTTTATTTGAGGGTTCCCTTTTCTCTTAAAATCATTTGTTGAAAGAGAGGAGCTAAGCCTAGTATTTAAGAGGTTTTTAAGATTCATATGACTAGAGCAAGTAAAATATACAAAATATTTTTGGGCCACCATTTTTATAGCCTTAATTATAGTTTTTTGGGGAATGTAATTGAAATTGGCAGCACTTTCCCCCTAACAACACTGGTTTGTGGGGGAGGGCAGAATGTATCTAGGAAAGGTGAAGGAAAGAATAGAGAGAAAAGAAAGAATGTATGAAGAGAAGAAAGGAAAGAAAGAGAAGGGGAAAAAAGAACTGAAGAGGACAGAAAATAAATGAAGAAAAATGAAGGTAGGAGAGCGGAGGAAAGTAAAAATGAAGAGAAAAAAAGAGGAGGTGTGAGGTTAGAGATGGGGAGAGTATGGCAAGGGAGGGAAGAGGAGAGGAGAGAAGGGGAGTGTTAGAGGGAAAGTAGGGTAGGGAAAAGGAGGGGTAGAGAGTGTAGAGGCTTTGACTTTCTAGGATGGTGTCTGATGATGGACTAGGAAAAAGGAAATGAAATTTCAGGACCAGAAAGCCACGTGGTTAACCAGAAGAGGAACCGTTCTCCTCACCTCTGTCTAGCTATCTGGGCTTTGGGCTGTAGCTACACCTTTCTGTCACAGACAGTACTTTGGGTCAAGAGAATTCTCTTCTGCATGGTAGCTCCGTAACTACAATGTTTCTTTTTCTTTTTTTTTTTTGTTTTTTTGTTTTTGGGCCACACCCGGCGGTGCTCTGGGGTTACTCCTGGCTGTCTGCTCAGAAATAGCTCCTGGCAGGCACGGGGGACCATATGGGACACCGGGATTCGAACCAGCCACCTTTGGTCCTGGATTGGCTGCTTGCAAGGCAAACGCCGCTGTGCTATCTCTCCGGGCCCTACAATGTTTCTTGATGCTTACAGTTCTTCTCTGGGGAGCATCATTGACTAGTGCCTATCCTAGTCCTTCCAAGAACTGAAGCTAGACATATATCCTTGGTACTCACCACACCCCACACCTGAATGCCTACTGCCTCAGATGAAGACACAAAAAGTCACCAAAGACCAAGTGGGGAATAAGCTTCAAGTAAAATCTTCCAAACAGAAACATTCCAGACACATAATGAACAGACCCAGCTTGAAGGCAGATGGCTCTCTAGGAACAGGATTGATAGGCTGATTTTTAAAACTTCAATCCATCAATAAGAAAAAGAAACAGTACATGAGTGGCAAGGGCCAAGTGTGTCAGCAGGCAGTTCCCCACAGAGGAACACACTGGCATAGGATCATAGGAGAAGATGGTTTCCGTTCCTGGAGCACTCATTACTGCACTATATTGACCTGGAGAACTCAGTTCAGAGGCCTCGATTTATGAACTACTGTTGTGGAACTGGAAAGGGGATCTTTGGTTTCTAGAGGGGAATCTTTCTAGGTTGTCTGTTGGGAATAAGAATGAGTCCTCATAAAATTCTGCTGTATCTTGAACAGGTAA
This sequence comes from Suncus etruscus, assembly GCF_024139225.1. Classification (NCBI taxonomy): domain Eukaryota; kingdom Metazoa; phylum Chordata; class Mammalia; order Eulipotyphla; family Soricidae; genus Suncus; species Suncus etruscus. The sequence continues at coordinate 18,236,802 of NC_064862.1, forward strand.
GTGGAGGTCTGTGACCTGGGGAGCACTTTTGGACTTCCAAATATATAAAAATCAAAGTAGTTTCATTTCCATGATGAGCTGCCCATTGAAACACCTCTCCACTAGAACCACAGCAAGCTATGCATAGAGACAGCAAATAACACCCCATATTCTATCCTGCTGCCCCCATCCCCCTCCTCTTACCAGATGGAATCATCCAAAGGTAGCCAGGAAGTAGTTTTTCAACATCTCAGAGAAACTGTGGAGTTGATTCACCAAATTGGGGATTTTCAGAAAAGGGATTGCAGATTTCGTGTGATTTCATCCTGCCTCAGTGTCAAAATTCATCTAGCCATGTGCCCCCAAAATGTGTGTAAAATCACATACAGATTTAGAGACTTGAAGAGGAAGTTATTTTTACCACAGTGGAGGAGCAAATGAAAAGTGAGACTGGAAAGAAGGGAGTGAAGGGCAGGGGTAGGTGAGTGAGCACCCAGCTCAGCCTCCAGAAGCTGCTTCTGCAGCCTGATGGCAGGGCCTGGATCCTTGGACATCCCTGGGAAAGGCAGGTAGGGCTGTGACATTCCAGTTAAACAGATGCCTGCTTACGCCTGTGGGCTCGGTTTTCAGAATGGGGTGGATACTCTTCAGAGTGGTCTAGAGAAGCTGTGCTCTAGGAATTGGGTAGAAGGACAGAGGTGAAAAATGCAGTGTTGTGTATGTAAACATTTTAGGGCATTGGCATTATTATGTTACTGACCCTACCCTAATCTGTGATTGTGCCCTATCCTAGGGTGTGACCTGGCATTCTGCCCCCACCCTAGGGTGGTACCTGATTCTGCTTCCACCATTGTGTGGTATCTGATCCCACCATTGGTGTTACCTGATTCTGGGGGACAAAAACAAGGGTCGGTGGAAGCAGAATCAGGTACCACCCTAGAGTGGGGGCAGAATGTCAGGTCACACCCTAGGGTAGGGTACAATCACAGATCAGGGTAGGGTTAGTAACATAATAATCCCGTAAAATGTTTACATACACAACAATTCAGGACAAGATTCTGGAAAGTTCTCCATAAATCCTCACCATGTGGTGGGTTCTTGAGTTTGCTTTGACTGATGATGGTCTTAAGGATATTCTATTTTCTGTGTTTTTACCATCACCCCTTCAATACAAAAGTTTGGAAAGCTAGTACAGGGAGGCTTGCCTCACATGCTGACTGGGGTTCTTTCCCCAGCACCATACAAGATTTGCCAAGTATCTCCAGAATTGATTTCTAAGAACAGGGTCAGAAATAAGAGCTGAGCAGAGCCAGAGGTGGTCCAGAAACCAAAAAAAGTAAGTGTCTTAGTTGGTTTGATCAGCAGAGATCCCAGCTCCCTCTACTCTGAGATGTGTGTGGCTATGTGCTGCAAAATGAAGAGAAATTAAAGGGAGCAAGAAGGAAATATTACTGATGAACATTCCTACATTCCCTCACTCTCTTCTAGCTGCCCCTTTCACCTGGAATGATTATTGAGTGACAGTATTTAGCGTCTGCTTTGCAGTTTGATGGTGAAATTTCAAAATGCATCAGAATATAACTTTAATTAAGTTTCTCAGAATCACCCTTCTATTCCTTGTGGTTGGAGGTGACTAGAGGGTTTCCAGCCTTGTATCTTAAAATGCTCCCTCTTACCACATTGCTAAATTCTGGTCTCTGTCATCTCTTAGGGAGAGTGTTTCTGAGGAACAAGTTATTAGGCTTGCACCCCACTTTGATAAACTTTTCTAGAACATTCTTTAGTTTCCTGATGGCATAATAGGTTGCCGTTGCAAAACAGAGCTCCCATGGGCCAGAGCATGACGTGTAGTGATGTTCATTTCCGAGGGAGTCCTGCTCACGAGATTTACTTTTCATTGAAGTCTACCATCAGTGAGACTTAAAGGCTCAGCGAACATGTGTTTTCCTATTGCTTTCATATGCCCACCCTCCTTCACAGTGCGCTTGGCAGCCAGCCTTCCGCTCTGTCATCTCTTTCATCTTTCCAGGTCCATTTCTTCAGCAAGTGTTCATCAAACTCCAGGGCTGTACTGGGGCTTTTGAGAGTGGAGATGCATTTTCTGGTGAGGGGCAGGAGGAAAAGGACCTTGGATAAAAATAGGGGGGAAGTGAGCCAGAGCTTGTATGCAACTGAAGGAGAAGAGAAGCAGGGATTCATTATGTCTGCTTAGGCCTAGGCTGAATATCTCTTTGGTTAATGCCAGCAAATCAGACTTCTTAAGTCTGGCCATGTAATAGAATTATCTGGAGAGCTCTAAAACACCTTCAGATACATTTATTCATTCAAAGGCCTGAGTAACCATGCTTATTAAAAACCTGCTCCACTCCATATGGGGCCAGAGAGACAATACACAAGGTGGACTTGGCCCTGGCCTCCACGAGTCCCCCCCTTCCCCATGCCTGTCAGGAAGTGATCCCTGAATGCAGAGCCAGGAGTAAACCCTGAGTACTGTTGGGTGTGGCCCTCAAATAAAGAACTAAAGAAATAACAGAACCCCCATATAATTTTCAGATGAGAACCTCTGCAGTCTCTACGAGCGGGCAGTTTTGTGTTGCCTCTGTCTTAAAATAGTGCCATCTTTTGATCTGAATGAGACAGAACATTTTACCAGCTCTTCTAAGACTTGCTCATGTATGTGATTCATTTGGGAATTTGTTCATCAAATTCTGGGTCTAGGAGAGGGCTCAAGAGTCTGCATTTCCAGCCAGCCCACAGGAGCTAACTAGTGCCTTGAGTTGGATGTCCACACTTCGGCACTTCTGAGAAGTCCCTCAGACTTGTAAATAGAGTCAGTGTTTAGCCCTCTTTTTTAAGGATCTGTGCTCTTAAATGCTTCATACATTTCTACTTGAATTCTTATCGACCAATTTGTTCAAATTGAAGAACATCAGATTTTTCTTACGTGAGAATCACACTCTTGCATGATTCAAGTTTCAAATGTCTGCTTTTTATTAAGCTCTGCAATCTACAGTCTTGAATGTAGGGTGTTAGAAGACTTGTCTACAGCTGTTGAGCTACGGTCAAGTCCATTAATTGGCACAGGAAATAAAACAACTGGTGTCAGGTATGAATTTTATTATTTTCTTCAAATAGTTGCTATAAGTTCTTTTCCTTTTTTTTTTTTTTTTTTTTGGCCATAGCTGGTGGTGCTCAGGGGTTACCTTTGGCTTTGCACTTGAGGATCATTTCTCTTGGCTCTTGGGAACCATACGAGGTGCTAGTGATCAAGCCTGAATCAGGCACATGTAAGGCAAATAAATGTCTTTACCTGCTATACAATCTCTTCAGCTCCAATTGCTGTAAATTCTTTGACTGTTTCACACTTTGACGTTGATATACAGGACCAGAATTCATTGCCAAGTGTCCTTAGTATCCAAGTACTATAGATAAAGTTTTTTGTTTTTTTTTTAAATAGCTGGAAGCTGGCTTGAATGAAACTAGGACAAATAATTAGAATGACTCGCACTTATGCTTTGGAATCAGTTTTAAGGAAAAAAAAACCATTAATAAAATTTATTGTAGAAATTGGAAAATAGAGTACAGTACAAAGCAAAAACTACTCTACCAAACTTTAATCAGAATTACTTAGGTGTGGCTACTGATGCCTCATGCCTGTTTGAGCAGTGCTATTCCATATCTCTTCATACTTCTGTGCAGCATTGATTTTCGTGGTGGCAGTTGACTGTGGTTTCTTAGGATTCTCTGCAAAGCATGTTTTTAAATCTTTGCACACTATCCCCTGGTAAGAATTCTTAGACTTGGAATTGCTGGGCTGATCTGTGTTTTCTTTTCAAAATGGCTCTTAGTACAATAGAAAAAAAAAATGGATGTGTTTTACCAGCAATCTCTAACCTTCTTCGTTCACACATTTATAGCCACTAAATATTGTCTCTAAATCCTCACCTGTTTGGTTATAAGTGATTTTTTATGTTCTTACTACACTTGTTTGCATATTAGTAAAGTTGAACAATTTGACTATAAGACTGTCTTCCTTTAGAAATTCCTTTAAAATCTCTTCCATAGATATATTCTTTCTTCTATCAACTATAAGAATTCCTAAGAGATAAAGTTATTAGCCAATAATTGCAAATAACAACTTGCTCTTTTATCATTATCCTTTAATTTTTTTAAATTACTTTCTTTTCTTTCTCCTGTAACCAATAATTTTACCTCCCCCCCCTTTCTTTTAAGTTCAGACAGGCCATATATCCTGACATAAAATTTATTTCCTCTGTGTATTTTCTTATAGTTCTAATATTAGACCTCATTTCTTTTTAAATCCTTTTTTGGCATTTATTTGGGTGGAAATTAGCTCAATGATTTTTTTAACATCTAGCTGGAAAAAAACAGTCATATTTGAGGGCATGCTTTAACAGCAATGTCATTTTTCAGACATCAAATTTAATTGATTGGAGCTTAACTCTTTCTCTTTTCCCTTTTCCTTTTTTATTGAGGCACCATGATTTACAATGCTGTTAATGATTTTCATGCATTCAGTGTTTCAGCACCACATTATTCCTCAAAGTATTTACTTCTTTCCATCATAATTTCAAAGTTCTTTCTGTCCACTCTCTGCCCCCTCCCTTGCTAAACTCAGTTTATAGACCAGATTTCGGATTTTTTTCTTTTGACCAATTTTCCCCCTTACTGTATTTCTTTATGTCCCACCCACAAGAGAGATAAATGTATATCTGTCCTTCTGGCTGACTTCATCTCTCAGCATGATACCCTCTGGTTCCATTCATATAATACCAAATTGCATGATTTCATCTTTTCTGATATAGAATAGTATTCTGCTGAGAATACATACCACAATCTCTTTATCCAGTCAACTGTTCTTGTACACTTGGGTTGTTTTAAGATCTTGGCACTTGTGAAAAAGTGTACAGGAGCACAGATGTCTTTTTAACAGTCATTTTGGGCCCTTGGGTAAGATTGCAATAAAGTTGCTGAGTCATATGGAAAATCAATTATTAGTTTTTTGTTTTATTTGGGGGGATAAGTACCACATTGTTTAGCAAAGAAGGTAAGCCACTCGACATCCCCACCAAGAACATCTGAGCTCCCAGATCCACATTTCTCCCAGATCCACAACAGCATTAAATGTTTTCTATTTCTTTTAGGCGATGGTTATTTGTATAGGTCTGGTGTGTTGTTATTCTTTTTAACGTTTATAACTGGGAAAGAATCTGTGTGAAACATGAACATCTAATAGAGCTCCTGCTTCTTTGCAGGAACATCCATTTTCTTTTAGTGAACCTGAAGACACAATAGAATGTGAGAGTATTTGGACTTTAAATCAGAAATTTGCTAAGGCTCTGCAGCTGTGTGACCCTAGGAATTCACACTACTCCTTTCAGAGTCTCTACTAGAATTTGATAGGGACTCTTCCTTTTTTTGGGGGGGGGCACACACCTGGTGATGTTCAAGGGATATTCCTGGCTCTACTTTCAGGAACTACTTCTGGTAATGCTCAGGGGATTCTATGGATGCTTCGGATTGAACCCAGGTTGACTTGTGCAAGTCAAGTGCCCTACCTGCTAGAGAGGGGGTCAGAGAGATAGCATGGAGGTGGGGCATTTGCCTTTCATGCAGAAGGTCATTGGTTCAAATCCCGGCATCCCATATGGTCCCCCGTGCCTGCCAGTAATGATTTCTGAGCGTGGAGCCAGGGGTAACCCCTGAGCACTGCCAGGTGTGACCCAAAAACCAATATATATATATATATATATATATATATATATATATATATATATATATATATATATATATATATATAAAGAGAGTGTTATCTGGTACTATGCTGCTGGAATTCTGTGCATTTTTGCATTTCTAGTAATGCTAATATTTATCTTCATTTTCTTTATGTGGGTAGAAGCCTAAGAGCAGTAGACACAAGTAGAGACCAGAGGGATGGACTGTGTGTGTGTGTGTGTGTGTGTGTGTGTGTGTGTGTATGTGTGTGTGTGTGTGTGTGTGTGTGTGTGTGTGTGTGTGTGTGTGTGTGTGTGTATCTTCAAATAGACCATCAAAATTCTCCAGGCACTCATAAAAGTAGTAATTTGATGTTTATTTATTTCTACCCTTTTATGTCATTTACATTTTTGTTGTCAGAAGGGGATCTTCGAAAACTATGTAAATTGCATTTTAGTTCCTGAGTATTTTGTAATTTTTTTTTCTCCAGAAAAAGACTTTTTCTTTGTGTGTTTGTAATGAGACCTGTGGCTGCTTCATTTTTAGTTGTCAAGAATAGTTGGAGGGTTAAAAGTTGCAAAACATTTATATTGTGGTCATCTGCCTCTATTTGTTTCTCGAATATTTATTGAATATGCTGAAGCACAAAGATTTTCAAAATATCTGCTTTTTTTTTTTGCTCTGATACAGTTATATGTTTTGTTTTTTTTGGTTTGTTTGTTTGTTTTTGTTTTTGGGCCACACCCGGCGGTGCTCAGGGGTTACTCCTGGCTGTCTGCTCAGAAATAGCTCCTGGCAGGCACAGGGGACCATATGGGACACCGGGATTCGAACCAACCACGTTTGGTCCTGGATCGGCTGCTTGCAAGGCAAACACCTCTGTGCTATCTTTCCGGGGCCACTGATACAGTTATATGTTATTCATTCCCAAACATTTGTTTTTGGTAGTAGAGTTTTTCCCACATGCATCTAGGATCATAGGAAGGGAAAATATTTTGGAGAATCAAGGGGTTTTCTGGAAGAGGTGACACTGGGGCTGGGGTGACTGGTGAAAGATAGTGGCAGGAATTTGGTTGGGAAGGGGGCTGCTGCAAGAGAGACTAGTAGAGTAGATTGTCAAGGAACTTGCTAACTGGCAAGCAGGGGAAAAGCAGAATATCGAGACATTGTAATACATGATAATTCTGTTATTAGAAATCATGGAGGAGCCAAAGCAGGTGTGTGAACTTCTTTTTAGATTTAAATCACACCAGAACATTAAAAAAGTTCTCGCACACCTGCTAACACACTTCAAAGTTTATTTGGCCCAGTGATGGGGATTAAGTTGTCTGACAGACAGGGCTGAGTTTCCAAGGAATATGAATTGCTTCAGTGATTTCATCTTATCCAGACTAGGCACTTCATTCCCTTTTTTCCCTCTTTCCTTCTTTGCTCCCCTTACCCTCCATTCCTTCCTCCCTCCCTCTCACCTACTTATCCTTCAGTTCTCTTCCCTTTCTCTCCTTCTCTTCCCCTCCATTTACTCTTCCCTTCCTCTCTCTTTCCCTTCCTGCCTCCTTCCCTCCCTCCTTCCTTCCTCCTTTCCTTTCTCTCTTCCTTCCTTCCTCCCTCCCTCCTCCCTAACTCTTCCTCCCTCCCTCCTTCCCTTCCTTCTTCCTCTCTTCCTTCCTCTCCCTCCTCCCTTCCTCCCTCCCTCCTTCCCTTCCTCCCTCCCTTCTTCACTCCCTCCCTTACTCCCTCCCTTCCTTCTTACCTTCCATCCTTCCTCCCTCCCATCATTTCTCCTTCCCATCCTTCTTCCCTCCCTTCCTCCATCCCTCCTCCCTCCCTTGTTTCTTTCCTACCTTCCATCCTTCCTCCCTCCCTTCCTTCCTACCTTCCATCCTTCCTCCCTCCCTCCCATCATTCCTTCTTCCCATCCTTCTTACCTCCCTTCCTCCCTCCCTCCTTTCCTTCCTTCTTTCTCCCTCCCTCCTTTCTTCCCTCCCTCCCTCCCTCCCTTCCTGCCTTCCTTCTTCCTTCCTTTCTTTCCTCCCTCCCTGCCTTCATTGCTGTTCTCCCCTCCCTTCCTCCATCCCTCCTCCCTCCCTTGTTTCTTTCCTACCTTCCATTCTTCCTCCCTCCCTCCCTTCCTACCTTCCATCCTTCCTCCCTCCCTCCCATCCTTCCTCCTTCTCATCCTTCTTCCCTTCCTTCCTTCCTTCCTTCCTCCCTCCCTTCCTCCCTCCCTTCCTCCCTCCCTTCCTTCCTTTCTTCCTTCCTCCCTCCCTCCCTTCCTACCTCCCTCCCTCCCTTCCTACCTCCCTCCCTTCCTTCCTTCCTTCCTTCCTTCCTTCCTTCCTTCCTTCCTTCCTTCCTTCCTTCCTTCCTTCCTTCCTTCCTCCCTTCCTCCCTTCCTTCCTACCTTCCTTTCCTCCCTCCCTGCCTTCATTGCTGTTATTCCTTCCCTTCCTCCATCCCTCTTCCCTCCTTTGTTTCTTTCCTACCTTCCATCCTTCCTCCCTCCCTCCCTCCCATCATTCCTCCTTCCCATCCTTCTTCCCTCCCTCCCTCTTTTCCTTCCTTATTTCTCCCTCCCTCCCTTCTTTCCTCACTCCCTCCCTCCCTCCCTCCCTCCCTACCTCCCTTCCTTCCTTCCTTTCTTCCTTCCTTCCTTCCTCCCTCCCTTCCTCCCTTTCTTCCTACCTTCTTTCCTCCCTCCCTGCCTTCATTGCTGTTATTCCTTCCCTTCCTCCATCCCTCTTCCCTCCTTTGTTTCTTTCCTACCTTCCATCCTTCCTCCCTCCCTCCCTCCCTCCCATCATTCCTCCTTCCCATCCTTCTTCCCCCCTCCCTCTTTTCCTTCCTTATTTCTCCCTCCCTCCCTCCTTTCCTCACTCCCTCCCTCCCTCCCTCCCTCCCTTCCTTCCTTCCTTCCTTCCTTCCTTCCTTCCTTCCTTCCTTCCTTCCTTCCTTCCTTCCTTCCTTTCCTCCCTCCCTGCCTTCATTGCTGTTCTTCCTTCCCTTCCTCCATCCCTCTTCCCTCCCTTGTTTCTTTCCTACCTTCCATCCTTCCTCCCTCCCTTCCTTCCTACCTTCCATCCTTCCTCCCTCCCTCCCATCATTTCTCCTTCCCATCCTTCTTCCCTCCCTCCCTCCTTTCCTTCTTTCTTCCTCCCTCCCTTCTTTCCTCCCTTCCTTCCTCCCTTCCTTCCTTCCTCCCTTCCTTCCTTCCTCCCTCCCTCCCTCCCTGCCTCCTTCCTTCCTTCCTTCCTTCCTTCCTTCCTTCCTTCCTTCCTTCCTTCCTTCCTTCCTTCCTTCCTTCCTTCCTTCCTTCCTTCCTTCCTTCCCTCCCTCCCTCCCTCCCTCCCTGCCTTCATTGCTGTTACAGGAATGAGTGGAATAGTTACACACAATTCTGTGTTCATAGTCATGGAGTTTGTATACAGTGCTCCTCAGTGCTTACACTCTTTAGTTGTGGTGCTCACACATTTTCTGCTTGTAGTGGCCTCTAAAGATTATGCATTTGATTCTTCTGCTCCAGAGAGCACACACTTTGTTATAGCCCTAGGAGTCCGCAGCAGAGCCACTGGGATCACACGCAGGCATACAGGATGGGGCCAGGGATCATACTTCACTGGCCTCGGGCTTGCAGGTGTCTTTAAGACCACTGAGCTATTCACAGCCATGGAGTAATGTTTTCCATTTTGGTGCATAATACATGGAGGCATATTTCAACCAAAACACTGAAGTGTTTTTCTAACTTTTAGCAAGAATGTTCAAAGTAATTTTCATCTTGATAAAGAGAGTTGACAGGAAAACCAACCTAACTCTTATCTTGCGGGTGTTTATTTAGTGTAATAGAGGCATGTTGCTTTGCCCTGTGGTTGACAACTTTCTGTGATGAGAGAGAGTATTCTACAAGGTTATGGTTTATTTTCTCAGATTAGCTAAAACAGGAAAAAAAATGTCCCCTATGTTTTTATTAGAATCAGATATAAGCTATCTTGAAATCCTTTGATCATGGCTATTTCATCATCAATTAAGTTGGCATTTAGATAATAATTTCAGAGTGTGGCAGATCTATTTTCTGTAGCTTTCTTAAAGATTCCTTAAAAGTGACTCCACTTATGTCTGAAGTTCCAGATGCTGGATCTGATGGGTGGATCAGCTTATTTTTTTCAGAGCACGTTAGCCCTTCCAGCTCCTGGTGATTGATCTGGTCCTCTAGGAGCTGCCACCTGTTCTGTGAGGTTGAAATATGGGCCAGTCATTTTTGCTTTGTGATTGTGTGTGTGTGTGTGTGTGTGTGTGTGTGTGTGTGTGTGTGTAAAAGCCAGAAATAGTTTTCCTTTTTTCTCTTTTTTGGGAGGTGGCAGAGTTTTGGGCCACACCCAGTGCTGCTCAGGGATCATTCTTGCTATTGTTTTTGCTTGTTTATTTTTGGGCCACAGCCAGTTGTGCTCTGGGTTTACTCCTGGCTCTGCGCTCAGAAGTCCCTCTTGGCAGGCCTAGCCAAACAACACTATATGGGATGCTGGAAATCCAGCCTGGATCGGTCCCAGGTTGGCCAAGTGCAAGGCAAATGCTCTAGCCTCAGTGTTATCTATCGCTCCTGCCACCATTCTTGTCATTGTTGTGGGACCGTACATGGTGCCAGGAAGGATTTCAACCCAGATCAATAGCTTGCAAGGCAAGTACCTTATGCCCTGTGTTATCTTTATAACCCAGATGCGGTTTTTCTATTTTATTTTTTATTATTAATATTTGGGAACTGGGAGGCCCCCACAAATAGTGCTCAGGAAACTTGAATTTTGTGCTACTCAGGCCCTGCAGTGCTGGGGGTCATACAAGCTGTGTAGTGGGATTCCAGAGCTACATTCCACACTGCTCAGGGGACCTGGTGGTGATTGAACCTGGTCAGCTCTATGCAAGGTAAAAGTCCTAAGCCCAGGACTATATCTCCAACCCTAGAAGTGGTTTTTTGAGTCTTGGATTTTGTTCAAACACAGTTGGAGGAATGAGATTTTGGCCACACAGAAGAAATGTGGACTGGGAGGGGGTTGGGAGTTGTCCTTTTAGGAATGCATGTTTGACTTGCATGACATCTATTTAGAAAAGAGGAGATGAGAACAAATCTCAGTGGATGAGCCAGACCTTGATGCGCCTGTCTGGACTTGTCTAGCACTTAGTAGCCATAGAGGTTTACTAAGCTAATTATAAGATGTATCTGAAGGCAGAGAGTTTTGTAGCTATACATGAAAGAAGTGTGCATGTATGTGTCTTTGTGTCTGTGCACGTGTATTTGCCTGTGCCTGATTTTCTGGAGGTCAAGAGACTACTGCATCACACTATCAGTAGCCTCCTTACTGTTCACAGGGAAAAGCTGTTTAGCTTTCCTGACTCCAAATGAGTGGTATAGCTGAATCATGTGGGAGCTTAATTTCTAGTTTTTTGAGGAATCTCCATATTGTTTTCCATAAAGTCTGGAATAGATGGCATTCCCACCAGTAGTGAATAAGTTCCTTTCTCTCCATATCCCCACCAGCACTGATTGTTCTTGTTTTTTGTGATGTATGCCAGTCTCTGTGGTGTGAGATGGAACCCCATCGCTGTTTTGATTTGCATCTCCCTGATGATTAGTGATGTGGAGCATTTTTTTTTAGGTGCCTTTTGGCCATTTGTATTTCTTCTTTGAGAAATTGTCTGTTCATTTCTTCTCCCCATTTTTGATGGGGTTAGAAGTTTTTTTCTTTTCAGTTCTGCCATTACCTTGATATATCTTAGATATTCGCCCCTTGTCTGATGGGTATGGAGTAAACAGTTTCTCCCATTCTTTGGGTGTCTTTTGTATCCTACGCACTATTTTCTTTGAGGTGCAGAAGCTTCTCAGCTTAATATAGTCCCATCTGTTTATCTTAGTTTCCACTTGTATGGAAAGTGCTGATTCTTCCTTGAAGATGCCTTTAGTCTCAATGTCATGGAGTGTTTTACCTACATGTTGTTCTATATACCTTATGGTTTCAGGCCTGGTATCAAGGTCTTTAATCCATTTATATTTGATCTTTGTGCATGGCGTTAAATGGAGGTTTGGGTTCGCTTTTTTGCATGTGGCTGACCAGTTGTGACAACATCACTTGTTGAAGAGGCATTCCTTGCTCCATTTTACATTTCTTTCCCCTTTATCAAAGATAAATTGATTGTAGGTCTGGGGAATATTTTATGAATACTCAAGTCTATTGGTGAGTGGAGTTAGAGAAATTACAACTCTAACAACTATCATGGTCATGGTATGAGTGAAAGAAGTAGAATGCCTGTCTTGAAAACAGACAGGGGGTGGGGGAGGAAGGAAATGAGGAATATTGGTATTGGGAATGTTACACTTATGAAGGGTTTTTTTTGTTTGTTTGTTTTTTGTTTTTTTTGACTGAAACCCGACTACACACATCTTTTAATCGTGGTGCTTAAATAAAGATACTATTTTTAAAAGTTGCTGGGTGTAGACACAAAACAAGCAAAAAAGGAAAAAGAGAAATTAAATGTTTTTTACTGACTTTTCTTTAACAACTTTAAGCAATACTCTTATATTTTTTTAATACTTAATATCTCCTTTTCCAATTCAGTAAAGTTTTGCTACTAAACTTTAGCACCCTTGAGTATATATCCCAAGGATATAGGAGGAAATTTGAAAAAAAAATATCATAGAGAATCAGGGCTTTTATTTATCCAATAAGTTCTAATTAGGTTAAAATTTGGGACTTAAATTTCTTTCCAGATCTTTAATTTGACCCATATATAATTAGAAAATGACAAATATTTAGTGTTTGAAATATGACGACATGCACATTAGGCTCATTTACTCACACACAGACACACATTCATTTTTTAGTGCACTTGAACTGGTACATATCCAAATCCTTTCTCCAGGTAATTTTTATATGCCTTCCATAGTTTCTTATTTTTACTTTATTTGTGTTGTTTTGTTTTGTTTTGGGGCCACATCCAGTGATGCTTAGAGGTTACTCCTGACTACATGCTCAGAAATCTCTCCTGACTTGGGAGACCATATGGTCACCTGGAATTGAACCCAGGTCTATCCTGGGTCATTAGCGTACAAGGTAAATGCCCTACCACTGTATTATCATTCCAACCCTTATTTTTAATTATGAGAGGACAGATGTTAAAACACTTTGGTGACTTAGAACCTCAGGCTACAGTATGGTTCTCTGATGTTTGGGAGTTTTGTATCTGTTTGGGTATTATGTACGTCATAACTTCTTCCCAAAGGTTATTGAACTAGAATTACCTGAAAAGAATCAAAGGCTCAGTCATCCACTGCTTCGTTATTCTTTTTATTGGGGGTGGGGTCAAATGTTTTTCTAGTTTAAAACATTATTCATATTTATTTAGTCACTGTGGATTATAATCATGGTTGAGTTCAGGCATCTAATATTTCAACACCAATCTCTTCACTTGTGTCTGCTTCTCTCCACCAAGCTCCCCCATTTTCCTCCCATGCACCAGTCTGCTTCTATGACAGGCACGTTTTTTAAAAAAAAAAAAAAAGAACTTTCAGCACTGTACTTATGATACTGTTGCTGATGGGGTTTCATGTATGACATCCTAGCAACTTTCAGCCTTGCTCCCAGCTCCTCCAAGTTTGAACTCTTCATTATAATGTTCCCTTTCCTTCTTTTCACCATTGTTGTGATAGTCCCTGCTCCGCCAAAGTGACAGGCTTCCTACTGAAGAGCAATTTTCATATTTTTGTCTCAATTGCTTTTGAGCATTTATTATGCCACTATTATGTTTCTTTATAGCCCATGTTATGAGAGAGATTATTGTGTCAGGTCTCTGTCCCTCTAAGTTCACTTAGCACGAAACACTTCAGGTCCATCCATGTAGTAACAAGTTGCATGATTTTATCTTTGCTTATGGCTGAGACATATTCCATTGTCTACTATGTACCATAGTTCTTTATCTAGTCATCTGTTCTTGAATATTTGGGATGTTTTCAGATCTTGGCTATGTGAATAGTGCTGCAAAGAACAGAGTGGTGCATGTTACCGGAATAAGGACATCATATCAGATTAATAGAATAGAATTAAAAATTCAGAAATAGATCCTGAGGAATATAATCTTTGATAATGGAGCAAAAAGTTTGAAGTGGAGCAGGAAATGCTTCTTTTTTTTTTAACTTTATTTAAACACCGTGATTACAAACATGATTATAGTTGTATGATTACAGTCATGTAAAGAGCACCCCCCTTCACCGGTGCAACATTCCCACCACCAATTTCCCAGATCTCCCTCCTCCCTGTGCTTCTTTAACAAGTGAAATTGGTCTGTTATATGCAAATATAATTGGGGAAATCGGTCTATATATGCAAATAAATGAATTCAAACCTTTTTCTAACAGAATGTCAATTCAAAATGGATTAAAGACTTCTATATCAGACCTAAGTCCATAAGTTGCATTGAAGAAAATAAAAGGAGAACTCTCTATGACAGTGAAGCTAGATAGAGGCATTTTAAGGAGTCAATGCTATTGGCCAAGGGAACAAAAATAAAGATAAACAAATTAGACTATAGTAAAAAAAAAAAAAAAAAAAGCTTGTACACTTCAAAATAAGTGGTGATCAAAATACAAAGATAGCCCATAGCCTAAGAAAAAAATATTTTCCCACCACTTGTCTGATAAAGGTTTAATTTGAAAGTAATATAAAGACCTGATTAAACTATACAAAACAACAACAATAACAACAAATCTCATCCCAAAATAGGACCTGAGATGAGCAGAAACTTCCTTAAAGAAGATTTGCAAGTGGCCAAAAGACATATGGAAAATTATCTACACCCATATTTATCAGGGAAATGCAATACAAAACAACAATGAAATACCATTTCATGCCACAGACACTGGCCCACATCAAAAAGAACAAGAGCAATCAGTGTTGTGGCAGATGCAGGGAAAAAGAGACTCTCATTCACTGCTGGTAGGAATGCTGACTGGTCCAGCCTTTCTAGAAAACTAAAACTTGTGTTCCCATTTGGCTCAGCAATTCCACTTCTTGAAATATATGGTAAGAGCTCAGAAAGGCAATGGAGAAAAGACATTTGCCATATATTTTCCCCCAAAATCTACCTCCCAGAGAACTGGTTCTTCATGCTTTCTCATTTTACACTATCTTTTCCTAAACACCCTTTTATTAGTGCTCTTCCAACTCAGGGACTTGGTTCTTGGTTTTCAGCTAAAAGGAAATAAAACCACATTCTCTTTAGGCAGGTAATCAAAGAATCACTATGAGAAATAGAAAGACATTTAAGAAATGAGTAGTGCTGTTATGAAATGACTCTTCCCACTCCCACCAATTAATTGAATGAGGAATCAAATTAAATCAGTAAAACTGAACAATAGATATAGATGGTTAAGCTATACAGTATACACAGTCTTATTTACTCAGCTCTATCTCATTTCCAATTCATCTTACTTTTACCTTTAAAATTCAGCTTAAGAACATAAAATTGTTCCAAATCAACTGTGCACCAGTGCTAAGTTTTATATTACAAGAGTACTCAGGAAACTTTGTAAAACAAATATCCACTTAGATACATATTAACATTGTACAAAATAGAATAAAGTCATCAAAGCATTCTTAAACATGAAAGAATATTATCATCCAACACAAAATGGTGTGTGTGTGGGGGGGTGGTGGTGGAATGAAAATACGAGTTATCAAAGAAGAGTGAGTGAGTGAAAACAAGAATCTGTCAGTTCCCACCATTCCTGCCTTCCCTAACCTTCCTGCCATTCCTTAACCTAATTCCTTCTTTCACTGGCAACTTCACCTCTACCAAGGATGTCCCATTGTAAGGATAATTTATATCAGGGATCTCAAACTCGCGGCCTGCGGGCCGTTTGCGGCCCTCAGTACATTTTGTGGCCCGCGGCCGGCCTTCAAATATCGCAGTATTCGCAATTATTCGCTTACCAAATAATCGCTATAAAATTTGCATTTGTAAGAAAAAAATCGCATTGAATATTTGCATAGCCAGAGCAGTTCCGTTTGGGGTATGCAAATGTTTAATGCGATTTTTTTTCTTACTAATGCGATTTTTTATTGCGAATATTCGGTAAGCGAATAATTGCAAATACTTTGTGCCTAGTGCAGACGTCATTTCTGCTGCTCCTGCCACAGCAGTCCCTTGCATTATCGGAGGCCTAAGGGAGAGAAGGGAGAGAAGTTTATTACAGAATTAGATTTTGTCATACCTTCATCATGACTTCATCAAAGCCTGCAGTGAAGAGAAAGATTGATGACAAGCACAGACAATTTCAGGAAAAGTGGGAGACACAGTATTTCTTTGTTGAGCACAGAGGCATTCTCACATATCTTATTTGCTCAGAGAAAGTTGCAGTGCACAGGAATACAACTTGAAATGCCATTATTCAACTAAGCATGCTGAGGAATGTGCAAATTATCAAGGAAATGAGAGAGCCAAGCAGGTTGCCAGTCTTAAAGCATGTCTAATGAGCCAACAAGATTTCTTCAAGAAAGCAACCATAGAGAATGTTGAATCAGTCAAAGCTAGTTACATGGTTAGTGAGATGATTGCTAAGGCAGGGAAACCATTCACAGATGGAGAGTTTGTTAAAAAATGCATGTTACAGACTGCAAGTATTACCTGTCTGGAAAAGAAAGATCAGTTTAGCAAAATCAGCCTTTCTGCCAACACTGTGGCAGAGCGCATTTCTGACATGTCAAGTGACATTTATCATCAACTGTGTGAGAAAGCCAAATGTTTTAATGCATACTCAGTTGCTCTTGATGACGGCACAGATATAACAGACACTGCGCAGCTCACAAGCAGCTCACAATTTATGTCCGTGGCGTTAATTGCAATTTTAAATTGACAGAGGAGCTGCTCACAATAATTCCAATGCATGGCCAGACCAGCGCTAATGAGATATTTTGACATCTGTGTGATGCCATTGAGAATGCAGGTTTGCCATGGAAGAGGTTTGTTGGAATAATAACCGATGGAGCGTCATTGATGACAGGAAGGAAAAATGGACTGGTGGCACTTGTTCAAAAAAAACTTGAAGAGGAGGGTGTAGAGAAGGTCATTGCTCTTCACTGCATTATCCATCAGCAGGCCCTTTGCAGTAAAT
Source organism: Suncus etruscus (assembly GCF_024139225.1). Lineage (NCBI taxonomy): Eukaryota > Metazoa > Chordata > Mammalia > Eulipotyphla > Soricidae > Suncus > Suncus etruscus. The sequence goes on from NC_064862.1 coordinate 18,253,669, forward strand.
GCCTGCCGTGTGACAATGTGATGTCTGTTGTTGTGAAATGCATCAACCAAATCAGATCCAGGGGCTTAAAGCACAGGAGGTTCCATGCTTTTTTAGAGGAAATGGTGTCAGAATATGGAGATGTGCTCTATTTCACCGAGGTACGTTGGCTCAGCAGGAGAAATGTCCTGAAAAGATTTTTGAGTTGAGAGAAGTGGTGAAAGCCTTCATGGAGAAGGATGGGAATGCTCTTTCTGAGTTGAGTGATCACAAATGGCTCACGGACTTAGCTTTTCCTGTTGACATCACACATAAGCTGAATGTACTAAACAAGATGTTACAAGGCCCGGGGCAGCTTATCAGTGCTCCTATGACAATGTGAGAGCATTCTCCACAAAACCTGTGCGATGGAAATCCCAGCTCTCTCAGACAAACCTTTGCTATTTTCCAGCATGCAAGGAACTTGTGGATGCAGGCATACCAGCTTAGAGGGAAAATGTGCTGATATTTATTTGTAGTTGTTTGTTTCATAAAGAATAACAGTAAACACTTTGATGTCCACATCTTGATTCGTCTTCCACTTTATTGCCTTCGTGTTTCTTTGGTGTTGGTAAGGTTGTGGCTTGCTTTTTATAGTTTTATTTTGTTTCAATGGTCATGAATTCTTTAGGTCACCTGAGGATGGAGTTGGTGCCTGGGAGCCTGGTGTTATTCAGCACTACTCTGCTCAATGGCCGGAGCAGGGTTCTCAGACGGTGTTTCACCTGCCTTGGTCTCTTTGCCATCCGGCTTACAGGACAGGGCTCTTTGCAGGGCTCTGAGCAGGGTTCTCAGACGGTGTTTCACCTGCCTTGGTCTCTTTGCCATCCGGCTTACAGGACAGGGCTCCCTGCATTGCCCTTTGATTGTGAGGTGAAAGGAGAGGATGCTCCACGTCCTGACTTCAATGTAAGATATGCAGATTCCAGGATCTTTAATACAGAAACATGATACCAACAACAGAGACTGTGTGAAAAATAAAAGTGTGTTGGCACTACAGACAATGTATTGGATTGGACGATCTAGCTTGCTTGGAGCCTAGACTTGGTCTTGTGCCAGGAAACTTCAGGGGTCTGGTCTCTTTGTACTTAGGCCAAGGTTATTTCTTTCCATGTTCCTCATATTTTGGTGAGCCTATGCAAACAACAATTGCCACTCTAACACCATTCTTACTGTGCTCCTTTAACTCTAATCCTTAAAAAGAACTCACTTAAAATTTGAGGTTAACTTAAGCTAATATGCATGTATATGGAAATGTAAGAAAATACTATGCCTGTAATGTTTAAGGAGTTACGTAAGTTTTATGGCTTTAGATTGCCTTGTGTACTGTTAAGAAATATTATAATGTATTACAATCTGGGGACTTGAGGGACAAAGTAATTGTACATGGATTCTGTGTTATTTATCTTAATGTTCTTTGGCTGAAATTTCAAAGTTAATATATCAGCAAGGGGACTTCTGAGAATTATGTTATGGGTGATTGTCCTTCCACTGTAACTTTACCTTGTCCTCTTACTTTGCACCCTTGTTCTCATAATTAAAAATAAAAATTTAAAAAAAAAAAAAAAAAAAAAGAGTTCTAAAGAAAGACAATTGCAATCTAAAGCAACATAAGGCCTTCTTTTTTTTTTTTTTTTTTTTTTTAATGCCTGCTATTTGGAACAGCAGTTCTGGGCCACAATGCCTTCTAGTGCTTTCTAGAAGGTTCCACTTTTTTTTTTAAAATTGACAAATGACTTATTTTAATTTAGATAACAGGGTTATAATAGTGTTGCCATTTATGATTTTGCTGAACAAAGTTTCTTTTTTATTAATTTATTTAAACACTGGTTCCAAGGTTGTTCAATATATAATTGGGTTCTTGTTTTTTATTCACAGTTACAAAGTTGGTCATGATTGCGTTTCAGTTATATAATATACAGCACCCTTCACCCATACACGATTCCCACCAAGATCCCCATTCGTCCTTGTCCTCCCCTCCCCATACTGCATCAGGATGGACATTTTTCTTCTTCTTCTTCTTCTTCTTCTTCTTCTTCTTCTTCTTCTTCTTCTTCTTCTTCTTCTTCTTCTTCTTCTTCTTCTTCTTCTTCTTCTTCTTCTTCTTCTTCTTCTCTCTCTCTTCTCCTCTCTCTCTCTTCTCTCTCTCTCACATACACACATACTCTCTATTTCCCTTTTAGACACTGTCTCTACCCACCCCCCAAAAGTTTTTATATTTCATGCACATTCCCCCTCCTACACCCCCTTTTTCTCTTTTCTTCTTAGAGCCGTTCTTTTAGAAATCTCTCTGACCCCACTGACATTTCCTTTCTTCTTATTGTTGATGTCATGACTCCCAAGCTCTGCAAAGGCATTGAGCTCAGCTCAGGGCTGGGCTGGGCTCTGGGTCTCTATGTTCTGATCAGCAGTGGGGAAATGGGGGGATGGGTGGGAACGTTCCCCTCTTTGCAACCTGAACTCTGTCTGGTGTTCTGATCATTTCCTCTTGTCACAGATGGTTTTCCCTATGCTCAGGTTCTCATTTTGCTCGTTTTTTTTTTTTAATTAGATATTGATGAGGCACAAGTCACCCCGGGAACCTGCTTTGTTTCTATGTTGTTTCACTCAAAGTTACAGTTTCCAAAATCATCTGGGCACCCCTTAAGAGGGAAGTCAGGCATAACCAACAGTAGAAGCTCTCCTTGCTTTCTCAGAGTAAATTCAGACAGAGATTCACAGAGTTAGTTCCTCGGAGTGTTTGGTACAACAGGTGAAATTAGCTCCCTGTATGCAGGTGTTTCCTGTGAAAGGCAGTCTGAGGTTTGTGGCCATTTAAATTTTTTTTTAAATATCTTTCTTTAAGCACCATGATTACAAACATGATTTTGGTTGGGTTTTAGTTATAAAAAGAACACCACCCTTCACCAGTGCAACAATCATCCCCACCCCACCTAGCCTACCTCTCGCAGCTTGTGCCTACTCAGTACTATCTTTTTTTGTTGTTTGTTTTTTGTTTTTTTTTGTTTGTTTGTTTCTGGGCCACACCCAGCGAATACTCCTGGCTGTTTGCTCAGAAATAGCTCCTGGCAGGCACAGGGGACCATATGGGACACTGGGATTCGAACCAACCACCTTTGGTCCTGGATCGGCTGCTTGCAAGGCAAATGCCGCTGTGCAATCTCTCCGGGCCCATCTTTTTTTTTTTTTTTTTTTTTTAATCCCTAGCATCCAAAATGTTTTCCTTTTACCAGGGGAGAGAGTTTAGCCACATCTGGAGATGCTGAGGACTCACGCCTGGTGGTTCTCTGGAGATCTTTTGTAGTACCCAATCAAACTGGGGTTAGCTGTATGAAAGGCATGCCTTAACTCCTATACTTATCTCTCTAGTCCTATTCTCATTTCTTTCTTTTTTTAAATATCTTTATTTAAGCACCATGATTACAAACATGCTTGTAATTGGGTTTCAGTGATAAAAAGAACACCCCTTCACCAGTGCCATCACCAATGCCGCCCTGCCCCCCCCAACACCCTTCTCCCCCAACCCCTGCCTGTATTCAAGATAGGCATTCTACTTCTCTCACTCACTACCATGGCCATGATAGTTGTTCGTGTAGTTATTTCTCTAACTGAACTTGCCACTCTTTGTGGGCTGGACCTTTCAGCTTAGGACTGGCTTAATGAGCCACTTTGTTGATCTTCTTTCACACTGTTATCCCATGTCTTTGTTCTTCCTCTGGCTCCTGTTCTCAACTGCATTGGAGAAGGCTGAGCCTGATGGATAACCCAACAGGTGGATGAAACAGAATTGACCGAATTATGCATGGATTTTTCTCAGATCACACCAAACTACACAGGAAACCGTATCCTTATCAAGGCTTTCTTTTATCTTTTTTTCTCCTACCATCAGTTAGTGTGAATACTTTGAATCAGGTACCTTAGATGAAAAATATCAGAAATAAGTGAAAAAAAAATTCTACAATTAAACTTGAATGGTCCATTTAGAAAAATGCATACTATTTTTCTTTCTTTTCCTTCTTTTCTTTCTTTTTTCTTTCTTCCTTTCTTTTTCCCTTCTTTCTATCTTTTTTCTTTTTTTCTTTCTTTCTTTTTATCTTTTTCCTTCTTTTCTTACGTCTTTTCTAAAATAATTTTGCTCTCACTTATGTGGAAACTAATACATTATAATCGAGTAAGCTAAGTGATAATGCTCTTTAAATAAAATAAATTAAAAATAAAGGTGACAGAAAGGTTCTCTGGGCCCCTCCTCAGAAGAAGTTCAATGTTCTGCTTCCCCATTTTATCTCTGATTTTTTTAAGTCACTCAAGTGGAGTTATTTGTTGTTGTTTTTTTCCTTTCCCTCCTAATTTCAGAAGCACGACAAGGAGCTTTTGCCCACTAGAGCCACTTCCTGTCTGATTTTTCTTGCATCGGGTATGGAATGAAAGTTTAAATTCTGGGGCTCCTAAACTTTTTTCTTTGTGGGATTTTAAAAACAAGAAGGCTCTCAATAAAACAATTATATATATATATATAAAAGAAGGCTCTATGGGCTTAATTTAGTACACAGGTGAATGTCCTGGGGTGGAGGACAAGGAACAGAATCTGAACCCCTTCACTTCTGTCCTGCCTTCTCCTCTCAAACCACATATGTAGGTCAGGAGGGGCTGGTGGGGGTACCCTGTAAAGCTCAAAGATATGGGCTCTGAACTATCAGAGTTGTCAGTGGGCCATGGCTGTAGTAACCTAAGCAACCACCTCTGACATAGTATGGACTCTGTCTCTGAAATCCAGGGTCTCTGTTATGCTGAGAGTGTGAAAGCCAGAATGTGGTTGGAGTAGGGCCTAGAGTCCAAGAGTGTCTGGTTGTACAAAGCTAGTCTATTCCATCCTGTCTAGAATGCATTGACTACCTCTCTATCCCCTTTTCTTCTCTGTTCTTATTGCCTTGTGTGAGGGGGACACCCTATACAGATCCTTTGGTCTCTTCTCTAATGACCTTACCAGCCCCTAGACAACAGTCCACAGCCCGGACTGTCTTCCCCAGGTGTGAGGCTTCATTCTTTATCTTCTAAATGACTAAGCTTTGTTTTTCTTAAGAATGTTCTTTGTGGCGCTCTTTTTCTCCCTCCATCAGAAGATGCTACCTTAACCTCTTGGAAAAGTTCCCATGATTTCAGAAATGTCACCCTGCTCCCATGGATTCAGCACTTTTGTCTGATTTTTAAATATGTATTTCAAACAGGTCTTTGGCTTCAGGAAATCAAAACACTAGAGGAGGCTGCAGGCAGGATTGACCTCTCACACCATTGACTTCTGACCCCTTGAAGGAGATTTTTAAGGAAATCACTTGCTGGGTATTTTCCAGGAAATGTACCACTCTGTAGGAGAGCTTTGATCCAAGGACACAAGAATTTAGTTCTCCCACAGTCATGAGAATGGTATTGCGGCAAGAATGGGAATTTGATTCTGGTTTTGGTCCTGCCTCTATTTCTTACAATATCTAGGGAAATAAAAATTCCCACTCATTCCATGAGGTGTTGTCATGAAGAAATGAGATGCTTGTAGACTTTGGCAAAGTTCTTAATGTCTAGTGTCATATGTGAGCTCTAGAAATGTTGATATCTTCTTGAATTTAAGCTAGAGAGATTTGAGTTATGTAAGTTTAGGAAAAAGTGAATTTTCCTCTCTCGAAGATTCTTATATTAATATTAAGATTCTCCTCTATTTCTACAGGAAAGATCTATTTAATTCCATTTAACTGAGTGTTTTTCAAAAAAGAAAAATTTCTTCTGAGACAGTAGAATAAACTTAACCCTCAACCCTTTTAGGTGATGTCTCCAGGGACTGTGGATTCAGATGAATTCTCAGGAGGAAAGATGGGCATTTTTACCTCTGTATGTGCCTCTGGGCATTCTAAAGGGTGAAAAATTAAGAAAGTGAGTATGGGCCGGGCGGTGGCGCTGGAGGTAAGGTGCCTGCCTTGCCTGCGCTAGCCTAGGATGGACCGCGGTTCGATCCCCCGGCGTCCCATATGGTCCCCCAAGAAGCCAGGAGCAACTTCTGAGCATAGCCAGGAGTAACCCCTGAGCGTCACAGGGTGTGGCCCAAAAACCAAAAAAAAAAAAAAAAAAAGAAAGTGAGTAGACCCAGACTTTGCTGTTTGAACAATGGGACAAAGGGTACAGAAGTGGCTACATCAAAGAAAGAAGGGTCTTTCTAGAGGGGCAGGAGATTCAAGGAAAGGAGGGCTAGGAGAAGCCCAATAGATACAGCTGGTGTAGTAACAAATTGGTCATGCAGCTTCATGACAATATGGCTTCTCTTTGGCTTTCTCTTTTTCCTGGGACAGAAGAGGAGGCCCTTTTATGAGGGTATTTGGTATTACCTCTGCAAAGAGAAGTCTATACTCTACTTTTAGGTGAGTAGGGCAGATGGAGAATGCCACTGGTGACTGTTTCTTCATAGTCTTCAGCTCAACAGAATCCTTTATGTCAGATGCATATGAGTTAGGGTTTATAACTTGCTCCCCTTCATTCTCTAGTTAGCTATGGTAGATGAAGTTATTGGAGGACACACGAATTCTAAGGATTTGAGAATTCTAAGGAGGACTTGAGGATATTTTGTTTGATTACTCATTTACTGATTCTTGGGTTTCTTCAGAAGCAAGGGGTTTCCAGGCATGATTATGCATACGGTGCTGTTGTAATTGTGTGGGTGAGTGCATCCATAGATGCATTAGGCAACTTCCTATCCACATATCTAACACTGTAAAGGAGTCTTATCTGAGTTGGGTGAATTATGTTCTAATAGACAAGCTCCAATTTGAGTCCACCTCACCGAGCATTTATCTTCTGAAGTTTGAGCATGTACAGTCTCTACTTAATCAATCAGAATTATTATTATTTGGCAGCTTCTTTCTTTGGAGAAACAAGGACTAGATCTTCTGAATGTGGTACAGATATAGCAGCTCCAACATCTTGATCAACTTCTACATTTAGAGCTTCTTAGAGTTTAGACGAGGCATTAGAAATGATCTTTTAAGCCAGGAAGATCCTGAGACTGAGGATGAGAAAATGCAAGGGTGGGGAAATTCTGGGGAATGTTTGAAAACTATACATTGCCTTCTAACTCTCTACTTATGGCACATAGTTATGGGTGTTATTGTGGTAGTCAGATGACTCTCTCCACGTCCACACGCAGGGAACTGGAGACACATATTGCAGTACAGATCTGGGCCAAATCACATTTTTTTTTGTTATTGTTGTTGTTGTTGTTGATTTTGCTTTGGGGTTACACCTGGTGGTGCTCAGGGCTTACTCCTTCTTCTGTGCTCAAGGATCACTCCTGTTGGAGTTTGAGGGATCATGTATAGTGCCAGGAATTGAACCTGGACTAGCTGAATGTAAAGCAAATGCCATAATCTCTGTCCTTTGTCTTTGACCCGCAAGCCCACATTTTGCAGATGAAGATGGTACTACTGCCAAATGCAGTAACTTCTTTAAAGTGATACCACTTGGCATAGAGCCATGCTGTCTATGATCAGTTCACCACTTTTTCTCTGTTGGAGTTTTGCCCAAATGCCAGTGAATTTCTGTACTTTCATAATTCATGCCACATCATGCCCTCCCATCTATGATCAAAGGCACCATCACTTAACAAGTAGGCTGACTTTTATATGTTAACAATTTAGAGAAAAAATTTTATGTCCTGTTCCAGAGGGAAATGCAGGAATTGCTTTCTCTTGCTGTGAAAAAAGGTCACTAAAAATAAATGAAATCAAAGGATGCATGAAATTTTAACTAAATGAATTTACCTCTTCCAGGTTCTGAACCTGACACTTGGTCTTTGCTAAGAGGAGAAATTTTGCTAGAAAAGAGATGCTAAAGCTCTAGCAGCTCCAAAACATGCATTTATCTTATTGAAAGTGAATTTGATGGATCTAAATATGAGTAAGTGTTTACTCGCTCATCTAAAATTCTCTCAAGGAGGCAGATAGTTGAATAGGCTGGAGCGAATGTTTTGCATGTGAGAACCCTGTTTTGAATTCTATTTTCTTTTTTTTTTTTTTTTTTTTTTTGGTTTTTGGGCCACACCCGGCAATGCCTAGGGGTGACTCCTGGCTGTCTGCTCAGAAATAGCTCCTGGCAGGCATGGGGGACCATATGGGACACCGGGATTCGAACCAACCACCTTTGGTCCTGGATTGGCTGCTTGCAAGGCAAACGCCACTGTGCTATCTCTCCGGGCCCCTGAATCCTATTTTCAACACTACTTGGTTTGCCAAACAATATGAGGAGCAATTCCAAAGCACAGAATTTGGAGTTAGCTCCTGAGCACCACTAGCCCAAACCTACATCCACCCTCCCCCCCCCAAAAAAAAATAACCACCCAAAGAAATCTCTCAGGTTTCATGGTGAGTGAGTGTATTGCCTATGTTAGAGGCTGTCTTCCCAACTGCAAAGAGCCATATCCGAAATCACTTGGTTGGACACCAAACTAGTTATAAAGTCATTGACTTCATCACAAATCTAAGGCAGGACATGCTAGTGCAAAGAAGCCCTTGATAATAGTGTGGAAATTAGTACACAGTCACATGTTCCCAACTCAGATTGGATTCCTGGTACTCAGGGTCCTCCAGCATGGGCAGGTGCAGTCTCAAAGGCTTCCCCAGCACTCCCCAAATGCCATGGATATCTAGGTACTACAGAGCCTGAGTACCTTCGAATCCTTGGGCCTTTGTGTTGAACTTAGCTGTACAAGAATCACCTGGAGGGATCTTCAGATCCCCTGAGCACAGCTTTGGAATACCCACTTCTCCCTCATAAAAATAAGATAAAGAGCTAAATAGAAGTATAACTATTGGCTGTTCACTGTGCTCTATGTATCCGTTGACTCAGAGCAGAGCAAGGTGTTACACACTGAAGCTCAATATGGCTTTCTGAATGAACGACTGGGAAACAGTTGTACTATCTTGTCAGACCGCAATAATAGCAGATGTCAGAGTTTTTTCACAAATTGCCTTACAGCATCCTAAGCAAGAACATGTAGGAAAACTAGAAACAGCTGAGCTAAGTCAGGGAGTTTGAAATGACCATGAGGAACCTGGAAGAAGATGTAGCCATAATCTTTGTGGTCTCTGTCATACTTTCCTTTATGTTGTCTTTAGGAGTCCCTGGTACTCATGAGGAGAAGACCTATAGATTCCTGACTTGAGTTTATGATTTTGGTGCCCAATAGGAAGAGATCTGGGGAGAAGAATGACGATAAGACATTTTCCTTCCTCAGATATAAGGATGGAAAATTATTATAATGCGTACCTCAAAGGTTTCTGTGAGGATTGAGTGATTGATACTCATCAATTTTTAAAGACCAAAACACTATTCCATATTCCTTTATTGAAATTATGTATACACACACATACACACCTATAAAGGGGACATATGCAGAAGAACTGAGTTGGGATCTGGGCTTGCAGCATGGGCGGATTGAACCCAGTGTTTTTGCATTACCACTTGAGCCATAGCTCAAGTGAAATAATATACTTTTTTTAAAATGACTTATACACTGCCATTTTTACAGATGACTGGTTAAAAGACATTCTGACTAAATATTCTGTATATATAAGTAATAATGCATCCTTATAAGTAAAAAATTATAAAAACTAATCTTAATACAAAAACTATTAATGAGCTCAGTAATTTGGATGAGTATTCAGGATATTTTATGGTCAGCACTTGACTGCTGGAATTTTATTTGCTCATGTATTTAGGTTTTGAGTCATACCTGGTGGGGTACCAGGATTATTCCTGGATCCATCTCGAGAGTCACCCCTAGTGATGCTTAGAAAACTATATGGAGGGGCCGGAGAGATAGCATGGAGGTAAGGCGTTTGCCTTTCATGCAGAAGGTCATCGGTTCGAATCCCAGCATCCCATATGGTCCCCCGTGCCTGCCAGGAGCAATTTCTGAGAATGGAGCCAGGAGTAACCCCTGAGCACTGCCGGGTGTGACCCAAAAACCACAAAAAAAAAAAAAAAAGAAAAAAGAAAACTATATGGAGTGATGGATTGTACCTGTGCCTGCTGCAAGCAAGACAAGCTCCTTAACCACTATAGATCTGGCTTGTATTTTTGTTTGTTTATTTTGGGGCCACACATGCCAGTGCTCAGGGTTATTCCTGGCTCTGCACTTAGGAGTCAGTCTTGGTGGGTTTGGGGGACCATATGGAATGCTGAGAATCAGGCTCGGGACAGCCATATGTAAAGAAAGTGCCTTAACCCCTGGTTTGGCAATTTTTTAAGCTATAGAAAATTGGGCAGGAGTGATAACATAGTAGGTAGGATGTTCGCCTTGCAGGCAGCTGACCCTGTTTCAATCTCCAGCTTCCCATATAGTTGCACGAGACTGCCAGGAGTGATTTCTGAGCACAGAACCAGGAGTAATCCCTGATAGCTGCTGGGTGTGGCCCCCAAACAAATAAAAACAAAAATGTTGTAGAAATATAGGAATATAACTTACTGTGATTGACTACCTCAAACCATGTATATAAAAAACTCATGTAAAACATATTTAGTTTATATTAATTTCCTATTATAAAAATAAATTAATTGAGAAATTAACATGGAATATAGGTAAGAAAAGTTACAGAATGTACTTTTTATCGGTGTTTTGGGGAATATTATTTAATACGAATGACTTCATTTTCCTCTGTCCAAAAAGTTGTATTTTCTTTTTTTTTTTGTTTTTGGGCCACACCCGGCAGTGCTCAGGGGTTACTCCTGGCTGTCTGCTCAGAAATAGCTCCTGGCAGGCACGGGGGACCATATGGGACACCAGGATTCGAACCAACCACCTTTGGTCCTGGATCGGCTGCTTGCAAGGCAAACACTGCTGTGCTATCTTTCCAGGCCCCCAAAAGCTGTATTTTCTATGTTTTGTTTTGTTTTGTTTTTTGGGTCACACATGGCAGTGCTCAGGGGTTACTCCTGGCTGCATGCTCAGAAGTTGCTTCTGGCAGGCTTGGGGAACCATATGGGATGCCAGGATTTGAACCAATGACCTTCTGCATGAAAGGCAAACGCCTTACCTCCATGCTCTCTGTCTGGCCCCCCAAAAAGCTGTATTTTCATAATATAGTATAAACAGAATTCTCTCTAAAGGCCCATTTTCTTATTATAAATTCTTCCATCAAAAACCCTGAAAATTCAAATGGTGGCATTTCTATTAAAATTATAATCAAACTCACTAATGCATGGTAAATTTTAAGGGAATTTTTTCCTATTACATACTTTTTTATAGTTTACTTTTCTCAATTATAGTTCAGGTATAATAGTAGATTTTAAAACTGAAACACAGATATCACTTTATATTCTTAATTACCTGGTTAATAATCAGGATTAGCTTCAATGGGTGCTAAAATAGCTGATTTTGGAAAGGTTATTATATGAGAACATCCCAAAACTCCATTAGGAATTTAATGCTGTTCTTATGCTATTATTTACATATTTCATAAAGATCTGCCCAGCTCTATAATATTAAGCCATTCCAAAAGTCCTTTATCCTTCTCATATAGTAATTGTTTGACACATACAATCTGAATGACAATGATTAAACTATGACCTAAGATGCTGATTTATACTGTGTCTGATGAGATCTTTAAGAAGTGATCTATTTTCTGGCTAAAGCCAAGCTTTCAGAATAAAACTGTCAAGAGAAGCTCAAGTTCTCTGGGCTCTTACAGTTTTTAATTCCAAACCCTACTCTTACTCCCTTTAAAAAGTATTCAGGAGCGGTCTCATCAACATGATGCCTGTAGCAAATTATTTTTACTTATGGGCTCCACTCTGACATTTGAAGGGGATGGTTGTAAATGCCAGTTCAGTTCAGGAAAAGTCTGTGGTTAAGGGCTGGCCCCAATTCACATGGGGTAATATTATTCAAGTCTTGTTTTGTGGTATTTATGTTGTAAATAATATATCCAAAGACCATGTAACTACCTGTGCCTGCCAGCAAACGGTACTTCCACATAATCTTTAGTTGCTGAAGGGAATATCTCTGGTTGGTTGAAGATTTTAATTAAGAGTGCACTTGGTGCCCAGAGAGATAGCACAGCGGTGTTTGCCTTGCAAGCAGCCGATCCAGGACCAAAGGTGGTTGGTTCGAATCCCGGTGTCCCATATGGTCCCCCGTGCCTGCCAGGAGCTATTTCTGAGCAGACAGCCAGGAGTAATCCCTGAGCACTGCTGGGTGTGACCCAAAAACCAAAAAAAAAAAAAAAAGATGTTAAAATTAATGGGGCCGGGTAGGTGGCGCTGGAGGTAAGGTGTCTGCCTTGCAAGCGCTAGCCAAGGAAGGACCGCGGTTCGATCCCCCGGCGTCCCATATGGTCCCCCTCAAGCCAGGGGCGATTTCTGAGCCCTTAGCCAGGAGTAACCCCTGAGCGTCAACCGGGTGTGGCCCAAAAACCAAAAAAAAAAAAAAGAGTGCACTTGGTTGTAAAGAACATAGAACTTTTGCTCTGAGATTCTCGGTGCAATCTTGTTTCCACCTTTCCTTTTATACCTAGAATGGTTCACCTGAAGTGGAACAATCATTTGAGCATGATGATCTAGAAGTATGCTCCTCATTATGTCTGAAGCAGCAGCAGCAGCATCCCTTAGGAACTTTACAGTGCATTCATTCTCTTGGGCCTGGCTCTAATCCACTGGATTAGTATCTGCACTAAATAGAATGTTCTGTACTTAAATTATTATTTTGACAGCAACTTATTAACTTGATTATACTGCAGTTTCACAGTGTTATTTTCTCCCTCAGGCAAACAATATAGAGACAAACATTTTTGGCATAGGTTGAATATGCATTTTTCCCCTTTTGAATTAGCAGCTTAAATTTTTGAACACATAATTTCTATAGAGACTATGCAGGAAACATTGAATCTGGCAGTGTTCTCTCTATCCTCTCTCTCTTTCTCTCTCTGTGTTTCTCTATTCAAAGTAATGTTTTCTAGATGTAGAAATCTTGTAAATTTGCACTGTCTTTCATGCTTCTTCATCAACATCATCTTTCCTCCCAAACAGGTCAACAGTATCTGCACATGAAAGAGATTTGTATGCTTTCTTTATTAATTGGAGGCATTTAGTGTAAAAGTGTAGTAATGGAAAATTATTTTTCCTTAAAACTTGGGTTTGGGCTGAGGTGTAGAAGACAAAGTTGATGATGTGTGCTCATAAAGTCAAAAGAATGCAACATATCCGTAAACCTTTAGCAGAGTGATCTCAAATCAGCCATGTTTAACCCCTTGTTATTTTATGTTGTTGTTTTTGGTTTTTATTTTTGGGGAGCAACAAACTATGAACAGGAACACTCCTGGCTCTGTGCTTGAGGATTGCTCACAGAGGTGCACAGCTGTGGGGTATTGGCCTTGCACACAGTCGACCTGGCGCAGGTCCGGCTTCTATTCCTGGCATCCTATAAGGTCCCCCGAGATTGCCAGGAGTGATTTCTGAGCCCAGAGCCAGGAGTAACCCTTAAGCACCACAGGGTGGCCTAACCCTTCCCACTCCCAAATGCCTGGTGCATTTCAGTGCCTTAGAAAAGGGGGAAATGAAAACAAAAATCCCCAAAACTGTTCCTGTCATTGAGTCAGGCAGGTTGGGAGGGAAATTAAAGACATCAGCGGAGGAAAAGAAATGGTCAATAATTGGTGTTGCAATATTGTATGATTGGAACTCATAAATAACTTTCTAACTCATGGTGATTTAATTTAAAAAAATATCTGGTGCAGAGAGTAGTTTGCTCTATACTTGATCAGAGACTGAAGATAACCAGTCTGCCTGATGAAAGGAGATCAGTGATTATGAAAAAGAAGGTCAGGAAATTTGGAAGTAGCAACTAATAGCATTCAAAATTTTTGCTACTAATATCTTGCTTCAATTCTATTAGCAGTTTTTTTTTTATATTTATTTTGCTGGTCCCTCATTAGGTGCATATGCTTAGTAATGTGAGTTCTTCCTGATCATTAAGAAATAACCCTCACTATCTATTTTAACCTTTTTGAGCCTGAAGTCTGATATTAATGTTTGATATTATGATGACCACCTGGCCTTTTTGAGAGAGTTGTTTGCTTAGAGAATTGTCTTTCAACCTTTGACTTTGAGTATCTTTTTGCTCTGACTATTCAGGTGTATTTCTTGCAGGCAGCAGAATGTTGGATTCAATTTACTAATCTATCCTGCATCTCTATGTCTCTTACTTGGTATATTTAGTCCATTGAGAGAGAGAGTATTGTCATGGAGTTTTGTATCATATTTCTGTATGAATTTGGTGTGTTTTTGCGATTTTTCTTGCCTTAAAGTATCCCTTTGAATTGTTCTTGCAAAGATTGTATTGTTTGCTTATATTAAGTCTGTTGTTTATCCATTAAGTTGTATATTGTTCTTTCAAATATGAATGAAAGTGGGTAAAATATTCTTGGTGAAACATTCATTTAATTCAAAAATTTTTTTATTAAATCCCATCATTGATTTGGAGCCTGAAGGGTTCTGCTTGGTAAATCTGCTATAAAGGATGCCGTTATATTTGTTTTTTTTTCTTTGATCTTGATGCTTTCATTACCTATATCTATGCATTTTTTATCATTCTGATTCAGATGTGACTTAGAGTATTTTTATTGGGTTTTCTTTTAGCTGGTATCCTTCAGGCATCCAGAATAAGGGTGTAAGCGTTCTACAGCTCCAGGAACTCCTCAGCAATGACGTCTTTGACTGCTATGTCTTCATAAAGTTGCCTTCCTAGACTTCTGAGGATATGATGATTTTTACATTGTTCCTCTTTAGTCGATCCCAAAGTTCTCTTGTCAGCTGTATATTTACTTTGAGGCCTTTTTCATTTCTTCTATTTTTGTCTGGCAGTTTTCTACACCTCATCTTGGATCTCACTGACTCAGCAGCTGTTACTTTACTAGAGAGGCTTTCCAGTGAGTTTTTCATATTACCTACCAATTTTTTCAGTTTTGTCATTTCTGTTTGTAACTATCCCACTTATGCTTTTCTATCCTCTTGTGATTTATTGGAGTCCATTCTATTGTTTCCATGAGTATTAAACATCCTAAGCATTTTTTCTTTATAATTTTTTTATTTAAACAAATTTATTACATACATGATTGTGTTTGGGCTTCAGTCATGTAAAGAACACCACCCATCACCAATGTCCCAAATCTCCCTCCTCCCCACCCAACCCCCGCCTGTACTCTAGACAGGCTTTCTATTTCCCTCGTACATTCTCATTATTAGGATAGTTCGAAACTTAGTTATTTCTCTAACTAAACTCATCCCTGTCATCGTAAGCATTTCTACTTTGAAGTCCCTATCAGAGAGATTATATAGGTGGCTGTTACTAATTGAGTCATCAGGATTACAATCTCCCACTAACTGTGGTGGTGTTCCTTTTGTGATGTAAGGTGCATCTTTTCTTCTTCACTTCCATTGTCCCCTTTATTGCCAGGAGCTTTCTGAGGGGGAGCTCTGTTGAGGAAGAGAGATTATCTTGCTGCTACATTAACTGCATCCACTTCAGAAAACTATTTTACTGACCTTTGCGAGAAGCCAAGATCACAGTGAAGCTGCTCCATGTTTGATGGCCCCCTCTAGTCCTCTTTCAGCTGGCTGGCTGGTGGGGAGAGTGCAACCCCAGGACATAGTTGAGGACTCACTTCCAGAAACCATAGTGCTGACTTCTTTGAAGTCCTTGCATATACTCTACCCCATGGGCTTACTTTCTGGTGAGTTACCTATGATGGCATTAAGATGGAAGGTCCTCATCCATCAAGCCCTGAGTGCTGACTTGTTGGATTGGTGCTCATAGTGCCTTCTAATTAGATGTCTCTCCATTGGATCCTTTGGTTTTTCTTGTTAAAAAGATCTTTTCCCATTACCTCCTTATCTGGCCTGGAGGAGGAGCTGCTATCTTGGTACCTGGCTCCACATGGAGGAGCAACCTGCTTGTGGGTAAACAGCTTGAAGTGTGAGTTTCTGGCCTGCTAGACCTTCCCAACTGTGTGTGGATTATTTCCGGCCTCGGAACTGCTGCCAGATCTGTGTCTATTGTCCTACCTGGGCAGAGATCATGGGAATTCCTCTCCCTCTCTGGGGATTGTGGAACACACAACCTACCATTCAACAAGGGCTTCCATACTTCCCTGTATCAACTTTGTTCTGGGCTGAAGGTAGCCTCCTTGCTCATGCTTCTCTTAAGGAGTGCACAGCCAGTGCTGGGTTGCTGTGGGAGTACAGAGACCTAATTACCTTGCCTCAATTTGGGACAGCTCTGAAGTGTCATTCCAGGTTCAGATCTCCCTATGGAGTTCTTTTTCCTTTCCTAATTTTTCCTTCCCTCGGTTCTTCAGAGCTCTGCCTCTTTACTTTGAGTCTGGCCTTGGCTCAAAACTGATAAAAAAATAAATTTTTTTAAAATTAATTACACGCTGTTAGAAAATTATTAATGATTGAGTTTAATTCATACATGTTTCAAAATCCATCCCTTGTTCAGTGCATATTTCCTACCACCAATGTGAAACTTTCTGTATACAGTCTATTGCACTTACAGGCTGGAGATAATGTGTGTTGTGTGTGTATTGAACATTCATATCTGCCTCCGCGCTGTTACCATGCTTAAGCTCCACACAGGTATTCCAGGTGTCTTTGGAAAAATCCAAAGATATGTTTGCCTAGTCATCATGACCATCCTTATCACACTAAAGAACAAGGAACAGATGATCTGGGCTTTATATCAGGCCAAGTTGAATTCTCTGGCTGCCAGAATTCTATTTCCGAGAAGTGGGTTTTTTCTCAGTTTCATGAAGATGAGTTTGAAGTGTTGGGGCTTAAAAGTGATTCAGCCTAAATTGCTGTGGGTGGGTACAATGCATTTTTAATCTTGGGCCTCTGGACAAAATTCTGGAGCTGAGCTCCTCCTGAGCTCCTGTTCTCCACTATCCCCCTGATAAATCCTGCTTCATGTCCAAAAAGGAAGACAGAAAACAGATTGCACATTCCTTGAAAAAAAAAAGGGGGAGAGGAAAGGAGGAGAAAAGACCTGAGGAGATGGACAAGTTAGCAGGAGACACCCAACACCCATGTCTTTGGTTTCTTTCTAATGCCACCAAGTTGCACCAACCTAATGTTCCTAACTGAAGGTACTTAGAGAATGATCAGTATCCCATTTGTGGAATTTTTTTTTTACTTTGTTTTGGGGACACATTTGGCAATGCTCAAGGCTCATTTCTGGCTCTGTGATCAGCAATCACTCTTAGAGGTGCTGCAAGAACCACAAGGGGTTCCCTCATATGAAATCAAACTGGGCTTGGCCGCATTCAAGGCAAGTGCATTTACCTGTTGGACTATCTCTTCAAACCCAATTTATAGAATTTAAAAAATATTTTTCTACACTTGAGTAAATGTACCTTTACAATAGATAGAATATATTCAAGACAGAGTTTTATAAACTGGAAAAAAAAAAAGGCAAGAAACTGTGACTTGGTCCAAAATAGATCTGCGCTGGCACTGAGGTGCCCAGATAAATTTTTCTTGCCTATCTCAGAGCCCAGGTTCTTGCTCAACAAAAACCGGAAGTCTCCCGACCCTCCAGATGCTTATGGTTGAAGAGTGACAGCTTTGTAAACTCCTGAAAAAGAAAATGTGTGAGTGATATCTATGTGATAACTGCCTGCCATGTGTCACTTCTTTGCTCTCAGTTTGTGACTTGGTAACTGATGCTGAGATTGTCCCATACAGTTTCAATCTCATGTAGCCAATGCTTTTTATTTTCTGGGAAGTTCTAGAGTTTGAGCTCATTATCCACTCTCTGGGATCTATTTTCAATGTCTCATATGGAGAGAGAAAAACCTAGCAGTTGAAACTGCATTGCTAGAACTCTCTTTTCTGCACTCTTCAAAACAAGAATGCCTTTAGAATAGGAACTTATTTCAACACAGCTGTTGGGAATTGCCAACAAGCCCTTGGAATTGCCAGCTTCAGCCTGGAAATCATTTGTTACAAAACCTTTGATCCAGATATTCCACTAGGGAATTTGTGTCAAGGAAATAGCTGTAGATATAGCTAAAGATTCAGCATCAGGCATGCTTATTTTAGTATTGATTTTAATGACTGTTCATGCCTGGCAGCTTAAATGTCTAGCAAAGCAAGTGTTGATCATTACTGTTGATTTTTTAATAGGAGCTACTTCCACTGAAGCTTGGGACTTGTGTAGTGCTGGAGATTGAACTCTGGATCTCACACATGCCAGGCATATGCTCTAATTCTTGAGCTATTATCTAGCCCCAAGTAATCATTACTGAGCTTATTTTTGGGGGGAGTACATAATTGGTAAGGGTTGTAACATGACACTTGCATTGATTCTTCTGAAGACTATTTAGTGTCATGGGATGATTTATGATATTAAGTGAAAGAAGGTCATAGTGAGAAGGAATAATCTCATTGTTGTTTTGAAAACATATCCAGAAGTTACCCCTGGGTATTTGGATTATAGATAGGGGCATTACAGTTTATTTGGGGGATCTATTCTACATTAAATAGGAATTGTTTTTGTAATAATTTTTTAAAATTAGTCATAGTAGAAGCTGTGTATGTGAGACATGATAAAACTGGAAGCTACAGGCTTCTGATATTAAAAAGAACATAAATCTGGGGCCAGAGCAATGATGCAGTAGTAGGGCATTTGCCTTGGATGCGACTGACCCAGGACGAACCTCTATTCGATCCCCGGGTGTCCCATATGGTCCCCAGAGCCAGTAGCAATTTCTGAGAGCATAGCCAGAAGTAAACCCTGAGCATCACCAGGTGTGGCCCCCCCAAAACCAACCAACCAACCAAACAAACAAACAAACAGAAAAAAGAACATAAAATTTAAGCGTTCAGTGTATTGGGGTATCACAAATTAAATACACTCAGTAGCTAACATCTAGTGTATTTAGGATATATTAGGGCCCTGAAG
This sequence comes from Suncus etruscus, assembly GCF_024139225.1. NCBI lineage: Eukaryota > Metazoa > Chordata > Mammalia > Eulipotyphla > Soricidae > Suncus > Suncus etruscus. Next base: position 18,272,678 of record NC_064862.1, read on the forward strand.
CCCCTTGTGTCCCTAATATCATCACAGATTTTGCCTTTCCCCTCCACTGCACTGGAGAAACTGTCTGACTTCTAACTACAGAGGTTAGTGCTTGTTTTTTTAACTTGAAGTTATTAAAATAGTGCAATATATGTCCTGTTGGGAGCCAAGCTTCTGCTGTACATTGTATTCATGAGTGACACTTATGGAGGTGAGTATGTATCATTTGTTCAATTTCCTTGCACTGTAGTTTTCCATTGTGTCGAAAAGCTGTAGTATTAGCAATAGAGCTTGGACATCCTGGAGTCTGCTGCAGCATTTGCATCCTTTTGTATTTACTACAATATGAGCTTACTAAAACTAAACAATGACTTAATGACCTCATTAGAGATAAAATAATGCTCACAAATTTGCATGTTGCTGTATTCTTTTTTTCCTCTTCCTTATTTTTCTTTTTTTTCCTTTGTTGTTAATAATTTCATTTCCACTTATCTGGAAACACATGTATTATGATCAATGATGTCAATTATGTGATACATGCTTTTTATTTTTTTGTGGTTTTTGGGTCACACCCGGCAGTGCTCAGGGGTTACTCCTGGCTCAATGCTCAGAAATTGCTCCTGGCAGGCACGGGGGACCATATGGGATGCTGGGATTTGTGCCGATGACCTCCTGCATGAAAGGCAAACGCCTTACCTCCATGCTATCTCTCCAGCCCCAATACATGCTTTTTAAAGAAAAAAATAAATTTAAAATGAGCAAACTCTGCAACTTAAATTCATTCCTGGACTGTTCCTGGTATGGAGCTATGGCAAAGTGCTGCTGCAAACACAGTATGGTTAGCACAGGTCTGCTGGGGAACTCCTAGGAAGGGACTTGTTGGTTCTTAGGATCTGTTTGTGTTCAGCATTTGGAGTTACTGCCAGTTTTCCAAATGTTTAGGCAAATGATACTCTCATGTCTTTCCTCCAGCTATATTAATAGTTGCCAGGTTCCTTAGGATGCTTGGAATTGTCCTGGGCTATTGGATGCTGCCATCTTTGAAATAAGGTTTACCTATATCATGATTGCAGTTCTACTTTGTGTTGACCGCGTGCAAAGCAAATGCCTTACCACTGGGTACTTCTCTGGCCCCTGCAGTTCTACTTTGATTGTCAGGTAGATGTTCCATAAAACTCAGTCCTGGTATAGTGTTGAAAGCAGTAGTGTTTGATGGATTAAGACGAGTTTTTTTTATTTTTCAGAATGGCTTAAATGTTTCTTAAATCTTTGTGATTAAACAATGGGTAGCAGCAACATTTTTTAAATATCTATCATATTTGAATTGTGAGAATATTAAAGTATTTTATTCCCAATGACAGAAGTTTATTATAAAAATTCGGGGCCTGAGAGATGGTACAATGGGCAAGGTACTTGCCTTGTATGTAGTTGTATGTAATTGCATGTAATGGACTTAGGTTTGATCTTCACTAACACATATGGTCCCTGAGCCCTGTAGGGTTTGATCACTGAGTGCAGAGCCAGGAGTAAACCCTGAGAACTACCAGGTAAGGCCCTCAAGCAAAAAATAAATCCAAGATAATTTACTATACATTATAATAATACTGTCTAGCATTATAGCATTTTCTATATAAAGACTATAACTCTAAAATTTTCTTGTACCGAAAGTTACTTTTTCATGTTAAAATTTTTTATCTTTGATAGATAAGAGAATAGCAGGAACAGAAACGTAAATCATTAAAGCAGGGATCTCCAGATTATAAGAATATATTATCCTGGGCCCGGAGAGATAGCACAGCGGCGTTTGCCTTGCAAGCAGCCGATCCAGGACCAAAAGTGGTTGGTTCGAATCCCAGTGTCCCATATGGTCCCCCGTGCCTGCCAGGATCTATTTCTGAGCAGACAGTCAGGAGTAATCCCTGAGCACCGCTGGGTGTGGCCCAGAAAACCAAAAAAAAAAAAATATATATATATATATATATATATATATATTATCCTGATTCTAGATCAGAGGAATGAGGATAGAGAAGGAAAGACACCAAGGGAATGGGAGGTAACAGGAATAGGGTCAGGTGCTTTGGGCTCACTGATGGCATAGAGATGAAGTGTATGTGTATCTATATCACAGAGACAATAGTGTAAGGGGGATACCCAAACTACAGCAACCAAATTTAACAAAGTGCCTGCCAGGGAGGCAAGGGGAAGGGGAAAGAATAAAGGGAAAGCAGTTGATGCAGTTGATATTAATGGTGTAGGAACATTATTTACCTAAAACTCAATTATGAATAACTCTGTAAATCAGTGTCCTAATATTAAATTTTTTTTTGTGTAAAGAAATTAAAAAGAGTAATTAATTAAAAAATATCAAGAATGGAACATTGACTGGTGCCAAACATTTGTGAAGGTTATTGTCCATTTTAGATAGGAATTAAAAGATGATATGATCTGACAAAAATTATTTTTGGGGTATATTTTTTGGGGGGTGTTTTGTTTGAGGGTGTTCAGAGCCTACTCCTGGCTCTGTACTCAGGGGTCATTTCTGGCAGCCTCAGGACTATATAAGGTGCTGGGGATTGAAGCAGGCTTGAGCCTGAGTCAGCAAATGCCCTACCTTCTGTACTATTGCTTTGGCCTCTCAAGCAACATTTTTGAACCAATATTTCCTCATTTAAAATGCTCCCTTAAGCCAGACCCTGAAGCTAAGACTGGAGGTGTCAGGTAGAGTTTTGGGAGTTCTGTTAACCAGAGCTGTCTGGCCCAAATATCAGTAGGGCCTTTAAGAGAATTTACCCAGTAGGGAATGTACCCTAGTAGGGAAATATCAGTTAAGGCAAATAAGGAGGGAACTAGAAGCTCAACACTTCCTTAAGGTACCAGAATAAGCCCCACATTCCTGTGCCTCTTCTTGGCCTAATAAATGAAGAGGAAGAGGCACTCAGGATCATAGTAGCGACCTATCATTTGCTCAGTGTCATCACCAGCTGGGGCTGGCAAAAGACTGCTGGTTATGCTTGGACCCTAGGCCCCCATATCTCATGGGAAGTGAGAATAATGGGGACAGTGGTCCAGACAATAGACTGGCTGTCCCTGGACTGAGGGGAGGATCTCTCTGCAGATAATACAAGGCAAGAGCATGCGCCTTTTACCCACCACTACAGTGGCCACCAGGGTCCCCTCCCCTTACCTGGACTATTGCAATGAAACCATAGAGGCCACTATTGCTGCATGGGGAAGTAATTCCCATCAGGAACCGAATGAGACATGACTTACGTGTACCAAGGAAGTGACTCCTTGTGAGTTTGCCACTGCTTTTGCAAACCCAGATGAGGTTTGCATCACAGTCATTCTCCCACTCCAGATGTCATACGTGGGGGGAGAAAGAGGGTGGGAACACGTTGAGTATTGCTATCATCCCCACTGGAGCAGGACCATTACCCTTTTTATTCAAGATTTTGTAGCAACTCTTGGGAGTGGCCTTGAGTGTCAAGGGAGACATGCAACTTAAACAACTCTCCCAACAAGTGGACACTGATCTGAGAAGATACCATTTTTCTATTGGGATGTTAGAAGAACAAATTGCCCATCCAGCTGAAGTTGCTCTCCAGAACAGACAGGGACTGGACCTACTCTTCCTGAAGGAAGGATGGCTTATCTGACTCTGGGAGAGCAATGTTGTTTCTATGCTAACAGATCAGGGATCATCTGTGAGACACTGCAGCAGGTGAAGGCTAGTTTGCAGGAGCTGAAAGTTGATGGAAAGATACTGCCATCTGGTATGAACCGTGGTTCAATCACCCTGATTGAAAATGGAAAATCTCCCTGATTAAGAGGCTTGTGCTAAGGTTCCAGTATGTGCCCACAAGTAGGGACAAGGACAAGAAACCTCAAGTAGAGTCAATGATTTGACTCAGGTCTATAAGAAGAGGAGGGAATGTGGGGTCCTGGGATCTGAACAAGGAAGAATGCCTTTTTCAAAGGCCACATGTCAGGCTTCTCTTAGGTTCTGAGCAGGAAGAGATGCCATTTTGTAAGGACCACATGGCGTAAGCCACATGCTAGATTTTCTCAAGCCTATTTCCATTAATACTGTCCTAAGCTATCAGGACATACCAGATAGCCTATCAGGAAAGGACAGAAGGAAGAAATAGGAAGGTACCCCTAGACAATAACCAATCATTTTTGGTGAAAAGCTAGAATCTCCCTATATACCTTCCCTATATAATCCTTTTCATGACGTTGGCAGGTTTCATCTCCTTTAGAGATGACCCTGACCGGTCTGTTTGATGGCCTTTGGCAGATGGATTAAAGTTTTGTTTAGCTTTTAAAAAATATGCTCCCTCATTGAGGAACTAGACAGATAGTACTGTGGGGTAAGGCACTTTGCACACTACCGACCAGATTCTATTCCTGGAATCCCATCTGGTCCTCCAAGCACTGCCAGGAATGTTCCCTGGTTGCAGACTTTTCCCTTCATTGATACAACATTGGAAGGGCAACAAAAATTGTCAGAAAAGTTCATATAACACAGCCCGGGATAGAGCCAAAGCTTGGTTCTGCTTGGCTGGATGATGCCTCAGCGACCACTAGTATTGTGGTATTGTGAGGCATGAGGAAAAGTTTGTGGGGAAAGTGTCCATTTAAGGTCCCTGCTCACCTCTAAAGTAATGGAAAGTGGCATATAGGGGCATACAGCCCATTTGTTTTCTCCACTTTCTCTTCACTGCTGTGGACAGCCTTCATCCTTTTCAAGTTTATTTCCATTTCGGAGTGCTCAGTCAAGACACTCTCTGAAGACTGTGTGGGTTTTCCACAGCTTAAGGAGAAGCAGTCAGTCATCCTAAATCCTGACTCATGTTGCTCTCAAAGATGAGAGGAAGGGCATTGGCTGTTGATGCAAAGTCTAATAAACTAGAATTTCCTGACTTCTGTTTCTGGTCAAATTGCAATGAATCATTTCTTGAATTTTCTGTAATGTGATTCATAATGCACATGTCTGTGTGAATGTGTGTGCATATGCGTAGGTATGAATTTGATTCAATTTTTAAAATTGATACAGAATTTATTTACAACACTGTACTTTAGAGGAATAGCCACACCTCTTTAAATATCACATCACACCACCATCCCAATACCAGAGACCCTTCTTCTCAGTCAACAGGATCCTCTTCCTGCTTTGATTTTCCTTTGATAGCTTCAATTCCTTGGCCTAAATTCTTGGCTATATATTTCACTTTGTCCGTTCTTTGGATTTTTTTTTAACTCATATCAGTAAAAGATATCCAGTATATGCCTTTCTCTGACTGCTGACTGATTTTGCTTCGCATGAGCCCTCAAGTTTCATCCATGCAATAGCAAAAGACAAAATCTCATCTTTTCCTTTACAGAGTAGTATTCCATTGTGTATATAGATTCCAATTATTTTTGTTCGTTTGTTTTTTGGGCCACACCCGGTGGTGCTCAGGGGTTGCTTCTGGCTTTTTGCTCAGAAATAGCTCCTGGCAGGTACGGGGGACCATATGGGACACCGGGATTCGAACCAACCACCTTAGGTTCTGGATCGGCTGCTTGCAAGGCAAATGCCACTGTGCTATTTCTCCGGTCCCTAGATTCCATATTATTTATCCACTTATCCTGTCATTGTGCACATGGCAGAATTTCTAGACCATTTCTAGACCATGGCTACTGAAAATAGTACTACAATAAATAGTTTATTATAATAACAAAATGTAGTACTGCAATCATGTGTATACCATAATATTTATTTTTTTATTCTGGGCCATATCTGGTGATGCTCAGGGGCTCCTGAGTCTGTGCCCAGGAATTACTTCTGGTGGTGCTCGGGGGACCATATGAGATGCCATTTATCTAAACTGGGTCAGCTGTGTGCAAGGCAAATGCCCCACCCAGTATACTATCACTCCAGCCCCCCTACTACTTTTTATTATAGAAAAATTAAATCTAAAATGTCTGCACTGTTGTAAGATATTTTGAGAGTGTAGAGTCGGAATGGAGGTGTGGGCTGAATGGGGGAGTTCAGAGAAGCTGGTGGGTAAGGACAACGTAGTGGCAGCAAAGTCTGGGTCTATATCCTGCCATTTGGGGAAGCCTCAATGAGCGATTCCTCCTGCCTGGTCACTGTCAAGGTCATCTTGCTCAGATGAGCCCAGACAAGCCATAGCTGTGCCTTTGATTGGTGACAAGTTATGCCTTTGTGTGACTTCTTGAACCTGGCAGGAGAACCTGCTTTCTGAATTCTTTACCCAGAAGACATAGTTTTTAAATAAAACTCAGAGCTGTATTAAGAAAGCCTTACTTTTTTGGTAAGAAACAAAGCGTCCTTTCAGCATCTCCTAATTTCTACGGAAGTATAAAATAGGAAGAACCTTCTTATTTGCAAAAATATTTCTTCAGGAGATATTGTGGTATGATTGGGAGGGGTCTCTGTAGGCCTTACACTGGCCTTGCTGAGTTTCCATCACCCCAAATCCTTAGAGTCCCTTATTAGAATCCTCTTTGTTCTGCTCTGCTGTTTCATCTTTGCTAAGTATGCAAATCATCTATGCATTCTAAAGTTCATGTGAAGAAACCTTGCTGTGGTCTTGATTTATATGATTGTTACGTCAGCTCTGAAAAATGTTTGCTTATTAATATTGATTCATTCATTCTGCCCATTCATTGTGTGCCCATTAAAGGGACATGCTGCCATTAATTTAATTTGTACTTTTAGAGGCAGTTTATTACAAGCAAAACAAAAGGTTGACTCTTAACTACACCTACATATAAAATTATCAGGAAAATATTTACAGTTCAGCCAATCTTCTTTAGGCCTAAAGTACCTGTGGCTTAATCACTCAGCAAATAAGATAGGACAGCGGGGTGGGTAATTGCTCTAATATACTCACTAGCTGTGCTGGCAGAATCCTCCCCTCTAACTGTAGCAACCCAAGACACTGTGCATCCACCTGCTGAGAAAGGCTTTTGCTTTGAAAGCAAATGAGTGTTTCTTGATCCTGTCTCTAATGTCATGCTCTGTGAATCCCATCAGAATAAACACTGGACTGGAGAGAGGGAAGTGGACTGCAGGGAAAGAAGGATTCCTGTTCTTTGATTTCAGGGTGATTTCTCTCCAAATTGCAGCTCTTTCACAATACACTGTTGTGGGTCTTTAGAAGCTGTGTCCTCTAATAGTATTTTTTAATTTTTTTCTTTATTTAAGCTCCATGATTACATACATGATTTTTGTTGGGTTGTAGTCATAAAAAGAAACCCCCCTTCACTGGTGCCAATGCCCCACTACCAATGCCCCCACTTCCCCCCCTTCCCCACCCCATGGCTGTATTTGAGATATGCATTCTACTTCTCTCACTCATGTCGTGATCTCTCTCATGTAGTCATCTCTCTAACTACACTCACCACTCTTTGTGGGAAGCTTCATATTGTGAGTCTCTCCTTCCAGCCCTCATCTTTGTTGTCTCTGGGCATTATTACAATACTTTCTTTTGTTTTTCTTAAAACCCATAGATGAGGGGCCGGGCAGTGGCGCTAGAGGTATGGTACCTGCCTTGCCTGCTCTAGCCTTGGATGGACCGCGGTTCGATCCCCCGGTGTCCCATATGGTCCCCCAAGCCAGGAGCGACTTCTGAGCGCATAGCCAGGAGTAACCCCTGAGCATCACTGGGTGTGGCCCAAAAACCAAAAAAAAAACAACAACAAAAACCCATAGATGAGTGACACTATTCTGTGTCTATCTCTCTCCCCCTGACTTATTTCACTCAGCATAATAGATTCCATGTCCATCCATGGTTGTTTCCAGAGTCTGGCTATTGTAAATAGCACTGCCATAAATATAGGTGTGAGGAAGACATTTTTATTGTGTTTTTGTGTTCCTATGGTAAATTCCTAGGAGAGGTATAGCTGGATCATTTGGGAGTTCAATTTCCAGTCTTTTGAGGAGTATTCTTATTGTTTTCCATAAGGACTAGACTAGATGGCATTCTCACCAGCAGTGTATGAGAGTTCCTTTCTCCAGAAATCCCTGCCAGCACTGATTGTTCTTGTTCTTTGTGATGTGTGCCAAACAAACAAACAAAATGCAAAGTTTACTCCTGGTTCTGCACTCAAGGATCACTCTGAGTGGCTTGGAGGTACCATAAGGGGTACTGGGGATTGAATCTGGTTTGGTACATGTAAGGCAAATTCCCCACCCAAACTTTTCAGCTCCTATGTTGTAAAATATTATAAATTCTGCTTAAATCTCCGCATCAATATTGTAATAAAAATACTATGATTCAGGGGCCGGAGAGATAGCATGGAGGTAGGGCATTTATCTTGCATGCAGAAGGTCGGTGGTTTGAATCCCGGCATCCCATATGGTCCCCTGAGTCTGCCAGGAGCGATTTTTGAGTGTAGAGCCAGGAGGAACTCTTGAGCACTGCCGGGTGTGATCCTAAAACCAAAAAAAAAAAAAAAAAAATACTATGATTCAAAAGGCAGATGATCAGACAGAACATTCAATATAAATGAAACATTAAAACATTACGAAAAATGTAAAATTCCTTAGTAATCCCTTGAATAAACAAAACTTTTTGAAATATATAAGAGTATGAGTGAATAGCATACTCAACCCAAGTACAAAGAAATTTGTCATGTCTTTTAAAGAACTTCATGTAACACTGATTGCAGGAGCATGAATTCACTAAGCTGTTGCTTGCCCACAAAACTCTGTATTGTTTCTTCTGATTTGAATGATAACTGAGTGGAATAGAGTATTTATTTCACTGAGTTTTTATACTATATCCCTTCATTCTCTTCTGATTTGAAAGTTCTGCTGTGAACCTTATGGGCTTTTCTCTCTATGTAAATTTCTTTTAGACTTTGCTCCTTTCAGTATTCTATCTAATCTTTGACTCTCTCTACATATATGTGACACATTTTAATATATATATATTTTTGTTTGTTTGTTTTTTGGGTCACACCCAGCAGTGCTCAAGGGTTACTCCTGGCTCTATGCTTAGAAATTGTTCCTGACAGGCTCGGAGACCATATGGGATGCCGGGATTTGAACCACTGTCCTTCTGCATGCAAGGCAAACACCCGCCACCATGCTATCTCTCTGGCCCCTCATTTTAATACTTTAACATTCTTTCAATATTCTATCTAGACTTTGACTCTCTCTCTTTACATATATATGACATATATTTTAGTGTTTGTTTTTCCAAAAGTGTCAAGCACTCCCAAACACTCTCAGAGAAGGAAATCAGAAGCTGTCAATGTGTTTGTTTGGGGCAAGTGGAAGAAAATATGTGTACTAGTGACCAGTTCCCAAGATAAATCTGAAGTGATATCCACTTTACAACTACTTTTCTTCAGGATTTGTGTGTGTGTGTGAGAGAGAGAGAGAGAGAGTGAGAGAGAAGAGAGAGAGGGAGGGAGAGAGAGAGGGAGAGAGAGAGAGAGAGGGAGGGAGAGAGAGAGGGAGAGAGAGAGAGAGAGAGAGAGAGAGAGAGAGAGAGAGAGAGGGAGGGAGGGAGGGAGGAGCTCTCTTATGCCTCAAGGCATGAGGGGAAGTTTCCTACCTCTAGCATAATTTTTTAGGAAATCTGCCTCAAACAGGTTTTGCAGTGACCACTGATTTTCAGCCAAGGTAGGTGGTAGATGCCTATGCTTTCTCACTCAGGGCCACTTTCTCAGGTTCTTTATTCTAGAGATAATCACTGATGAGGCCAGAGAGATAATACAACAATTAAGGTACATGCAGACACAAGTTTGATTCCCCAGCCGCATCTGTTTTGCAAGCTCTACCAGGTTGTCTCGAGAAATCCTAGGTACTGCAGGGCCCAAATGGCAGCATATCTTTGAGAGACCATGAACTCAGGTACTTCCTCCCCACTGTCTTAATGTATTCCTACCTCTGCCACTTACACAACTGTGCAACCTTATAATTCCTTCTCCTCTGTGTGTCTATCAAAAGAGGACACTATTCTGTCCTTGAATTTAAATGAGTTGATACTTGTAAAGTCAGCACTATGTATGTTTTTTAAATTAAGAATATATTCGACCTTGAAATGTTGTATAAGTTTAAGTGTATACAACGTGGTATGTCTGTAGATTGCAGTGTGATTACCAATGTAGGAGTTAGCTCACACCTCTATTTTATTACATAATTGTTTCTTTTTCATGGTGACAGTATATGAAATTTGGTCTTTTAGCAACTTCGATCTATATAATACTGTGTTGTTGGTTAGAATAACTGCCTGTGCATTAACTCTTCATAATCTATGCATTTTCTATTGTATGTTTATATTTCTTTGACCAATTATCTTCCTAACTGTCTATGCATTCCACTCTCTATTTCTAAAAGTGGTGTTTTTAAATTCCATATATAAGTGATCATACAAACCATAGCACGAACAATTAACTTTTGACAAAGGAGTCACAACTATTGGATGGGAAAAGAGAGTCTCTTCTTTAATTGGTACAGGGATAACTAATAACCAAGGATAGAAAATGAAATTCAACTCTTGAAATTACAGATTATATCAGCTGCAAATAATGACTATTTTATTCTTCTTTTCTGATTAAGGATGTCTTTCCGTTCCATATTGTATCTGATTGCTGTAGCTTGTACTCTGCTAAGTAAGAGTGATGAAAGTTCTGCCTATCTTAATTCTGATCTTAGTTAGCATAAAAGCTCTCAGTCTCTCACCATTGAGTATGTTAGCTGTGGGTTTGTTTCAGATGAACTTTATGTGTTGTGGTATATTCTTTTGATGTCAAATTCATCAAGGAACTTATATTTTCATAAACAAAATGGAACTTAACTGCCTGGTAGCATTGGGGAACTTATGTTCTCATAAATATAAATACTACAAAACCTGTAAAAAATCTCACTAAAACAATGAAAACTTCCAAAAAACAAGTGTCAGAGCTTTGTGAATGCAGAAGAATTTTTTTTCCTTTGTAAACTTTTCATTCAGATGCTGTTGAGCAGAGCCTAATGAAAATGCTAAGTTTGAGCAAGTTGGCATAGGCTCTACCACTTATAGTGCAATCATTTTCTCATTAAGTTTCTTATCTGCAAATTGGTTCAGAAGGCACAGGACTTGGCGAGAATGCAGTGAAATAAAACATATATTATTGGTTTTTATAACTAACTTATTTAACTAATTGATTCACCATGAAATTTCAATTACAAAGTTTGTTCATGATTGAATTTAAGCCATACAATGTAGGCACCCTTCACCATGCACATTTCCCTCCAACAATGTCCCCACTTTCCTTCCTACACTTCCAGCTGCCCTCTCCCCTGCTTACCTCAATGGTAGACATTTTTCTTCTCTCTCGCTCACTCTCCCTTTTTTTCCTTTTAGATATTTTGATTTGCAGTATTGTTAACGAAAGGGTATCATGCCTATCACTTTTTTTTATTTCAGTATTCAATTCTTTTTTTTTTTATTTTTATTTTTTTTGGTTTTTTTTGGGCCACACCCGGTGACGCTCAGGGGTTACTCCTGGCTATGCGCTCAGAAGTCGCTCCTGGCTTGGGGGACCATATGGGACGCCGGGGGATCGAACCGCGGTCCGTCTCCTAGGCTAGCGCAGGTAAGGCAGGCACCTTACCTCGAGCGCCACCGCCCGGCCCCTCAGTATTCAATTCTTATTTAGAGTGATCATTTCCAACTGTCATTATCATTGTGGTTCCTTTTCTGACCTAGCTGCACTCCTCCGTTATTTGTGACAAGCTTCCTATCATTGACTAGTCCTCTGACCCTCATCTCTATTGTCTCTGGATATTATTACTATACTTTTTTTTATATCTGACAAATGAGTGCAATAATTTTATGTCTATCTCTCTCTCCCTCTGCCTCATTTTGCTCAACAGAATACTCTACATTTCTATCCATGTATAAGCAAATTTTATAACTTCATTTTATAGTGAAACAATATTTGTATATTGCCACAAAAAATCTCTAACATTATCACCACTTGAACTTTTCTCTTCCTTTCACTTTATAGGCTGACCTCAGTTTTTTTTTTCCTCTCTGATCCTTTCTTGTTAATTAGAATGAACCATTGAAAATGAGTCAAGTAATCATTTTATGGAAAGAAAGCTTTCTTTTCTGTTTATTTAAGGATATGGCTTTGATTTTTGAGCTGGAAAGTGCCCTGGTCTCATGAAATCACACTAGGACTATTATTCATGACCTTCTTTAACAATTATGAGTGAACATTATATATTCATTATGCATCTGTTTACATTTGTTCACTCTAGATTTCTTCAAAAAATAGTTGTGTCATCTGTGGTTTACAATAAGAGAGATTGCCAAATACAAAGGAGTTGTTTTTTTTTTTGTTCTAGTTACTGATTTTACTGGCAAACAATGTAGCCTCTTCACCACCATCCTATTGATTGCATGGCATTTTCAGATCAAACTTAATGTTTTTGAAATGCTGATTGAAACACATGGTTCTAGAGAGATCCTTATAGAATCCTAAAACTCATAATTTAAGAGGAAAACTAGTCTACATGGCTGCCTCCACCAATGTCTTGCATTTATAAGAAAGATACTGGAAAGTCTTACTTTTATGAATTAGGAAGCTGTAAAATAAATCCCCAAGTTGTGAAATCACCCCATACACCATATTTCCAACCCCAGATGGATGGGTCAAAAGAAGGGTAGCTGCAAAGAATTAATAAAACAAGACAATTAAGAGAGAATCATGGAGTTTGGTCGGCTTCTCGCCTCATGCTCTCTCTGTGCTCCAAGCCAAACTGCCCTTTCTTTATTAGGGAGGGCCGAATGAGATTTAGGTGGACTTTTACAAATCAAAGGGATAGTTGAAAAGGAAGAGGAATATGGGGGAATGCTTTTGTTTAGATAAAGGTAGGGTGTGACCTAATATGAAGTCATTTTCATTTTAACCTTAAAATCAAATTCTAAGATAAACTGTTAAAAACAACTGAATAATACTGGAGAGATTGTACTGGGATTAAGATACTTGCTTTGCCTTGCATGTGGCCAACTCTGGTTTAATTCCTGGCTTCTCATATGGTCCACCAAAAGTGACTCCTGAGCTTAGAGACAAGAGTAAGCCCTGAGTACTGATGGGTGTGATGCCCCAAAGCTGTAGATAATACTGATAAATAACAGAAAAGGTTTTCTTAACTTCAAAAAAACCTTGCAGAGCTAGGAATTATGTGATTCAAGAGTGAAGCTTCCTTGTCAATAGTCTTCTGGAATTTAAATACCAGGAAGCCTTCTTGAGTTTGAACATAAGAAGACCTAATTTAGTAGCTTATTGTGTCTGTTGACATTGTCATGGTGGATTTCCTGCCTCCTCTGGGTAATCAGTTTTAATTTGTGGGCTTGTTATCTGTGGGATTCTGTGGAGTCTGGTGAAGAGCAGTTCTCCATAGTAAGATCTTATGTTTTATGCTACTTTAGACTAGTTGTGTTCATCCTTTTCCTGAGGATTCCTAGACTCAGTGATAGTGATTTGACTTTCAAACCTAAATGAAAGCCAGAATGATGAATGCTCAAAAAAGCTTCTTTGACTTGTAGTTCACTCTGAGATAAGGTACTTATCCTTGTGTGAATGGACAACTTTGCTTCTGCCTTATTCTTCAATATAGCTCTGTGAAAATTTCAGCTTTACGTGGATATTTCAATTCTTAGTCCATCTCACAATGGGGTTCCAGAAAAAAAACATCAGCCTCTCTGGTAATTAAAATCCAAATTCTTGGGCAGAGAGATAGCACAGCGGTAGGGCATTTGCCTTGCATGCAGAAGGAGGGTGGTTGGAATCCCAGCATCCCATATGGTTCCTGAGCCTGCAGGGGGCTATTTCTGAGCCTAGAGCCAGGAGTTGCCCCCTGAGAGCTGCAGGGTGACTCAAAATAAAATCCAAATTTTTGGGTTACCCATGTTTGTTCCCATAGGTTGTTTGAGCACCAGCATACATTGAATTCTCGGGTTTCGCCTTTTTTTTTGGCCTGTGGACATATGTTTCTCACTCTGAGCTCAAGCAAGCTGGTAAATCAGATTTATCATATTTCTTTTTAATATAATTTTTATTTTAATCATAGTGGCTTACATATCGTTCACAGTAATATTTTAGGTACATATTAACATTGAATCGGGAATTCCCATCACTGAATTGTTCTCTCTCCACCTTCTTTCCCATCCTGCCTCCCATATCCTCCACCCTCAACCCCAGGACTCCTCAGATTTATCTTATTTCATTGAACATTTCTAGATATTTCATACAAGGAGCTTTTTCAGGCTTTCAGTTTTAATTATTGGAAATTAAAGTTTGAAAATTTGAATTTAGGTAGCAATGCTGCTAATAGATTCTCTCTAGATCTCTCTGCGTAATTCCTCTCTGAGTTTCAGTTTTCTCTTTAAAGGAAGATGAGGACATCTAACAGGGGATTCCATCTTCTAAAAAATTTCTGTAAAGCATTATATAAGAAAGAAAGTTCATATTGTAAAAAATAAACTATAGCACATGCTGTTGGAGTCCAGCCTAGATCATTCTTTGGGTGAAGCCCCTCCTCCTCCAACCCCTCTAAATATAGACATCTAAGGTACACAGCAGCTCCCTTTCTAGAGCATCCTAATTCTTAGTGTCTAATTCTACAAAACTCAGTCTGACATGAGTAGAATGCCCTTTAAACAAGTCATAGTTGCTTAATGGTAGGAACACATAATAGTTTTTAAAAATTGAGATAGAATTTCATAAACCAGTACATCACAGGTTACAAAAATTCACAAGTTACATTTTGAAACAGGGACAGTAAGTCACTGATTGTGTTTTCAAATAATCTGATTGCTTTCTTAATTCTTCATGTGAAGAATTATACTATGAAAGTATAATTTAGTTGAGAGGTTCATTAGAACTTGGCATTCATGGATCTGGGCACAAATCTATGGATAAGAAAGGTAATCTGGACCATTCCAACTCAAAAGGAAGTACCACACAACTAAAGAGATGTGTGTGGACCAAGGCCTGGTGTGAGACTCTAATGATAATCAGAATATTCTTGAACTAAAGGGTAATCACCGGTGAGCACATGTGCAAGCACCAAGATTAGAGTGTGTGGCTCCTGGCAAGCAACATGGCCAAGTGTGTAAGAATTGCAACAACATGCGTGATTTTTCTGGTGACCATCACAACCATGCACGTGTAAGCACTGGTTATAACAACAACAAAACGAAAGGAAATAAATAAAATGAATTTTAAAATAAAAACAATTATAGATTAAAAGCTTTGAAGATTATTTTAGAGGCCAGAGTAATAGAATATGGGGGTAGGGTGTGTGCCTTCCATGTGGCCAACCCCAGTTTGAGTCAAGGCATCTCATCTGGTCCCCAAGCATTACAAAGAGTGAACCTCTGTTAGGAGTAACCCATGAGCATCACTGACTGTGGCCCCCAAAACAAAAAAAATTAAAGATATAAATTTGGGCCAGAGTGATAGAACAGTGTATTTGCCTTCCATGTAGCCAACCAGGGATGGACCCAGGTTCGATCCCCAGTATCCCAAATGGTCCCCGAACTTGCCAGGAGCGATTTCTGAGCACAGAGGCAGGAGTAACCCCTGAGCATCGCCGGGTGTGTCCCCCCAAATAATACATCTATAACTTTTATCCCTCTGCTATCTATACATTATGGAATATTTTACATACCACCCTGGTTGCTGTATACCATAGCTAGATTTATAAGGGCTAAGTTTACATAATGAAGCTGTGTGTTGAGTGTTGAGGCGAGAGAGAAATGCTAATGTGTTGCCCCAGATTCTGTGTTTTGGAAGCAAAGAAATCCAAAGTAATCAAGGTATGTTTGAGGACTGAATATGTCCCTTTTACCCGAATTAGCAAGAATAATTTTAGGACTGAAAATGTGAAAAGGAGCTCAGCACTTAGAGTAGAACTGTGGATCCAGAAGGCAATTGTTTCACACCTCTAATAGGGCAGATTGGGATTCAGCATCTCTGACCTTTATTTGTCTCATCTATTGCCTAGTAATAAATATTGTAGGGATTCCATACTGTCTTCCATTACCTGCTGCAAGGTTCTTGGGAAATAGCTGTTCTTTTTTTTTTATTACTGATGATTGTGATAAGAAAAATTCCACCCTCATCCTGTGTCTTCTCTGTCTTCAGGATAAGCAGTATTATGTAGCCTGGACTCTGGTTCTCAAACTCTGCACACGTTTAATGTTGCAATTGTTAAATTTCCGAATCGAGGATTGCCTAGTAATTTCCAGATTCACGCCTAAGAATAGTCCTCCCTCCGATCCTTTCCCTGCTGTCTGTTTCTGCTTGCCCTCTGTGTGGTATCAAATAGAAAGTAGGTCCTAATCCATAATTCTTATCCATGACTGTTATGTGTAAGGAGATAGTTTTCCTTTGCCACAGATTGATGATAATCTGTGTTCAAGTCCGAAGTCATCTCTAATAAAATTTAGAAATAATCTATCATTGATCTGATTGATTTTTCTATTATTTTTATTTATCCAGTTTCACTATTGACACCATAATATAAGCCATATTTTTCTTTACCGAGTTGCTCTAGTTTTCTAACTATATTTTTATTTTAACTATATTTAGTCAGATTCTCTGACAGACTTTCTCTATTCTCCATTCATATTTCTATGGAAATAAAGTAAATGTCTCTTTTCACCCCCTTATACCTTTCTCACCCTGCCTACCATCTCTGACATTCTATGATTCCTGAATTCTTTCAGCCTGGCACAGTAAGATTGCTGTGGCCAACCTCACCTATTTTTATATCATTCTTCATTTTGAAGTACTGACTCTCACCACACTGACCTTGACTTTGTCCTGCTTAGCCCTGCCACATTGCACATGTTGTCTTCACTGACCTCTCTTTGCATCACTGAACCCTACTTGTCCATCAGATTTCAAAACGACTTCTCCCAATCCATGTTGAAAGTTCCTCACTCTTTTCTACCCAATTTGATGATATGCCATGAAGCCAGAGATGTGTGCTTTGGGTCTGTCTTCATGATATCATAGGTTTTTCAGGGACCTGACACATAAGACTCAACCAATGCTTGTTGGATAAATACTTTGATGAAGGGCAAGAGACAGAGTAGCTGAGTGATAGAATGGCTGACCTACTCTTGGCCACTCCTCTTATATCTCAAGAGGTGTCTTCTGTAACCCGGAGCCTTTCACATATTAGAAGAGATCAGATGGATTGACTGATCCCAAGCTTTTCAAGTGATCGTGCCCCAGTCTTGGTGATAGAGGCACCTTCTTTTCACATTTATGAGACATTTAGGTGCCTTTACGCACTTTCTCTAGATCCCTAAATGACAATCCCTAAATGTTTATACACCATTAGCCAGATATCCCTCAAGTACTTCCAGTTCTGGAGGTAGAGGTTATGTATGGGCTTCCACCCCTCACTCTGGAACAGTGCCTCCCATTCCCCTGTGGTGAATGATGGTAACAGCATCTCATGGGCAATTGACTTGGTCCTGTTTTTAAGGAGGCCTCTTTATTTTTTCCTTTTTTTTAAATTAATGTCTTTATTTATACAATTTGATTATAAACATGATTGTAGTTGGGTTTCAATCATATAAGGAATACCCCTCTTCACCAGTGCAACATTCCCATCACCAATGTCCCAAATCTCCCACCTCCTTACCCCTCTGTATTTGAGACAGGCTTTCTACTTCCCTCATTTATTCACATTGTTATGTTAGTTGTCAGTGTAGTTATTTCTCTAACTGCACTCACCACTCCTTGTGCTGAGCTGCCTATTGTGAGCTGGACCTTTCAGCACTCTTCTCTATTCTCTCTGAGAATTATTACAAAAATGTCTTTTATTTTTCTTAAAACCCATAGATGAGTGATACTATTCTGTGTCTATCTCTCTCCCTCTGACTTATTTACTCAGCATAATAGATTCCGTGTACATCCATGTATAGAAAAATTTCATGACTTCATCTCTCCTGACAGCTGCATAATATTCCATTGTATATATACACCACAGTTTTTTTAGCCATTCATCTGTGAAGGGCATCTTGGTTGTTTCCAGAGTCTGGCTATTGTAAATAGTACTGCAATGAATATTGGTGTGAGGAATGGGTTTTTGTATTGTATTTTTGTGTTCCTAGGGTATATGTGTTCCTAGGTGTGGTATAACTGGATCATATGGGAGTTCAATTTCCAGTGGGGGTGATCAGAAAAATCACCCTGAAGTGCCGATATTTGGGAAAATTAAATGGATGGAAGTTTGGGGAAACATTGCATAAGGTCATGTCAAAGTTAAAATTTCACCACTTGTTTTCAAGGCATTGATCTTTAAAGATATATGTTAAAGACGCTTACCTTGAAAGCAACTGGGTTGCATCTCCAGCATCCCATGTGGTCCCCTGAGCCAGCCAGGAGCAATTCTTGAGCAATAGCAGGAGAAATCCCTGAGAATTGCGAAGTATGGCAGCCCCCCATAGAAAAAGATATAGGTGAAAGTCTAATATACTTGAAATGTATGTGATGTCATATTATTTTGAAATCTGAATTTAGGTCGGTAAAACAAATATTTAATAGTACATCTGTGAAGCTGTAATTGATTGCTCTCTTTTTATATATACAAATATATATACACATGAGCCTTAAATAACTATTTTTGAATATTTGTACAATGAAAATAAACTTGAAAATGTGTGAGATTCTAACTTTAACATGTAGTATTTTCCCAGCATGTCTCCCTACTCTGTATGTAGGCCCATGTTTGTCTTCATTATTTTGGAATTTTACTAGATCAGAATTCTTTATCTAAAGGTAAGCAAAAACACATGCCATTTTTAGTATTGCTAAATTATTTTTCCAAAGAATTTTATTTCTTACTGAGCATGTTAAATTATCTTGATTAAAATGTTTATTTAAAACATTGTGTTTTACAAAGTTATTCATAGTTGGGATTTAGACATTTAATGTTTCAGCACCAATCCTATACCACAGTGTCAACCTCTCTCCACCAATGTTTCCAAAATTCATCCTATGTAACCACCCCCTGCCTCAGACTGCTATCATACTAGGACTGTTTTGAGGCTTGGATATTTTTTTGTGTGTGTGGTTTTTGGGTCACACCCGGCAGTGCTCAGGGGTTATTCCTGGCTCCGTGCTCAGAAATTGCTCCTGCCAAGCACAGGGGACCATATGGGACGCTGGGATTCGAACCAATGACCTCCTGCATGAAAGGCAAACGCCTTACCTCCATGCTATCTCTCCAGCCCCGATGCTTGGATATTTAGTTCTATCCTTTCTTAATACCACCAAAGCATGGTACATTTTTTGAAAGATATTCTCTCACATCTAATAGTTATCATGCACCATTTAATATATATTTTTAAAGAATTTATTGTATTGGCTTGGGGTCCACACCTGGTGGTGCTCAGGGGTCACTCCTGGATCTACATTCAGAAATTGCTCATGGCAGGCACAGTGGGTCATATTGGATGCCAGGGAATGAACCCAGAGTCCGTCCCAGGTTGGCTGCATGCAAAGCAAATGCCCTACTGCTGTGCTATCGCTACATCCCCCATCAGGCAATTTATATAAATGTTTTTTATATAAATGTCTTCGGGGGATTCTGTGGAGGACTTATTTCTGCTTCGGTTATGTGGAAAAATGTTCATAATTCATGTTAATTAGGAAAATAGTAAGAAATGAATAATCTTCTTGATTTGATTCCATGTTTAGCCATCTAGCGTCAAATGGAAAAAGCTAGTGATATAGGAAAATTAGCAGAGGTTTTGCTTTTGTTTTGCATGTCAAGGTACACAGAAAAGACATTAGGCTAGGGAAGGGAGGAGAAGGTCTCTGAGGAACTCAGTCTCCTGACAGTGATTCCACTGAAGTGAAAGAAAGTGGTGAGTGTTTTTGGAATAAGTTTTTCCAAAAAAAAAAAAAAAAAGGAGGACATTTCTTTTTAAGGTTATTCCCATTTGGAGAGGAAATTCAATGTTGATGTAATTTTCCAAAGCTCTTCCCAATGTAGGCTTCTATGTTTCATTTTTGAAAACTCCAAATCTTTCTTAAAATCAGCTGATTCTTTAAAATTTTGAACTTGTCTTCCTTAAAAAGCAGTGATCATTCAGGTGACTCTGATGGTGAAGGAAGTTAGAACATGTTTCCCCACTTCAACAATGTTCTTAAATTCTTATAGCAAGAATAGAATACATGTTCTGGAGCTCTTGAATGGGTATCACTGTAGGACTCCAGTGTCAGACTTCAACTCTTGTCCTTTGCCCATTATCTTTGTCGAAGGGTTGGGGTTTATCCAAGGGGGTAGGATGGGGACTCAATGATGCCAGGATGGGCAGTTTTCTTGCTGGCTAACTTGGGGACATCAAAGGAACAAGAGTTCCTCTTGTCAAAGTTTGCAGTGTAATTGCTGCTTCCTTTGAAAGCAAAAGTGCTTTATGGTATGTAATCAGAACCCAGTTTTATTCAGGTTGAATTTTTGTTTGTTTGGGGGCTACACTGAGTAGTACTCAGTGCTTATTTCTGACTCTATTGCAGAGATCACTCCTGGCAGTGCTTGGGACTATTTGAGGTGCCAGAAATTAAAACAAGTGCCTCATCTATTCCACTGTCCTGATTTCCAACCCTTAGACTGGATTTTGATGTGAATCCTAATTTGGTAGAATTTTTGTCCTGATGCTTATCATGAAGCTCAACTTAAGGCATTTACCCCATGATTATATTATTTTCAATATATATTTCAAGCTGATTCTGATTTCCCTTTCTTATTGGCGGTGGGGCAGCAAACCAGGCTCACATTCTTGGTCAGACTGCACCATAAGATAGTCATACTGAGTGACTTAGGGTGGTGCCAGAGAGTCATCAGCTTCACACACTCAGGGCAGCATCTCTACTACTGAGCCTTGCCTGGGTTACCTTGCCCCAAGTTTTTTCCTGAAATGAAAGAAGAAACATGATTCTCTTTCCCAGTGTTTTTTTATTTTCTCCTGTTAATCTCGATGCTTTTAGGGTAGTTCAGGATTGGGGGTTCTGAGAATATAGGGGAGAGAAAAATGGAAAGGATTCTCAAATGAGGGACCATTATCTCCCTGGAAAGTTGTTTTCCAGTAGGTACCTGCCTTGGTTCTAGGGGTGGCAAGCAGGATCCTTCTTGGCTGAAAAATGGATGTGGGTGATTCAAGGATGAGCTGAAAAAAGCAGGTGGTGACATTTTTGGATGTCTTTCCTGGGGATGCAGAGAAACTGCCTCCAGCGTTTTCTGACCTCTTTGGGCTTCACATGAGACTGGAACACTGACAGGGGAAGGCTGATTCTATGGAGCAGCATTTTTCAGTCATTCCTTCTTTCCCTCCTCTCTACTCTGTCCTCCTCTCCTCTCTGCTTTCCACCTTTCCTCTCCATTCCTCCCACCTCCTCTCTGGTTTTCTGTACCCCTTCTCTCATTCCCCCCATACCCACCTTGTTCTTTTTGTTCCTCTCTAATCCTCTAATTCCCCCTGATTTCTTCCCCCCACCATCCTCTCCTCTTTTCTCCTTTCTCTCCCTTCCTCTCTCCTCTTATCCCCTCATATTCTTTCTCTCTCATCTCCCTTTCCTGCCCTCCCCTCTCCTTTGTTACCTGGCCCTGCAAGGCAGGAAGCCGACTATCACTGGAATCCACTCTATGGTATCTTAGTCTTGGATTTCCTGGACTGAACTGTGGTTCTTTGCAAAAGCAGCAGCTTGAATAATGCCCAGCCTTTCACATGCATCTGCCCACTATTCTACTTCCTGCCAGAGCCCAGTGCACACTGGTACCTCTGGAGAGCCCCATTCCCTCATGTTCTACCATTCCAGTGAACTCAGTGCATTCTGAGCTCTCAGGTCTTCATCTGTCTCCAGATTTTCTCTTCACATCCAAAGAGGCTCCATTGAGAAAGAGTTGGGGAGCAGGGACCAGACTAGGGAAAAGGGGAATGCAGATGGGAAGATGAGTCTTACATATCTACAGGTTTGGAAACATCAAAAGTCAGGCTAGTTGGGGCTTATTGAGTGGTTTTAGTAGTTTTAGTAGTTAACTAGCTACCACACTAGACAACAGAGCAACTGGACACTTGTGAGATGCCAAGTGAAGTCTCTGAGGACAACACGGGTACCTATAGGCTCACACTGACCTCCACACAACGTCTCACATCCTTTATCATTTGCTTCCCACTGCTTCTATGGCTGCTACCTCTGTGTTTCCAAAACCATTTGTCCATTTTTGCTTCCCACAGTTGAAAATGCCACCTTTTGGGTGTCTGTTCACTTGGGTTCCTTACCGCAGTTTCTCATGCCCTCCAAAAGTGAATATTGTGTGGAGTATTTTCTTTGTCTCACTCACTGAGTATATACTCAGTCTTGCTCTCTCCCAAACTCCTGGACCATTGAGTCAGCAGCCCCAGGTTGTAAGAGGGACACACGTTGCTTTGTTGCATCCTGCAGTAAAATAAAAAAAAAATATTTTCAAATTTGGGCCAGAATGATAGCATAGTGGTAGGGCGTTTGCCTTGCATGTGGTTGACCCAGGACAGACAGCAATTCAATCCCCTGGTGTCCCATATGGTCCTCCAAACCAGGAGCGGTTTCTGAGTGCAGGGCCAGGAGTAACCCCTGAGCATCACCGGGTGTGGCCCAAAACAAAAAAAAATTAAAAAATGATTTTCAAATTTATGCCCATGACATCTTTTCTTTCTTTACTAAAAAATGTATGTTTTACAAACAAGTTAATGCAGAGTATTATGAGTAAAACATTCCAACAACACACCCTAACCAGAATGTCCTCTTCCCACTTTCACCTTCGCTCCTCTTCCATGATGAGCTTTCTACTGAAAACCAGTTTCTGGCTTTCTCAGTTTCTGTTCCTTTGGACATAATTCTGTGGCATCTTTTCAATGGTGGGCTTGATTGTGTGGCTCAGTAGCAATCGTTTATCTCAGTGTGCACAGGTGTGTGTCCTTACCCCAGCTCTGCTGCTATCAGTTGGTGTCTGAAACAGTATCCTATGCAGAAAACTTGATATTAGGTTATGAAGGTACATTCTCTATTGGAAGACAGGGAGGACACAGAGCATGATTTTGCCACATGTTTTACTGGATTCTCAGAATCTAATTCAGGATGATGCAATTGCATTTAATTAGTAACTAGAAGAGAAAAGTAGGTAGCTAGAAGTAACCTGCACATTAAAACTTTGGAATTCTGACCATAACATTGAACATTATGGCTACTGTTTGGGGTTGAAAGGTTAGAGAAGGCGGATTGAATAGCAATGTATTTTTAGGCTTCTTAGAATTATAACTGCCTTTTGAAATTTTTGGTAAGCTGCCTTGGATCAGGATTAGAATCAAGGCTGTAAATATGCTTTCAAAAGTGTCCTTTCAACACTTCATTATATGGTTTGCTATTGACTTTTGTGGTAATGATGATCTGAATTGATGTAAATAGTATTTAAGTTTGTCTTTTCCTCTGAGTGATATGTTTTATATGTGGAGATTTCCATTTCTGTTACTTAAATAGATCACCACACTAATTTGGGGCATAGTTTCCATGTACCTAATTACTACATGGCTATTATTAGGATAATTATGTGGTAAAATCAACCCTGCTGTTTATGTCTGAACTTTATTGCCCATCTACTAATCCATGTGGGGTCAAAGTAAGTATCAGGTACTTTTGATACTAGCATTTTTGGAAGTGAGTTTGATGTTTCTCTACAACCTCCCAAACTACAATAGTAGGTGCCACTAGAGAGGGAAAGCACTTTTTCAAATAAAAGTCCTCCAAATTCTTATTCCTAGCATGGTGCTTTTCTAGTGAATTTATGCTGGGATTAAACTAATTCCTTTAAACTAGAATCTCTTAGACACATGTGTATGAATGACAAATAATCTGGTAAGCTACAAAATAAAGACTAAAACAATGATGAATATGTATTCTAATAATACAAAATTACCGAGGATTTTTATAAACAAACTGATACTTTCAAGTTGTATGACAGATATATAAGTAAACCAAAAAGAGTAGTTTGTGTGATTGTGTATGAGATATCTATTACCTCAGTAATGCTGTGTAACAAACACCCCCAAAACTCTGGTCGAAAAAGATGTGCATTTAAGTGTTATTGGTCCATGGACAATTTTTCTTATCTTGAGTGGGAGACTTTTCAGATACTTGTGGTCAACAGTGGATCAGCTGATAGGTCTGGTCTGGCAGCACTAGGAATCCTTGACTTAACTCTTCCAAAATATGAACCAAAGTTTGCCATTATAATGCATAAAGAGTATTGAATGTGCAAGGAGAGAATATTTGGGTAGAGCTTGGATTACAATTAATTACATTGATAGCACTATACCATTACTTTTCCTAAGTTCTGTTGGTTAAATCAACAAAAAGACAAGATTAGTTTTAAAGGTAGGTGGGCAAAAGGACTTTATTTCTCATTACCATATAGCAAAAATATGTCTATTGGTATGAGATTGATATTATATATAAGGGGAGAGTTTGGATCCTGCCTGGAAGTACTTAGTAGACTTGTTCTCAGAAGTGACTCCTGGTAATGCTCAGGGTGGTGCCAGGAATTGAATTGAGGTCTGCTTCAATCAAGGCACGTTCCTTGATCCCTTGCCATCATATTATAATTATAATCAATATTGTTCAGGTCACTTCTGTTGCTCAAAATAGCCCATAAAATAGTGGCCTTAAAAAGTATGTTATTTTGCCCATGGTGTTGTGTTTTAGGCATTTAGAGGGCTTAACTTGGTATTCTCATTTGGGAGGTTTTCGGGCTGGGTCTGCAGTCATTAAAGGCTCAGTGGGAGAACCCAGATGGTTATTTACATGACTATTAGCTTACCATGGCTTTTCTAAAAGTTCCTTGGTCATACTTGCCTCATAACAGTTGATTGTTTCCCTCAGGGTAAGCAACCTAAGTGAGGAGGAGCTAAATGGCCTTATTGGATATAGTCCACGTGTCTTCACTTCCACATGTCTTCACTTCCAGTTCCTTCATTTAGTAACAATAAACCACTAACGGCAACCCAAATTCAAGGGAATGTGAAGCAGATGATACCTCTTGGTGAAAAAGTATTGGAAAATGTTCAGACATGTTAAAAATTCTGCAAATTTCACAGTTATTATGGGGGATAGGCCAATTTGCTCCTAGTGATGATCTTTACATCTTGCAGTATTCTCTTTAAGTAGTGCACTCATAAAGTACATTCTCAAATGTTTTTCCTGTTTTATGTAGTTTTTAATATTATAAACAACTCCAGAAGAGGATCACTTTTAATTTCACTTCCACTTTTCAGTGACCTTTGAGACAATGCTTTCTATATAGTTTTAATGTAGAAATTCATGCTCTGTTTTTTCCAAGTCATTTTATATACCCAAAATACTCATAATTTTAATGACCTAGGAGTATCTTGAGCTAACAGTGTAATCATTGACTAAGTACAATTTGGGTATCTTGATTATTTAGAATTATATCAACCCTCTATGAGTTATATACTGCTGTATATCAAACTATCACAACACTTAGCAGCTGAAAATAAAATAAAGCACCATTTAGCATCTTAGGTAATTTCTAGGGATTAGGTTATTTCTGTGTTAGGAATCCAGAATCTTCATTATAAGTAATCTTCATTAGATCACTCATAGGTTTTGGATTAGGATTTTGCCTGGGGCTGCAGTCTAATCTGAGGGCTACATGGGAACTGGAGTATCTGTTTCCTCTTCATTTTTGTGGCCGCTGGAAAGAGATTTAAGTGTTGGTCACAGAGTTCTCTCTGTGAAATGGATAATGACAGGACAGCTGACCCCAAGTAAATGAGAGGCAGATCTAGACTGAGACTGAGCAAATGTAAGCCCAGATATTTATAGCCTAAATTTAGGAGGATGTAGCTCATGTACCATACTTTCTGTCTGAGTCCATTTGTCACACAACTGATCTACATCTGATGTAAGAGGGACAACATGTGAATGTGGATGCCAAGAGATGGTGACATTTATTGACAGGATCATCTTGGGACTTGGCAATTTGCTGGATAATGGGTAGAAACCCTTTTCTCCAAATAGTTTTTATTAATCAGTGAAAAAAAACATTTACTCTTAGCAAAACCCCTAAAGTAGAATGTCCAGATCAGAGAGATCAATAGTTCGGTGGCATCTTTTTATTATTAATATTTTATTGATATATCCTTGTGTTATAACAGTGTATACTTTTCAAGTGAACATCTTAAAAATTCAACATTAGTATGTAGGACATTAAATTTAGACTGAAAATTTTATCTTATTCTGTGTTTCTAGGGGAGGACAGTGAGGGTGTTTAGACCACAAACGGTGATGCTCTAGGCTTACTCCTGGCTTTGTGCATTAGAGTCACTCCTGGTGATAATTTTGGGACCACAAGAAAATATAGCTGGGATGGCTGTGTGAAAGGCAAATTCCTTAATCCAGGTGTTATTTCTCTGGTCCTTGTCTCTACTCTGTTTTAAATTGTAAGGTGATGCTATAAATAGGTTTACTTTATAAGATATTCTTTATTGTAAACTTATTTCTTCAGTATTTTTAATATGCCATAAAGTACTTCAGAACGTTCTATAAAGTGTGTTGATGATGATGAAGTGTCAGAAAGTGTCCTTAGCTAGGTCACATTTAAGAGGACCAATGAGAAATTGTCACTATTGGGTGCTCTCTGTCTCCCAGAAATTTTTGTAAATGTGATACCTAGTTTTTATAAGTTAGGCCATATTTTCCCCCAATCAAATATAAGTCAGCACTATTAATAGTTCTTTTAACAGAGAGAATTTTAATTGGCAGGAAACGAACAATATGGAATAGAATGTGTCCTTCACCCTTTGTGCTGAGTTATAGTTCTGGTATCTTTCCCTTCTTTGTTTTACAGCCACATAAAGGAGCTATGCTTCAGAGCAGAGCCATGAAAGGGCTGCTCTATGTCAGGTGACTTTTAAAGCCTTTATTACAACTTGTGAACTAATTTACTACATTATAAATGAATACTCATATGCTCTGTGAGTTTAGAATTCCCCCACCCTATTGGCGATAGGTAAAATAAAGCTGTATGTATGTAAAATAAATCTCTTCAGCCTTGCCAGAAAAACATCTGGATTCATTTTCCGATGCACTCTTAATCGTTTCAAAATTAAATAAATTTTATAGCCCCTTCCAGTTTGTGGGTACTTTATAAATTGCTATTACCATGTTAACGGATGGGGTAATAAGGACAGGACACTGGCCATTGATGCTAATGACAAGGTTTGCATTGATAATGAAGTCCTGGTCATAGAGCCAAGAGGAGCACCTGTAAGCAGTGTGTGAGGGCAGCTGACCTTTGCAGGCGGCCATAAGGATTATGCTGTGCAAATAAACCCAGTGGAGCCTGGGTGGTCCCCATCTGCCCCTTTCTGCTCTGAAAGACTTAGAAGTACTGCCAGAGGACCTATAGAAGGTGTTTGATTTAAAAGGTTGAAGAGGAAGCACTCCAGTTATACCTTCTTGTAGGGGCATGTTAGCCAGCCTCGTTTGCAGCTGCATGAAGGAAGAAAGAAAAACTCAACGCTTTTAACAGCATCTTGGAAAAAATAATCATGCCAAGAGGGCTTTGGACCAAGAAATTTTATGGATTTATGACACCCGGTGCCTGAACTTCATCTGTGACTTCAAGGTCACAGTTCTGTAAGCTCTTAACCCTGCAGCTGATCTGGCTGGCTTCTGGCTGCACTTGGGTCCATTCAGTTTGCCGTGGTTGTTTGTAGAGCTCGGAAAAACAAGATGATGATTTGCAGATTTTCAGAGTCTCTTCTGAATGTCACACTCTCCCTTTCTCCCAAGGAATTGCTCCAACATTTACAGCACTTTAAGATCTGAATGACAAATCTCTTTGTCATAACTTTTTTTAGGGGAGGTGGCAGAGGGGTGCCTCACTGATGTGGGCAGACTGGGTCACTAAGTGTTGTTTGCTTCTCGATTAAAAACCATATACATGTGCAGAGGATATACTATACTTAGTAACCCTGAGAAGGATAGCATTGTATATTAGAGTATACATTGTGAAGGACAAAATACCTCTTGAATGTTTGCAATATGAAGCTCACCACAAAGAGTTGTGGTGCAGTTAGGGAAATAACTACACTAACAACTATCATGGCAATCTTAATGAGTGAGAGAAATAGAATGCCTGTCTCAAATACAGGAAGGGTTGTGAAGGAGGGAGGGGGGCATTGGTAGTGGGAATGTTGCACTGGGGAAGGGGGGGTGTTCTGTTTATGACTGAAACTCAACTACAATCATGCTTGTAATCATGGTGTTTAATAAAGATTTTATATATTAAAAAATAAAAACCACAATGTTTAACTAAAAAAGGGGGGGAGCAACATAATTGTTCATCAGAAGCAAGGCATTGACTAAACTGTAACATATTGACAGGGTACTACTACATAGCTACACATAATATGTATTAATATGGGATGGATTCCAAAACTTATCTAGTATAAACAGTGCATTCCATGAGGTACTTATTTTACTTTTCTTTTTATAAAAAGAAGTTGAGAGAGTATGTTCTTTTAGGCTGTAACATTTTCTAGAAAAGCTATACAAAGAGCTAATAGATTGCCTCTAGGGAGGGCATTTAGTAGCTGAAAGACAGAAATGGGAAAGATACAGCCTTTCATGCTCTTTGAGTAAATAAAATTTTAAAAGGACAATATTATCCATAAAATTAAATTAAGTAAATGGAAACAATATTGAAAGAAAGCAATGTTGGAACAAGCCATGCTGATGTAAATAGAGATCTGGTACAAAGTGAACCCCAAACAGGGCAAGGGAGCACGCTCTCTATTCTTTCTCCATCCTTCCCACCATGAAAACTTGTGTTCTAAGTGCTAAGAACCTTGCATGTAGCCAACCTTTAGTCCCAAGTATTTCATACTTAAAAATCACTGTACACACTAAGAACATAATTTTGGACATAAAGAAGAACAAACAGAATCTCCAAAGAATTCAGAAGAAAAAGTTCACTTGGTTCAAGAGAAAATGAGTTTGGGGTTGGGAATCCATAATGAATGTGTCCCAGTAGTTTTTTTTTTTAGCTCTGTGTAGAACCTAGTTTTCAGATTTAGATAGCTGACTATGTGAACTGGAATTGGAGAGTGGGAGAATTTTGTTCTTAACCAGAAACTCAGAGACTTAATTGAAGGCAGGCTGTGTCCTGAACCCAAGTGTCTTTCCATAGACATTTGTCACCTTTTCCCCTGTCTGTTTGCCTAGGACTTTTCATTGAAAAGCAGAACGCACAGGCTTCCTGCCAAAGAGTAAATTTTAATAATCTACAAGAGAAGTTCACTATGGGCACCATCTTCTGTGATGTAGGTGATGACTGTGCCTCCTGAAATAGTCAGCTGAGATCCAAATGGAATGTTTTATGTATGAGTTACAATTCCAAGTACCTGGAAAGAAAAGGGAGCCATTGGCTAGTCAAGTACCATTGGATCCTTATTCATTCCAAATGGTAAATTTCAGCATCACAATCATTATGGAGAGGAGGTGAATGACATCTGATATCACTAAGACCTCTTAGGTAAACTAGGACACCCAGACAGACAAAGTGAATTATACCATTGGGAGATCTTTGTGAACTTTGAAGAGGAGTTTCCAGTCTAGGGGAAGTAGATGGTTAAATTCTAAAATAAATATATGTTTCTGAGGTATTGGGTAAAGATGAAATGTTCCTTGTGACCTCTGGGAGACTTTTTGCACAGTCTAACATGTAAAAGGAGTTAATAGACTTCGATGTAGTCCTCTGTGTGTGCTACTCACTGATTCAGTTCAGGTCTACAAGTTTTCTTGGAGCTGTTGCCACCAAGTACAGAGTAAACATGGGTATGTGAATATGGGTTCAAATGTATTTAGCAATTCATGTTCACATCCATTTACTTATAAGCAGACCAAAACTGAAACTCAATGACTAGGCTAGAATGGGACTTTCAGTAAATTCTGTATTCTATACATTTATTGTATTCACCAACAAATGGAGAGCTACTTCAACCCTATTTTTAGTGTATTACTAAAAATCAAAATGAATGAGTCACTAGACAACATTACGAAGGAGAAACAGACTACACTAGGGCACATAAATTTTCTTGCTGTTATCAGACAGCTAACTCTGGCACTTATCTGTGAGATAGCAAATGAGTCCTTAAAATGAGAATGAATCTTCTGGGTTTAAGGTTAGAGAATAAAATTTTCCTCCAGATCATGACCATCAACAGATGTCTGCATCTGTTTTATACCCTAACTTACCTTGGAGTCCTGATAGCATGAACACTGTTGCTATAAAAGAGTTAACCATGAAGATTATAAATGAATTTACACGTATAGATTCCTGGGCTTCTGCTTGTGGAGATTCTTTTTCAGTTAACAGGGACAAGAGCCCACGAATAGGAGTAGGAATGGTCTTCAAACATGATAAAAGACCAATGCAGTTGTCATATGAACAACTCTTTCAGAAATGATGATCCAGTGTTTTAGGTTTTTTTTTTGTTTGTTTGTTTTCTGGTAAAAGCTATTTCCATTAGACAGAACAGCCAGTAAATATTAAAGTTGGGTTCAACAAACTTCAGCCCATGAACCAGAACTATCCTCCTTTCTGCTTGGGTCAATATAGTTCTACTGAACGCATCCTTGCACATTAGTTTACCTATTGTATATGGATGTGCTTGCTGCAGTGGGAAGGAGTGTTTGAGACCAAGACCACATGCCCCAGAAAAACAACAGCACCCATATTTACAATATGGCCATTTACAAAAAGTGTTGTCAGTCACCGTGATTATGTATGTGACATAAAACCCTTAGTCCTCTGAACAAATAAGACCTTCAGCAGAAGACTTGACTGTTAGCAAATCAGATGTCAGTTTCCATTAGCCAAGGGAATTGAATAGACTAACAATGCAGTAAGTACCAAATGGGGGATGAATGAAAAATGTCATAGATCTTGGAGGAGCTCTTTGGTCTCAGACCACTGAAAGAAATGATTTATTTCATTTACCCTCTTGTGACTTGGGGTCACAAGCCTGGCTCTTCTTTGGGTTTGACTTTCACAGGGTCCCACAAATTTGTTCTTACCTCACTTTTCATTGCAAGTAGACAGGTGCACTAACTAATGTAGAGAAGAGGGTGAAATAGTCTTCACCTTTCCATTGAGAGAGAGAGAAAGAGAGAGCACTGTCACTAATTTTGCTGGTGGGAAATGGATTTCTTGGCTTTAATAATTAAGCTGGCAAAGCAACTTTGGTTCCAACATTTTAATGAGCTAATGTGGGTGGCCGACAAATTGCAGGTTCAGACATAAATGTTTCAGACGTGGGTGGCTGGCTTTTAGCCCCCGGGGCAAATTTTGTGATTGTAAGGAAGTTTTAAGCTTGTAGTCAAGTTCAAAGAGTCTTTGACAAATATTAAGAAAAATGTGAACTACTCCAAGCAGTATTAGAGGCCAGGATTATGTTGTTCATTGAGTCTAATTGGGATGACATTAACATAATTTGAATCCTTATAAATCATGTATTTATGAACACTAAATAAGACCTGTGTATTTTATATACTGGATTATTTTAAGGAAGGAGGGGAAGCAGAAAGAAAAAAGTGTATTTTTTTTCTTTTCCTGACTTCTTGTGCCTGATTGCTAAGGCATTCAGACCTATGTAATATCTTATGTCCATCTCAGTTTTTCATCTATCAGTGGTCCTCAAACTATGGCCCGTGGGCCACATATTGTATTTGTATCTGTTTTGTTTCTTCATTGCAAAATAAGATATATGCAGTGTGCATAAGAATTCGTTCATAAGTTTTGTTTTTACTATAGTCAGACCCTCCAATGGTCTGAGGAACTGGCCCCCTGTTTAAAAAGTTTGAGGACCCCTGATAGGGGAATAAAGAAATATGGACTCTTATGTAACATACAGCCCTTATTTTGGGAAAAATAAGTCTGGGCATGAGAAATAAAAGATTAATATTTTCACTGAATTTTCTCTTGCATATAGAGAGTATGTTTGGAGCAGAATTGGGCTAGGTTCAGTGACTAAACCTCAATTTAAACAAAGGGCAGATTTGCAGAAGAAAGTAATAGATTTCAATTTAGGTTGCCTTTCAGCCTGGAAAATCATCAGACTTCAATGGCTGATCCTGTTAGCAGAGATAATGATGATATGAAGAGCTAGTGTGGTTTAACTGTTTAAGGAGAATGTAAAAATAGCACAGTGGGTTCTTGATTTACCCTCTCCCATTACTCAGCAGAACAGAATATTTGACATAATGTTCATTGTGTAGATATCTTAGGGTCAAATAACTACACAGTCTTGATACCCCATATTTCTTACATTTGCAGAAGTCATCAAGATTTTGACTTGCATTGGACTGGAAAACCTATTGACTCAGAGACATAAGAAAATAAGCATCTCTTCCTTTTGTTTCTCCTATTTATCTATTAATAACTTATGATGAGAGTTACCTTGCTCTCCATTTCTCCTTCCATAAAACTTCACATCTTTCTTTGTTGTTGTTTGTTTGTTTGTTTTGTTTTTCCTCTCTCTCTCTCTCTCTCTCTCTCTCTCTCTCTCTCTCTCTCTCTCTCTCTCTCTCTCTCTCTCTCCCCCCCCTCCCCTTCCCTCCCTCCCTCCCCCCCCCCTCCCAGGAGCTGCCTTTTATTTTGTTCCCAGAATGCTCGTCTGGCCAACCCATTCAGCACTGGATATAAACAAAGCCTTGGCTCTCCCATCCTGCTGTACATGTTTTCTTTCTCCTCTGGTAGTGAACCTCAGACTTTTATCTGGTTTCTTTCTGTGTGCCAAGCATGTGCTCAGTGAATATCATATAGAGTGATTGATATAGTAAACTCCCCTAATCTTTTTCTTTTTTTTAAACCTTAATTTAGAGGCCACAGAGAAAGTGCAGGGATCAAGGTGCACATGCCTTGCATGTAGCTAGCTCCTATTGACTCTCCAGCACTGCATAGTCCTCTGTGAATCTGTGTGCAGCCAGGGAGCCTCCCTAAACCCAACTGGAGTGACCTTGATAATCTCTGCACAGCGGCTCAGAGCAGCACTACTTTCTCGGGCCCTTGCATTAAATCTCAGGCCAGATGGGCAGAGAATTGCAAAGAGGTGCCTCTAGACCTCCCGAGAACTGGTTGGGAGACCCTACAGATACAAATAAATAAATAAAATATTTACTTAAAAGTCATCTCAAACTCAAAAATGCTGCAAGTATGAAACATGTAATTACCATGCACTATTCAAGTTTCTCCAAAATTCATAGTTAAACAGACTTGCTTTATTTTTGTTTTCTTTGAGTATGTATCCATGTATGTATATATATATATACACATATTTTTCTATATTTTAAATTTAATTTGAGAGATGGTTATAGACAATTTCCCATAGTCCTTTTAAAACCCTATAGGGTTTTTCTTTTCTTCTTGTTTTTTCTTTTTGGGGCTACACCTAGCAGTGCTCAGGGCTTACTGCTGGTGCTGCACTGAAAGGTCACTCTTGTAGGGCCTCAGGTGACCATATGGGATGCCTGGCATTGAATATGGGTCAGCCATGTGCAAGTCTTACTGACTGTGTTATTTCTCTTCCCCATAAACCTTAAGTTGTTTTTCATGTAAAATAACATTCTTTCATCACAACCAGGAGATTTAACAGATTATTATTCTACTGTTTAATACTCAGATCCTATTTATCTCTCTCTCTTTTTTTTTTTTTAATTTAGTTTTTGGGTCACACCCGGCAGCGCTCAGAGGTTACTCCTGGCTCTCCGCTCAAAACTCGCTCCCAGAAATTTGGGACATTGGTAATGGGAATGTTGCACTGGTGAAGTGGGGTGTTCTTTACATGACTGAAACCCAACCATAATCATGTTTGTAATCAAAGTGTTTAAATAAAAATATTAAAAAGAAAAAAAGAAAAGTCATATACCTCAAAAAATAATCTATTAAGGGAGATTTGAACTTAAAAAGAAAATTGCTCCCAGCAGGCTCAGGGGACCATATGGGATGTCGGGATTAGAACTACCACCCTTCTGCATGCAAGGCAAACACCCTACCTCCGTGCTATCTCTCCAGCCCCTGAGACCCTATTTAAAGTTTGTCAGTTGTCCCTATAAGAGACCATAAAATAATAATGTCCTCTCTATAAAAAGACTCAAGACAGGATCACAGACTACAGTTGCTTGTCATGTCTATTTTCTTTTTGGAACTTTTTTTTTTCTTTTTCTTTTTTGTTTTTGGGCCACACCCGGCGATGCTCAGGGGATACTCCTGACTGTCTGCTCAGAAATAGCTCCTGGCAGGCACGGGGGACCATATGGGACACCGGGATTCGAACCAATCACCTTTGGTCCTGGATCAGCTGCTTGCAAGGCAAACGCCGCTGTGCTATCTCTCCGCCTGAATTCTGTATGTTTCAAGAGTTCATACCATGTCTATCACTAAAAATCAATTATTACAAGAGGGATTCAGTTGTTACATATTATCATAATACACTGATTTTCTACAGTCTCATTCTACCTTTATTTTTTTTCATAACAGCCATAACATAGAAATGTATATACTTAAACAGTTATGCTGTATATATTTATTTCAATATGTCTAGATGACGTTTTTAGGTGATTCAGTGGATAATAATCCACTATTAGTTTGATGTCCAGTTTCCCAGATGTGGTCA
Organism: Suncus etruscus; assembly: GCF_024139225.1. Taxonomy (NCBI): domain Eukaryota; kingdom Metazoa; phylum Chordata; class Mammalia; order Eulipotyphla; family Soricidae; genus Suncus; species Suncus etruscus. Next base: position 18,307,429 of record NC_064862.1, read on the forward strand.
CTCTGGGCTCTGTTAATGTGGGTTTTGTTTGCATTATTCTTAGAATTTGTTCTTATTTTACACTCCAACAGTATGTATCAGATTTATACTTGACATGCCCTGGAATAGTAGAGAGTGGTACTTAATAAATCCAGATCTGGATATTATGTATGCATGTTGGTATTGTAGTCATATTATTCTATATCCTCTCAGGGAAAATAGTTAGAAATTATGCCTGTGCATGCACATAAAGTACACATGAACAAATGCACACACACAAACATACAAATTTCTACTGATTTTTTCTCTGTCTAGGAAAACTTAGGCCTCATTGCTACTCCAATACCAATATAATGCCCTGAGTTTATTCTGATCTTCTCTGTTTCCTCTATAACTGTCTGATAAAAAAACATATCTTTGTTCTTTTTCTGTTCCCTTTTTTGCTCAATGCAATGAGTAACCAATTCTCACAATATGCACTGCTTCCTTCTCTCTAGTCCCACAAGTTTTTATGTTATATGAGGAAAAAAAAATACACAATAGTCCTTACTTGACAAGATTCGTAAAACATAAAGGTTTTCTATTTTCTTCCTGAGCCTATTTGTTAGAGATTTGTCTTATCCTGTTATCTTAATTTCCTATTCATCTCCCAGTTGATAGCACAAAAAGGAAATTGGTCTTAAAAATTGTAGGTTGTTCTATGCCTTAACTTTGGAAGACAGGAAAAAAAGATTTTGAAAGACTTGTCTCCTAAATTCAAAATCTTTTTAAATTTAGTGTTTCAATGACCATCATTCTCTGATATCCTCTCTCCTCTACTCAGAGATGGGAATGAAAAGGATTTTTCAGATTTTTAGGCTCATAATGGTATGATAGCATCAAAATAAAGGAATATAATGTTCCAGCCTTTATCTCCCCAAAATGATCCATTATGAGGCAGCTACAATGGAATAGAAACATCTTTGAGAAACTCTTGTGTTTACTTAAGAAATGTCTGTAACATAGTGGGGGAAGGAGACAATAATAAATGCACAAAAAAGAAAGAATAATGGTTTTCTTTTAGATGCATTATCCCATTACCTTAAAGAATTGACATTGTTTACTATAGTAGGAAATTTTCTAGCATGAAAGAGTTCCTTCTGAAAAAAGATTGGTTAGAAGTTTTGCCAATCTTTTAAATAATGCATGCAGGATCCACTTTGGTTTTACCATAGGAATTCTTGAAGTGCTCACAAATTACCCAAGTGCTTACCACCAGAGTTCACACTGTAGAATCCATGCCTGGAGGCAACAAATCACCATTATTCTTTGGATCTGTAGTTACCACCTGTAGTGTTAAATAATTAAGGATGGTGCTGGATGGCGATGGATAGAGGCCTTTGTCCTTAGGCCCCGGCCTGTGGCTTCATCCCCCTTGAACCGGCGGGCCTGGGGTCCAGGAAAGTGACGGGTATTGAACTCACTCACAGGCAGGCATCAGAAAGCATCAACTTTATTCATGCCCTATTCACCACATGTGTGTGACCTCTCTCATAACCTTTCAAGCACTCAGCCATTCTTAGCTAGCCCTGCCTCTTAACTCCTTTCAGCCATTCTCCTTTGACCTCCATGCTGGTCAAAGACCAAAAGAGGCAAAGCCCGCCAAAGGCCAAAAGGGCCAAGACCCTAATCCCCTGGGTCAAAGGCTTTATATAACCTTCCAAGACCACTCCCCGGAATGGGAGGGGTCTTGCAGGTAAGGTTACACCTAATATCCAGTTCCCAAGACCCCTCCCAGAAAAGGGCGGGTCTCAGGTAGGTACACCTAAATCCAGGGTGGAGTTACAACCACCTGCCCCTAAACTTTGTGTTCTAGACTGCTAGACCCAGAATCAGAGCCTGGTCCAGCATCCACTAGGGACAATCTTCCACTACTAAAGTCATTCCATAAAGTTTGGAAGAAGTTGCATTCTTTAAGTGTACAGGCACTTATACTAGGCTTGCTAAAGGGATTAGCAAGTTTCATGGAAATGTGGCGTAACAAGAAATACAATGAACCTCTAGTAACTGGCTCAAAGAAAGGAAGACAGTCATCTCATGACAAAGAATTCAAATAATTATTTAAAAGATGCTCAGATGGGGCTGGCGTGGTGGTGCCAGAGGTAAGGTGTCTGTCTTGCCAGCTCTAGCCTAGGATGGATCTTGGTTCAATCCCCCAGCGTCCCATATGGTCCCCCAAGCCAGGAGCGACTTATGAACGCAAAGCCAGGAGTAACCCCTTAGCGCCATCGGGTGTGCCCCCCCCCAAAAAAAAAAGATGATCAGAGAGTCAGCAATTGTTTTTTAAAAAGAAATATTTAAAAGGATCAAAACAGGGCAGGAGAGATTGTACAGGCATAAGACATTTGATTCATGCTTCTGATCCCAGTATGATCCCTGTCACCACATCTGATCCTTGAGTAATCCCTAGAGTGGTCCCTGAGCAGAACCAAGAGTAAGCCCTGAGCACATCTTGGGATGTTCCAAGCCCTTTACAACAGATAATGAATAAAACAAACCAAATTTGGAGTTGAATAATAGAATAGAATAAAGAAGCCAATAGAGCTATTTAAAATAAATTGGATCAAGTAGAAGAACCAGTGAACTTGAAGACAAAACAAATAAATTTATCAAATTTATGGGAACTAAAAGAAATAAAAAGGAAAGCCAATAAGAAAGCTTAAGAATTGCTTGGGGGAACTTTAAGAAAAACCATCTAAGTATCATTGAAACCCTAAAAAATAAAGAGGGGAAACAAAAAAAAGTTTTTTTTCTTTAAAAAAGTTTGAAGAGCTTATTTAAAAATTTTCAAAATCTTGGAAGATTTGGGGACATTCAAACTTATGAAACCTATATGTGAGGCCCAAATTTTATTTCATGTTATTATTTTTTAATTATCTTTATTTAAACACCGTGATTACAAATATGATTGTAGTTGTATGATTATAGTCATGTAAAGAGCAGCCCCCTTCACCAGTGCAAGATTACCACCACCAATTTTCCAGATCTCCCTCCTCCCCACCCCATCCACACCTGTACTCGAAACAGGCTTTCTACTTCCCTCATTCATTCACATTGTTATGATAGTTTTCAGTGTAGTTGTTGCTCTAACTGCACTCATCACTTTATGTGGTGAGCTTCATGTCATGAGCTACATGGGTGAATAGGGGAGGTCATGTTATTATTTTTATTTGTTTTGGGGGCTACTCAGGCTGTGCTCAGTATTTACTACTGGCAGGAATCAGAAGACCATAAGTAGCTTCATGAATTGAACCTGGATTGTCTGCATGCAAATGAGAGCTGAGCAAGTTTTAAAAACTCCTGACTTATTTTGCTGAATTAATGCTGAAAGGAGTTTTTTCAAGCAGACACAAAGGATGCTAATTACTGGGGCCAGCGAGGTGGTGCTAGAGGTGAGGTGTCTGCCTTGCAAGCGCTAGCCAAGGAAGGACAGCGATTTGATCCCCTGGTGTCCTATATGGTCCCCCCAAGCCAGGGGCGATTTCTGAGCGCATAGCCAGGAGTAGCCTCTGAGCATCAAACCGGTGTGGCCTGAAAACAAACAAACAAACAAAAAACAAAGGATGCTAATTACTAACAGGAAAATACACAGCACGCTGGTAAAAATAAGGTATGTAACCAGATTCAAAATACTTTAATAGTGTTTACGGTTAATCCCTCAATACTAATATTAAATGTAAATTAGCTTATTTGAAAAAGTTGTTTAAAATTCCAGTTGCTTCAGTATCCGTTAATGGTAACTAATATAAAAATGTAAATTATGGGGCTAGAGTGGTGGTGCAATGGTAGGGCATTCACCTTGTGCGTGACTAACCTAGGACTAACTTAGGACTGACTGCAGTTTGATCCCCCAGCATCCCATATGGTCCCGCAAGCCAGGAGCAATTTCTGAGCACATAGCCAAGAGTAGCCCCTGAGTGTCACCGGGTGTGGCCCCAAAACCAAAAACAAACAAAAAAGCAAATTATGACAAAATCATAAAATGTTGGGGAGATGGTATAAAAACGTATAATTTTTGTATATGATGAAAGACTTATAATCATTCTAGAATAAACCTGTCCTACATGTTGAAATGTAGAAAAATCAACAGGTTGAAATCTGTTGAAATGTCTATTTCAACCTTAGGGTAGCGACTAAATAAAATTGCATAGCAGGTATGTACAGGATAAGAAAAGGGTATGAAAATATACCACAATAGAAAATAATTGCTTTATACTGGGGCCAGAGCAGTGGCACAGTGGTAGGGCATTTGCCTTGCAGATGGCTGATCTAGGATGGACCCCAGCTTGATCCCCTGGCATCTGATATGGTCCCCCAAGCCAGCAGTATTCCCTGAGCATCACTGGGTGTGGCCCAAAAGTCAAAAAAAATAATTACTTTGTAAAAGAAAATAATAAAATAAAGGAACTACCAAATAACTAATAAAATAATAATAAAAATAATAAAAAGGTATAGATAAACTGAAGTGAAAAAATTAAGATCCAATTTTCTGCTGTTTATAAAAGACATATTTCAGTGTTGATGATACACAGAGTGAAAGTGTGGGGAAATACTCCACACAAATAGAAATAAAATGAGAAGACTAAATGTGTCTTGACTTCTACCATACAAAATAGATTCAGAATAAATGAAAGTAAAAAACTTGGACAAATATGACTTCTGGTGTTGATGTAACACATCTGTTTTATTTGTTTTTATTTCTGTAGTTTTTTTTTAATTTGTTTTTGAACTGCACCCAGTGGTGCTCAGGGGTTACTGTTGACTTCCACTCAGGAATCACTACTGGTAGGTTTAGGAGAACCATATGAGATGTTGGGAATTGAACCCAGGTCAGCTTTCTACAAGGCAAGCATCCTACTCACTGTACTTTCTCATTATTTCTTTTTACTACTTAGTTTGTAAGCAATTTTTCTATTACATAGATATTTCAAAAAGGCATTCATGTTAGAATTAAAGGAAATAAGTCCAAGGAAAACTGATGAATCCAAGAAGAGAACAGAAAGAAACTAAATATCAGGAAGGGGTAAGAATAGTGGTTCATAAATACTAGGAAATTTAAAGAGGTTCCTAGTGATCTGATTGTTTTTCTGCTACATCAAACCTATAATGGTTTTGTCAAAACCATCTGCATTCACTTCGCTTCATGAAGCTTCAATCATTTTTCTGAGCTTCAAATTCAAGTTTTGTTGATGCTGTTTGCTCAGAGGTCTAGAGAAGTTAGATTTTAGGGATTGAATTGCAAGAATGTTTTGGATAAATCTGACTATCTAGTTCTGAAATGAAAGTAAATTAGATGAGGTCTGTGGCCCAGCCTCTGGGTGATTGTGCAATCAGATAGAGTAAAAGGCAATTTCTCAACGTCCTAATCAACACATTCCAAACCAACTTACTAAATTTGATCAGTAAAACAAACCTTCTTTGCAGGCTTATTTATATTGTACGATAAAAGCAAATGGCTATGTATGAAGTGCTTTGGCAAAGAGTTTAATAGTTGGGGAGATTTTAAAACATCTACTCACTATCACACTGATATTCTGCAGGGGCCTTGGACATCTAAGGGTAAAACTTGTTTCTTTTTCACTACCTCTGAATTAATTTGATGGGGATGATAGTAAATTTTTTATTAGAATCTGGTTCCTTGGCTACTTGGACCACTTATATCTTTGCAATAAGATATCCAGTGCAGCATCCATTTGGCTTTATATATATTTTTTTCACTTGGGGCTTCCCCAAAGATACTGGAAGTAGTTGAGAGATCATATGGTGACAGGAATTGAACTCAAGGCTCTGTGCATGCCTGACAAAGTCTTTTAATCTGTCCTCCTAATCCCAGAATTAGCTTTCTAAATGTTGTTTGTTTATTTTGGGCCACACCCAGAGCCACTCAGGGTTTACTCTGACTCTGGACTCAGAAATTACTCATGGCAGGCTCCGGGGATCATATGGGATGCCAGGGATTGAACCTGGGTCGGGTATATGCAAGATAAATGCCCTCCCAGTTGTGCAATTACTCCAGCCCACCCTTGTAAATTTAAAAGGCAGCAATGAAGAGACTAAAATTAGGAAGAATAGGGTTGGCAGGTTGATCTGCCATGGCCCTCTTCCCAATGATAGCTAGTATAGTAGGAGTCTGATGTGATTTTATGGGGCAGTCTGTTTGGAAAGAGTTGATTTTTGTTTCTGGTATGGCAAATAGGGGTCACAGCACCCCCTATTGGATAATCAGAACTTCTTAGAGCTCATAAGGCATTTTCCAGTGAGTCCTAGGAAAGTATTCTGGGAGGTATGATATGGGGCTATCCATCTTTCCCATTGACCTGCTAGTATCCAGATAGACTTGACACCATGAGGGAAGGAAGGAGAATGACATTGCCATGAGCTCAGCAAGACTGATTTTAAGCAGCTCCTATGCCTAGGTAAGAGGAGTTTGTAGGCTATCAAAAATGCAAAGAAGAACCAGTTTCTCGAAGTTTCTCCTTTTAAAGAAGATTTTTATAGTTAGTGAAGCATCAGAACAATACACAGCAGAAAGAGTTCATATGGATTTCTGTAATGGTGAAATATTTCATTAGGGTAATAAATAAAGTATAGTTCTGAATAGTTTGTTATGGGGATAATGTAGGTAGAGGCAGATGCAACTCTTAAGTGGGGCTCCCAATAGCTACCAAGCCCATTGTGATATCCTGAAATATAAGTAAGCCAGGATTGAAACTCATGGATCATAGGAAAAAGCTTGGATTTTAAATAAGTGAGTTTTGTCAGTCTTTTTTGAAAATCATGATTTGTAAATGGATCGTCTGCACAGATTGTGGCGGTGTGCATTTGTGGTTACTGGCTTTTTATTTTTACAATTTCACTCTTTCTTGAACAGCCTGTCTCCAAGGTGCCAAACTTCATGGGTCGTTACAGTTCTCTCTGAACTTGTTGACTTAAGTTTCTTAAATTAACTTAATCACGGACTTAACCTTCAACTTTATTTTTCTATATTAGTTTTCTATGGTGCTATGACAAATAGCATCCAGCTCAGTAACTGTAACACCCAAATTTATTCTTTTATAATTCAGAAGGTCAGAAGTCCAGTTCTGGAGGTCAGAGGTCACAGTGGACTAAATTAAGGGACTAGCAAGACCGTGTACCTCTCTGGAAATTCTAGGGGGAGAACCTGTTTCCTTGCCTTTCCTGTCTGCTGTTTGCTGAATTCCCAGGCCCAACTCTTCCATCTTCTAACCATCACTGTTAGATTGCACCCTCATCAAGCCTTCCTTAGACTTTGTTTTGGTTCTTGCATCTTTTCTTTCTTTTCTCCTACTAAATAGGATTCCATGGAGTCAATCCAGTATAATCTCCCCATCACATGGACATCAACTTCACCTCATCTGCAAAGCTCCTAGGTAGGTTAGCACAGATGAGAATCTGGGAATTAGGATATGAGCATCATCGAGGCCCACTATTCTGTCTACCAAAAAATACTAAATAAAGCAGGACTGGAACTGTAGATAGGATAGCAAGTAGGGCATTTGTCTTGCACGTGGCCAATTCAAGTTCAATCCCCTGCATCACATTTGACCCCAGAGCCAGACAGGAGTGATCCCTGAGTGAAGAGCTAGAATTAATCCCTGAACACCATCAGCTGTGGTCCTAAAACAAAAATAAAAGCAACAAATATCAACAATTAAGTGCTTTGCTGATAATTGTCAAACTACAGTCGACTTGCTTGTTCTGTAGTGTGAACAATTCATACACAGGCTAAACTTTGGGGTTTGATGGCAAACCTAACTTTCAGGTTTTTAATTTATCATCAAAATAGATTTATTTAATTAATTCTACTTAAAGAACAGAGTGATAGTCTGAATAAAAAGGTTTATATATATTTTCCACTGAGAGAAATGTGTGACCTCTGGGAAAAAATCTGAACTTAAAATTAAATGATCTCAGCAAGACTATTTGTGATGATCTGGTCACCTTTGCAGGCTCTAAATTTTAAAGTTGTTCTTTGTATAAAAATATTATTCTAGGGGCCAGAGCGATGGTGCAGTGGTAGGGTGTTTACCTTGCATATGGCTGACCCAGGACAGACCGTGGTTTGATCCCCCAGTGTCCGATATGGTTCCCCCAAGCCAGGAGCGATTTCTAAGCACATAGCCAGGAGTAACCCCTGACTGTCACTGGGTGTTAACCAAAAATAAAAAAATATACATTATTCTAGAGGGGTAGTACAATGGGTAGGGCACTTGCCTTGCACCAGCCCACCTGAGTTTGATACCTAACACCACATATGGTTTCTCAAGCACTGCCAGGAATAATTCCTGAGTGCTGAGCAAGGAGTAACTCCTCAGCATTGACAAGTGTAGCCCCAAAACAAACAAATTATTGTGAATTAAAGGGTTTATTCTGTATTCAAAACATATAATTTGACATTCTGAATTCAGAACAGATATGTCCTATGCTTTAAAAAGGATTTGGTGGGTTTTTCAGAGGGAGGAACACACACACCTGTGCTCAGGGGATCAATCAGAAAGGTTCTCTGAAATCAGTGTCTGCTTCATGAAGGGCAAACACTATAAACTTCGTATAACCTGTCTGGTCCTCTTTTTGTGTGTTCATGTCTTTTCATGCCTCAAAAATGCCTGGATTAAAAACAATGGGGTTCAATTCCTTTAATGATATATTTTCATTTAAGGAAAGGGGTTGTGTATTCATAGGCATTTCCATGTTTCCATGCACATAGGAATTAGTTTGAATCATCCAATTTCTGGTTTTTGTTCTTCTTTAGAGTTTTAACCTCTGTGAAATTGTTCATGTGTTCCACTTGTGTTTGATACTTCCAAATATTTTCTTACTTGTATGGCTTTCCTTTTGCAAAGAAAACTGTGGTGGTTATGACTTTTAGAAATTCTAACAGCACTGGGAGGCTTGGCAGGCCTCCATCCATTCCCCTATTTCCCCCTAGACTCTAGGCCCAGCCTGAGTGCCACCTCGGGTAGCCTGCTGTGGGTTCCAGGTGGACTCTATTAGGGGTCTTCAGGCTTCCCCCCTCCCTAATCTATCGAGGAGGAGCAGAGGGAGAGACCGGGCAGTTAGCTGGCTTCCCGTGCTTTGATCCTGGAGGCCGGCTCTTCCCAGGAATGGGGTTAGGGGTCATCCCAGACTACATTTTCCCTAGCTTGGGGGGTGCTGGGAGGCTTGGCAGGCCTCCAGCCATTCCCCTATTTCCTCCCCTACTCCAGGTCTTCCCTGGTTGCCGCCCCAGGTGGACTCAATCGTGGTCCTCAGGCTTTCCCCCTTTCTCTCCCGACACTAAGTGGGGGACACATGGGGTGGATGGCAGGCTGATGCAGCACTGGTGTATGTCGGGACATTACATCGTGACATTCACTGGTATTTTTTCCTCATTGGTCTCCATTTCAAAAACCGTACCATATATATTTAAAATAAAATGGGAGGATGGACTTTTAGTTTGGAAGAGACCATTTCGGGTGGGGTACCATATATTTATATATTTTCAAAATAAAAATGAGAGGATGGACTCTCAGGCTGGGAAGAGGCCAGTACTCTTTACCTACTTGTTTACTCTCAATGGCCTCTTGGCCTCTTCCTTCTTTTATTGTGTAACTGAGGTTGCTACCATACTAGGTTTCTGATTAGTTGCTATAAACGGTGACAACTGAGTCCACTGTCTTAAGCTAGATTGTTTATTTTTCCCACTCTTTAACTTTTCTCCTCTTTGTGAAATGTTCAATAAGGTATTTTGGTGAAAGAGTCCCTCTCCATCTTTCCTTCCCTTTGTTATTTGTTAAATAAGGAAGTTTGTAGAAGTGTCCCTCCATTTAATGTTTATATAAGAACCAAGTCAATTGGATTGTTGGACTTGTTCTGGCATCTCCATAGGCATCAATCTTGCCATGTGATACTATTCTTCCTTTGCATAGGCACATTAAAATGGGAAATTATATACAAGCACGTTCTTATAGAGATGGGAACACACAAATTTTCTTAAACGGTGACAATTGTGTCCACTGTCTTAAGTTAGATTGTTTATTTTCCCCACTTTTTATCTTTTTTTCTCTTTGTGAACTGTTCAATAAGGAATGTTGGTGAAAGAGTCCCCCAGTTTAATGCTTATGTTTGAACCAGGTCACGGGGATTGTTGGACTTGTTCCTGCGGCCCCCTTATGCGCTGATAACGTCAGGTGGCGTTATTCCTTGTTTGCATGGGCACATTAAAATGGAAAATACTATACATACAAATAAGTTCTTATCTAATAGAGATAGGAACAAACAAATCTAGTGGTGCAATGGAACCTTACACCCTGAACATTGACATGATGACCTGGCACAGGCCTCAGAGGTTTGGGCATTTTCCAGTCACCCCTGAACCAGGAAGCCATCTACGAAACATCCAAAGTTGTCTATGTCATCACCTGGAAGCAATTCTCTACCAGGGAAGACCCTACTGTTGCTCTGACATCGATTTACTCAAAAGAGTCTTCCCTTAACACTGAGAAGATTTAAACAACAACAATGACCTGCGTATTGGGCAGAGCTTTCTGCATTGCCCTTTAATTCTGAGTTGAAATTAGACGGCGCTCCGCACCGTCCTGACTTCAGTGTAGGATATACAGATCCCAGGATCTTCAATACAGAAACAGGATACCAACAACAGAGACTGTGAAAAATATTACTGTATGGGCTCTACAGACAATGACCAGGATTGGACAAACTAGTTTGCCTGGAGCCTAGAAATGATCTTATGTCAGGAAACTTCAGGGGTAAGGTCTCCTTGTACTTAGGCCAAAAGTTTTTCCTTTCCATGACCTCCATACTTTGGTGGGCCCATGCAAACGATAATTGCCACTCTAGCATTGTTTATACAGTGCTCCTTTGACTCTAAACCTTTAAGAAACCACTAGTAAAAATATCTGGAACTGCAAAAAATATTGGTTTACATTAGTGTTCACATATATGCTTTTAGTTAAACTAGTATTCTGGGGGATAAAGGAGGAAGAAAGGGATATATGCTTGGGAACAGGGATGAAGGGAGGACAACACTGGGGGTGATGGATATTCCCCTGATTCAATGTTAATATGTACTTAAAATACTACTGTGAAAGATATGTAAGTCATTATGATAAAAATGTGTTTTATTTAGAAATGTTCTTTGACTTACATGTATTATTATATTATATTAATTATATGTTATGTTATGTTACTATATTATGTTATGTCAGTTTACCTCAATATGTTAATCGATTTTGTCTCTTGAATAAATTATTACAATAAAAAAACATTGAAAAAAAAAGGAATTCTAACAGCACCAAGAATCATAATAGGAAGGAAGACCTTAGAAAGAGCAGTATCATGAGCTAATAGTGTCATAATAAAGTTGAGATGGCAGAGCGCATTTTAGAAACATAAGATTCTGGAAGTGCACTTCATTGGCCTTTTACTCCTTAGATGAAAGCTATTTGATGTGTTTAAGAGAGGGAAAGAAATATGATGTTAAGAGCCACTAAGAACCACACTGATGTTCGAAACCTTGGCTTTGACGTTTTCTAGGTATGTGCTACTTGGCAGGCCATTTTTTTTCTCTCACTTGGATTCATTTTCTTCATCGCTAAAATGAACGAGAAAATGAAACAAATTTATATACTTAAAGCACTTAAGAAATGCATGCTGTGCTTTTGTGATAATGATGATGATGATGATGATGATGATGATGATGACAACTACGACGGCAAAGATATTTAGCTCTATAACAGACTATTAACTCCATAATATTTCTTAAGTACCTACAAAGTTTCAGCCATTTCTCAAAGTTTAACAAATCATTAAGCTAATCAGCTCAACAGTAGAAACAATTTAATGTTACAATAATATTTTCATAACAAGTAGCACACTGTGGTTAACTTTTTATTAGTATTCCATGGGAGTAAGCAACTGAAAACAGATTTGACCTTTTTTGTCTTACAAGTTAGAAGGCAGATGATCTTTATTTGGAGGGAATAGGCAGACAATACTTAAAATATACATTGTCTACCGAAAGACAAAATGCCATTAATTATGATCTTGAAGTAAGAGTGGAAAATCCATTTAAGATGTGCGTCCCTCATAAAAAAACCATAATGAGAATAATTCCCAAAGACAATAGAGATGAAGTCCAGGAGGACTGGTCCAAGGTAGGAAACTTGCCACAAAGAGAGTAGGGAGTGCAGTTAGGGCAGAGAAGGGACCACTATGACAAAGATAGCTGAAAATGATCACTCGGGATAAGATCTGGGTGCTGAAAAGAGGTAAAGTATTATGCATTATACTCCTTAGTAACAATATTTGCAAACCACAGCACCTAAATGCAAAGAAAGGAAGAGAGACTACAAATACAAGTGTTTGCCATAGGCTGAGGGTAGAAACAGGCGGGACACTGGCAACCTTGGAGGCTGGAAATGTGAGCTGGTGAAGGGAAGGATATTGGGACGTTGTACTACTGAAACTCAACCACTAACAACTTTGTATCTGTGTATCTTAAGGTAGGTCAATTTAAAAAATTAAAAGTGTATGTTTCTGTTGTCATATGTGACATCTAGGAACAAAGTAGATATTTTAGTTGAGATTCATTTCATGGAAAATTTTTAACTCAGGACGTGTTGCACAGTGTTTGAAGAAATAGATCCCACCCAAAGCTTTTTTTTTTTTAACCCATGTGCCTTCAGCATCTCGACTTTGTCAGCATGGATCTTTGGGCCCCCACTTTGCTCTCAACAGCTGAGCAGGCTGCTGTGTTCTACTGATCATCTCCATTGTCCAGGGTCTCCAATGGGAAATGCAGAAACAGTCAGAATGCAGGTACTTACTCCCAGACCTTACAAAAAACCAGGAAGACATGAGAGCAGTGCGATGCGCTGCAGTCTCTGTGCTCAAGTCCCAATATTAGGAAGGTGGAGTCTGTGCTGTCCAGAGTGCTTCCACATCCAGTTTGAGTCTCTTCTGTTTTCTTCAGCTCCCTTACTCAAAACTCCTTTTCTGGGCTAGAAGCAGCTTGTCTTGGGGTCACTTTGTTCCCTGGGTCTTTGCTAGATATTTTTATCTCCTGATGCATTGAAATTGGAGCCTGTTTTTATGATATCCCAATACTGAAGGTTTTTTCTTTTTGTATTCCTCATCTTTCTAATAGAACTTGCAGCTTGAGTGCCAAAAGTGAAACCACTCTACCCCACCCATCATTATGTATTTCTCCACTTACTCTGGGATGGCCTACAAAATATTATTTTGAAATAGAATTTTGGAAGCAGTTATTTTTAGTCATTTGATAGTTTGTGACTTAAAGTGGAAGAATATTTGGCATTTAGCGCATGGGTATACACACACACACACACACACACACACACATCTTTGAAACATTTAAACACTGCCAAGGCACTACTCTTCAAGTGGGTATGATTAACCTCTGCAAAAAGGGGGAACACATTTTGAAGCATCTTGCCTGTGAAGTTGAATGTTGCTTATGACTCAGGAATTAGAAGTACTTAGAAGTACTTCAGATATGTGATTCTGAAGGGAATTTGAGGAGTCAAGGCATCCCTAAACTTCTTCCTCTTCCTCTTCTTTCTTCTTCCTCGTCTCCCTTCCTTCCTCCCTCCCTTCCATCCCTCTTCCCTCCCTCCCTTCCCTTCTCCCTCCCTTTCTTCTTTTCTCCCTCCCTTCCTTCCTCCCTCCCTCCCTTCCTTCCTCCCTCCCTCCTTCCCTCCCTCCCGTCCTTTCTTCCTTCCTTCCTCCTTCCTTCCTTCCTTCCTTCCTTCCTTCCTTCCTTCCTTCCTTCCTTCCTTCCTTCCTTCCTTCCTTCTTTTCTTCCTTTCTTTCTTCTACATGGTTAAAATAGTGTAAATATATTTGGTATTCATTGTACAAAAGAGCCCCCCAAAGCCTAAGTCCCTCGACCACTGTTCCTATATCAATATTAGTTCACCCCTTTCTTCTGCCTTCCACTCATTCTATTGCTTGGTAATCTGAGTTTTGTGACCCAAGGCCATTATTTCTTACTTACTGAGCAATCCATAATGTCCTAGATTTTTGGAAATATGACCATTGACCTTAATCATAGAACTGTGGAATATTGGTATTAACCAGACATTAAATATTTTCTAGTTCAATGATTTCCAGACTTTTGGATAAGAAACTAGCAAGAAAGTTACTTGCGGACTGTCAGGAACATAAAGATCATTAAAAAAAAAAAAAAGGTCCATAGTGAGATAATAAGCCAACTGAAATAAATTAGGCACAAAAAGGGCAAAGAGTGTCTGATTCCGTTATTTTTAGTTCCTAAAATAATCACTCTTCCTAAAATAATTAATTTATAATGAGGCAGTGGAATCAAGATTTTTAGAGAAAAACATTTGAGGGGCACTGCTGCAGGCATCTTGCATCTCAGCAACTCTAGTGGGGGAAATATCCTTCAAGAGAGAAAAATGGGCCCTTATCTAGCCATTTCATAAAAAATATTATAGGGAAACCCACACCTCAGCCCAGCATTAAGGGCCTGCACATACCTCAGTAGTTTGAGAACAAAGTTTTATTTCCATCAATGTCCTTGCTCCCCCAAATTGGGAGAAGCAGCTGCTGCATTGACCTTCTTTCTTCCATTTTGTTCATTGTTCAGAAATAGCTGTTGTTATTGAAACAGTATGGGTTAGAATCTGTCTCTAATGTGTGACTCTTTTCCTCTTATAGTTTCTGTGGTTTCATATTATTTTAACAGCTTAGAAACTATATGGAAGGAATAGCACTGATATACACAGTAGAAAGAAAAATGTCACATGAAGTGATAAGACTCTGAACCTACTTAGAGAAAAAAGACAAAGTCAGAAAATCTTACTTTTACCAATTAACAAATGAGTTAGCTTAACAAACTGCTTAGCTACTTCTTACAGAAAAAATATTATGAGTTGGTTACCCTAGCTTTACCAGGTTCACCAAAATCAATTGAGGAAGCATTTTCTTCGCTGAATCTATTATTTACAACAGACAATTGTTTATTTCTAAGAGACCTCTGTGCTCTTGCCAAGATACTTATATCAGAGGGTATATAGTTCCTGATGTAATCAAATTCACATTTCTTTAAAGATCAATTTAATCTGCAGTTCGCTTATAAAAATGACCTTTCAATATGACCTGTAAAATTCAATAATCTTCTATATACAAATATAATCAATCTTTAAGGCAGTATGTTGCTATTGATATTAAATTACATTATAGGAAACTCAAAGACCGCTTATTGACTAAAGAAAAACAAAAAGCATTTTAAGATTCCTGTGTAATACATACAAGATGCTCAATGACCTGACTTCCAATTGGGAGAATAGTAATGACTTAGTTTTCTCTGGGAGATCATGTTCTCATCAAGCAAAGCTCTGCTCAGGATGACCAGATGCAGATTACTGATCAGCACTCATCATGCCTTATTAAGACTGAACCAATTTACAGCTAAGTGAGCTTGTTATAATAGGCTCAAGCACCATCTTTTTCTAAGCCATCAGCCTGTAATTTGCCATATTACGACATCTTGTTTGCTCATCATTTGCACCCAAAGTATTGGCCACCTATCCACATGCCAGGTGGGGCCACTTTATGGTTTTTTTTTTAAATGATATCCGTTGATTAATTTCTGAATCCTAAGTACTAACATGTGAGTAAAAACATTGGAATGTGTAGGGCAGGAAGTTTAAAGCAGTCAGCTGTCTTTAGGAAATAATTTTCCCTTTTCAATTTCATGACTATTAAGAAAAGGGCATGCGAAAACTCATGTCAGTTTAAAGAAGAGGAGTTTGTGCCCTCCTTTCGTGAAAGTTCATCATCATTTTCAGGAAAGATGAAAAGAAATGAGCCTTTTTGTTGTCTGGCCAATAGCCTGCGGAATTGACCAGTGGTGATGTATATGACTGATTGTGGTGACTGACAGGAGACTCTGGAGATTTGTGTTTTTATCCTGAACTTGAGCTATCAGAGTTCATGATGTTCTATGAGGAAGGGAAAGGCACACAGGGGGTGTATCTGCCTGATAGCATTCTCAAGCCATCCCTGCAGCTACATAGGCTCCCAGCCAGCCTTACCAAAGGCCAAGGTTATTTAATAGGCATGAAAATTATTTTATTCTGAGTCATAAGTTACTTTTCTTAGCTATCGTTGTTATTGGTACCATAATGATTTGGCAGCATTTTATCAATTTTTTCCCGATGTCTGGCTCATGTTAGTGTTTCTTAACGCCATCCCACAACAAACCCAACAAACACATCTCATAAGACCTACTTGGCATCTGGTAGCTTTTTACACAAGTGTCTGGTTTCTCTATTAAAGATTGTAGGAACTTTAATCTTGACAAGGGATTCAGGTCTTGATGATACTCTCAAGTTGATTAGGGTATTCTATTTGATTCCTTAAGTAACTCACTCAATGTCTTCAAAACTTAAATTCTTGTTGTAGGGACTGGGTTAGAAAATATCTAGCTTCATCTTGCTCTGAAGGAATTTAGAGATTTTAAATTTATAATTTATTCTGATTTTTTATGAGGATAAGTTTACTTCTCTCTGAGACTTTGGAATAGCATTAGAACCATTGAGAGACCTTGTAGAAAGAAATAGCCGTTGGGATCACTAAGTATCTATAATGGATGGATAAAACTTTTGGGTATTGCACAGATGAGCCTCCAAGAAATGCAAGAAGTTTCCCCAAAAGTTGGTGGATGAGAAAATAGGACACTTACTATATATAACAACTATTCAATAGAACAAAGCTTACTAAATCTTAGTTGGAATTTGGAAATTGGACTGCTGTATTATGAAGAAAACATAGGCTTTATCTTCCAAAGAAATTTGAAGTCTTTGGAATCAAATTTGTTTTGTTAATGACTGTATGCTTCAAGGGCGGAGAAACCCTGTATCTCTTAGGCCAAGGGAATTTCCTTTCTAATTTCCCCAATATTTACTGTGCCTATAAAAAAAAAAAAAAACCTTGCCACACCAGCCCTCCTCCCTTTTTTTTTTTCTTTTATTTTTCCTTTCATCCTCATCGTTATTATTTGATTGTTGTATTTGTTCCTGTGGTGCTTTTTTGTAGATGCTGGTTTTGGTCTTTTGTTTGATTTTTGTTTCTTTAGTTATTTTGTTGTTTGTATTTGTTTGTTTTGTTTTATGTTTTTTTTCTTTTTTTCCCTTTCTTCTTTTTAAATTGATATTTATAACCTCTAGAGAGACTCCTCCCAGGTTATTTTGTTGTTGTTGTTGTTTTTTCTTATTATTTTTTTCAAACAGAACCACATAACTTGAATCATCTTGTTCTGCCTCATAAATTTAGGGGGAAAAATGGGTGGTACCAGAACGAAACAGTCGTATGAACATTGAATAAAAATAAAAAAGAATCAGACTTAAACACCAAACCCAAAGTCAATGACAGCAGAATCGATAGCCAGTCTGCAGCAAGTTATACACAGAGGGGACCGGGTTATACTAGCAGTCTGGGGGGCAAAGGAGAGAGCTATGGGATGAATGCTGGGAATAAGGGTGGAGGGAGGACAACACTGGTGGTGGGAATACCCCTGATTCAATGTCACTATGTACCTCTCCAGTCTTTTTCAAAGTAGGTGATGTTGGCCCCCTAGAGTCTTTAGCATAATCTGGGGAGGATATGAAAAAACCTCAAGAGTAACTGGGGGAACATTTTCTGTTTTGGGTTTTTTTTTTTCCCCTTCATCTTAATGACTACGAATTTCCAGGCACAGAAGGGCCTGGGTGTTCCAGATTGTGTGCTGGGCTCCTACTCTTCCAAAACAAAGATTTCAGGGTTTCCACTCAAGGCTACTGCACATATAACGTATTTTCCAACGAGATGACTTTTGAAACAAAAAAAGTCAACCGAAAATCGGGGGTCGTCTTATACCCCGAGTATATCCCGAAAAATGTTTCCATATGCCGCTAAACGAAAATTGTCTGAATATTGCCACAAAACGAATTTTCCAACTGATCCTGTACCAATCACTGCGAGGCTGCTCGGACCACCTCTCTATTCAGCTAATCCAAGCAGGCTTTTTATGCATGCAAATGAGACAATGTTCTGCACCAATCACTGCCAGGCTGCTCGGACCACCTCTCAACTCAGCTAATCCAAGCAGGCTTTTTATGCATGCAAATTAGACAGTGTTCTGTACCGAATCTACACTGTCAAAAGCCTGCTCAGATTGGCCAGAGTCAGAGAGGAAGTCTATGACAGTATAACCTTTGAACCTTTGCTTGTTGTGATTGGCTCACTGTGGTACATACAGTTGCAGCACAGGAATGTTCTGTCTGATACAGCGAATATAGGCCTAAACCTATGTTTTAACTGCAAAATTAGGAGGTCGTCTTATACGCCCTGTCGTCTTATATGCTAGCAAATACGGTATGTGTTCCAGTAGGAAGCAGCCCAATATGCAGATTCAGCCTTTGATGGCTAAGGTGCCATGATTGTTCCATATGCCAGCTGTGTTCTAGGCCACTTTTGCTCAGGTTGTCACATACATAAAATTCGGCTGGAACTTGTGCACAATGTGGATTCAGATTTTACAGGTTAGGAGAGGGTCTCCAGAGATCATATTGAAAGAAGTTAGCTGCGAGAGGTAGGTGAGAATGGTTGTAGTTGGAGAAAATGGAAGGAGTGTTCACAAAGATCTCAAAACTGCCCACGGGTCTGGGCAGGAAACTATGAGCACAATATGCTCGGCACAGCTAGAGGAGACACAGCCACTCTACTCAGGCTTCTTGGCTAACCCCAGTCTCAACCCCAAACCCCTTGAATCCAAACACAGAGGGAAAATGGAGTTTGATTGCTACCTGATTGGGAGACAATATTTGCTTGCATCAGGTATGTGATGGATGTGAAAACCATGGTTGATGCCTGAACACAGAAATATCTAGTTATTACTCGTGTCCTTACAGCAGGGGTCTCAAACTTGCGGGCTATTTGCGGCCCTCCATACAACATTTTGTGGCCCGTGGCCAGCCTTCAAATATTGCAGTATTCGAGATTATTCGCTTACGGAATAATCGCTATAAAAATCGCATTAGTAAGAAAAAATTGCATTGAACATTCTCATACCCCGAGCAGTTCCGTTCGGGGTATGCAAATGTTTAATGCGATTTTTTTCTTATTAATGTGATTTTTTTTATTGCGAATATTTGGTAAGCGAAATCCCTTATGCAGCCCTGCCTCACCCCGACTTTGCCTCCTGCGGCCCCCAGGTAAATTGAGTTTGAGACCCCTGCCTTACAGGGTCATTTGGCTCTGACCCTCTTCCACTCGCCATGTTTCTACAAGTTGAGCTTCCCAAACAGCCCTAGTTCCCACTCTTACCTAAGCTTCCTGAGTCTTCCCATTTGGGGTGGTGAAGTCTCCTTTCACTATGTAATTTGTCCCTCCATGTATCTCCTGTGTTGATTAGTGAAAATTGTGTTTTGTGTGGGATTGAGTCTTATCTCCTAAAGTTTGATGTAATTTCAATGATGGGAAAATTTAGAAAATGACTAAAATCATAATGGCTGTACTTGATATTTTAATCTTTAAAAGTAAAGTTTCACAAGGCTTAAAATAGAACAAAATGTATTTCTCCTACTTTTGGAATAAAATGTATAAAAAGAGAATGACTTATTAAGTGATACATTAAAAAGCAATGTTAGGAAATTTCTTAAGATATTACTAATTAATTTGAATCCATAAACAAATTCCTATACCTGCATTTATTTACATAATTTTCTTCTCCTATAATTAATTGAATTAATTAGGAGATTCATCACTAAAATATTTTTCTGCCAAAATTTTACTCTTATAATTTTCATCTGTGAATTTTAATCTCTGTACTTGGAGAGAAAAATAATTCCTTGTAAGTTAATAGTCTGGGGAGCAGAGATTGTTGGTTATTTCCTGTTCTTCTTTGATTGAATTGCTATTTTTAAAGTCTTAGAAAACTTTTCTCCACTGTTTTTTTTTTTTTTCAGTTTGACCAACAGAACCTGGCTTTGCTTATATGTTTGAAGAGATAGAAAGTGTTTGCAAGTCTTTTCAAGAGGAGACAAAAGAGTTTTATCATCTGACTATGTGCACCTGAGAGTTTCTCTCAATTAGTTCATTTGTTTTATCTTGAACAAATAAGTGTGTGAGTAGAATTATGAATTAACATCTTACCAGGGCAAGACGAACGAAGTTAGGCACATGCCAACCCAAATCTAAAGATATTATAGGTCATTACTTGACACCTTTGCAATCATTTCGATATTGTTCCGAGCATGTCATTGGGACATAGGAAACACTAGTAAAATACTGAAGATTGACTTTAATTGCTTTCTAGGAAAAGGCCCCATAAACCTCAGATCATTTGTTGTGTCTACAAAAACCATTCTTTCTCAGTTCTCAGTTGAAGAAAATAAAAGTCACACACTGGCACTGATTGCATGTAATTGTCTTATACTAATTGTGGTGTTGTGTGGGGTAGAGTTGTTTGATAGTGAACATTTCAAATACCACAGCTTGGGTGTCTTGTATTACGAAGGAGAAGAGGAAAAAAGAGAAAAGAGAAAATAAACTCCTAATTCCTAAAATCTGTGTAATCTGTCAGTATCTTCCACCTCCCCTTTTTTTATAGTTTAATTTTTTTTGATAGGTGGTGCTCAGAAGACCTTGTGAACCCTGGTTTCCCTATAAAAAAGCATGACTCAGCCCATTGACCCACTTCCTCTCAGCCCCTGTTAATGTTCTTTAAGTACAATGTGTAGGACCAGGGATGGGGTTCAATGGTTATTTGTCTCATAGCACTTGCTTCAAACTCATGAGATTTACATTTAAAATGTAACATTTAATAATGGCAACATTTAAAATAAGAGAAATAAGAGTGGTATGCAGGCCTTTCATAAGGAAGCTAAAGGCTGAAGAGACAGTACAGCAGGTTCAGGCCTTGTTCACAAATAACCCATCTGTGGCACCATATATGTTCCCCTGAGTCTCACCAGGAGTGATCCCTGAAAGAAAAGTCAGGAATAAGCCCTGAGCACAGCTGTGTGTGGCCCACAAACCAAAAGGAACAGAAAGGAAACTAAGGGGGATCTTTTCTCTGAAGGTCTGAGTAGACTTCTGAGCAAAGGTGGTAGGCGTTTTATGTCCCTATATGCATATCCTCTGTGGTTATCCTAACACAGGGAGAAGATTTTTTTTTGCACTGTGTATGCTCCATCTATTTCATGGGAATAGGATCATTTCCTCTGTAGGCAAATGCTTGCATGTCGCTGATTCATGCCCTTGGAGGCACTACAACCAACTCGGGCTAGTGTTGTATATTTTAAGAGATTCTTTATAACAGGGCTGGTCTGTGGCAATACTGTTGAGTAGCACTTAAAGGGTTTGTAAACCACGCTCTCTTCGTGATGACATACTCAGTGTGGTTCTAAAAGCTAAATAAAACACAGGAAATAGATATTAAATAAAACGAAGAACACACCTATGTAATTATTGCCAGAAATGAAATTCTGAAACTGTAAATTCGAGTGTGGTCAGGACACCTGAAAACTCAATGGCATAAACAAACATCTTTTCCCTGATAAAAACTGCAGACAGGACACTCGTCTTATTTAGAGGAAATCTTTGGCAAACATTAGACTGATCCTAGGAGAAACAGCTGTGGAGCGAGGCAGGTGTTTGCAAAAGGAAACCTGGATCCAGACTCTGTTAACAGCCCCTAAAGCTGTCCCTGAAAACTGACGTCGATTGTTTTTTCCCAGTGACTTGGACAACCCAAGACATACTTAGTGGCCAGACTGTACTGACCTTGGTGTGATAGAGTTAGTTTAGGTGCTTGTCTTGCTTGTGGCCAACCCTGGTTCAACACCTGGCGCCATATATGCCCTCTGGGCACTGCCTGGTCTGGCCAAAATGTTTCCTAAAATAAAAAAAATAATAAATAGGGCTGGAGTGATAGCACAGCAGGTAGGGCATTTGCCATGCATGTGGCTCATCAGGGTTTGATTTCCAGAAGTCCCACAAAAGTGATTTCTGAGTCCAGAGCCAGGAGTAACCCCTGAACACTGCTGGGTGTAGCCCAAAACCCAAATAGATAGATAGATAAATAAATAAAAAGTAATAAATAGTATAATAAAATATATAAATAAAATGAAAATAAATAAGTAATAAATAGTATAATAAATAAATAAAATAATAATAATAAATACATACATAAAATAAAAATAAGATTGGAGAGATAGCACAAAGGATACGGTGCTTACCTGGCATGAGACCCCCTCATCCTAGTTTAATCCCTGGCACCACATATGGTACTTTGAGCACTGTCAGGAGTGTACCATGAGCACAAAGCTAGTAGTGAGTCCTGAACTCTAAAGGGTGTTGCTCCAAACTAAAAGTAGATGAAAAAGCAGGTGTCTTTAAAAATAGATAAAGTTATAGAGCCAGGGATGTCACTCAATGATAAGGCACAGGTGGGAGGTCCTGGTTCAATCCCCAACACTGCAATAGTAACAGTATGTTTTACTTGTAAAAGAACTAAATTTTAAAACCAAAGTCACTGAGTAAATGCAGTTGTAGTTTGTGATTAAGAAGCACCTTCATGTCTCTACCCAAACTCAAGCCTTTAGATTTCAGTATTCCCATGTCTTTCCATGTCTTTTGAAAGTTCTCACTATTCTAGCTGCTCCCCTTGTACTAGTTCTGCTTTACTGGATGCTTTGACCCCATTTATCCCATGTAACCTCCAGGATAGCTTTCAGAGGCATTTTCCAGGGAGGAAACTGAGGCTTAACTAGCTAGATTACTTTTTCAATCCTACACAGCATCTCTGTAGGCCATTTTGCATCCCAGACTCATTTTTGTCTATGATCTTACCATGGCTGAAAAGCATTTCCATAGCTGAGATTCACCTGAAGTTGGTGTAGCAGGATAGATTATGTTTGTAATTTGGTTAGGGTTTCCATGTTATCTGCAGTAACCACACTTCCAGTCTAACCCAGCCATTGGAGGTTTATTTCTATGTTTTGCTATTTCTCCCAGGATTGCACCTAATGTTAATTAATAAATTCATGCTCGATTTATGCATTTTATTAACCCATTTTATTTATAACAACATTTACTCCACCTTGAACTCCTGAAAACTTTGCATTTTCCAGGACCAGAATAACTTGTTAGAAAAAGAGGGGAGGGCCCGGAGAGATAGCACAGCGGTGTTTGCCTTGCAAGCAGCCGATCCAGGACCAAAGGTGGTTGGTTCGAATCCCAGTGTCCCATATGGTCCCCCGTGCCTGCCAGGAGCGATTTCTGAGCAGACAGCCAGGAGTAACTCCTGAGCACCACCGGGTGTGACCCAAAAAAAAAAAAAAAAAGAAAAGAAAAAGAGGGGAGATGGGAGTGCTCCACCATTCCTACCTCCTGCTAAAATAATATTTCAGACTAGTTCAGATCATCAGTCTAGACCATCACTACCTATATGCTGGTTTTTCTGATTCACTTTGTCATTGAAATAGAAAAGCTTCTTTATGACTTAGTGCATTATGTACATTATGTACTCTTTTTAACCCTTAAAACATCTATGAGAAACTACAAACCTTAAGCATAATTTTCCTTTATTCAAGTGATGATGGTGAAGCCCAGAGTGATGAATTAAATATCTTCATTTTGTTATAATTAACTTCAGAGCTGCAGTAGGATCTCAGATCTTATGGATTCCCTACATCTGTGCTTTAATTTTACTCTTCAGAAAAAGTGATCCATGTACATCCATGTACATGGAATCTGTTATGCTGAGTCAAATAAGTCAGAGGGAGAGATAGACACAGAACAGTCTCACTCATCTATGGGTTTAAAAAAGTAAAGACATTATTGTAATAATCCCAGAGATAATAAACTGAAGGGCTGGAAGGAGTGGCCCACAATATGAAGCTCACCCAAAGAATGATGAATGCTGTTAGAGAAATAACTACACTAACAACTAGCATGACAGAGTTAATGAATGAGAGAAGTAGAGTGCCTGTCTTGAATATAGGCAGGGGTGGGAGAGGAGGGAGATCGTGGAGCATCAGTGGTGGGAATGTTGCACTGGTGAAGGTGGGTGTTCTGTTTATGACTGAAACCCAACTACAATTATGCTTGTAATTATGGTGCTTAAATAAAGATTTTTATAATTAAAAAAAGAGTGATCCAATTTACTCAGTTAAGTACAGGTATCTGAAATAGATAATGGGTTGAGTTTTGGTCCATGCAAACATTATACAAACATGGACTCAACCAAGGTAAGGAAGGTTTCCACCCAAATTCCCATCCTGCCCCCTTTTCCCTCAGTCCCATCCTCACAAAATTAAGATGACCTGTTTTTGAACGTCCTAGAAATTGAGCTACAGAATTATTGTTGTTGTTGTTGTTTTTTTGTTTGTTTGTTTTTGGTGGTGAGGTTGTGCTTGGCTTGGTTTATGCTTGGCTCTATGCTCTGAGATTATTCTTGGTAGGCTAAGTGGACCATATATAGTGCCAGGGATCAAAGTGGTTTTAGCCACATTCAAGCCAAACTCTTCATCCTATTATTATTATTATTATTATTATTATTATTATTATTATTATTATTATCTTCACCCTATTATTGACTCTTCTTTTACACATCATGTCTTTGCGATTCACCCATAGAGCCTTAATGATTATAATTATTGTCATCCAAGTGGTTTCATGCATTTTCAGTAAATGAGATTTTACTTGAGAGTTTCAGTTCTTTATATCCTTTTAGCATTTGATGTTATTTGTTAATAGACTTTCAAATAGCCTGTTTTCTATTCAACGTGAGCCTCTCCCTATGGCTGGGAAACAGGGATCTAGAGCATTCATCTTTGTACCCACGGGTCTTAATTCTATCTCTGGCATATTTATAGCCATAGATGATGTATGTGCAACTCTTACTGTTGAAGATTTTAAAGATGCAGTCTGGTCCCTTCTTGCAATGAAAATCTAGAATTGTGGCCTTATGCCTTGTAGCATGCATATGGTTTTAATGGAAAAGGCTTTAGATTTTCATTGTCATAGGGGAGTAGAAATCTAAAAGCCAGGTGACATCTTTGTTATTTCTAGTGAAGAAGTGTGTGTCATCTGACTCCATCCATTTCTCCTGAACCAGTTGCTTTGTTGAGATCACTGCTTGCTGGGAAACTATTCTTCATCTATGGAAGTCATATGCAGCACTGAAAGCACAAGAACTGACTTCTGTAAAATCATGTTTTATTTGATTGGTACACAACAATATGACAACACATATAGCAGCTTCAAGCAATATTTGTTTATTATATAGTTTCTGTGGATCAGAAATGGGGTATAGATTATTTGGGTTGTTGGCCTCATTCTAAGTAAACTGAGGATCATAGGTTTTTTCTGGATGTTGACTATAGTCCAACAACCATTTTATTCTTATCTATCTTATTCTTATTCAGCTACTTATTTTTATTCTTCTCTATGTGGGCAGCCTTAATTTGCCTGCCCTCTGTATCAAAACTGGTAAGGACGCACTTAATAAAATAGAATAGTTTTCTAGATGTGGCATAACTCTGGATATACTGTCACTTGCATATTCTGTGAATCATAAGCAAGCTACATTGTTTCTAACATAATTGCTTGGCTAATTCGTGAAGAAGTTAATATATCAATACAAACACCAAGAGGTAGGATTATTTGGGATGGAGGGCAGCTTTTTGTCTGCCTGCCCCAGAGGAGCTGTTGCAATTCTTTTTAAAAGTGGAAATACAGATAGGCTGAGAAAAATCATTGCTGTGATCTAAAGGGATATGAAATTTTTATAGTTTTAATAAATGGTTTCAGAGGCTCCAGCTTTCCCCCCCAACAGAAAGGCGCTGTTCTGGGTAAATTATCTGTAGTTCATGTCCACGGGTACAGAAGATTGATAGGAAAGCATGAAGTGATTTCTGGATAAATACTTCTCAGTGGGCTCATTCAGTATAGATGAATTAGCTCTTTTCTACACTCTGTTACTGGACAGAGCTTCTGCTCTGAAATTTGCCATGGATTAAAGAAGTAGTAAGACTGGCAGGGAGACCCCTGTAACCCACTTGTGGGAAGCCAAACTTTTTGGCAGGGAGTTTGCTTATCTGGAACCAACGATTGGCCCAGACCAAACAGAATAGAACTCTATAGGTCTTTTCCATGAAACGAAATTGACCATGCTTTGGGGCAAACTATTTTTAATCTAAAAAGCAAGTCTCGTGTACAGATGGCAGCATACACAAAATGTTAGCAGATATCTCGAAGATATTTAGGCTTTAGCCCTGAGCTCTGGTAAATTTAAATAGTTAAAGAAGACTGAAGATCTCCTCTAACCTTGATCATAAGGTATATAAATGCCCTATTTTTTTCCCTTCACATTTAAACCAATAACATTGGTTCAGGTTCTATCTATCTCCCAAACTTTGGAAAGTATTCTTAGAATTCTTAAATGGCTTAGAAAACTTTGGGAAACTAAAGGATATATAATTGGACTTAAGTAATTTGTTTCAAAATTGGTTTCCTTGATAAGCTTCCTACCTTCTTTCTAGAATATAGGAATCAATTTTTCCCATAATAGAAAATAGCATATTTGTCTCTTTTAATGAGAAAAAGAAAAGCAATATTAATGCATTCAGGAATTTCTTTTGCAACATTTTGGATTAGTTGTAGACGATTTATATTAGGAAGGAAAATGCTTCTTTTGTTAGATGCAAATTGAGAGTTTTGTTTTAATTACAAAATATAAATTGTGTGTTGGGGTGATAGAACATCAGGTATTATCACTTGCCTTGCAAGTGACCAACCTGAGTTCAATCCCCAGCATCCCATGTGGTCCCCCTGAGCCCACCAGGACTGATTTCTGGATGCAGAGCCAAGAGTAATCCCCAAAACTTAAAAAAAATAAAATAGTAGTGCTAATTATAGAGTGCTTACTATATACTGAACATTATTCTATGCAGTTGTGTGTGTGTGTGTATGTGTGTGTGTACATGAATTTAATTTTCAGAACCTTTTGCTAATAATATTGTCCCCAAACTTGGACAGAAATATACATGTTCTCCTTTGAGTTAGTGTTCTCATCTTGCTGGTACCCTTGCTAATGAGTTAAATAAATATTTGATTTATGCTCTTCCTATATTTACTACTCTTTTCATTGTATAGATGAGGCACTTGCCTTGTCCTTCAAAGTGCATACCCAGTCAAGCCAGCATGTGAAAGGCAGCAACCACAGCCTGCTCCTAGTCTACCCAACACCATGAGACTAGTTTTCTCTACACACAGAGACGATGACCACCCTTCCCAATACTAAATAAATAAATAAAATCCATAAAAGCCTCAAAAACAAAGCTCTGTATCACAGCTCCAGGAAAAACAAAATAAATAAAAATAAAATTCTTACTCATTTCAGTGTGACCTAAACTTCTGAGTTAGAATAACTATTCTGAGAAAGCCCTATTTTTATTAAAGATCAACACCTGGCAGGAATGGCCTCATTGTGATGATTATGAAGGGCCATGTAGCATACTTGCTAAAGGGATTAAAAAGATCCACCCTCCTCTCCACAGAGCTGGAGAGTTAGCCTAGTGGGTTTTAAACACAAGTTTTGTATGCAGGAGGCCCAGATTTGATCCCCAGACCATGTGTTCAATCCCTCCTAGAAGTTCCAGGTTTGATCACCATCACCTGAATTCTTCCAGGTATAACCTCAAAGGACCAATCTGAGAGCAGCCCCTGAGCAGTGCCAGTATGACCCCAAACCACCCCCTACAAAAAATAATCCCTGAAGTTTCAGGGGTGATTGGAGCTTTCCCTAAAGCTTCCATGGACATTTTGTAGTGTAGTGGGTTGGTTGACAAAGATATTTACAGAGAAAGTGAGAAAAGCCCAATATTCTAATATTGAAGAGGGAAGAAGATTCTAGAAGGATCATTATAGCCTCACAGGGGTCTTGAACTCTATACTAACATCTATTCCTTCCACCCTGCCTGTTACTCCCATTCTCATTAGTCCCTCTCCTTAGCCTGAGAAGACTTTCCTTTGGACTAATCTGTGTCCACTAAGGGGAAAGCTTTCTGGCTTGGGCTCTTTCTAGGCTGAAGGCTACAAAGCCAAAAGCCCACTGGGCACCTGTCTTTGAAAGCCACCCTATCGAAATTGAGTTGGCCATGGTCTGACACTTTTCCCAGACTTGTCCCAGTGAGGTGGGCAGTCAGGCCCCATTGCCTTTTGTGAAGGCCTTCATGGTGGAGATGACTGGAGGCAGAGGAAGGCTGGACTCAGACACAGACACATCAGTCATGACCACTAAGTGCCACTCAGTCCTCAAGTCCAGTCCATACCCTTTGACAGCCACCCTGTCACACAATCCGGTTAATGCTAGTAAAAAAACAAACACATGAATGTGTGTTATTGCTCAGATAAATCAATATGGAGATCCATACATGGATGTGTAGTCATTGATATATAGTCTTAATAAATTGATATATTTATAGTTTTCATTATGTATATATTTATGATTCTTACTGACAATAAAATGAAACAATAATTCAGATGTCCATGAAGTTCATGAAGAAGCAAGGGGAAAATGCCCTGACATCCTATTAAGCACAGATAAGGCTTAATTTACTTAAAACATTTTCCACCCAGCTAGGTGTTGTGAAGATATTTTAGGAGTCAATAGATGCTGATCTCAGTTATTGTATTCATTTAGAGAAATAACAATGTGTGGCAAGACATTCTGACTTTCTTACGTGGAGAGAATGACCAGAGTGTTTGGGCTGATGCAGATGTGCCTAAATTTTCTCTGAAATCTCTCTGGAGATGAGGGGATGAGGTAAATGAGCAGAACAGAAACCTACACTGGAGAGCCCTGATGACTGGCTGGTTGTTGAGGACCTATAAGTCAGAAGTAGTCAAGTTTTCTTCCCACTCCTGACCAAGATCCAGCCCTACTCAGACCTGCAGTCTGGCTACTCTTTCAAGATTTTATTCGAAGATTTTTTTTCTTTCAAGACATTTTGCTCTTTCAAGAAGCCAAAATCATCCTAGAAGATAAGTTGATACAGATAAAATCAGCAGCCAGAAGATCTAGGCTCATCAGTCATTGGATTCTTTCATCCTCTTCCAAAAAAGACATTTTCTCTTTGTTTATGTTAAGTATCTGTGAAAAATGCCAGTGTTGCCATGAAGGTGGGTCCTACGGCAAAGCAGAGTGGGGACCACTATGTCTAAGTCGTTTAGAAACAAACATGGACAAAGAATACTGATTCTTCTGGTGGATGGGGAGAGTGACAGTCCTTGTAGATAAATTATATTGAATCAATTAAAAGCATGTGTCATATTTGGTTAATTGCTAATCTCTTATTTACTATCTTGGTGCCAGAACTCGCTGTGCAATCCTGGATCTGCAAATATGTTTAAAGTGGTATTTGCCAGTCAGGAGCCTCTCCTTATTAATGTTAGACCAGGCTCTTCTTCAAATTGTTGATTTTCAACCTTGGGGTTGTACCAAGATTAACATTCCTGTATCTCACTAGGCATACCACATCTTTTTTGCTCTTTATTCAGTTGTGTCGAGAAATATTCTGGGCTTTAGAAGGTAAAAAACAAATGACTTTAGGGCACAAAAAGATCTATCCAATAAAACTCTGTTCCTTTTGCCTTGAATGAGTTTCTCTCTTACCAGCTTCCTCTTAATCTCTAAATTGCTATCGTCCTTCCTGTTTTATCAGAGCATTTTCCCCAGGAAGTTGCCACTGATTTCCTTCACAATGACTTGACCATTTGTCCTCTGCTTCTAACATATGGTTCCATTCTACTGTGTCTGGTCTCCAACCATCACCGGGTGAATGGTGTGCAAGAATCAGAAACATGTTTGTAGAATGATGTCTGCTCTGATTTTAGGAGACATCTGTTGAGTGAATGAGGACACCTATCTTTTGAAGGTATTTGTCCATTAGGAAAGGAACTAGTATATATTCTAATATCCCCAATGACGTAATCACCTCTTCCTGACCACCCCAGAAATGTTGATGTGACAACTGATGTCCTCTCTGCTAGATACACAAAGGCCCCAAATATATTATTCTTGCATCAGTGTGTGGCAGACTTCCTGTTTTGATTCCCTAACAGATTATATACATGACCTACATACAATCTGATTTAATTTGATTGCTCTTGGAAGATTGTTTAGTCAAATAAGAAAAGTCTTGTCGAGCCTAGACTCAACAAGCAAACTCTAGTCTTCAGGCTAAGTCTGCTTTGATGGAATTATAAAACGACTTGGAAACATTGCAGTGAGCCTCCCAAGCACATCCCATCCTGGCATCCACTCTTTTTACTTCCTGAGTATGTTCAATAGAATCTTAGAGTTAGGGGATAGATTTGAGTTTTGCAAGCTCTAGAGACCAGGCATGATTGTGAGTCGATGACTGGGGAAGTAAAACAACCAGCATTAAGCCAAAAAAATCACACTTCAGAGACTATTCTCATTGCTTCCTAGTGTCTAGACTACTCATAAAAATCACCTTTTATAGAACTGAGAATTAAATTTTGTCAATCTGGTCTTTTCTTCACTTTTGCTCATAGCCCTGTAGCCCTCTGGCCAATGCGTTAGTGACACTGGTTTAATCCTAGAGTTTCATTTCCAGAGGGGTTCCTCATTATTTTGATATTGCTCTTGGAAGCAGAGTAATAAACCTATAGACAAATGGGGGTGTTGAAGTGGAAATGTTATAGGGGAGAGGAAAAGAAGGTGTGAGTTCTTGGTTCTGATTGAGGTGGCATTATGAGTAGTATTTGGATGGAAAGAAAGAAAAAAATAGTAGTAGCTGTTATGGAAATGTTGTAAAATGGTGCCTGCTATCAATGGTTCCCATATTCATGCTCCACTGATGGTTTTCCCAGGCTTTTGCACTAGGCCCTCCATGGAGTGGCTTTCTGATAGCCTTTCCACTCACCTTGCCATGATTGGTTATCTTCTTCCCAGGGCTCCTCCTATTTTCTTTGAGTCTCAAAGCACCCAGCTTTGCTAGGGAAGCAATTCTTGTTCAGGGAGTAGCAAACTTCTGTTCTAATCAAAGAAGTATCAGGTCTTGTGACAATAAACTTGTGTAGGGGTGGGAAAGGTCCCTGGGGACAGGTGGGAGAGAGGAAACGTGATGCCTTCTGGAAAGATCTCTGCTAACAGGAAGAGGGCCTGTTTGGCATCTGAGAGCCAGCCAGGCAGCTCAGCAAATTATAAATGGCAGTTTCCATTCAGAGCGAAGGAGTCCTAGCAAGTGGGGACTTGTATGTGAAGGCAGTTTGGGAAGAGAAGAATTTCATTTCGGTGTACATCCAACACAGATTAGAATCTGTTTTTGTAACCTGATTTTTGCTCACTCATGATAGTATGACTTCAGGACAAAAGTGGACTCTTGGCGATAATGAAATCAGTTAGAAAATTGAGCAGGACATGTGCCCTTTGCCTGCACCCACAGCCTACTCAGGTTGTGTTGTGTGAATCATAAATACTTGAGCCGAAAGCAACCAAGGCTTCCCTTAGACCTGAAAAAAAATAATCACGGAACCAGTGAAACTTTCCTTTCTTTGTATTTCACTGTCTCTATAACTGAAGCCAGTTACTTTCAACTTTGAAAAAAGAAACATGTGGTTAATGTTATGCAAAATAAATACGGAAAAGAGTCACTGAAAAATGATTTATACTATACAAATAAACAAAACCAGAACCATGCTCATTCACATAACCCTGGAATCATGGTGTGTAAGCGAAGTTCTGTTCCTAGGAAGAAGCTGTAGCTGGATGAACCTACTGAGGGACTATTTATGTAAATGTCCTTAGTGGTAAATTTTCCTTTAGTCCCAAATGCCAATGACCAAGGCAGCAATTACCTTCCCAGGAGATGGGACTGGAGTTGAAAGTGGTGAGCTTTCTCATGCATTTTTCTTGGGCCATATCAGGGAATCTGTAGATAAAGTGTTTTTACTGTAAAGGCAAATAAGGTGTTTATGTACAAACCATTTGACTTTATCAGAAACATCACCATTTTATTTTAATTAAATAATTTCTTTGTTTAAACACCGTGATTACAAACATAATTGTAGTTGGGTTTCAGTCATAACAAGAACTCCTCCTCCCTTCACCCGGGCAACCTTCCCATCACCAGTGCCCCCATCTCCTCCCTCCCCACCCCCGCCTGTCTTGAGACAGGCTTTCTACATATCTCACTCACTGACATTGTTCTGATAGTTCTCAGCGTAGTTATTTCTCTAACAGTGAGTGCACTCACCACTCTTTGTGGTGAGCTTCATATCTTGAGTCCATCCTTCCGGCCCTCATCTCTGGGAATTATTTCAATGTTTTTAATTTTTCTTAAAACAGGAACATCACCTTTGAATTGTCTACAGTAGGAGAATGATGACTGTCAACTTGTTCTGAGTCATTATATTTCTGGTTGGTTTTCATACCAGAGCTAACTTGAGACCCAGACGAGAGACAGTATCACCTGGTTACACTGAGACTTTCTTGTCCCCTATGCCTTTGGCCTCCAGAGAGAACAAGTGAATTATTAGGAAACACTGACAGTGACAGCTTTGGGCTACATAAATATTATCTATATCATATAAATGTATATATTTGTTACATAAACAGTATCCATAATATTATATACACAAATTGTGTTATGTTTAAATACATCTTTATTAGATCTAAAGGAAGCATAGTGATGTACCATATTAGGTTTGGGGTGTCTGAATTATTTTGTAAGGAGCTCAGTTAAGAACATTTTGAAACTGCCAATCCATTTAGTGAACAGAACACAAGGTCCTTGCCCAACTATAAACATGCTCATAGGAAAGTTCCAGACCACCTTGTGCTCATCTTGCCTTTTCAGTCATGTCTCCCATGGGGTGCTGACTGTCCCCATCTCAAACTCTAAAACACCAAGGCTGGGCTGATGCTATCTACATGCTGATGACATTTGATCCATTCTCACCATCCATGTCTTCCTGCACCCCATCTTTAGTTGAATTTCTTCCATCTGAGAAGGCTTGGCATGAATATTCTTTCAGTGCTAAGTCTGCCAACATTGCTATCTCACCCTTCTTCCATATTTACTGTCAACCAGTTAACACCCTTTATGATGCTGGGGATCAAACTGGGCTCAGCCGTGTCCAAAGAATAGCCATTAATCCCTGCACTAGATCTGTAGCCCACTGGTTATATCCATCTTCTCCCCAATTTTCACAGATGAAGCAGGCCAGGCTCTGTGACTCTAAATGATGAGAAATTTACTACTCAGCTTGTTATTGATGACTCAGGAACTCAGATCCCTAATGCCATGAAGGTTCTCACTCAAAATGACCCAGATTAAAGTGGATGAAACACAGCAAGACTTCTCAATTTTTGTTTATTTTTCAATCTGCTCCAGGTGTGGGTGGCTAGGAACTGGGAAAACACAAGATGCTGGTGTCTCCTGTCAGGGGCAGGGATGGTCACCAGCTGAGAGCCCAGCTCCTGCATATAAGTAGATTTGGGTTTTGAAGAATGGAGCACTGGCAGCTTCATTATGATTGAGAATGTAAGTAACTCTCATGTGGGCCTCTGAGACCGCAAGAGTGTTTTTACAAGAACCAGAGAGGAAGGCTGTGTATGAATGCAATCATGAGCACTTCTTCCTGCCTGTTTCTAAAAATGTCCTAGCAAAGGCAAGAGGAGGAACATGAAAAAATAAGATGCTCTGACGTCTACCGCACAGTGAAATGGGCCAGTGTTCTTTGCTGGTTCCTTCTATTTTCCCTCCAGAAACAGCATTTCTCCAGGTAACACCAAAAGTGATGTTCTGGAAGGTTACATGTCTTTTTTCTGTAGGTGCTGATAAAACTATTTATAAATCTTGTGTGTACTGTATTTATGGTTCATTTATTCCTAAAAGACATCACCTTTAGGTTAGCTTACTCAGCAGTTCTGTTTTTGTACTGTTTAA
The DNA here is from genome assembly GCF_024139225.1 of Suncus etruscus. NCBI lineage: Eukaryota > Metazoa > Chordata > Mammalia > Eulipotyphla > Soricidae > Suncus > Suncus etruscus. The sequence continues at coordinate 18,341,478 of NC_064862.1, forward strand.
TATTTAAATCGAGAGGCCTTCATGACTCTGAATACTACGTTGGCTTCAAACTTTAAAAATTAATCTGAGGGACACTTTCTCAAAGAAGAAATACAAATAGTCAAAAGGCACATAAAAAAATGCTCCACCTCACTAATTATCAGGGAGATGCAAATCAAAACAACTATGAGGTACCATCTAATGCCACAGAGACTGGCACACATGACAAAGAACAAGAACAATCAGTTGGGCCCAGAGAAATAGCATGGAGGGAGGGCGTTTGTCTTGCATGCAGAAGGATGGTGATTCGAATCCCAGCATCACCCCAAGCCGGCCAGGAGCAATTTCTAAGTGCAGAGCCAGGAATAACCCATGAGCACTGCTGAGTGTAACACACACACACACACACACACACACACACACACACACACACACACACACACACACACACACACACACCCGCCCCCGGTGGGGATGTGGGGAGAAAGGAACTCTCATTCATTACTGGTAGAAATGTCATCTAGTCCAGCCCTTATGGAAAACAATATGGAGATTCCTTAAAAAAAAAAAAAAACTGGAAATTTTGCTCCCATTTGACCCAGCTGTACCACTCCTAGGGATATACCCTAGGAACACAAAAATACAATACAAAAATCCCTTTCTCACACCTATATTCATTGTAGCACTATTTACAATAGCCAGACTCTGGAAACAACCAAGATGACCTTCAACAGATGAATGGCTAAAGAAACTGTGGTACATATACACAATGGAATATTATGCAGCTGTCAGGAGAGATGAAGTCGTGAAATTATTCTGGACCTGGATGGACATGGAATCTATTATGCTGAGTGAAATTAGTCAGAGGGAGAGACACACAGAATAGTCTTACTCATCTATGTGTTTTAAGAAAAATTAAAGACATTAAAATAATTCCCAGAGATGAGGGCCAAAAAGACTGGCTCAAGATATGAAGCTCACCTCAAAGAGTGTTGAGTGCAGTTAGAGTAATAAGTACACTGAGAACTATCATAACAATGTCAATGAGTGACGGATGTAGACAGCCTGTCTTGAATACAGTTTGGAGGTGGGGAGGGAAGAGATGAGGGCTTTGGTGATGGGAAGGTTGCCTGGATGAAGGCAACCTTGTTATGACTGAAACCCAACTATAATTATGTTTGTAATCATGGTGTTTAAATAAAGAAATTATTTAAAGATTAAAAAAATGAATCTGAAGGCCACAGAGGTAGTACAGGGGCTTAAGGCGCTTGCCTTGTATGTGGCTGACCCCAGTTCTATCCCTGGCACCATAAGCAAGGTCAGGGATGATTGGTGAGCACAGAATCAAGAGTAAGCCCGAAGTGCATCTTGTATGACCTAAAACCTAAATTAAAAATTAAATTAAATTTAGGCTGGAGGGAGAGAGTAGTTCAGTTGGTCAGGTACATGCCTTGCATGTGATCAACTTGGGTAATTACCAGCAACACAGTATGGCCCTTTGGCATTGTTAGAGTAATTCCTGAGGACAGATCCAGGATGAGCCCTGAGTACTGCCAGTTGGGCTCCTACCCTTGAAAGCATAATAATAAATAATTATCTCTACAATTTATATAATTTGGGTATTCTTTTCTTTTTCTTTCTTTCTTTCTTTCTTTCTTTCTTTCTTTCTTTCTTTCTTTCTTTCTTTCTTTCTTTCTTTCTTTCTTTCTTTCTTTCTTTCTTTCTTTCTTTCTTCTTTCTTTTTTCTTCTTTCTTTCTTTCTTTCTTTCTTTCTTTCTTTCTTTCTTTCTTTCTTTCTTTCTTTCTTTCTTTCTTTCCTTTTATTTTTTCTTTGTGTGTGTGTGTGTGTGTGTGTGTGTGTGTGTGTGTGTGTGTGTGTGTGTGAGAGAGAGACGCTCAGGGGTTATTCCTGGCTATGCACTCAGAAGAATCGCTCCTTACTTGAGGGAGCAAATGGGACACAGGGGGATTGAAGCAGCAGTTGTCCTAGGTTAGTGGGTGCAAGGCAGACACCTTATTGCTTTCACCACTGCTCTGGCCAATTTGGGTTTTCTTAAAATAGAGGCAGTACATGCAATACTTCTGTGATTGCTTGTTATAGCGCAGTCAACAATGGTTACCATTAGAGGAATTTAGCTCCATGTGTGCTTTTTATCATTGTTGTTTGTTTTGAGGCTCTAGCCAGTGATGCTCTGGCTCTGCACTCAGGAATGACACCCAATAGCGCTTGGGGAAAACATATAGGGTGCCTTAGATTGAACCTTGGTCAGCTACATGCAAGACAAATGCCCCATGCACTGTATTATCATGGCAGCCCAGCAGGTGACTTTTTTTGGTAACCTTCTTGATGAGCCTAGAGCAGAGAAACAGCAGAACTCACTGGAAAACTGTTTTTCAAGTGCTCTTTGGGTTATGAGCTTTAAAACTTTGGATGATTTACCCAGACAATGAATCACACTTTGAGTTTTCAGTATGGTGTCCAATTCTGTGATCACAGATACAGTTGGGAAAAGTCTGTTGTTTTCTTAAGTGCCTTGGCTTTTACTCTCCATTTTTAGCACGGAGAATGGAAAGTTAGAAAATGTGAACACAGGGTTGGATCCAAGCCAAAATGAAATGGTGCAGAAATCAAATCTGATTACTGCCCAGATTAGTTTTGTCTCTGCTGTCTTTTCTGGTAAAGAGGAGAAATAAATACATAGATGCAATATAAATATTATACCTGTGTTTATTTTTCTTTCACTAACAGTGAAAATACAGAGAGAAATGAATGTGGCTTAAAGTTGTAAAAATATACTTAATAAAAGAAAAAATGGGACTTCAGGGCTGAGTTTCGATGGGTGAAAAGTGATGCTGAAACACTTTAGAGGAGGAAACAGTAAAAACTATTCTTTGTAAATTAGATAGGTATATTTACATGGAACTTATTGAAGAAAAGCACGACTTTTGGGGGGGGGCACACCCAGCAGTGCTAAAGGATTACTCCTGGCTCTGCACTCAGAAATCAATTCTGGAGGACCATATGGGATGCTGGGATTAGAACCACGTCCTTCCTGGGTCAGCAGTGTGCAAAGCAAACTCCCTACCACTGTGCTATCTCTCCAGCCCCCGCATAAAACATTTTTAAACAATATTTTCATTTAAGCATCTTGATTACAGACATAATAGTATCAGTTGGGTATCAGTTTTTCAAAAAGGCTGGACCAGTTAATAGTCCCACCAGCAGTAAATAAGAGTTCCTTTCTCTCTGCATCTATCTCAGTACTGGTTGTTCTTATCTATTCTTGATGCGCACCAGTCTCTGCAGTGTGAGGTGATATCACATTGTTATTTTGATTTGTATCACCCTGATGGTTAGTGATGTGGAACACATTTCATGTCCCTTTGGCCATCTGTATTTCTTCTTTGAGAAAATTTATTTTCATTTCTTGTTCCCATTTTCTGGTTGGATTTTTGTTGTTGTGTTGTTATTGTTGTTAAGATCCACTAATGTCTTAGATACCTTAGATATTAACTCCAATCAGTTGGGTATTAGATGAATGATTTCTCTTATTTTGTGGGTAGTCTTTATATCTTAGTCATCATTTCCTTTGTAATGAAGAGGCTTTTTAATTTAACGTAGTTCCATTTATTTATCTTTTCATCCACTTGCTTTGTCAGTTTTAACCTTGAAGATGCCTTTAGTTTCAAAGTCATAAAGTGTTCTGCCTGTGTTTTTGTCTGTGTTCCTTATGGATTCAGGCCTGATATCAAGGTCCTTAATCCACTTTGATTTAACCTTTGTGCATGAATACACAATTCTTGATAATTATGGCATATAATACTCATTTCTTGCCAGAGAGATAGCATGGAGGTAAGGCGTTTGTTTGCCTTGCATGCAGAAGGATGGTAATTTGAATCCCGGCACCCCCATATGATCCCCCGAGCCTACCAGGAGCGATTTCTGAATGTAGAGCCAGGAGTAACCCCTGAGCGCTTCCAGGTGTGACCCAAAAACCAAAAACCAAAAACCAAAATAAACGCCCCCCCCCAAAAAAAAACACCTCATTTCTCTCTCTGTTTTCTTGAACTTAGAAAAGCTACAAGGTGCCCATCTCTAATTCCATTTCTCTGTGCTTCCCATTTATATTACCCAATATAATTCTCTATTTTCAACGTTTATCATCCCCATTCTATTAGCATATTCAATTTCTCATGTGATTTATGACCCTACAGCATTATTTTTATAATCCTGAGAAGTTGCTTTTGCTCCAGTGCTTCTTTGTACTATCATGAAATATAACTTCTCCATTGCTGAGTGGTTTCTCCAATTATTTTTGGTTACACATACAAGCATTCAAGTACCTTCCTATGATGGATCTTTTTATGGTTCTCATAGAGCATAATTCTTATTTGATTGTAGGGTTTGTAATGGTTTTGATTGGTTCTTAAGTATTCCAGGTCTGTAGTCATGAGACATGTTCTTGCTGCCTGGTCTTTGGCTATTCTTGTAAAATCTTAGCTTTAGATTCTACACCCAAAATCTTCATATATACATTCACCTCAAGCATCAGTCCCTCTGTCCTACAGTTATAGTTTATCTTTATGCAGCCCCAGTGCCTACCACTCCAGCAGTTATGAGTCAGGACATATTTTTCTGGCACTCACAAGAAAATTTATATCATGTATGTGATTTTCCTAACAGTCACTCCAGAAAGGAAGACACATTTTTACCTTTAATCTGATTTCCTCCTTCCCCTTCCCAACTGTTTTCAGGTAGTGTTGAAATGCTGTTGGCTTATATACATTTACAAGTCATATAATTTGCCATATTTTTAAAAAGTATTTTATTGAAACCATAGTCATTTACAAAGTTCTTCATAATTGAGTTTCAGACATACAATTTCAGGGTCAATTCCACCATCAATGTCAACCTCCCCCCACCAGTGTTCCCTGACTACATCACATGCCATTACCCTGCTCCCTAGCCTGCCAGCATAACAAGTCCATTTTAAGTTTTGATGGTTAAAGTTTAGGTTTCTTGATTTTTTACTATTTTTGAGTTTTTGTTTGGGTATTTAGTTCTGTCCTTTTTAACATCACCAATGCACCTGAGACCTATTTGTCAGATTTTAACCTAAAAAGAGTTGTGCTTCTACCAAAACATCAATCTGGTATCATCAATATTGTTATATTATTGGCATTAATCATACTTATCTGTGTGATTGAATGATAAACAGTTTCATATTTGTAAATTTTTGACACAGAACATAACTTTCTTATTGGGATAACATTTTATTTTTACATTATAGAAGTTCATGTGAACATCTTTGTAAGTCAGAGTTTGTACAGACCACATTAAGTCAACAATGAAAGTTGCTTCTCTCCTTTACCCTACCATGGACTATTTACACCTGATTTACCAATCTCCTGAGTCTTTTCCCTTCAGGTAACCACTAATTTGGTTTTATAGTCTGGAACAGTTTCACTTGCTTGTTGCAATAAGGACCCTTTAGGGAATCTGAGACTTAGAAGAAGACCAAGAGGTCCTCAGGTGTAAATTATCTTGGCTGTTAAATCCTTTGTTGGGTATTTGTGAATCCAAAAACAGTCCCCAGAATGAGAAATTACTTCCCATCTCCTTGTCCCCTTTCGGGGGGAAACCTTGGTAATATTTATCCGCAGCAAATAATCTACACAGACAAGAAGGATAGGGTGTAAAAGATTGGGTACAGAGAGAGAGCCAGAGAATCCTCTTGCAGCCTGCAGCTTTCGCAAAAGGACCTCTCTCCCCTGTCCATCAAGCTATTTATTGCCAACTCCACAGCGCCCCACCTGGAAGGGCTAGGTGGGGCAATAGTCACAGAACAATCCTAAGGAAATACTTTTATATACAACAATTCCAAGAATAATTTTATGGAAACTTTTTCATATACTGCACTCAGGTATCTCTTTTCATGAAGAGAAGGAATCTTCTTCCTGATGTCTGTGTGGGTTGTGCAAGCTAGGTTCACATGACACTCTTACAACATGGCCCTACCACTTGAGACAACTCTTTGGAAGGAATGCTGTGTCTTTTGATCAGCTAATTCTTCCTTTTGTACCAGGACAATCAGATTATTTGGTGGTAGGCAGAGAATCATTTGACTATTTGACTGTTATTTTCTGCTATTGGATAAAGCCTTTTAAATTAAGAATACTTTCCAACATCAAAATTGATATTAAGTAAGCTTGAGTATATATACCTGAAATTTATGAGTGTGAAAAGCAGGGAACTAATGGTCTTAAAATAAAGCGGATCTTGAATTTTATCCCAGGAGATTCCTGCTGGTCATTGTATCTGAGTATTGTATCTGCCTCTGCCTTTCAACTCAAACTTTGTGGTTGAGAAAAGTGAATGCCTTGTGCCTATGAATTACCATTAATATTTCCAAGTTATAAAAAATATAAGGCAGCCTGACTTTTAGAAAGAATTTCACATGTTGGACATAAAAAACACACTTCAGGGGCTGAAGATATAGAAAAATCTTTAAGACATTTCCCTGGTACATGATCCTATTTCAACCCCCAGCACCCTAGATTGTTCCCAAGACCCTACCAAGAGTGATCCCTGATCACAGCAGAGTGTGTCCCAAAAAGGAAAAAAGGAAGTATATTTATCCAATTCATTTTATTAAAAGGTAGGATTAAACTGATCTACTAAGTGCCAAAGGGTTTTTATGACTCTCAAAACACTTTATCTTTCAGAATATTAATACAAGCACGGATGCCCAAATCCTGCCAGGGTATTAAAAAATCACATTTCATTTATGCCCAGGTATAACCTTCCAGCATAAATTTTGAAAAAAAAATGTGGAGCATGACAGTGTCAGGGCATTTCAGTGCATAATGAGTTAGACATAGTTCCGTGCTGATACTGATATTTATGATTGTGAATACTTGGAAGAGGTTTTATTTTATGCACAAGTTTTTAAAGTAAGTTCTATTCTAAACATAATCATAAGAGATATACTTTATTTTGTTCTTGCCAGGCACTTTTTAAAGTGCACTTTTTATTCTAGTTGTTTAGTCCTATGAGATGAGTTTTCTTCCCTTTTATGTTTGTTTGTTAGTTTGTTTATATTTGGATAACATTTTGCAGTGCTCCTGGCTTTGCATTCTGGGATCATTCCTGGTGAGGCTTAGGAGTCCCCCTTATGGAATGCTGGGGATTGAACCCAGATAAGTTGTGTACATAGGTAAGTGTCATACCTGCTGTACTTTTGCTCCAGCCTTTTTATTCTCTTTCATGCATTATCTGTGGAAAAAAATCAAAACCCAGAAATATTATGACCTTGCTCAAGATCACATATCCAGTAAGTGAATTTACTTGGACATTTTGACTGCAAAGCTGTTGTTCTTTGTTTACACTCTTTCTTCTGTCCCTTTTGTTCATCTTTGGCAAAGAGAACTTGATTTACTGAATGGCCTTTTCCTATTGTGGGGGATATGGGGAGAGTGTGGCTGTCTGTGCTACAGAATAGCATATGGTAGTATAAAAATCCTTTTTTATCTTCTAATATTCTAGTGCTATGAACTACAAAATCTCACCCAAATCCTATTGAATCTGCTGCAAAATAGAATAAGCACAATAGCTTAAAAGAAAAAAAAGAAGAGATGATGAATTTATTGAAACTCACTCTTTAAGAGTTACCAACAGGCTCATATGTGAGATTGTTGGTTAATTTTCTGAGGATTACTGATCTGAATGACTTCCATAATTTCTAATGCTCTATTAAAAAGATCCTCATTTACATTAGAGGACCTAATAGAGATGAAACGTTGATCTCTTTTTTGTGCTTTTTGGAAAGTTTATGTGGAAGTATAATCCCAGATGGGATCATTTGTCTGCACCACAACATCTGTGTGAGGCTGACTTTGCCTTCAAACCAATTTCATCTACAATCTTTCCAAATCCACATCAGGGTTTATGAGCTGCTTTTCAAATCTCTCGTTCGCATGCATATCAATTTAGTGCTGTTTATTTGAAACCCCCTGTAGAAAGTTCCTTCCTACTCATTTCCCTAAAACGGGGAAAGAATTGGCAGTAGGCAAGTAATTTCTCTGTCAGACATATGACTTATTTGTTTAGAATGTAGAATACATTGACACTCATTTGCCACTAGCCTCAGGCCACAGCCCAGAAACCTATCAAATAGGAGATGGAAGTAGAAACACAAATGGGTTTCCCTATCCATTTAAAACTGTGTATGCTTTGATTGAAACCTTCAAGCAAGGGATGATCCATAACCCTGAAAGTTATTTCACTCATGGAACTTCACCAGGGTCTGCCAGTAATTTTCTCATGGTGCTGCTCAACTTAGTGGAGCGTAGTTCTTAGACAACTTAGACACCTTCCAGCTTCTTGGTTCTTAGTTTCCAAGCTGGCCTGCCTACTTTCAAGGCCACAGTGGTGGTGGGTGTGTGTGTGTGTGTGTGTGTGTGTGTGTGTGTGTGTGTGTGTGTGTGTGTGTGTGTGTGTGTGTGTGTGTGTGTGAAAGAGAGAGAGAGATAGAGAGAGAAAGAGAGACTCTCACTCAGAGGGGAAATTGGTTCACAGAAGCCCCTCAAGTCTGCCTACTCTTGCTCTGTGAACAGAGCTAAGAGTAATGTGAATGTGGTCCCAGGAGAAGGAACCCAAATTCAAGTCTAGCTGTGATCTTTCCTAGCCATGTGAACTTGACTCACCTTCCTTCCTGTAAAGGGGGGCCCTGACTCTGCCCTCTTGATCTCCCAAGATATAGGGGGAAGGGTTGCTGTCAGAACACGGGAACATTAGCTTTTCATACACACTTCAGTTCAGTTCAGGTGTGTGACCTGATGCCATAGGCCTCTTTGCAAGAACTTCCCTTTGCCTCTTGTGACACTGTATCTGCTATTGTAATTTGTAGGCTATGAAAGAATCCTTAGCTTATTAACTTGCCTTTTTGTAGAGATATGGAAGTGCCTTGCCTACCACTGGGCATTGCATTCCTAATACTGCCACTATAACAGAGGCACCTATTTCTCTTTTCTGCAAGACTCAGCTGGGGAGATTCTGAAGTTGTTTGCATGGAGTTGCAGACAATTCATTGCTGGGGTGCTTCTACGTGGGGCCCCAATATGAACAACCCTTCATCTGTCTGATTTATTCCTGAATTATTTCTTATCATTGAAGTTAAAGGTCTCTGTTCCATCTCATACTACCCTATACTTTAATCCTTCTAAATTTGCCACATTGTGCCTTGATCTATTGATGGATGGATGATTACAGAAAAGATTATGGAGATGAGACAGTGGGTACATTAGATACGGCATTTGCTTTGCATGTGACTGGCCCCAGTTGAAACCCTGGTGTTATCTATGGTCTCCCAAAAATATAGTGTCAGGAGTGATTCTTGAGCACAGGGACAGGAGTAGGCCTTGGCTACTGTTAGGTGTGACTCTAAACCCATACTCCCTAAGAACATCAAAAGTAATACCAAAAGAAACATAAACATACACTTGTATACACATACAGTCAAATACTTCTTCATGATGTTTTCGTCAACATCAGACCACATATAGGACAATAGTCCCAAAAGACTGTACGATGTAAATTATACCATCTAGGCTTATCTAATAGAAGTCAATCTCTAGCATTTATCATAAAAGTTGTCATACAATGGAGCAGGGGAGATAATATATTGGAAAGGCCTCTTGCCTTACATGCAACTCACCCCAGTTTGATCCCAAGCATCCTATGTGGTTCCCTGAGCACTGCCAGGAGTGTTTCATGAGTGCAGAGCTAGTAGAATCCCTGGGCCAGATGTGGCCCAAAATGCAACAAACAAAAAATAGTCAACAGATTTCTTACAAAGTGTCCCTATCAACCAATGCAGACTGCTATTTAGCCAAAGAAATAATAAAAGGGGGGATCTTGCCAATCTTCCATCTACTTGGAGGGATTTGAAGGCATTAGGCTAAGTGAAAAAAATCAAACATAAGCCCAATAACCGAACAAATCTCACAGATTCAGAGAGCAGATTTGTGGTGACTGGTGGAAGTGGGTGGAGATGGAGCTATAAAACAGGTAAGGGAGCTGGCAAAAATCACATACTTCCTGTTATCAGACCAAGGCCTAGGGATCTAAAGTCCAGTGTGATGACTGCAGTTGACAGGATTGTATCATATATTCAAAAGTTTCTGAGAGAGTTGACCTTAAAAGTTCTCATCACCAGAAGAAAAATGTACATAAGATAATAGATTTTAACTAGATTGATTGAAGCTATTATTTTTTCAATATATTCAAATGGGACCATGCTGTTGTGTATCTAAAACCAATAGGTTTTGTGTCAATTATGCTTCAATTAAAATAATTTTTCAAATTATAAAAGGAGACTCATCAAAATCTCAATTACTTATTTTACAACTGTTTAAAGTTTGAAACCTCTTTTTACTACAAACTTCAGTAATTGATTGATTACTGTAATCAATAAAATGTTATTTTCCCCCCCAAAATCAATGTGTTGATGCCCCAAGCACCTAATATTTGGAGGAGAGGTAATCTGGTTTAGATGAAACCTCTGGAGGGGATTTGTGTCCTAAGAAGAGGAAGAGAACACAGATCTTTCTCTTCCTCTGTGAGGATACAGCAAGATCTCCCTCAGGCATGCACATTCAAATCTGAACCCCAACCAGCTGGGACCCCTATCTCAAACAGTCTCCCCAACTGTAAGATGTAAATTTTTGTTGTTTTAGCCATTGGTCATTGGTTATAACTGTCAAACTGAGACAATTAGGGAATATATAAATATATATGTGTGTACATATACACATATGTTTGGGGATCACAACTGGCAGTGCTCAGATATTATTTCTATCTCTGTACTCAGGGATCACTCCTGATGGGGCTCAGGAGATCCTTCAATCTTATTGCTTGTTGCAGGCAAGGGAAACATCCTACCAATACTATCTCTTCAACCCAGGGATCATATATTTTTAATAATGTCTATATCAGAGGTTCCCAACCTTTTTGGGGAACTTTATTTTTCCCTTTGTATAAAATAATTTATAGCGCCCACCCCCCAGCTAGCTTCTTCTAGCAAGCAAACACAAAATGTCTCTTAAAGTCACCTAAAGATACTACCTCCCACCGCCATTGGGTAGAGATCAGTATCATCCACTTTTGAAAATCATTATCTATTACCCAACCCTCAGAGCAATGTCTATCACAGCGGAATCTCTCAATAAATATCTGATAGGCAAACAATGGAACATCCTCTAACTCTTCAGTTCCTCTTTCACCGTGTTCCTTGCATTTTTCAGTTATATAGCATTTTATTTCCACTGATGTTTCTATACAGCTCCCACTCACAGTATTTGATTCCTTTGGAGAATTTGCACATATTTTCCCACAATACGTGCTAAAACTCAAAGATCTGGGGGAACAGTGTATAGTGGGTGAGACACTTGCCTTGCATGCAGCCAGTCTGAGTTCAATTCCTAACACATCATATGATCCCCCAAGTACATACAGGAGTGATCTCAGGGTACAGCGTAAAGTCTGAGCAAATATGGGAATGACTCAAAATCATTCAGCCTAAAAATGTCATACAACTTTGTCATCTGAATGAACTTATTTGCTATGAATGTTTGTAACCACACACAGACTATGTGGGGGCATTCTTATGTTCTCATTGAGAATTGTCTTCCATGTTTGAGGCAATATTTTCTTTTTAATTCCTTTTAGTAATGATAGCTCCTTGTCCTTAGAAAAAGAATTTGATTATCTAATAAAAATATCTAAGTCTTTCTGATTCCAGAGTAGAGAATTAGACAAGTGATGGAGTCTGAAGGTACCATTTGGTATATAGTGAGATCATGAAGTTGTGGAACAGATATGAATGATCTTGTTCTAGTCTGCACCTTCGATGTTATGAAGCCATGTTTCTTGATTCAGTTTGATTCAGTTTGTTTCTTTGGAAGGGGAGCAATTGAACTATGTCATGTCTGTGGTTAGTTTCCTGTTATGGGCTCAGGTGTTATTTCTGAGTGTGTGGAGGAGCAGGTGGCCATGCTGGCTTCATGACAAAGCCAAAGAGAAACCCCAGATTAGGAAGAAATCTTTGGTTTATGAAGAAGCACTTTGGTTGGAACGAAGGACTTTGTTTTTTCTAAGACCAACCTCTTTTACATTGATGTCTGTGTGTTTATGAAATGGAGAAATATGTTACAACTTTTCCAGTTATGGAATACTTAGAAAATACTTTTATCGATCTTGGAGTCCTTCAGTTAATCACATCTGCAAAATCCCATTTGCCAAGTAGCAATGATTACATAGTCACCGTTTTCAGGAATTATGTTGTGATAGCTCAGGGGATCATGAGCTAGTTTACCCCACTCTCCTTCAGAAGTTCCTACCAATGGAAGTTCTATAGAATTACCCAAGGCTTTATTTTCTTGGGTTGACAAATGCAATGTTGGAATTAATTGCAATAATGAGATGGGATTTCTGATCTAAGCTATTTAAATCAAATATTTCAAAAATAATGACAACTCTGACCACTGGGTGCATGCAGAGCTATCATTCTGCAGACTGCACAAAGATGGAACATAAGCTAGCATGGGTACAAGCTAGTCAGAGGTTCTGAATTATCCCTAGAACCTGGGCCACATTTAATTAGTTCCTGCCCCACCCCAAATGCTCCCTTGCACCTTTGTGGATGTTAAGCTGTTAGCAACCTCCTCTGGTCTCTTGTGAGCTGGAGAGACTTTCTGAGGTCCTGTTTTTCTGGTCCATGCTGGATGACCTTGCTTTGCTTAGACAATCCCTGACTGACCAGCCTGGGCTGCCTGTGAGCTGAGTGAGGCGCCAAGCACACAGGGCTCCCCAACAGATATCTCAGAGCCTAGCAGAATATTTGACTAGCTGGATGCCTGCAGTCAGGTAACTGGGGTTTGGTTCCGGAGCTCCTGCTGTGTCACTAGCCATACTCAGTATTTCGGGGTCTCAGATTCTTCTGCTGAGAAGGAGGATACCTGTAGCTCTGGCCTCAGAGCTCCTCACAGGAGTTCCATGGGATGTTGTTTGTAGAGGGTATAGCATAAAGCTTCATAAGTTTCAATGTCAAGCTTGGAGGAGAATGATGATGCTGATTCTTGGCTTTGCCTTGGATAAATTCTTTTCTATGTCTGTGTCCATGGATTGATTTGTCATCACTTCACAATGTGACAGAGCTCAAAGTTTCACACCTCTATATGTATATAATACTGCTTTATTGTCAGTACTCCACCACCATTCTACTGCCTTACTAAAAAAGAGGTTTAAGTGCTTTCTTTGCATGTGGCCAACCTTGATTTGCATATGACCCCATGACAGTGTCAGGTTGCACTGGTGAAGGGGGGTTGTGTTCTGTTTATGACTGAAACCCAACTACAATCATGCTTGTAATCATGGTGCTTAAATAAAAATTATATATATATATAATAAGTAATCCCTGAGCACTAATATGTATGACTCCCAAACTAAAAATAATAAAAGGCCCTTTGTACAGTTGCTTCAGAGTCCATCCACTTAGGCCCCCAAATATGTACTATGCCATCTTTTTAGTGGTGAAGTAATATTTCATTGAGTATACAGACCACAGCTTTGTTTTCCACAGTATATTGAGTAGCATTTAGGTCCTAAGTTAGTGTCTTGTTCTGTCATCATCCCACCAACCTTCTACACTTAGTGGTGCTTGCTCCCATGAGCCTGTGCCAGGAAGTGTTGATTCTTTTTTTTTTTGTGTGTGTGTGGTTTTTGGGTCACACCCGGCAATGCTCGGGGGTTTTTCCTGGTTCAGTGCTCAGAAATTGCTCCTGGCATGCACGGGGGACCATATGGGACGCCGGGATTTGAACCGATGACCTTCTGCATGAAAGGTAAATGCCTTACCTCCATGCTATCTCTCCGGCCCCGGAAGTGTTGATTCTTATGAGTGATTACATGTCCAGAATAGAAAATAACTCACCTGTCCGCTTCTGTGAGCCTGTGGTGTGCAGAACCAGGCCGTTCCACTAATAGCTGTGCTAGAATTACACTGGTGGGGTCATTTGGCTGTGTTTGTTACTTTCGGAGAAGAATTTAATGGAATGAAGCAGGAACTGAAGTGATTCCATCTCTCTCTGATATTCCATACCTAGCTGCATAAGATCCTATAATATGATTACAATGAAATATGAGTTCATTTGGCAAGAATTCATATTTATATTCAGGTCATAGAGTAGTGGTGCACAAATCATTTAATTTCGAAAGTAATTTTCATTCTACACATGTATCCTTGACATCTGAAAATGTACATTCAGATTTAATGAAAAAATAAAAGCGAGATGTATTATAAAACAAGGCTGTGCTTTGGAACCTGAAATACAGAGAGAAAATGAATGGGCTTAATATTTTTTTTAGAAATAAAAGCCGTTGGTAATGTATGTATTTGGACTTTGTGTTGTTATTGTTCCATGTCTGGAATGCTCCTTTTCTCATTTACCACCAAGAAAATTATTTTCAAGATATGTTCTCCATGGTTGAGTAAACAGTCAGAATTTTTGTAAAAGGTATTGGGGGGGGTAAAATAATTTCAGTATTGACTGTCAGTCAAGCCATTTGTTTCAATTCAGTGGGAAATAATTTTATTAAGCCTTTAAGTAAAGCTGCACAAGCAATTTTCCTCCATTTCAGTGTCTTGGGGGCTGCGTTAATTATAAGAAATGGGGCTATTGGAGACTTTTACCCTGCACACAAACTCCTCATTGTTACCCACAACTGCTGTGTGCTGACAGCTGCCTCTTAGAGAAATGTAACTCGTGGTTCATGGGGGAAAGGGTGGCATTAGCATAATTTTTTGGCAAGCACAGAGCTGAAGTTGCAGCCTAGCCTTCAACAGTGATCCCTTCATTAGGAATGTCTTATTGGAGCCTCTGTCTTGGGGGTCGGGGCACCCCAGGATTGTGTTGGAGGTAACTAGAGCCTAAGTGAACCGGCTGCTCCTGGATGAAAAAGAAGGGATTCCAATTGCTAATGATTATGATTTTAGAAGGGTCTGTGGAAGAAAGACTAAGAATTGCCAGTGTTGGATCAGAATTGACACAGTTTAAAGGCAGCTATTTTTTTTTTTGACAGTGACACTAATGCATATTATGGTTTCTGTAAGAGCAATTAGAATGTAAAACATTTTTATTCTACAGGGACCACTTTAGACAAAAAATAGACCTGATAATGAACGGCTGAAACATCAAGAATAAATTATAACCCCCAAAGGTTCTTTAAGTTCATTTGCACATTGCTAAAGGTATTTTAAACAACTGGTGAAAAAAAAATTTCGTGCTCAATTTTTGAAAACCTATCAGGACAGTTTTAGAAAGTAATGGGAAATACAAGTTGATTAATAATTATTCTTTATGATAATCTGCTCATTTGGTCTAAGGATCCCTTTGATTTTCTCAGTAGTAAGTAAAATGAAGTCAATGTGATAAAAATCAGGCAATAAAAGCTGAGGAAGGAGTTACTGTTCTTGGCACATTTTCTGGATACCAGAGCAAGTTTTATCCTCAAAGATTGGTTTGTTTTGTCTGCATAATAACTCTGCCACTTGTGTGTCCTCATGTTGCAAATGGGAACATTAAGCATTTGGGAAATTAAGTTATCTTTTTGAAGTCACTGAACCCTAAGGGCTATGACTGGCATTTGAACCCGAGTCCTTTTCCTTTTTTTTTTAAGTCAGCAGAATCCCCTCAATGACCCCAAACTACTACTGTGTTGCCACTGACACTGAATTAGGGATGTCATCCAAATCCTTTGGTTGATGTCCCCAGGTCACCTTTTCCACCATCCCTCTTACTTAAGAGAGCTTTGTTCTTGCTTCTCTGTGGCATCCTGGAACTTCTCCTCAGTAATCCTTTATGCCTCTGCTCCAGGCATTTTCTTTGTCCATTATTTGGCCTTTATTGGATCCACCTGGGCATGGCCACTGGTGTTCCATCAGATTCCTCTACTTTCTCTTCACTTTCATCTAGAAAGAGAGGGTATCACACAACACAGGGAATAGACAGTGCCTTTACTTTGAATTTTCAAGAGACTTCTTCCCTTTATATCCTTCAAATATGTGTAGGAATGAATGAAACATGAATCTCTCTGAGCCTGTAAGAATATTTCCTATGCATCCATATCAGCGAGGATCTGGGGAAAACGATGCATTTGGAGGTTTAATTTTGAGCTTTTCCTGTTCTGAATTGAAAATTTCTGAGGATCATTCCTGAAACAAGTTTTTGGAGTCCCAAAAAATGCGGAATTAAGTTGAGAGATGCCATAAGCCAACCCACTTTGAAGCAGCCCAAGCCTGGGAGCAGGTGCAGAAACCGGAAATGCCTGATAAGTTAACAGCTCTTCAGGGATGGATCATTCTGTTCCTCATTGTGCTCCATCAGCAAAAAGTCAGTATGGGGCATCTTTCACCAGGAAGAGGGACATGATCTGAGATCAAAAGCAGGTTAATTCAGGTTTATTACTTTTTACTTCTAGAAAATGAGTTGTGGTCTCTATTAGGAAATAGTTATATTTGTTTTTTTGTTTTTTTGTTTTTTGTTTTTGGTAACTAGGTGATTTGTAGCCCTAGCTAGATAGTGGATGATCTGGAAAAAATTTGAAAGTAACAAATTCCAAATGACTTGCACAAGAAAAATTAAATCAGCTAAATGGGGTCTAGCATTTTCTTAAAATCTATTGGCAAGTGACATGGGTATTGGTGTAGGAAGAAATAGTGAGGGAGGTCCTTGCACTGCTACTGTGGTTACTCATTGAACAGCTAGCATTGCTAATAAAGTCATGAGTGCTTCTTATGTTCAGGCTTGTTCTATGAGTCTTTCCTGAAATAAAGTAATCTCCATGCACTCTGTACAATAATGCAGGAGTAAATAGTATTTTGACACACGTGTACATGGAAAATGATGAGTGAGTGGGTTTCTTATTTGAGTGGGATGACAATCTTGGCCTCTGTTGGGAAAGGGAGAGTCAATTCCTTTGTCAAGTATGATATATTATGAATTTTCATATCATTGCTCTGCTCATACCTAAGACATTTATGGTTCTTGAACAGCTAATTTGCTTCCTATCTACTCACTGAGACCTGAATGTGACAATGAAGGTCATCAGGAACGTACAGGTTGCAGGACATATGTCCTGATCTTCAGACTTTTAGCATCAGAGTCACATGAGTTTTCTGAAATGTATATTTACAGAGTTTGTCAGATGGCTAAAGTAGGTAGATATTAACTCTGTAGGACAGTGACACTTTGTGGCTTAAGATTTTGGTGAGTATGTGTCCAGTTTGTAGTTTCCATGGACCTGGCATTGAGAGTTTCTCAGTGAGCTCATGTTCTGCTGACATCCTCCCTAGCACATTAGCATTAGGAAGGATGGAATTAAGAATATGTTGTTTAGCTGGTAGCAAACATTGACACCACTTACCTCTCGTGAGGCCAGATTTTGTTTTTTTTGACCTGACTCCCAAGTTCAGGGTCCAGAGAGCTTGACTCTGCTCTTCCTTCTCCCCTGTTTAAAATTCATCTCTACCTCCCTAAACTCTGCAGCTGGAGTATTCTTTGGTACTAGAAGTCAGTTTAAGGAAGCAAAGTTTGATATGACACCAGGGCTTATCTTTTGATCTTCCAAGCTAACAAGTTAGCAGTCTCTGATCTGAAAACTTGGAGAGTTTTGTTTACTTTATAAGCATTTTATAAGCGTATAAATCTAGGAGGAAAAACCCAACCAACTAATAACATAGTTATACTTAGGAGAATGAAAATTCTCCAACTATCAAAATGCTTTTTTACTTGAGTGGCTTTTCTTTTCCATTTGGGGGTGGGGGTTGGGTCACACCCAGCAGCGTTCAGGGGTTATTCCTGGATCTATGCTCAAAAATCATTCTTGGCAGGCTCAGGGGACCATATGGGATGCTGGGTTTCAAACCACCGTCCTTCTGCATGCAAGGCAAATGCCCTACTTCCATGCTATATCTCCGGCCCCTCTTTTCCATTTCTGTACCTGTCACACATGAGACAGTTGAAGTCACTGTTCTAGTCAACCAGTGGGATAATGCTATAAAAGGAACTTGGGGATCTTCTGATGGCAGTGCAATGGTACCTCTTGATTATTTTAAACTACAATGTCTAGGGACCAGAGGAATAGCACATCGGTAGGGCATTTGCCTAGCACTCAGCTGACCCAGGAGGGACCTAGGTTTGATCCCCGGCATCCCATATGGTCCCCCAAGTTAGGAGCAATTTCTGAGCCCAGAGCCAGGAGTAACCCTTGAGCATCACTGGGTGTGACCCCAAAACCAATAAGTAAATAAATTAATTAAATATAATGTCTAATGACCATGTGTCTGGGTGAGGCCTTTCTCGGCATGGCCTGGCCGGGCACCTTTAGCCCCTTTGGCAGATGGGTCTGAAGACACAAGATAACGATGGAGAAATAATCACAGTCAGTTATATTTCATTGAAGACAGCTCAGTTTATTCTATGCCCTATCTGCCCTGTGAAGACTCTGTGCCATGTCTGCCTAACTCTTCCCTTTCTCTCAGGAGTTCTGTCTCCCTTTCAGCTGCTCTCCATGCTTCCTTGCCTCTCCCCCTGCCCCTAGTCAGCATCTTTTATTCTTGATTCCAACACTCAGACCCCTCCCGGGTGTGGGTGGGTCTGACCATCCAGGCGATAGTAACATTTCAATAGAAAGCTTAGGGCATTGGGGAAGGGGTACCTTCCCCATGGTACGCATGGCCAACTGGCCATATCTATAAATCATTTCCATGCTTTTTCTTTTGGGCAAAATAAGTGCTGTCTTCTATAAGGAAGGGAGGAGGAAAATAGGACAATTGATCTGCGTTTGAATAAAGGACTTGGAAAAGAACCTCCAGTAGTCTCAGAGTTTCCTAGCTCAGCTGTGGAGGCTCATGGGCACTCTATTAGTGGTGGGATGCAGTACTCTGTACATCAATATGATATACTTTAACACTATAAAAACCATCTGACCTAAACTTCAAACAACAGCAGCAGACCAATATCTAGCTGATAACAAGTGATTGTGTGCCAGAGCTGAGAGAAAGCTCATGTAAATGGAACTTGGTTATGTTAGGAAGCAGGGCCTGGGTCCTGTTAGGAAAACGTTGACTTTCTTGTTCTTAAAAAATGGGTTTTTAAGGAAAATTTTCTTTGCTTTCTAAGTCTTTCTTCCCACAAAATTCTAGATAAATATGGAGAGATCAGCTAGCTATACAATGATTTCCTTAAGAGCACCAAATTGTAACAGTCTCTGTAAAGACTGGGTCATTATTGAGGAAAAACATATCTACCCACAGTAGACGTACATGAAGTAACTCTCTGATTTTACTGAAAAATTGTTTTATTCATGGCCTGTTAAATTTTAGGTTCAAAAGATATTGTATTTTCCAATAAAAGTGTTATTGTAACTACAGTAAAAAGGAAATGGTTTTTTCAGTAGCGGACTGATATTGCCTTATGGACAAGACTTACAAGGTCTATTGGCTCCTGGATGAGGAAGGAAATAGTTGGCTACCCATGAGGAGGATTTACGGCCTTCTAGATGTTTGGGAGCAGGGACCTGGTAAAAGTACTCAGCCACTGATACTTTGAAGGTCAATCCCACAAAGGTGTTACTGTGTGGAAGCAGAGAATTTAAGGGGAAGAGATGGATCTAGAAAGACTTTGAGCATTAGCACCTTGGGGAAGGAGGGATACATCATTGGTTAGGAAAAACAAGCAAGGCCACAATTCAGGAGCTGGAATGGGAGCAAATAAATTCTTTTGAAACTGGAGAAGTGTGAATTTTCTGCAGACATCCAAGCTAGGACACAGAGGAATCGAGATGACTGTGGAGTTTTTGAGATAGCACCTAGGGAGTTTGGGGACACTTGGCTTCATTTTGAAACTTTCGGCATTCCAAAAGCCCATAATTGATCCCTGAGATTGACAACCAAAGAGCATGATAGCGTGTGTGGTGACTCCTCGTCTCCATCCTGGGTGGAACTCATTCACACGATGAGCCAACAGGACCCTTCAACAGTGATTCCCCCTGTATTGTTATGGAATCATTTCAAATATTTCAGTAGAATTAGGTAATGAGTTCTCTTTTATGTACCTCTCCATTCTTTACTTGGCTGCTGGTCTAACTTCATATTTAGGTGGATTCCCAGGAGCAGCAGCAATGTAATTAAATCTAACACATTGTTCATCATGTTCCTGCTGAGAAGGTTCCTGAAATAACCCAATCCCGGGTCTGCCAGGAATTTGTATTGAGGATTTTAGCACTGAGAACCTGATCCCTTGGTGCCTTGACCAGATATGGTAGGTAGCCTGCCACTGTGGACACCAAATGGGTGACCACCCAGAAGACGAGCAAGAAAAGAGGGTGGAAGATGACTCAAGATGGAAAGCCTAGAAGTCAGACCCACATTCGTATTATGATTGGACACGTGCCTCCACTTGAACTGTGGGTGATTTCAACTCCAACTCCTCCCTTTTCTTCCAATTCCTTCTGAATTTTATTCCAATTTCCTCCTGATAAAGCTCCTTTCACTAAGACCCATCGAGGGCATGACCCCAGCCCTTGACTACTATCCTCTTCAAGGAACATTCTAGCTCCTGTGTTTTCCTTCTTTAGCTAAGAAGTCTGCTCATTTTCACTTTTTATGAAGATGATTCCTCCTCCTCCCAACTGATAAACACTCCCCTCTTAGGGAGGATCCATTCGGATTGGCTCCCTCTCCTATGTGACTTAGCCAGATGGTATCATTGGCTGAGCCCAGGCAGCACAAAAGAAGGAAATAGGAGATTCTAGGCTAGATTTCCAATGAACTGCTGCCTGTTTCTCTCAGAAAAAAGCCACGTTCCTCTTTGTGGTTTCTATGTGATTGAGAGCAGAGACTTCTCCAGCCTCTCCTCTCTTCTCTCCTCTGTAAATGGGATTATTCTTAACCATCCCTGATATTTGAATTAAATGCAATCAGACCTGTATTTGAATGAATCCAGACCTGTTGCATTTGAATTAAATGCAATCAGACACTTAGCAGAGTATCTGTAACATAAGAAATCCAATAACCTGGTGTTCTCCGTTTTCAGCTTGGAATTGTTGTTTGTCTGCAAATATACATGCCATTAAGCAACTATTCTGAATACACATCTGACTTGAGAAAGAAATGAGATCTGAATTGATGAATGACATCATCTGATGTTTATTCTTGTCCCTTTGATTTTATTTTAATAATTTCTTTATTTAAGCACCACGGTTATAGAAATGTTCATAGTTGGGTTTCAGTCATCGAATGTACACCACCGTTCATCAGTGTCATTTTCCTGCCACTAATAGTCTCCATTTCCCACCTCCCCCATCACCTGCCTGTCTTCAGGACAAGTATTCACTCTCTCTCACTCTCTCTCTTCTCTCTCTCTCTCTATCTGTCTCTCTGTCTATCTCTCTCACTAATATAGTCATGGTAGTTGTCAGTGCAGTTAGTACTCTAACTGTGCTGCTCACCACTCTTTGTGGTAAATTTCAGATTATGGGCTGGTCCGTCCAGCCTTCTTCTTCTCTATTGTCTCTGGATAATATTACCATGCTATCCTTTATTCTCTCTCTCTCTCTCTCTCTCTCTCTCTCTCTCTCTCTCTCTCTCTCTCTCTCTCTCTCTCTCCCTGAATCATTTCATTCAGCATAATAGTCTCCATGTCCATCCATGGATAGGCAAATTTCATGACTTCATTTTTCCTAAAAGCTGCATAGTATTCTGTGTGTAGATGTACCACAGTTTCTTTAGTCACTCATCTGCTATTGGGCACTGGACTGTTTCCAGATTCTGGCTACGGTAAATAGCACTGCAATGAGCATAGGAGTGGTGTTGGAACAACTGGTCAGCCTCATGCAAAAAACGCAAACTCAGACCTTTATCTAGCACCATCCACAAAATCAAATCCAAAGGGATTAAAGACCTTTATGTCTTTAATGTAGTAATAAATATTATTTAATATATAAATTATATACATTATAAATTTGATATAATATAAAGTATATAGAAGAAGGTGTATAGAAGAAAATGTAGGCAAAACACTCCATGACATTGAGACTTAAGGCATCTTCAAGGAAGAAATACTACTGTCCAAGCAAATGGAGTCAGAGATAAACCAATGGAACTACATTAAACTGAGAAGTTTCTGCACTTCAAAGGAAACAGTGACTAGGATACAAAGACCACCCATGTAATGGGAGAAACTATTCATCCAATAGCCATCTGATAAGTGGCTAATATCTAATATATGCAAGGTACTGACAGAACTTAGCAAGAAAAACATCTAACCCCATCCAAAAATGGGGAGAAGAAATGAACAGACATTTCCTCAAAGAAGAAATACATATGGCCAAAAGGCACATGAAAAAGTGCTCCACATCACTAATCATCAGGGAGATGCAAATCAAAACAACAATGAGGTACCATCTCATACTACAGAGACTGGCACACATCACACACACATACAAATAAAACAAGAACAGCCAGTGCTAGTGGGAGAAAGGAACTCATAGTCTGTGTGGGTAGGAGTGCCAAGTAGTCCAGTCATTCTGGAAAACAATGTGGATATTCCTCAAAAAACCTGAAAATTGAGCTCCCATACCACTCCTAGGAATATTCCCTAGGAACACAAAAACACAATATGCCCTACTAACACAAAAATGCCCTACTAATTTTGGATGCAGGAGTAAGTTGCCAGCCACTGGTGAAAAGTAGAAGCAGCACTATGGACAAGAACTTGGTGCTCAAAGCAGATAAAGTGATAGGCATAATAGTCCTTCAGTA
The DNA here is from genome assembly GCF_024139225.1 of Suncus etruscus. NCBI lineage: Eukaryota > Metazoa > Chordata > Mammalia > Eulipotyphla > Soricidae > Suncus > Suncus etruscus. The sequence goes on from NC_064862.1 coordinate 18,364,337, forward strand.
ACAACAATGCAAACCACAGAGTCTAAAAGGGGAAAAATTAAGAGAGAGAGAGAGAGAGAGAGAGAGAGAGAGAGAGAGAGAGAGAGAGAATGCCTTCTCCAGAGGCAAGCAATGAGGTGGGGGGTGGGGAACTCAGACATTGGTGGTGGGAAATGTGCACTGTTTAAGGGATGTTGGACATTTATGACCAAAACTCAATCATGAACAACTTTGTACCTGTGTGTGTTGGGGGAGGGAATCCAGTTGCATTATGAACAAATTTGTAACCACAGTGTTCAAATAAAATTATTAAAAATTAAATACAAATGAAAAGAGAGACAGCAGACATCTGGAGAGTATAGCAGAATGTGTTTCTGTGGCTGTGAGTGAGCGCACACTAAATTATAGAATATACCTGCTGAAATGAAACTGCAAAGGGACCAATTTGGGGGTCCCTGAGGTTGCCGGGCCAGGGTTCTGGGCTTAATATATAAGGTGCATGTGTTGGTACTGAGAGATGATTATACTAGCAGTGTGGTGTGTTATTGGAGATCAAATGCATAACAGGGCAACCTCTCTGTGATCAAGGAACCACCAAGGCTTTCTCTACTGAGACTATTAACCTAGGGTTGTACTGCTTGCAAAATCCCACCACACTGGCAGTTCATTTCTCATTTTTCTTGAGGAAAATATGAGTAGTTTATATTAGAATCTTTTTATTCAATGATTTGGTACTAAATCCATTGTGACTTTAAAATCATTGATTCAATGGGCTGGAGAGATATCAAGGTTAGGTGCTAACCTTGCATGCAACTGACTCCAGTTCAGTCCCCACTGTATATGGGCTCCTGAGCACTGCTAGGAGTGATCCTTGAGCACAGAGCCAGGAGTCAGTCCTGAGCATAATAGGTGTGGGTCAAAAACTAACACTAAAGCAAGCCAAAATAGATTTTAAAAAAAGACTATTTATTGATTTTTTTATATTTTTTTCCCTAGGAAATTCTACGTACTTGGATGACCATGGGCCACCTCCTAGTAAGGTAAGGTCTTTGCCCCAGGTATAAATCCCTTTCCCCTTTTATTAGCACTCTTAGTTTCCCTGTGCCCAACCAGATTCCTCCTCATAGCTGGGAAATGCATACATTAACATGTTGACGTGGGTGTCAGATTCATCCTAGCAAGAGAGAGGAGGAGAGGTAGGAAGAGAACCCACATAAAAAGAAAGCAAGAGCTATACTATTCCAAGAATTCTCCTGTATGTACAAAACCTGGACTTATTCCTGTTTGCTTGTGATTGCCTTGATCTCTGGACAGACCTAGGATTTGGTGTTTTCTACTTGGCCCCCAACATCTTAATGCTATAGGCCTAGAATCACCCCTAATACATTTTCCTGATCTGTCTTGACTGGGATCCTCCACCCAAGGTTCTACCCTCTGGCATTAATCTCTCTGCCAGTGCCTTCTCCAGGTCACAGGCCTATTTTTATTCTTCTTATCATCAGCTAGGGCCTGACTTTGAAGGACCTGGATGGTCTAGAAAAATATTAGTGTATTTCTCTACCGCAGTCTTCTTTCTTCAGCTCAGTGAAAACCAAATATTCATTTTCCCAAAAATAGGAGGTGGAGAGACTAGCCTTGGGAAGCCTTAAGAAGATGATTGCAAATGCCTTCAAAGTATGTTTTGAGATTATCTACCATTTATCTGAGAGGAGGAAATTGACCCCAAAGCCAGCATTTGAGTTTGTAGTTTTGAATGCAAATTCCACCACCTTTTAAGAGAAAGAGCTTTACAATACCATGTTTCTGGGTTTGTCACTGATTCTGCCATTTATATTGTGATATGATTGAGCATATTGTAGTAATTTGAGCCTCCCTTATCTATGCTGGTGGGAATGTTGTTGGTCTAACACAAGGGTCCTCAAACTCTGGCTCATAGGCCACATGCAGCTCGCTGAAGACATTATCCAGCCCACCAGATGTTTTTGCCACTGCTGCCTGTCCTGCTTAGCAGCTGACTTATCCCAGGCCGATTTATCCCAGGCTCACAGTGTGCATATGTGAGATGTACACCACACTTTCTGTCTCCCCTCCTTCTCTCTGTCTCTTGACTCCTCCTCTCAGTCAGGCAGGGGTCCTCAAACTACAGCCTGCCAAAAGCAGGCCTACACTTCCAATTGAAGTACTAATAAATTTGTTGTTTTTAACTTTATTAATTCTTCATTTTAAATATTTTATTTGTTCTCATTTTGTTTTTTACTTCAAACTATGATATGTGCAGTGTGCATAGGAATTTGTTCATAGTTTTTTTTTTAATTATAATCTGACCCTTCAAAGGTCTAAGAGACAGTGAATTAACCCCTCTTTAAAAAGTTTGAGGACCCCTTATCTAACCCTTCTTGAAAACAAAAGGAGCACTATTCCAAAAACTAGGAATGAGCTTCTATATGACCAGCAGTCCCACTTCTTAGCATCCACTCCAAGAGTCCCCAAGTATTCAGAAAAGACACTGAAGATTGTAGGATCGATCATTGCAGCACTATTCACAATAACCAAGATCTGGAAACTAGGTGTCTGGAACAGAGGTAAGGATAAAAAAAAAACTGTTACTGGGGCTGGAGTAATAGCACAGCAGGAGGGCATTTGCCTTGCACACTGCCAACCTGAGATGGACCCAGCTCCAATTCCCAGCATCCCATGTGGTCCCCTAAGCCTGCCAGGAGTGATTTCTGAGTGCAGAGGCAGGAGTAACCCCTGAGCAGCGATGGGTGTGGTCCAAAAGCAAAAATAAAACAAACAAACAAACAAAAAAACCTTTTTATGTTCACACAATGGAAAATTGCATGGCTTTAAGAAAAGATGAAATCGTGCAATTTGCTGATATGTGGATGGGTCTAGGAAATATTGTGCTGAGTGCAGCTCAGGAGAGAAACAGGTACAGGATGATCTCCCTCATATATGGGATATAAAAAAAGAGTAAGGAAGTAATAAATGCTCAAAGGCAACATAAACTAAGAACTTGTCTTTAGTAGGAAGGTGACTTTGGCAGAGGGGTAGGGTGAGCAGATAATGGATTGGGAGGGGACAATAGAAGAATAGCAGAGGTAATACTGCTGGTAGGACACTTGCCATGTGGCCAATCTGGGTTTGCTCTTCAGCATCCCATTGAATCTCTAAGCACCCTCTCTGAATACAGAGTGAGGGTTGCCCACTGAGCATCTCTGGGTGTGACCCCAAAACAACAATAACAGTAATAAACTAGTGGAGGGAAGTGGATACCTGGTGGAGGGTGTGGTGCTGGGACTTGGATACATGAAACCCTTCCATTACTAGTATTTTAAATCACAGAGGCTAAAGTAAAAAATAAATGTAAAGGCTTCCTATATATAGGATGTCTAAAAGGACTGATAAGAGGCAAGAGAAATAGTGCAGCAGGTAGAACATTTGCCTAGCATGTGACTGATTTAGGTTTCATCTCCTAAGCACAGCCAGGTGTGGTAAGCCCTGAGCATCATGGGGTATGGTTCAGAAATAAAAAAATAGAAAGAGAGGAGAGAGAGAGAGAAGAAAGAAAGAAAGAAAGAAAGAAAGAAAGAAAGAAAGAAAGAAAAGAAAGAAAGAAAGAAAGAAAGAAAGAAAAGAAAGAAAGAAAGAAAGAAAGAAAGAAAGAAAGAAAAAGAAAGAAAGAAAGAAAGAAAGAAAGAAAGAAAGAAAGGAGGGGGGGAGGGAGAGAGAGAGAAAGAGAAAGAAAGAAAGAAAAAAGAAAGAAAGAAAGAAAAGAAAGAAAGAAAGAAAGGAAGAAGAAGGAAGGAAGGAAGGAAGGAAGGAAGGAAGAAGGAAGGAAGGAAGGAAGGAAGGAAGGAAGGAAGGAAGGAAGGAAGAAAGAAAGAAGAAAGAAAAAGAAAGAAAGAAAGAAGAAAGAAAGAAAGAAAGAAAGAAAGAAAGAAAGAAAGAAAGAAAGAAAGAAAGAGAAAGGAGGACTTTGCAAAAGCCGGCTCCCTGTGTGTGACACCAGGCGGGGAAAACCCACGAAAGTACACCGGCCCAGTGGGGCCCAACTGTGAAAAACTGTGAGTTTGACCTGTATATGTCTGTCTACTGTCCTCTTGCGTGAAACCCTTGCGAGTGGGGCAAAAAGAGGCTCCAGAAACCTCGCTAGCCCAGACGCCATTTTCAGGGAGGGACTGCAGAGCATGAAAACCGGCAAGACTTTGCAAAAGCCAGCTCCCTGTGTGTGACACCAGGCGGGGAAAACCCACGAAAGTACACCGGCCCAGTGGGGCCCAACTGTGAAAAACTGTGAGTTTGACCTGTATATGTCTGTCTACTGTCCTCTTGTGTGAAACTCTTGCGATGGGGCAAAAAGAGGCTCCAGTAGAGCACGGCCGCTCCGCTTCGCTACGCGGCCGTGCACTCTTTCCAAGGAAAGAACACCATTGCAACAAGAAGGAAAAATTACACTAAGAACGGTGCTATATCACAGAAGCAAACATTTCTCTCCGGACTGTCTTCTCTGTTGCATGCTCGGGCCTAAGATTTGACCCAGTGTGAGGCTTCATCCACGGAGGACTCCCCTCCCTTAGAGGCAAGTCAGCCCATCCAGAAAGGGAGGAGCCAGAGGAGTGTGCTGCCTGCATCATATAGACAATGAATACCACCACAACACGTAGAAAAACCCACAATACATGTGTGACAATGGGGAAACAACGCAGGCCAGCATCAGACATAGAGAATGAAGATGACAATTCTGAGGACCAGATAATGACCAACCAACTAATCAACCTCTCAGATAAGGACTTTAGACTAGCAATATGGAAGATGCTCAATGGACATCAAGAAACCATGGATCGAGTTGAAGAGAACACTAATAAGAACCAAGAAAATATGAAGACAGAAATCACAAAACACCAAACTGAAATAACATGTCAACTAACAGGACTGAAAAAGTCAGTAAACGAAGTGAATGACAAAATGGATAAGCTCTGGGACAGGGTATCAGAAGCTGAGAATAGACTTGGTGCTGTGGAAGATGAGATACATAACAATTCCATACAGCAGGAGATATTGGACAAAAAACTTAAAGCAAATGAGCAGACAATGGAAAAATTAGTCAAAGAATGGGAACAGATGAAAATAGAAGTCTATGATAAGATCAACAGAAACAACTTAAGAATCATTGGAGTCCCAGAGACCCAGGAAGAAAATTTCCAGGAAGAATCAATGGTCAAGAACATCATTAAAGAGAAACTTCCAGAGCTAAAGAATATATGTGATCAAATCCTGCATGCCCGAAGAGTACCAACCACAAGAGACCCCAGAAAAACCACCCCAAGACACATCCTAGTCACAATGACAAATCCCACAGATAGAGACAGAATTCTGAAAACAGCAAGATCAAAAGGGGAAATCACGTTCAAGCAAGCTTCCCTGAGATTTACAGCAGACCTGTCACCAGAAACACTCAATACCAGAAAGCAGTGGTGGGATATTGTGACAAGACTGAATGAAATGAATGCTTCACCCAGAATACTATACCCAGCAAAACTCACTTTCCGGTTTGACGGAAGAATACATGGTTTCACAGACAAAAAACAGCTCAGAAACTTCACAGACACAAAACCAGTCTTAAGAGAAAAACTGAAAGACCTAATCTAAGACAAGACTACCCAAAAGACACACCAAATTTCGAAATAAACATGGCGTTAAATCCCAGGACAATTCTTTCTCTCAACGTCAATGGACTAAATGCACCAGTTAAGAGACACAGAGTGGCCAAATGGATCAAAAAACTCAATCCAACCTTCTGCTGCCTACAAGAAACGCACCTGAATAGTCAGAACAAACATAGACTCAAAATAAAAGGCTGGAGAAAAATTATCCAAGCAAACAACACCCATAAAAAAGCTGGAGTGGCCATACTAATATCAGATAATGCAAACTTTATACTCAGGAAGGTTGTAAGGGACAAAGATGGACATTTTATATTAATCAAGGGGTACGTAGAGCAGGAAGAATTCACTCTCCTAAACATATATGCACCGAATGAGGGGCCAGCAAAATATTTAATACAACTGTTGACAAATCTGAAAAATAATATCAACAACAACATAATAATTGTGGGGGACCTTAACATAGCTTTGTCAACACTGGATAATCGGTCAACCAGACTGAAACCCAACAAGAATATACTAGACCTGAGGAGAGAAATGGAAGAAAGAGGCTTAGTGGATATATATAGGACACTTCATCCCCAGAAACCTGGATACAAATTCTTCTCCAATGTACATGGGACATTCTCCAGGATAGACTACATGCTGGCACATAAAACATACCTCCATAAGATCAAGAGGATAGAAATTTTGCAGACTACCTTCGCTGACCACAAGGCTCTGAAATTATTTGTGAACTCCAAAGGGACTCAGAAGAAACACTTTAACACCTGGAAGTTAAACAGCCTCATGCTCAATAACCAGTGGGTCCGAGATGAAATCAAGGAGGAAATCAAAAGGTTCCTGGAAACAAATGACAATAAAGACACAAACTATCAGAACTTATGGGACACAGCAAAAGCAGTACTGAGAGGAAAATTTATAGCTTTGCAAGCCCACATCAGGAAGGAAGAAGGAGCTTACCTGAGTAGCTTAATGACACAGCTAATAGAACTAGAAAATGCTCAACAAAAGGACCCAAGAATAGGAAGACAGAAGGAAATAACAAAGCTGAGAGCAGAAATCAACGAAGTGGAAACCCAAAAAACAATTCGAAATATCAACGAAAGCAGAAGTTGGTTCTTTGAAAAAATAAACAAGATTGATAGACCACTGGCAAACCTAACAAAGAAAGAGAGAGAGAGAAACTTGATAACTCGTATCAGGAATGAAAAAGGAGAGATCACTACTGATATGACAGAGATTCAAAGGGTAATCAGAAACTACTTTGAAAAACTCTACGCCACTAAAAATGAGAACCTGGAAGAAATGGATAAATTCTTGGACTCTTATAATCTTCCACGGTTGAAGGAAGAGGATGTAGCATATCTAAATACCCCCATCACCATTGATGAAATTAAGACAGTAATCAAATGTCTGCCGAAAAACAAAAGCCCAGGTCCAGATGGATTCACTAATGAATTCTATCAAACTTTCTAAGAGGAACTACTGCCAATCCTGGCAAGACTCTTTCATGAAATTGAACAAGCAGAAACTCTTCCAAATAGCTTTTATGAAGCCAACATCACCTTGATACCTAAATCAGACAGAGATGCTACAAAAAAAGAAAATTACAGACCAATATCGCTGATGAATGCAGATGCAAAGATCCTCAACAAAATCCTGGCAAATAGGATTCAATGCCTCGTTAAGAAGATCATCCACTATGATCAAGTAGGTTTCATCCCAGGAATGCAAGGCTGGTTTAACATCCGTAAATCTATCAACATAATACACAACATCAATAACAAGAAAAATAAAAACCACATGATCATATCAATAGATGCAGAGAAAGCATTTGATAAGGTCCAACACCCATTCCTGATCAAAACTCTCAGCAAGATGGGAATGGAGGGAACCTTTCTCAATATAGTGAAGGCCATCTACCACAAGCCAGTGGCAAATATTATCCTCAATGGAGAAAAACTGAAAGCCTTCCCTCTAAATTCTGGCACAAGACAAGGCTGTCCTCTCTCACCACTCCTATTCAACATAGCACTGGAAGTACTTGCTATAGCGATTAGGCAAGAAAAGGATATCAAGGGAATCCAGATAGGAAAGGAAGAAGTCAAGCTCTCACTGTTTGCAGATGACATGATGCTCTACTTAGAAAACCCTAAAGACTATCAAAAAGCTTCTAGAAACAATAGACTCATATAGCAAGATGGCAGGCTACAAAATTAACACACAAAAATCAATGGCCTTTCTATACACCAATAGTAATAAGGATGAAATGGACATTAAGAAAACAACCCCATTCACAATAGTGCCACAGAAACTCAAATATCTTGGAATCAACTTGACTAAATATGTGAAGGACCTATACAAGGAAAACTATAAAACTCTGCTCCAAGAAATAAGAGAGGACACACGGAAATGGAAACACATACCCTGCTCATGGATTGGCAGGATTAACATCATCAAAATGGCAATACTCCCCAAGGCATTATACAGATTTAATGCCATCCCTCCAAAGATACCCATGATATTCTTCAAAGAAGTGGATAAGACACTTTTGAAATTCATTTGGATCAATAAACACCCTCGAATAGCTAAAGCAATCATTGGGAAAAAGAATATGGGAGGAATTACTTTCCCCAACTTTAAACTGTACTACAAAGCAATAGTTATCAAAACAGCATGGTATTGGAATAAGGACAGGTCCTCAGATCAGTGGAATAGGCTTGAATACTCAGAAAATGTTCCCCAGACATACAATCACCTAATTTTTCATAAAGGAGCAGGAAATCCTAAATGGAGCAGGGAAAGCCTCTTCAACAAGTGGTGTTGGCACAATTGGATAGCCACTTGCAAAAAATTGAACTTAGACCCCCAGCTAACATCATGTACGAAGGTAAAATCCAAATGGATTAAAGACCTCGATATCAGCCCCAAAACCATAAGATATATAGAACAGCACATAGGCAAAACACTCCAGGACATTACAGGCATCTTCAAGGAGGAAACTGCACTCTCCAAGCAAGTGAAAGCAGAGATTAACAGATGGGAATATATTAAGCTGAGAAGCTTCTGCACCTCAAAGGAAATAGTGCCCAGGATACAAGAGCCCCCCACTGAGTGGGAGAAACTGTTCACCCAATACCCATCAGATAAGGGGCTAATCTCGAAAATATACAAGGCACTGACAGAACTTTACAAGAAAAAAACATCTAACCCCATCAAAAAATGGGGAGAAGAAATGAATAGACACTTTGACAAAGAAGAAATACACATGGCCAAAAGACACATGAAAAAATGTTCCACATCACTAATCATCAGGGAGATGCAAATCAAAACAACGATGAGATACCACCTCACACCACAGAGAATGGCACACATCACAAAGAATGAGAATGAACAGTGTTGGCGGGGATGTGGAGAGAAAGGAACTCTTATCCACTGCTGGTGGGAATGCCCTCTAGTTCAACCTTTATGGAAAGCGATATGGAGATTCCTCCAAAAACTGGAAATCGAGCTCCCATACGATCCAGCTATACCACTCCTAGGAATATACCCTAGGAACACAAAAATACAATACAAAAACCCCTTCCTTACACCTATATTCATTGCAGCACTATTTACCATAGCAAGACTCTGGAAACAACCAAGATGCCCTTCAACAGACGAATGGCTAAAGAAACTGTGGTACATATACACAATGGAATATTATGCAGCTGTCAGGAGAGATGAAGTCATGAAATTTTCCTATACATGGATGTACACGGAATCTATTATGCTGAGTGAAATAAGTCAGAGAGAGAGAGAGAAAATCGCAGAATGGTCTCACTCATCTATGGGTTTTAAGAAAAATGAAAGACACCCTTGTAATAATAATTTTCAGACACAAAAGAGAAGCTCACCACAAAGAGTGATGAGTTTAGTTAGGGAAATAACTACATTTTGAACTGTCCTAATAATGAGAATGTATGAGGAAAATGGAGAGCCTGTCTAGAGTACAGGCGGGGGTCGGGTGGGGAGGAGGGAGACTTGGGACATTGGTGATGGGAATGTTGCACTGGTGATGGGTTGTGTTCTTTACATGACTGAAACCCAAACACAATCATGTATGTAATTAAGGTGTTTAAATAAATTAAAAAAAAAAGAAAAAGAAAAAAGAAAGAGAAAGGAAGGAGTAAGGAAGGAAGGAAGAACAAGAAAGAAAGAAAGAAAGAAAGAAAGAAAGAAAGAAAGAAGAAAGAAAGAAAGAAAGAAAGAAAGAAAGAAAGAAAGAAAGAAAGAAAGAAAGAAAAAGAAAAAGAAAGAAAGAAGAAGGAAGGAAGAAGGAAGGAAGGAAGGAAGGAAGAAGAAGAAGAAGAAAGAAGAAAGAAGAAAGAAAGAAGAAAAAAGAAAGAAAGAAAGAAAGAAAGAGAGAGAGAAAGAAAGAGAGAAAGAAAGAGAGAAAGAAAGAGAAGAAAAGAAAGAAAGAGAAGAAAAAGAAAGAGAAGAAAAAGAAAGAGTGAGTTAGGAGCCAGAGCAATAGCACAGTGGTAAGACATTTGCCTTGTATGTGGACAACACAAGACAGACCACAGTTTGAATCCCGGCATCCCATATGGTCCCCCAAGCCTGCTAGGAGCAATTTCTGATCACAGGTCAAGAGTAATTCCTGAATGCTGCCAAGTGTGACCCCAAAACAAAAAACAAAAAATTAAAAATTAAAAAAAAATAAAGAGTTGATAAACTGAAAAGAGCTGATCATGTCTGGCAAGTGATGGACATCCCCTGCACAGGGATATGTTAACTAGTCTGGAGCAGCATTAGGATATTTATGTAGATATTTTTTAATCAAGTAATATTTCTTACAGTCTTAAATGGTTCTACCTATACCTTGCATCCAGGTTGGTGATGCTGTAGGCACAGGGAATACACATATACATGAAAACAAACAAATAAACAAAAAAAAAAGCAACAACAAAATAGGCCCTGCCGGGGAGGATCAGAAGGGTAGATGATCAGACCCCATCTGAAGATGATAACCCTGCCTCGCTCATCCCTCTCTGAGTCTTCAGGGCCTTGCAGTCAGTCTTGATACGCTGAGAGCCATGTTGAAATCGTTCATTAAATTTTACTGAACTGGACTGCTGATGTTCCAAGCTGGAACCTGAACTAGGTCAATGGCTTCCTCCTGGGTTCTTTCCACTGGTCCTGTCTTCTTAGAGCCCAAAGCTCCTGGAGATTTGTTAAAACAACAAATCCTGGACCCAGAGCCTTAAGTGTCTGCATAGGTCTGAGAAATTCATGAGAACAAGACTGCAACAAGCTCTCCAGGATGCAGAAGCTGGAGGAGAGGTTCACAGTTGAGACCGAAGGCCACGAATTAGAAGAAAACCATTTTTTCCTGGCCATTTTTTGTTTTGTTTTTTGTTTTTTTTTTTTTGCGTGTGTGTGTGTTGAATAGGCTCAAGAGGTTCTAATTACTAGGTAAAGGCCCCAGTGATGATTGCTCACACTTTAACCTTCCTTTTAGTGGAAAAATTTTTTCTTTTTCTTTTTCTTTTCTTTCTTTCTTTCTTTTTTTTTTTTTTTAATCTTTTGGTTGTTTTGTTTTGAAGCCACACCCTGGTGCTCAGGGATTGCTCTGGGCTCTGTCCACAGGCTCAAGGAACCAAATGTGGTGCCAAAGATTAAATTCCTCTCAATTCTTTGCAAAACAAATGTTCTACTCTCCATACTAGCTGATAAAAATTTTTCTTTGGTCAGTATACTTCTGTTGGTATTTGGGGGGGGCGGGTAAGGGGTATTGGGCTATACCCAGTGGTACTCAGGGGTTATTCCTGGCTCTATGCTCAGAAATCACTCCTGGCAGGTTGGAGGGAACATATAGAATATTGAATTCGGGTCAATCCTGGGCAAGGCAAACACCCTTACTGCTGTGCTATCTCTTCGGATCTTTCAGTCTACTTCATAGGAAGAAATTGGGTAGAGTGGGTGGGGGGCAGAATGGTGCAGATGACTGAGTGCCTTCTCCCATTACCTCCTTCTCCCCTAAGTAGTGGCCAAATGAACCCTCCCTATACTCTCTATTCTGCAGAGATGAGCGAACAAGAGCTTGCTTAGGCTCTGCCAGCTGCTTTATTTTATTTTTTTCATTACCATATTTAAACATCATGGTTTATAAGGTTGTTCATATTACAATCTGGTTGTTGTTTTTTTTTGTTACAAAGTTGTTCATGATTAAGTTTCAGTCAGACAGTGTACAACCCCCTTCACCAGTGCACATTTTCCACTAATGTCCGTTTCCTTCCCCTTCCCCCTGGCTGCCTCTGGGGCAAACATTTTTGGTCTTTCTGTCTCTGTCTCTTTGTCTCTCTCCTTTTTTGTTATTTTTTTTTTCTTTTAGACACTGGTCTGAATTCTTCAGTGGCATGTTGAGATGTTGCTTTGACTCCAGGTTTGGCAATTAGGATTCGTTCTAATCAGAAGATTCAGATCCATCCAACTACAAACATGTTTGTAGTCATGGTGTTTAAATATATTATTAAAAAAATCAATAAATAAATTGTATTAAAAAAAGAGATGCAGATCCACTTTTTGTTTTGTTTTGTTTTGTTTGAGGGACACACCCAGCAATGCTTATGGGTCACTTCTGGCTCTGTACTCAGAAATCACTCCTCCAAGGACCACATGGAATGCCAGATTGAACCCAGGTTGTCCACGTGAAAGTCAGGCTCCCTTCCTGCTATCCTATTGCTTTTGCTGCAATGCACACTCACTTTATAACAAATTACTCTCTCAAGCTCAATTCTGGGTGTCCATCTAGGAAGTTCCCCTTTTAAGGTCTAAAGGACTTTTGCTGGGGTGACTTTCCAGCTGCCTCTTTGCAAGTCATTTTTTTGGTGCCTGGATTCCATGTTTGCTAGGTTCTTTGTCCTCTTGCCCCTATTGGCCTTGCTCCGGTATGTATTCTCTCATTCTTGCACTCAGGTCTTAAATCTTAAATCCTCTGTTCCCTTCCCCCCAGCTTCCACCCCCTCCCTGTGATACCCTCCATAAAGATGGGATCCAGGCAAATTCCGTTAGAGCCCTTTTAAAGTATATCTGTTAATCAGGCAATCTTTCAAGTTCGAAAATGAGAAGGTCTTCTCTTTAAATCAGTGGAAGTTTCTCTAGTAGAGATGATTTCACTCTCTATTTGTTTTATCTAGGCCTGTGTAAAATGCTTTTGCCTGGCTAAGCTGTAGCCTAAGCAGAAGACCAAGAGAGTAGGGGAAACAGTTCAGGTGTGCTAGCGTCTGTTCATCCATGCTTATTCTGTTGGAAGGAAAACTAATTTCAGAAGTGTTGTGGTCAGGGATCCAGATGTAGGTCCCTGAAATTTCCTCTGAGGGGGCACCCCAATTATTTAATGCTCCAGGCCACAGGCCTACCTCCTGGACATAGTGGCATTGGAGGATAAGGCCTCACACATGGTGTAACCTTTGCAATGAACCTCCAGCCTGGCAGGAAAAGCAAGACTAAGTCCAAGGCCATATCTTTATGTTTTGCTTAGCACCAGAAATAACTTTTTATGCCAATCCTGAAGGAGCTGTGATCTAGATAAAATGATTTTCAAGCCCTGAAAATGGTCTGAGGCTTGCAGGCAAGCTCTTGTGTTATTAAAAGTCCGGCTCCCCAAGTTTCACATTCCACAACTAATTGCCATTTAGGGACTGGGGTGTGTACCTCCCAGCACACCCGCAGCCCAGGCCGCCCAGATTTTCCCCAGAAAGACCCAAACACTTCTGATTTCCATTTGTTTAAAATTTCTTTTCACCATTTTTGAGCTAAGCAATTATTGTGAAGGTGGCTGTTAATTACCTCTTTTGAGGACTCTTTTTTTTTTTTTTACTAGCACCCTGGGTCTGCATGAAATCTAGGTTAGACTTAGGTCATGAACACATGAGTCTCTACAGAATGTGGTAGAAAGAGACCTGCTACATAAACAGGCAGGAAACAGCAAGTAGGAAGTGATTGCACTTCTTGTAAAATTAAGAGGCTCTATGGATGTGATTTCTGGAGATTTTTGCCCCTATTTGTTTATACTTCTTGGGTTCATTTTGAATTCATCAAAGCAATGCTTTTGTGACTGGAAGGGGTTAAGACACTTGCTCTGCATGTAGTTGACCATTTTGATCCCTGATATTATATATGATCCCCTAAGTACTGTCAGGAGTGAGCCCTAAGGACCTCTGACTGTAGCTCAAACTATCCCCTAACTCCTCTCAAAAGATCACTGGCTCTTTAATTGAAATATCAAAGGAAAAAGATGTCCGGGCATAAGAAAAAATAACAGTGGGTCTGATTTCAATTCTGATTAGCACAGTTGACCTTACCAGCTTGCTGTTTTCTTCTCCCGACTTCACCCCATCAGGAGCATCAGAGTAACAGGATGGGCTAGTCACATAAATTCACGTAAATTCTGGTGGTGACAAATAGATTCCAGTTATCATTTCACATATGTTGTACTCCCAGATCTGACACATAGCAAGATTTGGTTGAACAACTCAAGATAGATAAAACCTCTCTGAAGCTGGTGTCCTTCACTTCCTATGTGCGGGACAAAATGCTAATCTTTTTGGCGCATAAGCTTTATTTCTACAAAACTCTACAAAAGAGGAAGTCATTACTTAATCCTTATTTTACACTTGAGGGCACAGTCTATTAGAGAGGCTGAATAACAGCCAAAGGTCATGTACTAAGTATTGAACTTGGAATTCCAGGTCATGATCCAGGCCCTGGTCACTCCAGGTTTCATACTTTCAGGCATTACAGGGTTATAAGTTTAAATTAAAATGCATTCTTTTAATTTATATTATTTCTAAAAATTTACCTCTTCAGATGTTATATTGATTATTGCTATAATCAAGTTTTAGTCCTCTATTTGTCGGAATATTTACTGGAATAAAATACCAGAATAAAATGGGTTGTATTTATTTATTTTTTATTTATTTACCTTCTGCATCTGATGGATGTTTTTAACTTTTTTAAAATCAACCCAGTGAATTCTAAAATTTCTATCTCATCTTCCTTCTTTGAATCTACCTTCAATATTTGTTAATTTGCAAAATGTGCAAAGCAAATTTGGGAGTACAAACATTGTAAAGGGTGACAGAATTCTATCCCATGATCATTGAGCAACAGAATGGTCCGAATATTTGTCAGAATAGTGTTCGAAAATGTTCTTGCTCTTTGAAGACTACCTGCATTAGAATCTCACATTGTTGTTTCCTTAAAATGCAATATTCAGGGCCAGAGTGATGGCGCAGTGGTAGGGTGTTTGCCCTGTACACGGCTGACCCAGGACGAACCTCAGTTCAATCCCTGGCGTCCCCAAGCCAGGAGCGATTTCTGAGCACAGAGCCAGGAATAACCCCCGAGTGTGACTGGGTGTGGCCCCCCAAATAAAAAGAATATGCAATGTTCAGTGACCAACTCTTTGAATTTGAGAGACTGAATCTATGTCATCACCTGGAGTTTCCTAGTGTGAGATTTCAGTCACACCATCATTGTTATAATCATTATTAGCATCCTGAGTGCTGATGTTTAACTCTGATCTCTACCTCCTCTGCTACCTGGGAAATAACTCTATTTGTTTTCACCTCTTAGTCATTATAAGTGGTAAAGAAAAACAATACATTCTATTCTACTCAATAAAAATGAAGAGCAAATTACAAAGTTGGTGCCTTCGATCATCCTTTTAATTTTTTGTGTTTTTTTTCTGGGGGGGGGGGTCACACCCAGCAGCGCTCAGGAGTTACTCCTGGCTCTTTGCTCAGAAATCGCTCCTGGCAGGCTCGGGGGGGGGGGGGGGGGGGGGGCTATGGGACGCCGGGATTCTAACCACCGACCTTCTCCATGCAAGCCAAATGCCTTACCTCCATGCTATCTCTCTGGCCCCCATCCTTTTAATTTTTTTTTTTTTGCGAGATAATGCAATACTCTGGACAGTATAATAAATAATAGGGTGAGGGGTGTAACTCTGATGATTTATATTCCTACAAATTATTCTCCTCCTGAGTCTATCTACACTCTTCAATTACAGTAGCCATTAGATTCAAATGATTAGTTAAATTTAAATTAATTTTAAATTTTTCTCTGATGTATTAGTCACACTGTAGCCATCTGTGGCTAGGAACTCTTATATTGAAAAATACAGAAGAGAATATTTTCCTCATTTCTGACTACAGTCTTACTCTGTCTTTCATTTTTTTGTCACATTGGTATTTTTAAAGCATATTTGGGAATAATTGGTGCATAATTGGTAGGTAATTATTTTAAGATGATGAGATATCAAAGTATTTTAAGATACAGGAAAATTAAAGTCATTAAGAACCCATAATGGATCTTAGATTTTATTTTAAATTGAGAAGTAGACACATATGGCCATTATAAGGTAGAATGATTTTTATTCTCTTTATTAAAATAAAATATATTTTCTGTGCATTAGCTTTAAGAATTATAAAGTCAAGAAATATGAATTCTCACAAATACGGAGAACTGCCAAAATCAGCTCTCAAACTCTAAAAAATATCTAAATTTGGCCCAATGGATATACATCAAGGTTTAAGATATATTTTTGACTTCTATTTTGCATAAAATATTTATGTATTAGATAATATTTATAGATTATATTGTATATAAAGTAATAGCTAGTATTGGTATTTATTTATCTATTTTAAACAGATTTTAATAGAAGAGGTGTCACAATTTATATGCTGAGCAAGAAACCCTTAAATGAATAAAAAAAATTGTAATATTCATTGAGATAAACACTTAACAATGGGGCCAGAGCAATAGCACAGTGATAGGGCTTTAGTCTTGCACACAGCCAACCCAGATTGGATGGTGGTTCAACTCCCAGCATCCCATATGGTCCCCCAAGCCCTCCAGGGACAATTTCTGAGCATAGAGCCAGGTAACCCCTGAGTACCACTGGGCGTGACCCTAAACCAAAAACAAAAATAAAAGCCACCTAACAAGTCAGGCCACAAGCAGTTGCTTAAGTGAAGCCTGGTTCTTCTTGCCCATTTCCTCAAAAACTAATTTATCTTTATTAGTAATTACTTATTGAGTGCCTATTCAATGCCACAGATTCTTTCTTTACCTAATAATCCATTAGGTAACCGACGTTGCATCTTTTTTTCTTTTTTTTTTTTTTTTTGTGGTTTTTGGGTCACACCCGGCAGTGCTCAGGGGCCACTCCTGGCTCCATGCTCAGAAATTGCTCCCGGCAGGCATGGGGGACCATATGGGACGCCGAGATTCGAACCGATGACCTTCTGCATGAAAGGCAAACGCCTTACCTCCATGCTATCTCTCCGGCCCAACCGACGTTGCATCTTAAGGTCTGATAAAAATCAAAGATTATGACAGCAAATGATTCTACAGTTGATAAATTCTTTTCTTTTTAGTTACTTTTCATTGATATAACATTGATTTACAAAAATAGGGCTGTTTATATGTTCTGTTGCTGTTGTTTGTTTTATGGGCCACACCTGGCAGTGGTTACTCCTGGCTCTACACTCAGAAATAGCTCCTGGCAGGCACGGGGTCATATGGGATGCTGGGGGTCAAACCTGGTTGGACTTGTGCAAGACCGACTTATTGTGCTATCGCTCTGGCCCCCTTGATGTTTGTACGTTTTAAGGGTACAAGGTTAGCATACCAGACCCAATATCATGCCAGGCCCAATACATCCTCCACACTTTCTGGCACTGCCTTCTGGTCACTTAAGTTGTGTAGTCAGAATCTAATGGTTTATTTCCATTGAATATTATTTGTTCCTTGGATTTTTTTTTAATTTTTATATCACACATTGGTAAGAACATCCTGTTTTGCCTCCCTCCTCCACACTTATATTGCTTAGCAATGAACCCTTAGTTCTATCATGTTATCATGTGTTTCTTCTTGTTTCAACACAATACTAACATTCTCCACTCCATATTCCTTCTTCATATTTCTTTGTAATTTTTCCTTTGTAATGCTCATTTAACTATATTATTACCCCAATATTCAATCCAATCTTTTCTCTGAAATCCCTTTTCCTCTTCTATTTGCACTTTTATCTTTAAGTAAAATCCACTATACATTACTAGAGTAATTGTTTATAAAATCAATTATAGATTATATTTTTTCATGTAAAAGGACTTCAGTGAGATTTAACTGAAGAGATTATTAAAGGGGAACTTCTATTTTTATAGGACCAGGGGTTATGAGAATAATAAAGAGGTGTCAAGAAATCTGTTATCACTTAAAATTCTTGCCTCCTTTCTTATCGGAGACGTTTATTCCTACACTTTCTCAAAACTACCTATCCCCTCAACCCCCACACTCCCCAAAAAGATACATTTTGGTTTCTGTTCATAATTCCTTATCAATCACTCTTAAATTGGGAGAGGAGTTCTCTTCCTAAGATGCTGAAGCCCAGTTATTTCTCTCTTTTTTTGAGAGGGGGGTTTCGGGCCACACTCGTTTGATGCTCAGGGGTTACTCCTGGCTAAGAGCTCAGAAATTGCCCCTGGCTTGGGGAGACCATGTGGGACGCTGGGGGGATCTAACCACTGTCCTTTCTTGGCTAGCGCTTGCAAGGCAGACACCTTACCTCTAGCACCACCTCACCGGCCCCAAAGAGCCAAGTTATTTCTAAGGGTCATAACTAAGCATGGGTTGACTTGGAAAGGGTTTTTGGATCATGAACATCCCCCCGCACCCCATTCCTAGAGCAGAGTAGCTGAGGTTTGTGTGAGATCTGAGGATTTTTCAGAATCCTTTGTTATGTTGAAGAGAAAAGTTGAGTTCCTGATTTGCTGTCTCCAGGTTTCAAAACATATTTTGCCAGACATAGACATTGGTACCTAGCTGGTTTCCCTTCCATCTGTGAGGAACCCTGTGAAGAAAATTAATTTTTAGACAAAAGTTGGGTGTGGGCGTGGGATCCCTTTCCCTCAAAGCATCTACCAGGGGTCTCAAATGGTCCTCCATACAACATTTTGTGGCCCTGCCCTAGAGGAATCATTTTTTGTTTTGTTTTGTTTTAGTTGTTTGGGTCACACCCCCCAAGGCTTACTACTGACTTTGCACTCAAGGATCACCCCGACTTTGCCTCCTGCGGCCCCCAGGTAAATTGAGTTTCTACTCAGACAATTACTAAAATCATTGCTGATAAATGTCCTCCTTATTTTCTAGCTGCCTTGACTCTGCTCTGACTGGCATTCAGGGTGGCAAAGATCCGCATGCTGGTATTCTTTAGAATAAGTTGTCATTCTCATGAAGTTTTCAACTCTTTTTTTTGTTTTGTTTTGTTTTGTTTTGTTACTCCTGGCAGGCTCAGGCATCATATGGGTTGCTGTGATCAATCCCTTCATGGCTGCTTGCAAGGCAAACACCCTATCACTGTGCTATTGATACAGCCACATCATTTTTATCTGAATATCTCATTTTTTTTCTGAATATAAAACAGTGCCAATTCTTGTTGTTTTGTTTGTTTGTTTTGGGGTCACACCTGGCAGCACTCAAGGGTTACTCCAGGCTCTGCATTTAGAAATCACTCCTGGCAGACTTGGGGAACCATATTGGATGCCAGGGATAGAACCAGGCAGCTGCATGCAAAACAAATGTCCTACCCGTTGTGCTGTCACTCAGGCCCCTATAGTCACATTTTAGTTATGAAATTCTCCAAGTACAAAAGAATTGGTTCTACCTAAAAAGCAAGCATCCCATGATCCTCCCATTATGTAGATTCCCAGAGTATTCATTCCCAAGAGTCTTTCATCTTGGTGGCCAGAAGTCAGAAGCATGGATTTGGGTATAAGAACTCAGTTTAAATCCTCAGCCATCAATTTGAGTTCTAATTTTCTATTTCATGAATGGGGGGATAATAACCATGATTGAAATACTAAACAAAATACATTTATACAGCTGGTTATAGATTCTGGAGAATTAATTTGCTACAACTGAGAGTAAGCCCCAATCCCAAGGCCCCAAACCTATTTTCTTTTGGATTTGAAAGCCAATTTCTTATAAGTTGGCACTCTAGAGAGCATCTCCTAACTTCAAAGACATTTCAGATTCCTCATTTTATTCCTTGGGCAAGTGTTATGCAACAGGTTTTCTATGACCCCTTTAACTTTTTGTAACCTGTCCTTTAGGTCCACATCTGATTGTCCTCATTTCAGACAACTGCTGAAATAAAGGTGCTTCTTGCGATACTTTCTGGTTGAATCCATTGCATTAGTGAATATGGCTGTTTTAAATGATTCATGATAAATATATTAGGTTGTAAGGAAGAAAGAAAATTAGCAGGATAGAAAGGGACCAGGAGTGAGGGAAGCAGGATTACTCTGATGAATATGACCTTCCAGGAGTCCCCCTCAATCCTCTCATTTTTTTTTTTGACTTGCATATTTTAGTTCTAAATAAATCTAAGAGCTTCTGAGCTCAGTGTGTGTTATTCTTTGGTCTTTTGTTTGAGATGGGTCACTAGGAGCATAGATATTTTCAAAAATATGTCAAAGAGGAAAATGTCAGCCATCCCTCAGTAGACTCTTGTTTTCTTCTCATAAAATCACCTGCATTTGTATTTCACTCTGTGCTCTCATCACAGCTCTTTTTTTTTTTTTCTGGGCCACACCCATTCGATGCTCAGGGGTTACTCCTGGCTAAGCACTCAGAAATCGCCCCTAGCTTGGGGGGACCATATAGGACACCGGGGGATCTAACCAGGTCCTGATCCTTGGCTAGTGCTTGCAAGGCAGACACCTTACCTCTAGCGCCACCTCGCTGGCCCCTCATCACAGCTCTTAACCAGGATGTCTTGGTCCCAGACTTCTGAGACTTCCTGAGATTGAACTTTTCCTTGAGATCTGGATTCCAAGTTTAGAAAATGATCCAAAATTTATCAATGTCATAAGCTTGCAATGTTCCAGTCTTTCCAGAAAAGGGACATGGAAATCCATTTCTTTCTCAGCAAATGGTACTCCATAAATGCAGCTTCCACTGCTGAGATTTTAAAGTAAAAAAATTGGTGAGGCTTTAAAATATGTTGTTATTCTTTCAGATTATTTGACACCCCACTCCCCAAGATCCAAAGTCCAGTTGTGGTTGATCATATTGTCTCTGAAGCTTCTGTAAACTGGTACCAATTACCACCATGGCCTCTGCAGGTTATCATGGCTGGATTGCTTTTAACACAAACTGAAAGCTTTAAATGAAGCATGAAATGTTAAAATTGCATATTGCTGCTAGGAATATTTAATCAAGAAATTGCATTAGTTCATTCAGAAAAACCCAGGCTGGCATTCTTTGGCAGGATTATACTGCTTTGGAGTTCTCCAATTGCAGGGACTTTATTCTTTCTAAATATCCCCAATATAGTTCCCAGATATTTTTGTTTGTGTGTTTAATTTCTCTTGAAGTCTATAGTCCATTTTTTCATTTTTTTTAAAGTTTACATAAAAGTTATACATATCCCTATTTTGTTTTGCTTCTGAAGTAAAGGATCCGAGAGAGTATCTGAAAGTAATACCATAATGAAGAATTTTCACCATTCTTAACCATCTCTGAGCACATTAATATTATTAAAGCCTACTCTTTATTGTTGCGAGTCCTTTGCTAGTCTATTGATGTTTGTTTTTCTATTTAGTCAAAGTCATGGGTGGACATACTGCCCATTTTAGCACCAAATAGCTCATAAACTTATTCTTAGAAAGTGTCCCCTCTCCCCAAACTTCCTGCCTTTCATCCAAATGACTAAACTCTCTTAATCCAGCCTTAATTATTCCCTTTAACATCTCTAAATAACCTACCATATTTTTTTTTCTTAGCTTTGAGTATTTCTGTTGACAGCCTTCTGTGGAATAGGAGGATTTAATTCATTTAGAGACCCTGTCTTCTCTTTCCACAACTTCTTAAATGGGGCCTGTCTTATTTGGGCTAACTCAATCATTAGGGTATTATTTTCTCTTCTGTTCAGTATCTTGTTTTCTGTGGAAGTTAATTTTCTTGCTCTGTATGCTATATCCTTTCTACACTCTCCAAGTTATCTTCAAACTCTGCTTCAAGTGTGCAAAACTCCATTAGTGCCTCAAAACTCAGTGGGAATCTTACCACTTACATCCAATTGATATTTTCTCTCCTGGACCTCTCGGTACTTTTCACATAGGCTCTCTCTCCAGTTTGAGTGTGCCTCAAAACACTATGTCTCTCTCACCTCTATGTCTACTTCTATGTCCCAAGTCCCACATGTTATATGTTTCCAGTTGTCAACATATAAACCTAGTGCTTTTAAATATTACACATGTGTTTTCTTATGCTTCAGGAATTCAGAAAGCTGAAACAGATCTCACTGGGTTGAAACCTAAAAGTCACCCAAGAATATGAATGTTGACCTTACAGGCTAAAGTCTGTTTCCTGGCTTGTTTCAGCTTCTAGAGACCACCAGTATTCCTTGGCTTGTGACCCCTTTGTGAGTCCTCAAAGTCCAAATTGTACAGCTGGAGCAAATCTATGAAGGGAAAGTGGCTTGCTTTACATGTGTGACTGACCTGGGTTCAATCCCTGGCATCATGTATGGTCTCCAAGCACTACCAGGAGTAATTCATAGTGCATAGTCAGGAGTAACGTTGCCAACTATGCCTCCCCAAAACACTCAACAACAACAACAACAAAAAGCTAGCACTATAACATTGTAAATCCCCAATTCAGACCCTTGATCTCTCTCTCTTCAAATCAAAAGGACCCTGGGTCTACTGGAGTCATCCTACTCTCAAAATTGCCTTTGCCATATATGGTAACTTACATTAATAAATGCTAGAGACTAGGACTTGTACATTTCTGTGACAGTCATTTTGCGATCCTTCAGGTTTACCTTTTCCTTGCCATCAGTAGTTTCTGAATAAAGAGGTACATGGGATAGAAGTTTTTTGAAATGTTTCATTTCTGAAAATGGCTTAATTTTATCCTTCACTGACTGTTTGACAGGACATCAGAGTCCAGAATGGAATGACAGGCTAGGCTAGAGCAGTGCAAAAATCTCATGGCCTTCCTTATGTCTAAGTTATTGTGTAGGTTTAGTCACTCTTAACTCTTAGGGAAGCTCCTGAATGGAATTTGATTAGGAATCCAGGCTCTTTCCATTTCATGGTTTTATGATCTCAGTGTGTGACCTTCAAAGTCATTGTGAGAGAAAAAGGAGGAGCTGAGAACTGTGTAGACTACATCTTAGAAATTGTAGGAGGCTTGGGAAAGGGGGAAGGTGTTGATAGTACTGAGCCAAAGCACCATTTAGAGATGCTAGAGCTTTTGTACACAACCACCTGGGGACTGGAAACCAATGTGGGTCTACAGCCCATAGAGGTAATAGCAGCAAGAGACATATTCTAGTAGAGAGTATTATAGTTGACAGACAGTATTTTAGTATATAGTATTCTAGGAGACAGTATTCTAGTTGCATACAGTATTCTAGTAGATAGTATTCTAATAGTATTATAGTAAGCAGTGCTTTAGTAGACAGTATTCTGGTAGGCAGACTATTCTAGTAGACCATATTCTAGTTTAAAGACAGTATTCTAGAAGACAATATTACAGCAGACCATATTCTAGTAGACAGATAGTATTCTTTTTTTTTATTTTGATCATACTGGCTTACATATCTTTCACATTAGCATTTTAGGTACATACTAACATTGAATCAGGGGAATACCCACCACCAAATTTGTCCTCCCAACTTCCCCGTTCCCTTTCTGCAACCCATTTCCCCCACCATCACTCCCCGGGCTGCTAGAGTAGGTGGTCCCCTCTTTGTCTAGTTTACTATCAGTGATCATACATTTGTTTGGTCCTGGTGCCCTCCCTTGTAAACAGATAGTATTCTAACAGACCATGTTCTAGTATAGTTCAGGACAGTAAATTATATATAATTTATATACACTCAAAAGATCCTACAGAATTTCATTGAACAAAGATCAAAAGAGGCTTTATTGAATTGGAACACATCCAGAAAAAAACTACAGTGATCTTGGAAGGAGGAAAAAAAGACTAAATTTTATTATGATTCTTGTTGGGAAAGACATTGGCCCCAGAAAATTATCAAAGTCAATAAAACCAGAAGTAATGTATTTGATGCAAACTCAAAACTATTCACAAAGGCCTTGAACAGATTTTTGCTTTGAAGTAAATGGACACAGGATCCCTCAGTTCTCAAATAAGGTGCATTAAGGACAAATGAATATTCTATTTCTTATGTGCCCAAATGACAGCACAGGCTAAAACTGTAACTCAGTGCCCATGAAAAGGACTGATTAATCATGGATGACAAATTCACAATGAATTAAGGGAGCAAGGTTGTGTGTGTAGACAGTCTAATGTTTTAGAGCCAATGTTCCTGAACCCATTGAAATCTTTTGTATTTTGCATAAAATAGAAAATAAATTTTTTTCTAAGAAGAATAAAATGTGGGGTGGGGAGACAATCCAAGAGTTAGGTGCTTGACTTACATGTGGCTGACCTGAGTTTCACCTTAAGTACCCTGAACCCTGCCAGGAGTGATCCCTGAGCACCAGTGACTATGACTCAACCTCCTCTTTCCTCTCATAGGAGTAAACTAAAAGGACAATAACTGTTGGTTCTTCTTTTTAGTTTAGTCATTATTGAAGCTTTTCAAACCCTTCTCTAAACAGTACTCTTCAGATTTCCTACCTTGAAGCCTCTGCTGATATCTAGCACCTTCTGTGACTACAGAATTCCACCTTCATCTAATTCCTACACTTGGCCAAAGAAAAACCCTCTTTTTGAGTTATTATTTTCCTCATATGTAATATGGAAAGTAATCATGATTTTCCTGTGTTCATCACAATGTCATTTTAGGAAAAGAAGATGTATTTGTAGAATGCTTGAGATGGGCTAGAGAGGGCTGGCTGTGTCATGATGGGTAAATAGAGAGATTTATCCACATCCCTGAAATTCTGAGTTCTCAAATATCCTTCATTGCACATCCTTAAGGGAACCCCACAGGTGAACTTCAGTGGGGTTAGATGGATTGTTTAGATTGCTTGGATTGTTTGGTTGGGGAGCTGTAGTGATTCTTCTAGCCCCAAATCCTAGTCACAGGGAGGCAGAGGTAGTTCTTCCCAGGTAAAGATTCTCATCTTGAGCTTTTCTACCCCTCATGGTGGGCAAAAAGATGCAGGAAAGAAATGGCCATTCTTCCAAGACCCAGGGCAGAGTGGAATCACTTAGACATTCCCTGTGACCTTTCCCTTCAGCTTTCACCAGACTCTCTCTTGACTTTTCCCTGTGGAAAAAAATTTTAAGCCTTGGTATCACCCCCGACAGACTCTTCCTTATCAACAATGGCCTAACTTTATACCTGTGGAATAATCATAATCTGACAGAAATTGTCCAGGGGAGGAGGAAGACTTTCAACTGTTATTGGAGATCACAGTGGGCAAAATGATAAAGCACTACAACTATTAATACGATCTTATAACAATTTCCTGTGATAGTTGGCACACATTTTTATACATTGTACTCTGATATCTTTATCTCCCCAACTATGTTGTTATTCCAAATGGAATATGTTTTATACATCTTTTTGTTTGTTTAATGGTTATATAGAAGTTATGTATACTTAAAGGAATCCTTTAATTTGATAATCATGGATAGCCTAAATGAACTTGTATATTTAGAGGTCTGCCCATTACTCCAGGCTCAAATAGTTTAGATGGTACCATAGAAAAAAACTCATTAAAGTTTGGCCAGGTAATAGTATGGTGATCCTTCTGCTCTTACTTTTTTTTTTTCAAATGATGTTAATCCCTGAGCTTTCCTCCTTCTTCAAAACCAGAAGCTGCCAAACCTTGGCCAACAGGAATATTACAGTGATAATATGTATGTTTGGCATTTCAAGCACCTTGTAGTTTTATGAGGATTTGGGGTCCCTTGATTGAGAGTCAATTCTGTACCCCTAAGTAATGAGATCTTGGAAAAATAGGGAGAAATAAACAGACATGGGGTTGTCAGTTGTGCCCTTAACAGGTAAGTAGTGAGGATCTCCCAACAATGTTTCTAAAATTTCAAAATCTTTCATAGTGCAAGGTAGTTTGTGAAAGTAGGCACCCTTAAGCATAGCCCTATGGGGTGCTGGATGGGAACTCAATTTCCATCTTAATGCCATGTGCATATACTGTTTCCATTAAAATGTCACTGGAATTTACGTTTATCGTATGATCTCTTTGAGGGCAAACATACTCTTAATAAAAGTTTCATTTATTTTTGTCAGAAACTCATTAATGGGAAATAATTCAACTTTTATATTTAAAAATGGATTAGATGGTGGGAGAGATAGTTTGGAGGGGAGAAATGCATGGTTTGCATGCTTAATGCAGAAAGAGGCTCTAGTTTCAATGCCAAATACAGTATCCTCCTTTTGAGCATCTCTGTGAGTGAACCCCTGGCACAGAGCAAGGAGCAGTCTCTGAGCACCAATATTCATAGAGTCATAGACACACACACACACACACACACACATACACACAATAAAGATGACTACTAGAGGCTAAAATCTAGAAACATCTATAAATGGTGTATCTTATTTTTGACTAATTATCTCAAGGTCAAATATTCTTAACAGTTCAGAGTCTAAAGTGTAGCTTCTTAAACTGTGATTTGCCACCCCATGTAGAGTCGAGTGAATGCTTGGGGGGGAATCACAAAAAAAAAAAAAAAAAAAAAAAAAAAAAAACTGCTGCAAAAGTAAAGGTATCTGATTATGCAATCATCAAAACTTAATTCAAAATTAAAGCCTTGGGGCCAGAGCGGTGGCACAAGCCATAAGGCATCTGCCTTGCCCCCGCTAGCCTAGGATGGACCACGGTTCAATACCCAGGCGTCCCATATGGTCCCCCAAGCCAGGAGCAATTTCTGAGTGCAGAGCCAGGAGTAAACCCTGAGCATCACTGGGTATGGCCCCAAAACCAAAAGAATTCTTATACTGTCATTAACAAATGAAGAGAGTTGGTGCTGGAGAGATAGCATAGTGGTAGGATGTTTTGCCTTGCACGCAGCTGACCAGGATGAATAGTGGTTCGAATCCTGGCATTCCAGATAGTCCCTAGGGCCTGCCAGGAGAAATTTCTGAGCACAGAGCCAGGAATAACCACTGATCAGAGCCCAGTGTAACCCCCCCCCCCAAATAAAACAACAACAACAACAAAACCAAATGGAGAGAGTTTAAGTTTTCTGGGAACCCCAACCTCCAGGTGGCATTCACTCCATAAGACACAGGCATTTTCCACCAGCTTTTTTTGTGGGGGAAGTGCATCCTATCGTTCAAAAAAATACGGTATGTGGTGACTTCTGAGAATCAAGAGGCACTCTGTCCCTGTGTTGGCAGCAGGAGTTTAGAATGCTTCTTGAGTTATTATTGTTCAAACTCTTCAAGGTCAAAAGTAGATAGCATAACCATTTATACACTTTAGTATTGGTTACAATCATAGCTTTTTACATTGAAAAAAAGTTGAATTACTTCCCATTAAGGTTGAGTTTCTGACAAAATATATTGAGAAATTTATATAGAAAATATACTTATTCTCTAGAAGAACATTATAAGGTATACTTTCCAATAAAATTTCCACCAGAAACAATACATTCACATAACTGCTCAAGAAAGGCTTATAAAAATGATAATTATATGATCTCACATATTTTGAAATATAGAATAGAGTCAAAAGAATGTGCAAAAACACATCCTTATCATTCTTAACTTTGAATAAACTATAGCTTTAAGTTATAGCTCAAACATTCAAGGATCACACAATCTTAATACCAACTGTAAGTAATTACAAGATTGAGAACAAACCACTGAAACTATTTTTGGTATGAGTGAAGAATGAGATCCACATGAATTCATCTAATATTTTATGACTCAGCATTTTAATAACTGGTTCAGAATTTTAAACACAAGCAATTCTGTGATTCTGTGTAAAATTTTTCTTCTTTTCAAACATTATACTACAAAATCATTTGGAAGTTAAAATGAGAGAAATTCATCTTCCATTTGTACTTTTTGAGTATGTTGTTAAAATTCTACTATAAGCATAATGTAGAATCCAATTTGCATTCATACAGCTCAAAGAAATTTTATATTTATAACTAAACTATGAAATTACAAATCTGTGGATTTCTTTTACAGATACTCAAAATATAAATGTCAGGCATAAGTATACTAATATAATGCAATCAGTAAAGTAATAACTTGTAATTTGGACTCCCATAATGGTGAAGTGTCACCAATACCAATCTGAAAATACATTTTCAAAAATCCAGGATAGTTAGGGGCCAAGAAGACAGCTCAAAGGGCAAGAGGGGATAACTGCAAGAAAGGCTCTGAGTTGGATCTCAACATTGTAAAATGCCCCCTTCCAAAGCATCACTGGCTGTGAAATGCCCCCTTCCAAAGCATCACTGGCTGTAGTCCTAGAGACACCCAGCAATGCTTAAGTCAGAGCAGTAGCATATCACAAGGGCCAAACATTGAACTATCTGACCCTTTGGTCAGGTATCATTAGGTGTGGGCCCAGGACCCTACCCACATCCAAACCTAGGATGTTCAAATGAAATGGGTCTTCTCTGAAACATTTCAGTAGTGTGCTCACTGACTTTGATGCTAATAGTAAAATTACGATGTTCCTTATGTGTTTTTCTGATTGGATGAAACAGTAATCTACAGGTATCTTAATATAACACTGATTAATAATTGGTTATACCTATTAAAATGTTCTGTATCAAACCCCACACTTTTTGCAAAGGGGAAAAATACTAGCTAATAGAAAAAAAAGAAGAAAAAATCTAGTCTTGGGCTGGAGAGATAGCAGTGTTAGGTGTTTGCCTTGCATGTAGCCAACCCAGCAGATCACCAGTGGTTCACTTCCACCATCCCATATGTTCCCTGAGCATGCCAGGGGCTATTTCTGAGAGCAGAACCAGGAGTAACCCCTGAGTGTCACCGGATGTGACACAAAAACAAAAAACAAACAAACAAATCTAGCCTGAACCAAATGTCATAAAAATGTATGATTATATTTGTTGAAAATATTTATCCTAATAAACCTTGGCAGATATTATAAGTAGTTGTTAAAAAATAATATCAAGGGCCAGCAAACCCATTTCATCAATCAGTGGCATTGGGAAATATAACTCAAGTAAAAAATTTGTAATAGGCTTGGGCTAAGCATTTTGTATTCTTTCTTTGCATCTGTCTTTTTCCCCCCTGCTGCTACTACCTGATATCCATCTTCTTAGCAAATCTGTTAAATAGGAACTTTTGTCTCTGTTACACAGGTAAAAGAACAGAGGATAAAAGACATTCAAAAATAATAATCCACATAAGAGTCTGAATGTTTATGCCCCCTGACCAAAGTCTTACCTTGAAATGCAACACTAGGTGCACTATCCAAAACACTTGGATTCATTAAGGCTTTATTTATTTTTTTTTTTGGTTTTGTTTTTTTGGGCCATACCTGGTGGTGCTCAGTGGCTACTCCTGGCTATACGCTCAAAAATCACTCCAGCTTTGGGGAACCAAATGGGACGCCTGGGGATTGAACTGTGGTAAGAGGGGGCGGATCACTTGTCCCTGAAGCTGGAGTAAGTTGCAGCATGCCGTATACTGGCGTATAAATCGACCACCGACTTTTAAGTTTTTCATGGGTTAAAAAGTCGTCTTATATGCCAGAAAATACAGTATATGCATCATACGGTCAGGTGCATCTTATAGAGAGAAAAATACAGTAAGTCATAGAAAACAAAACAATCCCCTAGGCTTCCTTAGTAGGTGTGTAAATGGCAATAAAAATAGATGGCTGATATTCTTTTTGGGGGAGATGCCTGATTTTGAATGCTTCCATGCATGTGTTTGTGGGCAAAAATTGCAACTTTTTCTTCTATTAACTTAAAAAAAAACTGTTGGTATGCTAATTTTAGGCATCCAAAGAAGCTTTGGAAAGGCAGAATTCTTGATTTGGTTCTGATTTTGCAGGAGAGTTTGAAGGTCCCCAGGGATCCCTTCTTTCCCCAAGCTCTTCAAATCTGCATTATTCATGCTTTGGTTCAGTAGTGCAACCCTTCATGGAGGTGATGTGACTGGCAGACCAACTCTATTTGCACTTAGAAAATTGGCAACTTGTGCTCCTGCCCTCTAAGTGATTACTTGACTATGGTCGCAGTACCAGAAAAGAAAGATCAATTTTTTTTTTTACTAGATAGAAATTCCTTAAGTTCTTTTCTCCCTTCAGAAATGGAGGCAGGTGCAATGTATTAGAATGACTAAATGGACAAGTTCCATTTTTCCCAGGATAAAAAAGTATGCATTATTTTAAGAACTTTTAATTATGAAATTACTAGACCTTACTTAAAAGAAAGAGCAGTAAGCCACTGCTTTGTTGGGGGAAGGCATAAAATTGACTTTATTTAATGACTTTGAATTTTGTTTTCTATTGATGGAGTCTAGAATTCATTTAATTGCATTGGAAAAAAGGCAAATAGATTTTTGGCATCAAAATAGGCTTTTGAGAGGCTAGAGCTATAGTATAGTAGATAGAAAACTTAATATAATAACTTAATAAATATTAAGTTAATAACTTAATAAAATAACCCGATTTGATCCTCGGCATCCCATATGGCCCCCTAAGCCTGCCAGTAGTTGTCCCTGAAGCAGAGCCTGAGCTAAGCACAGGTGGGTGTGACCATAAAACAAAACAAACAAATAAATAAGCTTCTGAAAATCTCCTAAAGTAACCTTAAGCTCTCCCCCCACTTACCCTTTTGTTGTTGTTGTGCTGTCCAGGATAGTGCGCATGTTTATGATGCGCATGTTTATGGTGCTCACAAATACTTGGGAATCACACTCACTGTGGTGCCAACAATCACTTGACGTGCACTTGATGTGGGCACAGCCAGGGAAGGAGCTTCATCAGCAGACACTTTTTCACTGGGCCCCACCCCCAGGCTCCCCATGAATGCATTTCAGACTTGTACTCAGAGCCATTACATGGACTTCTCTTGTCCCTACTCTCCATTAAACCTTTCAGTAAATTTAGGTATAGAC
This sequence comes from Suncus etruscus, assembly GCF_024139225.1. NCBI lineage: Eukaryota > Metazoa > Chordata > Mammalia > Eulipotyphla > Soricidae > Suncus > Suncus etruscus. The sequence goes on from NC_064862.1 coordinate 18,395,099, forward strand.
ATACACACACATACACATTACATATACATACCCACACTCATATCCACATGCCCACATATTTCTACATATAAAGTACCTAAGTGAATATAGTTGTAAATGGATGTGCAAAACTGGAACTTTCAGATTTCTTCCTTATATCATTCCCTTATAAATAAACCTAGGGTGTGATTCCCATTTTCATGGAGGGTAAAATTCTAGCTCAGTTTCTTCCTGTATAAATCCACCTTTCCAGAGTCCCTGTTACCTTTCCTTTGATCCCTTCTCCCTGTAACTCATTCCAATTCTTGAAGGATGGGGACTTGTGTGACCTCTGGAGATTGATCCACTGACCGGATGCTGCCCCCTGCCTCCCAGGCAGGTCACCAGGCCTATGTTTCAGCTATGACTTCTCCACTTGAGTCAGCTAATCCCAGTTTCACATGGATACCTGGCATGATAGTCCACACTTGCTGTCCCATCAGTCTCCAACCCATGTTCCTCAACTCTATCTCCTAGTAAATACCAGAAGACTTCTCTTTCCAGACCTGATAGTTTAGGGCCTGAGAGGCTCTGTTGGCCATTGCCCTTCTGAAGTCCAACTCTAGGTAAAAGTGAGGCCTCTTAGTGTGGCCTAAAGCCTCACTGAACATACCTTGGGTAGCACCTCCTGTCTTTGGCTCACAGTGATAGACTGAGGTTTCTTTCAGTGGATCCAAACAGTCTGGATAAGAATGTGAAATCTCTTGGGGCCAGAGCAGTGGCATAGAGGTAGGGCATTAGCCTTGCACGCGTTAGCCTAGGACGGACCAAGGTTAGATTTCCCCAGCGTCCCATATGGTCCCCCAAGCCAGGACCGATTTCTGAGCACATAGTCAGAAGTAAACCCTGAGTGTCACTGAGTGAGATCCAAAAACAAAACAAAAAGAATGTGGAGTTTCTTCTCAGAGACAAACAGCCCCCAAGATAGTCTTCTTACTCTTCATACTCTCCCATTGACCATCCTTCTTCTCATGGACTCAACTCCTCAGATTCTTAGACCCAATTTGACAATGTGGATGGACTTCAGATCTCCTTTTTAGCTTTATTTTCTTTTAGTCTTTGGGCCACATCTGGTTTTGTTCTCAGGGCTCTCTTCTGGCTCTGCATTCAAGAAGTAGCCTGTCTCTCTGGCTGCACTTGGGGAGGGGAGCATCTAGGGTGTCAGAGATCAAACCTGGGTCTGCTGCATACAAAGCAAAAGCCCTAACCGCTATACTCTTTCTTTATCCCCTGACTTCACTTTTTAAAATTCCCAAATTGCTCTCCTCTAACTCACTTGGCTTTGAGATCATCGAATTCAGTTTTTCTAAGAAAGTCACAGATGAAAACTTAGAAGCTCAACAAAGAAAGCACAAAGTAGAAATCATCAGAGGAAAAAAAAAATCAGATGTGAAATGGAAATCATCCTCTTGTGTTTAGAGTTTGGTTTGTTTCTATTTTTTGTCTTACAGAGCCTATGCTTTTGTGGGAAGAATTGTAAGGTGAAAAGAATAGTAAACAGTTTGGAATCATTTTTAGCTGTAAATTTTTAAAAATACATTCAAAATGTATATATTCAAATATATAATTTAAAAATGCATTCAAATGCCCAACATATAGTCTTGGAGGAGGCTCTTCTGTGCATGTCGTGTGTGTGTGTGTGTGTGTGTGTGTGTGTGTGTGTGTGTTTGTATGTATCACTAAAAAATATCTCCAAGGAATTTTCAGTTGGTGAGTGATTTCTTTCACTGCCAGTCATATGACACAGCATAACATATAAAAAAAAGGCAGGAAAATAAAAAACAGAGAACACAGCTTATTTTCCTCCTCAGTCCCAAACTGTGTGTTATTACATTCTATACTGGGGGAACTTCAGGGCTTGCTGTGATTAATCAATAGCTCTAACCCTGTAGCATTTAATTTAGAAAACCAGAAGGATCCCGGAGAAGCAGCTCTGGTCCACATTGTCTTTGTTTGCAATGGCTTCCATGATTTATTTAGAGGGAGAACAGGCAATCAGAAAAATATTGCCAACCACAGACTATTCATAGACTGAATGTTTTTGTAGGAAAAGTAGAGAAAAAGTGCTCAGGTGTGGTAGATTCTCCCTGAGAGTTGGTGTTTTTAGCTTCCGATGAAGCACTTACTAATAAGTTCTGAGGGAAGTCTCTTAGAGCTCCAATAAGGATTGAATTCTCTTAGAGAAAGCCAATTAGTGATAGTTCCACAATAGATCACTAAATGAGTATCGTTCCAGGTAAGTGCACCTTCATGTTCTTTTTTTTTTTTTTTTTTTTTTTTTTTTTGTGGCCAAAGTGAATTACAAATCTTTCACATTAACATTTAAGGCACATTGTGGCAATGAGTGAGGGGCATTCCCACCACCAGTGTTGTCCTCCCTCCAACCCTGGTCCCAGCATGCATCCCATATATCCCCCTTTACCCCCCATAATGGTAGTGTAACTGGTCCCCATTTGTACAGCTTGTTGTAGATTGGGTATCGATTCTGTTGTCTTGACTTTGGGTTTGGTGTTCATGTCTGATCATTTTTTTAATTTCCATTAAATGTTCATGCGACTGTTTGGTTCTGGTATCATCCATTTTTCCCCCCTCTAATTATGAGGCTGAACAAGATGATTTCAGTAATGTGGTTCTGTTGGAGATATAAGAAAAGAAAAGGGAAAAGAGAAAAAATAAACTGTTAGGAGTTCGTCTAGTGTTATAAATATCAATTTAGAAGAAGGGGAAAAAAGAAGAAAAAGGTAACAAAACAAAACAAGACGAAAACAAAAACAACAAAGCAGTAGTAACAAAAATACAAAAAAAAACCCCGCAACTACAAAAAACAAACAAAAAGCAAAAACAAAACAAAAATAAAAACAACAAAAACCCAAATCAAAACAATAAACAAAAACAAAAACAAAAAATAAATACCCAAACCAGCAACTTCTTAAAAAGGCTTTCTTTTCTTTTTTTCATTTCTTTTCTTTTTTTTATTTTTGCAAAGGCACAATAAAGATCAATTACCAAATTGTAATAGGCATTGACATCGACAACATTGTTCAGAATTGTGGGGGACACAAGACTTTGCATTTTTCTTGCATGCTTCCAGTTTACATTTCTGGTACCATTCAATTTCTGTGTGTACATAAAAGTCTAATGGAACTTTGGATAATCTAGAGTAGCTTTATGCAGACATTTCTTACTGAATTATTGGGTCTGGAAGGGACTTGTGCTGTCAGGGGCTTTTCAGACCCATCAGCTCACTGATCGTTAAAGGACTTGCTTAACTGGAACAGTAGCATAAGCAAGGGAATTCAGTAAATACTATGCAGCAGCATCTTGGCAAATATCCATTCAAAATTGGTTCTTACATTTGATCAAAAGCTGAGTACCATGTTCTACATCACCACATGGATGCAGTTATTAACATCCCCAATGTAGGAAAATCTATGGGGGCTGATAATTGTGTTTTCTCAAAATTAACTTGAAGGGAGTTGGAGTGTAAAAGGAAAGGAATTTACACATAAAAGGGGATTTGAGGCATATCAATAAATGCATATATAGAATCTTCTTCATGTACTGGGTGAACACAATAACTAAACTATCTATTGAAGCTATCAGGAAAATACAATGATTTTATAAATTTCCAATATCATTAAAGTATGATTGTTCATTTTTAGAGTTGTAATCATAGTATTACTGTGATATTTTTAAAGTTCTGCGTGCATATAAAGGACATGTTATCTGGGATTTGATATAAAATAATTCAATAGCTCAGATGTTTCAGAATATAAATGATGAAGGCCATGTCTTAGCCACCTTTGGTTGCTATCACAAAAATACCACTGGGGCAGGAGAGATAACTCAACAGACTGAACCCATGCTTTGCATGCAGGAAGCCCAGGCTCAACCTTTGAAGTAACACATGGTCCCCAGGAACTTCTGGGAGAGACCCCCAAGCACAGAGCCAGGACTAGCACCTGAACACTGCTGGCTATATTCACCTACCCACAAAGAGCATAGACTGAATGATTCAAACAGTAACTTATTTCCACAGTTCTGAAGATGGGATGTCCACAGTCATAGTGTGGACCATTGGGTGCTTTCATGTTATAGGCCTCTTTCTAGCTTGCCTATAATTGAATTGCTATATATGTGACAGTGAAAAAATTGTTCATTTCTTTCATATCTCTCTCAAACTCTAATTCTAAAGCATCCTATCACTTAAAATATTGTCATCATGGGGCCGGAGAGATAGCATGGAGGTAAGGCATTTACCTTTCATGCAGAAGGTCATCAGTTCGAATCCCGGCGTCCCATATGGTCCCCCTGCATGCCAGGAGCAATTTCTGAGCACAGAGCCAGGAAAAACCCCTGAGAACTGCCGGGTGTGACCCAAAAACCACAAAAAAAAATATTGTCATCATAGAGATTTGGGCTTTAATATAGGAATTCTGAGGGGACACAATATTCAATCCCTAATTTTCATGTGTAGTTGAAAGATGGGATCAAATGTCTTGTCAAATGAGTCTAATTTTTATATAAATTTGATTTTTTTCTGTGAGTTAAAGAAATATTTAGGAAAAAAATTTAAAAACAACTTATTTATTGGGTAGACTTTTAATAGATTTGAGTGATTGATAGAACAATCAAGATGGTAGATTTTTCTCTATGAAATCAGTAAGTAGAGAATTAGCAGTTTATTTCCTATAAACTAGCATGAAAAAAAAGCATTGGAATCAGAAACTCATGTGAACTAATAAAAAATCCCAGGAGATGTATAACCTACCATTGAAATTTCCAAGTTTTAGGAACTTGTCTCATTGGCAATAGAAGTATTTTTGATTAAATAGCATAATGATATTTGCCCTATTCTAGTTAATTTGCAGGTCACCCAAACTCTCCTCGAAGATTTTTTTGGTCTTGATAATATGCAACAACTATAGAAATGTGTTGCTTCTAAAAATGAAATATTTTGATTTGATGACTAGAATTTCTTACATTTCTTACATGATTATATTCATATGGTATTAGAGAAGCTATTACTTGCAACCCTTGGTGGGGGACCTCTGACCCGCGGGGGTGTGGGAATGAGGGTCGCTAGTAATTTGTGAGTTTACTAGAGCAGGTCTGATCTGTGAAGAAGACTTAAGAAGTTAGTAAGAAAGACCCTCAAGACAACGCATGCTGTTCAAAAGGGGTTTATTGCCGGGGAGATCAGCTTTTAAGGGCGAAATACGTCAGAGGGTGTTACAGGTTTCCACCAATTACAACTGCAAGCACTCATTAGCATAAGCTGAGGGCAGGTAATAGGGAGGGGTAAAGAGGTAGACCTGAGCACATGTTTATACTGAAAGCACAAGATCCAAACAGGGTCTTATAAATTTTACTCAGCAAGCATAAATAAAAAACATCAGCTGTAAACATATTAATCTTTTGCTAACACAAAGGCAAGTTGCTCTCTAATTTCCTTTCTGGCTGGATGTATTGGGCTGCTTTGAATTTACTTTAGTGTTTGTCTATTTCCTTTGTCCTCAGGGCATGGGCGCCTCTGGTCACCTGGGTGACAAGGTCAGGGATTTCTGAGGCACCTTTGTTCTAGGTTCCAATAGTTCTGCTCCCCACACTATTGCTTATATTTCTCTTAAGTTGGTAGTTCTATGTAGATTCTTATTCAGAATCCAGTTCAGTGTTTTGGTAAGAATACATCATATTGGTGCTAAATGCTTTCTATTGCTTCAGAGGAAAAACAGAATATCTGTTTCTCTCTCTTGAAATATTGCTGCAATGGTCTTTATCTTTCATACAAGAAAGTTCAAAAGTCTGAATCGAAATTTGAGTCTACCTTTGATAAGTGGAACATAAGGTATAAGTACAGAATAGAAAAATACAAAAATATTGGGTACAAACAGTAAAAAGAGAGGCCTAGATTTGATAGAAGTTTATTTTTATTTTTGTAAAACTCATAGATAGGCAGGTATAGACTGGCATGATAGTCACAATCATCTAGGAGCCTTTGTTTTTGTAGATGGTTCCTATATTTAAGAGGGTATCACAGTCCCAAAATGACTCCTAGAGCATCAGCTCTGTACTCTACTTACCAGGATGGTTGCATGGATGAAGAATAGATTGGAAAAAGTACATTTTTCTCAACTGAGTTAATTTACTTTAAGAAGTTGGAATGTGGCTCAATTGATAGAATATATGCTTTGCATAGGCAGGAATGTGGGTTTAGTTTCCACATTAGATGTCCCCTTCACATCTTTAAGACTAGCCCTGGTTACCCTTAATACTATTAGGAGAAGCTCTCATATTAAGTTAAACATAAAGAAGATACCATTTCAGAACATCCACCAAAGAATTTTGTCTAGTTCTAAATGGTCACCCATAAGTTCAAGGAAGCAAAAAAAGTTAAAAGTGTAGAATTCACATTGTGAGAAAATGGCACAATATTTAGAGCAGGGGTCTCAAACTCGTGGCCCGCGGACCATTTGTGGCCCTCCGTACAATATTTTGTGGCCCTGCCCTAGAGGAATCTTTTGTTTTGTTTTGTTTTGTTTTAGTTGTTTCGGTCACACCCCCCAATGTTCAAGGCTTACTACTGACTTTGCACTCAAGGATCATCCCTACTTTGCCTCCTGCGGCCCCCAGGTAAATTGAGTTTGAGATCCCTGATTTAGAGTGTTCCAAATATTTAAGGCAGGCACAAATGCAACTGTTCATTTTGTATAATATGTGATTGTAACCTGGTGCCACTATTATAAATATAATTGTTAACTTCTGGAAGAACATTAATTTGGGTATAAAATTAGAGGCATGCTTATAAATGAAGATAAATTCTTGGCAAAAATATTATTAATGCCTGAGAAGTTTTTTTTTTTTTTGCTATAATCCATTTTTATTTACAGATTACAAAACTACCATGGCACATAATAATAATAATGATAATGTTTTTACAATAACTGAAAAAAATGACTTGGTTACACAAAAAAGTCAAAAAATGTCTTTTTTTTAACAAAAACATAATTTCCAGAGACCAAACATATAATCCAAGAGGTAGGTAGACTACATGCATAGACTTGCAATGCCTGAGAAGTTTTTATAGATGAAGGACAACTGTCAGTGGTTTGGTTATGTCCAAAAAATGAAGTAGAAACTAAAGTCAGTTCTGTGCAAAAAAAGAAAGGAAAGACATCAAGTTGGAGAGGTAAGACAGGAATCAAGGCACTGCTATCCATGTGGTCAACCAGGTTTTTGATCCCTGGCTCAGCAAATGGTTCTCTAATGACCCACCAGGTTGAGATCTTAGAGCATAAACTCAGGAGTAAACCCTTAGCATCACTCATCACTCAAAAAAGCAAGAACACTTCTAATCTAAAGAGTAAAAGATGTCAAAGATGGCTTTCAAAAATAGGAGAATAGGGTGGTTGGGAGAAGGGTGTTTGAGCCAAATGTGAGGGCTGTGCAGTTACCTAAGATGGAACAGGAGTAGACAGCTTCTCCAGAAACCATAGTTTTCAGGCTGTCACTTCTGTAAACAGTTGTACCTTTTTCCCCCACTAAAATTAAAACTTGAAGGGCTGATGAGATCACTTAAAGCGATGGAGCACATACTTTGGGAGTGGGAGCCCCATGCATTAACTCATTCTATAGATAGAAGACGCTGAGCCCCAGAGAGGCCAAGTTACTCCCCTACATTCACATTGCTGGTAAGATATAGAGCCGGGATTTGAATGCTGGCTTTTTGAAATAACAGGTTACAGATCCACATGACCACCTTCTTAACTGTTTTCTTGTGAGTTGTTTGAGAAAACAAGAAGAGGAAGAGGGAGTGTTCTCTCTGAATCAAAAAATAAGTGATAATTGCAATTTGATTGCATCATAATGTGCAGTTGACAGTAAGTGTGGCCGGGGTTTCATAGTTGAGGCAAGTTTAATTCTCGGTGAGTTTAGTGGTCAGCACTAAAAAGAGGATTTGCTGGTATGTTGAGGTTTCAGAAATTTAATAAAGGCCCTAGACCAAATCTTTTCAGTAGTCTGAACTCAGGGCCCTTCCTTCTGCCATTTCATTTCCTTAGACACTAAGTGTCAGGAGACACAGCCTTCTGCCCTATACAGACCCACAGGCACAGCCCAAGCCCTTGTATTGGAGTATGCCACCATTGAGAGTTTGCAGGCTTCTGTTTTGTGTACAGTATTAGGATTTGTAAGTGGCCTCTGATTTCCACTGAGATAAGCTGATAAATACTTCTGGCTTAGCAGAAACCAACATTGGGAGAACAGCTGAACAAGAGTCCTGCTTTTCTTGTTGTACTGTGATGATCTTATTGATTTTATCTCTCTCCAACTACCCATTTCCCAACCTTCCTGCTGCCTCCTCTTCCCCCTCCCAATGCCCATGAATATCCATCTTCCCATTCTTCTCTGATCTGATCATGTGGGCCAGCCACAAGCAGTGTTTGTAGACCAAAGAGAAGTGGGGAAAGGACTGAAGAGAGGGTTCTGTCAGGGTTCTGGCCTCCAATTAGCAGCCTTGGGGAAGGCAAGGTGTTCATACTCTGGGCATCAGCCTAGTATTTCACTCAGTTTTCCAGAAAATAAACATCTCTTTCTTTGACCAGCACAGGGACAATCCTTGAGGAGGACTGCCTTGTCTTAATCACCTTAATGTCTATTAAATCTGTCACTGTGCCTAGTGTATTGGGCCTTGCACATAACCAGCCCTTGATAATTGTTATTTGCTTCTTTGGGGGCCACACCTGGATTTGCACTCAGGAATCAGTCCTGGCAGGCTCAGGGGACCATATGGGATACCAGTGATCAAACCTGAGTCAGTCATATGCAAGATAAGTGTCCTACGGTGCTATCTCTATGGCCCCATTCCGATAAATATTTAATGAACCATTCACTAGTATCATCAACCTTCAACTTAAGAATGTTAAAACTTTCTCTGACCTGGAAATAAACACAATGACTACTCTCCATACTATACATTGTCCCCAGAGTTGTAGGCAGAACAGTTTCTAGGAAGCTGGTAGAAATGCAGGTTCTCAGACCTCACTTGAAAAATAACGCATTGTGTGTGCTTCTTTGTTTTCCTCCTTACAGATTATTTGTTTTTGCAGTGAATACTAAAGCTCTTCCAGGACTTTTACTATTTGAAGGACAGATTAGCTCACACCACAGAGATGAGGGCCAGGTAGGGTGGAGCTGGTCTGGGGCTACAGGTCTGAACTTGGAGTTTGTGTCTCCTGTGATTCTAACATGGATTGACTATAAATTTGCTTTGAGAAAAGACCTCAATAGCATGTTTTGATCTTTCTGACATTAATAACTGGGATTTTTCAGTGGTCATGAACCATATGGGACACATATCAGAAGAGTCCCCTTTGTGGTATGGGCTATTTTGAGTCCTTCAACATGATAAAACTCCTGGAAGACCTTTAGTATTTGCTGCAAAACAAAAACAAACAAACAAAAACACAGAAATAAAACCCATAGGAGGAAAAAACAAGCAAGCACACACAATGCTTTATGAATGGGGTACTAACTAGATTCCTAGACCTACTCCCAAATCAATTAAACTTGTGATTTCCATTTAGATTCTTTATTGACTACCTATAAGTGAGTTTTAAGATGACATGTCTATGGAAAGAGCTCGTGGTAACTTATTTTCTTGAAGAATATAACCCGGAGAAGAAGTATTTTTATCTGATAGTTATCAAAATTACCCCCATCTTTATCTGCTGCTCTTCGCTATTAGAAATCCATTTGCTAGAACAAAGCGTGATTATCAGTGATTCTTTGTTAACTTGCACCTGCATTGACTGCATTCATGGGGATTTTTCAAAAATGGGCTGTGTTGTGCTTTTGATATCAATCTCATAGGGACATCTTCAGATTTTTCTTTGCTAAATGCTCCTTTTTTATTCTTCTCACTGGCTTTCCTAGGTTGATTAAAGCATCCTAGAACATGTGTGTAATGGGTGTTCTTAGCCCCTAAGGACATTTTCTAATGTGTCTCAGATAGAAGACCCTAATCACCTGTAACAGGATAATGGAAATATATCAGTAACATCTAAGGACAAGTGTTTTTAGCTTTAATTACTAAAACCATGTTGGAGACCAGGTGTTATATTTATATATTTTTTATTAATTAAAAATAGTCATTTTAGGGCCAGAGAAGTAGCACAGCGGTAGGGCATTTGCCTTGCACACGGCTAATGTTGGTCAGGCATGGGTTTGATCCCCGATGTCCCCTATGGTCTCCCAAGCCTGCCAGGGGTGAATTCTGAGCACAGAGCCAGGAGTAACTCCTGAGCACTGCTGGGTGTAACGCCCCCCCCCCCCCAAATAATCATTTTAAATGTGTACTTCTTTGTCATCTGCAAGATATTTTTCTGGGCTACCTTGTATCTTTGGTTAGAATAAATTAGGCTATGTATACATAAATTGCGTTAACTTTTTATAATTAAAAAAAGTAAAAAAGAGCTGCCAATCTTCATTTTGTTTTATTTGTGCCTGAAGATTGCTATAGGCTTGTAATTCCTCCACAGAAGTTTAATCTCCTCCAGAAAGAGGGGGAAAAATAAAATAACTACCTCCTTGATATTAACTCTCTAAATCAGAAATATTACCCAACACATAGATGCCTTCTCTAGCCAGTGAGGATGTGTCAACCATACATACCACCAAGGGTTGCTTCCTCCTTCCCACCAAGAAGGTTGCCAAGAACCCAAGTGCCCTCTCAAGTGTATTTTCCAACATGGCAGCCACAGCCAAAGTTCTCACCAGCTCATCTTGGCAGTGGTGATTGCTGCCCCAACTCACTCAAGCACAAGAAAGGGAAGTGTCAGAGGAGCGTGGAAAAGCTGGGGGAGACTGTCCCCCCCTCTTCCCCCTGCTGGAGTGGAATGCAAGCACGTGCAAGTGTGTGAACTTATGGTGTCGTGGGTGGGTGCAAATGGGTGGCAGAGAATACCTGCTTGGTTTCCATGGTGAGCTCACAGTAGAATAGGAAAGGTTTATGTAAGGTGCTCCCATACTCAGAATCAGGTTAGCAATACTGAAAAGTATGGTGGTTACAGCAAGATGTAGGACCCTTGAATTTTTAGAAGAATTGGTTATCTAAAGACAGCTGTTCAGTACCAACCTTTTCTTGGTATTTTTCTTCTAATAATTCCTTATCATTAATAAAGCAAGTAATCAGTCTCCAAATTTTTACATAAGGTTTAGTTTTTCTGTGTGGTACTAGGAAGAGAGTTCCTGAGCCTCACACTTACCAGGCATGAGCTTGGCCACTGAGTCACATCCCGAAGGCCCTGGATTTATTTCAGTGTTTACAGTTTTGGTGTCAGGGAAGCCTCTTAGACTTTCCAGTGATTTCTCCTCTTCTGCCCACCATCTCTCTCCCCCCCTCCCTCTGTCTCCTCCCTCTCTCCTTCCTCTCTCTCTTCACCCTCCCCTCTCTCTCACACACATATACCTTTTTTTCCTTGTAGGCACTGTGGTTTGCCATATTGTTACTGAAGGGGTATCATGCATATCATTTCACTTCCTTTCAGTTCCCAGTTCTTGTTCAGAGTGATCATTTCCAACTATTATTGTCATAATGGTCCCTCTTCAGTGATTACTGGCCCTTGTTTCCTTCGAGGACCAACTCAGGATGTAGTGGCAGGGTGAGTTTGACAAATTATTCACATCTCCAGAGTTCTTTCCCTGTAAATTGTGGAAGGCAGTGATTCCTGTTTCCTAGAGCTTGTAGGAGAAACAAGTGCAGTCAGGTCTATAGATATGCCTCACTGCCCTGTCTCATGGCATTTAACTTGAACCAGTAGATACCACCCAGGCATCAGCCCACCCTGAAGGGGTGCATGGACATATCCTCACATCAGACACCGTAGCTCTCTGTAAACCTGTCTTCTGTCAAGTTGTTATTATGCTCTTGTTCTATTGCCCAGAGGGTGAGTGGGAGAAGGTATGCACAACGGAGAGCACTTTTTCCCATCTCAACCTTACTGGTGAAGTGCTGGAGATATTCAGACTCAAAAGCCTGCCTGAGTTCCTACAATGGCTTGGGCATTAAGATCTGGAATAGAATGATATTACTTATATGTGGGACCTAAATTTACACAGTGAGGTAGCACAAAGTGTCAAAGGTAACACAACAGGAAAACGGAACTACACAATTGAATTGGTGGGGAGGGTTGAAAGGGAGGGGTGCTAGGATCCTTGGAGGAAGGAGGTGCCTACATTGGTGATGAGTGTCGTGTTGGAATTCTGTGTATGAAAAACCACCGATATTTCACCCAGGGGCTAGGCTCTTTGTTACTGAAAAGAATGTCAGGAGGCAGTGAAGCAAAATAGTTTTACTGAGAAAATTTGGAAAAGTAAAGAATACTTAATAAAATAGAAAAGGAATTTCCAATCCAAATTGTAGGCTATGAGCAACCCATGAATGGAGCAAACTATAAAGTCAAGGGAAGAAGTCAAGCAACCAGAATTGGGTGGTGGTGAGAATGTGAGTGTCTCAGGGATAAATTGTGCCAGGCTTGCTGTCGCAAGGTTGGTTATATAGGCCTCCTTTAGGCCACCTTAACTTTGACTCTGTGCCTGGTCAGTATTCATTGCCAGGGACTTGTTAAGGAAGAAGATTTTTTTCAGTTTAATTTCCACCTTGCTTCCTGCAGAAAGATCTCTCCTAGTGTGAGCCCTGCTGCATGCTTTGGGCCTGTGTCATTTAAACTCATCAGGCTTCTATCCTGAGGGATTATCTATACAGGGAAATATTTGGATTGTTTTCCATTGGAGCTAGGGATCCTTGAGGAAAATTCTTTTCAGATCTTATCTTGTATTTTTTTGTTTTTGATTTTGGGGCCACACCAGGGCTTACTCTTGGCTCTGTTCAGAGAATCTCACCTCACAAGCTCATGGGACCAACCATATGGGATGCGAGGATCAAGCCAAGTGGGCAAATACTTTCCCACTGTACTATAGTTTAAACCTCTTCCCCTTGGTCTTATTTGAGATTCATTGTCAAGGGGTCTCCATACCTGGCTGCCTACTTCAATTCTATCTTCCTCTCATCTTCTCCATACTTGCTTGTGTGGTCTATCTAGACCAGATGTTCCCAAAGATTTTTGGTTTACCAAAAATGACTGACACTCAATATAAACGTCTTTAATATAAGGAACTTAAAAACACAGGCATCTCTTCTCTAGGCAAACAAACAGAAGGTATTTACCTTCTAGTAGCACCCAAGGCTACTACTGCCCCTTTGAATTGTTCCAGAACTCTTCTCTCCCCTTGCAGTAGTCTACATTTTTTAAGCATTTGCTGGGGACATCCCAGCTTCATCTGTTCTGATTCCCCTCAGAATACAGCGTTCTACCCCAACTCTCCAAGCTCTCTCTCCATAATAGGGGAGAGGCTTTCTTTAATATATTTATAATAATAAAATATTCATGTATAATAATTATAATATTATTTTATAATAATAAAATATTTATGTATGATAACCATATCATTTTATAATAATTATAAAGTTGTAGTATTTAATAGTTTAATAATATTTAATGTTTAAAATATTTAAAATATTCAAATATTTATGACTGGGGGCTTGTCTGAGTTACTCAGCTCAACTTCCTGTGCATTGGTAGCTTGGCTGTATTCTATCAGGTGTGTCGAAGGGACCAAGAGCAGCTGTGGATCCCAGCCCTGTGAGGTTATTCACAGGCCCCGTTATAAGTCTTTCTTAAAGCTTACATTGCCAGCACTTAAAATAGAAGGCCTGAGAGTTAATTAGGTGGAATTAACCGGCTGAAGACTTTGGGGTGTTTTCCTAAGCCTGCTAATTATTTCTAACAAGGATGTTAGGATTAAATAAAATCAGTTACTGGCCAATTGGAGGTGGTGACTGTTGTGTATGTAAATATTTTGGGGGATTACTATGTTGCTCACCCTAATCTGTGCCCTACCCTAGGGTGTGACCTGGCATTCTGCTCCCACCCTAGGGTAGGACCTGATTCTGCTTCCACCATTGGTTGGTATCTGATCCCACCATTGGGTGGGACCTGACTCTGGACTATAAGAGCAAGGGTCTGTGGAAGGCGAGGGGCTTTTTGCTGGCTGGAACTGAATCTGAGTCTTTGGACTTCAGTTTTGTCCATCCGAATAAAGCAAATATTTCCACGAGCCTGATTGTCTGCGAGCTGTTTACCCGCCGTTTCACCTCAGAACCGTGGGCTAGACAGGGTGGCAGACGCGTGCTCCGAGCTGGAAGAAAAGGGCCTCATTCTCCATCCCTCCATCAGTCAACCTCTTCAGGGGCTGACCTGCTACAGTGACCAGGCAGAAAGCATAGGACTGAACATCTTTCTCTTCCCCTAGGGAGGGAAAAGAGATCCATGAAGACAGAGCAGTGGCCTCTGGGAACCTGAATTCTGTTGGAAAAGAGTAACATATTGGTACTTAGTGCGTACCACCAATGGCTCAGACTTGAATGCGGTTTAATTAACATAAATTGCTGAGCACATGCTAAACACATGTAGATTATGAAGATAAATGTTTTGACAACCAGATCTGTACTTGTGCTCACCAGTACAGTGAACAACAAAGGCAGTTGTGCCGAATACAAATTACTTTGCACTCCTCACACACACACACCATAAATTTTTCCCCATGATTTTATATTTGTATGACAAAGACTGTGGAGAGTAGGAATGATAGTACAGCAGATAGAGTGCTTGCCTTGCACACGATCATCCTGGTTTTGATACCTACTTCCCAATATGGTCTCCAGATTCCTCAGGAGTGATCCCTGAGCACAGAACTAGGTATAAGACCTTATCATGACTGTGGGTCCCCTCCACCAAAACAAATAAACAAACAAACAAAAACCAAAAAGACTTTTGGATGAATCTGTTGTGAAAAGCTAAGTAAATCCCTCCTCAAGTGAGTTTGGCCAATAGAGTTCTCTTACTTTCAGAAAACTTTAGTACCTGGTTTCCACCATGAACAAACTATGATGATAGAGTTAAACCTTTTGGAACTCTCCCCTTCCACCTCACCCATGTGTGGCACTCTTCTGAGCCTATAGCATCCACTGCAATGTAGATTGCTGGGTCAGAAGCTCCCTGTGAGGAGAGAGTGGAGGAGACAGAAGGGGCAAAGACTCAGCTGCCCCTGAGTGCCACATCTCCTGTTTTGTGGTCCCGAGTCCCTCCACCATCTCCATAGAAGTTCACTCCTTCTTCTGCTTTATCATTGGGAGCACATGGTGCTTTTTTAGTCACTCCTGTCTTTCCAGACATGGACTCTCACCATGTATTCTCCTCCACACACAGCCTGGTTTGAACCTGGACTCGTAAACTGCTCTGTTAGCACAGGAAACTCACTTCAGTAGGATGTCATGGAAGGGATGTGGGGGAAAAGAGCTGGGAAGACTCTGTTTGGGAAAATAGATCAGTTTCCATCCTGCCTTGAGATATAATTAAGGAACCATAAAATATCTCCTGTAGAGCATGCAGTCCAGTAATTTTTTTAATGTCATTATAAAGTAATGCAACCTTTGCCACTCTTCCATCTTAGGACAATTTCATTCACCCAATAAGAAACTCTGTACTTGTGGAAGTCCCACTGCTTCCCTATCTCAGCCTCTGGCAACCAGGAATCTATTTTCTGTACTTGAAGTTTTGCCTCTTCTGGACATTTCAGAGAAATGTATGCTTAGAATGTGTAGACTTTTTTTTTTTTTTTGGTCTGATAGTCTTTTCCTTAGGGTCAGGTTTTTAAAAAGGCTCATTTATGTGAGAGCCACTATCAATTTGTTTTTCCATCATGAGGAATTGAAATAATCTTTTAATTGTTGTGTATAGCGCTACTGGATTGTGTTCATCAGATTATTTAATGGACAGCTGGATTGTTTCCGATGTGGAGCTGTTATGATCATGCTACTTTGATTTCCTGTGTAGACGATTTAGTGAGGCCAATATCTTAGTATTGTTAGCCGCAATGAGTGCATTCCATGGTTTTTGTCTTTACTTAAGAAAGAATTGAGAGGCAAGAGATGTGAGTCAACAAGCAAGACTCTTGTGTAGGCAGCATAGAAAGGGCTGTATTAGTCACTGAGTGGCTGTGTTCCTTTGTCTCATAGTCTCTTTGGACCCCAGGTTTGTTTTTTTTTTTCTGTGTTTGCCTGAAGATCATGGTGTGAATGCATCCTGGCTCACATGCTTCAGCTTACACATGCTTCAGCTTACATCATATGTCTCATTTTAATGTAAATCCTACCCAGCAGTGGAGAACTTTCTATTAGAAATAGGGGAAAGTGGCCTTTGCGTTGGTAGGGACCAAAGTACAGAAGTGGTAGTGTTCCTCTTGGTCTCAACTGTTGATGATTTCCTGGGTGGGTTGGCACCCTTTTCTGGATGTTTGGTTGTTCCTTCCTCCAGGTGCTCCAAGAACCTTCCAAAAGCACAGCTCAAGAATCCTATATAAGTACTTAGGCTAGCAGCTAGCAGAGTTTCAAGGTCATACATTGAGCTTGACCTCTTTTTTTTTTTTTTTTTTTTTGGTTTTTCGGGCCACACCCGTTTGATGCTCAGGGGTTATTCTTGGCTACACGCTCAGAAATTGCCCCTGGCTTGGGGGGACCATATGGGACGCCGGGGGATCGAACTGTGGTCCTTTCCTTGGCTAGCGCTTGCAAGGCAGACACCTTACCTCTAGCGCCACCTCGCTGGCCCCAGAGCTTGACCTCTTAAGAATCTGCTATACTGTTCTTCCAACTTAGTGCACTATTTTTACTTCACACCAACAACACATGAGGATTCCAGTTTTTTGGCATTGTTGCCAAGATTTGTGGTCATCTATCTTATTAATCATAGTAGCTCATTATGGTTACCTAATATATAAAATATTATTTCATTATCAGAGCAATTTTATAGCAGGTAGGGTGTGCCTTGCACATAATCAATCTGGTTTGGTCCCTGCCATCCCATTTGGTTCCCCCCAAGATCCTCCTGGAAAGATCTCTGAGCACAGAGCCAGGAGTAAGTGCTGAGCATCACTGGCTGTGCTCCTCTCAAAAGAAATATGAGACTTAAAATGACCATCCAAGAATCTGGCTCATTGGTGGATTTGGTGGCCGGAATTCAGAGCTAGATAATATAGCAATGTTTAAGCTCTGTTTATCAGACAGAAAGAGGAAGATTGCTTTGGACCCTGATTCCTTAACCCACATGTTTGGCCTACAGATGGAGGTGCAATTTGCAAGTAAGACAGAACATGGTAAAGGGGACAAACTGTTCAAGGTACTGGACTGTCAGAAATCTGAGTCAAGCAGCTTATACCTCTTGGGAAAAATAAGTACGGCTTTTTTTAGTTGGAAATATTTTGAAAAGAAAAATGACAGATGCAAACAAAGGATCTGTAACTCACAATGACTTGTTGGCTTTTCATCAAAAATAGAAAAGTAGGAAAGAAATAATCACACATAATAATTGACTTTCTCCAAAGGTTTACAACATGTAGGTTGTTTATAAACATTGTCCAGTGGGGGCAAGAGAGAGATATTGCCAAGTCACAGTTTCTAAACAATTTATATCTAAGCTGACCAAGGATTCTTCCTCAGAAGTTTCAAAGGCATTGTTTATAAATCCTAAAAAAATAAATTGCACTTTTGTCCATGGAGGCAAGTAGTCCACTGGATGAGATCAGGGCCCATGATAGTTTAGGGTCAGAGTTTGACTTTGAGCATCACTCACAGAGCTAGATCAAATATTGCTGATCAACCACATAATCTTCCAGGTGTAAAGTATGTAGAGTAATATGTCATGCATTTACTCTACATTTGTGGTGAGGGCACATGTAAACTGAAGGTTTCTTTAGTTGTATTTCTGAGGGTATCTTTACCATCCATGAGCAGATTAAAAGCACTACAGTGTTAAACTTGACAGGGTGCTTGTACAAATGAGTCTATAGCAAGCTTTTCTCTAGCATCATTTGACTTCTAATCATAAATGTTTTATAAACTGTTCTAGAAGAGAGAATACTATAAAAGATGAAGTATTTTCAAGTTAAAGCAATAAACAGGACTGAGGAGACAATACAGTGGGTAAGGTACTTGCCTTGCACATGACTGACCTAAATTTAATCTCAGGCATTTCATATGGTCCCCTGAGTACAGAAAACTCAGAGCCAGGGTAACCCCTAATCACACCAGATGTGGCCCAGACACCCTCAATAAGTAAGTAGAGAATTTTCCATAGTTATCCTCAGGAATATTTCTAGGTGCTGTGCTCAGAGATCACTCTCGGTGGTGTTGGTGACTGAGCACAAGGTAGTTTCATGCAAACCAAGCATCTCACCCATTATATCATCTCTCTAGCCCTTGGAGAGAATTTTTAAGTGAATGGCATGATATGCCATGATATGTAGTGTTGATTTTCTATTGGGACCTAACGGAGTGGCTTGAGACCTAAAACACTTTTCCACTGGGATTACCCTTGATTTTCTCATAGGAAATTAATACCTTCGGTTATTTAAAAATAGTAGCAATAAAATCATACACATACAGAAAGAAAAAGTAGGAAGTACTTTGGCAAGAAGCAAAAGAAGCAGGGGCTTCAAAGATGAAAAGACTTAATTAATTATATTCAGTGAACAATCTAGCTACCATGGTGCCTTAATGGCCCAGTAACATCACTGGGCATCTATCTCTTTGCTCCTTTCATTGTTTCTATTAGCTTTTGCGCTTATCCATATGGTCATGAGAAGACTTCTCCCCTTCTAGGCATTGAATCTGTTCCAGGAAGATGAAGAAATTGGATGCCAAAGTAAAAGATTGAAAAAGGATGTCAGTGAAGTCTATTCATTGTTTTTTTTTTTTTGGTTTTTTTTTTTTTTGGGGGGGGGGCACACCCAGCAGTGCTCAGGGGTTACTCCTGGCTCTCTGCTCAGAAATAGGTCCTGGCAGGCACGGGGGACCATATGGGACACTGTGTTTTGAACCAACCACCTTTGGTCCTTGGATTGGCTGCTTGCAAGGCAAACGCTGCTATGCTATCTCTCCAGGCCCAAGTCTATTCATTGTTAAAGCATTTCTTAAAAGGCCAGATCTGCAATTTTCATTTATATCTTATTCATTTTTTGAATGAATGGCCAGAACTTAATCACTTGGTTACTTCTAGCTTCAACTGGCTCTAGGAGGGTGAATAATTTTAGTTGAACACAATGTTACCTAGAATGAAATAATGGATCTAAGAGGGAAAGTAGCTATGTTAGCAAACAGATAATCAGCATTTCAAAATAGTTAATGTAGTTGGTAATAGGTTTGAAAATCTTCCTAGTTTTCCATATCAAAGGTGAAGAGACTGTGGGAATAAGAGAACATAGCTATTAGGACAAAAATAGTGTATATTTAACTTCCACATAAAATACTCAATAGAGACATTAATGCTGGAATGCAATAATAATTGATTAATAAATCAATGGTTACTGCATTTTATCTCTGTTATGTTCTGTGATAGTCCCATGGGAAAAAGAAATAAGGAATAGGGATGGAAAAGAAGGGAAGAAATCACACATAGCATTAATGTCTTCTTTGTATTCCCAATTCTTTGCTGTTTACTGAATGAATTAGGTTGATCTAATTAGTTACAAGACTAATTTTAAAGTATACATCATGCACATAACTAAGGATGAGTTACTAGGTCTAAACTGAAGTTGAGTTCAGAGATCCAGAACATCAGTGTGACACACAGAGTCAGAGATAACTTCACAGTAAAATCAACTTCACCACAAGCTTTCCCACCACTTTGTCCAAATCTAAGCTAGGTCTCTGAGTTTTGTAAATGATAAAAATCCAACTGAAGCTTCTTAAACATATACTAAGGGGTACATATGTGTGTGCACATGTACACGTGTGTGGAGGCTCTTTCCGGGGAAAGTAATATATAAAATATCTCAATCAGATATGGCTAAATCCAGAACACAAACTGTATCACCAGCCCCGTTCTAGCCTTACCTTCAGCTCTTATACAAATTATTTCTTAGCTAAGTTCTCTCTTTTGGTTAAATGGCTTCCCTCAGATCCAAGCTAAGACTAATGCCCCCCCTAAAGTATTATTTATCATAGGAAAAAATAGTTCCATTTTCAACAGCCCTACAAAATTCTAAGGTGTAATTTTGCTGGGTGTATTTGATATCTCTATCTGAACTGGTCACTTTTATTCAAAGAATGGAATATTCTGGTTGACCATGCCCAGTTTAAGCACCCTTCCTAAAGTGTGCACAGAAGGAAGTTGTCCAAAATGCCTTATACAGATCAGGGAAGGAAGTGATGCTACAAAAGAACAGAGAAATGTGATTACTAGAAGAGAAGGAACTATTAAAATGAGTAACTACAGTAGAGACGGAACTATTAAAATGAGTAACTACAATAAATTCCAGTACATGAATCAGGTTTGAGCTAGTCTACCATGAACTTGTGAAAATGACCACAGGCCAAAAGAAAAATAATGATTTATTATATATTGATGTCTTATGAGGCAACAAACTATAATGCATATGCATTCTGTTTGTTCACTGGCAGGTTTATTTAATGCCTTGATCATTCTTTAAACAAATTGGAGTCATTTCTAGAAAATATGCAATTAAATGATGAACTATAAATGAAAACTTATCAGGCTCATGAAAAATATAAATTGAACTAAAAACTGGCTGGAGAAAAATAGTACAGTGGATGAGGTACTTACCTTGCACAAGACTGCCCTTGGTTCAAACCCTGACATTATATATGGTTTTCTGAGTTCCTCTAAGAGTGGTCTCTGAGTGTAGAGCCAGAAATAATCCCTCAGTACTGTCAAGTATGACCAAAAACACCCCACTCTTTAATCAGGGTAGACCTTAAATACCTCTCAATTGTTATGATTGAACTTTCACCTGAATTTCCTGGTGGCTAGTAGAAAAAAGGGTCCTGAGAATTCTGCACTTTCCATTTTCCACTAAGCAAAACTATCCTAGTCTTTGAGATAGTATATAGAGTAGGTCAGAGAGCAAAGTTTTGACTTGATTACCAACTCTGCAATTGGCTTTGAACCAATTATTTAATCCACTTCCAAGGTGTGGGATTTTTTAATCTTTAATGGAGGAGTACCTTACTCTTTGTGTTGAATTGCTTTAGAAATTGAGATAATAATTGCACATAAAGTGCAAACAAATAAGAAGTCTAAGAAAAATCCCTGAGAATTTAGAAATGAGAGTGATCAGGGCACTCCTATTATCAGAAAGACAGAACTAGACTTTATGATGCTGACTACCACATGTTGGCTGCCAAGGGTATAAAGCCAAAATGACACTCAGCCAAAGCAGTTTGAGGTGAAGCCAAAAATTTATGCCTCAATAGACAGCTTTGTGAGGACCCAACTTGATCCAAGACTAAAACTTCACTGTGTCCATTTCTCAGGAGAAATGGATGGATTCTAGGTCTTTCAAATGACCTTTCATAGGTGCCAAGCAAACTTTAGGTAGATAAGAGTGTTCTCTACTCTCGTGTGGGAGCCTGAAGTGTAAGTATTGGTCTTGCTAGGGGATCATGAGCCTTGTACTTAAAAGATGTGAGTGGTATATCAGGCTAACCTGAGTCTGGTCTACGGACATGAATATAGTGATGGATTTTGCTCCACTGAGAATTGACTGAGAACTAGTCCTGGATTCATAAAGCCTGTGGCTCTTTCTCTAGCTTCCTATTTCAGTATTCTTTATTTTACTGCACTTAATCATAGTCATAATCTAAACTCACCTTACAAGGATTTTCTAATTTCTATTTCAGCCCTAAAGTCCTTGACACTTATGAGGAGTTTGGAGGAGGAATGAAGGTTTACAATCCAAGTGGGACTTTTGAGCTACGAAAATAGTTATCGCCATGAAAGAACTAGAAGCTACTATGTTAAGTGAAATAAGTCAGAGGAAAAAGGACAAGTACTGGATGTTTGCACATGGTCTAGAGAGAAAAAAAGACATTGACAATGTCAAATGAATACCAACCCTTGACCTTTGATTTCAGGGTTGAGATTGCCCACCATCAGGAGTAGATGGGGTAGGAAGAGATAGATAAGAAGTGACATCACAGCTCTATTTACAATAGCCAGACTCTGGAAACAACCAAGATGCCTTCAACAGAGGAATGGCTAAAGAACCGGTGGTACATATACACAATGGAATACTATGCAGCCGTCAGGAGAGATGAAGTCATGAAATTTTCCTATACATGGATGGACATGGAAACTATTATGCTGAGTGAAATAAGTCAGGGGAGAAAGACACAGAATAGTCTCATTTATCTATGGGTTTTAAGAAAAATAAAAGACAGTTGTGATAATGCCCAGAGATGAGGGCTGGAAGGATAGCTCACGATATGAAACTCATCTCAAAGAGGGGTGATGTAGTTACAGAAGTAATACACTAATAACTACCATGACAATGTCAATGAATAAGAGAAGTAGAATGCCTGTCTCCAATACAGGCAGGGTCTGTGGGAGGATGGATATGGGGGGGCATTGTTGGTGGGAATGTTGCACTGGGGAAGGGGAGTGTTCTTTTGGTGTCTGAAGCCCAACTACATTTCTGTTTGTAATCATGTGTTTAAATAAAATAAAAAATAAATGGAGGGCACCAAGATCAAACCGTCATACGAACATCAAGTAGAAATAAAAAATGATCAGACTTAAACACCAAATCCAAAGCCAATGACAACAAAATTCATATCCAATCTACAACAAACTGGACACAGAGGAGACCACTTTGCCTGGGGGCAAAGAAGGGGAATATGGGATATATGCTGGGAACAGGGGTGGTAGGAGGACAACATTGGTGGTGGGAAAGCCCCTGATTCAATGTCACTAGGTACCAAAAATATTACTGTGAAAGATTTTTAATCCACTGTGTTAAAAATAAAAACAAAAATTTCTCAAAAAAAAATCAAAAGTCAGGAGGAGGAAGAAAGTAATAAAATCAGAGCAGAAATAAATGTAACAAACAAATAATAAAAGATTAATAAAAAGAAGTTACATAAAGATAGTGGTGGAGTATATTGGACACTTTGATCTGGCAAGGTATTTTTATTTAATATTTCTACCAAATATAAATGTTTTGGTATTTCTACCAAATATAAATGTTAAACCATTGCAACCATGTTGCCTCAATTGAAACATTTTTCTTTTTTTTTTTAATTTTTATTTTGACCAAAGTGGATTACAAATCGTTCACAGTAATTTTTAGGTACATTCTGATATTGAATCAGGAGCACTCCCATGACCAATGTTGTCCTCCCTCCACCCTTGTTCCCACCATGCATCCCATATCCCCCTCCTTTACAACCTGGGTTGCTAGTATAAGTGTTCCCCTCTGTATCTAGCATGTTTGATCATTTATTTATTTCTACTTAATGTTCATATGACTGTCTGGTCTTGGTACCCTCCCTTATTACCCCCTCAATTTGTGAGGCGAGATAAGATGGTTCAAATTATGTGGTTCAGTTTGAAGAAAAGAAAAATAAATAAAATGGGGCAAAAATCTAACAAGCAAAAAATGGGAGAGATTCTTCTATAGGCTATAAATATCAGTTTAAGAGAAGAAAGGGGAAAGGGAGAAACCTAACAACAATACTAAAAAAAATTTAAAAAAAAAAAACAAAAAACTCAAAAAGCACCACAGTAATAAAGATACCAACCACACAATAACCACGGTCCTGAAATAAAACAACAACAACAACAACAAAGCACACACACACAAAAGAAAACTCACGGGGTGGGGGTGGGAGAAACAAGCAACAAATAACACCAATAGCAACCCCCCCCCAAATGTTAATTTGTGCTTCTCTTTTTTTTTTTCTTGCATAGGCACAATAAATATTGGGGAAATTAGAAAGGGAATTCCCTTGGCCTAAGAGATACAGGGTTTCTCCGCCCTTGAAGTATACTGTCATGGGAATAACTACAGGCTCCATACATGTTCTTTTACTCTCCCCTTGGTCCTTTGGTGATGTCTGGAAACTTTCTGCTCCATCGGGGATGATAAAATCCTGCCTCTGTAGCTAGAGATCTTGGTATTTTCACAAGTTCAAGGATGGAGCCTAGAATGGAATCTTTCTTTGTGGTTCTAGGAGTTATGTTCCATCATTGTTTTAATCAGTCTTCTATAGTTAGTTTTTGCCCTGATCCTGGGATGAGGCATAGAATAGAGTCTTGCCTTGTATTTCCAGAAGATCTGCTCGGTTGCAGTTGTCTCATTCAGACCTCTGGAGTCAGAGATCTTGGTTGTTGTACAGATCATAGGCCAAGGCCTAGACTAGGGTCTTTTTTTATTGGTCCCAGGATAAGTTCTGCCTAGTCATGGTTATCACAGTCAGTCTTCTGTAGATATTGAAGTTGGCTTTTGTACCAATCAAAGAATGACATGTCTTCTGAATTCATCTTATCATTAGGAGATGAGGTAAGACAACCTGCTCTTAGTCCAAGTTGTTGCCATTTCCTCATTATGAGGATGTCATATCAAAACTAGCACATGTTGGTGTCAGAGCAGTATTAAGAATGTCCAAGAGGGAGTTTGGTTCCTGGAGCTGTTGTGGAGAACTGTGTCAGTTCAATGTCTGAGATCTAGGGTTCAGGGTTGGATGGTCACTATCTAATCACATGGAGTCTAAATTAGGACCACATGACATATGTTCAAGGTGGGAGCTATTGTAAAGCATATGAGTTCCTATCCATAGTAGATAAGAGCTTGTTTCAATATGCAAAATTTCCCCCTTTTTAGTATGCATTTGCAAGAAGAAATGGTGGTATATTATATTGCTGGTGCATTTAGGGGTGAGAGTGCCAGGCTCCATCATCTCTGTGCCCTGGTTTAACTGAAACATTTTTCAAGATTGCTGTTATTCTGAAAATTGTCTTCCTTTTCTCCTCTTTATTGTAGACAGAAAAATGCTGATGGGGTAACATGTGTCAAAGTTTTAAAATATGAAGAGGGGGAAGTCATGATTTATTTCACTTAGCTTTGTTTGAGTGCCTGAGCATGATAATAATTTCCTCTAGGCAATGGAATCCTTCCTCCAGATTGGTAGAAATTTCTGAAAAAATGTGTTTGCCTATCACCAAGTAAGGAGAGAAAACAAATAAAACCAGCCCACAGATACTGTGGGGAAAGGATCAGGTTTTTCTGGAGGGCTAAGTCTCTATGTGTGCTATGTTTGTTCAAAATGAAATAACAAGAAAAAAGTCACATTTTTGAAAAGTCTGCAATATGTTGTTGTATGATATTTCTTATCTGAGGGCAATTTAAATATCTCATGATCACCCACGGCTTAAAATGCCTATGAGTTCTAGATTCTTTGTGGATTTAATCATCTACTTCAGGTTGTTGTTAATCCTCCATCACATTTCAGGGTGGGAGTGGGGGTTGAACTATTTTATGTAGAAGAGGCACATTTCACTACCTTCTCTAGCTACTTATCTAGCTAGCTAGAGGGAAAAGCCCTGGGACACACCAAAAAGCTGACCCTCCTCAAGTGTTTAGAAATATTCTCTGTGTTTTAATCACTTAGTCGAACTTCTTTTTCTTCAGTGAGTATTGGAGTTTTCATGAATTACCGTATTTTCCGGCGTATAAGTCGACTTTTGAAACAAAAAGAGTCAACCGAAAATCGGGGGTCGTCTTATACGCGGAGAATATCCCGAAAAATGTTTCAATATGCCGCTAAACGAAAATTCTCTGAATATTGCCACAAAACGAATTTTCCAACTCGATCCTGCACCAATCACTGCCAGGCTGCTCTGACAGCCTCTCTAACTCAGCCAATCCAAGCAGGCTTTTTATGCATGCAAATTAGACAATGTTCTGGACCCAATCTACACTGTCAAAAGCCTGCTCAGATTGGCCAGAATCAGAGAGGAAGTCTATGACCGTATACCCTTTGAACCTTTGCTTGTTGTGATTGGCTCACTGTGGTACATACAGTTGCAGCACAGGAACGTTCTATCTGATACAGCGAATACAGGCCTAACCCTATGTTTTAACTGCAAAATTAGCGGGTCGTCTTATACGCCCAGTAGTAGACTTATATGCCGGAAAATACAGTAATGTTGAAAATTAAGAACAATAATACCTTTAGTGTAGTGAACCCAGGCGTTTACTCTATATCCACTTCCCACATAGTCCTCCTTTTTAGAAGAAAGCTTTACTCAGTGTGGAAGATAATCCTAACCCAACCCAAGGATGAATCCTCATTAGTTTAAGCTTATGAGATTTCTTCATTTCCTATGTTAATATTTAGTTGAGATGTGGACTGGTAGCTTGTGTGTGGTCAGAGAAACAGAAAGGGAAATTGTCTCAGTGTTCAGAGTCATATTTTCAGATCTTAAAGAAAGCACCCTCAAAATAATCTCATCTTTCTTTGAACACTGGAATTCTGGAACTGCAGCAGTCATTCTGCAATGTAAGAAAAGTTAGTCTGAGGAAAATGTTGGCATATTAGGATGGAAGAGTGAGAGATTACAAAAAAAAAAAAAATGGAACTAGGATTGGCTAGATTGGTCCAGGCTCTTGCCTTGTATTCTCCAGAGCATTGTCAAGAGTCACAACCAAGATTTCTGTCTTAAAAGATATTATATTTCTCGCCCAGACGCCATTTTCAGGGAGGGACTTCAGAGCATAAAAACCGGCTAACCTTTGCAAAAGCTGGCTCCCTGTGTGTGACAACAGGCGGGGAAAATCCGCGAAAGTACACCGGCCCAGTGGGGCTCAGCTGTGAAAGACTGTGAGTGTGACCTGTCTATGTCTACTGTCCTCTTGCGTGAAACTCTTGCGAGTGGGGCAAAAAGAGCCTCCAGAAACCTCGCTCGCCCAGACGCCATTTTCAGGGAAAGACTTCAGAGCATAAAAAACCGGCTAACCTTTGCAAAAGCTGGCTCCCTGTGTGTGACAACAGGCGGGGAAAATCCGCGAAAGTACACCGGCCCAGTGGGGCTCAGCTGTGAAAGACTGTGAGTGTGACCTGTCTATGTCTGTCTACTGTCCTCTTGCGTGAAACTCTTGCGAGTGGGGCAAAAAGAGCCTCCAGAAACCTCGCTCGCCCAGACGCCATTTTCAGGGAGGGACTTCAGAGCATAAAAACCAGCTAACCTTTGCAAAAGCTGGCTCCCTGTGTGTGACACCAGGCGGGGAAAATCCGCTTCGCTACGCGGCTGTGCACTCTTTCTAAGGAAAGAACTCCATTGCAACAAGAAGGAAAAATCACACTAAGAACGGCGCTATATCACAGAAGCAAACATTTCTCTCTGGACTGTCTTCTCTGTTGCATGCTCGGGCCTAAGATTTGACCCAGTGTGAGGCTTCATCCACGGAGGACTCCCCTCCCTTAGAGGCAAGTCAGCCCATCCAGAAAGGGAGGAGCCAGAGGAGTGTGCTGCCTACATCATATAGACAATGAATACCACCACAACACGTAGAAAAACCCACAATACAAGTGTGACAATGGGGAAACAACGCAGGCCAGCATCAGACATAGAGAATGAAGATGACAATTCTGAGGACCAGATAATGACTGAACAACTAATCAACCTCTCAGATAAGGACTTTAGACTAGCAATATGGAAGGTGCTCAACAGACTCCAAGAAACCATGGATCGAGTTGAACAGAACACTAATAAGAACCAAGAAAATATGAAGGCAGAAATGACAAAACTCCAAACTGAAATAACATGTCAACTAACAGGACTGAAAAAGTCAGTAAACGAAGTGAATGACAAAATGGATAAGCTCTGGGACAGGGTATCAGAAGCTGAGAATAGACTTGGTGCTGTGGAAGATGAGATACATAACAATTCCATACAGCAGGAGAGATTGGACAAAAAACTTAAAGCAAATGAGCAGACAATGGAAAAATTAGTCAAAGAATGGGAACAGACGAAAATAGAAGTCTATGATAAGATCAACAGAAACAACTTAAGAATCATTGGAGTCCCAGAGACCCAGGAAGAAAATTTCCAGGAAGAATCAATGGTCAAGAACATCATTAAAGAGAAACTTCCAGAGCTAAAGAATATATGTGATCAAATCCTGCATGCCCGAAGAGTACCAACCAAAAGAGACCCCAGAAAAACCACCCCAAGACACATCCTAGTCACAATGACAAATCCCACAGATAGAGACAGAATTCTGAAAACAGCAAGATCAAAAGGGGAAATCATGTTCAAGCAAGCTTCCCTGAGATTTGCAGCAGACCTGTCACCAGAAACACTCAATGCCAGAAAGCAGTGGTGGGATATTCTGACAAGACTGAATGAAATGAATGCTTCACCCAGAATACTATACCCAGCAAAACTCACTTTCCGGTTTGACGGAAGAATACATGGTTTCACAGACAAAAAACAGCTCAGAAACTTCACAGACACAAAACCAGTCTTAAGAGAAAAACTGAAAGACCTAATCTAAGACAAGACTACCCAAAAGACACACCAAATTTTGAAATAAAGATGGCATTAAATCCCAGGACAATTCTTTCTCTCAATGTCAATGGACTAAATGCATCAGTTAAGAGACACAGAGTGGCTAAATGGATCAAAAAACTCAATCCAACCTTCTGCTGCCTACAAGAAACGCACCTGAATAGTCAGAACAAACATAGACTCAAAATAAAAGGCTGGAGAAAAGTTATCCAAGCAAACAACACCCATAAAAAAGCTGGAGTGGCCATACTAATATCAGATAATGCAAACTTTATACTCAGGAAGGTTGTAAGGGACAAAGATGGACATTTTATATTAATCAAGGGGTACGTAGAGCAGGAAGAATTCACTCTCCTAAACATATATGCACCGAATGAGGGGCCAGCAAAATATTTAATACAACTGTTGACAAATCTGAAAAATAATATCAACAACAACACAATAATTGTGGGGGACCTTAACACGGCTTTGTCAACACTGGACAGGTCAACCAGACTGAAACCCAACAAGAATATACCAGACCTGAGGAGAGAAATGGAAGAAAGAGGCCTAGTGGATATATATAGGACACTCCATCCCCAGAAACCTGGATACACATTCTTCTCCAATGTACATGGGACATTCTCCAGGATAGACTACATGCTGGCACATAAAACATACCTCCATAAGATCAAGAGGATAGAAATTTTGCAGACTACCTTCGCTGACCACAAGGCTCTGAAATTATTTGTGAACTCCAAAGGGACTCAGAAGAAACACTTTAACACCTGGAAGTTAAACAGCCTCATGCTCAATAACCAGTGGGTCCGAGATGAAATCAAGGAGGAAATAAAAAGGTTCCTGGAAACAAATGACAATAAAGACACAAACTCTCAGAACCTATGGGACACAGCAAAAGCAGTACTGAGAGGAAAATTTATAGCTTTGCAAGCACACATCAGGAAGGAAGAAGGAGCTTACCTGAGTAGCTTAATGACACAGCTAATAGAACTAGAAAATGCTCAACAAAAGGACCCAAGAATAGGAAGACAGAAGGAAATAACAAAGCTGAGAGCAGAAATCAATGAAGTGGAAACTCAAAAAACAATCCGAAAGATCAACCAAAGCAGAAGTTGGTTCTTTGAAAAAATAAACAAGATTGATAGACCACTGGCAAACCTAACAAAGAAAGAGAGAGAGAGAAACTTGATAACTCATATCAGGAATGAAAAAGGAGAGATCACTACTGATATGACAGAGATTCAAAGGGTAATCAGAAACTACTTTGAAAAACTCTACGCCACTAAAAATGAGAACCTGGAAGAAATGGATAAATTCTTGGACTCTTATAATCTTCCACGGTTGAAGGAAGAGGATGTAGCATATCTAAACACCCCCATCACCATTGATGAAATTAAAACAGTAATCAAATGTCTGCCGAAAAACAAAAGCCCAGGTCCAGATGGATTCACTAATGAATTCTATCAAACTTTCCAAGAGGAACTACTGCCAATCTTGGCAAGACTCTTTCATGAAATTGAACAAACAGAAACACTTCCAAATAGCTTTTATGAAGCCAACATCACCTTGATACCTAAACCAGACAGAGACGCTACCAAAAAAGAAAATTACAGACCAATATCACTGATGAATGCAGATGCAAAGATCCTCAACAAAATCCTGGCAAATAGGATTCAATGCCTCGTTAAGAAGATCATCCACTACGATCAAGTAGGTTTCATCCCAGGAATGCAAGGCTGGTTTAACATCCGTAAATCTATCAACATAATACACAACATCAATAACAAGAAAAATAAAAACCACATGATCATATCAATAGATGCAGAGAAAGCATTTGATAAGGTCCAACACCCATTCTTGATGAAAACTCTCAGCAAGATGGGAATGGAGGGAACCTTTCTCAATATAGTGAAGGCCATCTACCACAAGCCAGTGGCAAATATTATCCTCAATGGAGAAAAACTGAAAGCCTTCCCTCTAAATTCTGGCACAAGACAAGGCTGTCCTCTCTCACCACTCCTATTCAACATAGCACTGGAAGTACTTGCTATAGCGATTAGGCAAGAAAAGGATATCAAGGGAATCCAGATAGGAAAGGAAGAAGTCAAGCTCTCACTGTTTGCAGATGACATGATACTCTACTTAGAAAACCCTAAAGACTCTATCAAAAAGCTTCTAGAAACAATAGACTCATATAGCAAGGTGGCAGGCTACAAAATTAACACACAAAAATCAATGGCCTTTCTATACACCAATAGTAATAAGGATGAAATGGACATTAAGAAAACAACCCCATTCACAATAGTACCACACAAACTCAAATATCTTGGAATCAACTTGACTAAATATGTGAAGGACCTATACAAAGAAAACTATAAAACTCTGCTCCAAGAAATAAGAGAGGACACACGGAAATGGAAACACATACCCTGCTCATGGATTGGCAGGATTAACATCATCAAAATGTCAATACTCCCCAAGGCATTATACAGATTTAATGCCATCCCTCTAAAGATACCCATGACATTCTTCAAAGAAGTGGATCAGACACTTTTGAAATTCATTTGGAACAATAAACACCCTCGAATAGCTAAAGCAATCATTGGGAAAAAGAATATGGGAGGAATTACTTTTCCCAACTTTAAACTGTACTACAAAGCAACAGTTATCAAAACAGCATGGTATTGGAATAAGGATAGGTCCTCAGATCAGTGGAATAGGCTTGAATACTCAGAAAATGTTCCCCAGAGATACAACCATCTAATTTTTGATAAAGGAGCAGGAAATCCTAAATGGAGCAGGGAAAGCCTCTTCAACAAGTGGTGTTGGCACAATTGGATAGCCACTTGCAAAAAATTAAACTTAGACCCCCAGCTAACATCATGTACAAAGGTAAAATCCAAATGGATTAGAGACCTCGATATCAGCCCCAAAACCATAAGATATATAGAACAGCACATAGGCAAAACACTACAGGACATTACAGGCATCTTCAAGGAGGAAACTGCACTCTCCAAGCAAGTGAAAGCAGAGATTAACAGATGGGAATATATTAAGCTGAGAAGCTTCTGCACCTCAAAGGAAATAGTGCCCAGGATACAAGAGCCACCCACTGAGTGGGAGAAACTATTCACCCAATACCAATTAGATAAGGGGCTAATCTCCAAAATATACAAGGCACTGACAGAACTTTACAAGAAAAAAACATCTAACCCCATCAAAAAATGGGGAGAAGAAATGAACAGACACTTTGACAAAGAAGAAATACGCATGGCCAAAAGACACATGAAAAAATGTTCCACATCACTAATCATCAGGGAGATGCAAATCAAAACAACGATGAGATACCACCTCACACCCCAGAGAATGGCACACATCACAAAGAATGAGAATAAACAGTGTTGGCGGGGATGTGGAGAGAAAGGAACTCTTATCCACTGCTGGTGGGAATGCTGTCTAGTTCAACCTTTATGGAAAGCGATATGGAGATTCCTCCAAAAACTGGAAATCGAGCTCCCATACGATCCAGCTATACCACTCCTAGGAATATACCCTAGGAACACAAAAATACAATACAAAAACCCCTTCCTTACACCTATATTCATTGCAGCTCTATTTACCATAGCAAGACTCTGGAAACAACCAAGATGCCCTTCAACAGACGAATGGCTAAAGAAACTGTGGTACATATACACAATGGATTATTATGCAGCTGTCAGGAGAGATGAAGTCATGAAATTTTCCTATACATGGATGTACATGGAATCTATTATGCTGAGTGAAATAAGTCAGAGAGAGAGAGAAAAACGCAGAATGGTCTCACTCATCTATGGGTTTTAAGAAAAATGAAAGACACCCTTGTAATAATAATTTTCAGACACAAAAGAGAAAAGAGCTGGAAGTTCCAGCTCACCTCAGGAAGCTCACCACAAAGAGTGATGAGTTTAGTTAGAGAAATAACTACATTTTGAACTGTCCTAATATTGAGAATGTATGAGGGAAATGTAGAGCCTGTTTAGGGTACAGGCGGGGGTTGGGTGGGGAGGAGGGAGATTTGGGACTTGGGTGATGGGAATGTTGCACTGGTGATGGGTGGTGTTCCTTTTATGACTGAAACCCAAACACAATCATGTATGTAATCAAGGTGTTTAAATAAAAAAATTATGCATTAAAAAAAAAAAAGATCTCCCAGCGTCCCATATGGTCCCCCCAAGCCAAGGGCGATTTCTGAGCGCATAGCCAGGAGTAACCCCTGAGTGTCAAACGGGTGTGGCCCAAAAACCAAAATAAATAAATAAATAAATAAATAAATAAATAAATAAATAAATAAAAAAGAAAAAAAAGAAGATATTATATTTCCCTTTTACTAATGCATTTTTGAGAGTATATTTTTCTATTGCAGAAAGCAGTAGACCCATGCTCTTGATTCATGGACATAGGAAACAAAACAATTCGGAAATCCTTTAGCCACATCTAAGCCAATTTATAGATGCTGTGTCTCCTCAATATTTTTTAATATGTCCTATTTGACTTTTTATAAAAGAAAGTTTGATTACCTTTGGCCTAATAGAAGGAAAGCTTAACTATTACTTTTTTAAAATTATTATCTTTATTTAAGCACATATATTTATCTTTATTTACTTAAATATGATTACAAATATGTTTCTAATTGGTTTTGTTTTTTTATTTTTTGTTTTTGGGGGGTCCACACCCGGTGGTGTTCTGGGGTTACTCCTGGCTATCTGCTGAGAAATAGCTCCAGATAGGCATGGGGGACCATATGGGACGCTGGGATTCGAACCAACCACCTTAGGTCCTGGGTCGGCTGCTTGCAAGGCAAATACTGCTGTGCTATCTCATGTTCATAATTGGATTTCTCTGTCTTTTCAAGTCTACTGGGCATGAGGGATACTGCTAGTCCATAGAGTTGATGGATTTTGGGGTGAGAGTGATAGTACAGAGGATAGGGTGCTTTCCTTGCATGTAGACAGCCTGGATCCATCTCTGGTACACCATTTGGTGCCTAGAGCTTTATCAGGAGTGATTCTGAGTGCAGAGCAGAATTAATAAATAGGAAAATTTTAGTTCTCCATTTTATTTGATGTGTAAGTTGAATTTCTGATACTTTTCATCCACTGAGTCCATGTTTCCTTCCCTTTTTACTATTTCCATTGAAGATAGTTGCTTCCTACAAGTTTCTTGAGAATCTGTGACACTTCGCCTTACAAAGTCCAAAGGAGACCAATCTAAATCACATGATTGGCTCATACTAATAGTACCTGCTATAAATTATAAATATTTATATATATATTATAATATAAATCAATAATCAATATTCCCCCATTGCATTATAACAAATGAGTTTTCAGCTTGTACTAAAAGATTATATACATTCTTAACAAATAGCTTAACTTTAGAGCAGACTCTTAAATCTTCAAAGTCACATAGAGTGTCTATGTATGTTTTGTTTGGAGATGTGGGTGATTAAAAGAAAACATGTCATCTATTTCTGAATGGAGAATTAAACAAATGTAAGGGATCTGGTAGAAAGATTAGCTACCTAAAGGGATCTGCATAATTCCATATTCTACTCCAAAAGTTTATGTTAAAGGTCCATTAAATTTATTAATATGAAAAATGAAACAACTCCAATTCTAGAACTTAGTTGAGGAACACAAGACTGTTTCTATTCTTACCAGGAAAATCTGCAACTCTCATTCCCAAAAGTTTGCTTAATATCTTTGGACCACTGAATATATAGCATATAAGACAGTGCCAGAATGGTTGGAAGGGACTCAGATTTACTACTACAACATCACTTGCAGTGCTTTGGAGCTCAAAGAATTAGGCATGTACATAGGCATATATGCACACGTATAGACAGGAAGATGAGGATTAAATAGAGTGCCCAAACCATATTGGGTTTCTCCATTTCATTTTGATTGTAAAAGTTGTAGTGGTTTAAATTGCTTTCAGAAGCGAAAATAGAGGTGCCAGGCAGAAGTCTGATCAGCTACCATATGTTTGTAGAAGCAAAACCAAGTCCCATGAAAACATTGCAGAAGCAAAACCAAGACCCATAAAACATCCTGAAATACTTCTTCAGGATAGTTCAGCCTTGAAAATGTTTGCATTCTCTCTGTTCTGCTCATGTTTCACCTATGTCACCAGTGGAGTTCATTCCTCTTTTCTGTCAAACATGAAAGTATTACACCAACTGAACTTCCTATAGACTAAAAGGAGACTTGCATTTTATAACCCATAACATACTATAGAAATAAAATATACCTCCTTTAGGAGCTCCCTTTATGGACTTTCTCTTGTCTGGAATTTGTATACACCATAAAGAAAGAGGTAGGAACAATACTGAAGGATTCAAACTAATTCTTCCTTTTCTGAATATGTCCTTTTTACACCTGTGTCATTTTCTAGTTGAGATAAATTCCTCCTCCGCATACGACCTTGATAGCATTCATGCAAGGTCACCTGAAATTTAAGTTTTTAATCAAAGCCAAAGTAATTTCTTCCCGAAGAATACTTCAAAGTTCCAACTATGATAGTTTAATCATCACACCAAAAATTACTTCTGGCTCCTTGTGAAAATTGCTTCTTTGTGGGAGGATTTCGTTACAATGTGCGGGGTATTACATTTCTGGAACTAGCGTAATGATGTTGTACATGGAAGAGATAGGGGCATTTGATAGGACAGAATGAAAGGAATATTTAAAGCGCAGAATGCTTTTCAGATAGCTCCATGAACTTCTGAAAATGTTGTTTCAGCCTTAGCAACCTGGAATGTGAACAAGAACGAGCCTGAAAAGCTGAAGTTTATGTCAGAAACCTTCTAGAAAAGTTGTTCAAGGTCATTCGACTCCTGTGATCAGGGCAAAACATCTGATAACTTTTAGTTTTGAATACTTTTTCCACTTGATCATCCTTTTTCTTATGTAATAACATCAAAGGCAAGTATTTCAAAATGTGAGCATTAAGAAAACGAGATAGGGAGGATAAGATGATGGCTCAAAGGGCTAAAGGCTAGCATGGTTTTGCTTTTGCTTAATATTCAAAAGCCCTGGGCAGAATTCCCCACCCCGTTTGGGTAAACTATTAAAAAAATGTAGATTTCCTTTCTAGGTTTATGAAACAAAAGAACAAGCTTTAGAATGTAATTAAGATAGCATTGGTTACAAAGTAATGGGGGGAAGAAGAGTGAAGGTGAGAGATGATAGAGTAGGGAGTGACCTGAGAATAGTGGAGGGGGGTGAAAGGGTGAGGGGGGTCAGCTTCACACTTTATTGGTGATGAAGGTGCAGTGACTTTGTGTATCACTGCATGAGTTAAACTATTGTAACCACATTGCATAAATTTCCAAAAAGTAAAACAGTAATAATAAAAATGACTGATTCTACAGCAACATTTTAGCATATTTCTATCCCAAAAGCCTATCTTTTTAGCAGACTTATTTACTAATTAACTGCATGAATAAAAAGATAAGAGTGCTTAAAAGAGAAATAAAAGAAAGGGACGGGGCCTGAGCTAAAGCACAGTGAGAAGAGTGTTTCTTTGCACACACTGACTAGAGTTGGATTCCTTGCATCCCATATGATCCCCATGAGCTCTCCAAGAGTGATTCCTGAGTGCAGATCTAGGAGTAACCCCTGAGACCACTGTGTGTGGCTCAAAAAGAACAACAATAAAAAATGGACCAGAAATGAATTTATAGCTATTTGCCTTTCTGTAGATATCATTTGACATAGAGCTGTTTCAAGTATGGACGGGATGTAAAGAACAAGGTTCTGACTTGACAAGGCTGCAGAGAGAAGATGGATTTTGAATAAGATTGGGGGATGTCATATGAGAGATATAGATAGGAAGAATTTTCTGTTTAAATGGACTGTAAATATTTCCTCCTGCAGAAGGCAGGAACTGAGCCTGGACTCTAACAATGATTGTGCACAGAAAGCAAAGGTGATCTATAAGTAGAACCATATAGTTTAATGACTAAAAAATCATAGTATCACCACTGAGATCTGGAAAGGGTCATTGGAAAGTTGAGGTCTTGTGCAGGCTTTGTTGAGCTGGAAATGATGACAGCTATAGAAAGAAGAGGCAGAAGAGACAATAGAGGCAAGGCAGATATTGTGAAATGCCATAGTGACATAAGCAGAAATGCCAAAGACCCCAAAGGAGAACCATGAACACGTATTAGCTATAAGTAATAGTATCAACAGTAACTTCTAAATCTTCCATAGTTCCTATTTATTTGATGAGTTTGACAAGAAAAACAAGGGTTGGCATCTACTTTTAATTTTGAGATGTTTCCAAGTTATATCACAGTATCATCTATGTTAAAAACGAGACAATTATTTCAAAAGAAAGCAGCATTGTGGGATCATGTCTGACCAGGCTTTGACCTTTCCCCTTCATGGTATGCATACTTATGAGTAGGAGGTGCTACCAAACCAGTGTGCAGTATCTTTCATCTCATAAAAGCATTTCATCTTCACAGTGGTATTAGCAGTGACGGTCTGATGCTTTGATGAGTTTCAGCTCATTAGTTAGCTAGCAGTCCCAAGTTCTACCTATTGGCATGATTTAATTGTGCAGGGGAGGCCATCAGCATGCCATAGGAATCCAAGTAGTTAGGAGGGTCCTCTACAGAGACCCCATGTACGATCATTTTTCTGGCCCTCTCCTCCACCTGAATCCCTCCTGAAGTTACATTGGTTATCACTCAGCCTTCTCACTGGAAGGCTAGAAATCTTCTATCATAGAAATGTTTTGTTTTGTTTCGTTGTTATTTTTTTTTTTTTGTGGTCAAAGGGAATTACAAATCTTTCACAGTAATGTTTAAGGCACATAGTGATCATGAATGAGGGGCATTCCCACCACCAGTGTTGTCCTCCCTCCACCCCTGTTCCCAGCATGCATCCCACTTCTCCCTCCTTTACCTTTCGTAATATCACAGAGATCTTGAAAAGAATCATCTGGTGACTGAAGCCTGGGAGCATCTTTTAGATGTCATGCTGAGTGAAATGAGTCAGAGGGAGAGAGACAGACATAGAATGGTCACACTTATTTGTGAGGTAAATAAAAAGTATCCCAGGATCTGAGAGATAGCATGGAGTTAGGACATTTGCCTTGCATGCAGAAGGACAGTGGTTCGAATCCCAGTTTGAATTCTAGTATCCAATATGGTCCTCCAGGCCTGCCAGGATCGATTTCTGAGCATAGAGCCAGGAGTGATCTCTGAGCGCTACCAGGTGTGACCCAAAAACAAAAACAAACAAACAACAACAACAAAAAAAACAGTATCCCAAAGACAATAAAAATGAGGTCCAAGATGACTGGTCCATGATAGGAAGCGTGCCCAAAAATGAGGTGGGGAGTGTTGTCGAACTGGTCCTTCCCAGGGCAGCCGCATGCAAGGCAAACACCTTACGGCTGTGCTATTTCAGACCTACATAAACTACAATGTTAACAGAAAAAGGGGGGGGGCTAACAAAAGAGAAACCGAGAACAAAAAAAAAATGTCCACCATTGAGGCAGGTCTGTGGGGGTGTTAGTGAGAGAGAAACTGAGGTCAGTGATGGTGGGAAATGTACACTGATTTATGTGGGAACATTTTATGACTGAAACTCAACCATTGACAGCTTTTTAAACTCTGCATCTCACAGTAATTCCATTAAAAAAGAAATGTATATGTCAACTTCCATAGGTACTCTGAATATACCACCAC
Source organism: Suncus etruscus (assembly GCF_024139225.1). Classification (NCBI taxonomy): domain Eukaryota; kingdom Metazoa; phylum Chordata; class Mammalia; order Eulipotyphla; family Soricidae; genus Suncus; species Suncus etruscus. Next base: position 18,433,340 of record NC_064862.1, read on the forward strand.
TTGGGCTCACAGGTTATAATACACTGTATTAAATACCATTTTACAAAGATTTGAAAGCAGCGATGATGATTAACAAAACTAGTCTCCAGACTGTTCTCAAATCAGAGGCCCTGGATGTTTCTATCCAGTTCCTATTTGCTTCTTACCTGGGCATCTTATTCCTTTCTATTTCATACCAGGGATAAGCTGTGGAAGTGGTAGCTGTCATCTGGTAGGAATCTTTAATGCTCAAGAATCTAGGGAGACTTCTGTTTATTTGGTCTGTTGTGTACAAGACTGGCTGCTCCCGAGGATTTGTGGTTTTTGCACAGCTTACAAGGCAGGCAGCATAAAAACAATATATAATTCATGAAATGACATCGTTTGGAGCTCCATTCATTTTTATGAACTGGCCATAAAACAGAAACCACAGACATAACATTCGTGGAACTCAAGTTGCCAAGAATCTAAGAATCATTGGGGTTGGGGGAGAAGCCTTTCAGTAGTATAGACTTCCCTACAAGACATCCAAAGACAGAGTAAGTGCTTGCAGTGTGCGTGCTCATAATGATAGGAGCATTTTAGCGGGCTAGAACTTTTTGCCTGAAATTGGTGATTTTGAGATGCATTTTAAGAGGATCATGAAAAGAGGGCCCTTGTTTGTCTTGAGAACCATTTTACATGTTATATGTGCATGAATTTCCTGCTTCCTGACCTTTCCCATTCTGGGTGGCAGTGGTTGACTGTGTCCCCAGCAGCTGGGAAGGAAGAAGAAGGAGTGAAATGAGAACATCTTTCTGCTTTTTCCCCATGATCTGGCTTTTCAGAGTCTTCTTAAAGTATCCTTAAGAAATCAAAAGAGAAATTTAATGATTTAGTTGTTCTCCTTGAGCATCCTGGGAATGTGAGCAATAGAGCAAGCAAGGATTGTGGGGTCAGTGAGGGCAGAAGGGACCTTGAGCTTCTAGGGATCAAACCCAGGTCTTGCATTTGAAAATCATATACTCTACCACTTGAGTCACTCCCCAGACCCGTGGCCCAGACCCTAAGATCCTACCCAGCTGCTCCTGTTCTCCCTGTCCTGGCACAGACAGATTCCCCCAGGTAGAGTGGAAGCCAGCCTTTCCCTCTTTCTTTCCATCACCCTTGAAATCTCCAAAGTTCAACTGACCACCAGAGTGGTATTTCTTTTCTTTCCTTTCCTTTCCTTTCCTTTTCTTTTTCCTTTCCTTTTTCCTTTCCTTTCCTCTTTCCTTCAACTGACCACCAGAGTGGTATTTCTTTTCTTTCCTTTCCTTTCCTTTCCTTTTCTTTTTCCTTTCCTTTTTCCTTTCCTTTCCTCTTTCCTTTCCTTTCCTTTCCTTTTTCCTTTCCTTTCCTTTTTCCTTTCCTTTCCTTTCCTTTCCTTTTTCTTTTCCTTTCCTTTCCCCTTTCCTTTCCTTTCCCTTCCTTTCCTTTCCTTTCCTTTCCTTTCCTTTTTCCTTTCCTTTCCTTTCCTTTCCTTTCCTTTCCTTTCCTTTCCTTTCCTTTTTCCTTTCCTTTCCTTTCCTTTCCTTTCCTTTCCTTTCCTTTCCTTTCCTTTCCTTTCCTTTCCTTTCCTTTCCTTTCCTTTCCTTTCCCTTTCCCTTTCCCTTTCCTTTCCTTTCCTTTCCTTTCCTTTCCTTTCCTTTCCTTTCCTTTCCTTTCCTTTCCTTTCCTTTCCTTTCCTTTCCTTTCCTTTCCTTTCCTTTCCTTTCCTTTCCTTTCCTTTCCTTTCCTTTCCTTTCCTTTCCTTTCCTTTCCTTTCCTTGGTCCATCCTAGGCTAGCGCGGGCAAGGCAGATGCCTTACCACTTGCACCACCGCTCTGGCCCCAGAGTGGTATTTCTTTTAGGGATGAGTAAAACTTGAAAGCTAGGTCAGAGGAAACTCAATCTCTTTCCATGGTAAGTTATTTCTGCCAGGAAATTTTCAGTTCCCACTGGCAGCCCTCAAGTTACTAATGCCCCCCAAAGATCCCAATGGCATTGGAGCTGTAGAAAGCCTAGTAGCATGACATTGCTCAGTCAAGTTGAACTGATTTCTTAAAATCAATGTCCTTTTTCTGTGTCCCTTTCTGATAAAGTGTCTCATGGACTCACACAGGGGGTTCATCTTCATGGCAGTACTTCAATGCTTTCCTGAAACAGTTGCAGGGAGGGGAAGATGGTGACAGTTGGAACAACTGGCTTGGGTATAGCTTTGTCTTCTATCCCTAGGTGTTTTCAACCTTGGTCCTGACTGTTTTCTTAGACATTTTTAGACATTCTTAGACTTTTCCTGACATTTCTTAGAAGCAAGTGTGGCTAATTTATTTGGATGAAAGCCTTGGGGGCCTGTTTGCAAGCAGCTTTATTCTGGGAGCCTGGACTCCCACAGTAAACACACCTGATGGCTCCAAGGTGCATAAAGTGGTCTGGTACAAGTAAATGGTGGAAGAAAAGAGAAAAAGAAGATAGAGGATGACGGGAAGGTAGGGAATTCCAGGGGAAGGGAGGGGAAAGGAGGGGAAGAAAGAAAAAAATGAATGAGAGGGAAGGAACTGCCTAATATATTTGGGTCTCAGTTTACTCATTTATAAAAAATCATAATATCTACTCACCGAGTACTTGAGAGAATGAAAAGACTCAGGGGTTACCCCTGGCTATGTGCTCAGAAATCACTCCTGGCTCAGGGGATCATATGGGATGCTGGGATCAAACCCAGGTCCATCTGGGTCAGGTGCATGCAAGGCAAATGCCCTACTATTGCACATTTGCTCCAGCCCTGGAATGAACATATTTTTAAGAGACTCACCAATAGCCTTAATGTAATTAGTATCTTTCATTACTAGCAAAGGGAAATGAATAGATACTCAATCTATTATTACATTGAAAACTCAAGGGATCCTGGAAAATTAAAGTGTTTTATATAAAGTTTCTATGTAACTGCCTAAGTTTTTCAAGTCTTTTAATAAAGAACTTCAAGCGATCCAGGAATAAAGTACTCATTTTCAAAGGCCATAAGTTCAGAGAAGATGACCAAGAAAACACATTAATTCCCAATCCCTTGAGAAGTTTATTTCCCCCAGAGAAATTTAAGTTTGCTATTTATGTTGGCAGCTCTGTCACATTGTAGTCTGCACCCCAGCTTGGTTATTTGGAAAGTCCAGTTTTCAAAACGCATTATATTAAACACAAAGCCTGGTTTAGACTCCCTATGTATAGCCTTGTAAAAATAGAAATATAAATATCTGAATTTCTGCCATCACTGCCAGAGAATAAACTTTTGAGTTCCCCACTGACTGAACTCTTAAGTTACATGACCTATTCTAATAACTATCTCTTTACTCTGAAGCCTTTAGTAGTTTTTGGTCAGAAAGATCCGTGCTCTAGTAAGATTCTCCCATTCTCAGGTTTAGCTAAGTTATTACTGTGCTGAGTCATTACTGTCCTGTGCTATTGAGTGTTAAATAGCACATTAGTTTCCCTCCCAGCTGCCAAGAACCAATCGATGTCCCTTCAATGTGAGAACAAAAATTGGACAAGACTGACAGACCTTAAAGAAAATAGTTTTGCATTAAAAAGATGCATGACTGGTTGCTAAGTGAGAAAAATAAAAATTATATTTTACCAATGGCAATTAGCTTTTAAAGCTCCAAATATATGAAATGTCACTCAATAAAATACTTAAGAAAATTTGCATTAAATAAGTGATTACAAAGAACAAATTAAATTATGTGCCATAGTAAATCTGGGATATATTCATATTTGTGTAGTACTATATTCTTTATTTAGCTTTAGGCTGTGACCTTCTGTTCTGATTATGCACAGAGTGATGAAATAATATGATTATCATTTGTTGCTCAATGTTGATAATTCAAAATGTAATTAATGTCTTTTGGGGGTTATAGATTCTTAAACAGATGCTTTTCATAATGGCTCCTCAGCCTATCAAAATCATAACTGTTTGATTAGAAAGGATTAGTCACTTTGTTTACACAAGCAATGCTTTTACATGGAGAAAATCCTCATGAATTCATACACACACAAAAGCTATTAGAACTAACCAATAAGTTCAGTAAGATTTAAGGGTATAGAATCAGATCTATAAAAATCAGTAATGTTTCAGAAGAGATGGCATACAGCAATTAGGACATTTGCCTTACTGCGACCAACCTAAATTCAATCCCCTACAGCCCATATGGCCCTGCAAGCACCAGCAGGAATGATGATCCTTAAATGCAGAACCAAGAGTAACCATGAGAACTACTAAGTGTGATCCAAAAACAACAACAACAACAACAACAACAAATCAATCAAGTTTCTGTAAGTTATCAATGCAAAATAAAGTTACTTACAATCATATGAAAAAAGAGTTTAAGACTTATAAAGTGAAAACTGGAAAGTGTCAATGAAACTAATTAAAAGAGAACTATATACAAAGAAAAACATCTCTTACTCCTGGATTGGAAGAAAATATTGTTGATGTGACAAGAGTCCACAGATTGATCTACTGTTTCAACATGATCAAAATCTCTGCTTTTTTTTAATACAGAAGTTGAAAAGATTACCTAAATTTTATATGAAAACGCAAGAGATACAGAATGGCCAAAAGAATTTTGAAAAAGAACAAGATTAAAAGTACTCTTCCAATTTCAAAACTTAAAATAAAAGCAATATGATTCAGACATTTTGATATTGATATCAATTTAGTCATCAGAGATTTTTGATCATCTATAATCATCCCTACATCCATTATTAATAGATTTCAACAAAGGTAGCAAACAATTAAATAAAAAAAGAATAGTCTTTGTAATAAATAAACCTGGGACAAATGACTATGTACTTTCAGAAGAATGAAATTAGTGACTGATCCCATTAATGCCTGGCAGACTCCAAAAAATTGTGTGGTCTGCTTTCGTCTAAGACTCACTTCAGATAAGAGATGCTGTAGATAAAGGGAGAAATAACTCAGCAGGAAGGTGTTTGTTTTGCATGCAGCTGACCTGAGTTCAAGACTTAGCATTCCTTTAAACCAGTCTGGTCCCTATAGCACCAGGAATGACCCATGAACGCAGAATCAGGAGTAACCTCTGAGCACCACTAGGTGTGGACGAAAAACCAAAAACAACAACAACAACAAAGAGAGATGCTGTAGATAAAATGAATTCTTGAATTACTTACATACAGGAGACAGAGAAGGCATTCAGAAAAAAAAGGCCAAGGAAGAAAGGAATACTCATTTATTGAAAATGACTTAGTTTTTCCAATGTGATGTTCAGGAGATGGCAGTAATAGTTACACAATAATAAAATGGACTTAAAACCACCAAATACATGCTTGAATGATAACAATTATAAATATTGTTATATTCTAAATTATTTTAATTATTTTTGGTTTGGAGGCCACATCCAATGGAGCTCAGGTCAAACCTGGGTTGGCAACATACAAGGCATACAAGGCAAGCACACTACCTACTGTACTATCTCTCTAACCTCTTTATACAAAATTATTATATATAGCTGTATTACATGCAAACAATGAAAAAATAAGTTATATCACCAACACACATAGTATACAAAATTACTAAAAGTTAATTCAACCAAATTAACCCAAATGAGTAAAAACTTAAATGTTAGCTTTAAAACTATAAAACTCTCAGGAGAAAACATAAATATATATTGGAGAACTTAAATTAAGCCATAGTTTCTTTAATATAATACCAAAAACACAAGCAACTAAAGAAAGTTAGATATATCATACTCCATCAAATATTAAAACTTTTTGTTTCCAAGGACACTTTTAACAAAGTTAAAGGCAGCTCCTAGTAACAGACAAAAATATTTTCAGATCATATATTTGCAAATCCAGAGAAAATACAGAACTCTTAAACTTCAATATAAAAAGACAGCTAACCTTATTTTAAAATAGGCAAAGAATGGAAATAGACATTTCTCCAAAGTATACAAATGGCCAACATGAACTTTTAACATGACCAACATCATTAATAATTAAGGAAATACAAATCAAAATTATAACAAGATACCACTTCACACCTATCAAATTGACTGTAATTTAAAAAGTGCACAACTAGTATTGGCAAGGAAGTAGAGAAATTGGAGCTCTCCTACATTACTGGTGGGAATATAAAATGGTGCAACTATATTGAAAACAGTTTGGCAGTTCTCCAGAAAACTAAGAGTTGCCCAGATTGATCAACAATTAGAACTCCGTACTTCTACTCAAGGTAAATTAAAAGCATATGTTTACTCAAAACTTGTACACAAATGTTAAGAACTGCATCTTTTATAGTAACCCCCAAATGGAAACAATACTAAAGTCCATCAATTAATGAATTCCAATATACAAAATAAGCTAGATTCTTACAATGCAATCATTTTTAGTCATCTAAGGGAATGAAATATTGATTCATACCATATTTTGGGGTAAAACTTAAAAAACATGAAGCTGGGGCCAGAGAGATAGCATGGAGGTAAGGCCTTTCATGCAGAAGGTCATCGGTTTGAATTCCAGCATCCCACATGGTCCTCCGAGCCTGCCAGAAGTGATTTCTGAGCATAGAGCCAGGAATAACCCCTGAGCGATGCCGGGTGTGACCCAAAAACCAAAAACCAAAAAAAAAAAAAAAATTTAAGCTGAGTGAAAAAGTCAGATGTTTTAGGACACAGATTGTGTGATTCAATTTATGAGATCCAGAATGTATAGTCAAATCATAAAAGTAAAACATGATATGACCTCAAGAGATTTAAGTGTAAGTAATAAGGGAAATTAAAAGTGAGTGCTAGTAGCTTTGGAGTTTGTTTTTTAAAAAATTGTTAAAGAACATATTTTACAAAGTAATTAATAGTTGAGTTTTAGGCATATGCCATTTCAACACCAATCTCACCACAAGTGACAACTCCTATCACTAGTGTTCCCATACTCTCATTCCCCACCCCCAACTAACCTACCCTACCCTTTGCTTGCCATATTGGCAAGCAAATTAAAGTGCAATGGTTTTAGCATAAATCTCATGTTTTCAGTGTTGCTGAGTCTGTGCTTTGGATGCAGAGCTATCTCACTCTCCTACATCACCAAAGCCCCTGATCCCTTTTCCTTCATTACCCTTTCTCATCTTCTACCGTCCTCCCTTCAATTTCATTCCTTCTCTATCCTTCTCCCTAGACTGTGGGGCCAAGGGTTATTTAGGTATCCTCCCTTTGCTAGATTACATTTCCTAATCTGATTTATATACCACAGATAAGTGAGATTGTCCTATGTTTGTCCTTCTTCTGTCTTACTTCACTCAAAAATTCCAGTATCTTCTAGTTCCAACTTGGTTGCAGCAAATTGCATGATTTTCAGTTTCATAGTATTCCATTGTGTATAAGTACCACATCTTCATAATCCATTCACCTGTCATCTATCATAGTGGTTGATTCTCTATCTTAGCTAATGTGCTCATTGCAGCAATGAATAATCTTGTACATATGTTCTTTTGAACGAATGTTTCTTTAAGTTCAGGGAATAGATACTGAAAAGTGGGATTGCTAGGTCAAATGAAAGATCAGTCACAAGTTTATTGAGAACTCTTCATATTGTTTTCCACATGGGTTAAACCAGACAACATTCTCACCAGCAGTGGATGAGAGTTTCTTCTTCACCACATCCCCAAGAGCATATATTGATCCTACTATTTTTGATACATGGCATTCTCATTGGTGTGAGGTGATATCTCATTGTTACCTTGATTTGGATTCTTTTTTTTTTCCTCAATTTTTTTTATTGTGACTGAAGTTCTTTACACAGAATTATTTATGGTACATAGTGACAATGAATGAAGGGCATTCCCACCACCAATGTTGTCCTCCCTCCACTCCTGTTCTCAGCATGTCTCCCACATATCCCTCCTTTACCCTCCAGAATCCTAGTACAACTGGTCTCCACCTTACAGCTTGTTACAGGTTGGGTATGTATTCTGTTTGGTGTTCCAGTCTGGTCATTTTTTATTTACACTACATGTTCATATGACTGGTCCTGGTATCATTCTTCCCCCCACCAATTTATGAGGCTGAATGATTCAAGTTATGCTATTATGTTGGAGATGAAAAGGTTAAGGAAAAGAGGAGAAAAAATTTGGTATCAACTACTAAAAAAGAAAAAAAAATCACCGAATAATATCCACAAAAGTGAAAAAGAAAGAAAAAAGTGGAAGAAAAAAGAGAAGGAAAATAATATCAAAAAACAAACAAAAATAAAACAAAACAAAACCAGAAAAAGTGCTGCAGTGGCAGGGTTTGGTGTTACCCCACCTTTTTTCCTTTTTTTTTTTTTTTTTTTTTTTGGTATAGGCTCAGTAAGTATTGGGGAAGAAAGGAAATTCCCATGGCCTAAGAGATTCAGGGTTTCTCCACTCTTGAAGCATATTGTCATGGGACCAACCACTGACTCCATACCTTAGTTATAAATGATGGTGAGCACTTTTTCATTTGTCTACTGGCTATCCTCTTGTCTCCCTCTGAAACCTGTCTATTCATTTTCTTTCCCCATTTTAATAGAACTTTTGAGGGGTTTTTTGTTGATCTTTGTTTAGTACTTCAGGTATTCTAATATTAAGCCTTATCTGAAATGCTAAATGTGAATTTTTTCCCATTCAGTTAGCTGTCTTTTAACTTTGGCTCATTTTTCATTTGCCAGGCAGAAACTCTTTAATGATGTAGTAGCTTTGGGGTTTCTTTCTGAAGTGATCAAAACATTTTGATAAATGATGATCATGGCTACAAGCCATAGGAAATGCTAAAATCATTGAATTTTACATATTAAAAAGGTGAAATTTATGGTATATTATCTCAGTTTAAAAATACCATTTTAGATTTGAACTGGCTCTGCTGTGGCTATGAAAAAGTTCCTGCCTGAAAGAGTTTCTGACTACTCAGCAACAGATGGGCCATTATGAACAGGCCCTGCTGCAGCCTTGAAACAATTCCTCCTGAAAGAGTGGCAGCAGAGGTGAGCTGCCACTCCCCATCAAGGGTGGAACCAGAAGAGCCCAGCAGCTGCACTTTGCTTCATGGCCACGTACATCTCCTAGCCAATGAACCCTAAAACAACACATAGAAATCATCACACTACAAGCTTTATAATGGGGAACAGTGTAGGCCTCCAACATGCATAGAGAATGAAGATGGCAGCCCCGATGACTGGAAAAGTGCAAACCACTTTTCTAGCTTCTCAGATAAGGAGTTTAGAGAAGCAATATGGAGGATCTCATAGAACTCAAAGATAGCATCGAATGAGCTGAACAAACCATAAATAAGAATCAAAAGGATATTAAAATAGAAATGAAAAAACTCCAAATTGAAATAACAGGACTGAAAAACTTGGTAGGTGAAATGAAAACCTCCCTGGAAAGCCTCTCCAGTAAGTAAAAGTGGCTGAAGACAGAATCAGTGAGCTGGAAAATGAGATTCATGACAACTCCATACAACAGAAGAGATGGGAAAATAGCCTTAGAGCAAACAATTAAACAATGGAAAAAATCTTCAAAGAATGTTAACAAACAAAAATAGAAGTCTTTGATAAACTCAAAAAAAAAAAAAAAAACAACATAAGAATCATTGGAGTCCCAGAAACCCAGGAAAAAAATTCCCAGGAAGAATCAACAGTCAAGGAAATCATTGCAGAGAAACTCCCAGAGCTAAAGATTGCATACAACCAAATCCTGCATGGCCAAAGAGTAACAGCTAAAAGAGACCTGAAGAAAAGCACCCTCAGACACATTCAAGACAAATGCCACAGATAGGGATATAATACTGAAAGCAGCAAGATCAAAAAGGAAAATCACATTCAACGTAGCATCCTTAAGATTTACAATGGACCTGTCACAAGAAACCCTCAAGGTCAAAAAGCAGTGGTGGGATATAGTGACAAAACTCAATTAAATGAATGCTTTGCCTAGAATACTGCACCCAGCCAGACTTACATTCAGATTTAAAGGAAGCATATATAGCTTCATGGAAAAAAAACAACTCAGAAACTTTACAGACTCAAACCCAGCCTTAAAATAAAAAATGAAATTTCTACTTTAAACAAAACAGACACACCAAACCCCTACCAAAAGATGACACTAAATCTCATGACAATTATCTCTCTCAATGTCAATGGACTAAATGCACCAGTTAAGAGACATAGAGTGGCAAAATGGATCAAAAAATTAAATCCAACATTCTGCTGCCTACAAGCAATGCATCTGAATAATCAGAACAAAGACTCAAAATCTAAGGTTGGAGGACAATCATCCAAGCAATTAACTCCCTTAAAAAAAACCTGGAGAGGCCATATTAATATGAGATGACACAACTTTAGACATAAAAATTATAAAAGACAAATATGGCCATTTTTAATAATCAAGGAATATGTAAAATAGGAAAAAAATCACACTCCTAAACATATACACACCAAATGAGGGACCAGAAAGATATTTAATACAATTGTTAAAAAAATCTGAAAGGATATATCAATAACAACACAATAATAGTGGAAGACCTCAATACCTCCCTGTCACCCTTTCATAGGTCAACCAGGCTGAAACCCAGCAAGAATATACTAGCTCTGAAAAAGAGAAATGGAAGAAAGTGGCCTAATAAATTTATATATGTATGTAGAGAGAACACATGTTGGCCCATAAAACATACCATCATAAACTCAAGAAGATAGAAATTGTACGACTACCTTCTCAGGTCACAATGCACTGAAATTAGAAGTGAAATACAAAGGGACACAGAGAAAAACTTGAACACCTGAAAAATAAACATCACTACTAAATAACCAATGGGTCAGAGATGAAATTAAAGAGGAAATAAAAAAATTTCTGGAAATAAATGTGAATGAATACTCAAAATATGAGAATTTGTGGGACACGGCAAAAGTGGTACTAAGAGGAAAATTTATAGCTTTGCAAGAACACAGCAGGAAAGAAGAAGTGGTGAGGATACAAAGGCCACCCACAGAATGGGAGAAACTATTCACCCAATACCCATCAGATAATGGGCTAATATCTAAGGTATACAAGGTACTGACAGATCTTAATAAGAAAAAATCTAACTCCATCAAAAAATGGTGAGAAGAAATAAACAGACACTTCCTCAAAGAAGAAATACAGATGGCCTTAAGGCATATGAAAAAATGATCCATGATTTGCATCAGGGAGATGCAAATCAAAACAACAATGAGGTACCATCTCATGCCACAGAGACTAGCACACATCACAAAGAACAAGAACCATCAGTGCTGGTGGGGATGTGGGGAGAAAGGAACTCTCATTCCCTACTGGTGGGAATACTATCTAGTACAGTCTTTATGGAAAACAATATCAGATTCCTCAAAAAAAAAAAACCCTGAAATTGTGCTCCCATATTTTCTAGCTATACCACTCCTAGAGATATACCCTTGGAACACAAAAACACAAAACAAAAATGCCTTCTGCACATCTATAATTTTGCAGCACTATTTACAATATTCAGAATCTGGAAACAACCCAGATCCCCGAAAACAGATGAATGGCTTAAAAAACTGTGGTACATATCCACAATGGAATACTATGCAGCTGTCAGGAAAAATGAAGTCATAAAATTTTCCTATACATGGATGAAAATGTAAAATATTATGCTTAGTGAATTGACTCAGAGGGAGATAGACACAGAATAGTCTCATTCATCTGTGGGTTTAAAAAAAATTAAAGCTAGACAACAGAGATGAGGTTTGAAAGGACCAATCTATGAAGCTTACCACAAAGAGTGGTGAGTGCAGTTAGAGAAATAACTACACCAACAACTATCATAACAATGGTAGTGAGTGAGAGAAATAGAATGCCTCCCTCCAAGACAGGCAGGGAGTCAGGCAGGAGGGAGATAGGGGACATTGGTGGTGGGAAGGTTGAACTGGTGAAGGAGTGTATTTTTTATGGATTAAACCCAACCACAAACATGTTTGTAATCATGGTTCCTAAATAAATATTTTTAAAATATCATTTTCCTTGACCACTATAAGTTAATTGTCATAACTAAGCATGATATAGCTTGCCATTTTAATAATATTGATATTAAAACATATATGTGTGTGCATGATTTTTGTTCTTAAGGAAAAACAGTGTAGTTTAATGCTTATTCTCTTGGGAGATGGGTGGGTATTGAGGTAACACCTGTAGCGCTCAAGGGATATTCCTGGCTCTGTGCTCAGGAGTGACTCCTGGATTTTCTCAGGGAAACCATGTACAGTTCTTGTGATCAAACTGGGTCAGCAGCTGGCAAGCCAAATGCTTTAACCCCTTCACTGTCTCTCTGGTCCAGAAATATGATGAATTTCAGGTATCCATGGAGCAATGAATTTAGCAAGTTTCTCAATTCTGTTGCTAAGTTAAATATAAGTGATCACTTTTGTTTTCTCTTCAATCAGATACAGCTTTTCTCATTGAGACTGATACAAAGCATTTGTTGTTCTGAAACTGAGGGAACAATTTTTAAGCACTGAAGCCTACAGCCTCATATTTGCTCTTGTTCTCTCCCAGGTGCTGCCTTTCCCAAGCCAGGTGGTGTATAACAGAGTTGGCAAGTGTGGGAGCCGAACTGTGGTTTTGCTTCTGAGAATCTTATCAGAGAGGCACGGATTTAATTTGGTCACGTCAGACATTCACAACAAAACCAGGCTTACCAAAAATGAACAGGTCAGTTGTCTTTGCTCACATCTGAATTGTGTTCGCCTTCCCTTCAATTGTATTGTTAGTATTCATCCTCCCAGGATCCTCTGCCCAATGAACCAGAGCTGCCATTTTAAATTCTACCTATGCCAATGTGGAAGAAAATTAAATGAAGTTTCCTGGAGAAAGTTTTTAACCCAAGAAGATGCCCTGAGAGGGACTTTCCATTTGTCTTTTCTGAAGACCAATGCAGAACAGTGTTTATGCATCATTGTCTGCTTATAAACCTAACAATGCATACATTTCAAGTGGTCTCATAATTGAGTTATAAATAATGTTGCCATCCTGAGAGCAGCTATAAGAAAATGTTATTCAACTATTTCTTTCTCTGCATTTTCTCATACGTGCCCTCCATCTGTATGATTACAATCAAGAGAAACCTTTTCCGGTCTCGAAACGTGATTTGTTGCTGGTGGAATGATATAACTGACCTTGAGTTTCTAAAATATTTAGTACAGGCAGTGATAGCAAATAAATTTTTCATTTCCAGGCACAAGTCTGCTCTAATATAAATGAACTATGTAAGTAGGCATGTTTTGCTATATTTTGCCAGGAAGCTATAAATAGGGGCTCAACTCTGAATCATATTCAGTGATAAGATCCACAAGTCATCACACAGGTACGTTAATAACGTGAGAAAAGTTAGGCTGAGTGCTCTCATAATATTTCAATCCCATTAGGTTTGGTCTCAAAAAGTTGCTCTCTCTGGGGCCAGAGCAATAGTATAGCAGGTAGCTTGTTTTACTTGCTTGAGGATGACCTATATTCAATCTCTGGTATCCCATATGGCCCCCTGAGCACACCATCAGGAGAGATCACTGAGTACAGAGTCTGGAGTAAGCCTTGAGTGCCAAAGACCTGACCCCAAAGAAAAAATTAACACAAAAATTTTAAAAATTGCTCTCTCCACTTGAATTGTAGGCTGACCTGATTAGTCAAGGTTTTCCAGAAAACAGAATCAGCAGGATGGATATATGTGTGTATGTATATATGTACATATACATATATATTTAAATACACACATTAATAGGTAGAGATAGATGGGAGGATGGAAGAATGGGACAGGGAGGGAATGTAGGTGAGTGAGTGGCTGTCTGTCTGAGATGCATTTATCATGAAAAATGTGCTCACACAATAATGAAAAATTTAATTTTTTAATTTAATTTAAATTTTTAATTTAATGAAAAACAAATTTCACAATCTGCCATTTAAGACCCAGAAAAACTATCTAATTTACCTAGAGAACCAAGGCTTGCAAGCCAGTGAAGCTGATGAAGCCAGTCCTAGTATGGGATTATGGAGGAGCTGAAATTGTCCCAACACATTCAGTAAGTTGGGGGGGAAAGAGATTCCTCCATCCTCTCCATAATATTCTATTTAGGCCACTCAGGGTCCAGACAGAGTGGACAATGGCCCCCTCATGGAGGAGAAAAGTTACTTTACTGACCCTTCCCCCCATTCAGATGCACTCCTCCCCCAAACATACCCATGAATGAAGCTTACCCCAGAATCAGTCAAGTGACTACATCTGGGGGATAGAAAAGGCCCCTGGTTTGTTCTTACACTGGGAATGTAATAACAATGTTTAGGTCTCATCACCTTCTTTCTGGCATCATCCTCACCTTTGAGGCATTTCTGATCTCACAGAGGAATTTCCCATACCTCTTTCTCTTATTTTCTTGGGAGCAGGTGAGCACTATTTTAAGATGGTATCAGAGCCCACACAAAGCAAGATAAAGTATGTTTACTGTCTTTCACGCTCAGATCATCCAGCTTCAAACACTTCTGGAAACTTCCCACAAAAAGGCATCTGAGTCTCCACTCCAAGTAGTCATTACACAACAGCAAAATGTGTATTTGGAGATTCCCTCTGATAGAAATACTCTGCTTGGTGATGTTAAGGTCAGCACAATGTTCTGAACAGCTCACTAGGGGAGTGCCTTTTAATCATCTTACCAGAATAAAGAGCTAATAGGTTGAGATTGGGTATGTCTTTTTCAGTGTCAGAAGAAACTATACTGAAATACCCAATGTTATTTCAAATTTCTTATGACTGAATTTCTCTTATTTAGAAAACGAGATTCAAGTCTGCTTATCATAGTGTACCCAACATTTCCATGTGAGGAAAATAAGCTCATTTCTCAGATAAATCAGTAAACACAGAAACTTCCTTTTAGTAACCCATGCTGAGAAATGTAGGAAAACAACCAGAGATAGGAAGGGTGTCCCTTCCTTAGACACTGCTAGAATTAGGAATACCAGAGAAGAGAGCACATCACATAATATTAAAAATATATCGTGACATTTTGCATAAATTAAAACACTTTTGTGAAGAGGAACAGCTACTAGGAAATAAAATGCAGCTTTAGTTGAGAAGGATTTCGTGAAAGAAAGAAAAAAAAAAGAACAGTGTGTTACTGTGTAGTCGTGGCAATCTAGAAAGGGTTAAAGACAGTGTCTTGGTTTGCCCTCATCTGTTTGGAATGATTGGCTTGTCTGCAAGCCAAGGGAATAGACTAGACAATCTGCTAAGGTTCTTTTCCAGCCCTGTGATTCTGTGATATATTTATACTACTTCTAGCATAATCTGTATATGGTGTAGTGGAGACCTTTTTGATTCCTGTGGTCAGCGTGACCTAGAATAAATTTCATTACTTAGTTATTCCACATTCTTATTCAATTGTAAGGCAAGTTTAAAAAACCCAGATGAAAGGCACAGAGGGGTTGAAGAATCAAATTCATGTTTCTATCTAAAAATAAATGAGAACAACAGTGACTGCCTTTAGATGAAAAGTCTTCACAACAAAAAAAATCAGGTTTGAAGGAGTTGGGAAGTTTAAAGAAATCTTTGCCTGGGCACACACAGCCTGTTTATTAAAGTTTCAAGGTGTGTAAGAGAAGCAGAGACAGACATGTTATTTAAACCTGTTATATTTGAGAAATACTTGGGCTAAAGACCTCTTCTTCTTGGTAATTTATTAATAGAAAAGGGAGCTGGGGATTATGGAGATGAGTTCAGTTTCTAACTCTTGGATTTCAGCTTTCAAGGAAAAGAACTCTGAAAATGTGTTCCCAATAGAAACTTTCTCAGAACGATGAGCAAGCCTGCTTCAGGTGCACTCTATAGTAAACAGGGAATGGGGGCTGGCTCAGAGTTCCAGCCACTACATGGAACTATTTTTTTTATGAGAAAATATAAACTACTGACTTGCAAATGAACTTTGAAAGATTCTCCAGTTAGAGGACTAAAGTTAACTATACTGCTTCATTTATACAGATCCCCAGAAGCTGATATTTCTCACCAGAGACTATATGCACACACACACACACACACACACACTGCATACACACTGCATACACACATAATACTAAATTTTAAACATCTATTTAATGGAACAAGACATTGAAGGACTTATTTAAAGAGGAAAGAGAGCATGAAGGCACCAAATGTTACGATACCTATAAAAATCCTATTACATCTGCCCTTATAGAAATAGAAATACCTTTGGAGCTCATATTTTAAGAACTCTAACTCAACAGAAGAGCATGGACAGCTGCTACTGCCAAATGTTGACACTTTGGGAGGGGGGCAAGTTACACAATCCCTTGATGATGTCATTTCTGTGTGCTTCAAGACCAGATTTCCATTTCTTGGGTATGCTTGAAGCATGCCTTGGAAAGTGGAGACTATGCAATTTGAAAGCAAGGGACTTAATTCCTATAAGACCTGAGTGTGAAAGAACCAAGACTCAGATTGACCATGGCCCATGGCTCTTTTAGAAAATCCTTCTTGTTACAGTAAAGGTCTGAGTGCCAAAAACTAAGAAAAGCCACAGGAATTCCAAGCATTTTCTTTTTATTGGGGAAGAGCAAAATATCTCCAGCATGTAGCACCTGGACCAAAAAGATTATAAAAGTAAATCATAGAAACAACTGATGAATGTAAATGGGAAACAGCACTCACAGCATCTTCATTATTCACTTGGTTATTTTATTGACCTCCCTTGAACTTAAAATTATATCTGTCTATGTGTCTGCTTCCCTGTTTATCGGTGAGAAAATGAAGACAATCATATCTACTGCAGAATAGAAGAAGAATGACTAGTTGTGTATGTTGACTAGAACTTAAGCCTTGCCAAGTTCAAAATCCTAACCACACTGCTCCTGTTCCTAAGGCACTGGTTTCGGGACTTGCTGCCATACAAGATCTAAAGCTGAACCCTTTGAAACAAACAGTCGCAATGCCCCACTGGGCATTCTGAGTTGAGTCTTCAAAAAATGTTTTTTTGGAAATGAAGTGCCCCAAACTGCTTTAATACTAATAGTGCCAAATCCCTTTTTTTCAGACACCACTTATGCAGTTCCAAGTGTGTTCCAGAAAATCCTAGTGTAAGGCACTCGGGAGAAAAAGAGAAAAATAAATCACATTACATAAATTGGGGAAGTACTGATCCACTGATTCACTTGAGAATATATATATATTTTTTAACTAGGAGTGTTTACATTTTTGACTGTAAATTTAAATTTTTTCATTTAAGACAAAAAAATGTTAATCTACCTATGCACAGCTTTATGATTACAGACATGATTGTAGTTGGATTTCAGTCATAAAAAGAACACTGCCTTTCACCAGTGCAACATTCCCATCACCAATGCCCCCTACCTACCTTCCACACTCCACCTGTATTTGAGACAGGCATTCTACTTCTCTCACTCATTACCATTGTCATGATAGTAGCTAACTTTTTTTTCTAACTGCACTCACCACTCTTTGTGGTGAACTTCATATCATGAGCCTCATATCTATTTTGCTAGGCATTATTACGATAATGTTAAAACCAAAATTTTATTTTTTTTAAATAATATATTTAAACACCGTGATTCCAAACATAACTGTAGTTGGGTTTCAGTCATAAAAAGACCCCCCTTCACCAGTGCAACCTTCCCATCATCAAAATTTTAAAGATCTCTTGGGGCCAGAAAGAAAGCATGGAGGTAAGGCTTTTGACTTGCATGTAGAAGGACTGTGGTTCAAGTCCTGGCATCTCATATGGTCCCCTGAACCTGCTAGGAGAGATTTCTGAGCATAGAGCCAGGAGTAACCCCTGAGTGCTGCCGGGTGTGACCCCCCAAAAAAAATTTTTAAAGATCTATATATATATATATACAGGTGGATTTCATTTGCATCCCACAGAGCTAAGATTCTGAGTTTTCAAAAGGCTGGACCAGCTTATGTCGCTGGTCAGGCCTGTCAGCAAAGGCAGCTGATTCTATGACCCTACCCTCCGCTCTGACTCCTTCCTGTCAAATTATCAAAACCTTGACAAATAATCAAAGGGTTGATGGTAAAGGATCCTTTGCCTGTGTCCTCCTGTGCTCTACATTTCTTTAGTCTCTCCATGTGGAGGGGGTTTAGATCACATCTGTAGAGCTTAGGGCCTACTTCAGGCTCTGGGTGATTCACAGAACCATACAGTGCCATGGATCAAACCATGGTCAGCCACATACAAGGCACCAACTTTAACCCCTCTACCATCTCTTCAATCTCTCTTGTTATTATTAGAGAAGTTGCCTTTAGTGATGTTCAGGCCACATTTGGTGGTACTGGGTGGGCAAAGGGGGCAGGCATCCAGGGATCAAATTTATCTTCACACATGCCAGAAATATACTCTATCACTTAAGACACATCCCTGGCCTTGCACTGAACTCTTGTTCAATAGCAGTACTCATTCCTTTGTGATATTTAGACATCCCCTCTCCACTCACCCAATGCAAGTTTCAATAAAGCCAAGTTTTTAAAGCCCTGATCCCCAAGATATATAGGTTTAAGGAAAAGAAATTTCCTATGTGAGGACACATATTCTAATGAAGAATCATGACACTCTATTAGAAAAACTTCCCCTGATTAAAGTGAATTTCCCACCAAGCCCCAAAACTCCCTTTTCCATTAACAAGGCCTGAAACTTCTAAAGAATCCTCCGTGCAGATCTCATAAGTAGTCTCTCTTGGAATCTGGCACAGTCTGGCATCTCCAGAGTCATCCCCTTGCTGGAACCATCTTGGCCAAGTGTCTTTTAGAGTGACCCAGAAAGCCTCCTTACTTTAGAATAGGAGGAAGGTACTCCCTACTCCCAAATGATGTCCAGTTGGCCGGGGAATCAAACTGGCCAGAGTAGTAGTCCTAGTCTACCTCCAAGTTGAGGGGTGAGACCCTTCATACAAAGTCTCATTTTGGCATCTTCTGGACAAAAGCTGGGCCGACTTATAGAAATTCGGGGGACAGAAGAGGATGAAACGAAGGGCAAACAATCTGATCAAAGTATGTTTTCTTCTCTCTACCCAACTGTATCTCTGAGACAAATTCTATTCACTTTTGTTCAGAATCTTTGCCTTGTTCATGCCATGGCGCCCCCTGGTGGAGTTCCTCTTCATTGTGGCCCCCCTGGTGTACTACATGCATATTCTGACCTGTTCGTTATCTGTTGGGCTGGAAGACTTCTGGAGGATCTTAGTCCTGCTGGAGGGACTTAGCCCTAGATGCAAGAGGAATTGAGAGTAATCTGAGCCTACAATTACCTGCCTTGGAGTTCTTCTCTGAGCTAATCCTTATATGGCGTCCCTATCTCTAAAAAACACAGAACCATTTTTTTTAAAGATGTTTTGCACATTTAGAGGACATCATGTTGTTTGTGAGAGACTAAGGAATTCAGACCAATGAAGGGTCAATGCTTGTCACTGCTGATAAACATTCCAGAGTAGACAGGAGCAAAATCTACTTACAGGGCTTTCTACTCTATCAAGTCTGACAGGTAGAAAGCAAAATATTTACCAACTACTCCTGGAAATTCTTTTGTGTAATTAACCCATTTGGTTCCACCATCACCCATTTTTTAAACTTTCTTCCAGACTCATTCTCAGGCTCTGTGACTTAGTTGCTTCCCTTGAACACCTTCCATTTTATTGTTATTTTTTTCTTTTTGAGCATTTTTAAATTCTTCCTGTTCTTGTTCTCCTCTACCCTCCTTTCCACTTAGAACTTTAAAAATCATTCTCTCTGAGCATTTTAAGCTTTTACTTTTTGAGTATTCTGGAATGATTTTCCACCTCTTGTACCTGTCTATTGTTTGACACAGATCCTGAAAAGTCAAATATAATATCCCTTTAAACCCTCCTTATTCTCCAGTGTTATTTTTGTAAATGAACCCTTCCTCTCATCTTGAGAGCTTTTGTGAGGCTAAAAATAAATAAATAAATAAACAAAACAAAATAATAAAAAAAAAAAAAAAACAAAAAAATAAAAAAAACCGCCAACAGGAGAAAACTGCCACTGAGTGATAGAGAGCAAAACTGAGGATGTCAGATAGACTTGAATTTGAATTCTAGTTCCATCTTTTTATTTCAGTTACAGTTTATGCCAATGATGAAGCCTCCCAATGCATGTGGATAACATTATTTTCTCATCTTATGGGTTTGGAAAGGAATAACAGCATGTGTCCAGAGAGTGTCAGATACACAATGTATCCCGGAAATCCTCAGCACACATGGTCCCATCCTGCATGTCAGAATAGTGTAATGATTACTTTCCATGACACTTGAATAACAAGGGTACAGATCTACCCCCAGAAAAATCAGGCATTGAGAGCAGGAACTGACTTTTATGCACTGTGCATTTCCTGATCCCCATGCAAGTCTTACCAAAGGGCAATCTGTGTTCCATAAGCAGCTATGGGGATATGATCTAGGTAGGGGCCAGGCTCTCTCTGTACTCAGGTTTCTCCTCTGCTGTATGCCCCATCCCCATGAAAGGCCACCACTATGTGTGCACAATGCAGCCAGGCACAGAAGCAAGTCCCCATCTACTCCTTCTCTTCTCTACTGGCAGCCTAGGACCCAGCAAGCTCTTCCATCAGACTACTCCATCCTCTTCATTTTGTGATTCTCAAATGTTTTAGCCTTCAGATCTCCCCCAAGAGCTTGTTAAATCACAGAGGAAGGGGCCTTGGAGTCTCTTCTAACTTCAGGTCTCTAGTGGGTCTGAACATACTATTCAGCCTGTTTCTCCTTGCTACTCTACACACCCTGCTGAGTGACTTAGCTCTTGCCCTTCTCATTTCCTGCTGGATTTCTGTCTTCCTAGCCAAGCTTTGTCTCTAATTCCTACCAGTTTTCTTCATTTTTCACTTTATCTTTTGATTTTCAAAACAAACAGACAAACAAAAAGCCAGAGGATTAAGGCACTTGCCTTACACCCCAGGGATACTCATTCAATTCCCAAAGCACCAGGGACCACTCCTGAGTCCAAAGCCAGAAATGTCCCCTGAGCACTACCCACCTGCCCCCCAAATCATTCTAGCTATAGATTTTGCATTTTTAAATATAAAAATCTGTATATGACTGCTTTGTAGTCATACCTACTTCCTTGTTGAGTCCATTCCTGATCCTCTGTCTACTGAATATCTGCCTGTTTTGTTTTTAATCTGGAGCACCCATGATTTAGAATACCGCTATTGAGAGGGTTTCATGAATACAGTGTTCCCATACCACACCTTCTACCAAAGTGTTCATTTTCTTCCACCATTGCCCCAACATTTCCTTCTGCCCCCTTCTGTGCACCATGCCCTTGGTAAATCTATTTCTCAACAGAAACAGCTTTTGGATCCTGCCTTTGAGCAGTTGTTATATCTTTACTATTTTTTTTTTATATCCACATATGACCGAGATCATGCTATCTGTCCCTTTCCTTCTGACTAACTTCTCTCAGCAGAGTGCTCTCCCGATCCATCCACATTGTGACAAATTTCATATCATTTTTGATTATAGCCCAGTAGTATTCCATTGTGTAATATATGCCATAGTTACTATATCTAGTCACTTATCTAGTTCTTAGACATTTGGGTTGTTTCTGGGCTTTGACTCTTATCAATAGTGCTACAGGAACATAGTTCTGGCTGCTTGAATTGAACATTATTCCATCTCCATTTATTATATGTTTTGTTTGTTCTCTGCATATGCTACTCACACTGTCTGCAATGCTGACTTTGTACACCCTTACACACTGCTCAGAAGCATTGCTTCTCCATGCACAGGCCATGAGATGTGCCTCATTGCTGTTCCTTATCACAGGAGGGTGCCTGCCTACTAGCCCAGCTCATCTATAAGACTGGACTTCCTGAGACCAAGCACTCAATCATTTCCGGTATAATTGCATCCCAAGCAGAAACTTGTCTGACATGGAGTTGAAGATCAATGCATGCTGCCTGGAAGGAGAGTAGTTGCAAGAGCCTGTCAGAAGGAACTTGGTTAGATGCAGAGAGGGCCAGACTTGGATATGAATTTCAGAAGAAGTTGGAGCCAAAATTTGGACCTGGTGTGAGGAAAGAAAGAGTCAGGTCTATAATGTCTAGCCATGGGAAACTACATTCAGAGGAGTCACTGAAGGTAGAACACAACTCAGTAAGGGTTGCAGAGTACCAGCACCGGAAGACCCTCCAGAGATGGACAGAGCTACATAAGTGAAGTCAGTCAAGGAACAAGAGGATGATTTAAGCCATGGTAGATCTAGAAGTATTGTGCACACATACCCCACAACTTTTTGGCAGGTGGGGAGAGGGGCAGGGAAGGTTGAGGTAGGGGCTGGGTTTTGAGGCATTACATGAACAGCACTCAAGTCTTACCCCAGGGATTTCTCATAGCAATATTCAGGGCACCATTGAACCAAGGTCAGCCACTTGCAAGGCAAGTGCCTTACTCTCTGTACTATCTCTTCAGCCCACACTGGATTGCCTTTATGCTTCTCCTCACAATGGTTTTCTCTTCAAAACCTCATAAGTGCTCAATAAATGCCAAGTTAATACGTGGTAAATGAATGTGAGCAGTGGAATTAGAATAAAGGCCAACAGTGTCCCCTCCTGAGACAAGGAGAAGGAAGGTTAGTTTGTTGATTCAAGCCACTGCCATCATGATGGTGGGACTCAGTAGAAACTAGGCCAACTACAGGTAACAGGGGACCTGTAGAGGAGAGGGACCCCAAGAGATAGGACCCCAGGAGAGGGACCCCAGGTGATTGGCAACCATGAATCAGGAAACTTGCTCATTCTAAAAAATGAGGAATTAGCTTTTGTGATAATGGTCAAATAACAAACTGGGCTCCTGGTTCTTCCTAAGTGACTTAACTACTCAATGTGTTGTGATAAAGTAGAGGAGAGCCGAAATGTAACTTGTGACTTCAGGTTACTAATGTGATAAAGAGAAGTTTTAGTAATTTTTCCTATGTTTAAAGATGCATCTAGAAAGAGTTAATATAGTTATTACTGATCCTTTTATTCCCTTTTGGAAAAGAAGTTTTATGACTATTATGACAGTGTTCTCAAAACCTAACTACTACTGTTCTCTCACAAATTGAACACACTGACATGTGTTTCAGAATGTAATAGAATGTTGATGATATAAAAGGAATGACATTTCGCATGACCTGTTCTCCCAGTCTTCTTGTACAATAAGCGGAGGTTTTATGGCTCAGATTCTCTTCAGGTGTGTAGAGGAATGTCTGTATAAAAATAATCTCCAGATGTAAATAGTTTTTATGTTAATCATAACACAGCACAGTGTTACATTTCTCAGAAGATATTCACAAAGATGAGGAGTATCCTTGGCCATGCTTCCAAAATGGTAATTCTATTGGTAGACCCACCAAAAACACATGTTTACAATTTGAGCACATCAGAAGTTGTGTTATCAGAAGCAAGTTCTGGGGCATGTATCTGTGTGGTGGTGGTGTGGATGGGGATAAAATGGAGAGGATAAATGTCAAATAAAGAGGCAAAATACAACTTCCCTTTATGCTCCTTGGAAACAGATACACCTTTATTCCCCACATCTACCATGACCAAGAGAAGCATAGGGTGATAAACTACAGCTTATTTACTTTTCCAGTTCAATTGTATTTTTCAAGTAAGCACTGTAGCCATGAATCGCAAATGAAAGGGTTTGGATACCAAGCTCTCAATGAGTGTGCTGATGTCTATAGCATGTAGTGTCATAGTTCATTTATTCCACAAATATTTAATAATTATTGACCATGTGTGTTGGGTAATTAGATCTGAGGGAGCAAGGCTAGTGAGATCTGTTACCCCTCCCCACAACTTCCTGTCTAATACATGCATGGTGGTTAGAGCCTTGTAATAAAGCTGATGTCTCCTGAAATCTAACTGCTGTGGGTCATTTCCTCATTGCTACTCTGAACCTGCAGACCCGCTGGCTGGAAGGGGAAGCAGGCACTGGGATGGAGAAGAAAGGCCTCTTCACTCCATCCACCATCATCCATATCCATCCAGGCCTCTTCTTAATTTAATTAATTCTACAAGACTTTTGTCATGAGAAAGGCATGAAGTTTAGACTCCAATGTTATTGTCAATATAGCACTTCCATATTTGTTTCTAGTCTCCTGTTGGAATTGTTTCATAAAATAGGGACTACTGCACTTCTGATGTATATTCAAGAGTTTTTGAACAAAGACCAAGGTGGTTCTCTCTTGATGGGACTCAGCGGAAAGTTTAAGCCACGATGATTTCAGGAAGTCAGAAAGCATGACATTACTATCAACTTTTGCTTAACACTTTCTGTTTCATGGCCTGTTCCAGAAGATCCATAAACATTAGTTCATACAAATACAACTTTTTGCTTTGCTGACAACTGCAAATAAATAATTCATATAACCACCCCAAAATACACACATACACAGGAAGTGTGGGGAGAAAGAATCTTATATATATGCCAAGAAATATTTGCTTTGTAATTTTTATAATTGAGGTACGAAACAAGCACGAGATATCCTCACACTATGGTACTGTTGGAAGAGAAAATAACATTTAATGTTTTGTTTTCACTATTGCTTTATTGGGAAAGAGTTAAATGTGTCTTCGTACTTGCATTTTCAGTTCAGCAACCCTGGCTTTTTTGATGCCAGTGACTGTCACATAGTTTTCATGGTAGCAGTCAGCTAAATTAAAAGCAGGGTCAGCACTGTTCGATACAGCAAGAAACCTGATGGAAAGTTCATAAACATTGCACAAAACACAAGTATCTTGCCCTGGTTCAAGAGCCAAGGATAATAAGCAAGGATAAAAGAGTTGGGTAAATACCTGTTAGCTAAAAATAGTTTGGCAAAGGAGATCCTATATATGCTAATTTTGTACATTTTTTCATAGATGGAACTGATTAAAAATATAAGTACTGCTGAACAGCCCTATTTATTCACTCGACATGTTCACTTCCTCAACTTCTCAAGGTAAGATATTTTCTAATTTAATGGTTCTTTCATGTCTTTTTAACATGTAAAACTCCTTTCTTATGAACAATCACTTCAAAATCTACTTTCATTTCCAAGAAAGTGTGATTGCTTTTGAAAGGAGATTTTTAATTCATTAATTTTTGAATAAAGCAGTGATTCCAAAAGTGACCAACTACTGCCCTATCTCTAGATATGTGGAGCAGTAGTTGACTTGGTTATAATTGGAGTCACATTTTGTTCACTTAAAGAAAATAGATTTCCAGGGAAGAGGGGAATTCGGTGACTTTTATTTTTCTTTTGAAAATGGGACAATAGGCCAATTAAGTTTGAGAACCTGTGCAGAGGGAAAGATTTTAAAATGTTTGGAAAGATGCTTTCTTTCTAGAATACTCATCTTAAATCTTCTAAAAATTTTAAATTGCTGGGGCCGAAGCAGTAGCGCAGCTGTAGGGCATTTGCATTGCACATGGCTGACCCAGGATGTACTTCAGTTCAATCCATGGTGTCCCATATGGTTCCCCAAATCAGGAGATATTTTTGAGCACATAGCCAGGAATAACCTCTGAGCATCACCGAGTGTGGCCCAAAAACCAAAAACAATTTTTAATTGCTTTTTAATGAGAAACTTTTGACCTAATAGCTGCTAAAAGAATCAAGAAGAAGGGAGATGAGAACGAGGGAAGGAGGAAGAAAGAAGAAAAGAAGGGAGGGAGGGAGGGAGGGAGGGAGGGAGGGAGGGAGGGAGGAAGGAAGGAAGGAAGGAAGGAAGGAAGGAAGGAAGGAAGGAAGGAAGGAAGGAAGGAAGGAAGGAAGGAAGGAAGGAAGGAAGGAAAAATTGGGTTTTGTATTGAAATAAGTTTGGAAGCAAAGAGATGAATATTTTAATGGAGATTTTTTTTTGCACATAATTATATATTTGAACTTTCACAAAATCCTGAGAATAATTCTCCATGGTGAAAAGATGTGGATTTTATAGGACCTGGAATGCTAGACTACCTGTTTAATATTCCCTGAGACTTCTCTATGTCTGACATGTTTGATCTTTTGTTGCATATTTTAGATAGCTGACTTTTTTTCCTTTAGCTTCAGGGAACTTTAGCTATTAATATAAATCTTCAAATGAAGTTTTAGGTCCTTGATGTATTAAGTGACTAGCTTTAAGTTTGGAGCCTTCTCTTCACTTGGGGCCATTCACAGAGGTGTTCTGATCACACTGCTTTTGGCTGAGCCCATGAACCATAGTTCTGCTGATCAACTTGGGCCCCACTGGTCAGCTCTCCATAGTGGTCTTTCAGGACTTAAAGAAACAGCACTGCAAATGAGCTGCTGTCTGGTACTGACCTTCTGGCCCCAGGGCAAGACCTCCAGTATGGCATTACTTTTCTCTTGAGTTCACACTGGCCAGGCACAGTTGCATTAACCCCTTCCTATGCCTAATAACCCAGAAGGACTTCTCCATTATGTCCCAGGCCATACTAATGACAGATAAAGAGAATGAAATACAAC
Source organism: Suncus etruscus (assembly GCF_024139225.1). Taxonomy (NCBI): domain Eukaryota; kingdom Metazoa; phylum Chordata; class Mammalia; order Eulipotyphla; family Soricidae; genus Suncus; species Suncus etruscus. The sequence continues at coordinate 18,459,866 of NC_064862.1, forward strand.
TTCTATTGGTACCACAAAGAAAGACTTTGAGGTTATAGAATTTAGTAGCTCAAAACCTGTAGTTGGACTTATGGCAGAATGCTTCTGTTTTTAGTCCAAAATTTTTTATATTTCTATTTTCCCTATCTTTTGCAGCACCTATCCAAAATAAAAAGGCAAAACAAAACAAACAAATGAACAAAAAACTGCCACAAGCACCCCTTTTTTTTCTTTTCTTTATTTTTCTTTTAATATTTTTGATTTCTTATCTTTTACTTTATTTTTTATAATACCTTTGTTTGGTTATAAAAGTGGTTATAAACATTGCTTGTAGTTGGGTTTAAGTCATAAAAAGTACACTCCCTTCACCTGTGCAGCCTTACCACCACCAATACTCCCTGTCTTCCTCCCCCCACCCCACCCCATGCCTGTTTCTCTCACTCACTATCATTATCATAATAGTTGTTGGTGTAGTTATTTTTCTAACTGCACTCACCAATCTTTGTGGTAAGCATATCATGGGCCAGTTCTTCCAGCCCTCATCTTTATTGTCTGTGTATTATTACAATAATGTATTTTATTTTTCTTAAATCCACAGATGAGTGAGGCTATTCTGTGTCTGTCTCTCTCCCTCTGACTTATTTCACTCAACACAATAATTTTCATGTCCATCCATGTATAGACAAATTTCATGACTTCATTTTCCCTGACAGATACCAAGTATTTCATTGTGCATATGTACCACAGTTTCTTTAGCCACTCACCCATTGTTGGCATCTGGATTGTGTTCAGATTCTGGCTATTGTAAATAGCACTGCAATGAGTATACACATGCAGAAGGAATTTTTGAATTGTGTTTTTGTGTCCCTAGGATATATCCCTAAGAGTGGTATAGCTGGATCAGATGAGAACTCAGTGTCCAGGTTTTTTTTTTTTTTTTTTTTTTTTTTTTGGTTTTTGGGCCACACCCGGCAGTGCTCAGGGGTTACTCCTGGCTGTCTGCTCAGAAATAGCTCCTGGAAGGCACAGGGGACCATATGGGACACCGGGATTCGAACCAACCACCTTTGGTCCTGGATCGGCTGCTTGCAAGGCAAACGCCGCTATGCTATCTCTCCGGGCCCCAGTTTGTTTTGTTTTGTTTTTTTTTTTAAGGAATCTCCATACTGTTTCCATAAAGGCTGGACTAGAAGGCATTCCTAGCAGCAGTGAATGAGAGTTCCTCATTGTTATTTTGATTTGCATATCCCTGATGATTAATAATATGAAGCGTTTTCTCATATGCCTTTTGACCATCTGTATTTTTTCTTTGAGACGTGTCTGTTCATTTCTTCTCACCAACTTTTGATGGGGTTAGATGATTTTTATCTTGTTAAGTTTTGTCAGTGACTTGTATATCTTAGATATTAGCCCCTTATCTGATGGGTATTGGGTGAATAATTTCTCCCATCCTGTGGGTGACCTTGTATCCTCATCACTATCTCCTTTAAGGTGTAGAAGCTTCTCATCTTAGTATAGTCTCATTTGTTCAACTCTGCTTCCACTAGTTTGGACAGTTGTGTTTCCTACTTAAAGATTCTTTTAGTCTCAATGTCATGGAGTGCTTTACTTCAGTGTTCTTCTATATACCTTATATACCTATATACCTTATAATTCCAGGCCTTTAATCCATTAGAATTTAATCTTTGTGCATGGTGTTAGATGGAGGTCCAAGTTCACTTTTTTGCATGTGGCTGACCAATTGTCCCAACATTGGTCAACACTTGTTGAAAAGGCTTTTCTTGCTCCATTTTGCATTCCTTGCCCTTTTATTGCAACCCATGAACAGGTTATGTGTCTCCATTTCCTTGTGTCCTCTTTTCTTGAAATAGGGTTTTGTAGTTTTCTTTGTATAGGTCCTTCACCTCTTTAATTAGGTTGACTCCAAGGTAACTATGTTTGTGTGACACTATTGTAAATGGTATTATTTTTAATTGTCCATTTCTTCTTTATCATTATTTGTGTACAAGAAAGCCATTGATTTTGTGTGTTGATTTTGTAGTCTGCCACTTTGCTATGAGTCTGTTGTTTCTAGAAGCTTTTTGGTAGGGTCTTTAGGGTTTTCTAAATATAGTAGCATGTCAGCTGCAAACAATGAGAGCTTGACTTCTTCCTTTTCTATCTGTATGCCCTTGATATCTTTTTCTTGCCTAATCGCTATGGCAAGAACTTCCAGGACTATGTTGAATAGGAGTGGTGAGAGAGGACAGCCTTGTCTTGTGCCAGAATTTAGAGGGAAAGCTTTTAGTTTTTCTCCATTAAGGGATAATCACACATTTTTGGAAATATATATATATGTATATATATATGTGTATATATATATGTGTATATATATATATATATATATATATATATATATATATATATATATACTAGTTTAGCAGCTTCCCTCTAGAAAAGCAAAGTCTGGGAGAGAAGCCCTGATTCCTCATTGCAGAAGGGTATGAAAGGCAATGGCAGCCCAGAGACCCATGAGAACACAAGCCTGACTGAGAAGGACTGGACTGGAAGGCATTTACTAAGAAGGCCCAGTAGTGGGTGCAGCTGGGAGGATATGAAGTTGGGAATTTTCATCAGGAAAAACCAGAGTGCCTCAATCAGCCTGAACTGTTGGGCTCATCCCCATATTCTCACCCAAGGAACCTCTTGTCATTGTTCAGGAAGTGAAAGCCAACTAGTCAGCTAGTTCTGTAGAAGGGAATAGCTTTTTTAGGGGGATCTTTCAAATATAGTATCAACATATAATGCCAACACTTTTTATCAGGGCCCTGCCTTTCTGCTCCTACTAAAGTTCCTACTAAAGGCATTCTCACCTTAAAATTCAAACCCAGGTTGATGTCAGTTGCTGCCCTCGTAGCTTTAATGGGACTCAGTAGTTAACTACTTATTTCATGTATGCACCATTGAGGCATCTAGCCCCTTCCCAGTTTTACTTTTTAAGGATAAGAAGAATGTTTTATCCCAGATCCAGTTTTACTCACCCAGCCTTGAGAAGCAATCCTAGTAGACCACAGTGCGGATTGGGTAGCTGCCTTAGAAAGCTTTCCTACTGGGGAGATAAACACCACCCTTCAGACCAATTTGGATTCTTGAGGTCACCTCCTACCCTGCTTTTCATGCAGTTTTTGAATGAACTGAAAATTCAGCCACATGCCTTCCTTTTACCTGAGCTGCCTGAAGAACTGAGTCAAAACTGACTGGGCCACAGTAGTCTCCTCTGAGCTGTTTGAATCTTAATATTCATCGCTGTGCTCTGGTTTCCCATACTGTCTGTTCCCTGTGGCTGAAGTAGCCAAAGAGTGACCAAGAGGCTCTTCCACATTCATGCCCAACTTTAGATGGAGATTCTGGAAAGTTTGCTTGACTGTTTGGTTCTGTCCCCCGCCCCCACTTTCTGTTTAGTTTCTGAGCTTGGAAATAGAGAGGGGCAATCAGTCTTTATCCAATCTAGATCTATAGTTCTTCTCAAACTTACAACTTGAGTCTTACAACTTGGGAAAAGGTGAACTTTTGTATCTAGGCTGAAGACTCTCAGAATAGCTCCAGAGATAACAATATGTAAAATAAATGGATAGAAACCTCTTGTCTGAACCCATACTAGGCCATTGTCCTTACTCACCTCCTCAGCTACTTTTGCTTTTAGATCTGTGTCCTCATTTTGTCTCTTCCCTTAGTAGGAAGTTTTGTTGAAGCAGGTGACCCAGATCGACTCTCTGGTGGCATTATGTATCAAAACAAATTTGATCTAGTTAATTCTCTTCATTCAAACACTGGCTTTGTTTTAAGTTATCCTTTTGCATGCTGTGCCCTTTGAATCTTTCATCATGGAGAGCGTCACACTTTGAAGAGAGCCTCAAAATGAAAATTAATATTAACAATCATTCCCTGCTGAAAGCTTTCTCTTAAGTTGGGTTTGAAGTTAAGATTGAAATGCTGTCAACACCTCCTAAAAAAGGCTCATTCCTTCTTGGCTTTCTCTCTTCATTGTACAGAGAGCAGAGAACAGGCACACATGTTGCATTGGTCCCTCACTGTAGGGTTACTGCAATCTGGACTTGCCCTGAATCCACCTTATCAGACACTAAAAATGACCTTATTTCCTACTATATACTTACTTCTTACATGATCAAGTCATTCATTCCCCAGCTGCAATGGCCTCATCCTTTCCCCATCCATATGTATCCACTTTTTTCTACCTCTCCACCTTGGAGCTACTCAGAGGGTAGAGGAATAGAAAATAGTTATTTCTGTTTGTATTTCATGATAAGAGACTCTACTCTGAATAGTGAAGGTGCTCACGTACTCACTATAGAGAGAAATGGGGTAAAAATGGGACTTTCCATAGGATCTGGTCCTTACTGGGGTTAATTTCCAGTACAGGATTAGTAAATAACCATCTGTCTCCTCTGCATGCAATTCTAAATACTGGCCCCCATTACCCAAACAGTCATATCTTTCTTCCATGATATCTCTCCTTTACCTCAAATGGTTTCTTGCTGCATGGTCAAGGATCAAGGCCTTGGGGCTTCGAGTCTCAAGGTATTAGTCATTGTTAGTATAGATATAATCCAAAAAAATTCTGTATTTTCAGTTCTGAGGTTAAAAAGAAGATATACTTACCTAAAATTCAAATTTCCAGGAGCTTGGAGGAATGGGGAAAGAGATATATTGTTTAACAGGGACAGTTTCAGTTGGAGATAATGGGAAAGTAATGAAGACAGGTGGTGGTGAAGGTCACACACAATAGAATGCATGTACTTAATGTTATTGATCTGTACTTTTACCAAGAGTGAGAACTTTTGGTATATCTTTTTCATCACAATTTTAAAAAGAAAATATGTTTTCAAGAACTATTTTGAGTTGTAGAAAACTATTATGGTAGGAATATAAAGCTGGCTTAATTCTCCAGAGTAATTCAGGTCTTAAGTTCTCTTATCTAATATAAGCAAAATATTCTAGAAAGGATATTTCAACATTTTGATAAAATCTAAACTAAAATCTGATCCAACTGCTTTGTGAACTATATACGGTGACTAATGTTGATGCATTTGTTGATTGAGAAACTAGGAAAGGACATATGTTGAAGAAAATGTGCAAAATAAGATATTTAAGAATGCAGAGGGAACCAGGTTGTTATTATACCAAGAGCCTTTTATTTCCTCTTTTTATCTATAAAAATAACATAAAAAGGACATGGCCAATTTGAATAAGATTGGAGCAGGACCCACAGGAGGGATCAGAGAGTTGCTAACTACAGCCTATAAGCAAATGTCAAAGAGACTGGTAATAACTGTTCTTTTAGGTTGACTTAAATCTAAATTTTACAAAGACTATGATAGTAAGCAAGGGACAAAAATGCGTGTTTTTAAATAAAAAGAAAATGTGGCTTGACTTCTCTACCATCCAGTTTCTACACGTACAGAACCTACCATCAGCTGTGATGAGAACTTGTAAAAGACTAAATTAGAACTTGTAGGTTCAAAAGTGAAGGGAAATAGCATCAAAACAAATGCTAAAGGAATTTCACATGCACACACATACACACAAACGCACATATACACACCCCACAAAGAGCATTGGAGGAATTAAAGTTGAAGCTGAAAATACTAAAAAATTGTTGTAACATAGGAAGAGCTAATCCTCCTCTGATGAATCAAATCAAAAGAAGTGTGCATAAAAGAATTGGAATTTGGGCTGAATGAACAAAGACCCCCTCAACTTTGGGCTTGCCAGTAGAATGGACCTTATGATACAGTTGTGTGTCTTCTCCACAGGGTTTTATAAATAAGACAGAGTGTGGTTCTACCTAGCATTGGGGGTGAGGCAAGTTACAACGCAGCTTCATTCTAAAACAGATTCAGCATTGAGCAGTACATTTAGATGATTCAGAGATCTTCTAAGTGTTACCAGACTTTTGAACAGGATTCAGATATTACTGAGAGAAGAGAAACTAATGCTGAGAGTAGATGGGTAAATGGAAGGTACAGGAGTATGAGTGTGTGTGTGTGTGTGTGTGTGTGTGTGTGTGTGTTTATCAGGACAGAATGTGTTCTTTTCAGGTAGTAGGACACCTCAGTGGTATTCTTTCCTCTGTCATGTAACTGATATGCCAACCTAGCTTGTGCCTATTTGGGTGGAAGCTCTAGTGTCCTAGGAAAAAGGTTTAGTTGACAGCATACAGCCATCATTACTGTCGCTTTCTATAGAGGGGAAGATAAAAGTTATCTACTATTTTCACTGTTAGAAACTTCTAGAGAATTTACATTTTCACTGTTAGAAACTCTCTAGAGAGAGATTTTCCCACTTTGTTGATACTTGTCAATAGATTCTTAAATCATTGAAAACTATTTTCTCAGAGTATTGTTCTGGAACTCTTGCCTTGGACTAGAGTATACAGACAGGAGTTGGTCATCCCTATTCAACCAGCCTGGTCCAACTTATCCATCCATAATCTTCTATGAAAGATGACTGAGAACTGAGAGTCATCTTGGGAAGCTGTGCATTGTTTTCCATGGAGATGAAGTACACATGAGGTTTTGGAACGTATGATGCAATTTCTGAGGGTTTAATTGCATTCACATCTGGAGTGCATGTTCTAAATCCCTAGCATTATTGGCTTAGTGTTGTTTATCATAGATAAGAAGGCCTTTTAAAAATAGATAATTCAGGATGGTGGTGGTTAACTGTTGGTTGGTACAACTGGCTTCTGGGACTAGTGAGCTATTCACCCACTTACCTCCATGTCATCTTGGGTCCAGGTGACATGTTCCAAATTGTCCAGATTAACCTTACTCATAGGTATGTCTCTCTAGAGTCATAGTATTCAAGGGATTCAAAATAGTTTTTACTATTACTGCTATTGCACAATTGGAAAAAACTTCCTTATTATTTCTTGGAAGATTCTCTTTTATTTATTGTAGGGATGGAGAAAGGTGGAGTTTGGGGTTTGGGCCACATAGTGCTTAGGGCTTACGCCTGGCTTTCAGCTCAGTGATCACTCCTGGTAGTAGCTGGAGGACCATATATGCTGTCAGGGATAGAACTGCATGCAAGGAAGTGCCTTGACCCCTGATCTATCTCTCCAGCCCTGATAATTCTATTTTAAGTGGCAAATAAAGGGACAGAGAGATAGATGAATGGACTGAATGTGTACTTTTTGCATGAGCGAGACCTAGATTTGATCTGAGGTTCCATGTGGTCCCCAACCACAAAGCTGGGAAGTAGCACCTGGTATAGTTCAAAAACAAACAAAAAGTAAATTACACATAAACCAGGAGGACATTATTGAAATTCTAACAAAAGGATTGCTTAAGAATTGTATGTCCCCTTTTCCTCTGATAATAGAGTCCTGTAATAGTAACACAAACTTAGAAGACAGGACTTATGAAGGTATGATGTGGCTCAGCTGCTAAACTTATGCCTTGCATCTATGTTGTGTTAGGTCCTAGATTAATCCCTGTCACTGAAAAAAAAGAAAGGGAAAGCTCAGAGGCACGCATCTGGACAAAGTCTTCCTTGGTTAAGTGCCTTCTATTTCTTTTGTTTGTTTTTTGTTTGTTTTTGGGCCACACCCATTGACACTCAGAGGTTACTCCTGGCTATGCGCTCAGAAATCGCTCCTGACTTGAGGGGGCCATATGGGACGCTGGGGGATTGAACCGTGGTCCATCCTAGGCTAACGCTTGCAAGGCAGATGCCTTACCTCTAACGCCACCACTCTGGCTCAGTTAAGTGCCTTCTGTGTGTCACAGTGATGTTAAATGACATCATTCCTGTTTTCAGTTGGCCCACAGTTTGATGGGAGAGGTCAAAGGAGGAAGGGTTGATATAGGGTGACAGCACTTTCTGAAGAAGGGGATGGAGAATCCAAGCTGTTGTGAAAGGCTGAGTCTAAAGGCTGGCAAGAGATGGGAGTAGTCAAGACAGCTAGTTTTTGGAGCTCTTCCTGACTCCCCACAGAGTGTCTGGTCCTCTTCATGAGAAAGTCAGGAGAAGGCTCACATGAAGAGAAGCCTGAGGATACCTAAGGGGTCTCTGGATTAAGACCTTCACCCTATGCCTTGAATGTTTACCTGCCTCTTCATGAACAGTGCAAAGAAAAAGGGAAGGAATACTTGAGAAAAATCCAGCCAGCCTGATCCTTGTAGGAAGACTTTCCTCATGGCCGATGTTCAGCACCAGTGTCTAGTCTTTCTGTGGGAGGAATCATTAATGGAACATCTAGATGCTTGTTATATTTTTATCTTATACCCACTTGCTATCAATGAATGGTACTTATGTGAGATTTTTATTGTGGCCATGATGCCCACTATACTATTATTACTTTTTTCAACTTTAGAATATTCTCTGTTGTTCAGAACACCCATTATGGAGACACATGACCTGGGTTCATACATTGGCTCAGCCTCAAGTAACTTATCTCACTCTGTCCCCATTTCCTCAGGCATCATAGGGATCATTAGGGCTCCTAGGCCATTGAGTTCCTGTAAGACATCAGTGATTCAGGCATGTAAATAAAGGGTTTCCAACTAGGCGAACAGTAGCATGTTGGCCATTTTTAATCTGCTGGCTTCAGAGCTCCTTTTCACTTGAATTCATTCAAACATAAAGAACATCCTATTGCCACTGTTGTGGAAGTCAAAAGTGAACCATCAGTTGAAACACTCACAGAGAGATAACCACATTTCTAATACCAGAATAGAAGACTTCACAATCATGCTGCCCTACCCTCAGTATCTACAGCCCAGTGATCATGGTACCAAATCATTATATTGATGGTCTAGACCTGCTGTTGAGGAACAGTTTCACAGCCTCTTCGATGCCTGAGCAAGCATCACCTTTTGCACTTCCTGTTTGATAATGAAATGTATCCCAGAAAACCCTTCTTGTGGATTGAATTGTCTATGGCATCTTAGCAGCTGAGAGAAAGATGTTCACTGATAGGGAATGGGTTGTATAATGAGTGCCATGTTTGTGTCTCAGGTTTGGAGGAGACCAGCCTGTCTATATCAACATCATCAGAGATCCGGTCAACCGGTTCTTATCCAACTATTTTTTTCGTCGGTTTGGAGACTGGAGAGGGGAACAGAATCACATGATCCGCACCCCCAGCATGAGGCAGGAGGAGCGCTATCTGGTAAGTCTGCTTGGGTCCAAGAGATGAACCCTTCCCTGTCTTGACAGCAACTCCCCAATAATTGGGGGCTCACCTCCTCCTCCTACAAAACAAGCTACAAAACCACCACATCTTCCTGTGCTGAGGGAGAGCATTTGTTCTATTGGAAATTTATTCCAGAGCCTTAGAAAGATTTCCACAAAAACTTTTGAGTCTTGTTTTCCTAGGTTTGTTTCTGGCTAGAGAATTGGTCTCAGAGATAAAAGAAGGAACCCTGACCAGCCTTATCATGGTTGTTTTGAGGTATCTGGGGAGCTGTCACAGAGGTCATAGGGTGCATTTTCTAGCCTCTCTCACTTTTATGGCAGTTCTGAGAGGCAGGTGAGGGATTATATGTCAACCCTGAGATTCCAAGCAAATGTGGCTCCATCATGACGTACTGTTTCTGGGCCACTAAACTCAAATTCAGGGTTTATTCTAAACAACAGAGTCAGGTCTTCTCAACACACATTGTTACTCTCTCTGCATCTTAATTTGTGATCCCTGTCATTGTAGGAATTGTGTTTGTTATCCTAATAATTTCTTCCAACCAGAGTTGCTAACCATTCCATTCAGCCTGAGTAAAAGGTATCTCTCTCACTTGATGGGAACACAGCTGGGAGTAAAGGAGGCTGAAATCCTGGCCTTTGTCTGGGAGAGCCCAAGCTCACCAGTTGTGCCCAAGTCCATGCCTGTTGGAGACAAGAAGAAAGAGGCACAACATCAATATTCATCTTTCTCCTCTACCAGACAATGACCCAGAACCTGATAGCATCTCAATAGCTGAAGGGAAGAGTCACTCACCATACCTGATCTCCATATCCTCTTGCATCCATTCAAGACATACTAGAAGTATGTATTTAGAGAATGATATCTCCTTTGTGCCTGAAAATTCCTGATTGTGTCTGGAAAAATAACTTGGAGTTAGAACATATGTTTTACAATAGCCAAAGCCACAAGTTCTATCTCTAGTACCTCATGGTCTTTTTGGCTCCTTTGGATGTGTAGCTGTGGTGGCCTTTGGCCCATCTGTGTCTGAATAGGGCTGCCTTATTAAGCATTAGCATCCTAGCATCTAATTCCACTCATTGATTATCAGTAGGAGTGGTCCCCAATTTCCTAAGTTGTTTTTGGGATGCCTTTCTATAAAAAAAATACGCCCATAGCTGGATTAGAACTGAGCAAAATGGAAATTTAGAGAAGTGAGTTGTTTTGTCCAATACAACTAGTGTTTAGGTAGGCCAAGACCAGAAGCCAAGGCTGTATACCCATCACTTATTTGTTCAAGTCTCTACTATGAAAATGTCTGGACATTGTTTAGTGATGAATACCGATATATATTGAGCATAGAGCTACTTATTATAGGAATAATATATGTTTTAATTATCGTTATAGTTTGTATTAGATCCTGAATAGTATTTATGTGATCTCTTAAACACATAGAACATAATCCACTTGAGCAAAGCAGCTTTTAACTTCATCTTGATATTAGGACATTTAGACCCAAGTTAAAGCTGAACAGCTTAAAGCCAGTGATGGAAACAAGGTGGCTTAATCCTGTTCTTCCAATATTAATGTCACTTATAATTAAGCTCATAGTCTACCTGTTGGTGAAAGTGATTTGGAAAAACAAGAGAAAGCCTGGCATCTGGGATTCCTGAGCAGGTGGGAACAGGCTGAAGATATTCATCTGCAGGTTAGGAAACTTGCTGAGAGAGTGGTGCTTGAACTTGAGCAAAAGGCTAGTCTAAGATGTGGTTGGCCTAGTGCAATGCTTCTCAAATAGTGGGACATGCCCCCCAGGGGGGGCGTAGTGAGGCTCTGTAAAGGGGGGCGCGTTTGACCTCAGCAAACACTGTCATAACAAGCTAAGCCCCGTGTTTATGTCTCTATATGTCTCTGGAGCTGAGAGTTGCTGTGCCCTGCTTCAAAGCCCACTTCAAAAAGCTATGCATTGCAAAACATGCTCATTGTAGCCACTAATCCAGACATCACCTCTGATTAAAAAATCAGCTCAAGGGCCCGGAGAGATAGCACAGCGGTGTTTGCCTTGCAAGCAGCCCATCCAGGACCAAAGGTGGTTGGTTCGAATCCTGGTGTCCCATATGGTCCCCCGTGCCTGCCAGGAGCTATTTCTGAGCAGACAGCCAGGAGTAACCCCTGAGCACCGCCGGGTGTGGCCCCCCCAAAAAAAGAATCAGCTCAAATTATTTTATATATTTTTGGTTAAAGTTTTTTTTAATAAAGATACTGTTTACAGTTGCGCGGGGGGGGGGGGGGCGCAAAAAAACGTTTTCTTCTTCCTAGGGGGGCATGAAATCAGAAAATAATTGAGAAGCACTGGCCTAGTGGGAGCTCCGAGTGCACAGCTCCAAGTCCAGGGGCAGCAGAAACAAAGCTCATGGTCAGTTCATCCACACAAAGAGCTGGCATAGAGAGACGGTGGGAAGAGAAGGTGGCAGAGTAGTACTGTGCACAGACTATACACTGTACATGAAGCTCTTAATGTTCTTCCTCCGCTGTCACCAACTTCTGTGCTAGCTCTGTTGTTTCTCAGGGTCAGTGCCTTAGCTTTTCACCTTTAATGGTCTAGAATCTCTTGAGGACAATTTAGGGTTTGTGTGTCCCCAGCACCCAGAAGAGGACCTGAACAATGAGAGACCTTTCTTAATAGCCTTTTATTTTTTTTTAATTTTTATTTTATTTTTTTTATTTAAATACCTTGATTACATACATGATTGTGTTTGGGTTTCAGTCATGTAAAGAACACCACCCATCACCAGTGCAACATTCCCATCACCAATGTCCCAAGTCTCCCTCCTCCCCACCCGACCCCCGCCTGTACTCTAAACAGGCTCTCCATATCCCTCATACATTCTCATTATTAGGACAGTTCAAAATGTAGTTATTTCCCTAACTAAACTCATCACTCTTTGTGGTGAGCTTCCTGAGGTGAGCTGGAACTTCCAGCTCTTTTCTCTTTTGTGTCTGAAAATTATTATTACAAGGATATCTTTCATTTTTCTTAAAACCCATAGATGAGTGAGACCATTCTGCGTTTTTCTCTCTCTCTCTGACTTATTTCACTCAGCATAATAGATTCCGTGTACATCCATGTATAGGAAAATTTCATGACTTCATCTCTCCTGACAGCTGCATAATATTCCATTGTGTATATGTACCACAGTTTCTTTAGCCATTCGTCTGTTGAAGGGCATCTTGGTTGTTTCCAGAGTCTTGCTATGGTAAATAGTGCTGCAAATGCTAATGTGGGAATGGAAGAAAATTTTCTATCCTAACAATTAGTTTTTCCTAACCTATAAATCATTCACCCTACCCTAGGCATCACACATTCACATTCAAAGAGTAATTAGCAAGCAAGATCATAAATGTGGAAAACATCCATTTAATGTAAACATGAAAGTTTTAAGATCAAAAATAAAAGCTGGTAGTGAAGGCAACGCATAGCTTTGAAGGGCTGCCTTTGTGGTGAGATTTGAGAGATTCCAGGAAATTCCTCACCTGGAATTCTGCCCTAAGAGATTTATAGTGCGCGCACACACACCCCTCCAAAATGGGAGAACCAGCCTCTGGAAAAGGCCTCCAAAGCAGGGGAGGGAGAAATCAGAAAAACAGAAGGTAGAAAGTGGGCCGGGGCTGTTATGATGCCTTCACTATCTGGCCCAGCTTAACCCATGAGAAAACTGTTTTCTTGTGCAGAGGAGAGTTATTTATTTGTAGAAAGATGGCCTATTGAACTCTTCTCCCTTTGGGGTTTTTTGCTTTGGTTTGGTTTGGTTTGGGGTTTTAGGCCTCACCCGGCAATGTTTAAGGTTACTTCTGGCTCTGCACTCAAGAACTACTTTTGGCAGGGCTTAGGGGACTGACTATATGAGATGCCAGAGATTGAGCCCAGGTCAGGTACATACAAGGCAAGCCCCCTCCTCACTATACTATTGCTCCAGTCCCCCTTCCTGTCCTCTTTCGGAGCCTTGTCTGCATTTTAGGAAGCCTGAGTGGTTCAATGCTTTATTCCAAAGGTGTTGTTTGTGTTGCCCTAGGTGCAGGGCCACTGTGAGGGGCCCATAATTCCCTCTCCTGGGGAGGGGGGTATAAGGACCTGAGGAATATCACTGCCTGGAAGAGGCAGACCCACAGATTGCACCTTGGAGACCCAACAGAGTCTCTTTACCTGCACAGGAACACTCAGAGCCCAGGGTTCGAGCCTCATATAGTGGCATTGCCTTTTCGTCCATGTTATTTCAGCTTTCTGCTCTCTGGAGCCACTTGTTTTATTCAGTTGCCAAAAAGCAGACCATTCTGCTCTTGGCCTGCAGCCTGGCAGAGCTATTAGCATACAGCTGAGAGCCTCAGAGTTCATTGTGGGGAGGATGGGTGGTCAAATAATATCATCCTGTGATTCTGGATGGGGTAAAAGAAAATGGAGTAGGGTAAAGGCATGATAGAGTTTTGCAGTCGTTGGGGGTCAGGAATTTGGTGCAGTAAGAATACCAGGACTACTCTCCAACCCCATCTGGGAGTGAGAGCCAAGCTCTGACACCACACCTGCATGGTTTGGTTGGGATAATAAAAAGGTCTTGAGAAAAAAGGCATAAGGAATGTATGAACTCTCCAGTGTTCTCTCCACACTAAGTAAGTTTATTGGAGGAAAGGAGGAGAAAGATAACCCATAAGAAACAGAATGAGAGAATCCATGGGTTAGTCCATGAGAAGTAGAATGGAGGAGAGAATGTCCCTGAGAATTAAAATGGAGAAACCATTTGGTAATCCATGAGGATTAGAATGGAGAAGAGAATGATAGGATGATCCATGAGAATTAGAATGGAGAGAGTTGATGGGATAAACCATGAGAACCCATTGTGAGTAACCATGGTGGCCCTGGTCTTGGCATGCTGGCTCACATCCCCTTCTCTAGGGGAGCACTATTGGATTCAGAGGTGGCCTATAGGTGTATGTCTCTGAAAATTCAGCTTCTTTACCTGGAATTGGACTTGTACCTCTGTTCATTCCAAATGACTGGGAACTGTCATGGCAGATGTTGGGGTGCTGCAGCTGAGGATAAAGGGATGGATTACAGAGTCCCCAGTCTAAAGTCCCCACTTGTGGGCCTCCTTGTGATTGGCCAGCTCTATGTGGATGAAGGAGTTACACCGCTCTGTTCATAGACAATGAAAGAACTGGGGACCCTTGAACTAGCAGACCTTCAGTAGTCTGGCCCTTTTGCTTAAGGTGTGAGAAGTTGGAGCCTCTCCATACCTAACTGCTTTTTAGTAGGAAGAAAGACCCCCCTTTATTTTGTTCCCGTCAGTTTTAACATTAGGGCCTTAGGTTTTACCTACTAATTAGTATAGAAGGGGGATGAAGCCAAGCTTTTTACTCTTTAGGCAAAATTGTTAAGTCTGACATCTGCACATTTATTTATTTATTTATTTATTGCTTTTTGGAACACACCCAGTGACGCTCAGGGATTACTCCTGGCTATGCATTCAGAAATCGCTCCTGGCTTGGGGGGGACCATATCAGATGCTGGAAATCCAACTGAGGTTCATCCTAGGTTAGCACATGCAAGGCAAATGCCCTACCACTTGCACCACCGCTCTGGCCCCTATCTATATATCTTTTTTTAATTAAATATAATTTTTATTTTAATCATAGTGGCTTACATATCATTGACAATAATTTTTAGGTACATATTAACATAAAATCAGGGGAATTCCCATCACCGAATTGTCCTCCCTCCACCTCCGTTCCCATCCTTCTCCCATAATCTCTTCCCTTACCCCTGGGGATGCTAGAATAAGTGGTCCCCTCTGTGCCTAGCTTACTACTTAGTGGTCTTACACCTATTTGGTCTTGGTACTTCCCTTATTCCCCCACCCTAATTGGGAGGCGGGACTAGATAGTTTAAGTTATGCGGTTTTGTTTGAAGAAGAGAAAAGTAATAACCTGGAGAAAAAAAAGAAAAAAGGAATCAGATACTCCGGAAATGGACGGAGTCCTTCTAGAGGTTTTCATCCTTGGTTTGAGAGATAAAGGAGAAAAAGAAGGTGAAACACCACAACAGTACATAAAGAACTGTCAAATAAAATACCCAGTGAGCATTCCAAAACAAAACAAAACAAAACAAATGGGTAAGCACCATATAAAAGCCATGGTATTGAGATAAAAAAAAATGTGGCAGAGCACAAAAGAAAAGAAGAAAATAAATAAATAAATATAAATGGAGACATCCACTTCAATAGCCAAACCACAACAATGCAATCAACAAAAAAATAGATAAGTAAATAATAATAAAAATTTGTTTTGTGCTTTTTTTTCCCCTCCTGCAGATGCACAATAAATATTGGGGTCATTCGAAAAGGAATTTTCTTTGCCTAAGAGATACAGGGTTTCTCCACCCTTGAAGTATATTGTTATGGGATTAACTATAGATTCCTTTCAGGTTCATTTACTCTCCCCTTAGTGCTTTTGTGGTGTATGGAAGACTGCTCCATCCTGGGTGATAACATCAGACCTCTGTATCTAGAGGTCTCGGAATCTGCACGAGTCAAGGAGTTGAACTTATGATTATGTCTTTCTTTGTGGGTCTAGAAGTTCTGTTCCCTCAGTGTCATCCATCTTCTGTGGTTGGCGGTCCTGGTCTTTGCGCTGATCCTAGGATGGGCTGGGATAGCGTCTTCCGTTATGTTTCCAGAGGTCCCCTTCCATTGCAATAGTGTCAGACAGACCTCTGGAACTAGGGATCATAGTTGTTATGCAGGTCATAGCTCACACTCTGGACTAGGGCTTTTTTATTGGTCCCAGGATACATACAGTCTGGTCATGGTTCTGTCAGCCAGTCATCTGTAAATCGTGATCTTGGCATTTGGACAGACCAAAGGGTACATATTAACATAAAATCAGGGGAATTCCCATCACCGAATTGTCCTCCCTCCACCTCTGTTCCCATCCTTCTTCCCATAATCTCTTCCCTTACCCCTGGGTGACAAGGGTGACAAGTCTCAAGTCTTCTGATTTTGTCTTATCGTTAGCTGGTGAGGTAGGATAACTTGCTCTTAGGTCAAGTTGTTCCCATTTTCCTCGTTGTCAGGGTATCATATTAGGGCTGGCACTTGTTGGTGTCCGAGCACTGTTAAGGATGTCCCGGTTGGGATTTGTTTCCTGTGGCTGTTGTGAAGAAGTGTGTCGTTTCTATGTCTGTGGTCCAGGGTTCAAGGCTGGACGGTTGGTGTCTAATCACCTGGGGTCTAAGTTGGGTCCATGTGACATATTTTCAAGGTGGGAGATACCCCTGTATTGTAAACAAGTATGAGTTCTTATCCCTAGTAAATAAGAGCTCGTTTTTATACGTAAGATTTCCCCTTTTTTTAGTGTGCCTTTGCAGGGAGAAATGGTGCTACATTATATTGCCAGTGCATTTGAGGGTGGAGAGAGAAGAAAACAAAAACATGTCACACACCCAAAAAAGATAAAAATAGAAATAAAAAAATAAGTGCTCATGTATATATATGACAAGAAAAAAAGATTTTTAAGAAATGAAGTAAGAAATTAATTAAAGGAACAAGGTGATGCAAGAAAGTATCTTGCATTTGGGGAAAAGCAGGTAAAGAGGTAGTATAATACAGGTCTTATATTTATGATGGTAGTATAGGTTTCCCCATTGTCTTTTGAGATTTTCTTGTGGTGTGTGGGTTCCCGGGCAGCTTTCCATCTCCCAATCTGACCTTCTTGAGATTGGCAAAAGATTTGCGGTAGGAAGGATTTGGGAAGAGTTCATGCATTGGGGTATACTTGTAGAGCTAAGTCCGGTTTCAAGTAACAGTCCACGTTAGGAAGGGTTGGTAAGGAGGACCACGCAGCATGAGTCAGCAAGGGAGTTGGTTGCCTTTTCTTGTAGGGGCGAGGTGTGGGTTTGACTGGTTGTCCCTTCGCTTGGGTGCTGGGTACTGGTTTGCTGGGGAAGGAGGTCATTCTTGATGCCTAATGGATTAGGAACTGAGGGTGAAGAGTTTTAATGAGGTGGGGAATCTGGATGGGATTGCAGGGTGAAGGGATAGTCGAATTTTCAAAGGGATGAAAGGGGAAAGTATATGAAAATAAATTAAAAAGAAAAGGAAAGAAAAAGAAAAAAAACAGTAGGGAGAAGAGTAGAGAAAAGAGCGAGGGAATGCTAGTTTGTTTGAGCTATCTGCACATCTTAACAAACATGACAACACCTTTTGTTTTTAATCTAAGCTTTGTAAAGCTGCACCAAATATTTTCTGGAAAGAATTAGAGTATTTAACGTTTCGAAGTTTTATAACCATTGTTTATTATTCTCTATTGGCTTTAAGAGTTGAGCTTCACATCTCAATAAATAGAGACCAGAGGACTCCCACCCCATCGTTCCAGTCCCATTCACTCTGCCCTTCTGAACCCCATAACCCCTGCTTCCACACCCCTTCCCCACTGTGAAACAATACTTTGTTGTCAGAGTCCAAGAATTGTTTCTGTTTTGTTTCTTCCTATTACATTCTTTAATTGAATTTACCAGGTAGTAATTTTAAAACCAATTATTGAAAGAGCTGGAGCAATAGTATAGAAGGTGATAAGCTACTTAGAACGCAGCTGCTTTAGCCAGATTCTGATTTGATCCCCAGTACAACATATTCTCCCTGGAGCATCACCAGGGATTGCTCTTGAACACAGAGCCAAAAAGCCTCTGAGCACTAAGTGTGACCACTAAACCAAAATTCAATTCCTCAACCAACCAATCATCAATGGGATAAATTCAATAATCAATAATCAGTGGGAACCAAATTAATTTAAAATAGTCCCTCCTGCCTACACTTCAACCCCATGAAAGGACAGCTCTCTGTTTGCATAATTTCTCTTTGTCAGAAACCAGTTCTCTGGGGCTTAAAGGTGGTTTACTCCTGTTTTACAATCAATTGGATGATTGGCAGATCTGGGCCCAGAGCTTTGCACTGCACCACTGCCCATGAGACATCTCTTGCAGGGGCCCAGCCACCTTCTGTCAGGGTAGGGAAGTACCTGGTTCCCAGACCTTAGTTAATGGAAGGATGAATGACAGCTAATAAAAAGCAACTGTTATTATTTACAAGTGAAGGAGCACAACTTCAGTCAACCACACTCCTCCCTCTGCCAGTTCATGCATTTCCCTGAAAATGGATTTCTCCTGCCGCCATTCACATATGCCATCTTCTTAACATGTGCCTCAAACCTGGCTTTGGAAAGTTTTGCGGTGAAATCTGCATTAGAGAGCTCTTGGCCCTTTCCAACTCCATAGAAGTGTCAACTTGGACTCCTTACTCAAGTAGAGTGCATCTAGTTCAGTCAGGTGTAGAGACATTTTTCCAGGAGATCTTCCATGTCAACAACCAGAGGCTAGAGGGAAAAATTCACCCCAGCTAGAAAGCTGCTTCTGTGATACTGTTGATTCTGCTTGGCTATAACGCATAGAAAATAATTCATGTTTAAAAGAAAAGATGTCTAATTTACAACTTCTCAGTTCATAAGGAATTCAGTGAGTCATGCTGGCCCCATTGGATTCTGGAGAAGGCTGAACATTGGCCAGCACCAGCAAAGGTTTCCAGAAAGCTATGCATTTTCATCTGCCTCAAGGTTTTGGACTCAGAATATCCTTAAGTTTTTGGAACTGTATATAAGAAATACTCATTTCTGGAAATTTCCACTCTGACCTGACCAGCCAGAGTTGTCCTGTGAATGAAACCTCAGGCTCTGTCTCCTCCCTGAAACATCATTTTTCTTAGAGAAAGAACATGAATGAGGGATTTGGATGATCTGTTGTTTTGAAGTGTTTCAGGAAATATCTGTCTTCTGGCTCTTAAGAAAAGTTTGTTCTTTGTCTCCAACTCATCGAGATTTGGCCTTTGATTGTAGTCAGAGGTAGTAACCTCAGAGATGGTGCAGTTAGGTTCTCCCCTGGGGCAGTAATTTAGCTGAAGAGAACCTCACTCACTTTCAGAGAACTTCACTTTCCTTATCTGCACTTCAGGAATACTGCCCTGGTCTTGCCTAGCTCAGAGTATAGAATCAGTGAACTCTTCTGTCCAGTATGCTTCCAAATCAGACTTTCCAAAGCACAGGGGGGACTTGGCTCTTCCATCCTCTGAGTCTGTCAGTGGTTTTGTGAGGCCTAGAAACCATTTCCTCTCCCTGTGGGAAGCCACAGCTGGGGAGGCAGGAGAGGCTGCTATTCCCATGTGGTGCATGCAAGCTGTGCCAGGCCTGACTCTTAGGCCAACCATTGCTGGACTCTCAGTGGCCCCAGTAAGTCCTTCCCTGGAATTTTTTTTCTCCAAAGAAACTGCTTCCCTCTGTGTTCACAACAGCTGGAGCTGCCCTTTCTAAGCCCAGACCTTGGACCCTCAGTTTGTTTATTTGGAAACCTAAGCAGGTGTGGGCAGAAAGGAATAATGTCATAGGAACAGCTCTGTCATTCTCTCAGGGGGTGGTGAGGAAAAGCACCGCACAGTGGACGAGAGAACCCCCCTTCTCCCCTCACTGTCTAGAGAGAACTGACTTTGGAATTCATTGGTTCTGAGGGGAATTGGAGGCAGGGATCAACAGTTTGTGAGAAAATCAAGACACTTCTGGGGACGAGTGATAGGTCTAAATCAACAAGGAAGGTAATAGTGTAGGAGAAAGTGCATAATGAGGACAGGGAATGGGAAAACAACAGAGATTCTGGAGAAGAGGAGACACACACAGAAGAGGAGAGAAACAGAGAGAGAGAGAGAGAAAGAGAGAGAGAGAGAGAGAGAGAGAGAGAGAGAGAGAGAGAGAGAGAGAAAAGCTGGGAGTCTTCTAGGATGAGAAGAAATACCCTGTCACCATCTAAAGTGTCAACAACTAATACCAGTTGGGGAGACAGAGGTCTGGACTAGCCTATTCTTTTTGCCTTAGCTCCCTCCTTTTGAATAATCCACCTCATTCCCTTTTCATTGGACCATGTAGTGTCAGGGCTCTCTAACCACACACTCTCTGGTCACTGAGACCTTGGCTCTTCTGTCTGTCTCTTAGTCTGATTCTTGGCTGAAGCTCCAGTACTGTGGGGTTCCTCTCTGCTATGACAATGTGCCTGCTCTCTGCCTCCATATCTCTTACAGAAGGGGCAGCTCCTCCCTTCTGTGCCAAAAATAGTGGCAGCGTAATAGCAACTCTGACATTTCTGTACATCAGCTGGCTTGCTCCTTCTCTGTCCCACACAGTCCTAATGAACTCTTCTCTCTTTGGAAACTGAACAAAGCCGACTCCTGCCATAGCATTTCTATAAACTTGCAGGGGAGACACATTCTCAAGTCCCCAGAGTTTCACTGTTTTGCCTGGGGCTTGTTCCCAAGGTCCCATTTCCAAGGTTTCACTATTTCTCCTGGGTTTTATCATGCGTACTCAAGGACTTGTGCCTATCCCAGGTTCCCAAATAGTGCACTCAGACACGTAGCTTCTGCAGACCAAATGCCTAACTTTTCTAAGCATGAGAGAAGAGCCTAATGCTCTTGGCAGAAGCCTTTCATATTCTCTTGGGCTCTCCTTCATGCCCCTGAGGATGACTCCACGTCATCTAGGTGTTTTCTGCTCACCTGACTTGTAGGTTCTCATTGACTATGCTTGAGACAAGTCCCAAGTGGTGGCCCTAATAGTGACCCCTATATATACATTGTTTGTATTCAGTGCCTGGAACTTCCTGGCATCTGAGCCAAGAAAGTGACTTAGAAAACAGAAATTGGGCACTTAGAAGCTGAGGGTCAAAGTAACACATGGATCTCACAGAAGCAAAAATCAGGGTGCTGGCAGAACTGAGTTCTTTGGGGTGGTGTGTGGGGGTACAGGGAAGGAACTTCCAGGGAAGATTGTTGGAGTGGCTGATAGAATCCATAGCCTAAAGTTATAGGATTGAGATCCATTTCCTCACTGTTCAGTTGCACAGTACTAGTTTCTAGACACATCTCTCCATTTTTCTTCTTTTTGGGGAGTGGGGGAGCTATACCTGGAGAAGCTCAGGGCTTATGCTTGGTGTTGCTCTCAGGAATCACTCCTAGTAGTGCTCAAGGGATCTTACGGGATGCTGGGGATTGAACCTAGTATTGTGCAACTGAACAGTGAGGAAATGGATTGAACCCAGCTTAGGCTGAATCCACATCAAGGCAAGTGCCTTACCCACTGTCTATTATTCTAGCTTCAACACCTACGTTTCTTAAACATGATTCCTCTGGCTTCAGCAGTGATGGTGGGTTGAGTCCCTTTCATACTTCCTGCACCTCAGTTTTCTAGTCCAGCTGAGAAACATTCTCCACCTTTGAGAATGTGTCTGATTCCGTTGGGTCTACACAGGTAGTCCAGAACATTCTTCCCATCTACCAGGACCTTCCTCACATCTTCCTTTTGCCATATAAGACATTATAGTGAGAGGTTCCAGAGATAGCGGTATGGACTTGGATTTCCTTGAGCATCACCAAGGCCTATTTCCTTTATTGGGGAGAAAAGGAAGGTTATTCACATTCAGCAATGCTCAGAGGTTATTTTTGGCACTGTGCTCAGGAATCCCTCCTGGCAGGGTTCAGAGAACCATATGGAATACTAGGGATAAAACCTTGGTCAGTGCACGGTAAGCAAGCACCTCACCCACTGTACTCTCACTGTAATCCTAAAGCCTTTTCTTGGGAGTTGACCACACCCAACAGTGCTCAGAGCTCATGCCTAGCTCAGTACTCAGGGATCACTCCTGGCAGCGGAGAATCATATGGGGTTCCAAGAAATGAACTCAGTTTGTCCATTAGCAAGGCAAGCGCCCTACTTGCTATACTATTTTTTCCTACCCTAAAAACTTGCCTAAGCAAGGGCTGTGGGAACCATGGAGTGACCCTTGAGCATAGCCTATTCCACCTACAAGTGGACAGCCCAGCTCTGTTTTCAGCCCTGCCACTTCCATGCCGTGGCACCCAACTGTATCCTGTCTGTAATCTGCCAAGCCAAGTGCCCAGTTACATTTTTTGTTCCTCTCCTACTTTGGCATTATCTCATATATTCATTCATCATTCTATGATTCCTATATTCAAGAAATATTGAACCTTTTGTAACAGGCTTGGTCCTAGGAACTAGAGATAAAATATTGAGCAAAAATGGACCTGGTGTCTGCTTGATAGAGCTCCTAATCTTACAAGGGAAGGGCACTTTAATTCTCAAACCATAAAAACCTGGATTAAATAGTCTCTATCTCAAGCTACCTTATAGAAAGAGAGAGAAAAGGCACTGACCAGGCAGAAGATGGAAGTGGTGATAAGTGTGAATGGAAATTAGAATAGTTGGACTAAGATGTAGAGGGAAAGAGGAGGAAGGACAGGCAGGCCAGGGAAAAAGCTCACACAAAAGTCCTGTGGCAGGAAAGAGAACAAAAAAAAAAAAAAAAGAATGGGACAAGAATCAGGGAATCTAGGGTCAAAATGATAGTAGAGCAGGTATATTTTCCTTTCATGAGAATGATTCAGGTTTAATCCCTGGTGACCCATACAGTCCCCTGAGCACTGCCAGGAATAATTCTTGAGTGTAGAGTGTAGAATTAGGAATAACCCCTGAGCATCTTTCTTTTTCTTTTTCTTTTTTTTTTTTTTGGGGGGGGGGTGGTTTTTAATCACATCCCGTAACGCTCAGGGCTTACTCTTGGCTATGTGCTCAGAAATCGCCCCTGGCTTGGGGGACCATATGGGACACCGGGGATAAAACCAGTCTGTCCTGGGTCAGCTGCATGCAAGGCAAACACCCTACCAGTGCACTATTGCTCCGGCCCCAACCCCTGAACATCTTTCAGTTTAGCCAAAGAAATAAAAAATAAATAAATAAAGGAAGCTGGAACATGGGAGCCCAAGAAGGAAGAGAAGAGCTGAATGCAGTAAACAAGCAGAGACTTCAAGGCCCAATTAGGGAACACTTGGAGATAGAAAAGCTTAAGGCCAAGATGAGAAAAGGGAGAGTGGGTCATTGTTAGAGACACTAAAACTTAATGTAAGGAAGGGGTATAATATTTATGTGAATTTCTGGAGAAAAATCAAACCAAAAATACTTGGCTGCAACTATCAAGTCAAAGGTCTTGGAGGATATACAGATAGACTGCTAATCCAAACCCCCTATAGTAATCCCAATGCAAACTCCTGGTGGGATTCAGGGTATCAATGGGGGAGTTTCCAAACAAGTGTAAGACACTGTCCTCCCAGTTGCTAACTGATTGCTCAGCCATCACCGAAAGGACCCATACTTAAGCCATGTAGCATTAAGGGATTGTCACAGGCTAGTATAGTAATTAGGAAATATTTTTTGTTTGTTTTTGGGTTTTTCGGCCATACCCGTTTGATGCTCAGGGGTTACTCCTGGCTAAGTGCTCAGAAATTGCCCCTGGCTTGGGGGGACCATTTGGGATGCCGGGGGGTCGAACTGTGGTCTTTCCTTGGCTAGGCAAGGCAGTCACCTTACCTCTAGCACCACCTCGCTGGCCCCTAATTAGGAAATCTTGATGCAGACACGTACAAGCTGACATCTGGGCAGGACACCCATCCTTGAGAGTTGGGGTTTGGGAGAAGCATTATAAAAGAGATGGGAGAGGTGAGAATAATAGAAAAAATGTCAGGAGGAGCCAGGTCAATAGTCAATAGCTGGTGGGGTGTTTGCCTGGTATGCAACCAAATTGGGTTTGATCTTCTGGCATCTCATATAGTCCCCTGAGCCTGCCAGGAGTGATTTTTGAACGCAGAGCTAGAAGTAACCCATGAACACTGCTGGGTGTGGTCCAAAAATCAAAATAATAATAATTAATAATAATAATAATGTCAGGAGAAGATGTGTCTGTGTAAAATTTGGAGAGCCTGGGGCTTGCTATATGGTGAACTGCCTTGCTTGGATAGGGTAGAGGCTTGGGAGAAGTGATTTGGGACAGGTGCTTTTTGGACAAGCAGTCTTTGCTGAGGTCCCTAGGAATAGGCAACTGTGTGGCTCTGCTAACTTTAAAATCAGCCTTTGCCTGACTGGCCCTCCCTATAGAAGGATCCACTGGAAACCTTCAAGCCCAAGCACATCCAGGTGCCTTCAGCAGACCATCTCTCTGCTGAGCTCATCAGTCCTCCTGCTGTGCATCTCAGTGGGGCTCAGGGCTGCTCCCCTACTGGAACAGATGACTCAGACTTAGGAGGGGGACTGACCTGATCATTCCTTGGAATCATCCTGGGAGCTAATTTATGCCTGTGTTCCACACCCAAAGTTTCAGGTTGGAAGGATCAGGGGTCCACATGATACTAATATGTAGCTAAGAAAGACCATGCAGCTATGACACATTCATTCTTGGCTGGCTTTACAAGAGCTGTTTACCCCGACAGATGTACCTCCTGACTGTCACATGAATTCTCTCTTTCGCTCTCTCTCTCTCTCCCTCTTCCTCTCTCACTCACTCACTCTGAAAAGATGTAGATTCTCTATCACTACAGCAGTATGATGGTAGAGTGTAAGATCTTCTGTGTGTCTTTAATTGGGCTTTCTTCTACATGAAGGTATAACATTTATTATCAAGAAACCAAAACGCCTGCTACCCTGTACACTTAAGAGCTTCTCTAGAAAGTTGTGCTTTAGGCAAAGAGCGAGCACTTTGATGAGTGAACTCTCTTAGCATAAAGACATTTTTTTCTTCTTTACTTGCCACTCTGTGCTTGCATTACTATTCATTATAGTTCCATGCATACTCTGCTCCAGTATCACACCCTCCACTAGAGTATCTGCTTCCCTGTATTATTATTTCAGGGTCCCTCATCCACACCATCCTTTCATGGTAGTGAATTCCATAGACCAACAAAAAAAGCAACTTTTTATTTAACAAACAAAGCCATTTAAGATTGATTGCCAAAGAGATGTGCCGGTCTTTAAAGGTCAGCTTGTTCGTACAAATGCATATAAGCAGTAGATAGAGAGACAAGAAAAATAGAGTTCCATTTTATTATTTATTTGGGGATCATACTTGACAGTGCTTAGCTACTCTCAGCTCTGTGCTCAGGCGTCATCCTGGCAGTGCTTAGGGTATAATATTGTGCCAGGAATGGAATCCAGGTCTCCTGCATGCAAAAACATGTGCTCCACTCATTAAGCTATCTCTCTCCTACTCAGAATTTCATTTTGAAGTGCAGTTGAGATATGTTCTTGGAATACATTGGGACATTTTCTAGTTCAACAAGTTGGAAGGGTACATTTTTATAGAAGTGAAAACTAATGGCTCAATTAATCTGCATAAACATTTTGAATTTCATGCTTGACACTTGTTTTTCAGAACCTGGAACACCTCTGTAGTTGTCTTCCATTTGCTTTGCCAAATTACATTCTGCATTAATTGATGCATGCAAATAAATATCACGAGAGAAGCTTAATGATATTGAAAGATCTGTGTGTGTCTTTAATCAGACTTTCTTCTACATGAAGGTATAATATTTATTGTCAAGAAACCAAAGATCCTATTACTCTATGCATTTAAGAGCTAGTTTTAGAAAGCTGTGCTCTGCCCGACTCTTCCATACACAGCATCAAACTCCCCAAAGACAGAATGACCTCAAAACGTGGTCTTAAAAATATTTTGCAAAGTCTGAAGACAGGCAGCAAAGTGAAGTATAAAACATCTAAGAGATTTATTGAAATCTCAGCTTGAATTCTAATTGCAAGCACTTATGAAAATGTCAATATTAACATGAAATAGCTGGCAGTTGTTCTAATAAATGTAAATTGAATTAGATAGTGTGTAATTGGAAAAATGTTTGCTTCGCTCAGGCTCTTTCAAAACAAGTCTCAGAAACCTGTTAGCTGCTGCAGCCTTGCCCTCTAATGGCTGTAAATTGAAGGGCAAGATGCAATACTTAGAGCTACAGGAAGGATTGAAGTGAAAAGAAGGCTGACTATAGGGCATCCTTTGAGAATGGATGGCACTTTTGCCTAAGGCATCTTCCACCCTGTGGATGTTGGCAAGGCATCTTCTGAAAAGGTTACTAGCAAAAGATGGGGGGAATGGGGGCCCCTAACATACAAACTACCTTAGAGTTTTCAACCATTCTCAATAGAAACAGATTCTAGGTGCATAAGCTCCTGGAAGGCATCTGAAAGACAAGAATTATACCATGTTTTAAATTTGTTTTTGGTCCAGCAATGCTGAGGACTTACTCTTGACTCTGTTCAGGAGGCACTCCTGGTGAGACTTGGGGAACCATATGTGCTGCCAGGGATCGAACTTGAATCAGCCAAGTGTAAGGCAAATGCTCTCACATTTTTTAAGAATTAAAGGCCTGGAAAAGTTCTAGGTAATCATGCCAAGCCATAGTGATAGGCATGGCTCACAATTAACCAGTTTTGTAGAAAGTGGTTAAAAAACTTATTTAGTTCTCTTTTGTGACTAATGAGTGTCGAAGGGAAGAAATGATGCTGCTAACTGGCGTGTGTGTTTGTGTGTGTGTGTGTTGTGTGTGTGTGTGTGTGTGTGTGTGTGTGTGTGTGTGTGTGTGTGTGAAGGGAGGGCTTAATGGGAAGGTTGATTTTTATCCTTCATGACATTTTTATTGATTTCCCAGGAAAGCAGCCAGGAATGAACAAGAAAGGTGGAGGATAAACTAGCTATAAAATCATGCCGTTTCTAGGCTCAAGCTACTTATTCTCTGACCTGAAAACCTTGTAGATATGAGTGGTTGCATGAAAAAAATTGTAACCAGAGCCTACTCAATTTCATGACAAAGCTTTTTCAAATATTTGGAGGCCCAGAGCAACAATATAGTGGATAGGCACTTGCTTGGAATACATTCCACCTGCATTCTAATTCCAGCACCCCAGATGGCCCCCAAACCCACCAGGAGTGATCCCTAAGCACAAAGTCAGGAGTAAGCCCTGTGCACTGCTGATGTAGCCCAAAAACTAAAACATTAAAATTAAATTTAAAATGTTTTAAAGACTCTGGGGCCGGAGTGATGGTGGAGAGATAGGGTGTTTGCCTTGCACACAGCTGACCCAGGACAGACCGCAGTTCGATCTCCGGCATCCCGTGTGTTCCCCCAAACCAGGAGTGATTTCTGAGAGCATAGCCAGGAGTAATCCCTGAGCATCACCTGGTGTGGCCTAAACATAAAAAAAATGTTTTCAAGACTCTGCATTCATAGTGTAAAGAAAGGACATTCAGAGGTTTCTCTTCTTGTTTTCACTTAAAAAAAAAAAACTAGTCAATAAAATTAGCCTCAGTCAACATGGACTAGCATTCATATTTCTTTTTGCAAAGAATTACTATTTGCTAGCATATGGACTCTTAAAATCACAATGATTTTTCTGTTTGTGTATTTGTTCATTTGAGGGATGCATTAAGGCCAAACCTGGCAGTGTCAGAGATTATTCTTGCCTCTGTACTCAGGGATCACTCCTGGCAGTGTTGGATGAGGGGCAATATGTGGTGCTAGAGATAAACCTGCTTGGCTTCTTGCAAGACAAGTACCCAACCTGTTGTACTATCACCTGGGTCCTGGTGTTGCTCATATTTTTAAATAAAATGGCATCTTTCAGAAGAAGGGACATGATTTCCTCCTTTAATCTTTGCTCCAGAGTTCAGAGAAATAGTACAGTAGGTAGGGTGCTTGCCAGCTGACACAGGTTCCATCCCTTTTCATCATTTTTATCATTTTTATCATTTTTATGGTCCCTGTAGCAATACCAGGAATGATTCCTGAATACAGAGCCAGAAGTAACCCCTGAGCACCTGCTGGATATGGTACAAAAATCCAAAAATTTATCCTCATCATCTTAGCACTATCCCTGCACCTTGAGCCATTTTGAGCCAGCTCATAGAAACCAATGTTACTTGTCTTTTTTTTTCTTCAACTTTCATGTGCAACTTTGATACATTTTTTGCACCTGAAAAGTGCCAGGAACCATGATGAAAGATCTCTGACAAGTTGAGAGTTTGTGTCTGGGTCTCCCCCCAACCACATCCCAAGAAGTCCATCTCTCTGGTGACCATAAAATGAACCTGTTGCTGAGTGAGGCCTTGCGTTGGATATGTAGAAGTACACTTCAAACTCCAGTTGATTGTGAAGTTTATTTTTTAGTTTAAGTAGGTGGTTCTAGTTTTTCCCCCAGGTCCAAATCTCTCTCTCTCTCTCTCTCTCTCTCTCTCTCTCTCTCTCTCTCTCTCTCTCTCTCCTCTCTCTCTCTCTCTCTGTGTGTGTGTGTGTCTCTGTCTCTCTCTGTCTCTCTCTGTCTCTCTCTGTCTCTGTCTCTGTCTCTCTCTCCCATGTATGACATCACTGATACTAGTGATCTCATTTCTAAACTGTTTTCTCCCCTCCCAAGCCCTGCCTCTTGCTGTGTGCTTGTACATGTGACCCCCTGGAAAATTTCTACTTCTGAGGTCTATGGCTGGAGTCCTGTTGCTGTGCCCCTTGCTGGTGCCTGCTGCTCTGTCCTGGGGTACTGCAGGCTGCTCTCAGGGCCCAGAGCCCCCTAATTCTTTCTTTGTTCCTTTGGGGGTGTTTGTTTTCTGGCCATGGCAGTGGGGGCTTATGCTTTTCTGTCATCTGACCTGTAACAGGTGAGAATTCAGAGGGAGTCTCTCATTCATCTGGGCACAAGTTGAGAGTCAAATGGAAAGTTTTCTGACCTGAGTTCTCCTTTAAAGTGTGATTATTCCTGCCCTTGAGCCATTTCCATGATCTATTTAATTGACTAACCCATATTGGCAAGATTTAAATGACCAGTTGTAACCACTAGGTTACCTGGCACCCCTCCTTGCCCCCACACCTCCATTCTTAACCTCCATCTGCTCAGTCATCTAAACAAGAAATTGGAGCCTCGCAGGCCTGCTGGCTGTCTCTCTCTCTAGCTGTCCCATACACACCTGATCACCATGAACTTGGCCTGGAATCCTGCTTACAACAGACGGCAGAAGCACTTGTGGAGAAGAGGGAAGAGGAAGCATTGTTTTAGGGAACCGCAATGGGGGTTTGGAGATAGAACTAGATAAACGGGAAGATCAGGAATATAAGGTTGTCTGTGTGTCATAACTCTTAGCTCAGAGATAAGTTTTTATCATTTTCAATCATGATTTGAGGCATCAGAGAGACAGTGCAAGTATTAAAGCACTTTGCCTGCATCCCAGAGACCCTGGTTGGTTCAAATCCCTGGTATCACATGTGGTCCTTTGACCATCCTAAGCGCAGAGCCAGGAACAGCCCTTGAGCATCATTGCATGTGGCCCAAAGCTTCCCACCAAGGATGATTGGAAATGACTTGGAGACTGACCAAAACAAGAGAGTTCATTGTGGGGGGGGGGGGGCGTTTCGAGGGGAGTAACGGTTTTTTCTTTAATTCCAGGAACCCAGAGAGGAAGCCATGCTTCTCCGCAGCTGATTTGGTTTCTGTTTAAAGGCCTTGGCTTTCTGATTGCTCCTAGCCAGTCATTTTGGCCTATGCTCATAGCCAGTCTTTCCTGAATGCATGCACAGAGCTTGAGCATGGTTTCTGGATATTGGTTTCTCTCTATGTCCTTTTGGGTCCTTCCAAATGATTCTTTGTTTATTTGTTTGGCTTTTGGGGCTACAGCCAGTGGTGCACAGGGATTATCCTGAGCTCAGCACTCAATAATCACCCCTGGCAGAGCACAGGAGACCATATGGGAAACCGGAGATCGAACCACAGGGCCTTGCCCTGTGCAAGGCAAACTCCTTACACAGATTACTAATTCACCTGCTCACTTTCGGGGGATTTTAAGTGGGCCTCTGTCTGTCCCAGATCTCACTTCAGAACTTCTTGTTAGGTGACAACTCCACCAAGAAGCTATATTGAGGGGCTGAACAAATAGCACAGTGGTAGGGCGTATGCCTTACATGCGGGTGACCCAGAATGAGCACTGGTTCGATACCCAGCATTCCATACGGTCCCCCAAGTCTGCCAGGAGTGATTTCTGAGCTCAGAGCCAGTAGTAACCCCTGAGCGCCAAAGGATGTGAGCCAAAACAAAACAAAACAAAACAAAAACAAACAAACAAAAAAAAACAAGTTATATTGCTGAAGGCCAAGGTTTTACAGTGGTTACTTAACACTTGGGGTGATTAGTCCTGTGGGAACCAAGGCTCACTCTGCCTAGGTTCATTAAAACATCAATTTTTGGGAGAGAAGCAGGATTACCTGTGAGAAAGGAGTTTGTTTTATGTTGCCAGGATTCTTTAAGAACAATAACATTTTTTTTCTGTTTTTTTTTTTAATTTATTTAAACACCTTAATTACATACATGATTGTGTTTGGGTTTCAGTCAAGTAAAGAACACCACTCATCACCAGTGCAACATTCCCATCACCAATGTCCCAAGTCTCCCTTCGCCCCACCCGACCCCCGCCTGTACTCTAGACAGGCTCTCCATTTTCCTCATACATTCTCATTATTAGGACAGTTCAAAATGTAGTTATTTCCCTAACTAAACTCATCACTCTTTGTGGTGAGCTTCCTGAGGTGAGCTGGAACTTCCAGCTCTTTTCTCTTTTGTGTCTGAAAATTATTATTACAAGGGTGTCTTTCATTTTTCTTAAAACCCATAGATGAGTGAGACCATTCTGCGTTTTTTTTCTCTCTCTCTCTGACTTATTTCACTCAGCATAATAGATTCCGTGTACATCCATGTATAGGAAAATTTCATGACTTCATCTCTCCTGACAGCTGCATAATATTCCATTGTGTATATGTACCACAGTTTCTTTAGCCATTCGTCTGTTGAAGGGCATCTTGGTTGTTTCCAGAGTCTTGCTATGGTAAATAGTGCTGCAATGAATATAGGTGTAAGGAAGGGGTTTTTGTATTGTATTTTTGTGTTCCTAGGGTATATTCCTAGGAGTGGTATAGCTGGATCGTATGGGAGCTCGATTTCCAGTTTTTGGAGGAATCTCCATATCGCTTTTCATAAAGGTTGAACTAGACGGCATTCCCACCAGCAGTGGATACGAGTTCCTTTCTCTCCACATCCCCGCCAACACTGTTTATTCTCATTCTTTGTGATGTGTGCCATTCTCTGGGGTGTGAGGTGGTATCTCATCGTTGTTTTGATTTGCATCTCCCTGATGATTAGTGATGTGGAACATTTTTTCATGTGTCTTTTGGCCATGTGTATTTCTTCTTTGTCAAAGTGTCTGTTCATTTCTTCTCCCCATTTTTTGATGGGGTTAGATGTTTTTTTTCTTGTAAAGTTCTGTCAGTGCCTTGTATATTTTGGAGATTAGCCCCTTATCTGATGGGTATTGGGTGAATAGTTTCTCCCACTCAGTGGGTGGTTCTTGTATCCTGGGCACTATTTCCTTTGAGGTGCAGAAGCTTCTCAGCTTAATATATTCCCATCTGTTAATCTCTGCTTTCACTTGCTTGGAGAGTGCAGTTTCCTCCTTGAAGATGCCTGTAATGTCCTGGAGTGTTTTGCCTATGTGCTGTTCTATATATCTTATGGTTTTGGGGCTGATATCGAGGTCTTTAATCCATTTGGATTTTACCTTCGTACATGATGTTAGCTGGGAGTCTAAGTTCAATTTTTTGCAAGTGGCTATCCAATTGTGCCAACACCACTTGTTGAAGAGGCTTTCCCTGCTCCATTTAGGATTTCCTGCTCCTTTATCAAAAATTAGGTGGTTGTATGTCTGGGGAACATTTTCTGAGTATTCAAGCCTATTCCACTGATCTGAGGACCTGTCCTTATTCCAATACCATGCTGTTTTGATAACTGTTGCTTTGTAGTACAGTTTAAAGTTGGGGAAAGTAATTCCTCCCATATTCTTTTTCCCAATGATGTGAAGGACCTATACAAAGAAAACTATAAAACTCTGCTCCAAGAAATAAGAGAGGACACATGGAAATGGAAACGCATACCCTGCTCATGGATTGGCAGGATTAACATCATCAAAATGGCAATACTCCCCAAGGCATTATACAGATTTAATGCCATCCCTCTAAAGATACCCATGACACTCTTCAAAGAAGTGGATCAGACACTTTTGAAATTCATTTGGAACAATAAACACCCTCGAATAGCAAGAACAATAACATTTTTACCAGAGCTTTATTTTCTGTGTTCATTTTTATTAAAATTACTTACTGGATTATAGTTGACTCCATTTTTATTTAAATTTTTATTTAATTGAAGAATCATGACTTACAAAATGATTGATAGTTGAGTTGTATATTTCAACACTAGTCCCACCACCAGTGTCAAATTTCATCACCATTGTTCCCTTACTCCATCATCCCCCACCACCCTACCCCTGCCTGCCACCTGGTCAGGCACATTGCAAAGTTCAGTGGTTGCAGGTTAGATCTCCTGTTTTCAGTTTTGTTGAGTCTGTGCTTTGGTA
The DNA here is from genome assembly GCF_024139225.1 of Suncus etruscus. NCBI lineage: Eukaryota > Metazoa > Chordata > Mammalia > Eulipotyphla > Soricidae > Suncus > Suncus etruscus. The sequence continues at coordinate 18,492,457 of NC_064862.1, forward strand.
CAAAGCTATTCCACTCTCCCACAACCCCAATATAACGAAACCCTAATTCCTGTTCCAGCATGATTTCCCTTTCTCATCTTCTTCCTGCCTTGATTATTATTTTTTCCTTCTCTGTTCTCTCTAAATCTGGGTTCAAGCTTTGCTGTGTGAAGAAAAAATGAAGGGAGCATTTCTTCCAAGAGTGTCTCATGAAGTCTGAGTTCCCTCTTTCTGGAAGGCACACACACACACACACACACACACACACACACACACACACGGGGACATTGAGTGCCCTGGCAACAGAGATAAAGAGAGATATCCTCTGATTATTTCAGCAAAGTTGTTCTTAATAACATTCCTGAATTTTGCTGTGGCAATTGCTGGAGTAACATGTACATAAGAGGATGTTAGGCAGAGAATGTGGAGATTAAATGCAGTTGCCAACACTGTTGGTTATTATTTATCATTGACTTTATACAGAATAACCCCAGATAGCTTGTCACCTGCAACCCACCCTATCTCTAGCCATCTTCTTCTAATTCATTGACTGGTATCCAAATGACACCCTCTTCCTCCACTGAACTCTTCTTTTTTTGCTCCCAGGATGAAACACTAGCTCCCATTATTGTTTTGATTAATAAAAGGCTCATGCTCTGATCAAAAAAGCATCAGGCCACATGTGAAGAGTGAAGCTACTGGCATCTCATTGAAATATTTTATTGACAAAAGAATATCACAATGAATAGAGAAGGGAGCAGTAAGCAGTGGAATCTGTAAGTAGTGGCTACTGAAGGGAAGTGGGCAGAGCCAGTTCTGGGAAGAAGACAGCGGAGTTAGGCTGTGATGAGCATTGATCAGAAAGAGCAGTAAATTGGGTTGGCAGGAGACCACCAAGTCTGGAAAGTCCCAAAAAAAGATGTTAGGATTCATCACAGAAGCAGCATTCACTAAGCTACTTGCACAAGGAAGGCAATGGCATGAGGTCAAGTCCTACTTCTAACTTAGAAATCTGAAGCTGCTCTGAAACTATTCTTTAAAAACTTCTCTCTGGGGTCCTTCAAGATTTTTGTTATAATTCATGACACATAGTAACACTAAATTCTTTGCTCTATCTGAGGCCTTTGCTATCTGCTGTCTTGCTCCCAAAAAGCTCCATGATCAGTACGTGTAATTGTTTATTTCTCCCAGATTTGGTTTTCCTGGCAGTCAGTTTCCTGGCAACCATCGTTTCTAAATTACAATAAAGGTAGGATGAAATTATCATTTTATAACTTTGTAATAGAGAGGAAAGATGCTTGGGAGGCCCAAAGTTAGACTTAAGTAAACCTCTGCTTTATGATTTGTTTTTGTTTTGTGCTCAGGGCTTTGTGGCTCAGAGATCACTCTTGGCAGTGATGGTACTTCATATGTGATATTGGGGACTGAACTTGGGGTAATGCTTGCTTTGCAAGTACATTAACCATTTTACTATCTCTCTGGACCTATCTGCTTTGTTTCTAATTCAGAGCCAACGTGAAAACAAGAGGTCCAAGGTCAAGATCATGTTGGTCTTCTGCCCATGTTTGTCCTTCTACTGGGGTCAGACCACTTCCATAGTTATTTTTGGTCTTCCTATAAGGACAAAGGGACCCAGAAGTATTCCTGATAACACCAAATATTGACTAGGTCTCTATACTGTATTAGTTTCTTTTTTGTTTGTTTTCAGCGGGACTATATTTGTCAGTGCTCAGGGCATACCCTTAGTTGTGCTCACAAATCCTAGTACCTACTCATCACTCTTAGTGGTACTCGTGGGATTATATGTGGTGCCAAGGATCAATCCTAGGTTGACCACAAGCAAAGCAAGTGTCTTCCTCCCTGTATTATCTCTAGTCCATGGACTAGTTTTTAATCTATCCACTCAAAGCAAAGATGGTGGCAAATAAGCTAAGACCATGAAGAAGCTTGACTTTAGACATGTGGTTGGAAGTGATGCCTGTTGATATTTGGGACTGAAGAAACACATTGGGAGTATCTCAAAATAACATTTATACCTCCCTCCACCAGATTCCCACCATAATCCTCTTACCCCTATGGTTTGCAAGCATGCTGGGTAATTAAATTAGATTGATTTTTTTTTCTTTACTTCTGGTTGACATGAGTAGACAACCCTCCTTGCTTGACTTGTTTTGGCTTTAAATATATCAAAGACTTCCCTTTTTTATTCTTTCTGACTACTTCATTTCGTTTATGTCCTAAATTAGTATGTGACTTTGGCTTTTGTATATAAAGACCAGATTTGCAAGCATGGGTAATTCCTTCTTTGGGTTGAATGCAGATTTTGTTTTTATCCCTTCTCTAATGGGCACCTGTCTCCCAGTGTGGACCTTTCCAAAAATGCCTTGCACTGCTTCTTCCTTGCATATCCACAGACTTGATCCCTTGTAGTGGTTTGACAAAATCAGGTTCTTCCATCCTGCCTTCCCTCTAACTACTCAGGTTATCTAACACAATTTGAGTAAAAGATATGTCATTATCATTAATATATCAAGTCCTGGTCTTTTTTCTGGGGGGGTTACACCCGGTGATGCTCAGGGGTTACTCCTGGCTCAGAAATCACTCCTGGCTTGGGGGACCATATGGGATGCCGGGGGATGAACTGCAGTCCATCCTAGGTTTGCACAAACAAGGAAAATGCCCTACCACTTGACTCACCACTCTGACCCTGTGGTCTTTTCTTTTAAAGAAGAAAGTTTTCCAAAACTGGGGAGATGGTTCAAAGAACTTTGCATGCAATGCACCAGGTTTGATTCCTGGCAACATGTGATACCCCTGGGCACTGCTCCAGAAATAGTTCCCTGAGCACGATAGATCCCTGCCAGATGTAGTCCAAATGAAAAAGGAAAAATGGACAAAGTCTTTTTCTGTCTAATATGCACTAGAAACCATTGTATTTTCCTTGAAATGCTCCTCAGATTTCCTCCCTGTCTCCATGGCTACTGCCAACCCCACAGTCTTTATTATTGCTTTTAGCTGATAACCCTCCCTAGAATCCAGGTGTCCTCCATTTTTTTCGCCTTAAAGACCAAAATACTTGACAATTTTCCAAAGCAGTTATTCACTTCATGCCAGTCCATGCCTTATTCAGAAAGTTTGATAAGTTCATCAAAGCTGCTTCTATTATGAAGCCTAAGGTCCTTTCTAAGACTTTCCAGACTCAATGGTTTCAGGCTCTCTTGCCAACCTTGACTTACAGCCATCCCCAATCAATGCTCATCACAGCATGCCACTGATATCCTCTTCCTTGGAGCAAACTCTGTCCCCTTTCCATATTTGTTAGTGTTTATTCCCCCAGATTAGAACCATCTTCCTCTTCTCTCTCCAGCCCAATCCTAACCAACCTAAACAATCTCATCTATATTGTCCCAGAACCCTATCTCAGGGTCTCAGTTACTTACACGCTTTGTTGACCCATCTCTTTTCCTTGAGTTTCTGCTCTGTTCCACACATGATTTAGCAGGTGACTGATTCATTTTATTCTCTGTGCAACCTGATGAGATTACTGTCATATTATTGTGATCTCTTATTAAGAGATGGGATGACTGATGTTCAGGGAGATTAAGTTGCTTACTAAGAGTGAAGTTACATGCATTGCATGATGGAACTTGAATTTAATAACAGACCGTCAAACTTCAAGGGCCAGGTCCTAACCACTCTCCTAGACTATCTTATTTGCCCTATGTAACTAACTCCATAATTGTTTACTTTGGCCTTCCCTGGCCTGGTTATTGCTCTGAGAGCACCTGTCACCTTCCCTCCTTCTAATTCATCCCATTCGTTCACCCCTAGAAATGTCTTAATAGAATTCAATGTACATGGGTAGTAAACTTATTACTTATCAAATTTCCTTCAAAGGCTGCAAGAAAATCTAGGTATGCTATAGAGCTCAAACTCCTATTGACTGAAGAAAATGCTAAGTAAATGATTGATTAATTTTGACAACATACGATCACGTCTGTGTACACATCTCAAGTTTTTCCACTCAAAAATGTTCAGCTGGATGTTTATGTATATGCCTGTAGGCTACTAAGGAGTAGCCGAACTTTTTTCTAGATTCTAAAACATGAGATGCTTTCTTGCCCTTAGCTAAGTTAGCTTCAGGATCTCCAGTTTTGAAGGCAATAAGCAAGCACAGAGGATTTGGATATGTCTCTCTGTATTAGAGTGGATAATGAAATAGCCCCTACTTAATTAAACTAAGATTTTGTATCAAAAGCAAAAAGAGATATGAAGCTTCAGTCATCCAGCAAATCATACTTTGAAACCTCAGATCTAAAGCTCTTCCTTAATTATAAGTAAACAGTATCATTGGTTCAGCAAATCTTTAACATGTAATTACAAGGAATATTTCTTCTTCATGAGAAGCTGCTTTTAAACTGGAGAAAGACATTTTTCGCTTCATACCTTCTGCCTGAAGATGGTGGTTTCAATCTCCCCTTTTCATTCAGTGTTGAGTTTAATGTTTTGAGGAAGAGATGCCTCATCTAATCCTGTCTAAATGTTATTGATGGTCAGATTTTTGCTGAGCACAATCTGTAATTTATTTACAAAGCCACAGTTAACATTGAGAATCTTAAAAATGTAGTCAAAAATAAATTATGTTACATCAGGTCTGAGTTAACACCAAGATTTCAAAGGGTTTCTTTTTTGAGAAATTCAGAAGCACCTCATTAAGTCTACAGTATTCTCAAATAAAGCACTGTTCTCCATGATAGCCTTATTATTCCACTTTTCAAGTGACAAATGGTGTCAAGAAGCAATTAAAGACCATTACCAAACTCTATGGAAGTGGAGTCGTGCTGGGTAGGCTCTTGACTTATGATCAAATCATTATTGGCAAATTAGAAGAAGAGGCCACTAACAAAGCAAAAGGGAAAATGATCTACAGGAGGAGGCCAAATTTTAGGACAGAATTTTTCATTGGAGCCTTTGAACATGTAGTCCCAAGGATCTAAGTAAAGGAAAGGAGAAAGAAAAAAACCAGACCTCAATTAGGCATTGCTCTGCCAGGGAACAAAGAAATATAGAAGTTATATGATCTCAATCACTCATTGGAGCTGGCAGGTTGGGCACCGCATGTGGAGAGAGACCTCTTTAGGACACCCTTGGCTGCCAAACCTGAGCCAAATAAAGTGTTTTCCAGAAAAAAATGAACTTAAATTGTGTCAGGAGCAATTGTAGGAAGTGTAGGGAAGCTTGGAAGGGATATGGGGTGAGTTCTGAAGTATAAGTATGAACCCTGAGAATGATGGCCATCACCTTAGTATGCCCAGTCAATTGCTTGCCAATCTACTTGTGATAACAGCTTATTTCAATGCCACACCAGTCCAGAAGAGGAGGACATGGTTTCCTTAGTGATCAAATCATCATGGTTGGATCCTGTTGGCTCCCTCTCTCCTCCCATACATATGAATACTTTCTCGTTTACACATACACAGTGAAATTTAAAGGCCTTTGTTTTTGTTTTATTTGTATTCACATTTTAAGTTTTAGGGCTTTATATATATTATATTAATATTAGTTCATATTAATATATTGTATATATTTATACATACATATATATTATATAATGTACACATGTATATATGTATATATACATAGCCAAGGTGAAATTACAAAGTTATTCATGATTGGATTTTAGGCATACAGGGTTTCAACACCAGTCTCCTCACCAGTGCCCATTTCCTTCCATCAGTGCTCCCCTCACTCTAGTTATCTCCCATTAGTCTACTACAAGAATTAATATATATATACACCCTATTTTCTGGCACATAAGACAACTTTCTAACCCATAAAAAACTTCTTAAAAGTCGGGGGTCATCTTATATGCTGGTATACAGCATGCTGAAACTTACTCCAGCTTCAGGGACAAGTGATCCGCCCTCCTCTTACCTCTGCATCCCATCCAGCTGCCAGGCGTCATCACTCAGTCCTCTGCTTGTCCTGATTCATCTTTCAAGGCACAGAAAGGAGCTGAGTTACTGAGCACTGCATTCTATCCAGCCACCAGGTGTCATCGCTAGTATGCGGCTTTCCGGTGGTCAGTCCTCTGTTCAGCTTTTATGGGACACAGAGGAGGCATTCTGTCTCCCTCTAGCAGTCCCATTCATCACTGCACCACAGCTAGCTGCTCTTGGAAGAGCCCCCTCTCCCTGCTCTCAATGTACATCACAATTAAAAAATCACAGTCACTCACTACAAATGACAAATGTAAAATTATTGTTGGCACTTCAAAGTCTAGCTTTATTAAACATATACTGTTAACCTTTAAGAGTTCTACGCTTTTTCCCTTACTTTTTTTTTTTTTTGAGTCACAACCAGTGGCGCTCAGGGGTTACTTCTGACTATATGCTCAGAAATCACTCCTGGCAAGTTCAGGGACCAATATAGGATGCCAGGATTCGAACCACTGTCCTTTTGCATGCAAGGCAATCGCCTTACCTCCAGGCTATTTTTCTTACGTTTTTTAATTTCCATTTGGTGTGCATTAAAAGAGAGATAGTCTGATACAGCGAATATAGCCCAAACCCTATATTTTAACAGGAAAAGTAGGAAAATATGCCAGAATATACTGTGTGTGTATATATACACACACACACATATATATATACATATAAATTTTTTTACTCTGTGGTTTATAGTACTATTGCTTATAGGGTTTTATATATAACACTTTACTGCCTTTCAGCACCACGTCCTCTTCTTGTTTGAATGCTTTCCTCCAACATTGGTATTTCCTACCCCTTACCACCATCCCCACCTACTGAACATCATTTTTCATAACTTTTGTTTCCATTGTTTTTGGATTTTTGTAATTTCATCATGATGTCTTTATATATTCACATATGAGAAAGAAAGACTTTCTGAGTTGGTCTCTCTCCCTCTGACTAACTTCACCCAGTATGATTCTCCAGTTCCTTCCATGTAGCAGCAAATTCAGTGACTATTTTTTCTTCCTAGTTGTATTTCATTGTGCAAACATATCATAGTTTCTTTATCCATTCATCTGTTCTTGGATGCTGGGGTTGTTTCCCAATTTGGGGCTCCTGTGGATAGTCAAAATCCATTTTTGTTTTGGTTAAAGTGAAGCCTTCTTCATGGGAGATGTAGCATTTGTTACCAACATCTTTCGTGGGGGATCTGGGGGAGAAGTTTGGGCCACACATGCTGATGATTAGGGGCTAAAGAATAGTTCTGTGCTTAGGGGACATATGCTATACCAGGGATCAAACTGGGGTCAAATTAATCACATGCAATATAAGTGCCTTAACCCCTGTACTGACTTTCCAGCCCCATTATTAGTGTGTGTGTGTGTGTGTGCATTTGTGTGTGTGCGCACGTGTGTGTGTGTGTGTGTGTGTGTGTGTGTGTGTGAGGATGGTGGGGTTCATGAGCATATCTGGCAGTACTCAGGGGATATTCCTGGTGCTATGCTCACTGATCACCCCTGGTGTTCTTAGGGGACTTGGTGGTATCAGGGCTTGAACCTGGGTCTGTTAATACAAGGAAAACATCTTACCTATCATATTCTCTCTCTGACCCCCAACAACTTTAATGTCCCCACCTATCTACAACTGGTGTATGCATGACACATATAAATGTTTGGACTATTTACATTCCCTTTTAGTTAATTAATTTGTTCTTTCTTTCAACAAACACTCAGCAACTACTCTACCACCAGCACTTTGAAAGATTGGGGATTCTGCAGTAAGCAATGAGGATGTGGTTCTTGCTTTCAGAAGGCGTGTGATTTCTGAGGGACACTTGGTGCCAAATAGGTTGCTGGGAGAGATAGCAGGCTGTGGGAATGCACAGTATGCCATAGGTTAAAAACCTTAACTGCTATAAGAATGTGATTTGTACAGAGCTTAGAAAGAGGTTTAAGGGATGTGATATGAATATTGCAAAGTGGACAAGGTTTATATCACCAAAAGCATTGAAACATATCTTAAAAATGGGGAGTTTTGGGGTTGTAGTGGTGGTGCAAGAGGTAGGGTGTTTGCCTTGCATACACTACCCTAGGACAAACCGCGATTCAATCCCCCAGCATCCCATATGGTCCCCCAAGCCTGGAGTGATTTCTGAGCGCATAGGCAGGAATAACCCCTGAGCTTCATAGGGTGTGGCTCAAAAACTGAAAAAAGAAATGTGGTGTTTTAAAGATGAAGACAATAAAAAGTCTAGAAAGACTGAGTATGTTTAGGGAAGATAATATGGCAATATTTACAATTGGAATCTTGTGTGAGGGGAAGATGTTTGGTGTAGAGCAAGTTAATTTTTTTTTTCTTTTGTGCCATACCTGGCAGTACTTAAGGTTTACTACTCCTGGTTCTGCATTCAGGAACCACTCTTGGAGTGCTCAGAGGACAATACAGGATGCTTAGGATTGAACCAAAGCAAGAACCCTACCCACTGTACTATCACTCTGGCTCCAAATTAAATTATTTTGATTTGGAATAAGATGGTCATAATAGAGGCAGTAGACAGGAATGATTAGAGAAAGACACATCTGAGATAGAATCAAGTGCGGATTATAAGGCATAAGGTTGAAGAAGGAGTTAAGGGAAAGCCTAGGCTTTTGATTGGAGTAATTCAGTGTATGATATGGTTCAGAATGGGAAATTAAGAGGCAGAGGGCCAGGAAGATAATTTCTTTTTATATCTATGGCATTTCAGATGCTTCAAGACATGTGAATGCAAACAACCAATAATCAGAAGAAAAATCTAGGCTGGCTGTATAGAATTGAAAGTTGCAGTGTCCAGATAAAAGAGAATTCATTTAACAAATTATGTGTTACATGAGGAGTGATATTCTGTTGGTGCTCAAGAAGTATTGCTGACAATTGCTGAATAAAGTCATGGGGTGATATCCAGGATGAGGATAAAGGGTCAATAGGGTCACCCATTCTTCAGGATTCATTGAAAACTTGAAAGCAAAAGAAACCAGACAAAAGACCCAGGAAGAAGCCATCACAGAAACAGGGCATCACAGAAGCAGAAGGGAAGAATTTTGGGAAGGGGTTGTGCATCCCTGTTGGAAGTTCATAGAAGAAGCCAACAAAATAAAACTTCTAAAGAGATGGCCATGTTTTTTTTTAATTTAAGAACAATGAAAGAAGAAAAAAAAAAAAAGAACAATGAAAGAGAAAGTTATTTGGACCAGGGAGATTTCCATTTAGTGATGATGAAGGTCAGAGGAAACTGATGATAAGAGCAAGAAAGACTAGGTAAATTGAAACACGGCATTATGGGAAAGCCACACCTGCAGGGTCCTGATGAGGCTAGACACAGGGCTAGACCTGGCTTAGCAGGTGTCCTTGTCCTAGAAAAGAGCGTTCTCCATCTAGATGACTGCCCAGAAATGAGAAAATAAAGGCATTCTACATCATATCACTTTTTTAAAAAATCAAACTTTTATTTAGTATATTACTAGACGCTGTTTAAAGTGATTATCTTATTAAAGTCCTCTAAGAAATCAAGTTCCTGAAGGATATTTGATGTGCAGATGATTGTCCAGGAAAATTGTCAGTAAGGAAAAAAGAGGACTACAATCATCAGATGTGTGTAGATCTGACCTGTCCTGTGTTTTACACCAGTGGGCTGGCAGGGTCCCTTGTTTAGTCATTGGTTGAGAATAATCCCTGAGAAGCATGACTTCAGCACAAGTAAGGTAATGAATGAATTCAAAGAAAAGTTGCCTTTTGCAATTGCTCTGCCTACAGTGGGCTGCCCCCCTTGCATGATCTCATTTTGTTGCTGTTTTTGTTGTTGTTGTTTTGGTGTTTGAGTCATATCAGCAATACACAGGATTTTCTCCTGACTCTGTGCTCGAGGATCACCCTGAGTGGTGCTCAGGGCACTAAATGCAATGCCTAGGACAGAATGTGCAAAGCAAGCACCTTCCCTGCTGCACTATCTCAGCCCATTGAGATAGGCAACACTGTGCCCACAGGGAGAGACAGATTTACAAAAAGTTTGAACTTTCTTGAGTCACACCAAGTTAAAAAGCTAAAGCCTGCTGTCGAGCAACTGCAGGCAGGAGCTGACTCAGTCTAGCTTCCAGGCAATAGTGAAATTTTCAGGAATTGGGCTGGTCAGCAGCCATCCAGATGGTAGTATGACTGGCTGTGGCAGGAATATTCCACCATGGGAATCTGCAATGGCTATAAATCAGGCCAGCCTTTGTTTATTTGTTCTGGAAAGGTGGTTGTGGCACAGTGACCAGCTCATTGCCGTTTCGAAGCCAGGTCATCTAACTCCAAACTGCCCCTCCAACCTCTGTGCTACATGGAATTGGCTTTATGAGTCTCTGAGGCAGTCAAATAGGGGAAAATTCCTCCAGTCACCTCTTTCCTTTGAGTCCCTACAGCAGAGATTCATGACCCCAGGCTGTGTCCTTTTCTGCATCCCATAATTTGTGGCATCTGCCTCTTAATATCTGCATCTTGGTGTGTTCCTGCATATGAAGTTCCTACAGCAAAGAAATATTCCTGTACCCCCTTATCCTCCCAGCCCCCACTCTCTCCCCATCCAAACACCATAAATCCCAACAGTGTTTGCTATGGTAGGCAACACTATTATGCATACCTATAGGAGTGACCGGAATCAGTGACCTCAATGAAACCATTTTAAAGGTAGTTTTGCTATGGTTGTATCTGTTACTACTCAAAGCCTAATTGCATTATATCTGATTGCCTTACATCTCGAAGGCAGATACTTCTGGAAAAAATGTGTTTCAAACTTAGGATGACCTTTGAAGAGAACTGTGACATCCATTAAAACCCAGTCACGTGGTTCAATTTTCCTTCTGCCTACTCCCACCCACAAACCAAGAGATACATTAATTTTCTGCCTCCCTAGCCACTGGCAGCTTATTGTGAAAGTATTCCTCCTTCTAGCTCTGCTCTCTCCAGCCCAGGAGAGCCCAAGTCTTAGGTCTTACAGTCCCTTTAAACAGCATGATACATGACCCACAAAAATATTTCTAGTGCCTGTGAGTATGGAGTTGGAAGCCCTGAAGACTGTTCCAGTATAGAGCAGTTCCTGAGAAAACAACCCTAACCCTCTGCCAGAGCTCTCAGAAATCTCTTGGCATAACAAAGATCTGTAAATCACTACTTGTGCTCCATCTCCCAAATGTTTTTTGCTTATTCACTCATGCCCTTTTTTCTAGTACTTAGGAATTTTGAGAGAATAGAATCAAATTTACTTTTGTAGCCTCTTGATCTTTCTTGTGTGTGTGAGTGAATATGTGTGTTTATCAAATACATACTCATTCATCTCAACAGGTATTTGCTTCATTCCATGACATGTGAGCACTGGGGGATAGAGCAGGGCTGAAAAAATAAAGGTAGATTCAGATCTCATATTACTCATTCTAGGACCTGAGGAATTGTACAAAGATTAAGGAACTTGCTTATCCTTGGCTGAGAACCCAGACCTAGTTCAAATACCAGTACCTCATATGAATCCCTGAGCATCACTAGGTGTAACCCATGAGCAGAGTGACGTGTGGTTCCTAAGGATTGCTGAGTACATCCCACTCCCCCTACAAAGAATTCATTCAAAAAAAGGAAAATATTAAAAGTACTCTTGGGTTCTAACAAGAAAGCATTTCCACAAGCACCAGTGAGCAGGTAAGGAGGTAGTTATGTGAACGGAAACTCCCTGAAGAACATGGCACCTGAATTTGGCAGGGTATATAGAAAGTAGTTGGGTATTGAAGCTCTGTGGAAAGTTAGATGCCTAGAAGGAACTCAAGGAAGCAAATGGTGCTGGGTGATAGTCCAGTGCAGTAAAGGACAAGAACTTAAATCTGGGATTGGAGGCAATAATAAATATGTACTATATATCAGTTCCCTTGTTTTTTTTTTACTTAACTTAAAATCCAACAGCAGAGCCCTAGGATAGCTTTGCTTAGATTTTGCCTTACAAAGATACCTCAAGTCCTATCCACAGCACCATCCCATATGCCAAGTACCATCTCAGCTGCTCTGCCTTGGTGACCCCTGGTGCCATAATTAAGTATGCACTCCCCCCCCCCACCTTTGACAAGTACTGTAACACATTTGTGATGACCACAATCAAGGATTTGATCCTCTTAGCCAAGTGTGTGCAACTCACAGTCATCAGAGCAACAACAGAAAGGGAAAAATCTATTTCACTCATCCATTCATTCATTAACCCCAGGGACATCAAACCTCCCATCTTCTTGCTCTTGTTCTTCTCTGAAGGACACTCAGCAAGTCAGAAGAAGACACATTCCTAATTGCCAACTAGAAGGCCTAAAAAAATAAAAGACCGACCACCCACCACACCTCCTGCCATGCCATTTTCACTCCACTCCACCTTGTCCTCTTTCCATTTCAAGTCCATCCTCGAAAGGATGCACCTCAGGAATACAGTCCCTTGACTCCTCCTCTTCCTCTTTTCCCTGGTTCTGGTAATTCACTTCTAAGTCACTGGCCCAGGAGAGGCCCCTCAAACATCTGTTCTCTCCCACCCACCTCTCTACATCAGAGTGACTAGTGAGCCAGGCAATGAGCTTTCCAGTCACTTCTGCTGCTCACGCACACACACACACACACACACACACACACAAAGGCCCTTCCGGTAATGTGGGAACTTCATCATTTCTCCCTCAGTCAATCCAAATGGGGTCAGATAGATTCAATCCCTTCAAAAGAAATAGAAGGTATCACATTTTTGTTTGGTTGGTTTGGGGTCACACCTGACAGTACTCGGGATGTACTCTTGGCTCTGCATTCAGAAATTATTCCTGGCAATGCTCAGGGAACTATATGGGATGCTGGCAATTGAACCCAGGCCAGTCGCACCCTGCCTGCTATACTACCTTTTCAGCCCCCTAAGCTATCACATTTTTATTATTACCTCTCGAAGCTTCTGAAGTAGCTGTTTCTCTGGTCTGGGAGCAACCCAGAAGTACTGAGCAGGATGCAACTCCCAAAGCACTGTCAGGTGAGGGGAGGAAGAGAAAAAGGGAAGGGAGGGAAGGAGGAAGAAGGAAGGAAGGAAGGAAGGAAGGAAGGAAGGAAGGAAGGAAGGAAGGAAGGAAGGAAGGAAGGAAGGAAGGAAGGGAGGGAGGGAGGGAGGGAGGGAGGAGGGAGGGAGGAGGGAGGGAGGAAGGGAGAAAGGAAAAGGGAGGGAGAAAGGAAAAGGGAGGGAGAAAGGAAAAGGGAGGGAGGAAGAAAGGGAGGGAAGGAGGAAGGGAGGAAGGAAGGGAGGGAAGGAGGGAGAGAGGGAGAAAGGAAAAGGAAGAGAGGAAGGAAAAGGGAGGGAGGAAGAAGGGAGAGAGAAGGAAGGAAGGGAGGGAGGGAGGGAAAGGGAGGAAGGGATGGTAGAAGGAAGGGAGGGAGGGAGGGGGAGGAAGAAAGGAAGGAAGAGGGAGGGAGGAAGGATGGGAGGAAGGGAGGGAAGGAGGGAGGGAGGGAGGGAGGGAGGGAGGGAGGGAGGGAGGGAGGGAGGGAGGTTGGGAATAGTGGAAGGGAAAGGAAGGCAGAAAGCACTATTTCGTTTTTACAGATTGCATTTACTATGTTACCAAATCACATAGGCTCGGGCATTAAAGGAGAAAAAATAACCCATGGAATTACCAGACAAATGGGAAACAATTGTCTTCATTGGTTTTGGAAGATGGTCTCTGCAAAATCTACAAAGATAACAGACAACCCCTACACCACACACACACACACACACACACACACACACACACACACACACACACACCCTGTAATGTTGTTCCAGGTTAATAGATTCAATAAAGTAAGTCCTCACTCTTCCAGACATTTCCTACAGAGCCCCCCAAAACCCAAAAGGCTGCCACCCATTCTGATACAAGAGATCAGACCCTCTCTACTCTTCGTGTCTGTTCCTCTATATAAGCACAAACAAAAAGTTGTCAGTTCATGTAATAAGACATAAACTTTGCTGAGCTTTAGAATTAGATGAGTTCTGCTTCATTAATTTCATCCTCTCAACTTGTCATTTAGATGGAAGAACATCTAAGTCGATGAAAATCCAACCAAGCAAAAGCAGGCCCCGTCGTATAGAAATCTCACATTTAATGTTAAAAAGAATTAAGTACAAAGTAAGAAAGTTGAAAGGCTTTTGCTTCAGTTGTTTAATATTTTATCTGAAGTTTGGCATTGTAGTCAAGACACTGCAAAGTAAAAAAATAAATAAATAGGCTTCCATATTAAAAAAAATACCAAAGAGAATTAGGCACCACAATATTTTTCTGTTAATGCATTGTATTTTTATATTCTTTTTCATTTTCATGTTTAAATATTAATATCTCTGTGATAGACTGATGATTGTTTTCTTATTTTCTGTTTTATTAACTGTGTAGTTCATAATAAGCATGGGCTGATTTTGATAACAAAAGCATATGAGAAATTAAGACTAAGACTTAATGCCAATGTGTTCTTTAAAAATTGAAGCTAGACAAATCTATGTATACATGAAGACTGAAAAGCCAAAGAAAACATCCCAAGCTCAGTGAACTGGGTGGTAGATTTAAACCGTTTAGCTATTTGACCCCTTCCACATGACGCCAGGGTATTTCCAAGGCATTAAAATTACAATCCCAGAAATTCAGACTTTCAAATGCATATTTTCCATTTTTGCCCTCAGAAGCTTTTCCTTGAGGGATTTTGCTGAGAATTCTGGCTGGGTTGCAGTCACTGGCCTTTTCTCAGCCTAAGGCAGTAGGGAACAGTAGCTCCAGACTTAACTTTTTACAAAGCTTCTTTCTAAAACAATGCAGATTAAGTGGGGGAAAATAGCTGCAAAGCAGAACGGTAGTAAGAGGCATAACATTTGATATCTGAGATGGTATTCTATGGAGAATGTGGGCTAGGACAGGAAAGAGGAGACAAGAATACCCAATGGGATCTGGAGGCTGATTGTACTTCCTCATTTGTTCATCAAGGGTTAGATGATAGTTTCCTTGTATGTGGCGACCTTGGTCAATTGGTTCAGTCCCCAGTATATGCTTCCTTGAATACAGAACCGGAAGTCGCCTCTGAGTTTTGCTGGTGTGGCCAAGACTGCACTCCCAACCCTTCCAAAGAAATACTGGCTGTCAAGAATTCTCTACATCAATGTTATTTTTTATTTGTATTTCCCTAATACTAAGTGGAGTTGAATATTGATATTTATTTATATTATATATTTATATGTAAGTAAATATATAATATAAATAAAATAAATAAATACATACCATATATTTACATATTATATATTAATTATTATATGAAATCATTTTATATAAAATATGTATATTTATATGTTATTTACTTACATTTTTAATATATATTATAAATACATATATTATGGCTCTGTGGACCATCTGTATGTCTTCTTTGTAGAAAAGTCGATCAGGTCTTTGCCCATTTCTTCCTTATTGAAGTTCTTGATTTTTGTGTAGTTGTAGGAGAGAAAACCTTATATATTTCTGTTATCACCCCTTATTAAACACGATGTTCAAATATTTTCTGCTACTGGGTTTTCTTTTTTGCTTTCCTGGTAGTTTCTTTGTGGGGGAACTTTTTAATTTAATATAATTCTAGATATTTATTCTTATTTTTGTTTCTCTTGCCAGTAGAGTTTTGCAATCTGTCAATTGTATTGAAGTTCTGGAGTATATAGAGAACCTGTTTGTTTTGGTTTTGGTATGTTTTCTTATTTGAGGTCTCATATCCATGTCTTTAATCCATTTAGAGGTATTTTTTTGCATATGATGATACAAACTCTTTTCTATTGTAGGTCTTTGGGTAGATCAAGAACATTATGGCCTTAACTCTAGTTTAGTCACTTTTCTTAATTAATGTAAATGAGTCAGCCTTTTATTTCCACCACAGTTTTGCATCATGGGCACAAATAGTGACACTATCAAAAGTACAAATGAAAGGGGTTTGAGCAATAGCACAGTAGGTAGGGCACGCTGACCTAGATTCGATCTCCAACATTCCATATGGTCCCAAATGCACCACCTGGAATGACTCCTAAGTGCACAGCTAGGAGGAGCCCCCAAGCACCATCAGGTGAGGCCCAAAAACCAAAGTATAAATTACACCTTAGCATTTGGTGTGTGTGTGGTGGGGGGTATGTTGGACCACACCCAGCAGTGCTCAGAGGTTACTCCTGACTCTGTGCTCAAAAATTGCTTCTGGCCTGGGGGGGGGGGGGCATGTGGGATGCTGGGGATCAAACTTAGGTTGGTCGTGAGAAGGCCGATTGCAAAGCAAATGCCCTACCATCTGTGCAATCACTCAGGCCTGGCAGCTTAGCATTTTTATGAAAATAGTTATGATATTGTAGAGCCTTGAAAAAATCTCAATGTGTTACTGAGGATTCCCACTTTGAGAACCATTGTACCAGATTGAGTGGCAAGTAAAGATATTCTTTGGACACTTGAACAATCCTGAGAATTCTGTTTGCACGAAAAGTAAAATTGTTCCTGGTTGTCCTTTGCTGTACAACTCTCTGATCTGGAAGTCTTTCCAAAAATTTTAAGGGAACATTTAAATCTCAGTCAAAAATAATCTTTGCTGACATTTTTGCTTGTTTGGGGCCAAACCTAACAGTGCTCAGGACTTATTCCTGGTTTTGTACTCAGTATTAGTGGTGCTGTGGGGACCATATGGGTGTTAAGGATTGAACCCAAGTCAGCCACATGCAAAACAAGAATCCTGCCCACTCTACTACCACTCCAGCTCCTTTTGCTAACAATTTTTGATGAGCCCCAAGAAGTTCAATTTGTATGTGTAAGATGGGCTCAGAAAAATATACCATACAACAGATATACGTGGCTTCTCTGCCCAATGGGAAATAAAGATGGAATCTTCATCTTTCATTCATGTGTTCATTTTATGAAGCTAGTGAAGCCCATAGGCTTCTTCTCAGAAATATATTACTTCTGCTCACAAAGAAAGTAGATACACAAAATACAAATCTATCCACAGACCCTCTAGTTGGGGTGGAGCGAGGAGACAGGTTTTTGTACCTGTTAATTACCACCTGCACCCCAGTCCCCAAATCTTCTTGGCAAGAGAAAATACCAAGGATTACCTTGCATTTGAGTTTCCTTCAAGTAACAACTTGAAGTTCCAAATTCTGACTGTTATTAAGGCCAGTTCTAGATCTAACAAGTTCAGGGCAAGAAATAAGAGAAAGGGAATGAGTTTCTCCTGTGCCTTCTATATGGTTGCATCTCTCCTGATAAATGTAGACTTTTCTTATAGCAGATTCTCCTAAGCAGAGGATGAGATCATGGCACTATCTGTCTATTATATCATTATGAACTGTCCACTGGCGTTGGCTAAAAAGTATAAAGCCAGTAATAGATAGTAGATAGTGGTAGTAGATAGGAGACAAATATGGCTGTATAGCAATCTACCACTTTTTTTTTTTGTTTCTTAAACCAAGCCAGTATCTTTAAGGCTTATTATACATAAAGAAACTATCTAGCTAAAGTGCTAAAACTTCAGAAGCAAAGAATTTATAGTCATGTGGTTACTGAGAGGGTGAAGCCCATAATAAACCCATAGTGAAATTTTCCACTCTCCTGGTGAAACGTTTGTGAATTATTGAAAAATAACTTATTTATCCACTTTCAGAAAAGAGAATGTTGGTGCTAATAATTGAAAACAGCTGATAATCCCCAAATCCTCTATATTTAGTCTTGGAGTTAGGAAAGGCATGCCAGCAGCGTGATCTCCTCTGATTGTGTTTTTCTTGGGCTATTCTTAAATGAGTCCTTATTCTTTGACTTAAGGGTGGAGATGTAAGGCAGTGGTTTGAAAATATCTCAGGAGTAAGGAGCCAACCTGTGATTTGAAATGTGCCACAAATAATACATCAGGGGGGACAGTCACCCCTTCTCTAGTCAAGGAGTTCATTGTGGGCTTTAGAGTCCTAGTAAGTTTTCTCACTGAGGAGACCAATCTCCCAATAAGCCACAGCCCAGCTTCCTACCCCCCTCTCCTCCCACCCCCTTAAGCTGGCTCTGAGTGTTGGTCTCTCTAAATGTTTCGCTTTCCTTCCAAGGGGAAGTTCAATTGCCCAGCCCTTGCTGATTTTCCCAGACCTTAATCAGCATATTCAAAAAGCAAACTCCAAGGGGACAAGAAGAACAAACAGTACCAAGGATAGGGGCTTGTCTTGCTTGCAGTCAAGTTGGGGTCATTCCATATGGTTCTCCGAGCACCGCCAGGACTGATCCTTGAGCACAGAGCAGGGAGTTAGCCCTGATCATGGCTGGGTGTGGCCCAAAATCAACAACAAAAAGTCCTCCTCCTACATCTCTACCTAAGGTTCCAAAATACTTACAAATGCAGCTCTTCCTTCCATCTTTCCTTCCTTCCTCCCTTCCTTCTTCCTTCCTTTCTTTCTTCCTTCCTCCCTTCCTTCCTGCCTGCCTGCTTTCTTTCTTTCCTTCTTTTTCTTTCTTTCTTCTTTCTTTCTTTCTTTTTCTTTCTTTTTTCTTTCTTTCTTTCTCTTCTTTCTTTCTTTCTTTCTTTCTTTCTTCTTTTCTTTCTTTTTCTTTCTTTATTTCTCTCTCTCTTTCTTTCTTTCTTTCTTTCTTTCTTTCTTTCTTTCTTTCTTTCTTTCTTTCTTTCTTTCTTTCTTTCTTTCTTTCTTTCTTTCTCTTTCCTTCTTTTTTTCTCCTTGAACTAACTCTCCAGTCATTATAATCTTGTAACTTGCCCATTATAATCCAGTCAGCTAATAGGGACCAAGAGTCAAACAAGCTTGGATCATCTAGTGACAAAACCATTGTTTCCTAACTTGCATCTCTTTAGGAGTACCTTCCAAGCAGTTCTCAGGAGACCCAGGGGCCATTCCTGGTGATACTCTATAAACTTAGCATGGGAGGTTCATTCAGATGGCCAAGGATATAGAGCCTTTCACCTGCAGTGGTAGGGATCTAAAGATTTAATCTAGCAGTACTGGGGCATTGCTGGGTTCAGATCCAGAACAGGTTTTTCATGTCCCCATCCCCACCTCAGCCCTGAGCTGTCTCTTGAGCCATTGAGTTATCTCTTTGGTCCCCAGCTAGTGTAATAAAAAATCTCAGTTGTGCTTTACCTACCAATGTTATGATTGTCAGAAATATAAAGAAGCAAATGATAAGATTTTGGGTATTTTATTCCTTCAGAGAGATCCATATTTGATATGACTTTGACTCAAGACAGTGGCTCCTTTATAGATCATAAATGACCTATAGACATGTTTTATGTCGTACCCAAATTTGTTTCCTTTCAGTACTAATGTTTAGGAATTGGGGGCTTATATACCACAAACTCCAGATTTCTAACCTTTCTTGAATAAAAAGAAGATGGAGAAACCTAGCACAAATTCTGTGTAGCAGTGATAGGTCTGTGCTTTTTACTTGCATCCAGGCTTGTCCACTTTGGGAGCGGGCACAGCCACAGAGTCCTATAATTGCATTCATTGCACCTGACAGGCATTTCTGACCTTTGATATTTGCTGTTGTGCTCTAAGACTTGTAGTCCTGGGGAACAGAGTAGTAAATGGACCATATGTATGTATATAACACGATGGCTCACATTTTGAGGAGTCAAGTAAGAGTAATGCTAAATGACTACAGCTCTTGTAGCTTTTATTGACCCTTACAGCCTTGAGTGTTGAAAGTGTTCTCCTGACCATTACAAAAAGTTGTTTTTCCACCACACCTACACAGCCTCCATATTTGCCAATCCTTGACAGTGGCTTAGTAGAATGATGAGAGTGATGATGAGAGTAAAATGTGTTTGATCAATTTGTTTGCCAAGACTCGTTTCTACAGAGAATCATGCAGACTCTTTAATGAGTGTCTCAATAAGAAAGACATTACACACTTCGTCTGTGTAATTAGTCTCTTCATAATTGCTGCAACCCTCCTATATTTTTATTTTTAATTTATTTTTATTTATTTTAATAATTTCTATTTTTATTTAATTTTAATTTGTTGTTCTTTGCCTTAGGATCTTTTTTCCAATATCATTTTTTATTTAAACATCTTGATTACAAATATGATTGTGATTAGGTTTCAGTCATGTAAAGAACACCCCTTCACCAGTGCAGCATTCCCACCACCAATGTCCCAAATCTCCCTCCATCCCACCCCATCCCCACCTGTAGTCCAGGCAGGGTTTCCAGTTCCCTCATTCATTCACATGATTATGGTAGTTCTCAGTGTAGTTATTTCTATAGCTGCACTCACCACTCTGTGGTGAGCTTCATGAAGTGAGCTGGAAGTTCCAGCCCTCCTCTCATTGTCTCAGGATTGTTGCAAAAATGACTTTTTTTTTTCTTAAAACCCATAGATGAGTGAGACTATTCTGCATTTTTCTCTCTCTCTCCCTCTGACTTATTTCACTCAGCATGATAGACTCCATGTACATCCATGTATAGGAAAATTTCATGACTTCATCTCTTCTGATGGCTGCATAATATCCCATTGTGTATATGTACCACAGTTTCTTTAGCCATTCATCTGTTGAAGGGCATCTTGGTTGTTTCCAGAGCCTGGCTATCGTGAATAGTGCTGCAATAAATACTGGTGTGAGGAAGGGTTTTTTTTTTTTTTTTTTTTTTTTGTATTCTTGTGTTCCTAGGATATATCCCTAGGAGTGGAATAGCTCACTTTCCAGTTTTTGGAGGAATCTCCATATCGCTTTCCATAGAGGTTGGACTGGACAGCATTCCCACCAGCTGTGGATAAGAGTTCCTTTCTCTCCACATCCCCATCAGCACTGATTGTTCTCATTCTTTGTGATGTGTGCCAATCTCTGTGGTGTGAGATGGTATCTCATCGTTGTTTTGATTTGCATCTCCCTGATGATTAGTGATGAGGAGCATTTTTTCATGTGGCTTTTGGCCATTTGTATTTCTTTTTTATCAGAGTGTCTCTTCATTTCTTCTCTCTATTTTTTGATGGGATTGGATGTTTTTTCTTGTAAAGTTCTGTCAGTGCCCTGTATATTTTGGATATTAGCCCCTTATCTGATGGATATTGGGTGAATAGTTTCTCCCACACGGTAGGTGGCTCTTGTATCCTGGGCACTATTTCTTTTGAGGTGCAGAAGCTTCTCAGCTTAATGTATTCCCATCTGTTTATCTCTGCTTCCACTTGTTTGGAGATGTTTATCTCTGCTTCCACTTGTTTGGAAAGTGCAGTTTCCTCCTTGAAGATGCCTTTAGTCTCAATGTCATGGAGTGTTTTACCTACATGTTGTTCTTGCCTTAGGATCTAAATTT
The DNA here is from genome assembly GCF_024139225.1 of Suncus etruscus. Lineage (NCBI taxonomy): Eukaryota > Metazoa > Chordata > Mammalia > Eulipotyphla > Soricidae > Suncus > Suncus etruscus. The sequence goes on from NC_064862.1 coordinate 18,513,763, forward strand.
GATAAGCTTAGAGGAAACAGAACTGAGAAACAATAAAACTGAGAAGATGGTTTAGTGATAGAGCTTATATCTCAAAGGCATGAGGCTCTGCCTCCAATTCTTGTTACCAATATAAGGAACTAAAATAATTCACACTAAATTCTCACTTTTCCCTTTCCACCACACAGTTCCTGGTAACCAAATTTAAAAAAATCAGGGGCCAGAGTGATAGCACAGTGGCAGTGTGTTTACCTTGCATGCAACCAACTCAGGACAGACCCAGGTTTGATCCATGGCATGCCATATGGTTTTCCAAGCCTGCCAGGAGCAATTTCTGAGCACAGAGCCAGGAGTAACTCCTAAGCACAAGTGTGGCCCCCCACAAAAATCAAAGAAACTGTTTCAATAGTTCTTTATTTAAATGTGATTCTTTGCATAAAATTATGGTAGAAATTAGAACTCTTCCATTATTTTATAGAGTTTGCATAAATGTATAGTTTTAAAGGTGGAGAGACGAACCAGCAAGACAGTATAAGGGATAAGATATTTGCTTTTCATGTGGCTGTTCCCTCTTCTATACCCAGTACTACATGATCCCTGAGCAGCACAAGAAATAATTCTTGAGCATAGGGCCAGGAATAGTAACCCCCTGAGCAGTGATGGGTAATGACCTAAATCAACTCAGACATAAAAGGGGGGAATAGAACATTAATAAATGAATTTTAAAAAGAGATCAAAGAAAAACTATTATAATAACACCCTTAAAAGCTAAGAATTTGGGTTTGCCTTGGTTTGTTAATTGTATACCCTTCAACACAGCATATTGTAAAAGTGTGAAAGTATCATTGGAAGGGAGCGCCCCACAGAGCAGGAAACCTCCATAACAGTCTTGCCTTTGTAACTCTTTTTATTTCTTGCATTCTATATTGTTGTGTTTCATTCATAGCAGAAAGATTCAAGGAACTAGGGTCAGTGATGGGACCATCAATGAGATCTCTAGACAAAGTGAGGTTGGACGGTGAAAGGGAAGTCACAAAGGAAAACTCTGAGGGCTCATGAAGCATTTTCCCTTCTGAAAAACATTCCAAGTACTGATTCATTAGGAAGGAAGTAGGGATGAGTATGCATGAATGAGCAAATCAGATATTTGCTCAATCAGATATTGTTTTGCTTATTTGGGGGCTACATCCACCGGTGCTCAGGTTTTAGTCCTGGCTCTGTGCTCAGGGACCACTCCTGGAAGTGTTTGGAGACCACATGCAGTGGGGCGCATTAGACCAAGTTCAGTTATATACAAAGCAAATGACTTAACTCTAATGAATTACACTATGATATTAAAATGAGGTGCAGGGAGAAAAGAGGCAGAAAAAAGTGGAGGTACATACCTGAGAACTAAATATAGTCAATATTTTACTGGAGTGGGTAGAGTATTGTTGTCCTTTTACTATTCTTTGTGGAAAATGTAAAGGATTCATTAAAAAGAACAAAAAACCCACAGACTTTATTTCTCATGACAGCAAGGTCTTAAAAATTTGAAATTACCAACGAACCAAAAACCATCCTCTGATGAGTTGGCCTCAGCATCTCTTTATTAATCCAGTTGTGACTCCTTGGTGAACATCTAGGTTGCAACTCTCGAGCTATTGAAAGGAAAGCCTGTAATGGAGTGATAGTACAATGGGTAGGGCATTTTCTTTGCATGCAGCCATCTCGAGTTCAATCTCACAGTACCCCAGATGGTTCTTCCTAGCATGCCCAGAGTGATCCCTGAACACAGCTGGGTGTGACCCCCTCCCCCCAAAAAAAGAACAGAGAGGCTGTAGTTCTGAAAAAAGGCTACAAATATGGGGTTGGAAAGATAGCACAGAAGTAGGGAGGCTGCCTTGCATGCTGGGCACCCAAATTCAATCCATAGTACCCTATATGGTTCCCAAAGTCCACCAGGAGTGATTCATTCCTGAATGCAAAACCAGGAGTAAGCTCAGCACAGCTGGTGTGGCCCAAAGCCAAATAAAAATAATTTTTTAAATCCGCAAACACATTGTTTATACCCTAAGAGTTTTAACTGAGAGTTGAAAGTGTGACTTTTGTGGTTTGTTTTGGTCTCTTAAGCCAAAGCTGTTAAGAATATTGAATGTATAATAAAGAGAGAGGAATTCTGAACTTCTTTGACTGGAAATGCAAATAATAATCTAAATTCCATGAGGCTAAGACAGTTTCTGTGGCTTTGAGAAACTTGTGTGGCCCAAAGGGGTTGTAAATAATTTCTATGGCATAAAACTCAAAGAACACTCTTGGTTTCCCAGGAATTCCTGTCATTCTTATACCTACCACGTTTCATGTTGGTCGAGAAGATCCACTGGAGCCTGACTTTTAGCTCCAGGAAACACCTACTGTGTTTAGATTTGGCTTACCCTCCTGATCTGCTTTTAGTAGGTGAATGAACAGATTAGCAGGGCATGACTCATTTCCCTCCCCTTTTCAGCTTTTAAGCATAATCTTGCATTGATCTTGATCACAGGCAGGCCTACATTTTAGCCACACTATTTCCTTCTGGTTTTCATGCAGAGAACTGTCAAAAGTAAAAGAATGCATAAAAAGTAAAAGAATGTCTTATTAAAGATCTAGAATGGAAAACTGCAGACTCTGATTGAGTCCTCTGGCAACCCATTCCAGGTATAGAAAGTCCCAAGAGCATTGACTTATGACAAGACAGCAGGAAGGCGTGTGTGGCTGTCCATAACTCTGAACTCCAGTCTATTCTATATAATGTCTTGCTCAGCAGCTCAACATTAGTCCTGTTAGAAGGATAAATAAGGTAATAAATAATAAGATAATAAATAAGGATAAATAAATAAATTTGCACACTGGCAAAGGGTATTGTACATTGTATGACTGAAACTCAATCATGAACAGCTTTGTGACTGTGGATCTCGTGGAGATTTAATGAAAGAATTTATTTTATAAAAAGAAGGATAAATAGTTCCATTGACTGGATGTTTGCAGATTTAATCAGCATCGACCCCTTGGCATGCTCTGGATTGAGTGCAGGGGCAGAAGACTTCTGGGCATAGGAGGAACTAGAATGAGCCTAGTTCCCTGAGACTGTGTTTCAGAGCTCTTGGCAGAGATGTCCAGGGCAAAGGTCCAGTCACATGGCTCCTTATGGATCTTGGAAACCAGAACCACAAATACCTGAAGCTGCCATTCCACAAGTGGAGTTTGCATTGCAGACATGCCTAGGAAGTAGTTTCTATGCCAATCAGTGACACTCCAGTCATTGAATCCATGGATTTCTACTTGAAAAATTAGGTCATCACCAGGTTATGTCTTTATGTCCATCACTCAAGAATTTGTGCTTAAAGTGTTTAAAGTGTCAATACTAGCGTTCTGCGATTCCTTTTGCTGGTGAAAATTTTCTTTAAAAAATTTGAAGAATCAAATAATTAAGGATGGGGCTGGATGGAAGTGGATGCCATCCCAGGCCACATGGCTCCGCAACCCCCATCCAGCCGCTGGGTCCCAGGCCCAGGTGAACGGCGGAATCACTCATCCAGAGACAGGCATCAGGAAGCATCAACTTTATTCATCCCTATCCACCACATGTGTGGTTTCTATCATAACCTTTCAAGCACAGCCATTCTTAGCTACCCTGCATCTTAATTCCTTTCAGCCATCTTCCTTTGACCTCCATCCTGGTCAAAGACCAAAAGAGGCAAAGACCCAAAAGCCAGAGAGCCCAGCGGGGCAGACCCCTAATCCCCTCGCTCAAAGGCTTATCTACCTATTCCAAGACCCCACCCAGGAATGGGCGGGGTCTTGCAGGTAAGGTCACACCTAATATTCAGTTCCCAAGACCACTCCCAGAAATGGGCGGGTCTCAGATAGGTACACCTAAATCCAGGGTGGAGTTACAAAATTGTTTGTGAAAAATAGCATCCTCTTCTGAAAGATCTCATCACATTCTCATGGTAATTTGCTAGGCATAGCACAGTGTGGACAGAGTTACTCATCTTCAAAGGTTTCTTTTATGATTCTAAGAGTTCGTCTGCCAAACTCTGGGTGGGTTTCAGAATACAGAAGAAGGAGGAACATGAAGCTTGACTTCTGTAAGTTAGAGATTGTATGCTATGCAAAAAGAATGTGTGGAGCAGGGAGCTAGAGAAATAGTATAGTGGGAAAAGTGCTTGCCTTGCATATGTTCAGCCTGAGTTCAATTCCTAGCATCATCTACGTTCCTGAGCCTGCCAGGAATGATTCTTAACAAGAGCCAGGAGTAAGCTGTGAGCACCATCAGGTGTGGTCTCCCACCCATCCACCCACCACCCCCCAAGAAAAAAAACAAAGATGGAGTAAAGATGGAGTTATTTCTATATATATGCTATTCTTCAAGCATTAGAACTTTGAGAAACATGTTGTAACTATTAAAAAACTCAAAGTAGAATCATTATATTAGGTTGTTGCTATGCTATATTAGTCTTTAATAAATATAAAATATAGAGTCCTAGTATTGGGAACTGAGGCCTTTCTTGACTTAATTTGGTGCCTGTAGCCTCTTCAGCTGGCAGGTCTGAAGGTTGCAGGGTAATGGCAGAGAAATGATTTCACAGGCAGTGAGCTGAAGTTTCAGGAGTCACCCACCTTTATTTCACAGCCCTAACACCAAGTACATTTTCTCAAGTGGCTTCTAGGCTAAACTTATTCCAAGCAGCTTTTACCCTGCTGACCTCCCTGATCCCTACTGCTATCCTTTCCCCTCCCACAGCTAGCCTCTATTATCCTCTATCCCAAACAAACAGCCCCTTCTAGGTGTGGGTGGGTCTGACCATCCAGGTGGGATAAAAAGGAAGTTGGGGTGAGGGGTGACATATTAGTAGTTTGCCAGGTTTGTGAGAGGAACCACATTGATGTGTCCCTCAAGCTATGCAAGGACCTGTATGCTTTTGTAATTACTCATGAAACAGCAGTGAATTCATTTCAACCGGCAATTCACCTTGTTTGTAAATGAATTTAATCTTTCACCAAGCTCCCTTTGCTGACCTACAAGATCCACTTTCTATGCTGCTGATGCCTCAACCTCTAGAGTCCTGGAGACAAATAAAATAGAATAGGGTAACAATAGACAGGAATTGGACAAGTCCTAGAGGATTCATTTTCAAGAGTATTTTAATCCAAGGCTGGGGTGGGGAGCCCCACTTTCCTTGGTTCCCCAGTACAGACACTGCACAGAATAACCCCTGACCTGCCATCTTACGTGCATATGATACAAGCATAGCTCCAGAGAAATGGGAAACTATAATACCAACTGGCAAGTAAGAAATGACTCAAACTCTTGCTTCTAAGGAACCCAGGTCTGTTATATTTCCAGTCTTCTTCTAGGTTGGAATAGATTGCATAGGTTGCATATGAGGCCTGGTTCTGAACAAAATGTCTAGTTATACAGATGGCAGTTATCAGAGAACCAATAGAGAGAGCATATGAGTGAGGGAGATAGCAAGTGAGGAAGAAAGGAAGCATCAGAGGGAGTGAAAGAGAGAAGGGAAAAGGAGGAGAGAAGGAAAAGACAGAGGAATCCTCTACTCAAAAGTAACATATAAGCCAAGTATTCTAGACACATTTGAAAAATCTAAGAAGAAAAGGCAGCAACATTTACTAAATGGAAGACACATTTATTCCTGATGGTTTTAGGAATCATCTGAGCAAGATTTTAAAGTAAGCATATTTATCTTTTTAAACTATGATGTCTGAAAAGATAAAAGACTGAACAACTTCCATTTTAAAAAAAAAGCAGGAAATTATAAATAAAGCAGACATGAAATAAATGAGAATAATTACAAAGAATTAGTTGTAAATCGCAAAATAAAAATGTGGTCACTGAAATAAACTTTAAGTAATGAAACTAACCCTAAAATAAATAGAATTAGAAAAATTAGTAATTAGAAAATAGCCATGAGGAATTGTTCAAAATAAAATTAATGAGAAAAATAGAAAGAGAGAGAGATAGGCAGATAGGAGAAATGAAGGATATGGAAAAGAAATTACAAGCTTTCAATCATCGTCCATAGGAGTTCAAAAAAAAAAAAAAGAACAGGATGAAATGATTGGGAACTAGTTTTTGAAGGAGATAACAGAATATTACCCAAAAATGTGATTCTGAATTCAGACTTAGTACGGAAAAGAAAAAATGTGACTCTTTTTTTTATTTTTATAACTTAAATAAAAATTTCTATTCTTGTCTCTTCTAGTTTTCTTTAGTTTGCTAAATACTTAACTGCAGGCTATCAAAGTAAAGGAAGAAAAGCAGATGAGCAAAAAAGAAACCATATCAGCTGATAAGACTTCTGATCAGGATTAATAGGCACCAGATTATATAAATTAGTATTTTCAAAGTGCTAAGAGAACATCATTATCAACCTGAAATTGAAAACTGAAAGTTAAACATTTAAAATTAAGATTTCAAGTGAAGTTTATCTTGGGTTTCATTTTGAATTAAGAACATGAAGAAATTGAGGGCTCCTTCTACCTCTGTTTTCTTAGTGTTGCTTCAACTAATCAACTGAATTTAAGCTTCATAATTTATGCTTCTATAAAACTGAAGCCTGAAGAGTTTGAGGTGGTGTTTTGTGTCGAGAGAGACTTTCCTAAAATGCCACATTTGGGACAACATTTAGGTTCTCCAATGATTTCTTTATTAACACCCATGGTGCTAACCTCTGCTTAAAGACGGTCTTTGTGCTACTATTCCAGAAATTAAATGCAGAAGGAAGGAAAGTGATTGTTGGCCAAAACAACTATACTAAAGAGAAGTAGTAACTGATAATGTATTCCACTTTTACTTTTGAAAATGTTTGTACAAAACTGGGTTGGACCCAGTGCTTTTACACTAGACTCTGTAGACATTCATCCACCCAATAAATTAACCACACAATCTGGCCAAACTGCATACTTGGCAGCCTTGCCTGCCCTGGAGTCTTGGAACAGTAATGGATGGAGCAGGTGTGGCTTGCAGAAGGTTGGGGGATTGAATTCAGGATTCCTGCCCAGCCCACCACCTGTGAGCCCTGTTCTTTCCTGAAGGCCAGGTTGATGTCCCAGTGCTTCATAGGCTCAAAGGGACACTGTTGATTCACAATGACTAGAGAAAACAAAAATAACCAAGGAATTGACATATTTTGCTATAAATGCTTGGTACAGACACCAGAGGCCAAAAGCACAATAGATCAAATTTCTTTTTCATAAAGGATGCCATGTGTTTTTAGGAGAGTATTTTGACACAAGCCTTGAAAACTTTTAAATGGGCACTTGAGAATCCTTCTCTTCCCTGACTTCACATGGGTGTAAGACCCGCATATTTCCTTAAAAGTTAAAAAGTTGGAGGAATGGAGGAATAGAATTCTCTATAGCCTGATCCCTAGGAAAGAGAAAAAGAGGACAAATATTTTATTCTTTTTGCCCTTTTTTTCTGTGAGATTCTATTTAATGAGAGAATACAAGCACTCATCATCCATTCTGCAAGATCAAACCTTCTAGGTCCTGCAGTCAGCCACATAGGACAAGGATGAGATGAGATGAGATGAGAAGCAGGGCCCTGTTGTCCTCTGGGAGCAGGGTCAATCCTACAGACACATAATCAGTGGCAGAAGACAAATAGGTATGTTCCAGCAAGGTCCCAATTATTAGCCCAGAATCCAAGAGTGGACAATATTAAAAGTTCATACATAATCAGTGGCAGAAGACAAATAGGTATGTTCCAGCAAGGTCCCAATTATTAGCCCAGAATCCAAGAGTGGACAATATTAAAAGTTCATACACTCAATAGGACACATCATATCCAATTCATAAAATCAAGAGATGTATCTATCAAAATCATCACTCTATGTACTAGAGTCCTAGTGGTTCCCAAGGAGAAGGGAGACAGAAAACCCTCTTCCAAAGAAGACCTAAAGAAAGTTTGAGTTCCCAGAAAGCTGCTAAGACAGAAACTCACACCCAGGAAACTGTCTTTGGTACCAGAAATAGATAACTAAGAGGACCCACAACTTGCAATGGGAGTATAAGTAAGGGGTCACCCAGCAACCCAAGAGAAGGGTCTTCTTAGGTGTTCCGGAATCTTGAGCAATGAATTTTCAGATTTGGATCCTGTTCATGAAATTAAATCGTATACAAAGCCTAATAAGTTACTTTTAACCAATCATAGCACTTCCAGTCTCAGAGGGGTTGCCATTCAGATCCTTGTCCCCTACCAGGCATCTCTTGTGTACCTCCTTATTTCTTTTGATGTATGCACATTCAATTCCTCCTTCGGGATGAGTGACTTTGGCAATAGGGAAGATTCTAGAAGCTAAAGTTCAGTATCTGACATTAAGTTCAAGGTCATGGATGGGTATTCTCGTAAATAAAGAGCCAGCACCTACATGACTAGTTTCTGGCAATCACACATCTTACTCCAACCTTCTAAGAGTCTACTTATCTCTCACCATGTGACTCCTGAATATTGTTCATTTATTTAGGTAAAATAATGAAGCATCCCCTATACATTTCTCATTCATTCCAGACTTTTTTTATGAATAAGTCAAAGTTCTATCGGGGTAGCTCTCTCTTTCCTTCTCATTTCCTTTGCACCATCCCTGCCCCCTTATGATTTCTTTTGGTTCCGTAGGAGCCAAAGAGATAGTCCATAAAGGGTTAAGGCACATGCCTTGCACTCACCTATTCAGGTTGGTTTCCCAGAAGCACCACACATTTGGGCCCTTGCACTAAGCTGCCAGTATCTTTGGCTGAGAATCAACCAAGTGAACTTTCCAAGCCTCTGGGCTTCTCAAGCACCACTCAGGACCTCTTACCCCAACACACAGATAATTCCATTTTAAAATATAAATGTTTCTGAGGATCAGATTAGGCTAATTGACATTGTAATCTATTCGTGCATTAATTTATGTGACTATTTCTTTCAGACCACCATATTTGAGAGGTAAGAGTTAAAGGGGGAAATCAGAAAGAGAATATGGGCATATAGGAAGGTGAAGGGTCCTCTCAGAGCCAGGGGGTGGCTAACAAGAAGGCCAGTTTTCCATGACCACAATCATACCCAATCAGTCGAGCTACGTTAAGCAGGAAGGAAGATTCAGCATGGCTGTTTTTCTTGTGGCCTCATTGTACATGCCTAGTCTCTATGGCTGAACCTTGTCATTGCTATCAAGGATTTAAAAGAGTGGCCTCAATTAAGGTTTTCACCAAAGCCCATAAAATGCTTATGGCCAACTAAAAATAATTAGTCATAGCCTCTCCTGACGAACCCTGTGCCTCTAATACCACTGTGAAGCCTTTCCCACATCTCAGCTATGGAGTCTTGATCATCAATGCTACCTGAATGTGGTGTGGGTTTTTACCTGAATGTGGTGTGAGTCCTGCCCAGTGTATGCAGGACTTCCTTTAAACATTCCCCCTCAGCAATTCTCTGAGTGATGCTTAGGAACATCAAGTCTAATGGAGAAAATGAGTGAATGATTCCTCCTTGCTGGAGTTCTACTACAAAATAATGGTTCGATTCATGCATTCAGTGAGTTCATTTTTTAATTTGAGAAGTAATGGAAAAGGCATCCCAAGCTTCATTTGAAACTGTAAAGTTCTTGACTGATAGAGACAGATGCTAGGCTATCCTCAGCCCTCAAGAGCTGAAGAATCTGAAAGCTATCTGAACCGACCAAGTGCTCCCTTATGCATTTGAAACTGAAGATGTGATTTCCCTGTTTTCAGGTGGAGTGAAAGTCCAGTACCATTTATTGAGTCCATCTTTCCATACATTATTTGCACATTTTTGTTTACGTTTGCCTTCTTGTCTCTACATAAACTGTGGATTTGTAAAGTTCCTACTGGCTAATGTCTCTTGCTGTGCTGTTGATGAGTCGACTTATTCAGTAAAAGGAGATTTTCTATCAATTTGCCATAGGCTAGAGAAAGATAAAGAGCAATCTCCCATACAGGCAGGAGTTTATGTCCCAAACCCATACATGTTTAATATTTATAGACATTTGAACATGTGAAATGTTACATTAATATGAAAGTAGAATAACTTGAAGTACTGGGGAATGTAGAAGTAGTTATCTGAGGGCTTAGTATTTGCTGTTGCATTTTCTTTGCATCAATTTTATTTCACCATCTTTATTGGTATGTAAATAATGTTCTGTGTGCTTGTAGGCCTGAGAAAGCTTGGACTTCTTGGGCAGTTTTCTGTTCAAGAAGGCAAGAGGACCATAGCAAGTTAGTTCTCCCCTAGGACCACCATAATTATGATGATGATAATGATGATGATGAGGAGGAGGAGGAGAAGGTAGAGGAGGTGAAGGATATGAAGGAGGAAAATGAGGAGGAGGAAAGAGGAATTTATAAAGAGATAGAGACTATGAGGAAACGACAGTAAGGAAAACAAAGGGAGGAGACAAATAAGGAGGAGAAGGACTGGGGTGTCAATTTCTGATAAGGTGGGACCATAGTAGCCACAGTTTTGAAGTTCATTTGAGTAAGAAAACACAGCTGAATAAAAATCTAGCTCCTGGATACTGCATAGGCCTATAACGAAATACCAGACACATTGGAAAGCAAAGTGTAAGGTAAGAAGTTGCCATAGGGAGATTAATTGAAGCTCTCCCATAACATGCACATGCCTTAGATGTGTTCCACGTGAAAAACTTTTTTTAAGATGGGAATGGTGCCCTCACGGGGTGTTCAGGAAGCTTGGGGATCCACCTGTGATTTTTTTGATCAACCAGGCAGGTGGGTCAATTTAAGGTCCATGGATATAATGCTGATCAGGCTTTTCAGTGCCAGGGATGCCTAGGTGACCACAGTGATGATACGAGCTTCTGGGAGCACACCCAGCATTGAACAGGATGGTCTGGAAAACAAACCTGTCGTGTGCACTCTAAGCATGTGTTCTTCTATCTCTCCCACTTTCCTATCTCCTGGAAGTTCAAAATTGGTTTTTCCCTAAAAAGTATAAATTGTCTCAGAGGAAAAACTTCCCAATCTGGAAATGAAGCAATCCTCAAGAAAACAGTAGAACCTACTGATGAATAGACCTACCAGTATCAGCATACATCTTCTAATATGAGTTTTTATAGACTCATATTACATATAAATAGGAAAAAATTGCAAATATTTGGAGAAATATTGGAAGAGAGTGACTTTTGGAAGAGAATGGCTAAGATAAGCAAACATAAAGAATTCTGATAGAGAATAGAGCTTTCAGGTTTAAAGAAAGCTTTAAATAAGAGACATGCTTGTTTCTTTAGAGTTAGAGAAAAACATAACATCTATAAAATGATCAAATACTGTAAAAAAAAAACTTACATGCAATCATGAGGAATCCTTAAATTTAAATTGGTTGTTACAATCAACAGATAAGGTCAAAGATACGCCTTTAAAAAGGATTCAGAAGAAAAATAGGAAAGATTAAAAAATCAAAACAACAATGAGGTATCATCTCATGCCACAGATGATGGCACACATCACACACACACACACACACACACACACACACACAAAAGGAAACAAACAAAAAATAACAAATCAGTGCTGGCAGGGATGTGAGTGTTGATCTCTGTTGCATATTACCAAGCCCTAGGGAAAGGCTGAGGCCAAAGGATACAGGAGACCTAACATCCTCATGATCTGGCCATCTCCTCCCACAAGGCAAAATATTCTTTGCATTGTGTCATGCTGAATGTAGGCCACATAAGGTTAAAGAAGAGCTAAGACTTCAAGAATAAACACAGTGAAAAGTCAATTTGTGTATTTTCATTTTCCTTTGTATTGATCGCCATAATACCAGGCTGGTTATTATGTTTATGTTTCCAGATGTTGTTGTTAATTAAGCATCTGCTTATTTTCTACCATCCCACATTTTATGCTGTCCTACAGTTGACTTTTGTTCATCCAAAAATTTGTCACGGACAGTTTTCAGGACATTACTTAGAGATCCTTCTAAGCCCAGTATTTTATTGTAGGAATGTTCCATAATTTCCCTAGAAATCAAGTTTCATTAGCATCCTGTTATATTTTGTGATGATAAATCAGGTGGCAATGAATCCCCAAATACAGACATCTCTCCAGCTCTCATGTGCTTTCTCATATGACAAGACATTCTTAGCCCCCCTTGACTTGACATGTGGATGGATGGACTTGATTTGCTTCTGGAATGATCTTCTCATAGAACCATGCACATTGCATCTCACAAGAGACTCCAGAACTTAGCTAGAGTGTGTTTGCTGCTGAACCTATTTATCCCAGTTGAATTTGCAAATTATTGAATTAGTACAAAAACCTAACATGGCAAGTTCAAGAATACTTAAGCATTTATCCCAAATATATTAGATACAGGGCAACTCCATTTGACAATGTGACCATGTTTATAGGCATTTTTAATTACTTTGGGGGAGTGTGACCATGCCCAGCAATGCTCAGGGGTTACTCCTGGTGCTGTTCTCAAGTTACTCCTGGCAGGTTCAGGGGACCATATGGGTTGTCAGGATTTAACCCAGGTTGGCCACACGCAAGGCAAGTACCCTACCAGCTGGGCTATCACTCCAGTCCATTTGTAGGCATTTTTAATCTGCCTTGCCACTGTTCTCAATAGAGAAGCATGCCCTGTTTGATTTGATGTGATTTCATTTCTCCTTCTTCCTTGAATATGCCTAAGAACAAATCATGTCTTCCCTGGTCCATCTTGTTGAAAGTTGGTTTCTCAGCCCTTCTAATTCACATTGATCAACCAGTGAACAGGGACATTATATCTATCTGTTCAACCTCATATTCATTCATTGTAGTGATGAATAATTCTCAGTGGTGAATTTAAAATAAAATGGTGATTTGATAATGCCTACCTGAAACTTAGCTTATGGATACAATATTACTTCATAAACACTTTTCAAAGAAAGAGGAAAAAATCAGCAGGAATTGCCATTGTTTCCTTCCAATCAACTGTTTCCTTCAAAGTTCAAGAATGATGACAAACACTGTCACTTCCCATCCTTGTAGAACATTAGAAGTGATTGTCCAGCCCAAATCTAAACAATAGATTTTCTAACTCTTCTAGCCCCCTGTATGATGACTGTCGATGTTTGCTAGACAAACAGGTGCACAGGAATGATCCGCGTGGATTTTTAGGCCTTAGTGAACATGCATAGATTGTTGTATGAGACCAAGAGACATCCCTCTATTGTGTTTTCTCTCCTAGGATATCAACGAGTGCATTCTCGAGAACTATCCTGAGTGCTCCAACCCCAGGTTGTTTTACATAATTCCTTATTTCTGTGGACAGCACCCCAGATGCAGGTAAGAGTTTAAGGCTTGTTGAATGGAAGTGAAAAGCAGTGACCAAGAGCCTCTCCCTGGACTGTTCTGGGAGTCTTCTATGGCCCCTATCATCTGACCTAAGGGAATCTGCTCCATTACTATCAACTAATAATCTTGAAAGATCCACACTATCTTTGAGGACTTGGAGTCTAAGAGACCTTGAAGCCAGTCCATAAGGCTGTACAGCTGGAAGGTCACTGAAATCCTCTTTGTATACTGGGACACAGTAACGAAAGGTGCAGAAGGGCATGGTGACTAGGAGAGAGGAGCAATCACACAGACTGCTTTTTTTTCCTGGAACTGAATGTTTTTAATAACTGTCTGAAACATGGTGTCTCCAGTCCCATTTTTCACACTGTGTCTTCTGAGATGTTTCCTTTCTTTAATAGAAAAAGAGATGTCCCCTAGTTCCAAATATAGCTTTTTGATCACTACCAATTCCTGAAGACAGCCAGGAATATTCCCTGAGCACCACAGAGTATAGTCCTAAAACCCCCCTATACACAAATAAGAGAAAATATAATCATAATAATAGAAAACAACACGTTTTATTATTAGTATTTACTTTTGCTTATTGTGCCATGCCTAGTTCTTTTCAGAACTTGTTCCTGGCTTTCACTCAGATTACTCTTGGAAGGCTCATGGGACTATGGGAGTTCTGGGGATCAAACCCAGGCAGAGTGTGTGCAAAGCAAATGCCCTATCTTCTATACTGTGGCTCTAGCCCACAACATGTGTTCTTGTGACCACCCCTTGGCCTCACTAGAGTGCAAGATCCTCTTAGTAAGGTATTATGGGAAGATAATAGTAAGAGGTCAAGGCATTTGCCTTACATAGGACTGGCCTTGGTTTGATCCCTACACTGTATGTCATCTCCTCTGCATCACCAAAAGTGATCCCTGAGCACAGAGAAAAGAGTAAGCCCTGAAGGCAGCTGGGTGTGACCCCAAACCCCAACTTAATTAGTGAAATATAAAATGGGCAGACTCAGAGAATAAAGGCTTCCAAGTGTGTCTGTCCATTTCCTCCATATAACTTAGGCTCTTCTTAGAAACCCAATCTTGGAACTTTGTTTTCCGTATTTCTACATCTTCCCAGGGAATTTGGGCCATTGTCAAAGGTGAAATTCCTTGTTTTAGACAAATGTACAGCCCCAGGGGAAAAAAGGCAGGAACAGTTAATGGTCTCTTGGCTTGATGATAATCTGTGCTCTTCCTACTTCATGAGTTGTTTGAAATAGAAGAGATGTTTTACCCTAGGGCACATGAATGAGAAAGGTCAGTTGTATTCCCAGCTATTTCTACACCACAAGTTATTCCTATCTTAATTTTTGTCTCCATGGTGATAATCGCCCAATAAGTGTGTGTGTGTGTTGCTATTTCACTGTTTGGTTTGGTTTACCATAGCATTAGCCTGTGTAACATCAGAATTCAGCATCTAGAAGCTCTCTGTTTTCTGCTTCATCTGACACTTCCTGATTTTAGGAGGCTCCAGCATCCTTACCCCCTTCGTGAATACTGGTCCAAAATTCATGGTCAGTTCAGATGGGAAGTTCAGGGACCAGATGATTCATTTTTTTTATCACCAACAAGATATTTATCTTCCCCCAAACATGCCTCATACTCCTTCACCTCTTTTTCAAACTTCTAGATTCATTCATCTCAGGGAAAATTCTCATGACCTCTTGCCTTAGCCTTCACACCACCATTTTCAGAACTCAGAATCCCAGCGAGTCCACTATGACCACTCACCTTTAGGCTGAAAGGTCCTTTATTGCAATTTTCTAAAAGACAATTCTCATTTGCTCAGAGCCCCTGCTCCCAATTGCTAAGTGGCATTCAAGTTTAAAGCACAGTTTTTGAGATGCCAATGCTGGGCCTGGGCTCTGAGATCTGTCTCAGAGAGATTAAGAAGCAAAGGTTGTTTTCCATTCACAATTAAATGGAATAAAGAAGAGAATGGGTTTGGCCATGCCTGGTGGTGCTCAGGGTTTACTCACTGGCCTTATGCAGGGGCTACTCCTGGCTGATGCTCAAGATTGGGAACTATAAGGCTAATTCCTTAATTCCTGTAATATCTTTCTGATCCTCCTCCCTCATTAAGACATTTGAAGTATCCTTTTATCACTAATTGTAAGATTTATTTAAATACTTTCCATTAAATTCTTTAAAGCTGATGAACAGATATGAAATGACATCTATTTTTATTTCTACAGAAATTCTTTTCATACAATTGTGTCAATAATGTTTCCACTTTAATAGTATGGGTCGAGTTTGGTCTCACTAAAAACCATGTTGCTGGGGTGGGGTACAGAGGAGAGGCAGGGAGATCATCCAAAGGGCTGAATTTCTACTTGGCATGCCTAAACACCCAGCCCCAACCTTTGAACTGTCAGGCCACAGTTGAGCCAAGTATCCCTGGAATGGGTCCCTGAGCCCCAGCATAGATGTCGATGCTACTGTTATAAAATTCACACACACACACTCACACACACACACACACACACACACACACACACACGCACGCACGCACACACACACACACACACACACACACACACACACACACACACGAGCCAGAACGATAGCACAGCGGGGTGGGCACTTGACTTGCATGTGGATAACTGTGTTCGATCTCCTGCATCTCATATGGTCCCTCCACCCCACCAGGAGTAACTCAAGAGTTATTCCGGAGCACAGAGCCAGAAGCAAGCCCTGAGCACTGCTAGGAGTAGTTCCTTCCTCTCTCCCACCCCAAAAACAACCCCACATATCAAATTACCCCATGATCAACGTTTGTTTCAGCACATACCTTGTGCCTGTATTCTTCTCTGACATACTTAGACAGATGCACCAAATTCAAAGCCGTGGGCTGAACCTTGGGTCCAGGTGAGAGGGTAGAGAAGGAGTGTGGAGATCCAGCTGGCAGGCCTGGGCCCCAGCTGGAAGAAAGATCAGTTCAAGTGAGGCAAAGGGGGCAGGGGTAAGCAAAGAGAAATAAACAGAAATCAACTTCCAGTGCCAGGTTGCTATGTGATGAGTCTTTGATTCCAAACCATCTTCCTATTCTTCCAGAGAACCCGGTGAGTGGGCGCTAGAAAGAGCCAAACTGAATGTCAACGAAAACTTCCTGCTCGTGGGGATTCTGGAAGAGTTGGAAGATGTGCTGCTTTTACTGGAAAGATTTTTACCTCATTACTTCAAGGGTGTGCTCAGTATATACAAAGACCCAGGTAACTTCCTTTCCTTGGAAGCTTCTTTCCCTTCCCCAGAGAGCTGTGTCAAGGGGCTCTGGACTAGGGTGAAGAGGTGAAGGTATAAAATCAGTCCTTCTGTTCAGGAGGGGAGGCTCCCCTGCTTGGCCAAAGAAGGGCAGACTGAATGACAGTGGCCTGACACACCCCACGTGTCCCTTCTGAATGTAGCGCACAGAGCATTATGGTGCTCAGCTCTTGTGGACACACTCTCCCTTGTGGTGGTTTGGTGTTTTGGTCTCTCCCTTCGAGAAGTGGAATATGGCAGCTCCTCCCCTTGGCTTTGGCCTGTGTATGTTGTTGAGTGGAGGAGTGAATGGGCGTGTGCATGGCCCAGTGTGCTGGATGGAAGCATGTCCAAGGACACACATGCTCTGAGGCGCCAGATTCTGGCAAAAGAAGAGATGGAGGAGCAAACTGAATATACAGTTTGGGTTTTATTCGACCCAATATAGGCCTGGTACTGTGAAGCAATGGTGCAGGTTGTATGGAGTGTCACTGTCATAATTGTTTTTGTTTTTTTTTTAAATCCATCCTTGACTTTCCTCATTGGTTTTAGCCTGTGAGAAGGATAAAGATGACTGCATGTCTCCCTCCTGTTCTCCTTAATCTCCTGCTGACATCATGCCTATGTATCGTTGCTGCTTTGTGATTCTGCCTTGTAGACATTCAGAGCAGGTAAAGGATTTGCTTTGTATCCAGCTGCTCTCACCCCTGGCAGGCAGATCCTGCCACCATCCTGGGAGATGCTGATGACTCCGGGAGCTGGTCTTTGCAGAGGGCCCTCTCTCCTGCACCCTGGGTGAACTTGAGAGGTGATCACCACCTCTCATTGGCTGTAGGCAGACAGCTGTCTAGGGCTGTGCCCCTCTATCTCTCTCCCATTCCGACTCAATGCCATGTACCTGCACCCAAGAGCATGAAGAGGCCCTCGAGGTCCATCCTCAAGCATGTCTCCTTGGCAGGAAATGGGGGGTGAAGAGCCAGCAAGATGATAGACCAGAATAGACAGGTTTTAAGACTAGGTCTTGCTTTGTCCTTTCAGAAAAAAATTCAATTTAAAGATCGAAAGAGCCTTGTTGTGACCCTTCTATAGCTAAGATAGCATATCTAACTCTCAGCTTTGGGCAAGAACTTATCCCAAATCAGACACCTTTGAAGAAAGATTTCTGTGATTCTGTATTTTCTCTCCCTTGTTTGCATGCACATGTGTGAATATGTGATTGTATGTACATGATTGTGTGTACAGGTGCATGTGTGGGATGCACAACAGCCTGAGAGAGAAGAAACAGGCTCTGACCCAGCCTTTGGAAAGGGTTCTGATTGAGTTCACAGTCTGCTACCAGCATGGCTCAACACTGACCCAAGCTCCTTTATGAGGTGTGGACAAAATCTAGAAAAGCCCATTTTTATCTTTGCTCTTCTGACATATAAATCGATATCAACCATGAGTTTCAACCAATGACCCATTTATCTGCTGTCAAGGGTACCATTTTGGCTTCTCAAATCTTTTCCCCATTTAATATGAGGCTTCTTAGAAACAATGACCTACAAGATAGGACAGTGGTAAGGCACTTGTCTTGCAAGAGAGTGATCTGGGTTTTATCCCCTGCACCCCATATGGTCCCTGAACCTGTCAGGAGTAGGCCCTGAGCACTGCTTAGTGTGGCTTAATAACCAAACACATAAACACACATCTATGCATACATACATACAAATGCACCATATGATATGCATAAAAATATACAGTATACCTCATGGAGTGGAAGAGATAGTAGAAAGATTGACTGAGGCACTTATTCACACAAATAACAACAAACCCTAGTTCAATTCCTGGCACTGTATAGTCTCTTGAGTACAGGGCCAGGAATAAGCCCAAAGTACTAAGTACTCTAAATAAGTTTTGGGGCCAAAACCAAATCAAAACATAAAAACACAAATATGGGCCAGAGAGATAGCATGGAGGTAAGCCATTTGCCTTTCATGCAGAAGGTCATTTGTTCAAATCCTGGCATCCCATATGGTCCCCATGCCTTCCAGGAGCAATTTCTGAGCATAGAGCCAGGAGTAACCCCTGAGCACTGCCAGGTGTGACCCAAAAACCACACACAAAAAAAAAAAACCCACACAAATATACCACAAACATACATACCATCCACACCACACAAAAACATTTCCCCACATGCATGCACATAAATAATATACCACACAATATTCATTCACACCACAAATACATGCCAAGCACATACACATGACACATATCACACACAAAGACCCTCATATGCATGTACCCATCCACACATGATAACTATGCACTACACCACCCACACCACTCTAAAACATTGCCACACTTTGTATTCCCCAATACACATACAAATATCACATAAATACTCAGCACACATATGACATGCACATCCACAATACAGATCAACACATCTACACTCATGCACACATATATCGCATACATCTTCCCCATCCTGCATTAAAAGGAGTTGCTGTGTACAAAGAGATGTCAATCACAGTGCACAGACCATGACCCAGTCAGCTAGATCTCAAGAACAGTAGTTACCATTTTTTGTTTGTTTTAGGACCACAGCCAGCAGTGCTCAGGGGTTACTACTGACTCTGCATTAAGGAATTATTCCTGGCAGAGCTCAAGATACTATTTGGGATGTCAGGTTTGAACCCAAATTCACTGTGTACAAAGCAAGCACCATCCCTTCAGTCCTATCACCCCAGATCGAGCATTTTGAGTGATGCTCCAGGCTAAGTCCTTCTGCCCAACACTACACTGCACAGCTATTCCTCTGAAGTATTTACTAACTGCTGCTGAGTTCTGTGTTCATTTGAGGAAATGTCCTTTTGGGACTGTTGAAGGGCAGCAGCTCCACAGTTTCCATGTGCCCAAGGAGGGACAGGAGAAATCTTCCTTCAAAATCAGCTTCTCCATATATTAGAGCCCCTGCAGCGAGAGATTCTGTCATTTCCATGTGGCCTGAAAATGGGATGTTGGTGCCAAACACATTACAGAGGAGAACCTTCAAGTCCTGTTAGTCATCTCCTGCCAGAACCTTCTACCTACATCCTTTCTACCCAGTTCTCTGGGTGATGGCCCACTCAGATGATTACGCTGACCTTTTCCCCAGAATTTTAAAACTGAGAGCCAGGGAAGAAAGCAGTAGTATGATTGGTGAGGCACTTGCCTTGTACACAGCTGACCTGTCACACAGACCTGCACACAGCAGCAAGTCTGATCGCTGGCAACCCATATAGTCCCCGAAGTCCTACCACAAGTGATTCCTGTGTGTAGAGCCAGGAGTAAATCACTCAACATTACCAGATATGACCCAAAACAAACAAACAACAACAAAAAAAAAACCCAGAATTTTAGAACTGAGCAGACTGGAACAGCAAACTGAAAAATTCTAATTGAAGCTACTAGAGGACCCAGTGGCCCTAAATTCTTGTTGATAAACTTACTGCAATTGGGGGATGAGAAAACTGCTCTGGCCATGTTTCTTAAGTGCTTTTTAAAATTCTTTTTAAAACTGCAGTCATGTGCTGATTTTTAGAAATATCTGTCTCTCCCAATATGAAAAATATTGCCATCAGTCTCTTTGTTGAGGAAAAGCTTCAAAAGCAAAGCCTTGTTGAAGAGCTGGTGAAAGAGTAGTAATCTCTGGTAGTAAAACAGGTTGCCACTTGTCTCGATTGGAATGATTTTCAGTCATTCTCCCACATCAAGCTTCTTTCAGTAACTCATACCAAAGGGAAATAAATAACCTCCTGGATGATTTGCCCACTTGTCCATTTATTGTAGCCTGTTTGTTGTCTTCCCAATTTCTAATCCATAGTAATTCATCTTTGCATTCTTCAGAGGCTCCTTTATTGTCTCTCAGAAGAAGCTGGTGATAGCACTTCAGATGAAATAAAAATCAATTTTTGCATGTTGTACAACCAGGAAAGTATGTACCAAGTTTGTCGGCACCTGGGGCAAGTACCTTGGAGTGATCTTGTTGTAAACTTACCCCACAAAACACACACCTGGGCAAGAGCTTGAATTAGGGAAAAGCAAGACCCCCACAGAATTACTAGAGAGAACCCCTTTGTTGTTTTGACATAGAGTGATAGACAGTTTCTTTTTATTGCTTAATCTTAATTACCTGTACTTATCTCTTGTCAAAAATGAGAAATAAGGCAGGAGAATGTACAGAGTGGTCCCTTGCCTTGCCTACAGCCAACTCCTGGTCTGTCCCCAGCCAGCACCACCTATGGTGCCTGAGCACTGCCAGGAATCATTCCTGAGCACGGAAAAAAGGAGTAGCTCTTAGTATCTGGCGTGACCCAATTCTCCCTTTACTATAAAGAAATCGAGAGAACCAGCCCTGTCACCCTGCATTGTGGAAGGACGGGGCAGAAACTGGCCCAGCCATGTCTGACCCCTGATCATTCTTGCCTTGGTGAATACACCGTGTCTCCATCATAATTTCCTCCTTTTTTTCCTATAATTTTCTCCCTTTTGGGTGTGTGTGTAAGATGTGGGGCCACACCCAGCATGCTCATGGCCTACTCTATGCTTTGTGTGCTGGCATCACTCCTAGGAGGGTCCCTAAACAAACCAAATTTATTGCTGACAATGCACCCTGGTCTGCCACGTGCAAGGCAAGTGCCTCTCCAGCTGTCATATCTTTCCAGCCTCTTCCATCGTAATTTGTTTAGAAGTTAAAAACTTTTAAAAATATTATGTAGGCCAAAAAAGATTAGAGGCCAAAAGAAATACACAAACGAATTCAAGACAGAGAACATCTGAGAATGAGTTTGAGTTGTTAGGTTTGTGATTGGTCCAGTCCAACACTGCCACCTGGCGTTGTAGTGGGAGACTACAGGATGCAGTGTCAACCGAAGCCCTGCCCACCCATGCTGCTGCATGAAAGGCGCCAGCCCCCTCCTGCCTGGTTACACACACACACACACACACACACACACACACACACACACACACACACACGGCCTGCTCCAGGTAGGGAAGCCCCGCCCACCCACACCGACAGCAGGAACCTAGCCTAACACAACATATAGGTCTAGCCAGCTCAGACCTAACATCCAAATTTCATAAATAATTAAGAGCCCATAAAATTGGAAGCAAAATACCAAACAAGCCAGAAATACCTATATCAAACAAGACAGGTGGCAAAAGTGAGCTCTAATCGAAAGGCCCTGCAAACCAGGCAACACCAAGAATTGCAAAGAAATATGGGTAAACCAAGGAAGACCCTAACATCTGGAGATACGGAAGGAAACACAAACAAGTTTCCAAGTCCACCAAAATGAAAAGATCCAAGAGATGAAGATCTGAAAACAGCCATGAAAAAAGAAATGCAAATCATGGTAAATAAATGAAATGAAAGAAGCACTAGCCAGCGAGTACAAGAAAACCATGGATGAAAAATCAACCAACTCACAGGGAGCCGGCTTTTGCAAAGCTTAGCCGGTTTTCATGCTCTGTAGTCCCTCCCTGAAAATGGCGTCTGGGCGAGCGAGGTTTCTGGAGCCTCTTTTTGCCCCACTCGCAAGAGTTTCACGCAAGAGGACAGTAGACAGACATAGGTCACACTCACAGTTTTTCACAGTTGGGCCCCACTGAGCCAGTGTACTTTCGCGGATTTTCCCCGCCTGGTGTCACACACAGGGAGCCGGCTTTTGCAAATCAACCAACTAAGAGAAGCACTGCTACAGAATATGAGAAATTCCATACAAACGAAATTTAAGGAAATAATAAATAATGTAAAAAGCCATACAAGCAGAATCTCACAGCTGGAAAAGCGTATAGAACAACTCGAAGAAAAACTGCAATCAAAAACCGTCCAGGAAACCAACAAGGAAATAAAAGGCAAAGCACTGGAAGAGAAAGTCCAGTATTTAATAAACGAAGACAAAAGAAATAATCTAAGAATTGTAGATATACCAGAAGGGGAGGAAATAGGGAAAGGGGAAGAACAAGTGGTAAGGGAAATAATAGCAGAAAATTTTCCAACCCTCTGGAAAGAGACCTCAATGCAATTCCAGGAAGTAAAAAAAGAGTCCCTAATAAAATAGACCCTAATAAGCCAACACCAAGACATATAGTAATCCAAATGGCAAAAAAACAAAGAGAAAGATGAACTCCTAAAATCCATAAGGGAGAAAATAAACCTCAAGTACAAAGGAAGGGACATAAGAATCAAACCAGATCTCCCATTTAAAACAATTCAAGCAAGAAGACAGTGAAATGACATATTTAAACGACTGAATGAAAGAAATTTCCAACCTAGGGTCCAATATCCAGAAAAACTCTCATTCATATGGGAAGGAAGACTATAAACATTCTCAAATAAAAATGATCTTGCAATATTTGCGCAAACAAAACCAATTTTAAATGACCTACTCAGAGACGAATTACACAATCCAAATCCCCAATTGTAACAACAACAACAACAACCTACACAACACAACTACACAACAGCCCTCTCTGTCAATAATCTCCCTAAATGTTAATGGTCTAAACTCTCCCATTAAAAGACATATACTAGAGAACTGGATTAGAAAACATAAACCGGACTTCTGCTGCTTGAAAGTCCTGGGAACTCAATCTAAAATTTGGGTTTCTCATTATTTGTCTTTGTGTTTAAAATACTTTCTAGGGCCCGGAGAGATAGCACAGTGGCGTTTGCCTTGCAAGCAGCTGATCCAGGACCAAAGGTGGTTGGTTCAAATCCCGGTGTCCCATATGGTCCCCCCGTGCCTGCCAGGAGCTATTTCTGAGCAGACAGCCAGGAGTAACCTCTGAGCATCGCCGGGTGTGGCCCCAAAACCAAAAAAAAAAAAAAATAATAATAATAATACTTTCTAAATTTGTGAATGGCTCGTCGCTTTGAATACCTACAAGTTTAGTTACTTATATTACTGTTCATGGTTCAACTTGGTATCTGTTACAGATGTAAACCTGAAAGCTGCAGAATGGAATTTTCTAGACTTGTATGTAAAAGCTGACTTGAGATTCTCACCACCCACCCACTAAGGGTGACATAGTTTTAAAAGTGTGTCTTTTCAAACACAATATGGCTTTGGAGGATGTAAGTTCATTTCCCATATAGGGTGGGTTTTTTGTTGTTGTTGTTGTTGTTGTTGGATGCAAAGATTTCTATGGAAATGTCTTTTCAGTAGACATTTGTAGTTGCTGATACGTTTCTACAAATAGTTGTAACCTTGCAGGTTTGGTTCTGCAGTTACCCATAGGGCTAATGGAAAGGGAGAGTGAGGGAGTCAAGAAAGAGCTTTATTGTTAATAAACCAGTGGGTTGGAAGTTGTCAGTCTCATGTCTTCAAAGCATTATTATCTACATGAAAAGATGCAGTGGAGAGGTGCTTGCCTTGCATATGGCTAACCCCTGAGTTCAATCCCTGACATCCCATGTGATCCTAAGTCCTGCCAAGAATGATCTCTGGATACAGCACCAGCAGTAACCCCTGAACGTTGCCAGGGTTACAAATACAAAAAAAAAAAAAAGTTGTATTTCAGATTTAGTAGGATGGAAACATGATATTTTGTCTAATGCCTTGTTTTTTTAAATAATCTTAGGCAAAAACATTTTACTGGAAACATTACTACTGCAATCAGATTTTTAAGAGCTGAAAAACATCACACATACCACTGAGTTTTTTTTAATGTATGTAAGATCATCTGTTTTCTGTTTTAATGCCTTAATTTATTATCACATTTATTATTATTTATTATTAATATTATTTATTATCATAAAGTTATGGTTTCGACCATTTGTGTGTGTTTGTGTGTGGTGCCAGAAACAAACTCAGGCCTCACCATGCGAAGCATGTGTCCTATTTAACACTGAGCCACTTTTCCTCCCGAGGCACAACTGCAGATAAATAACCAGGACCAGTGACAATTAGCTTGTGTTGACTATCTTTTTTCATAAATATGTCTGTCATGTTATTTGGTAGTCATGGCTTGGGTGTCTGGAGTTTTGAAGTTTAATTTAGGACCCGAGACTGTTTTGAGGAATTTTTTTCCCTAAAGGCTCTTAAAACAGTCACCATGGTCCGGTAGGTGGCGCTGTCTCTCCATGTTGCCACTGTGGTCTCAATCTGCCTTTGCAGACAGGAATTGTCACTATAATGCTTGAGTACATGTAGATAGAGGCCTTTGAATCAGTCCTCATATGTATCTCAATTGGTTTCCTTTGGTCTTGTTTCCTCATTGCCTTTTTATCTGTCTTTTTTCCCTCCCTTTGGGGAGTGGGCCTTAGTTTGTGATCTCAAGAAATGCAAGTCAGGAGACCTTAGCTGGCAGCTGCCGTCCAGGTTTGTGGTTCCATGTGGTTGAGCGACTGGCGTGTGTGTGAACAACTTATGGTGTGAGTTTCTTGCCTGCTAAAATCTTCATATCTGTGTGGATTATTTATTGTGGGGAATTGCTATCAGACCAGCTTCTCCTGTCCTACCCGGATAGGAAGCATGGGATTCCCTTTTCCCCTCTAGGGACTTTGGAATGTTCAACCTACCATTCAACAAATACAGATGCATGATCATGCCTAATCTGGGACCTGAAACCAAAATGCTGTTTACCAAGCGGATTCCAAGTACGATTTTGTTTTGGTGCCACACCCAGGGACTACTCCTGGCTCTATGCTCAGAAATTACTCCTGACAAGGCTCAGGGACTTCGGGATTCAATGAGGGATCCAGGTCAGCCTTGTGCAAAGCAAACACCCTACCTGCTATTGTTCCAGTCCCTCAAGTATGATGTTTGATGACAATAGTCCAAACTACTTATATGAAAGCCAATTGGCGAGAGGAAGAATACCAGATTTTGCAAACAATAATCTTATATGGGTTATATATATATATATATATATATATATATATATATATATATATATATATATATATATATATATATATATATATATAACAGGAGAGATATAGTTCAGGGGTTAGACTTTGTGTATAATCAACCCCAATTCAAATGATCTCTTGAGAACCGCCTAGAGTGGCCCTGAGCACAGAGCCAGGAGTAGCCCCTGAGCATGGTGTGGTGTGATCCCAAATTACATATACATATAAATTTATTTTTATAACCATACATACATATATGCATACAATAATTGTACCACAACTAAATTAGAAAGAAAGCATTTTGAAACTTATAAATATAAAACTGATGAATGAGAAAAATTTACATGAGTGTCTCCAGAAATCAATAACGTTTTCATGTGGCTCTATTTCCAATTAGAAAACAGCCCATTTTTCTATAATTCATCTGCTGTCAATCTTGTCCATAAAGATAGGGGTTTTGCTGGTCAGGTCTTCTGCTCAGATTCTAATAATGTGTACACCAGAGAGAGGAGGGGGAGAAAGAGAGAGAGGGAGAGAGAGAGAGAGACAGAGACAGAGACAGAGACAGAGAGACAGAGAGTACATGCACTCATGCCTTCACTCTTCTTTTTTTTTGGTTTTTGGGCCACACCCATTGGTGCTCAGGGGTTACTCCTGGCTGTCTGCTCAGAAATAGCTCCTGGCAGGCACGGGGGACCATATGGGACACCGGGATTTGAACCAACCACCTTTGGTCCTGGATCGGCTGCTTGCAAGGCAAACGCCGCTGTGCTATCTCTCCGGGCCCGCCTTCTTCTTGCAACAATTCATCTCCATAGAATGAAGCAAACCTGAGTTAATAGCCATGGATACAAACTCAGGAACAGTCACAAAGTGCCATCAATTGCCTGCCTGTTTGAGTTTATGAAACATTTTCATCTGGATTGTGTTCGTTGATTTTTCCATGTATCCCACCTTAGACACTAAGGGAGACCAATCATCTGTCCACTTTCTAAACAAAGAAGGAGATACAAAGAGGTTGAACAACTTGCCCCGGGTTTTTCAGGTCCTTAGCAATAATAGCTGGTAGAGCTGAGCTTCTCTTTTCAGATCCTCATAAACACCAGGAACCTGTGACCTAAGAGGCCTCATCTTAAAGCCCCAAATCAACAGCTAGTAGGTATTAGGCAATAAGTGCCTTAACCCTGCCTTGCATGTGACTGATCCTAGTTTCGCCCTGGAGATCCCCAAGCCCAGACAGATGACCCTGGTATTCCCTGGCACCACGGAGGCCAGAGAAGCACCTAAGCCCTGATGGGTAATCTCTGAGAGAGCCCCCAGGACCCTGCAAACTGATCTGAGGCCCCCGATATAATAATAATAATAATAATAATAATAATAACCAATTTAGAGAGGGTTTCTAGTCTATACATGGGGCTTTCAACTAAGGACTTTTCAGAAATTATGTATCACTCAGCTATTATCTTAAACCAGTTCCTTTTTAATCCACAAAGGAAATATTTTTGGGGGGGTAAATTTTGGGCCATACCTAGCAATGCTCAGGGGTTACTTCTGGGTCTGCATTCCTCAAGAATTACTCCTGGGGACGCAAGGACCAAATGGGATGCCAAGGATCAGCCACATGCATGGCAAACATCCTACCTGCTGCACTATCTCTCTGGCCCCATTAAGAAGGATTTATGGGGCAGCAGCTGGGAGCTTGCTGGTAGGCCTGGATGTGGTGGGGATGGATAGCATGAGGCTCTTAAAACAACCTTAAAAACTAACCCAGAAGGCTTGTAACCGTTTCAACTGTCACAGAGGATTGAAGAGTTTGAAATTAGTGTCTTGTAAATGAACTCACAGGCACTTTAGAAGGGTACAGGGAACACTTTTCCAGAAGTGAATCCCATAAACCACCAACAGTTTTATTCAGAGCTTACAAAAGCATCACTTTTGGACAAGAAATCAGCCTGAGAACATCTCATTCATCATATGAATATTTCAATTGCAATTATCTTTCTATCTCTAATTATATCCTTTGGCCCAGTGTTAGCTATTATTATTTGTTTTATTAGAAAGAATAATTTATGCGAACGAAACTCCTTTAAAATATATGTTTACTTTGGGGGCTAGAGTGATATAACAGCAGTAGGGCATTTGCCTTGCACGTGGCTGACCCAGGGCGGACCTCAGTTCAATCCCCAGCATCCCATATGATCCCCCAAGGCAGGAGCGATGTCTGAGCACAGAGCCAGGAGTAACCCCTGAGCGTCACCAGGTGTGGCCCAAAATTAGAAAAAAAAATCCATAATGTAACAGTTTTCACAAATTTTTTTTTCTATTGTAGTATTTTTTCAAGAATTCCATTAGTCGAGGGGCCGGAACAATAGCACAGTGGTACGGCATTTGCCTTGCATGCATATTGCTAATCCAGGACCAACCTAGGTTAGATTCCTGGCATCCTATATGGTCCTCCGAGCCAGGAACAATTTCTGAGCGCAGAGCCAGGAGTAAACACTTGAGCGTCACCGGGTGTGACCCAAAACCAAAAAAAAAAAATTTTTTTTTTTAGTCTGGTTCTTTTTTTCTTTTTTTTTTTTCATTTTTGGGTGGGAAATTGAGCCCTTGGTAGTGCTACTCTTGGTTCTGTCCTTAGTGGGGGTCACTCCTAGCAGTGCTTGCTCAGGGGACCATATCAGTGCTTTCAGTGAACCTCCACAAGACCATGCCACGACCCCTGTCCTATCTCCCTGCCTGTCTCTGACCCAGGAATGAGCCTTCCTGGAGAGACCAGGACTCCAGTTTTACTATCCCAGGCTAACAGTGTATCATTCAGGACTCAGATTTCTGCTAGTAACTTTTCCCCAAAGGTCTCCTATGAAATGGTTTCTGTGGTGAAGCTGCTCTTTGGTCTGGCAAATGCACGCTGAGAACAGCACAAAAATGCCACCAGCACCAACTGGTAGGGTTTGCGATAAGCGATAGAAAGACAAAGCAGCCACGAGTTCAATTCCCAGCCTTGTGTGGTTCCCCAAGCACCTGGAGAGTGACCCCTGAGCACAAAGCAGGGAGTAGCCTAGAGCACCGATGGGTGTGTGCCCCCTGAAAGGTGATAAAAGCAGAGTGAACCAGGGAGCCAGGCCCAGATATGATAGGGCTGGAGAGCACTTCTGTGGCCCTGCAGTGGGCATGGATTGGAGCCCAGGTATGATCGAAGGGGTGTGTGCAGGGGTAGGATATTAGGGACAACCTGGCAGGGGAATGGGTACAGATGATCCCACAGTATGGGATGTTTGAGAGGTCTAAGGGGCCCACCCCTGCCTCTTAGTGACCCTATTTTTCATGCTGAATCCTTCTGGTCCCAGAACTCTCTGCTCTCTATGTGGTACCACCCGGATCTGACTCAAGCCTACCCAAAGGTTGCCAGAGATTCCGGGCCACCTCCCCATTTCTCCATTCCCTGCCAAGCCTGATCACAACCCCAGGTTTCCTCCCTTCCTGACAGTTGTAAGTACTGCCAAGGCCCCTGATTTCATATACCAAAGTGTCCCCTCCCTGCTTTTTTACTTGCTCCGTAGCTAAGATGCAGTTGCCCTAAGCCAGGGGTCATCAAACTACAACCTGCAGGCCACAGTTGGCCTGGCATTTATCCAGTCCATGGTGTATTTTTGCCACTGCTACCTGTCCTGCTTAGCAGCCAACTCACCCCAGGCCACAGTGCGCATGAGTGGGATGTGCTCCACACTTTGACTCCTTCCTTCTCTCTGTTTCTACTCCTCCTCTCAGTCTCAGGCAGGGGTCCTCAAACTATGGCCCTCAACCACTATTGTTCATAATTTTTTAAACTATAGTCTGGACCTCCAATGGTCAGAGGAACAGTGAACTGGCCCCGTTTAAAAAGTTTAAAGACCCCTGAGCATTTCTCATCTTCTGTAACCCTGTGCACCCAGGAAGCTAGTGTTGGAACTGGTGGCATTTCTACGCGATTCTTATGACTATTCTCATGACTGTACTCTGGCATCAGGTGCTGACACTACTGAACCTCCTTTCTCTGGCCTTCTTTTGCCCACTTTGCAGTGTCATACTCTGTGTCCTGGTGAGTGGATTGTGGCCATTGATGACACTTTGCTCCTTCTGACCCCAGCCGCGCGCGCGCGCGCGCGTGTGCACACACACACACACACACACACACACACACACACACACACTTGGGGCTCATGCCCCTGGAAGTTCCCTCCACATTTCTTCTAACACCATGCACCCGGGGGAAACAAACCTCATGAGTCCCACCCTCATGGTTTGCAGAACCCTAATAACACCTCCCACAGAGAGGCATGAAGGGTGTGGTCACAGTTTTATGTCTGTGATTCACTTCCCCAGGGAAGCACTGGCTGGTTTTGGTAGTGTATCAGCATTCTTGAGTCTGAAGGTAAATTTCTCCTGCTTTTGAATTCCATCTCTTTTACTTCGACAAGTTTCTCTTTAAACTTGACCATAATTTGTTTTGCATTGAGTAAGAGGGTGGAATTAGTCACCGAAAATGTCAGTTTGGGGGCTTTCCTTGGTAACTTGACAAAGCTGAAAGGCTTCTGAAGCTCAGACAAAAGAAATTAGTAGAGACCTGACCCCCCTGTATTTGGTCTTTCCAAAACACTGGGAAATGGGGATGGGATTGGATAGAAGAGTATTTGCTTTGCATGTGTGAGGCCCTGGGTTCTCAGAAGTGGCCTTGCAAATAGAAGGTTGGATGGATGGATGGATGGATGGATGGATGGATGGATGGATGGATGGATGGATGGATGGATGGATGGATGGATGGGTGGGTGGGTGGATGGGTGGGTGGGTGGATGGGTGGATGGATGGATGAATGGATAGATGGGTGGATGGGTGGATGGACGGGTGGATGGATGAATGGATAGATGGAGGGATGGGTGGGTGGATGGATGGATGGATGGACAGATGGACGGACAGATGGATGATTGATGGATGGATGGATGGATAGATGGATGAATGGGTGGTGGATGGATGGACGGATGGAGGGAGGGACAAAAGGAGGGAAGGATGGATGGATGGACAGACATGGATGGACAGATGGATGAATGAATTGATGGATGGATAGAGGGATGGATACAGATGAACAGAGACAAGCAGACAGACATACCAACATGAATTGATCGATAGATTACCCTGTGACCTTCCTGTTTAAAGTCCAAACCACTAGGGTCTTTTTCTTCCCTCGAGGATTAGTGCAGTGGTGTGGAAAGAGCATTAGACAGAATTTCTGTTTCCTTGGCCTTAGGGCTTGTTTCACTGACATTCTTGGCACAGAAAGTGTACCCCCAGCTGGGCTGAAGCACAATCCTGACCCATTTTGCATGACTCAACATTTTACAAAGGAAACTTCTATTTGTGTTCAGCTAAATCTTTTTCAAATGAAAATGCCATTCTGTAGTCTGTGCAATTTTTTTTAATAACTCAGACAATTGTGTCAACATAGGATGTCCTAGCTTTTCACTTCTTGACAGTGGTATTGAATTGAAGAAGAAACATACAAAAAAGTACAGGAATATCTGTGCACAGAACACTTGTGGGTTTTGTTTTTGTTGTTGTTGTTGTTGTTATTGTTTGGGTGGTGGTTGCTGGAGGGTGTGTGTATTTTCATAGACCTGTATTAAGCAAATCATCTGCAAACTCGCAGAGAAACCCAGCATAATTCCCACTGATGAGAAGAGGAATATTCTTCCTATTGAATGATACTTTCATTGAAAATATCACTTTTCTCAGGCCGGAGAGATAGCATGGAGGTAAGGCATTTGCCTTGAATGCAGAAGGACGGTGGTTCGAATCTGGGCATCCCAAATGGTCCCCAAGCCTGCCAGGAGCAATTTCTGAGAATAGAGCCAGGAGTAACCCCTGAGCACTGCCAGGTGTGACCCAAAATATATTTACAGATTTTATATAATATATATTAATATATTATAGTATTTATATATATCTGGATTTTTACTATAAGTTACACATTAATGTGTGTACATAATTTAAAAAATCAAATAGTACAAAGGAGCATAGGAAATGAAATTGCCTTCTGTTCCAACTCTCCCATCCCAAAGTCTGATTTTGAAGACGCAAATGCTTAGCATAAATGTTTCTCCTGAAAGTTTCAGGTTTTTGATTTTTGGTTTTTTGGTTTTGGGGCCACACACGGTGACCCTCAGGGGTTACTCCTGACTATGCACTCAGAAATCACTCCTGGCTTGGGGGAGCATATGGGACAGAGGATCTATCATGGTCCATCCTAGGTTAGCACGTACAAGGCAAATGCCCTACCGCCTGCACCACCATTCTGACCCTGAAAGCTTCAGTATTTATAACTAAGCTACTACCTCTAAATTTGTTTATTTGTTAATACTTCTACCACGTCCATTACCCCCTTTTCTTCAAATGGTTTGATCCACATTCTAGTGGTATCACCCATAATTATGACTATCTATGTTTGCTTTATTCAGGGTTGATCCTAGTAGTACACTGTTACTTTATTTCATTTCATAGCTGACTGATTTTCCTGAAATGTATTACTGCCTTGATTTTTAAATATGTTTTGATTTATTTATACTTATCAACATTTTCCTGTGTCCTTGGATCTTTGTATCAAAACTTCTTCTTTCATTATCCTTAGAAAAACATAACAGTTCTCGCTCTTCCTGCCTTCTTCCTCCACGTCCCTATATCACCTCCTCCCAAGGACTCTCTCTTCCTTCCCACCCAAACTTTCATCCCTGTCTGCATGCTGGGATGATTGCTCAGAGCTCTCCTGCAATGTCTGTCTGTCATATATGCATGTTGGATTCCTGGATTTTGGGTCCTCTGAATCCTGTTTCTTGATGGAATGACTCATAGTTCAAAGGCAATCCCTTATTGTTTCTTGATCAAAGGTACATGGGGTGGGGGTGGGGGGACTTCTCTGAGTCACTGAATGTCTGAGACACTCCCGGTCATTTGATCTCTAGTTTGTCTGCATCAGGATTTCTGTCTTCATGCATTCCATTTCCCACTTTATTCTCTCTGACATTCACACACACACACAC
The DNA here is from genome assembly GCF_024139225.1 of Suncus etruscus. Classification (NCBI taxonomy): domain Eukaryota; kingdom Metazoa; phylum Chordata; class Mammalia; order Eulipotyphla; family Soricidae; genus Suncus; species Suncus etruscus. Next base: position 18,546,306 of record NC_064862.1, read on the forward strand.
ACACACACACACACACACACGCACACATGCACACACACCCTCTCCTGGGCTTCCCTTTTTACCTCTTGTGAAATTTGACAACTAGGTTCCAAGTACTCAGAAAATCATTTTAGGCTTAAAACTCACATCTTCCATGTCTGGGAATTCTTCTGTGTATCACATATCTTCATCAGAGCTCCATTCTCTTTCATTTCTGGAAGAATTGAACCTCAAGATTCTTCTGGCTATGTGTCTCCTTGCTAGTTCCTCTCTTAATTTTTATCTCTTTGTCCCTTTTTTCCTCTGGAAGCATGTATCAATTTAGATTCCTATCATGCTGTTGAATTCTTCTCTTTCGGAAAAAGTATCCTTTCACACAATACATGTTCTCCTTTATTGTCTGCAACTTTAAGTAGCTGGAGTTTGAACAATTTTAAAAAGCTTTTGTATGCATTTTCATATTATCTCTCTTTGATCCAGGATCCTTTTCACTATTGGTTGGGGTTCTCTTCCGTCTGAAAGGGTTCCTCTGGGGAGCTTTGTGAGAGTCTAATCACAGAGTGATTCACTGAGAGCTCTCTGACTTTGTGTGGTCTGTGAAAGCTGATCAACACCAAGTTTCACAGGGGAAAAAAACTTTAGTTCACAGTTGTAGTTCTGTCTCCTGGAGTCTGTCCACTCCTCAAGAGTTTTAGGAGCAACCACTTGGGGGCTGGGGAGTGAGTAGGTTAGGGAAGGGTGAGTGTTGCCTGAGTTCTGGAGATGGAATGGTGTGTGTATGTGTGTGTGTGTGTGTGTGTGTGTGTGTGTGTGTGTGTGTGTGTGTGTGTGATAGAGAGAGAGAGAGAGAAACAGAGAGAGTGTACATGTGTGTCTGTCCATATGCATATATGTGGCATGTCTTTGTGTATATGTGTGTGCATGCATTCATGTGCACATGTGGGGGATCTTTTCCCTGAATTGCTTAAATTTTGGGCCCTGATTCCTTTGCTTATCTTGGGGTTGGCACATAAGTCTGGAGCTTCTTTCAGGGGACTAGTTTCAACTGTATGCTCACTTGCAAAATGGAAAAGATGTAAAGAAATGCCACCCCCACCCTGCTTTCACCCATGCTGCCAGCCTCATGCTCAATCTTTCCATATGAGACAACAGGGCCTGTCTCTTGCTCTCACTAGAAGCTGGAGGGCTCATCAGTGAACTGATTCCTTATATATGCCACCATCTGCCACATCAGATACACTTCCCCACCTTTCATCGCTCAAAAACCTGGGAAGATATTTTCTGCACATCAGAACCCATTTCTCAGCAGGTAATCTGACCCTCAATTTCTTCTAAAGTGACTCTCCTCGACTGTCATTTTATTTATGGAGGAGAGGTAAGGGACACTCATAATTCTTGGCCAACCAGGCTCGGGGTTAAATGAGAGGACCTAAGGGTGCAGGTCAGGGATACCTGCGTCACCTTAGAATGCCGGGGACCACCAGGACGATACCCAGAAGTGCTTCTGACTTTTTCAGGGGACCATATGAGAAAGAGAGAGAAATAGAGAGAGAAAGGAAGAAGAAACTAAGGCGAGGCTACTCCCCAGTGATCTTCGCAATGATTGGACCAAATTAGGCCTTTGCTGGGTATATCACCCCCATCTCAATGACATAACCCTTTTATGCTCAAAACCAGTTACACAATAAAGGTAAATGTAAATATAAGTGTACAAGAGAGAACAGGGGCCAGAAACAGTAAAAAAAAAATGTAGACACTTGCCTTGCATTGGGTCAACCATGATTTGCATCCTGGCACCACATATGATATTCTTTCTGAGTACTTCCTATAGTAACCTAAGCATAGAGCTCAGAGCTAGACCCAAGCATGACTAAGTGTGGTCCAAATGCCAATTCCATTGTCAAAAAAAAAAAAGAAGATGCTAGAGAATCAGGAAAAACATTGTCTTTAAACTCATAGGCCATGTTGCCGACTAAAAACTTGTCACAAGTTGCTCAAAGAAAATTGATGATTGTAGTTCCCACTGAATTCATCAAAGCACCACCCCTGTCTGCTCTTGAACAATTTGATAAGTCACTTTATTTAGGAACTTATTTAGGATTCCTTGATTCCTCCAATTCTCTTCAGATTCACATATCTAAAGTACTTCTATTTCCTGGGTCATAGCAACCTCCAACTTTGAGGGCAAGACACTCAAAAATTGTACCCCTTTATGTGAAGGTTAATCATACCCACTTGAAGCATAGTGCCTGGAGGTGGTTAAATCCAGAATACACCCACGCTTCTATCTCCCAGTCCATGACTGTCATTTCATAGGAGCAAAGGAAGTGTACTCACTGCCTGCTGTTCCAACCACCCTCACTTAGGACTCTCACCAGTTTCTAGTTTGCAGCTCTTAGCCTGACCCACCAGACAGGTTTCTATTCCAGGAGATTGGCCTCACTGTAGTGGAAATCATGATATAAAAGCACCACACTGGGAGATATTGTATAGGGAGACTTTGAGAGACCAAACAAACCAACAGAAACTTGGATCTTTTCAATGATCATTGCTCTGATAAGGCTCCAGCTCCTGTTTCCACAATGAATCAGCAGACAGTTTCCCCCACCCTCACCCCCAAACCCTTCTCAGAGCCCTTTGGGAGGGGAGAATGGAGAAGAGACTCAATAAGAAGACTCCAGTTGAGGAAAGGGGACACCACTTCCTCCAGTTCCGCATAGGAGCCTGTCCTTCCACCTGCCTCTGTTTTCTCACTGCCTAGTAGTACTTCCCTGGTGGTGGGCAAAAGCAGTGGCTGCTGTCAGCATCAAAATCAGCCAGTATTCCCATCAACAAGCATTGTCCAGGGACCACTTCACAGCAATGGCAGCAGCAGTTTCCCCAACAAATGTCTCCTGTCGAACACAAACCAAAGCCAGCTTTGACATTCCAGCCTGCCATGGCTGAGCCCATTCCAAATTCTAGGGCTGCTGGGCTGCAGTTTTTTCCTCGCTAAATGCATTCCATATGCACCATTGTGTGGAGATCCTTGGGATGGCCCACAATCCATCCAAGGCCTATTGGAAGGAAAGTCTCAATCAGGGTGAAAACAAACATCCAGGCAACACTGCATGTGACTCGACTGGTGGGGCTGGACTTGTATTGGTCTCTCCAGTCCGTGGCATGCACCTCCCTGCTGGGTGTAGCTGGCATCTGGGCTTGATTATTCAAGCCTTCTCTAAAGCCTGAGAGCTTGGGAGTATTCCTGGGGTGAGCGGGTGTGGGGGAACTCTAGGTCTGCCACAGAGACAGCCACACCCCACTTCTGAGTATGGTGAAAGGACCAGAACTATTCTGAAGCTACTTGTGCCAGCTCCATGATGAGCAAAGTGCAGCATTGAAATTTTATGCCTCAGGGAATGTGAATGATAGCTTGACAGGACTGTGATTCTTTATTTAAAAACTGATTTGTGTTGTCAAAGAATCTCAGAATGGACTGTCGGGGAGGGGTGTGTGTGAAGGGAAAACAAGATGAACTGAGAACTGGGGCCAGGTAAGGAAGGCACTTGCTTCTTTCATGGCAGGCCTGGTTTGATTTCAGCACCATCAGGAGTGATCCATGAGCACAGAGTCCTGAGACATTTCTAAGTACCACTGGGTGAGGTCCAGGCCTGCCACTTCAGTTTCCAATATCCACTGAGAAGTGCAGATGTTAATAGTCTTCCCTCCTTTCAGCACTGGCACCTATATGGACTCTGGAGAAAGTGAGTTAGAGGCCTGCTGGGCCCCAAGACTATGCCTAGGGCATCAGTGTGCTAGAGATGTCTGGATTCTTCCATCGGATCTTTGCCTTATTGCTTCCAAGTTCGAAGGGCTGCGCAGACTCTAAAAATGAGGTCTGAAGCTTATTTTCCTAAGACTTTTTCCCTAAGCCTTTTAGAAATTTAATAATGAACAAAGTACATAAGAGTTACATCCATTCACATCTCCTTCATGGCTCTTTCAGGGAATATTGTAGGTTGAATTGTCATCCCCAAAATATGCTAGGTTGAAGCTTTGGTAACATGTCCACTTGTGTATCTATGAATGTGAACCTTTCTGGAAATAGGGTCTTGCAGAAAGCATCGCACTGGGATGAGATCATACCGGATCAGGGCTGGCCCACTGCCCAGTGACTGGCATCCATGTAAAAAGAGAGCTTCGGAGGCCTGGGAAGGAAGGCCTGTGGTTGGGATTACACTGCCACAAGCCAAAGGATGCCAAGGATGATTGGAAACCAGCAAAAGTTAGGAAAAAGTGGGAAGGGATTTTCTTTGAGCCTTGGTTTTGGGGCCACACACCCTGTGTTATTCAGGGGCTACTCCTAATTCTGCACTGAGGAATTACTCCTGGCAGTGTTTGGGGGACCATATTGGGTGCTGGGGATTAAACCTAAATCAGCCACATACAAGGAGAGTGTCCTACCCATTGTAGTATAGCTCCAGCCCTCCATGCCTTGGAAGAGAGAATGCTCCACTGACACTTGGATTCTTGGACATTTCCCAGTCTTAAACTGAGCACAAGTCAATCTCTACTGACTACACCCAGTTTATGGTAATTCTGTGTCAGTTCTGAGAAACCATGGCAGGTCAACACCTTCTTTCTCCTCTCCAGAGGCAGTAGGAATGGTCCATGTTCAGAGCAGTTTGAAGGGCCAGGGTGGTAGTACAGTGGATTGAGTGCTTGCCTTCCAAGCACCTGGATGACCTAGGCTTGATCCCCAACACCACCCAGATGGTCTACAAGGAGTGAAGCATGATTCAGGGAAGCTAACAAGTCACCAAACATGAGCCCCAACTCCTGCTGTCAGCAGCCTTTCTTTGTATCGAAAGGGAAACAAGTGATTTTGTAAGGATTCAACAATCTAGTATGAGACCAACAAAATATCTTTGTTTTATTTTCCAATGACACAAAAATCATTTGTGTCATCGGAAAAAATAGAGAACAATGAATGAAAAGTCAGGCGACATTATACTTACATTTACATAATTTAATATTTAAACTTTTCTCTAAAATAGTCATTCTCACATAATCATCTTAAAACAAATTAGAAGGAAAAATCACAACAAGAACTTAAGGTATAATTGGCCTGTTGGGATGTTTATTTTGAAGATGACCCCATCTCACACATACATACATACATATATATATACATACATAAATACACACAGTCTCCCTTTGCTCTAGTTAGAGTGTACCCCCAGAGCACTGACATTTAGACTGTCCTCCCATGTCCTGCACTATGTTCTGTGAGCTCCAGGCCTGACCCTGATCAACCCAAGGGCACAGCCAGCTCACTGCCAGGATGCCCATTTGCAGAGGAAGAAACACATCTGTCCAGTGTCAGGACCCTGGCCTAGTGAGAAGTATTTCTACTGGCGGGTGAGAAGAAAATGTGAATGGTCCCAGACTGTATGAGCTTTCCACAGATGTTGTGACTTCTTCCCCTTTCAGGACTATAAAAATCTAAGCTTTTCTCAAGGTAGTGATGGATAAAGAAAGCAGAATGGGGGCTCCCTCAATAGACCTTACCTTACCTGTCTCAATCATTTTGCCTGAGCTAAGACATCATCTTTCTTCAGAAGTTTGACCCTCTTGGTCCTTGGAGACAGGGTCCTGGCTACTCTTTTTCTGAAATAACTGAGTTTTCACATAGTGACTCACTAAGCATCTTTGTGACCTGGTGCCCAGGTGTTGTCTTCCTGCTACCAAACGTTCTGAGTATGGCACAAACATTTTGCAACAGTTGTCCTTTCCATTTTTGAATAATTCAGACTTCATTTGGAGTAGGATTGCACTGCTGTGTAAACCATTGGTATATGTATATATATACATATATATATATATCAATGGTAAACCATTGATACATGGCTACATCATGTACTTAGTTTACCATACAATGTCATCATAGTCATTTAAGTGCCACCTATCTCCTAGTTTTGTCAGAGAATGTGGGGAGAGGGAAACATGCCTCCCAAGTGCTACTTGGAAACTTGGAGGCCCTTCAGTGTCAGTTAAATGCTAAGTACCAAGGATACAGCAGTGCTCTGGCCCTGTGGTATCAGGGATTACCTGGACCACCTGGTCAAGCTTGAGGGCTCCAAGTTTATACTAGAAGTGTTCAGGGACCTCTAAAGCTGCATTTGGCCAAGCTTGGGGATCATGTGCTAGTAGCTAGGATCTAACAGGAATTGGCCACATTCAAGATATGTACCCCTGTCCTATCGCTGCAGCCCCTCATCATAGAATTTTAATTCTCAACAAGCTCTTCTTTGCCTAATTTTTATGTGTAATATTTGTGATCTTTTTCTTTAAAAAAAAAAAAAACAACCTTTCTTTATCCTAGAATACATGTGCTTCAGTCTATTTTCAGGCACATATTTCCTTCAGCAGTGGTGCCATTCTCTGAGTTCCCACATATTAGACTCCATGGCAGAGCTTTTATTATATATAAATATATCAAATATATTATATCATATTAGATATATGTAACAATGATTTACAACAGTCATTGTTTGTTTTAGACATACTGTGTTCCAAAAGCAGTCTTACTACAGGTGTGACCCTCCCTCCATCACCCTAGGACATTCTTCTTAGCAGACATTTAACTGTTTGACTTCACATTGCTTGCTTCATCATCAAAAAAAATCTGTGAGTCAATATGTGATGATTAGCTATTATATCTCACCAGGTGTTCCCAAGTCATTGAGGGTTTCCCAGTAGGATGGTGCTAGTTGAGTGTTCTGCATTATTGTTTTTACTCATTCAGCTTGGTGGGCTTCAATTCAACATTTGCATCAAATTTGCTGTGTTTCTATTGGGCTGGAAGTACCCAGAAACTTCCAGGCCACAAAAGCCTAGGATCTTCATTCCAGAAGTCATTTTCAGGCTCTGGGTACATTTTCTTAGCCGGATTACTGGTACATTCTCTGTCCATTGGATGGACCATGCGTGATGCTCCTTGCTCTGCTGAGACAGAAAGTTTCATTGTGCTTTTGCTTTATTGAACTTTGCAATTACTGAGTTTCTCACATCAGCAAGATTTCAGCTTGCTAAAGACTTAGATGATGACTAGTTTTAGCAATAAAGTATGCTTTGATGGGTGGATGCAGGTTGTTGTAGGTTTTTTTTTTTTCAGATATTGTGTTTATGCATGCTTACTTTCTTACTATGTATTATATAATTCCAAGATTTTTATGCATTGGAAAGTCAAAAAAATTAGGACTGGATTTGTTATAATGGTTGCTTTATTGCAGTGGTCTGGAACCAAAACCGCATTATCTTTTAGTGTCTGGTAGAGAAAAATACCACCTTCTTTAGTAAAATATAAGCCAAGCTCATACTTACCTTCTTAAAATGTAAGAAGGGGAAAAGAAAGTTTCTGAGAGGGAAACTCAGAGGTTTCTTCACCAAACACTGATGCCACAGTCCCCATGAGCATCATCCAATCTTGTGACTCCAGCTGTGGAACTCTTTTCTTTCCTTGTTCACCACTGCTGACATCCGTACTGCCCTCCAGAGGGCGCCAGTTCAACGGTGTCCCAAGAAAGCTTCCTTCCTACCTCCCTCCAGTCCTGCAAAGTTCTGCAGAGCAAGCAGAAGGGAAAGATGCCAACAGTCAAGCACTTGAAACTGGGTGACTTGTTTACAACTGCTGACAAGCATTATAAGATGCAGAAGCAAGAAAGGTTCTAGATCCAAGGCATTCCTGCTTTGTGTCCCCTTGTCCCAGCTCTTGGCTCTTCAAGAAGGAACTCTTCTTTCCAACAAGCCCCCTAGACCAAGTCTTCTTCAGTCAGGAAGTTTTTCACTGTAAGGTCTTGGTCCTTGTGAAATGCCCAGGCCATGCCTTATATGCCTTTATGATGTTTGTGCTCTTGTAGGACTGGACACCCTAATTCTTTTCTCAAGAGTGATAATGGCCTTTTCTACCGATAGTAAATGGAGTTTCCCACTGGCATCTTCCTCAAGCCTTTTAGAAATATGTTCTCTTCTCTGCTTCCAACCTCCAGTGTACCTGTAACTCATTCTCAGCTGGTTTTCTGATACTCATAACTTTTGTTATCAGAATAAATCTCTCCTGAAATGTAGCTGTCATGTGACTCTCTCCCTCAGAGTCATAATAAAACATTCTAGAAACATGTAGCTCAAATTTCGAAAAATAACTATTGTAATAGAAATAGGTAAAGCAGTTTTTTGAATCTTGTGAGCATTGAATATATATTGAATTAAGAATGAAAGCAAATATTGATGTCAGCATTTTATGTGGACTTAATTAAACCCTAGAACAACCTAATACTATAGGTACTTTTGGAAAATGAATAATTGAAGATATTCAAAATAAGACCACAATACTAGTTTAAGAGGCTATTTGTCTTTGTTTTGTTGTTTTAGTTGGGTAGGGGACTGAGCCCAGGGCCTCATACCTGTCAGTCAGGTAAGGCATGTGCTCTACCCCTGAGTCACATCCCTGGCCCCAAAGTTCTTAACCTGAAGGATTCCAAGTGATTTTTAGGAAATCTGTCAACTGTCCCATAATTATAGGTTTTATATGAAAAATGTTTGAAATATTTTCAGATTTACACTACTGTTCTCAACTCTCAGTATAGAGTGGCCAGAGAGATAGTACAGTGGCAGGGCATTTGCCTTGCATGTGGTTGACCCTTATTTGATCCCCAGTACACTGTATTGTCCCCTGAGACTGCCAAGAGTGATTCCTGAGTGCAGAGTCAAGTGTTACTTCTGAATACCATCAGATGTGGTCCCAAAACAAAACAACCAACTCCCAGTCTCTATCAGTCAACTCAACTCCACTCTCCCTTTCCAATACTGGACTCTGGGAAAGTTTTGGCTCTGCCACACTTCTAGATTTCAACACTATAGCATAGGATATTGTTGACCTAAGTATAATAGGGCATGAGCGTTGGTTCCTGGCATTGACTGTGAAAGAGTGACTTACTTTGTCCAACCCAGAATCAACCCTCATAGCTACAAAGAAAGACCACAAACTCCCAAAGAGTCTATAAGTAGATACAAAACCGCATGTGTTGTTAGTCCTCATCTTAGACCATATTGTTATTAATATCCCTTTGGCTGAAAATGGGCCCCATCATATTGTTAAAATAGAGTTTCACAACCTTTAAGTAATTAGGGTATGTATGTCACTTTTAAGCTGTTGTTCCAAAAGAAAATGTTAAATCCCAAATACATTTTGGCCAACGTGTGGTTTTAATGACCCAACGTCAAAAAACTGTAACTTAATTCCACATAAAACTTTAAATCTATATCATGAGAGTTCTGCCTCTGAACTGCCTGAGATTCTGACTCATTCGTAATCCTGAAGAAATATTATCATAGTCTCTGAAAATGTCCATGCCTTTCCACTAGAAAAAAACTTGTATCTATTGATGTACAGTAGTTTAACTGTAGCCTCAATGATGGTATGGTGGTGACAGCTCCTTTTTCTTCACTCCTTCTTTTCTTGGTAGTAGTTAAAAACTCACAGTAGTAAAGACTCATAATCATAAGCTCTATTTATAAAAAAAATACATTCTCCATTTTTTTTTAAAATGTGTTAAGAAGGGTAACTACTGCACATATAGGTCCAATCACATATCGAGTAGTATGGGGACCATCCTACTCAGCCATGAGATGGAAAAACATGGTGCCTATAACATTTCATGGAGGCAAGAACTCTGGGTTCTTCAGAAAGATGGCAGTGTTCTCTGCAGATCTCTCAACAAAGCTACAATTCCTTTTTCAGTTTGCTTCATAGTGTGCCTGGTGGTCTTTGAACATAAGTAACCAGACTTCCTTTCAGTAACACTTACCACTAATATTAGATTGATTGGGGACAGGAAGACACAAAGAGGATTCCACCAAAACAAACAAACAAACAAACAAAAAAAAAAAAACAGGCCAAAATGTCAGTCTGGAAGGAAAGCTTCTTGTTATTTTTTTTTTGTTTTTTTTTGGTTTTGTTTTTGGGCCACACCCGGTGGTTCTCAGGGGTTACTCCTGGCTGTCTGCTCAGAAATAACTCCTGGCAGGCACGGGGGACCATATGGGACACCGGGATTCGAACCAACCACCTTTGGTCCTGGATCAGCTGCTTGCAAGGCAAACGCTGCTGTACTATCTCTCTGGGCCTGGAAAGCTTCTTGTTTTGTTATGTTTTTCAAAATGGAAAAGATTCTTACCCCATAGTGAGACCCTATTGCTAAAATATTTCATGTCACCTCAGTGGAGAGTGCAAACTTTCTAAGTTGGTGTCTTCTATTCCTTGCTAGGTGTGGAACTAAACCTGATGCTCTTTTCGGATTCAGAGAGATTCAGGAATGCTGAGGTTGAATTTTAGAGCACAGGCTTCTGAGCAAAGGGAATATAAGGACTTTTCTGTAAGACTTTTCTAGCTATTAAAGTAATAATTGGCTTCGAGGAAAAACAAAAGTGGACTTTCTTTTGAATATTATAGTCTTATTTGATAAATGTTTATTTTACATATATTTTGTTTTTGTTTGGGGTTTTATATTTCTATTTTATATATTTATATTGGGTTTTACTCCTGGCTCTGTGGTCAGGGATCACTCCTTATGGACTTAGGGAGTCACAAATACTACCTATCTCTCTGACACCAAATTTTCATTCTTTTTTTCAGTAACTTCTTTTACCGAAGATTCCATATCTCCAGCATATAAAGAGAGGCTTTTATTTGGTTCACATACTCAATCCAATGGCACACATGTTTGGGGGCATAGCTTAGTATTTATTCACCCTACTAGGTTCAGGGACTTATCAGAAGGGTTGCTAAATTCCTGGAAGGGTATCCAGAATACTACTAAGCTTGCTGACTTTTTTCAGTAAAGTGTTAAGAGTATCAATCTGGGTTACCCCAAAGATCCTGGTGTGGGGTCATTTGAGTTTGGAAAACACTTAAAATCAACAACAACAACAACAACAGCAGCAACAAAACAGACCCTAGCAATAGAATAGTGAGTAAGGCTTGCATGCGACCAACCTAGGTTTGATTCCCAGCATCCCATATGGTGTGCTGAGCTCACTAGGAGTGATTCCTGTGCACAGAGCTAGGAAGTAACTTCTGAAGTCACTGATGGGCATGGCCCCAAACCCATAAATAAGTAAATAAATAAGTACATAAATAAATAAACAGATAAATAAAATAAGGCTATCTTGAAGGGCTAGGGAGATGCAGCTTCACTATCTCTCCAGCCCTATGCACAGTTTGGGGCCAGAGCTATAGCACAGAAGGTAAGGTATTTGCCTACCCGACCTTATTACCAGTCACCCAAATTTGGAAACCAAAAGATACTTTAAGTCTAACTAAAAGAACTCCTCCCCCTTTATAGACCTATTTAGGGGCATAACGGACCTTTCCCAGCTCATCATAAAGAGCCCAGATGCCACATCACTGGGTGGCAGGCTTGTGTCTCTCAAGAACTCTTCTTTCCTGCAGGCCAGAGTCAAGAAAAGTTCAACAGAATTGGAAAGGGATTTCCCCCTAAAATCTATACTAGAGGGTTCATGCATTTAGAATGTACTTGGGATAAAAGTGCCTTGTTGCAACCCTATTTATGGAGCCTTGTTGTAACCCTATTTATGGAACCTTGTTGTATTTGGTGAACAAAATCTATTAGTGAATGGCACTGGCTTTAATTTCATCCAGGAAGATTAACAAAAGTATATGCTAAATCATCTTCTTAGTGGCATTGTGCAAGCCACATGCTGTAGTGTTATGAGTTGGTCCCAGAACCACACTACCTACCAAGGTTCAGTTCACCAAGGCCTTTGAGCAGATGCTAAGACTAACTGAACTTTGTTCACTTCATCTTGTTTTGATAGACAGTAAGCAGTACATGGTCATTTTGTCCTATAAGACACCTATTAATAGGTTCACTTGTCCTCTCCTGATTTGAGAAACCAAGCCACAATCAGGAGTGTGGGAACCAGTGCAATTGGGTTTAGAATCCACTCTGAATCACCCATTTCTCACCAAGGCCACTGACCATAATGGTGACCAAGATCCAGACCCCATTTTGTAATTGTTTAGTCAAGTCCCATCTTCAAATTTCAAAGGAGACAGCGACACAATTGTTGGAAAGACTACTTGCCACAGACTTATGTGGGAGGTCCAACACTGGCATTCCCTGTAGCAGCTGGTCATAGTGTATTGCACTAGATCTCTATCTCTGTAGCTTTTCTTATGGGAACAATCCTGCCTAGTTCCTACCTACTGATCTCAACTGCCTGGCTTCTTGGAAGTGTCTTTGGAATTGAGTTACTTTCCTTCTGCCTGTTTTGAATGTCACCTTTGAAGTCAAAATTAGAGCTGTTCTCAAATGCAAATGTTAAGGTCTCCTGCAGCCTGTTGACCACATCCTAGGGCACACTCTCACTTGCTTTCCTAATTTATTTTTAATCTAAACTAAGAGTTAAAGTACATTCACACTATTTTGGCTTTGTTTCAACATCCCTAAAAAATAGAGGAAGTAAGCCAATAGAGAAATATATGGTCATATTCTAGTATGCTGCAAATACCAGTTGAATGTTGAGGGTCTCCCCCCCTTTCTTTTCCTATTTGTTACTGTATTAGCATGTTTGGCTGTTGCAATAGCATGATTAGCACTTCCAATTGCACTCACCACAAGTTAGTCTCGCACATACCATTGCTGTGCACCCCAGATTGCAAACCCTTATTGTGGCAGCAAGGACCACAAACAGCACCAGAATTGTACTGGACATACAGGGCAGTGCCAGGGGTTGAACTCGTGGTATCTCACACCTGCAAGACAAACACTCTTAGCTCCGAGTCATCCTCAGAAACCTGAGTTTTAGGGCAAATTAAGGGTTGTGGACAGATTGGGGTCATCATTCTTTTGTCTTTCTGTATGAGAACTGGGTTTTAACAAATCCAAAGTTCACTAGTAAAGGAAGGGAAATGATTTTAAAACTTATGACCCATTTGAAAATGAAAACTTGCTTGTAAAATTCTGAAATCAACTTTGTGCTCTCCCATTCCTTGATCAGATTTTAGTAATTTGCCTTTGTGAAACTCTGAATTTCCCCTCAGTAGTTCTAGCTTTGAGAGATCTCAGATTTCTCCTTGCAGCAGAGGCATATTTAACTGATGAGATCCCAAACTTAGGGTAAAACAAAAGGAAATCCAGATTCTTGCCTGACCATGGGAAATATAAGGGAAATGATGTTTTTCTCAGATTAGCATATAGAAACTTTAACTTAAAGTTAAAGTCATTTGGAAAAATAAGCACATGAGATGGCCAGCAATTACTTTTTTAAAAAGGAGATTGGCCCTATAAGATTCTAAAATATTAGAAAGCTCCTGGGTTTTACATAATTATGTAAAGGTACAAGCCCAGACAGACAAGTCACTGGAACAGAAGTAGATGCCAGGATAAGAAGTGGTATGCTGTATGGTTGAGGAGAAAGACTAAGAAAAGGTGTAAAATAGTTGGCTTAAGGTCTAGAGGCAAAAATAGGATCTCATATTATACTATGAGCTTTAATAAGTTCCAGATGGTCTAGAGAGCTTTTTTTTTTTTTAAATGAAAACAAAAGAAATAGAAGAAAACATAAGAGACTATTTTTGTGGTGCTGGGGTTTTACTAAGGACTTTCTTGGTACAAAAACAATAAATCACACAAATACATACAAATAATAAATGTATATATGCAATAAAATGTTACAGTCAGCATATTTAAGACGCATGTAAGTTGGCAAAAAATTTTTGTGACAGCAGTATTATAGCTTATCATGAATATAGAGTTTTATAAATTCATAAGAAAAATACCAACAGAAAAAATAGTGAAAAGAAATAGAGATCAGGAAGCATATTACAAAATAAGCCCTTCCTCGTAATAGTCTGGGAACTGCACATGACAATGAGACTATCTTTTCTACTGAATTGTTATTGTCTATTCAGCACACTGACATTAAGCAATATAAGTGTACCTTTGCTGGGAAAAAATGGAGAGAACTTAGCCCTGATAAGACTTCTGCAGGAGGGGGCCCTGGTACAAAGGAGGCCCCAAGAAATTGAAGAGTAAGTTCTGTGTAATTTGATAATACACATTAGGGATGAAGAGCTCGGGGCCGGGCGGTGGCGCTACAGGTAAGGTGCCTGCCTTGCCTGCGCTAGCCTTGGACAGACCGTGGTTCGATCCCCCGGCGTCCCATATGGTCCCCCAAGCCAGGAGCAACTTCTGAGCGCATAGCCAAGAGTAACCCCTGAGCGTCACCGGGTGTGGCCCAAAAACAAAAAACAAAAAAAAACAAAAAACAAACAAAAAAAAAGAGCTTTCAGAATGTTCTCAACCTAGGGGAGTGGTAGAAATTATCCTCTATCTTGACAGTGGCAGTGGATTCACACATAGATATGTCTATGATGTCAAAACTCATTCAGCTTCAGCTGTATACTTTAAAGGGAAAATTATTTGATCAAAAATATTTCTTCTTAATGAGGAAAATATGCTCATAATTGCAGAGTCAGCTAGCCAATTCTATTCCAGAGAAAAACTCAGACAAGCACATCAAATATAATATAAAGGTATTCCTCACAATATATTTACTATTGCACAACAAAAAATATTTTAATATGTAAACATTAAGGAATGGCTAAGTAAATGTTAGTACATCCATGTGAGGCTATCACATGCTACACTAGTAGTATCATGCCTTCCAAAATAGTGTATGATTTGGATGATGCTCAAAAATATGAAGTAGAGAGAAAAGGATGATATTTACAATATGACACCAATGTTACTAGGAAAACTAAGCCTAGGAAAACAACCACGAAACTGAAATCTCTCAATGCTTTTTTGCTGGTTAGTCATGCTTTTGCAGAGCAGGATTACACTTGATTCCTTTTCAACTTTTTAATTTAAAATTTGGGGTTTATTTTTAGTGTGTTTGTGGGTCACACTCATTGGTGCTCAGGGCTTATTCTTGGCTCTGCACTCAGGGATTACTCCTGGTGGGGCTTAGCAAGCAAACCAGGGATCAAACCTGGACCAGCTGCGTGGAAGGCAAATGCCTAACCCATTGTACTATCTACCCCAACTCCTAATTTCAAAATGGTTTGCTTGAATAAAATATTCTCTTTATCAGCTTATTGATTTACAATTATGTAGAATTTTGGAAGTTAGCTTTATTCATCTATATGTAGGTGTAACCACCTCCATAATAAATAAACAAGCAAGCAAAGTCTCAGATGCAAGATATAAAGAAATAGTAAGGGAACAACAAGTGGCCACAGTCATGGGAATTGGAGATTTTGTCTATGGAACTGAGCTTAAATGGCATCGAGTGGTTGGCTGTGAGGGACTCTTGGGACTCTCGTGGAGAAAAGCCAGCTCACTGGTGATGGGAGTAGTGTTGGAAGATAAATGCATAAAAAGAATAATTGACAATATTATAAGTTCCAGATCTTCAATAAATATGGCAAAATATTTAGTTCATTTTCCAACAATTGCAGAATAAGCATGTTGAATATTTTTTAATGTAGGGAATGGTTACTCACATTGGGCAAATTCTTAGAATAGATAGAAAGTCCACAGGTAAGTGGAAAGCAGGATTCCAGAAGACAGTACAGCTTGGATGTACTGGATGTACTTGGATATAGCTTGGAAGTGATCCTTGTCTGCTCCTGGCTTAGGTTTGATCCAAGTTTGGGACCACAGAACCACATATGGTTTCTGGAGTCCCTTCACAAGTGATTTCGTAGTTCAGAGCCAGGAGCCAGGAGTAATACCTGAATATCGCTGGGTATGCCACACACAAACACACACACACACACACACACACACACACACACCATAGGGAAGCAAAAGCAGTGTCTACTAGGTAGTGTGCCTCACTCAGCTCACAGGGAATCAATTTGTGTCCCCTCTCTCCTGCATCTCCTTTACTTCACACCAGCCGCATTCACAGAGAAAAGCAGATGAACAGCACCATTCTCCAGAGGCAGCATGACTTCCTGAAGATAGAATTCAAGACCCAACTCTTTGCCAGTCACTTTACCAGCCTCTCTCTAAACACTTTAAAACTTCTATCAGCAGCTCTCCTATGAGTTTCATCAAATTGCCTGACAAATTCTAACCAAATGTCCCTTAAAAGTCTTAAATATTACTGTGAAAGATTTGTAATTTACTTTGGTCACAATAAAAATTATTTTAAAAAAGCCTTCCTTTATCCACATAGACAGACAGACAGACAGACACAGACAGACAGACACAGACAGACAGACAGACAGACACACACACACACACACACACTCTTACTGAGGTATATTTAAAAACTAAGAAATTGTGTGAAGGTTTTAGCCCAGAAATACTAACGTTCTATGACTATATAATTCTTTACCAATCTTAAAAACAAAAATTTTTTTGTTTTTCTTTTTTCACCCAGTGTCACTCCTGCCTCTGCACTCAGGAATTACTCCTAGGGGGCTCAGGGGACCCATGGGTTGCCAGAGATTGAATTTAGATCAGCTGCACATGAGGAAAACACCCTAACTGTTGTACTTTGGCTTTGTCCCCTCATCTTGAAATTCTTAACTTGACAAATAAATTATCCCATCAAGACAGCAATCAGCTTCCAGTTCAGATCTTTCATCATTTGGGGCCAAGCAGGCACCATATTATTATGGCTACATGACAAAATGGTAGCTCAGAGATCTTTTTGTTGCAGAGTGACTGTCCTTAACCTGATAACAAATTGACTATCTGGTAGCTGACATACCTTTCTCCCTCAAGACATCAGAATATAAAGAGTAAATTCCAGCATTGCAGTTTTAGTCAACCAGACTCAGTCTGTGCAGCGATTTCTATGTTAGAGACAGAAATTTCACTATGCATTCTTTATTTGTTTTTAATTGAGTGATTACAGATGACACCTAATAAAGTCTTCATGCTACAGTGTCTTGAGGTCATTGATTTATTAGGCTTGGTAGGTGTGGACACAGGATTCTGCTCAGCCTCCCTCATATTCCATGGTACAATTCTCAAGGAATTCATTTGCTTGTTTGCTTTCCCTCTTGACTTATGAGGTTCTTTTCTGAGAGCTAAACACTAGCATTATTCAGGAGCAAAATATGGACTTTGTGGGGTATTTTTAATATAAATATATTTTTAAATTCCCCTCAAAAATCAATTACTTTTAAGAACTTTCCCTTGGATAAAATTAAGAACTTTTCCTTGGATAGTTACTAGCTTTATCTGTCCTACCCCAGGTTGAAATATATTTATTCTGAGCTTTTATAGAAAGTGTTGATTAATTGTACCAGACTATTGACAATCACGAGTCTAAGGAAATGTAAAATTATTGGGGATATCTGTTCTCCCTTTTGACATGGATTAAGGTACACAACTCTCTTACTTTGCTTAGAATATTTGTAAAGGCTCACATGCCAAAACTAATTGAGAAATTAGTGCCAGAACAACAAATGGGCAAGTGGTTAGCAGATTGCAAAGGCAGTTGGTGCAGAAAACAGAAGTGATGCAAGTTCATGGTACATCTAGTTCATGGTACATGTGTGCAGCCTCAAGACAGAACAAGATACTCATCCAGGAAGCAATAACAGGGTTAGGGTTGGGACTGATGAGACTGAAAGATGGAGCCCAATATGGTGGACCGTGGATCCCATTTAGCATCAGAAAATCTCTATTTTAATTATCATTGAAATCTCAATTTCACACTGTGCTATGTGTATGTTTTGTACAGTCCTATTCTTAAAGAAACCCTACATTTGAGAGAAGACAACTCCAAAACTGCCCTCCAGTCCTGTTGTGCTCAGGACTCTGGAAAAATATAGGAAGGCTGGCATAGAAAAGGGAAGGATCTGGGAATGAACCTGATTTTCCTAATATCAATTAATGATCATTGCTAGGACTTAGGTTATTTGACCCACAATTTCAAATTTCAATTTGTATTGCATTATGAGTTTAAGTAATATGTTATGTCGTAAGAAAACAAATCGGAAAATTCTTCACACTTTTCTCTAACCTAAATTGTATAGTTATTATAGTGGTGGAAGGAACTTTTGCAAAAATTTTACTTTTTTCTCTAAATGTTGGACACATGAATTATTTTCCAAGTTTTTTTATTTTCCCATCCTAAGATAAAATACAATAATATATCAAAAGGCTAGAAAAATCATAGTACTACTCAAATGGAACTTTGAGAAAGCATAAGAACTTGAATCATCCAAAATATATATTTGATGTTTAATGTATCATATAATAAATTCTAGATTGTGTCGGATTAGTAAGCAAACTACATTTTTAAGAATTTTTATTAGGCAAGTAGTGTAAGTAGATTAAGTTTATAAATGTATGTTTGTATTTATAGAATCCACCAGTTCTTAAACTTTTAAAATAGCTACCACTGTTGATTGTATAATTACAAGTAGTACAATTTGGCCGTCAAGTTTCAACTTAAGTTAAACACAAATTCTGTGTTTCAAGTGGGAAGATTAGGACTTTCTTGTTTTAGCAACAAAATCGTGATGCGCCAAGAAACATATTTTGAGAAGTGGATCTTTATCATCATTTTCATGGCTTTTATAGTTACCATAAATTAAGGATTTATTGTGTCCATAGCACTTTTTAAGCTCTTCAGATATATCATTTCACTAACAGTAGTCCTGTAAGGTTTATACTATTATTATGCTTCTTTTACAGATGAGGAAACTGTCATGTTAGAGAGAATTTCTAATTTTCCTGGGTCCTGGAGCTGATCATTGGCAGAACCAGGACTCACATCCAGCTTGGGTTTTCAATTCCCCTAGATCTGAGTCATTCTTCCATCTCTGTAGGTAAAGAGCAAAATTGCAGATGGGGTCATTACTAGAAGTTAGGTTTCTAAGAAATTATTCTGCTAGATTAAGGACCCAATGTTTCTGGAAAGTTTAGAAATTCTTTTTTTTTTTGGGGGGGGTTTGGTTTTTGGGTCACACCTGGCAGTGCTCAGGGGTTATTCCTGGCTCCACCTCAAAAATTGCTCCTGGCAGGTTCGGGGACCGTATGGGACTCCGGGATTCGAACCAATGACCTTCTGCA
This sequence comes from Suncus etruscus, assembly GCF_024139225.1. Lineage (NCBI taxonomy): Eukaryota > Metazoa > Chordata > Mammalia > Eulipotyphla > Soricidae > Suncus > Suncus etruscus. Next base: position 18,565,394 of record NC_064862.1, read on the forward strand.
TGGAAGGCAAACGCCCTACCTCCATGCTATCTCTCCAGCCCCGGAAAGTTTAGAAATTCTATAGAGATGATGTTCGTTGATATTCTAGATGTATTACTTTGTTCTGCTTTTCTGGAAAAACAACTTTAGGAGTAGAAATTACTGAAATTGTCTGTTTTAATAAGACACTTGCACAGTAGACTCAATCTGGTTAACAGAAAATCCATTTGTTTCCGTTTTGTCAACAAATTTGGATTTCTTAAGGATTTTAATGAATTGGGGATTGGAATTTAAGAAAGCAAACAGCCTCAGGAAAATCACTTATTTTTCTAAAATAGCAAATGCAAAAGTGGAAATCTTTTCTAGTCTAGCTGCAACAAATGTCTGTTAAAGTCTTAAAAATTCCGAGTACATGATTTATCATATAGAACCAAGAGATGATTAATGAGCATTTCTTTAAAATCCTTTAGGGGGTATCCTCTCAGCATCATTCCAATGGAGATAGGAAAAATGGCCTCTGATATATTCTCTGTTAAAATTATAGAAATATTTAATTCTAAAATTACTTATTGAAGTAAATAACATATCAAATAAATATGTTACAGAGTAGTGAAATCAATTTTACATCCACTTCATCTTGTTAGCCTATTAAAATTATTGTTTTTCAAAGCACTTTATTACCTATGATTATTACTGATGAAGAGCTATGAATATCAATAAGTTTCAGTTCAGGGTATTTTTCTCTTTATCAATTAAAATGATACTATTCTTACTATCTTCTCTTTCATTTGCATCTAGAGTTCCAAGCTTACAGGTGTGTGGGTGTCTTTATTGTTTTCATGACAATTATGAAGATGGCTTTTAATACTCAGGCATATGGTACAAGAGTGTCTGCTCAGTTATTTCATCAGAGTTACAGTAGTTAGAAAAAAATGGTCTCTCAGGGCTGGAACAGTGGAGCAGCAGTAGGGCATTTGCCTTGCATGCGTCTGACCTAGGACAGACGAAAGTTCGATTCCCTGGCTTCCCATATGGTCCTCCAAGCCAGGAGGACTGGCTTTTTCTGAACGCAAAGCCAAAAGTAACTCCTGAGCATAATCGGGTGTGCCAAAAAAAAAGAAAAAAGAAAAAAATGGTCTCTCATAGCTCATCAGTCTAAGTATGCACCAAAGTTGTTGTTTGGTACTGAAAACATCTTCCCTTATACACATATTATAGAGTTACATGCTTCAAGTGGAACTAATGACATATCAAAAAATGGAAACTAAAGACTTCATGGAATGCAAAGAGTCCTTAAAAGTCTTCAGGAATAACTCTTTCAAAGGCCCAAGAGTTAGCCAAAGAGTACAGAAATCCAGGCTATGTTTGGTGGCAAATTTGGATAAGCCAAGTTTGATGAGCAGAAACAGAGACACAATTTGACAGATCAAGCCCAATCCTCAACACGGTACTAGACTTGCTTTAAATCAAGCCCCAGAAATGATAATTAAGTATCATGAAAATAGAACTTAATTTTTTTTATTAAGATGATATGAAGATACTTGAAGAGGAAATGCTAACACCTACTTAGCAAGCTCCAAACTTCTGTATCATCTCCTTGGGGTCATGTACTTGTATCATAAACACACTAATATTGTCTAAAACCTTGCTCTTAAGGGCAGAAAGAAGAAATAGTACAAGAGTAAAGGTCTTGTCCTTGGCTCTTTAGGCTGACTCCAGTTCTGTCATGGCATGTTCTTTCTAAACACCACTAGGAGTGACCCCTGAATACAGTCAGGAGTAAAACCCCAGCATTGTTGGGTGTGGCCCCAACCCCATTTAAGAAAATTAAATCAATAACTCTCTGCTATTTTAGATAGCATGTAGTAGATTTCTTTGTAATCCCAGAAAGAGAACTGGACAATCAAGACAAAAGGAAGGTGAGTGAGAACCCCAAAGGTAGCTAAAGCAAGAAATAGACCGCAAGAATATAGAATCTTGGTCACTTGGTATGGCTCAATGTGATGCTGATCAGAGCTATTCCTGACTCTCTGATCAGGAGTGACCTCTGGTAGTCCTCAGGAGACCATATGAGGTACTGTGGTTCCAACCAGGATTGGCTGTATGTAAAGCAAATACTTTAATCTCTATACTATCATCCCCACCCCAAGAAGAAACATTTTAAAGTTGAACTTGAGACTCCTCATTATTTTTTTGCACAAGAACTCTGAAACCCCACAAAAAAACCCAAAAAGCATGTGTGAGAAGACTCAGTCATTGGACCCAGAGCTGTGAAGAGTATAGAGGGTACTGCCAGCATGTTACCTCAGCAGAGACCAAATAAATAAATCATTTGGTGAAAGCCATTAGGGAATAAAGGTTACTTAAAGTCATAAATCAACTAGCCAGCCTCTGGATGGTTTTTTTGGAATATAATGACAATTCAAAAAAAATTAATGTTTCTTTAACTGTGTGAGGAAAAAAACTGCAACTAACCAGTTTCTCTTATTGTGTTCCAAACTGAGATAAAATTTTTGTATGAATTTAATGCTAATTCACTTGCTCAATTTTATAAAGTTAGGTGATTCTAGAAGGCCATGACACTTCCCTCCATGCCTCCAATAGAGCTGAAATGTAATGGATCACAACTTTCACCTTGTTGATTTTTTCTTCTTACATATTTTTGGCTTTTCATCCTTTGAACAGATTTTTGAAGAATGTCTTAAATGCCATCTAAATTAATTACCTTTTGGATAATTAAAATGAGGGTCAGTAGGACTGGTCCATGGTAGGAAGCGTGGTACAAAGAGCTGAGGGGTGGGTTGCAGTTAGGACAGAGAAGGGACCATTATGACAAGGAACATTGTAAATGGTCATTCTGGATAGGAAGTGGGTGCTGAAAGGAAATAAAGTGATATCTGTTATAGACTTTCAGTAATAGTATTGCAGACCACAGTGTCTAAAAAAACTTGTGGTTGAGAGGAGAGAGAGAAAGAAGAAAAGTGTCTGCCATAGAGGCAGGCTGGGGGTAAGAAAGCAGGAGGGCAACTGGGGCCATTGGTGTCAAGAAGGGTACACTGTTGAAGAGATGGGTGTTAGAGCATTGTTTGACCAAAACTCAACCATCAACTTTGTGACTGCATATCTCACAGCAATTTAATTAATATGCCTGTGTATAATGGGGATAAAGGCCAAAAAATGTAGCATTAAGGTAGAAGAGATGGTACAGTAGGTGAACCACTTGCCTTGCTTGCATGAAGCTAATCTACTTTTGATCCTGGCGCCCTAGAAGTGATCTCTGAGCATAGAGACCAGAGTAAGTCCTAAACATGTCAGTTGTGACCACAACACCAAAAAAATAAAATTAAAATGTAAAATAAAACCCTAATTATTCTTTTGTGGACCAGAAAGACCATACAGTAGGTAGTGCACTTGCCTTGCACATGGCCATTCTGGGTTTGATCCCTGGCACCCCATAGGGTTCACCAAACCCTGCCAGTTTAAGCACAGAGTCAGCAGCAAACTTCCAGTACTATTGAGTATGTCCCGAAAACTAATAAACCAAAATATCCTTTTGTCCTGTCCCCTTCCTGCTTATCTTTAAAGCACTTTTAAAGGAGAACTGATCCAGACAGAACCTAAGGATACCTCTGGGCACTTATTGTTAAAACTTTAGCACATCTTTTTTTAAAACCAAAATTCATTGGTGTTTATAACACTGGGTAAATTTTAGGTTCACAGCCCCCATATGCGCCGATAACGCCACGTGGCATTGTTCCTGGTTTGCATAGGCACATTAAAATGGGAAAATACTATACATACAAATAAGTTCTGATCTAATAGAGATTGTAACACACAAATCTTGTAGTGCAAGGGACCTTATACCCTGAACATTGATATAATGACCTGGCACAGGCCTCAGAAGAATGGGCATCCTCCATTCTCCCCTGAACCAGGGAAGTTATCTACGAAACATCCAAGGTTTTTTATAACACCTGGAAGCAATTCTCTACCAGGGAAGACACTACCACGGCTCTGACATCGACCTGCTCAAAAGAGACTTCCCTTAACACTCAGAAGACTTGCGGTGGCGCTGGAGGTAAGGTGCCTGCCTTACCTGCGCTAGCCTAGGAGACGGACCGCGGTTCGATCCCCCGGCGTCCCATATGGTCCCCCAAGCCAGGAGTGACTTCTGAGCGCATAGCCAGGAGTAACCCCTGAGCGTCACCGGGTGTGGCCCAAAAAAAAAAAAAAACAAAAACAAAACAACGACCTGCTTACAGGACAAGGTTCTCTGCATTGCCCTTTAATTGTGAGGTGATATGAGAGGACACTCTGCACCATCCTAACTGCAATATAGGATATGCAGATTCCAGGATCTTTAATACATAAACACGATACCAACAACAGAGACTTGTAAAAAATAAAAGTGTAATGGCACTACAGACAATGACTTGGATTGGACAAACTAGTTTGCCTGGAGCCTAGAGTTGGTCTTTTGCCAGGAAACTTCAGGGGTAGGGTCTCCTTGTATTTAGGCCAAGGCTTTTCCTTTCCATGTCCCTCATATTTTGGTGGGTCTATGCAAACAATAATTGCCTCTCTAACACCGTTTTTACTGTGCTCCTTTGACTCTAATCCTTAAGAAAAACAACCCACTTAAACTTTTGAGGTTAACTTAAACTAATATGCATGTGCATGGAAATGTAAAATAGTACTTTGCCTTCTATGTTTAAGGAGTTACATAAGTTTTATGTCTTTAGATTGCTTTGTGTGCTGCTAAGAAATATTATGTATTACAATCTGGGGACTTGAGGGACAAAGTAATTGTGCATGGGTTCTGTTTTATTTTTCTTAATGTTCTTTGGCTGAAAGTTCAAAGTTAAGATATCAGCAATGGAACTACTAAGAATTCTGTTTATGGGTGATTGTCCTTCCACTGTAACTTTACCTTGTCCTCTTTCTTTGCATCTTTGTTCTCATAATTAAAAATAAAAAATGAAAAAAAAATTTAGGTTCACAGTCTCTAATTTCTACTTCTGCTATATCTGTATATATTCCATTAGGGATATGCTTTTTGGGATTACTCTCTTTCTTGATTGTTTCTAATCCCCCAAATGGTCTTTCCAGTATGGTAAATTGTTTGTTGTTATTGTTATTGTTGTTGTTACTTCTCTCATATTTATAAGAAAACTCCAGTTCCAAATACAAGACTTTGTGACCACCAGCCCCCCTTATAACATATTCTGAAGGAACTTCCTTTTTCCCCAGATTGAATTTATAAATTTTGACATGCCTATAAAATATGAATAGTACGTAAGTGTTCATATCCAGCATTTCCCATGGTTCATTAATGTAGTAACCATGACATCCAAGCATTTTCTCTCACATAATTTTGGCCTTCACTAGCTTGTCCATTTTCAGACCTTCTTTAGGTAAAAAAATGGACCCTCTTCTCAGAGCAAATCTACAGTTTAAAATTTCACCCTAATGTTCTATGAGGCTTTCTTTTGTTTTTTTTTTTTCAGCCATACCCAGTGATGCTCGGGTTCCTCCTGGCTATGTGCTCAAAAATCGCTCCTGTCTTGAGGGACCATATGGGATGCCAGGGAATCAAACCACAGTCTGTCCTAGGCTAGCGCTGGCAAGGCAGACACCTTACACCCTGTGCCACCACTCTGGTCCCTCTATGAGGCTTTCTTAAGACTAAAATAACTTGGATGTTTTAGAGTTCAGGTGGTTGAAAATCTGATAGCTAGCAGGGTGAATATATATATATATATCTTTCATATATGTATATATGCTTTTATATACATGCTAATTTCTATCCTCCCAAATCATGATGCTACCAGAGAACTAAGGGGAGCCTAGATAAAAGCAAATTTTAAAGTAATATTGCAGACACTTTCATGAAAACTGACATTATCCTTGAAACGTTATCTCACACTTTCCTGACCTAGCAATGGTTTTTTTTTTTTATTGTAATTTTTATTTTGACCAATGTGGGTTACATCTCTTTCACAGTAATATTTTAGGTACATATTAACATTGAATCAAGGAATTTTCATCGCCAAAGTTGTCCTCCCTCTACCCCCATTCCCATCTTGCATCTGGGGACATGGGGTGCAAGATGCAATGGTTATTTTGAGTAGCACTTTCTCTCTCAACTAACTTCCTCATGCCTGGGCAAAAGGTGAAATATCTCATTTATCGCAAGGTTGACCTCCCTGAATAATCCTCTTCCTCCAAAGCCCTTCAAGCATGTGTCAGAATCTCTCCATGTTTAACATTCCAGAGAGGACATTCAGGTTGCTGATTCTTGAGGCTCGCCGTTGGTTCCTCAAGGCTGATTATTGTAAAGGCAACAATAACGAAATTATATTCTGTTCAAGAGCATGTATTTTGAACTAACTATAAAAATCATAAAAACCTAGATTCTGGTCTTAGCCCCAGTCATAGAATCCAAACATGAGAGGGCATTTATTACTGTCTTTCTATGAATCCTGTTGCTTACTTTATTAAATATTTTTTGTGCACTAATGTTTTACAAGCAACCATTTTTTTTCATATGAAATGCATTGTTATAGTCCTTTCTATGCTCATAATGCAGAAGATACAAGTTTTTCAAAATTTTATGTGCAGGGCTGGAACAACAGCACAATGGGTAGGGTAATTGCCTTGCATGACACTGACCCAGGTCTGATCTCTGGCATCCCTTTTTGTCCCCTGAACTGACCAAGAGTGATTCCTGAAGAGCCAGAAAAAAAGCCCCAAGCATTGCCAAATATTGCACAAAGATAAACAATAAAAAAATCAGCGAGCATTTTACAGAGTGTATGTGAGGTAATAATTAGATTGACATTATGTAACAGTCAAGAAAAGATCTTATCATTAAAAAAATTCCATATGCAAATTTTAGTATCTTTTACAAAATACAATGGATGGTGTCTTAAAGCTGCCAGCATTGAAAACTTTATCAGCAATGGCAAGAATGTTCACCCCCCAGCATCTAAAGTTATATTTTAGGGAGACAGTCCAAACAAGCACATGAACCCTTTTATAGAAGGATGTTTATTTCATATGATTCAGTGGCATAGAAACTGAAAACAACTCAGTTATTTAACAGTAGCAAACTGGTTATATGACTTACTAAAGTACCCATAAAAACGTATTGTGGAATATTAGGTGGAATATTGCTATAGGCAAATGCTTGTGATCAGCTAAGAGAACAGAGGACGGCATGAATAATGTATCATTATGTAACAGCAATCTGCGTCCAATTTCACAACCAACCCAATAAAACTATACCGAAGACAGTACAATAAGTGTTACTTGACATAAAGTCATTTTACGTTTTAAATCTCTTCTCCCAGATTTGACTATATGTTGACAGAGGTGTGTGTGTATCTCTATAAATAGGTGTGTTTATAGTGTAGGCTCCAAATTATTTTACTTTATAACAAGAATCACCAGGTCAGTGTTGTTACTCTTGATCTTCTTTGTAGAAATAAATCCACTTAACTGGGATCCTTCATCAGTCATTAATAAGAGTCGCCATATTATGATTCCAAATAAAATAACAAATGACAAAGGTCATAAGATACATTTCTCAATAATGATTTCAAATAATCATGTGAATTTTCAACAAAAAATAAACCTGATGTGGGCTGGAGAGATAGCATAGTGGTAGGGCATTTGCCTTGCAAACAGCCAACTGAGGACCAACTGTGGTTCAAATCCCAGCATCTCATATGGTCTACCCCTTTCCCTCCCCCCCCCCCCCCCCCCCCCGTGCCTGCCAGAAGCTGAGTAAGAGAGGCAGAGAGCCAGTAGTAACCCCTGAGCACTGGCGGGTGTGGCCCAAAAACAAAACAAAAAAAATACACTTTATATGGCCAAAGTGATACCATAGTGGGTAGGGCATTTGCCTTGCATGCGACTGACCCAGGTTTGATCCCTGGCATCTCACGTGGTCCCTTCATGCCTTCTAGGAATCTTACCTTCCAGAGCCAGAAGTAACCCCTGAGCACTGCCGGGTGTGGCCCCAAAACAAACACTTTATTACTATTGCCATAAGAAGGCTTCTAATCAATCATTCCACCCCCTAGAAGGCAGGTATATTTCAAATAGAAATATTTGGCACAATTCTTGCCAAGAAAAATACACCTGTCTCTTCTTACTATGCACATGCATACAGAAGTATTTCATTTTAGTTTTAGTATGGAAACTTCACCCAGGAGTACTCAGAGCTTATGCCTAGCTCTTTATGCTCATGAATCAGTCCTGTTTATTGGTGCTCAAAGAATCATACATGGAGCAGAGAATGAAACCAAAATTGGCCACATGCAAGACAAGCTCTTCAATTACTATATTCTCTCTCTCTGGCCCTGGAGGATTTTATTTTATTTTATTTTATTTTATTTTATTTTATTTTATTTTATTTTTTGCATGTTTCCTTCCCTAAGTGGACAGTGCTCCATCCTCATCTAGCCTCATGGCTCATCCCATATGACTCAGTTACTTTTCCTTCTGACTTCTTTGGTGGTACTCTAGGTTCCAGAAATTCACATTAAAGCCAAAAAAGCAGGCTGTTAAGGGACTTTCCTTGCATGAGGCTGACCCTGCTTTTATCCTGGACACCATGTGTGGCCAACTGAGCATGTCCGGGAGTGATCCCTGAGCACAGAGCCAAGAGAAAACCTTAAGCTTAAGGTAGCCCAAACTCGGCATACCCTACCCCATCCCCAAATCAGACCACATCCCACATCACAGTTATTAGCAGTTCTTTCTGTGCATCAGGGAGCCTTGCACACTCAGGGCCTTTAAAAATAGAAAGTAAAAGACAAGCCATGCCTCCCTTTTACTTGGGGACCTGGTAAAAGGGTCCTTTTGAAATCCAAAGGGACCTTGTTTGTGTTTAAACTATTTCTATTTCCAGATCTGAGAAGATTGAAAAGGGTGAGGAAGGAGGTGCTCCAATCATCTCTGTTGATTTTACCATCCCCAGGCTCCAAGTGAACCATGAAGTGCTCTTTTGTTCTTCGCTCCCCTAATTCCAGACCTCCGAGAAGCTGGCCTTCTCGTGCCATCCATCACGCGTGGCAAATCAAAGGCCGCCTTTCTCCAAGCGCACACGCTCCTTTGCAGATGGCGGCTGCTGGTGGGCCGCCTGTTTGAACTCCCCGCCGGTTCAGGAAAAGGGTTGACTCTGTCTGGGACAAGCGTCAGGCCACACAGTGTCGCGAGCAGCCCACAGATTGAGGAGGGAGGTAGCCCTCTGTGGGTCCTGTAGGTGTAGCCCTGGCATGCACAACAAGTATGCACAGTCTCCCCAGAGCAGCACCATCCCTGGTCCCCCCTGCCAGGGGGATTGACATCATACCTTCCACCTGGGAAGATGTACCCTGTGTCTATGTTTTTGCACATGCTAGGAACTTCTTAGATCTCATGAGAAGGCCTCACTCCCCAGCCTCTTAGGGACTGGAGGGAGCCTCACTGCCTTCCTTTGCACGATGCTGATTGGTTTGCAGTGGTCACATCTGGCTGCTTCGGGGTTACTTTTCAACTTAGACTCGCTTTCTTGCACCTCATCGGGGCTGGACCAGGTTCAAACCCACCCAAATTGTTGATGAGAGGGGGTTGGGGCTGGTGAGAGTGGTGCATGCTCTTAGATCCAGGTAGACATTGCCAAAAGCAGCCCAGATTTTCTGCAGCCACAGAAAGCCCGGGCGGGGTGGGAGGCTGTGTTATTTTGCATGCAGGTAACCAACCACCTCCCAGGTCTTTGTAGACCTCAAGTGAAGCCTGGTCTTCCCATGCAGCAGCTGGGTTTACACAGTCTTTTTTCCCAGTGTTTGGTTTGGCCTCTGGTCAAGGGTACATCGATTTTCCATTATGCATGTTTGACAGATCAAGAGAGGTGGGAAGGGGGACTTCACGAAGCAGGACTGTGATTTCCCTTTTATTTATATTAAAGGAGGGTTGCAGAGTTCTGAAGATTATGAACGGGCCAAACATCAGACCAGTGCAGCAGCAACAGCAAACAGTCTGTTTTGCCTTTGCAAAACTGTCCAGCTCTCAGGCAGGAAAGCACCTTTTTGAGATCATGCTGGGAGCACCATGCCTGTGGCTGCTGAGTCTCGAAAACAAATGGATTCTGAGTTAATTATGTTTATCTTCACACTCTAACTAAATTCCTACTTTGCTCAGTAGTTCCTTGGAGAAACCGAGTGGAGGAAGTAGACCTGCATATATGTTCTTTGCATGGGAAGGGTGCACTTGGCATGTAAGAAAGTGTATTTCCAAGAAGGTGATAGAATGCTCTTTGTACTTCTTACCCCAGAAATAGCTGTTTAAATACTCCTAACAGCCTAGCCTTAAGTTTTCGAACAGGGAGCCTTCAAGACTGGCCCAGAGCATTACTGGGTATGGCCCAGCCACCCACCTCCCAAAACAAAAGGATTGACAGGGAATCTTATTTTCAGCTACATTCACAGACAAGCCCTGTGCTCACTTGAGTTACATGTATGTGATTAGAATAAGTGTTTTACCTCTCAAGGTAATTCTCCTTTGCTGAGGGGAAAAGGACCGTTTAAAAAATATCAAAATAGGGCCCGGAGAGATAGCACAGCGGCGTTTGCCTTGCAAGCAGCAGATCCAGGACCTAAGGTGGTTGGTTCAAATCCCGGTGTCCTATATGGTCCCCCGTGCCTGCCAGGAGCTATTTCTGAGCAGACAGCCAGAAGTGACCCCTGAGCACCGCCGGGTGTGGCCCCAAAACAAACAAAAAAAATCAAAATTGGGGCAGAAGCAATAGTACAGTAGGTATGCATTTGCCTTGCTTCCCATCAACCTGGGTTTCAGCTCTGGCATCCCAGTATGGTCTCCTGAGTCCATCAGGAGTGATCCTGAACACAGAGCCAGAAGTAAGCCCTGAGTACTGCTGTCATGGCTCAAAAACCCAATAAATTAATTAAATAAAAATATAAAAATGGATGCCACATGAAACAATCGAACAGCATAAATAAGGCAAAATTAGGGCCAGAGATAGTTCAGGGAGTAGGGCTATTCCTTTGCACATGGCAGACCCAGGTTTCCTCCCTGGCACCCTATATGTTTCCTAGAGCCTGCCCGGAGTGATACATGAGAGCAGAACCAGGAGTAATTCCTGAATAGAGTCAGGCGTGGTCCCAAAACAAAAATAAAGAAAAATTAGGCCCTTTGGTCCCAACGATGTGAGGATAAACTGTTCCCTGCAAAAGACACAGCATGCATGAGTCTCTTGGAATGTTCAAGTACATTCAGATAGCTCCTTTGTCCTCTCTTGGTAAATGTTTGTGTCTCCCACAGAATCGTAAAATCCCAGACCCTTCCTGCTGTTGGTTTCTTTCATTGATTCACACATGCATAAATGGTGATGGGTGCTAGGCTGTTTCCCCAAATACTGAACTACTGCAATGCAAGAATGAGGTATCATTTCTCTCCTAGCCTAAGAGAACAATTTTCTTTTGAGAACACCTGGGTAGAGATTGGTGTGGATGATCAGGAAAATCATCCTCAGAAACCTTCTTTTGGGGGATTGGGTTTTTGGGTTACACCTGGTGGCGCTCAGGGGTTACTCAGAAATCGCTCCTGGCAAGCTCCAGGAACCATATGGGATGCCAGGAATCAAACAGGGTCCATCTGGGGTTGGCCGAATGCAAGGCAAACACCTTGCCACTGTGCTATTGCTCCGACCCACCTCTGGCAGAAACTTTTAAATACATTATTAGTGCCTCCATAAATATTCACTACAAAACAGAAAGAAGATGGCATTAGACATATGCATGAAGCCTTATGGTTGTTACTAAATCCTTATGTTCCCCAAACCAGAATTTCAAAACTTCCAAATAGAGGCAATAAAACTAAAAAGCCTATAGTACATAAAAAGTGACAAGCAGATATGGCCTGCATTGGAGACCAGTGACCTTTCTTTATGTGGGCACAGTCACACTTCCAAAGAAAATTAGCCACTTTGAAAGAAGTTTAATATTCAGATGTCCATGTGAAATAGACCAAGTCTTACAACAACGGAATCAGTTTCTAAAATTAAAAATTCCATGTGGGCCATGGAATTTCTTTGTGAAATGTTCACCGGTGGGTCCTGGAGGCCCAAGCCCCTTGAGATCATCTGTCAGCTTCTATATCTTTCAAAAATGATTTATAATCAGAATTTCTTCACTTTTGGATGGCCATGCACTAGAGTCTGCCACCTGACAAGGGCTGCTTCACTTTCCCCAAGGATGCTAATAGTAAATCTAATTTTTAAAGCGTGATGGTGCCGAGCCTGAAATAACAGCTTCCTCCAGAACCACTATTACAGCAATCTGGAAAGAGACTGATTCCATAGTTCACATAGCTTTGTTATGTTTGGAGGGAAAGTTTGGCATTTTAGAAAAATGTGGGAGCCTTAGCAGTGGAATGAGTTTTCCATAGCATCAATTATTGTACAGCAAGACACATAACCATACATCTTTGAAATATGACTTTTTAAAATTCTCTCCTTACTACACAAAGGCAAATCTCCCTCTAGCCTTTCCTTATGCCGGTGCTCCTTTTCTACTGGAACACAAAAACTTGACTTATTATGGCTCGTTTCTTGGTGTGAGACAACTTTATTGCATATGGAGATAGAAACCACATATAATTCCAGCTCTGTCGGTCCTAGCTGTATAATCTTAGGTGCCTTATCTAAAAGCTTCTGTTTTTCAGCTGTCAAACAGAGGTCATGACCCCCACAGGATTATTGGGATTACTAAATAAAATAACACAGATGGTCAGAAACCACAGCCACAATAGGTATTTTCCATTAATGCTAGTTAAGTCAAAGTTCTGCTTCACATCTCAAAAAAATAACATTCAAATATCTGACCATGACATAACCTTTTGGCAGCATCATTAACCTTCCAACTAAATTTCTTCAGGTGTGAGGTAAGTACCTCAAAATGTTGAAATTATTTCATATTAAATTTTAGTTTTGTGTCTCTGTGGTATGAAAATGAAAATGCTATAGGGATGGATGACACCACTCAGCAGTAAAGGAGGAAGCAGGGAGGTGAGAAGAGAAGACTGGGAAGTATTTAACCTTGAACATTCGTCATGGTGATGTGACATAGGCTTCAGTTAATCAGACATTGGCCATTCATCCCCAAACCTTGGATCCCATCTTTGGAACTGGCATGGTTTTCTGCACCAGCACCAGGAATCAAACTTCTACCGGGGAGGCCCTAATGCTGCCCTGTCACTGATTTGCTCTAGGGTTGGTTCATACTGATGACTTGGAAACAACAACAACTTGTTCTCAGGACAGGTTTCCCTGCCTCACCACCTAACAGTGAGATGAAATCAAAAGACACTATGTGACACCCTGACTTTGACATAGGATCCGTGCAAAACCCAAGATCTCTAAGTACAGAAGCCTGGCAGTGACAACCGTGATTGAGGAGAACTTTTCCTGGGATCATGAAGAAAGACTTCTGGGTTAGGCAACTTAATATACCCGAGCCTGTAGTTGGTCATATGGCAGGATGCTTTATGGGTAGAGACACCTTTCTATTTCACCCAACTTTTGTTGCACCTATGCAAAGAAACTGCCACTCACATTTATTTTTTTATTTTTTTATTTTTTTTATTTATTAAATAGGGTCTCCCACCTTTTTCATGGAATATTGGGGTACAGATTACTTTGTTTTATCTCCTATATCTGCATTTTTTTAGTAAAATTAAGAAGGAAATAAAAAGAAAGGATGGGGGCCAGGGGCCAAGTGGTCTCAGGTGCATTGGTGGAGAGGAAAAAAAAAAAGGACAGAACTAAATGTCCAAAGTCAACAACAATAGAATCAAGAGCCCCAAACTATAACAATCTGAACTTAAAACGAGCCTGTTATACTAGCAGGCTGGGGGGGGGGGGTAGTGGTATGGGATGCACTCTTGGGAGTGTATTGGTGGAGGGAGGTCAACATTGGTGTTGACCCTGATTCACTGTATACCTGAAATCCAACTATGAAGGACTTTGCATTACAACTCTTTGAATTAAATAAGTAAATAAATACATAAATAAATAATAAATGGCAGGAAAGGAGGATGGATGTTGAGAGTTGGAAGGCCCAATGAAAAGGAGAGCTTGGAAAAGGGGTAGAGATGTCACAAAGAGTGGAGGTGTTGGCTGGGAGCTTGTAGCCATCAGGTTTGTGAGGTCATGCTAACAAGTTGTGGAAGTTCCCAAGGAATGACCATTGAAATTCTCAGCAAGGAAGCAAGAGTTATTTTAATAGAGCCTTGAGAGTCTGAGACCCAGATTCTGATGAGTTCAGTCAAATGTGTACATTGGAAAGTGAGTGACAATAAACTTAGAGACCAGTCTCCAAGTTATTTTTCTAGGGTGGAGTAAAGAAGACAAAATGTAGGGGATACATAGAGATAAAGATTTTTCTTAACAGAGACTTGAACAAGAATGAATTTTGACAGGAAGATCCACCTGCAAAGTAGAAATTGATATATGAGAAGAGGACAAAGTAGATTGAGTTCGAGAGATGATGGTTAAAGCAAGAATTGGTTTTTAATGCAAAACTGGCAATTAATCAAAAATTAATTCTTCTTAACCCTCTGTTCCTGTCCCTCACACAAATACAGGGTCTTTGGGAAGCTAGCTAAGAAGAGTAATAAGGTTAAGGTAGCCAAGAGGTCATTCAAAACTTTGTCTTATGCCACAAATTTAAAAGTTCCTGAGGCAGAGCAATAGGATAGTGGACAAGGGCTTACCTTGCACACAGCTAACCCAGGTTCAATTCCCAGAACCGCATATGGTCCCACAGCCCACCAGGAGTGATCCCTGAGTACAGAACCAGAAGTAATACTTGAATACTACTGGGCTCCCCGCCCCCAAAAAAAAGAAAGCAAAAGAAAATTCAAGTTCCCTTTGTTTAGTTGGAGAGATGGTACTGGGATGAAGGTGCTTGCTTTGCATGGTCCAATCCCTGACACTACATGTGGTCCCCTGCACATTTCCAGGAATTTGTTCCTGAACACAAGCCAAGAGTAGCCCTGAACACTATTGGATATCGCTTACCTTTTTCCCCTCATTTTCTCCCTCCCCAAAAAATGTTTCTCTACTTTTTCTCCTGAAATTCTGTCCTGTCTGTGGATGTATTTCCTTCATTTCTGAAGGAAATTCTCTGCATTAAAATACCGACAGCATTTCCCTTAGGTTTCTGAGGTGTAATTAATATTTGTTTGGAAATAACAAATGAAATATTATCTAATTTAAATCTTATCAGAAATCTCTCACAACTTTATAAAATTTGGAAAAAAAATTGGGTGGTGGGATTTCCAGAGAAGATTCAGTGGAGAATAAAGAGCATAAATTTCTGATATTGCTCACACTCAGCAAGAAGTTGAACTTTTCCAATTTTCTCGACTAGCTCAACTTTTGGTTGAGCTTCTAAATATTCTTGCTTACTAGAAAGACACACTAACTTCAAAATAAGTAAAGCACCCAACAAGAGATTTTCTGACAATAAGAAACTCTCCCAAAGAGTGTCATTTGTGTGAGTTTTCAAGGATTGTGGGTATTGAACCAAAAGTGACCTGGTCCATTTTTTTCCCAATCAACCTTTTTCTTTTTTTTTTTATATTATATGTATATAAATTTTATTTTTTTTATTTAAACAACTTTATTACATACATGATTGTGTTTGGGTTTCAGTCATATAAAGAACACCACCCATTACCAGTGCAACATTCCCATCACCAATGTCCTAAATCTCCCTCCTCCCCACCCAACCCCCGCCTGTACTCTAGACAGGCTTTCTATTTCCCTCATACATTCTCATTATTAGGATAGTTCAGAACGTAGTTATTTCTCTAACTAAACTCATCCCTGTTTCTGGGGAGCTTCATGAGGTGAGCTGTTACTTCCAGCTCTTTTCCTTTCGTGTCTGAAAGTTGTTATTGCAAGAATGTCTTCCATCTTTCTTAAAACCCATAGATGAGTGAGACCGTTCTGCGTCTTTCTCTCTCTCTCTCTCTGACTTATTCACTCAGCATAATAGATTCCATGTACATCCATGTATAGGAAAATTTCATGACTTCATCTCTCCTGACAGCTGCATAATATTCCATTGTGTATATGTACCACAGTTTCTTTAGCCATTCATCTGTTGAAGGGTATCTTGACTGTTTCTAGAGTCTTGCTATGGTAAATAGTGTTGCAATGAATATAGGTATAAGGAAGGGATTTTTGTATTCTATTTTTGTGTTCCTAGGGTACATTCCTAGGAGTGGTATAGCTGGGTCATATGGGAGCTCGATTTCCAGTTTTTGGAGGAATCTCGATATCGTTTTCCATAAAGGTTGAACTAGAAGGCATTCCCACCAGCAGTGGATAAGAGCTCCTTTCTCTCCACATCCCCGCCAACACTGCTTGTTCTCATTCTTTGTGATGTGTGCCAATCTCTGGGGTATGAGGTGGTACCTCATAGTTGTTTTGATTTGCATCTCCCTGATGATTAGTGATGTGGAGCATTTTTTCATGTGTCTTTTGGCCATTTGTTTTTCTTCTTTGTCAAAGTGTCTGTCCATTTCTTCTCCCCATTTTTGAGGGGAGGGGATTAGATGTTTTTTTCTTGTAAAGTTCTGTCACTGCCTTGTATATTTTGGAGATTAGCCCCTTGTCTGATGAGTATTGGATGAATAGTTTCTCCCACTCAGTGAGGGGCTCTTGTATCCTGGGCGCTATTTCTTTTGAGGTGCAGAAGCTTCTCAGTTTAATATATTACCATCTGTTAATCTCTGCTTTCACTTGCTTGGAGAATGCAGTTTCCTCTTTGAAGATGTCTTTAGTCTCAATGTCCTGGAGTGTTTTACCTACGTGTTGTTCTATATATCTTATGGTTTCAGATCTGATATCGCGGTCTTTCATCCATTTGGATTTAACCTTCATACATGATGTTAGCTGGGGGTTGAAGTTCAATTTTTTGCAAGTGGCTAGCCAGTTGTGCCAACACCACTTGTTGAAGAGGCTTTCTTTGCTCCATTTAGGATTTCTTGCTTCTTTATAAAAAATTACGTGATTGTATGTCTGGGGAACATTCTCTGAGTATTCAAGCCTATTCCACTGATCTGAGGGCCTGTCTTTATTCCAATACCATGCTGTTTTGATAACTATTGCTTTGTAGTACAGTTTAAAGTTGGGGAAAGTAATTCCTCCCATATTCTTTTTCCCAATGATTGCTTTAGCTATTCTAGTGTGTTTATTGTTCCATATACATTTCAGAAGTGCCTGATACACTTATTTGAAGAATGTCATGGGTATCTTTAGAGGGATAGCATTAAATCTGTACAATGCTTTGGGAAGTATTGCCATTTTAATGATGTTAATCCTGCCAATCCATGAGCAGGGTATGTGCTTCCATTTCCATGTGTCCTCTCTTATTTCTTGGAGCAGAGTTTTATAGTTTTCTTTGTATAGGTCCTTCACATTTTTAGTCAAGTTGATTCCAAGATATTTGAGTTTGTGTGGCACATGTTTTCTTAATGTTCATTTCTTCCTTATTACTATTGGTGTATAGAAAGGCCATTGATTTTTGTGTGTTAATTTTGTAGCCTGCCACCTTGCTATATGAGTCTATTGTTTCTAGAAGCTTTTTTGTAGAGACTTTAGGGTTTTCTAGGTAGAGTATCATGTCATCTGCAAACAGTGAGAGCTTGACTTCTTCCTTTTCTATCTGGACTCCCTTGATATCTTTTTCTTGCCTAATCGCTATAGCAAGTACTTCCAGTGCTGTGTTGAATAGGAGTGGTGAGAGAGGACAGCCTTGTCTTGTGCCAGAATTTAGAGGAAAGGCTTTCAGTTTTTCTCCATTGAGGACAATATTTGCCTCTGGCTTGTGGTAGATGGCCTTAACTATATTGAGAAAGGTCCCTTCCATTCCCATCTTGCTGAGAGTTTTGATCAAGAATGGGTGTTGGACCTTATCAAATGCTTTCTCTGCGTCTATTGATATGATCATGTGATTTCTATTTTTCTTGTTGATGTTGTGTATTATGTTGATAGATTTACGGATGTTAAACCATCCTTGCATTCCTGGGATGAAACCTACTTGATCGTAGTGGATGATCTTCTTAATGAGGCATTGAATGCTATTTGCCAGGATCTTTGCATCTGTGTTTATCAGCGATATTGGTCTGTAATTTTCTTTTTTGGTAGCATCTCTGTCTGGTTTAGGTATCAAGGTGATTTTGGCTTCAAAAAAGCTATTTGGAAGTGTTCCTGTTTTTTTAATTTTATGAAAGAGTCTTGCCAGGAGGTTTGAAAGAATTCATTAGTGAATCCATCTGGGCCTGGGCTTTTGTTTTTGGGCAGACATTTAATTACTGTCTTAATTTCCTCAATAGTGATGGGTGTGTTTAGATATGCTACATCCTCTTCATTCAAACATGAAAGATTATGAGTCCAAAAATTTATCCATTTCTTCCAGGTTTTCATTTTTAGTGGCATAGAGTTTCTCAAAGTAGTTTCTGATTACCCTTTGGATCTCTACCATATCAGTAAGTACTGATCTCTCCTTTCTCATTCCTAATACGAGTTATCAAGTTTCTCTCTCTCTCTCTCTTTCTTTGTTAGTTTTGCCTGTGGTCTATCAATCTTATTTATTTTTTCAAAGAACCAACTTCTGCTTTCGTTGATCTTTTGGATTGTTTTTCAGGTTTCCACTTCATTGATTTCTGCTCTTAGCTTTGTTATTTTCTTCTGTCTCCCTATTTTTGGGTTCTTTTGTTGAGTACTTTCTAATTCTATGAGCTGCGTCATTAAGCTATTCAGGTATGCCCCTTTTTCTTTCCTGATGTGTGCTTGCAAAGCTATAAAAATTCCTCTCAGTACCGCTTTTGCTGTGTCCCATAAGTTCTGATAGTTTGTGTCTCCATTGTCATTTGTTTCTAGGAAGGTTTTGATTTCCTCTTTGATTTCATCTCGGACCCACTGGTTATTCAGTATTAGGCTGTTTAACTTCCAGGTATTAAAGTTTTTCTTTTGTGTCCCTTTGAAGTTCACATATAATTTCAGGGCCTTGTGGTCAGCGAAGGTAGCCTGCAAAATTTCTGTCCTCTTGATATTATGGAGGTATGTTTTATGTGCTAGCATGTAGTCTATCCTGGAGAATGTCCTATTTACATTAGAGAAGAATGTGTATCCAGGCTTCTGGGGGTGGAGTGTCCTGTATATATCTACTAGGCCTCTTTCTTCCATTTCTCTTTTCAGGTCTAGTATATTCTTGTTGGGTTTCAGTCTAGTTGACCTGTCAAGTGTTGACAATGCTGTGCTGAGGTCTCCCACAGTTATTGTGTTTTTTTGATATTATTTTTCAGATTTGTCAACAATTTTATTAAATATTTTGCTGGCCCCTCATTCGGTGCATATATGTTTAGGAGAATGATTTCTTCCTGCTGTATGTATCCTTTGATTAATAGAAAATGTCCATCTTTGTCCTTACAACTTTCCTAAAGTATAAAGTTTGCATCATCTGATATTAGTATTGCCACTCTAGCTTTTTTATGGGTGTTGTTTGCTTGGATGATTTTCCTCCAGCCTTTTATATTGAGTCTATGTTTGTTCTGACTATTCAGGTGTGTTTCTTGTAGGCAGCAGAAGGTTGGATTGAGTTTTTTTGATCCATTTAGCCATTCTGTGTCTCTTAACTGGTGCATTTAGTCCATTGACATTGAGAGAAAGAATTGTCCTAGGAGTTGTGCCATCTTTATATCGGAGTTTGGTGTGTCTGTTGGTCAGTCTTGTCTTAAAGTAGGCGTTCAGTTCTTTTTGTTTTGTTTTGTTTTAAGAATGGTTTTGAGTCTGTAAATTTTCTGAGCTGTTTTTTGTCTGTGAAACCATGCATTGTTCCTTCAAACCTGAAAGTGAGCTTTGCTGGGTGCAGTATTTTAGGCGAAGCATTTATTTCATTGAGTTTTGTCACTATGTCCCACCACTGCCTTCTGGCCTTGAGTGTTTCCAGTAACAGGTCTGCAGTAAATCTCAAGGATGTTCCCTTGAGTGTAATTTCTCTTTTCGATCTTGCTGCTTTCAGAATTCTGTCTCTATCTGTGGGATTTGTCATTGTGACTAGGATGTGTCTTGGGGTGTTTTTTCTGGGGTCTCTTTTGGTTGGTACTCTTCGGGCATGCAGGATTTGATCACATGTATTCATTAGCTCTGGTAGTTTCTCTTTAATGATGTTCTTGACCATTGATTTTTCCTGGAGATTTTCTTCCTGGATCTCTGGGACTCCAATGATTCTTAAGTTGTTTCTGCTGAGCTTATCATAGACTTCTATTTTCATCTGTTCCCATTCTTTGAGTAATTTTTCCGTTGTTTGATCATTTGCTTTAAGGCTTTTTTCCAATTTCTTCTGCTGTATGGAACTGTTATTCATCTCATCTTCCAGTGTACTAATTCTATCCTCAGCTGCTGTTAACCTGTGGGAAAGCTCAACCATGTTTTTCTTTGATTCATCTACTGAATTTTTCAGACCTGTTATTTGACCTGAAATTTCAGTTTGGAGTTTTCTGATTTCTATCTTCATATTCTCTTGATTCTTATTAGTGTTCTCTTCTATACTTTCTTTGAACATCTTCCATATTGCGACTCTAAACTCCTTATCTGAGAGACTGACTAGTTGGTTGGTCGTGTTCAAGTCATCAGAGTTGCCATTGTCATTCTCTATGTCTGGTGCTGGCCTGCGTTGTTTCCCCATTGTCACACTTGTATTGTGGGTTTTTCTACGTGTTGTGGTTGTATTCATTGGCTAAATGATGTGCACAGCCGGTAAGTGAAGTGGAGCGCTGTGCTCCTCTGGCTCCACCCTTTCTGGGCTTGTAAACTCACCTCCAGGGAAAGCTGCAGGGAAGGGCGAGCCGTCCTCAGATGAGCCACACACAGGATGAAATCAGGCCGAAAATGAAGCACAGCACAGAAGACAGGCAGATAGGGGTGCTGGCATCTGAGTTCCAGCAGAGTTCAGTGGTTTCCCCTTTCTGGGCGTGAAAGCTCAGTTCCAGGGAAGGTGAGCCGTCCGCAGATGAGCCACACACAGGATGAAATCAGGCCAATAATGGAGCACAGCACAGAAGACAGGCAGATAGGGGTGCTGGCATCTGAGTTCCAGCAGAGTTCAGTGGCTTCCCCTTTCTGGGCTTGTAAACTCACCTCCAGGGAAGGCTCCAGGGAAGGCAAGCCGTCTGCACATGAGCCACACACAGGATGAAATCAGACCGAAAATAAAGCACAGCACAGAAGACAGGCAGATAGAGGTTCTGGCATCTGAGTTCCAGCAGAGTTCAGCAGCTTCTCCTTTCTGGGTGTGTAAGCTCAGCTCCAGAGAAGGCTCCAGGGAAGGTGAGCCGTCTGCACATGAGCCACACACAGGATGAAATCAGACCAAAAATGGAGCACAGCACAGAAGACGGGCAGATAGGTGTGCTGGCCTCTGAGTTCCAGCAGAGTTCAGCCTCCAGCACAGTTCTTAGTGTGATTTTTTCTTCTTGTTTCAATGGTGTTCTTTCCTTAGAAAGAGCACACAGCCGCATAGTGAAGCAGAGTAGCCGTGCTCTGCTGGAGCCTCTTTCGGCCTACTCCCAAGAGGTTCAAGCAACAGGACAGGAGACAGACACACACAGGCAGCACTCACGGTCAGGCCCCACTGGGCAGGCATAGATTCGTAGATTTTCCCCAATCAACCTTTTTCTTTCTCTGAATTAGCCAAACTAGCCGTTACCTTTAAAATGCCTACTTGCTTCCTAATCTTTTAATCTGAGCATTCTGGTCCATATGAGTAGGAAACACTACCAAGGCCCAACTCTTGGTCACTATTATGCTCAGTGGTCTTGCTGAGAAATAAATGAGGAACAATGATAAGGTCTTTCTGCAGCTAAAAAACACAGCAAAAGGACGAATGATGATTATCACGTGGATCCTTTTAGCTCAGCACTTTCCAGCTGCTGTTCTGAACATAGCAGCCTTGCTCAGCCTCAGCATCTGTATCAATAAAGCAACTCTTCCACAAAGCAGTTATTGTGAGGATTCAGTACAGTTATGTGTACAAGTGCTTACTTTAGTGCTGTTTCCCGTGGTCCTCAGTAGTTTAGCTATTACTATCAAAGTATATCACAATGAACCAGGCTCAATGAGAATTGTACCTGTCAGTATCAGTTCACCAATCATATGTGCATATTCTGTTTTTTCCTTCAATTATGTTTTACTAACATACTGTTACTTATGGCAGAACTGGTAACCTACTGTACCCCACTCAGCTTTCCAGACATAAAGAAATAATATATGGAAGAAATAGCTTTGTGGCACTTGGCCCATTTCCCTGACAATAAAAGAGGAGAATCTATGAATTCATCATATAACCTTTTAGTTTCATCTTCATAAAATTTTACTAACTTGACATTAAAAATGTTTATAGTGGGGCTGGAGCAGTGGCACAAGCATCGCTAACCTAGGACAGACTGCAGTTTGATTCCCAAGCATCCCATATGGTCCCCCATGCCAGGAGTGATTTCTGAGCGCATAGCCAGGAGTAATCCCTGAGCATCACAGGGTGTGGTCCAAAAACCAAAAAAAAAAAAAAGTTTATAGGATGTCAACTTAATTCAATATGTAAACAACATCATGCCACCCATTTATCTAAGTAAACTTGTTCTAATGTTAAAATTCAAGGAGGTCTTTTCTTGAATGATTTTGTTGTCAATGATTACACTCACTGTGCATTTTTTTAAAAAAAGGTATTTCAACCTTAAGACAAAGAACTCTGGGGCCGGGCGGTGGCGCTAGAGGTAAGGTGCCTGCCTTGCCTGCGCTAGCCTTGGATGGACCAGGGTTTGATTCCCCGGTGTCCCATATGGTCCCCCAAGCCAGGAGTGGCTTCTGAGCGCATAGCCAGGAGTAACCCCTGAGCTTCACCGGGTGTGGCCCAAAAACCAAAACAAACAAACAAAAAAGACAAAGAACTCTGAGGTCTGACAGTAGGTCCTATATTGTATCTTTACAAAAATCTGGGCTCCTCTAGATCTCTCCCTTGATCTTTCACCATAATGAGATACACATCCAAAGGGTAGGCCAAATGCACTCTATGCCAGAGATTAGTAAGCCTCTCACCTTTCAGAAGATGTAACTCCAGTTCTTCCCCTCTAAGCTGTTGCAATATTTATATCTATACATCTGATCTACATGTAAAATAACTGATTCCAGTTTTTGTCAAGAACATAGGGGGGTGTCATACTTACTAAAATAAAGAGTACATAGGAAAGATTGTTAAAGAAAATGAGTTACCACTTTCTCAAAACCAAAGCTACTTAAAATATCCATAAATACCTAACAATAGGGGCTTGAGAGATAGCACAGCAGTAAGGTGTCTGCCTTGCATGCAGAAGGACATTGGTTCGAATCTTGGCATCTCATATGGTCCCGAGCCTGCCAGGAGCGATTTCTGAGCATAGAGCCAGGAGTAACCCCTGAGCTCTGCCAGGTGTGACCCAAAAACCAAAAATAAATAAATAAATAAATAAATAAATAAATAAATAACAATAATTATATATGGACTTCCAAAATTCAAATTCTCTCCTCATCTTCATCTTCTTTCTTTACTCAGGTTTTTAAGAGAGTTTAGGACCCCTACTCTGGGTTATCTGCAGAGCCCCTATTCTGGACTCCCTTGTCAATTACTAGTATAGATAATTCCCTGATGAAGTCAGACTAATACAGAGTTGAATATATGGAATGTGCCTTCTCCCTCTGTTGACCCTATGATTCATGGCAGAATTCCAATTTCATTTCAGTATTTATCTTAAGAAAATTCATAGAATATATTTTTCCTCTGGTTTCACAACTTGGGATAGTTGTGAATACTTTTTGTTTGTTTGTTTTTCTTATCACACCCAGCTATGTTCAGAACTTTCTTTCTTCACTTAGGGATCTCTTCTGGTCGGGCACCAAGAATTCTATGGGGTGCCTGGTATTGAATCCTAGTCAGTGCATGCAACAGTTGCCCTACTTGCTGTACTATCACTCCAGTCCCTTGTAAATGCTTTTTTTAAATGAAGAGTAATAAACTATTAAATTGAGTTAATTTAATTTAACTTTTTTTTTTTTTTTTTTTTTGCTGCTGAAAAGTTTGGTTGAGCCAAAGTCTTAACCTGCTTCCTACTTAAGTAGTTAGGTCTTCCCGGCATGCATTTCACCTTACAATTGGGGCTCAAGAAAATAATACCCATTTTTTTTTCCTTGCCTGGGCTCTAAATTAATTGAGAAATAGACACCAAAGACAGATAGAGATTCAGGTGTCACTTCATTAACAATGAAGCATGGTGGGAGAATTTGTATTAGGATTAAGGAGAAAGTAATATTCCATCTATAGTTAGACAAACAGGACTAGAAAATGAAAGCCTGGCATAGTGAGAACCCTCTCTCTCTCATTCTCTCTCTCTCCCCCTCCTTCCCCCCCTCTCTCCCTCCCTCCCTCCCTCTCTCTCTCCTGCAGAAGAATTTAAGTCTTTGCAGACTGACTTATTCTCCCCAGAGGATGATCATCCCAAACTCTCTTCCAAAGGTTCTGGAACTCATTCTACCTGAGTTCCTGATAGAGAGGATAGAGTTCTACCTGATAGAGAGGCTGGAACATAAGCTATCAACATTGCCCAAGGAAGACTTTTCTTAGGGGTAGGAGAGATCATGGCCTCCACACCAATATTACTTCATTTTTTTCTTTCTTATTTTCATTCTATCTTGGTAGAATTTTCTTTTAGTAGTTAGCTAATTGTAGCAGATATTTACTGATAAAATTCTTTTCATTTTTATTTCTTATTTTTAAAGGGGAGGTCACACCTGGCAGTGCCCTAGGGTTACTCCTGGCTCTGTACTCAGGAAATATTCCTAGTGGAGCTCAGGAGACCTTTTAGGATGTCCGGTTGGCCGACCAGGTTGGTTGATGCAAGGCAAGCACCCTACCTGTTGTACTATTGCTCCAACCACCGTTTTTTACATATTTTATTTGGGCCAAATAACTAAAGACTTTAAGAATCACAAGATTCTTAATTCAGTTTTGTTTTGAGGTAACAAAACCCAATAGAGATTGGTGTTGCCAAAGAGAAAAGGATTCACTAGAAATGAATGAATACTTTTTCTTTTTTTTTTCTTTTTCTTTTTTTTTTTGTTGTTGTTGTTGTTTTTTGTTGTTGTTGTTTTCCTTTCTTTGAATGAATCCTTTTTTCCTGTGTCTCTCTTATTTGACTCACAACTCTTTGGGCCTGGTTTGCCATTTTTGCACTGTTTTTTTTTTTAGTCATGTTTACGAAAATCAAAGGGATTTTATACTGAAAAGCTATTAATATGTATCAAAGCAAATTATTCATAGTTGATATTTACAGAAAATAGACATAAAGCTCTTTGCAAATCTTTCAACAAAAATTCTACAGCTGGAGCTAGAGAAATACAACTGTGGAAGGTATTTGCTTTGTATGTGGTCAGCCCTGGATTTACTACCCTGTTTTGGGCACACACCACAAATCAAAAAAATTCTACAATGGATAAATCCAAGTATACATTTTTACCTATTGATACTACTCAGAATATTTTTTTCTGTGGTCCCTTCATTAAAATTGCAACCAGAAGCATCAGAAAACATGTCAAATACTCTCAATGATTGTCATATCCAGGAAAGCTGAAATTAATATGGTACAGCCATTGGTGGTTTTTAAATATGGAGTTGCACAAGAGCTAACATGACATTCCTATGTATATCCCCCAAATAATCAGAAACAAGAACTCACCTGCATGGACAGAAATGTTCATATCATACTCTACAATAACCAAACAAGGGAAACAACACATATTTCCATCACTGGATGAATGTAAAATTCAGTTGTGTTCTATTCATACAGTGGACTATTATTCAACCATAAAATGAACTTGGTGTGCTGATATTTACTACAATTTTTGAATCACTCTAAGTTAAAATAAAAGTTTGTATGTTTTCACTTATGAAAAACCTGAAATAGTAAAATTCGTAGAAATTCATGAGAAATGACTTATGAAGGGATGAGTAGGGAAGAGGTAGTTTAGATAGTTGTTTAGAGTTTTCACTTGGAATGCTAAAATAATTCCATTCTAGAAATGGTTTTGATTGCTGCCAAACAATGCAGATTCAACTACTGTCATCAAAATGTAAGCTTTAAAATATTGTTAAAATTTTATATCATGTATAGTTTATATGTGGCATTAAGTATACTATCTATAGGTAACATTTTGTTGAGCATCAACATAAAAAACAATTAAGCATAATTTATTTATTTACTTTACCACAGCAAAATGAATAAACACTCAAAATATACCAAAGTTCCTAAAATTTCATTTTCAGCTCTTTACTTTTCTTGACAGTTGCCTTGTTGACATAAGTGCAGATGATTTGATATCAAATTAAACTATCAATAATAACAACTACCAATGTTTTAAAATTTATAAAATTATATATTTAGAAGATGATAAGATGGGCCAGAGAGATAGCATGGAGGTAAGACATTAGCCATGCATGCAGGACAGTGGCATTTCATATGGTCCCCTGAGCCTTCCAAGAGCGATTTCTGAGCATAGAACCAGGAGTAACCCTTGAGTGCTGCCGGGTGTGACCCAAAAACAAAAAACAAAAAAAAGAAGAAGATGGTAAGACAGCTTTTTTGTTGTTGTTGTTGTTGTTCTTTCTGAAAGTAAAGGTCTTGATCTGTGTATGGGACTTACATGATGAAAAGTTGGTAGCTTGGAAGAACTGGGTTTGGGGACCAGACCTGGTAGTGTTCAGGGATGCACCTAGCTTTGTGCTCAAGAGTGATTCTCAGGGTACCATATACAGCATCAGGAATGGAATCAGGGTCTGACGAGTGCAAGGCAAGCACCCTAACTATTCGTGTGCTCTCACTCTGGACCCAAGGTGGTAGATTTTGCTGTTCAAAATTATGTGTCACTCAGAACAAACAATGAGATTGTGCTCATAGTTTACATCCTGTGAGAAGGAAGTTGGCTCATTCACGTTTTGCCAATTAACTTTGATCTGAAACCCTAGTCCAATATGGTGAAATCTTTCCAGCCATTGCTGAAAACCAAATTTCCTTTCCAGGTCTTAGGCGTTGAGTTTCTGTCTCTCGGAGCTGCCAATTTGAGGTGGTCACTCAGGGTTTCCCATGCACATGGAAGCAGGAAAAGCCCAAAAAATGGCTCATGTGCATCCTTCTTCTTTTCCAGAGCACAGGAAGCAGGGAAACATGACTGTGACCGTGAGGAAGACTGTTCCCTCTCCAGAGGCCGTGCAAATTCTCTACCAGCGAATGCGATATGAGTACGAATTCTACCACTACGTCAAGGAGCAGTTCCATTTACTCAAGCGGAAGTTTGGACTGAAGTCACACATCAGCAAGCCCCCTCTGAGACCCCAGTTTTTTATTCCAGCTCCCCTGGAAACAGAGGAGCCTATGGATGAAGAGGAACAAGATGATGAGAAGTGGCTGGAAGATATTTATAAGAGGTGATGCCAGCACCATGCCACCTCTGATGACTCTTTCTCTCCCTTTTGCAGAAAGGTTTTTGTTTGGAGTGAAAAAATTCCTTCAGGACTGAATTAATGCTCCATTGCATTAAAAAGAACCAAACATTCCCACATGTTGGGGTCATTGGGAGATGCCCGGTTTTGTGGGGTCTATCTGTTTAATTTTATTGTGTGTGTATGTGAGTGTGTGTGTGTGTGTGTGTGTGTGTGTGTGTGTGTTTTCCTGGCTCCTTGGGTTTCTCCTGGGTTCATTAGATGGTTCTTTACTACAGTATCTTGTCATCAAATAACTTTTGTTATTAAAATAATAAGGGAAGGGAATTATTATTATTAGAATAATAATAATAATTAGGCAACAGTTCAGCAATTCATTTGTTAGGTAACTTCTTCAGTGGTAGGAAATAGAAATGTTTGCCTATTTCAGAAGAAATGCAAAAGCCCTGCAGAGAATCTCCTCTACAAGGGTCCTAGAGGGAAGGAAGGTCAGTTTAGAACATAGACCAGGGAAGTCCTAGTTTCCGAGAACCCATTTGTGCCTCTGGGTCATCTCAGGGGACAGTTCACTACAGCAGGTACTGAGAGTACAAGTGAGCCTGTGCCAAACTTCCCAATAAATCGGATCCTTGAGCACCTTTCCAAGGCAAAATGCAAGGCAAACTCCTTTAAAGTAGTCTGGGTTCAAGCATAAGTCAGATTGATAGTAAAGCTGCCCAGTTGGGGAAAGAATTTCTTGGTTTTGCAGAGAAGAAATGGAGGCAAAACAGATGAAACTCTGGGTGTCTTGTGTAAAAAGGTTAAGTGCTGTATTTTGCACAGAGTACAAAATGCCTGTTTCCCTAGCACTGTATTCACTAGACATTGAGGACCCCCAATACAACATGAGTCTTTGATTCCTATGGCAAATGCTTGAAGCCTAACCACAAACAAGGCATAATCTAGCAGGTACAATCCTTGCCAAAAATCATGGTACTTGGTTCTCCTTCTAGTACCTTCTAGTCTAGTGGTATTTTAGATAAAGGGGGACAATGAGTCTTCTATGCAGCAGTCAATGAACTGAATTTTCATTTGATACAGAAGCTACTAGCTCTGAGAGTTCAGATTGGGGAGATTAGCAAGAAGAAGCAAGTTTCTGAGGTAGGGACAGCTTAACCAGGTTTAGGCATAGGCACCTGCCTCCTGAAGGATCTGAGGAGATGCTAAAAGTTCAGTTGCTCTGAACTCTCTACTTCCCACCTATCACCTACCCATAGTCCTTCAGTTTAGTCATCAAAAACCTATTCTTTGGATTCTGAGCTGATTTCCTCTTTATAGCTACTCACCTCTAAAAACAATGCATGTACTTCTTGGTTAGATAATCTCCAACCCACTGAGAAGCAGCAGGAGACTTAGGACGCAGTTTCTCCTTCTGGTTACCCCACCCCACCTAATCCCTCCCAGAGCACTGAAGTGTAAACTGGGAATACTTTATAAGACCTGAAATGCTGACTTTCCACAAGCTGCACATTTTCTACCTTTCAGAAACCAATCAGTCTCTCTACAAATCTTTCCTTTAGTCACTAAAATTGGATGATAGCCAAGAGAGAAAGTGATTGGGAATCTGTCAAATGTGCCCTAGAGCTACGCTATCACAGCTATAGGAAGAAGGCTTCAGCCTTCACAAACCCTCTCTTCCTGGCATCTGGCCACTGATAGGCCCCTCTCTGCCTCGGAGGACTGAGGCAGGCAAATGATTGAGGTAAAGGAGTTTCTTAGAAGAACTAGCCTTTATCTTGATCAGAGAGACTCTACCACAGACATACTTTACAAAGCAACCCAGAAGGCAAGAGCCACTGACTGGGGTGCCATGAGTCATTTATATGAGACTGCATTGAGGAAATGATCATTAGTTTGCACACTGCAATCTCACTATCTGGAAAGAGCAGAGTTGGCGTGGTGGTCTCTGCTGTTGCCAGGAATCTGGGACCATTAGTCATTTAAAAGACACAACCCCTTGGTGTGAGCTCCTGTGAGCACTCCTACCAGTGTGTTCAGAGGTTTCTTTTCAGCAGTGGAACTTTTCAGTGGAACATCCAAATTCAAGATCCAGTCTGATCTAGCTGGGCCTCCTCAATGTTCTTTTGTTCCAACAAACAGTCTCCTAAGTCCTTAGATTCAAGGCCCTTCATCCATTTATTTGACACAAGTGACAACCTTTTTTTGGCTCTGAGCCCAACACAGTTTGAATTTCTTGAAATATATTGTACATTTTACATAGTTTAATTTAAAAAAATACATTTTAAGCTGGTTGATCTTTGACTGCCTTATTTATTATAACCTTTCAGCACATTCCAAGGTTTTAGTTACTCAGGAAGGAGTTAATTAAAATGATTTTATTTTGGTCTGATGGATTTTTTTTTAAAAGGAAAATTATTATTAGGAACCTTCAGCCTACTTTCCTTGAGTGCTGTAAAAGTGCTTGTAAATCTTTTTTTTTTTTTTAAGAAGAAAGAAAAAAAATGTATTTGACATTGATGGAAATTCAAAAAATATATATAGAACTGAAACTTAGCTAAAATAAAAGCAATCTGTGTTTGAGATAAAGTGTTCCTTAACTTATTCATCCATATAAATAAATAAATATAAATAAGTTGACTTTTTTTTTCCTTTCTGTTGATAGCTTGAAATAAAAGTGCCTACAGTTTCTCAGCTCCATCCGCCTTAATTGGCCAAGGTTTTTCCCTCAAGATGTGATTTCTGGAAAGGTATATATTTTTCAATCAATAATAAATTCCCAGTCTTCTAATTAGATGACAGCAGCAAGGCTACTAAGCAAATGAGCTAGTCATTCACTCGCCTTGTTGTATCATAAACACCAAACAGCTGACTTAGCAATTTATCCTAATTAGTTCTGGGTTAGAAGGCTCTGTTTTATAGTTGACTTATGGCTCCAGGTGCTTCAGCTGCATCTGCAGTAAGAAAGGCAAAGCCACATGTGCCACATACCCTGCCTAGTGTGTCCTCTACTCTCTCAGACAAGTTGGGACTTAGCTATGAACTCAGTTTTCTAACTGAGCACTCCAGGCCAACTAGATGGGTCTATTTAGTCAAAGCAAAGAATCAGATTTCTAGCACTGCTGTGAAAGAAAAAATCAGCAGTGGGAATAGGATGCTGCACTTTAGGTAAAAATCTGGTAACCTTGCAGGGATGTGGTCAATGGTATCTGTTTTGCAGGAGTGAGGCCTGAGTTTCATCCCCTGCATAGCAAAAGAGGAAAAATAAAGTAAAAAATTCTAAAGATCTGGGGGCCGGAGAGATAGCATGGAGGTAAGGCATTTGCCTTTCATGCAGAAGGTCATCAGTTCGAATCCTGCTTCCCATATGGTCCCCCGTGCATCCCAGGAGCAATTTCTGAGCATGGAGCTAGGAGTTTCCCCTGAGCACTGCCGGGTGTGACCCAAAAACCACACACACAAAAAAAATCTAAAGATCTAGCAAAGAATCTTGGATTCTGAAATAATAGCCATAAGAGTCTATCCTTACTTGTTCACTCTATGGGCTCTTCCCAACCTCTGTTCCCACTCTGTGAACTGGAAGGGTGAAATTATAAAACTACTCTTTAGGATTTCTTTATTTGCTCTAAAGTTTTTTTTTTTCACATAAATATGCAGCTTTGGAGGGGGCTTTATCCAATGAGCTATTTTTTAATATTTAATATTTTTTTTATTTTGATCATAGTGGCTTACATATCTTTCACATTAGTATTCTAGGTACATTCTAGGTACATATCAATGGTACATATCCCCATTGAATCAGGGGAATACCCACCACCAAATTTGTCCTCCCCCCTTCCCCGTTCCCTTTTTGCAACCCATATCCCCCACCATCCAATGAGCTATTTTACTGAAAATTAGTTGTATAGATAATGTATAGATAATGGTAGTATTTCCTCAATTCATGATCATTCAGAAAAGTAATTCTTGAGTCAAAATGATAAAATCACCTTTAACAGAAATTAGAACTAAATAAATGACTTCCTTCTCATTTGATGACAGAGAAATAGAATTTTTTTCTAAAAATACTTTGAACATCCCATAAAAGAAAAGCGTCATTGAGACTCTATTTGGAAAACACACAGCCTCTTTCTCACAACAGAAAATTCACTGTGATATGACCTACTGTATGACTTTTTCACACAGACTGAATATTTTAGCAATAGGCATATATTTTTCCATAAATATGGAGAAAACTAGTCTGAGATGAAGGAATGACTGTGGCCACTTTTTCCTGAGGCTTCTCTCCTCAGCTTGGAGTCTCCATCTTTTTTTGGAGTGTCCCTGAAGACTTTCTAGAATGTCTCTTTTTGTCTGTGTCTAAAAAGCCAGGCCCTGTTTATAGGGACACCTATCCTATTGGATTAGACCCACCCTAAAGGCCTCATTCTACACAAATGCCCCCTGCCAAGGCTCTAGTCTAGCTCCAAAGACAGTCACATCCTGAGATCTTAGAGGTGTGTGGACTTTAACATAAAAATTTTATGGGAACACAAAATTTTGTGTTTGTTCCATCACACCAGATTTTATTTAAAAGCTAGAATAAAGGAACAAAACTCCAAAGAGCAAAGAAGCAACCTAACACTGTAGACTTCTCAAAGTCTTACCAACCCAGCAATCAACTGGTCTAGTCCCTCCCATTACAGTGAGAGAGCATCCTGGTGCTTCACCAGCCAGGAGAGGTAAGTTTCTATTGAAATTAAAACTAAAAAAAAAAAAAAAAGATGATATAAGGGGTCAGTGAGATAGTACAGTGAGCAAGGTGCTTTCCTTGCACACACCTGACCTGAGTTTGAGCACCAGCACCCCATATGGTCCCAAGAGCACCACCAGGAGTGATTACTGGGTGTAGAGGCAGGAGTAAGTACTGAGCACTGCTGGATATGGTCTCAAAACAAACAAAAAAAATTTGATATATCGAAAGTAAAATCTAAATTCTGTAATAGATACATAAGGCCCATTCGATCTCAACCCCCTCCACCCACACCAGTCTCTTCCCTGTGCTTCTGTCCCATGAGTCAGGCCTATGGAACCCCTGTCAGTGGTGGGGAGGGGATATTGTTTTCCATCACTTAAAACCTCCGAAACAGATGTCAGAATAATTTGGTTTTATTCTAGAGTTTTCTCTTTATATAAAGAACATACAGCAGTTCTTGTTTCTGTGTAACAGATTTGGACCACATCTGTCTGTTACGATAGAATTTTCTTTTTTCTTAAAGGCAAATGAAGCTGCATGTCTAACTTCCTATAAGGAGTTTTGGACGGAATTTCCTCAGAAGTAGCTCATAAAGCTAGTTCTAGTCGAGTGTGGACATGCCCCTGGACTGGGGGATTAACCAGCTCAAGTGCTTGCTTACAGGCCACCTCGCTCGATGCCTGCTCCCTCGCTGGAGAATTCCTTTCTGTCTAGGGCAGGCTTGGCTCAGAGCTCTAAGTCCTGCCAATTCCCAAGGAACACCCAGGCCCATAGATGTTCCCAGGTCACAAAATTGCCAACTGTCCACTGGTGCATTTTGGGTTTCAATGTGTAAACATGGGAATTCCCTTTGGAAGAAAAACAAAATCATGAAAACAGAAGTGGGGAGGAGGGCAAGAAAAACCACAATGCAAAGGAAAAATGTGAGCTAAGATTTTCCTCTTGGAATCTTGGCATTAAGAGCTCAACTATCTTCAGTTTGGCTTTCACCAGACTCTGTGTGCTTTGAGCAGGCACGGAGCAATCTGCCTTGCCACGAGCTGCCAGAGCATTCAGAGTTGACCTGTTACACACCTCTGATTCTCGTGAGCAGAGACAGTGGAGGACAAG
The DNA here is from genome assembly GCF_024139225.1 of Suncus etruscus. Lineage (NCBI taxonomy): Eukaryota > Metazoa > Chordata > Mammalia > Eulipotyphla > Soricidae > Suncus > Suncus etruscus. The sequence goes on from NC_064862.1 coordinate 18,598,814, forward strand.
TCTCACCAGACAGCACGCTGGCTGTGGTGCCATTGGAAGCAGCTTAACCCAGGAAGCAAAGCAGGTGACTGAGAAGAGAAAAGGCTATGCACAGAAAACTCTAAATGAGTTCAAGTCCCAGCTGGCCTGTTTCACAGGGTGCTTGAGTAAATCACTTGAACTCCCCAGGACTAAAGTCTACCCAGCTGGAAAGCAGGAGGAGGGAGATGGTATGGCCTTTGAAATCCAAGGGCTGCTTCTGGATGAACCTGGTCTCATTCCACAGGGATCCTCAAACTTTGTAAACAGGAGGCCAGACTATAATTTAAAAACATATGAACAATAGTAGGCCATGAGCTGTAGTTTGAGCACCCCTGCATCTGCACTATAAGCTAAGACCCATGAAATGACAATCCTTCTAGAGCTGACACGTATTTGTTTTCCCTACACAATGCTGTATCCCCAGCAAGAGAACAACAAATTTAATACCCATTACCCATTGTCCCCATTAGATCCAATTGTTCTTCCAATATCTACCAGGGTTGTTGCCCTAACACATCAATAAATCCAGAGAAATTGACAGTGTTACTGTTAAAGTGTGGATTGAGCTGAAGGGAATATGTATGTACACTCTCATAAATGCATTGGCATTCTTATCCCAGGACAAAGTACTCTTAGGGTCTCCAATTCACTTGCTCTTCTGGATAAATTTCTCTAGCTAAAAATAACAAAACTCTTCTCTAACTTCATAGAAGTACTTCATGTCTTAAATAGAAACTAACCTGTAGACCCTTCTGACCCCATACTAGGACTGCCATACAGCATGACTTTTTGAGGCCACCTTCTTCATCTCTTGCATGAGAAAGAATTGGAACACAGATCACAAACTTCCATACATATAGGGTTTGATAAAACCCTATTTGTTGTTTCATCAAAACTACTGATTCTTTTGCCTCTCGCCTTGCTTTTCCTGTAGGTCCCCCAACTTTGATTGAATGTTAATGAATTCCTAAAATGAAATTCTAAATTAAATGATCCTAAAGGATCATTTTGAGGTAAGTCATTTTTGTGTCCACTATTAAGGAAACAGCAGTTCTAAGCCTAGTACTGCGTAATACAAGGCATATTTTAATACATGGAGGACCCAGAGGATTTCTACAACTTTAAAAAAATGAGTTTATCTTTGTCAAACCCATTACTTAAAACCCTTTGCCATCCATATAGTTTTATCTTCCTCAATCAAGAGGCACAAATAGTCTATTGAACTAATAATCTGGAGATCATGCTTAAATATAAGTGATCCTTACTATCATTACAACCACCACTGAAAGAGTTGCATCCTTTCTTTTAAGATCCTTTATTTTTGGTCTTCAAATGGTCCAGGTGGAGAAAATTATATTTGTGGGAAATTAACACTTGGATAACTAGAAGGCAGATAACATATTTTGTAAAATAATAAGAAAATCTTTCCTTTTTACTTATTTTCTGGTTATTTTTCCTACCCTGTGAGAAGGGAGAGGCTCTTTTGAAATGAATTGTTCATCATTTTAAATTTCAGTACCTCATATCATGAGTTCAGTGCTCAAGTTGAAGCAGATCAAGGCTGCATGCCCAATTCTATATCTTCTCTAGTTAGTGAATGTGGTTAAAAAAAAATGGGAGGGTGGGGGAGGAACGGCAAGATAGAAATGGCAAGTAATGGCAGGTCAGGTTGGTGACTGGAGAAAATGCTGAATTCTATCCCTCCCCCTTTACTCACCCACTCACTCCCTGAATTCAAACTTAAGTTTGAACTTAAGTTTGCACAGAAAAGTACTGGTGGTGGTCAGTACAGTAGGGGGAGCTGTGTTCATAATTATTTACTCAAGAACCTGAAGTCTTTTTAAATTTAGTTTCTGTTGCATATCTGTCTCTTTAAAGTTTTAGAACACTATGAGCAAGAAGGAAATCCTGGTTCGAGTATTTAAAATATAGTTCACACAAACTCAGTTGATCAAGAGTTTATTTACTTTCTTAGTTTGTTTAGTTTGTTGCTCTTGTTTGAAAGGGTTTCATTCTGTTCGTTTTGGAGCCCTACCTGATCGTTCTCAGAGATTACTCCTGACTCTGCTCAGGAATCGCTCCTGGTGAGCTCAGGAGACCATATGGGGTGCTAGGGATCAAAACCAGGTCTCTTAAGATATTCCTCATCACAGCTCTCAAGAAAGTGGGTACAATGACTATCACAAGCACAGAGTCAGGAATAAGCTCTGAGCACAGCTAGATATGACCTCAAAAACAAACAAACAAACAAACAGAATTCCTAGTCATGAGAGGATAACATTAAACTTCAACCCTAAGGTAATATAAAATGTCCCTCTATTTTGGAGGTAAATTTTAAAGTTCCAGTCCAATACAAATAATTTATGGAGGGCCAGAAATAGAGTATAGCAAATTAGGTGTTTGCTTGCAGAATGCAAAAAATCAGTAGTAAGCCCTGATCACCACTAGTTATGAAGGGAAGGAAAGGGATAGGGAAGGGAGGAGATGGGATAGAGAAAGGAAAGTGAAAGAAAAGGGGAAAGGGAAGGAGGAAGGGAAAGGGAAGGAAAGGGGATGGAAAAAGAAGGAAAGAAGGAAGGAAAGGAAAGAAGGAAGGAAGTTATGAATGAATTGTGCTAAGATAAATATATATTATTTTATTTTATGTATTTTTCTGGGGATAGGCATACCATGCTGTGCTCAGGGATCACCATATGTGGTGCTGGGATCTAACTAGAGCCAGCTGTATGCAAGGCAAATTACTTACCCACTGTACTGGTAATCTGAGACAAGACCTGTATGTTAGCTGGCTTGATCTTTACTACATTCTCCCTATCACTTGTAGCATAGAACTTAATTTCATGGGAGGTGAGGGGCCAAAAAAAATCTAAATGTGTAGTTTTAAAACATAACGTTGGTTGAATGGAGTGTATACTAGTGGAATAGAAGTGAATATAACTAGCTGCTTTCCAAAGTTGGCTGAAAGAAAAAGTTGCCATTTCCTTTTTTCAAAATGAAATTTTCAAATCTTGGGGTCAAAAACCTAAGAATAAGGAAAGAGGAGGCAAGGGCAGAATACAAAAGCAGGAATCAGATTTCCTTCACCTCCCTCCACAATCTCCTTTCTCCCAAAGCTGACTGCTAAATTCCCAAGCACTTAATCCCCAAGACAATCAAGTGAGGTAGGAGAGACTGGTTTTTTAATGCTCTCCTTGTAGCTTGCGCTGAGGCATTATTAGCAAATTTGACTCTGACTATTTTTCTGTCCAGAACACTAACCTGAAACCCAGAAACAGGGAAAGAGAAAGGCAAGTCGCTGCCAGCTTCCTCTTCTACACAGAAGCTCTGATCCAACCAATACTCAGGCCTCAGGGGCTAGACTGTTTGTTCTATAATATCTCTTCTCATTTTTGTTTCTCTCTCTTTAAAAATAAAATTCAAGACAGGCCTGTCTTGAATATAGGCAGGGGGTGGGGAGGAGAAAGATAGAACACGTTGGTGGTGAGAAGGTTGCACTGGGAAGGGGGGGTGTTCTTTTTATAACTAAAATCCTACTACAAATATGGTTGTAATCATGGTCCTTAAATAAATATTAAATAAATAAATAAATATATTTTTTAAAGTTCAGGGACTGTAGCAATAGATTGTCACTATAGTGTTTGCTTTGCACACGGTCGATCCGGGATGAAAACCAAGTTTGATATTCGGCATCTCATATGGTCCCCAAAGCCTGCCAGGAATGTTTTCTGAGCATAGGGCCTGGAGTAACATTGGAGAGCAGCCAGGTGTAGCCCAAAAACCAAATAAAGTTCAGACCCACAATTGAGGTCAGGTAGAGTTTAGACTACTTATCCTTTACTTTTTATGCCTATTCCTTGTACTTGGTCATCAATCTGACCTTACCTTGATCCCAAACCCAGCTCTCTCTCCCTCTATCTTTCTCCCAGCTTAGAGGCTTGTCAAAAGGCCCCTGGCTTCTCTATTAAAAAAAAAAAAACATAAATAAAAAAAAAAACATGAGCATGAAGGGTAGAATGTAATCCCTGCTACAAACATTTCAACACAGCTGCCATCCAAAATCCACAGATACCTGTGCTAGGACCAACCCCACCCAGAAGAGCCTGTGGAAGTCACATCAACATAGGTGAGCTGGCCACGCTCATGAAAGGTGGAGATAGAGGAGCCAGTTGTAACACTTCACTCCACAACATGTGCACATCCCCTAGTCAATAATCCCCAGCAAACATGAAGAAAGCATCATGGCCCAGAGAGATAGCATGGAAGTAGGGCATGTGCCTTGCAAGCAGAAAGATGGTGGTTCAAGTCCTGGCATCCCATATGGTCCTCTAAGCTTGCCAGGAGCAATTTCTAAGTGTAGAGCGCTGCCGGGTGTTACCCAAAAACAAAAAAGAAAGAAAAAGAAGAGAGAAGAAAGAAAGAAAAGAAAGAAAGAAAGAAAGAAAGAAAGAAAGAAAGAAAGAAGGAAGGAAGGAAGGAAGGAAGGAAGGAAGGAAGGAAGGAAGGAAGGAAGGAAGGAAGGAAGGAAGGAAGGAAGGAAGGAAGGAAGGAAGGAAGGAAGAAAGAAAGAAAGAAAGAAAGAAAGAAAGAAAGAAAGAAAGAAAGAAAGAAAGAAAGAAAGAAAGAAAGAAAGAAAGAAAGAAAGAAAGAAAGAAAGAAAGAGAGACCCTACAAGCGTGACAATGGGGAAATAACTCAGGCCAACACCATGCATAGTGAATGAAGATGGCAACTTTCATGGTCTGAAAAGTGTCAACCACTATTTTAGCATTTCAGATAAAAGTTCAGAGAAGAAATATGGAGGATCTTCAGAGAATTCAAAGAAAGCATGGATTGAGCTGAGCTGAATGAACCATAAATTAGAATCAAGAGGATATGAAAATAAAAATGAGAAAACTCCAAACTGAAATAACAGGACTGAAATACTTGGTGGGCAAAATGGAAAACTCACTTGACAGCCTGTCCAATAGAGTAACTATTGAGGACTGAATCAGTGAGCTGGAAGATGAGCTGCATAACAACTTCACACAACACAAGAGACTGGAAAGGAGCCTTAAAGCAAATGATCAGACAATAGAAAAAAAAATCCTCAAAGAATCGGGGCCCATGAGGTGGTGCTAGAGGTAAGGTGTCTTCCTTGCAAGCGCTAACCATGGAAGGACTGTGGTTTGATCCACGGCGTCCCATATGGTCCCCCCAAACCAGGGGCCAGGAGTAATCCCTGAGCATCAAACAGGTGTGGCCCCAAAACAAAACAAAAACAAAAACAAAAAAAGAATGTGAACAAAATAGAAGTCTTTGATAGACTCAACAGAAACAACATTTGAATCATTAGAGTCCCAGAGAAGCAAGAAGAAAAAAAAAAAAAAAAACCCAGGAAGAATCAATATTCCAGGACGTCATTACAGGGAAACTCCAGAGCTAAAGAGAACATGCAGCCAAAATACCCCAAGCACATCCTAGGCACAATGTCAAATCCCAGAGATAGGGATAGAATACTGAAAGCAGCAAGATCAAAAAAAGAATTACATTCAAATGAGCATCCTTAAGATTTACAGAGGACCTGTCACAGAGATCCTCAAAGTCCGAAGGCAATGGTGGAATATAGTGACAAAATTCAGTGAAATGAATGCTCTACCTAGAATACTTCACCCAGCCAGACTCACATTCAGGTTTGAAGGAAGCATACATAGCTTCACAGATAAACAATAGCTCAGAAACTTTACAGGTTCCAGACCAGCCTTAAAAGACAAAATGAAAGATGTATTTTAAGACAAGACAGACCAACAGACACACCAAACTCCTTCTCAAAGATGACACTAAATTCAATGACAATGATCACTCTCAATATCAATAGACTAAATGCACCACCAGTTAAGAGACACAGAGTGGCAAAATGAATAAAAAAAACTGAATTCAACATTTTGCTGCCTACAAGAAACACATCTGAATACTGAGAACAAACGTAGACTCAAAATCAAAGGTTGGAAGACAAATATTCAAGCAAAGAACTCCCTTATAAAAGCTGGGATGGCCATATTAATAACAGTTGACACAAACTTTTAACTTAAAAAAGCTATAAGGAACAATTTTAGCTATTTCATAATAATCAAGCATATGTAAAATGAAAATAAATTACCCTTCTAAATATATATGCACCCAATGAGAGGCCAGCATTTGTTTACAAATCTGAAAGAAAACATCAATAGCAACACAATAATAGTAGGAGACCAAGATGCCCTCAACAGATGAAAGGCTAACAAAACTGTGGTACATATACACAATGGAATATTATGCAGCCATCAGGAGAAATGAAGTCATGAAATTTTCCTATACATGGAAGTACATGGAATCTATTATGCTTAGTGAAATAAGTCAAAGGGAGAGAAACAGACATGGAATAGTTTCACTCATATATGGGTTTTAAGAAAAATTAAAGACATTATTCTAATAATGCCCAGAGACAATAGAGATGAAGGCCGAAAGAACTGGCTCACAATATGAAGCTCACAACAAAGAGTGGTGAGTGCAATTAGGGAAATAACTACACTAACAGCTAGCATGACAATGTTAATGAGAGATAGAAGTAGAATTCCTGTCTCTAATACAATCAGGGATAAGGGAGGAGTGAGGGGGCATTGGTGCTGGGAATGTTGCACTGTAGGAGGGTGTTCTGTTTATGACTGAAACCCAACTACAATCATGCTTATAATCATGGTGCTTAAATTAAAATTTTATAAAAACAATAGTAAAAGACCTCAAGACCACCCTGTCACCCTTTTATAGGGCAACTGGAATGAAATCTTACAAGAATATACTAGCTCTGAAAGGAAAACTGAAATAAAGTGGACTAGTAGGTATATATAGGGCTCTCTACTCCCACAAAACCAGATACACATTCTTTTCTAGTGCACATGGGTCATTCTCCAGGATAGACCACATGCTAACCCATAAAACATACCTTCATATAATCAATTATACAGATTACCTTCTCAGATCATAATGCACTTAAATTAGATGGGAACTACAAACAGGCATAGAATAAAAAACTTTAACACCTGGAAAATAAACAGCTTACTATTGAACACTAAATGGGTCAGAGATAGAAAAAAAAGGGAAATCAAAAGATTGTTGAAAACAAATTATAACAAAGACACAAATTATCAGAATGTGTGGGAAACACCAAAAGCCACAGGAAGAACGAAGGTGCCCACATTAGTGACCCAACTTATAATATTAGAAAGTGATCAACAAAATGAACCAAAAATACGTGTACAGAAAGAAAGCCTAGAGCAGAAATTAATGAAGTTAAAATCCAAAGAACAACTGAAAAATCAATGAAAGAAAAATTTAGTTCTTTGAAAAAATCAATAAGATCATAAATCACTAGCAAAACTCACAAAGAAAGGGAGAGAGAGAAAGTTAATAAACTGGATTAGAAATGAAAATGGGAGATTACTAGAGATACTACAGAGATTCAAAGGATAATCAGAGACTACTTTGAGAAACTCTATGCCACAAAGCATGAGAATCTGGAGGAAATGGCTATATTCTTGAACTCATAATCTTCTATGGTTGAATCAGAATGATCTAGCATATATAAACAGACACATCACTGAATCACTAAGTTCTTTCAAACCTTTCAAGAGGAACTACTACCAATCCTTTTCAGGTTCTTACAGGAAATTGAAGAAAAAGAAACACTCTCAAATAGTTTTATGAAGCTAAATCACACTGATACCAAAACCACACAGAGATGCTGCAAAGAAAGAAAATTACAGACCAATATCCCTAATGAATACTGATGCAAAGATCCTTAACACAATCTTCACAAATAAGATCCACTGTCTCATCAAGAAGGTCATACACCATGACCAAGTAGGTTTCATTCCAGGAATGCAAGGATGGTTTAACATAAGAAAATTGAGCAACATAATACAGCATATCAACAAAAGAAAAATAAAAACTATATGATCATATTAATAGATGCAGAGAAAGCACTTGATAAGTCCCAATACCATTCATAATAAAAGAAACTCTCAACAAGGTAGGAATGGAAGGAACTTTTCTCAAGGTCATCTACCACAAACCAAAGACATATATTATTCTCAATGGAGATAAACTAAAAGCCTTTCCTCTAAAACCTGGTACAAGATAAGGCTGCTCCCTCCATTCTTATTTAACATAATAAACATAATACTAGAATTGCCATTAGGCAAGAAAAGGGTATCAAGAGCATCCAAATAGGAAAGGAAGAAGTCAAGCTCTCACTCTTTGCATATGACTTGATACTATATTCAGAAAACCCTAAAGACGCTACTAAAAAACTTCTAAAAATAAAAGATTCGATAGCAAAGTGGCAGGCCACAAAATTAACACACAAAAATCAATGGCCTTTTTATACACCAATAATGAAGAAATGGACATTAAAAAAGCAATCCCGTTCATGTTAGTGCCACACAAACTCAAATACCTTGGAGTCAACTAAAGAGGGAAGGACCAATACAAAGAAAATTACAAAACACTGCTTCAAGAAATAAAAGAAGACACAAAGAAATAGAAACGCATACACTATTCATGTATTAGGAGAATTAACATTATTAAAGTGGCAATATTCCCCCAAAACATTGTATAGATTTAATGCAATTCCTCTAAGTATACCTATGACATTCTTTAAAGAAATGGATCAAACACTCCTGAACTTCATTTGGAACAATTAACACTATCGAATAGCTAAAGCATCCATTAGGAAAAAGAAGATGGGAGGCATCACTCTCCCAACTTTAAATTGTATTACAAAGCAACAGTCATTAAAACAGCATTATATTGGAATAAAGACAGACCTTCAGATCAATGAAATAGACTTGAGTATTCAGATAATGTTTCCCAGACATACAATCAATTAATCCTTGATAAAGGGGCAAAAAATGGAGCAAAGAAAGTCTCTTCAAAAAGGCCATCCACAGAATGGGTAAAACAATTCACCCAAAACTCACCAGATAAGGGGTAATATCTAAGGATACACAAGGTACTGACAGAACTTAACAAGGAAAAAAACATCTAACCCCATCAAAAACGGGGAGAAGAAATTAACAGACACTTCCTCAGAGAAAATACAGATAGCCAAAAGGCACATGAAAAATGCTCCGCATTTACATCAGGATGATGCAAACCAAAACAACAATGAGGTACCATCTCACACCACAGAGACTGACACACATCACAGAGAATAAGAACAATCAGTGCTGGCGGGGATGTGTGGAGAAAGGAACTTTCTTCACTGCTAGTGGGAATGTCGCCTATCCCAGCCTTTATTGAAAACAATATGGAGACTCCTCAAAAAACTGAAAATTGAGCTTTCAAATGATCCAGCTATACCACTCCTAGGTATATACTCTAGAAACATAAAAACACAACACAAAAATGCCTTTGACACACCTATATTTATTACAGCACTATTTACAATAGCCAGAATTTGGAAACAACCGACAGCAGATGAGTAGCTAAAGAAATTGTGGTACAAATATAAATGGGATACTATGCAGCTGTCAGGAGAATAAAGTCATGAAATTTTCCAATACATAGATAGACATGGAAACTATTATGCTGATTCAAACAAAATAAGAGGGAGACAGATAGACACAAAATAGTCTCATTTATCTAAAGGTTTTAAGAAAAAAAAGACATTATTGTAATAATATATAGAGACAATAGAAATGAGGGCTGAAGGTCTGGCCTAAGACATTAAGCTTACTACAGGAAGTGTTGAGTTCATTTAGAGAAATAGCTACACTGACAACTATCATGACAAAGGTAATGAGTGAGAGAAACAGCCTAGAAGTTAAGTTCTGCCCCCAAAGGAGCAGAGTTATCTTAGGATCTGAATAGGAACCAAGAATAATTGAGGGTCTCACTGTCCTTCTTTTGCTGCAACCCAGCAGGTAATGTGTTCCTCTCAACACACAAAGATCCTATTCACTCACAGCTTCCCTCACTCAGGAAGAACTGACTCCTTGCTAATTATCAGTCAGAAAATTCTTAGGGTAAGTTGCTAATTGGTTTAGCTGTATCATCATCAAACTGTGAACCCATCAGAAAGCCCAAAGGAAGTTTCCTGAGATATAGATCCCAGGATATGAAGAAAGAGAAGGTGCTTTGACCCAAGAGTTGTTGTTATAGTGCCTTTTTTAAATTTGCTTTTGAACATTTTGTCTGATATTTCCAGTTAGTCACAAGTACCATATTTTCTGGCATATAAAACAACTGGGTGTATAAAACGACTGTATGTATAAGACAACTCCCTACTTTTCCTGTTAAAATACAGAGTTTGGGCTATATTTACCATATAAGACTACCTCTCTTTTAATGCACACCAAGAGGAAGTTAAAAAGCATAAGAGAAAGGGGCCAGCGAGGTGGTGCTAGAGGTAAGGTGTCTGCCTTGCAAGTGCTAGCCAAGGAAGGACCGTGATTCAATCCCCTGGCGTCCCATATGGTCCCCCCAAGCCAGTAGCAATTTCTGAGCACTTAGCCAGGAGTAACCCCTGAGCATCAAATGGGTGTGGCCCAAAAACAAACAAATAAATAAATAAACATAAGAGAAAAATAGTAGAATCCTCAAAGGTTAACAGTATATGTTTAATAAAGCTAGACTTTGGCATGTCAGCAATCATTTTACATTTGTCATTTGTAGTGAGTGACTGATTTTTAAATTGTGATCTACATTGAGAGCAGGGAGAAGGGGCTCCTCCAAGAGCAGCTGGCTGGGGTGCAGTGATTAATAGGACAGCTAGAGGGAGACAGAGTGCCTCCTCTGTGTCCCATAAAAGCTGAACAGAAGACTGAGCACAGGAAAGTTGCATCCCAGCTATGACAACTGGTGGCTGGATGAGATGTGGTGCTCAATAACTCAGCTCTTCTGTGTGCCCTGAAAGATGAATCAGGACAAGCAGAGGACTGAAAACCAGAAAGCCACATACCAGCGATGACACCGGGTGGCTGAATGGGATGCAGTGCTCGTTAAGTCAACTCCTCTGTGGGCCCTGAAAGATGAATCAGGAGAAGCAGAGGACTGAGTGATGACGCCTGGCAGCTGAATGGGATGAGGCTTAAAAGGGGAGTGGATTACTCGTCATCCCTGAAGCTGGAATAAGTTTCAGCATGCTATATACAGTGTATAAGATGACCCCCAACTTTTAAGAAGTTTTTCATGGGTTAAAAAGTCGTCTTATACGACAGAAAATATGGTAGCTATATTTTTGGACAATTAAAATCCCAAGCAATCACCCAAATATGTACAATACTTACCTTATAGTAATATTTTTCTGATCTCTAGGTACACAAATCTTTTTAGTACATGCTGCATCCTGGGCAAATGCTAAATATATCCCTCTACACTGAACTATTCACTTAAACACAGAAAGAATACTGTCTTTTCTCTGTGTACATTCTTTTTTTTCTTAATCTTTATTTCAGCACCACGATTACAAGCATGATTGTAGTTGGATTTCATCATAAACAGAACACCCTCCTTCACCAGTACAACATTCCCACCACCAATGCCAGCCTCTCTTTTTCCCCACTCCTGCCTGTATTTGAGACAGGCATTTTCTTCTCTCATTCTTTAACATTGTCATGCTAGTTGTTAGTGTAGTTATTTCCCTAAGATAACTCTGTGGTGAGCTTCATATTGTGAGTCAGTCCTTCTGGCCCTTCCAGCCCTTCCAGCCTTAACTCTATTTATTGTCTCTGGGGCTTATTATAATAATGTCTTTATTTTTTCCTAAAACCCATAGAGGCATTCCCACCAGCAGTGAATATGAGTTCCTTTCTTTCCACATCCCTGCCAGCACTGATTGTTCTTGTTCTTTGTGATGTGTGCCAGTCTCTGTGGTGTGAGATGGTACCTCATTGTTGTTTTGATTTACATCTTCCTGATGATTAGTGATATGAAGCATTTTCACATGTGTCTTTTAAAGAATACTGCACTTAAAAGTTCCTGTGCCTAGTATGCCCCTACCCCGTTTCAGTTCAATTCCTGGCACTGTGTGATTTTTGGAGCATCATACATGCAGTTCTAGAGGCCCTCAGCACCAACCAGGATGGCCCAGGTAAAATCCCAGTACTGCAAAGCCCAAGGAGTATTCAGTTCTCCTCCAGCTCTTTTGTGAAATCAACAGCCAGCTTGGCCCAGACTCTAGTGGGAGTCCCATAATCCCCCACACCTCTGAATACCTCTGAGGAGCCCCTCATACTTAAAAAAAGGATTCCTTTGGCTAGAGGAATCTATGGCACACCAGTATATTCACAAACTTGTTGAATTTACTTGCACAATCTAAAGAAGTAGATGCATGTTGGTGTGTGATCCTCTTGGGAAGGGGTTCATATTTTCACCACATTCTCAAAGTGGTCTGTAACCAAGAAAAAGGTTAAGAGCTACGGTCTTCAAATTTTCAAAGCACTTCCATATAAATTACAATAGACTCAGAGCTGCTGCATATGTAATATTTTACTTTCAAATAGTCTCAAGTGACATTGAGGTTCCTGACATTTGGCAAGCTATAACTTACAAATGCATGAATTTGAATCACAAATGTTCAAACCATACCCTTAGCTCATGGGTGAATGAGCCTTACTGAAGTTCCCTTAGCTTTACAGATCTAACGCTTAGGAAATGCTTCTTTCTATGAATGGGGTGGTGGGGGTAGTGTTTTAAGGCTGAAAAGAACTGGCCTGACATGGGACAGGAGTAGGGACCTGAGATTTTTGAGAGAAATATTGGGTCTGAGTAATAGATATTTTGAATATAATCAATGATTTAGGGAGACCAGGATAGATTTGACTGAACCAGTTCAGTCTAAGACTAATTTAAAGACTGAATCTCTGCAAATTCTAAAGGCACAGACAGATTTTGGAGCCTGACTTCAGGGCAAGATCATTCTGATACTTCAAAATCAAAAGTTTTGTATTTTTCAGACACCCTATCAAGTTCACTTATATAAATTCCTCCAAGTAACCAATTGTTATTCAAGTCTTCCTTCCCTGGAAGACTGAATACAGCTCAAGTGGACTTAACCCATCAGAGTTCTTTATCTCGGTGATTCTGCTAGGCAGAACTTGGATGGAAGCAAACTTTCCTGAAGCCTCTTTTCTTCAGTATCCATAAGTCCTCATTTTCTTTGTTGACAGAAGGAAACACTCACTGTTATCTTAATCCTTGTTTTCCAACCCAAGCATTACTTTTCACAGGAACATCTTTTCTCAACAAAAACTTAGGACATGCTTAGGATCAAATCAGCTTTGCCATACTGTGTCAATCCCAGGAGGACAAATTCAAGTCACCATTTTAGTGATTCGTTCTCAGTATATAAAGCCCACCTTGTTTCGGGTCATCAAAATGCCATTATTTAAAGTTTTCCTACCATCAAATTCTTTTAAGCTTCTCAAGGCAAAATACATACCATGCTCTTTTAGATTTGGTTTTGTTCTGCACTAGGAGAGCAGAATTTAGAATTTATCTTGATAAATGAAAGGTTGTTCATATGTCCTTGCTACATGGAAAGCAATTAGATGAAAACACTAGAAATTCTAGTGGAGAGAGTTGAGAATTATAAGGACCATGTTATAATATACAAAAAGGTCTCAGAGGTTTTGATATAGTCTTTCCTAGTCATGTTTCTCATGCTTTTTAGTGGTACAGATTCTCTTTCATCTTATTGGTTTTCAAGAAATTGTGAAATTCTGAAATCATTTGAGTGCTTTGAGCTTTCTCAAAAAAAGTGACACATAAGAATATACTACTAAAATAACTTTCAGTTGCAATAAGAATGCATACCTTCCCTAGAATTGAGTTAAAGATTTGTTTTACCCAGTAAGCAAGGTTCACGTTTGACAAATTTACTTGAAAAATACCTGCCAAGTTTTCTTTCTTTCCTTTTCCTCCCTTCCTCCCTCCTTTCTTACCACCTTTCTCCCACCCTCCCTTCCTCCCTACCTCCCTTTTTTCTTCCCTTTCCTTCCTCCCTTTCATCCTTTCATCCTTCCTTCCTTCCTTTTTTCCTTCTTTCCTCCCTTCCTTCCTTACCCAGCTGTGCTCAAGGCTTTCTCCTGGCTCTATGCTCAGAGATCAATCCTGATAGAACTCAGGACCATATGAGATGTTGGATACTTAGTTTGCACTTCTGGTCCTATCAGTTTTTCTAACTAAATTTTAATTAATAAAAAAATTCCATTAAATTTTAAATGCCTCAGAAATTACATAATTTCTTTTTCTTTCCTTTTTTTTTTTTTTTTTTTGGTTTTTGGGCCACACCTGTTTGATGCTCAGGAGTTACTCCTGGCTATGTGCTCAGAAATCACCCCTGGCTTGGGGGGACCATATGGGACCTGGGGGGATCGAATCGCGGTCCGTCCTATGCTTTCGCTTGCAAGGCAGACACCTTACCTCTAGCGCCACCTTCCCGGCCCCACTTAATTTCTTATTTATAGAAATAACTGTAGTTGTCTTTATTGTTCCAAACTCCTTATTTGCTACCTTCTTCCTTTTTTGGTTATCAATTTGATTTTCTCAGACATATAGTGATATCTCATGAAGTATTAATATGTCACTTAAACCAAGTCACATTTTCAAGTGACAAATGGATATTAAAAACAATCCAGTATCTCCAATCAAACATTTTCCTATAAGCTTTTCAACCAGGGTCTGGTTTTCAAGCAAGTAAATAAGCAAGGTCATTTTATAATAATATATGCCATGAGGAAAATAATATATATAATATATAATAACATATGCCATGAGGGCACAGTAACATTGGATTGGACTGAGAATTGCTTGAGTTAGTTTGCTTCTTACAATTTCAGCTTAAATCGTAAGTGTACTCTTACAAAGCCATGAAGAGTAAGGACTATTTGTTTATGCAACTTCTAGATAAATTTGTAATTATATATTTCTAGTAACCAAAATTCCATAATGTGTGTTTGTTTGCTTGTTTTTCTTGGAGAGATCTCACCCAGTGTTTTTCAGGGTTTATGCCTAGAGCTATGTTTAGGGATCACTCCTGATGGACTCAGGTGTGGTGGGGACTGAACTCAGGTTGGCTGTATGCAAGGCAAGTGCCCTATTGCTCCAACCCTCTATGTTGCTTTTTGTAATTTCACTGAGAGAACCATATTCGCATTCTCTTCTCCCTTTAAAGACTGATGAAAAGATTAAGGTTTTTTTCTAAAAGTAAGAGCAACTACTGAAAAGTCTGTGACCACTTCCTGACTCAGCAGCTAGGAAAACAAAGTTCCAGATATCATTTATGCATTTCTGCTTTCTAGTGGTCTCTCTTCCCTAAATCCAAATCTTAGGGAATAAATGCCTGGATCATGTTAAAGACAAAGTGCTAGTCTACTTCCTAATAAGTCTCAGTTTACCCTGTCCTGGGAATTCATCTATTTCCTAAGAATGAAAATGAACACAGAGTGAGAAATAAAGTCTGAAGCAAAGCAAGACTGATTACAATTGGTTCTTTAACTCATTAAGGAAACTAATTGGATACATTTACATTGAACTGATTTAAAATAATTCACATTAAGAAATAAATGTAGACCTCTCTCATCAAGACACAGATGGTAAAAATATATTAAGACAGCATTCCTCTCAAGAGAAAAAAAAGAAATCAAAGAGTAAGATATTATTGAACTTTATTTGGCAACTAAAATGCCTAAATACCTAGTCTCTTAATTAAGTACTGTTTTTAGGCCTTAGGGAAAAATCTAATATCAGGTGAAGTTTATAATTCAAATTGATTTGTTTGGATGAAACTGATTTTATTAATTATGGACACATGAAATATGCAGACACAGGAAAACATCACACACACAACACACACACACACACACACACAAGAATTACCATTTGCATTTCGGATGATTTACCTTTCTTTCAACCAGGACTAACTGAACTCTAAAATATTGTCTCCCAGATTTCTCTTGAGCATTGTTTCTCTACCTGTTACATCTGCTGCCAAATTTCTTAGCACAGTTTAAAGTCACAAAATATGAATCTTTCAGCTCACAGGTAAGCAAAGCCAAACAGTGTCAGAAAACCAGCTAAGCCAGCTTCTGCCTAGCGGCCTGGCTCATTTCCCAGTGCCCAGGGCTTAGCTTTATATTTAGTGGAGACTTTTTTGGAATCCCAGCTTGATTCTGGCCAAGGTTGGGTTAGGGCCTCATCAGTATCCTCCCTCACATAGCAAACTATATTGTAAATAACCTTTTCACCAGATCTTAATCTAGACCATATTCTCTAGCAATGGTCCTCAAACTACAGTCCACGGGCCACATATTGTATCTATTCCCATTTTGTTTCTTCACTTCTAAATAAGATATATACAGTGTGCATAGAAATTTGTTCATGATTTTTGTTTTTACTATAATCTGGCCCTCCAACAAAGTTTGAGGATCCCTAGAGGTTCAGGCCCTGCTATTTTGTTTATTGATGGGTTTGCAGCACCTAAAGAAGTAGTCAGAATGAATGGATGAAAGAATAAAAGAACACATACAGTGCAAAAGGTGAAGAAGAAGCAAAGAGAAGAAAAGAAGAAAGGGACTGAAGGGATAAGCAGGTAAGATGCTTGCCTTGTATGTAGGTGACCTAGGTTCAACCGCTAGCAGCACATATGGTACCTGGCACTCTGCCACAAGTGATCCCTGAGCACAGAATCCTGAACACCAACTAGTGTGCCCCACACAAAAAAAGGGGGGGAAAGGAAAAAGTAAAGAAGAAATGACAATAGCTTGCCACCTCTTGGAAATTATCACAAGTGACCAAACAGGGCTGAAATTCCTCTAGTCAGTTTTTATGAAATTTTTATTTATTTTATTTATTTATTTGAGTTCGGGGGCCATACCTAGCAGTGCTCCACACCTGGCTCTGCACTCAAGAATTACTCCCAGCAGTGCTTGGGGGGGCCATATGGGATGCCTAAGATCAAACCTTGGTAGGCCACATGCAAGTAAGCATCCTACCCACTGTGCTCTCTCCAACCTGTCCAGGGATATTTTATCTAAACCTTTCAAACATATAGATATTTGAAAAGGAAGAGGGAGAATCATTCAATATGGTAGTCTTGCTCTGAAAGAATCAAGCAGGTAGGTCTAATAAATCAGGCTTTCCTCTGCTCCATGGAGTGTGGAATGATTTACTACCTCCATAAAGGAAATTAAAGAACTTGGAGTTGAGAGGCACTCCAGAATGTCTGAAACTGGGATGGTGCCAATAGAGCTGTACTGGAAGACAGGTCTCCAAAGTGGAGAGAACAGAGAGGTTCACAGCTGCCTGCATGTGCATGGGGACCATGATGGAGATCAAAGCATAGAACTATGCCTCATGGTTGATTTAATGGAAGGATGTAGGGCTGCAAAGGAGGCTGCTGATCCAACTGCAGATATTTTCAGTGCATACCTGATTTGGATTGTCTTTATGAATAGGAAGGAGAAGCTGCCATATTTAATATGACCCAATACAATTTCATACTGCCTGAAAATGAGAATTCTTCAAATAAGAAGAAATAAATGTATGCCTCACCCTACAAAGAAAAGAACCATGAAGGAAACAGAATAAAAGTGATTTTAGCAATATGTGAACCAATGAATACATTCTATGGATTTAAGAAGCCAAAACGCAAATAAAGAGATGTCCTGAGAAGGCAAGTATAAATCTAAGGGATGAAGAAACTTGGAGAAGAAATGACCTTCTCCTGAAGCCCTTCTAATAGTACATCAAACATGAACATGTACTGTTAATGGATCCTAAGTCAGACTTTCAGATAGTTGGGGTAGTCCTGGATGAGTTGATTGACCTACAGCAGAAGTCTCAGGTTCTTAGAATTTATGAACAAAGAAAAAGATTTGATGGGAATCTGAAACCAAAATAAGATTGTGTGTGTTGATTTTCTTAATCCAGTGAAAGCAAAAGAGGAAGGAGAAAGAGAGAAGGCAGAAAGAGTAGGAGGAGAAAATCACCACCTTTCAATGGTCTGATTCCAGGAAAAGAATGTATAGTTGAGGCACTGGGGCACATGCCTTGTATCACAATAACCTTACCTCAACCTCCAGCATTACTTGCTTCCCACCCCTACCTCCTAAAGCATAATTGAGTATAAACAAACCCTTGAGCACTTGCAGGTGTGTCCTGGTGATTACTTCCAGGTATGAGTAGTTCACATTTTCTGGATATGATCACTGAACCATCTGAGCCAGTGGGTGGCACTTCCTGGGTCTCCACAATTCTCATAAAAGTGCAGTTTAAAATAAAAAATATATAACCAAATAACACAATCTTCAGAAGGACAAAGATATGGAAAAGTCATTATTTTTCTTTTTTTAAAGGCAGCCCTGGATTGAATTGGATGGGATATGGTCTAGAAACAGTCCAAATTCAGATCCTTTGATTTAAGGTAAAATTGATTTATTTGTTGAACAAGGAGTCAATGTTGTTCCCCAAAAAAGTGGGGAGGACTTGGCCTGTGGCTGGTTCTTATATCCAATAGACATTCTTAGCTGCAAGATTTATGTGGGAGTGCAGTATGGGATTGTATAATATACAGTGACATGACACTCCTTCCTATGCTCCTTTTGCAGACAAATGGCAGGTAGTTTAAAGAACAAAGCAATGGCTCTTGAAGTGAAAGTCAGCTGGTTAAAGCCAAAATTGGTCTCACCTCCTCACTGGGATGGTGTGAAATGCTGTCTTAAATGTTTACTTGCACAGAATTAGACCTGTATAATGTAGCCACTCATTAACAGAAAAAGATAATAAGAGCAGAACCCTTTTTGGGCCATCTGGCGGAAGCTCCAGGGACTGGCAGCCATATTGTTCATCAGTATGTTGGGACCTGAATTCTGAATAAGGAGGGACGCCATTTTTTAAAAGCCACATGGCAGGCTTCTTCTTAGGTTCTGAGCAGGGAGAGATATCATTTTGTAAGGACCACATGGTGTAGGCCACATGCTGAGGCTTCACAAGTCTATTTCCATTTGTACCATCCCAAGCTACCTGGCCATATCCGGTAACCTATCTGGAAGGGACAAAAGGCAGTAATGGGAAATACTCCTAGACGACAGCCAATCATTTTAAGGATCATCAGAAAGCTAGAACCTCCCTATATCCCTATCCTATATAATCTCATTTGTAACCTTGGGTGGGGTTCTTTCATCCCTCGTGGGAGAGAACCCTGGCTGGTCAGTTAGGAGCTATTGGCAGATGGAATAAAGTTTAAATTTCACTCCAATTTGTGTGGTCTCGTCCTTCTATTTCTGAACACTAACAATTGTGCCTCAGTTTTTCAGTAGGACTATACAATGAACTCCAGTTCTATCTCTGGTAAGATTGCTTAAGATCAAAGAATTGTACCTTTGATAATGATCACTTGAACAATATGGATTAACTGTGATTATAGAATATTAATGATTTTTAAATGTTTATAGACTAGGGATATAGCTTAGAGGCAAAGGACATGATTTGCATGTTTAAAGCCCTGGTTCATCCCTGGTCTTCTCTGAGAATGAACAGATCACTGTTTATTGAGGTTTTTAAAGACTTCGTGGAAAACTTGACTTTAGCCATGATAGAATTCAAATGCCTGTGATGAGGAAGCTAGGCATCCCAGGCTCAAGCACACCTATGAATTCTACCTCAGGATCTCTGTAGGAGCCTCATGGATCCCAGAGACCTTCACTTCTCATGGTCTTTTCTCTTTTTCTAGGGCTTCATGTTTGAAGATAAGAAAAGAGCAGATTGGCACGGAGAAGAAATACTCACACACAAAGTTCTTCAAGCAATGGAGGGCCCTGCACCTAAACCTGATGCATGTGCTTCTACCTTCCACCCACAAGACTTCTCCTTGTTCCCCTTCAGGAGCATGTTCCACTGATTCTGCCATTTTGCTAAGGAATGTCTTCCCTTTCCTGGTAGCTTAGTACTTCTGACTACAAAGTCTATCATTTCCTGTTCAAACATGTTTTTACAGCAATGGCTGATCCTTCTGTAAGTGAGAAAGCACTAGAGACTCCATCTTATTTTTCTGGATGTTTTGTTTTTAGGCTTTATGTTTGTTTTGGTTTTGGTTTTGTTTGGGGGCCACACTGGACAGTGTTCAAGACTTATTCCTGGATTTATGCTCAAGAGTCACCCCTGATGAGCTCAGAGGACCACATGAGGTGCCAAGGAACCCACTTGTGACAGTGGTGTGCAAGGCAAATGACCTACCCACTGTGTTATTGTCTCAGGCCCTCCATCTTGTTTCTCTGAAACATTTTCCTTATAATGTCACTCCCCCTTTGGCTCTATCTTGCTTCCCAAACTGAAACGGTGGTTTTGTATATCGCATATTTATAGTGAAACCAGGGGTGGGAGGGGGATAAGAAAAAAACAACAGATCCTCTGAGAAGGTTCCTGAAGATGAGCAGACTTCTTCCTTTTGTAGACCCACTTCCTGAGATTTTCTGCGAACTGTCCCAACCAGTCCCAAATAAACCACTATAGCTTCAGTTTAAGAGTAAGATTAGGGGAAGTATAAACAAATAAGTTCATTGTTTTCTCAAGTTCCTAGCATCTGAAGAGACCTCTTTTTCTCACACAAAAACTTGTCTCCTGAATACTGGCCTTCAAAGGGCAGCAATCAGGACTTGGCATTTGGTATCACTTCTCTGAGAGCATTGTTGCTCCCACTATGACACCAAGAGCACCTGCCCGTATCTGCACTGTCACTAACCACAGGAACAAACCAGTTCTCCAAACCTGCTTCTCCTCTTTCTCCACAACTGCCTTGGCTTCCCCTGGGAATTTGTTTGGGGGAGACCCACAATGTAAGAGACTCAAAAGCTATAGCTCAGTTATCTATGTTTCCATCTCTGGGGACTTTGCTGCCGATTCTGAAGAATGAGAATCATGGAGGTGTAAGCCTGATTTTCTTGCTTACCTCATCTCCAGCTGGTTTGTAGCAAGGGTTCAATTGATGCCTGTTAAATCTGAATAGACAAAGTATATTTGGCCCAACTCAGAAGGCTTATGAAGAGGAGGAAGCAATATAAAATACCCAGTTATTCTCCTGACTTGAAAGCAGCAGCCATGAGAAACAATGTAAGGTAGCAAATGAATGCGATTCTTTATGTGTAGCTTGGGTTTTGAATGATTCAGGGAAGACACAGATAATGTACCACTTGGCAACAGTGTAGGAATGGAGGGCTCCCTCCTAGATATTACTCTCAAACCTAGACTCCAAGCTCTCGACCCCTCTCTGGTGAAAGGTAATTAATGGGATTTTATGGTTCGAACCTCAAGTCTGCAGAAACTACAAAGAAGACCTTAGTGTGGAGCAGAGGAACAAGAAAGGGCCCTCTGTGGTACATATACACAATGAAATATTATGCAGCCGTCAGGAGAGATGAAGTCATGAAATTTTCCAATATATGGATGTGCATGGAATCTATTATACTGAGTGAAATAAGTCAGAGAGAGAGAGAGAAAGACACAGAATGGTCTCACTCATCTATGGGTTTTAAGAAAAATGAAAGACATTTTTGCAATAATTTTCAGAGACAAAAGGGAGAAGGGCTGGAAGTTACAGCCCACTTCATGAACCCCACAACAAAGAGAGATGATTTTAGTTAGAGAAATAACTACATTATGAACTATCCTAACAATGAGAATGTAAGAGGGAAATAGAAAGACTGTCCAGAGTACAGGTGGGGAGGAGGGATATTTGGGACATTGGTGGTGGGAATGTGGCACTGGTGATGGGGGGGGTGTCCTCTTATATGACTGAAACACACCACAATCATGTTTGTAACCAAGGTATTTAACATTCCAGCACAAGGAGGGAAAATGTTGCAGCAACCTTCATTCCAGGAATGGAAATTATACTTACCCAAAGCAGGAAGCTAGAGGCATAGGGCCCAGCAAAGATGTAGGCCTAGCAGGAAATAGGGCTGGGTTTTGGGTTGCAGTCTTTCGGCCATGGAAACTGAAGAGAGTCTTTCTCCTCAGTGCATGGCTTGTTCCTCTAGCAAGGGCAGGAAGTGGTTTGCTGTCCCATGTTCCTTTAGGCTGCTTTTGACTCATTTCTCTCTTTGGGACTTGTCTTCCTCCTCCCCCCCCCCCCCACACACCTTTCTTCTTCCATTTATTCTTGACATATTTAACACAACAGTAGAGTCTGAGGATTTCTTTGAAGTGGGGGGTTTCTCCAATCCACCCAGACGCACGTATCAAAAAGGGCAAAAAGGCCCTCTACTTCATCCTAAGAGCAGTGGGAGGTAAGAAAAAGACAAGTGAAACCTAGGCCATGTCCCTTCAAAGAAGATTGACTGAAGAGGAGGGAAGTACAAAACCTTCAGACCAGTGGTCCTCAAACTATGGCCCACAGGCCACATATTGTATTTGTATCTGTTTTGTTTCTTCATTGCAAAATAAGATATATGCAGTGTGCATAAGAATTCATTCATAAGTTTTGTTTTTACTATAGTCAGACCCTCCAATGGTCTGAGGGACAGTGAACTGGCCCCCTGTTTAAAAAGTTTGAGGACCCCTGCGACATTGGAAATAAAAACTGTGTCTTTGCTTAAAAGTCAGTGTCCTAACCTGACACAACACAAACACACACATACAAAAGAATGAATAAATGATTAAGTGGATGAATGGATAGAAAGGAAAGAGTAAAAGAAAGTTACCATAGATCTTTTGAAGAGCTTGACTTATAAAACACCAATGCTTGAGTTGAAAGTTGTCTTTTACCAGTCTTGTACCTGGGTAGAATTTAGGGAACTTAGAAGGTTGTTGATTAGTGTCTTTATTAGGATTTTTATTAAACTAAAGAAAATACAGTAGTTTTATAGTGCGTAAAGTATGATCTAGGTAACAACTTAATTATTCCATAAAGACGAGGAAAAATGGAAAGTAAACCTAGGACTGAATTCATCTAGAATTTTCAGTTTTTCTTATTTGTTAAAAAGAGAAACTGCTTCATCACAAATTTCTGTGTAGAGGGAAATGGTGGGTAAAATGTAGAGGTGAGAAGGGAAACATAAAATCAACGGACCAATAGCAGAGGTGCTACAGAAGAAAAAACACTTTTCATGTTAGACCACAGAACAAGCCCAAGCAATGATGCAGGTCTTGTGGCAAGTGAATGCCTGCATGTTCCAACTTAGCAAATACAGTATCACTGTGTTCATTGGTAAGTACACTCCTGGAAGTCACTAAGCTTTCTGCACCTTTGAATCTACATCTTCTTAGTTAAGCAGTGGTACTCTTAAGTTGAAAAACCTGATCTTTCCTTTGGCTTTAAAAATTCAGCTCTCTTAGATTTTTGTGTGTTTTTTAAACATTTTTTGCAAAGAGATCAAGAGTCCTGTAATGTAATTGTCCTCAGACCGGTGGACAGACAGGGACCCTAATTTTAGTACTCTGAAACAAATGGCATTACTAAGCAGAGCTCAAGAAGTCTAGTTCTCAAGTTAAACAATAACCTGAAGCTACAGCTAAATCTGAGTAACAAATTTATAAGTTATAACTTATTTATACATTTATAAATTTTGCACATTTTGTAAATGTGCAAACATGAAGAATGTTTATCATCCTAAAATATCAATAAGCTAAAGATTGTCAAGCAAAATATAAATTCTTTTTACTGAGTTTTCTCCATAATTTTTTACTAAGAAATTTAAAAGGGACTTACTTGACTGGGGGGCCAGAGAAAGAGAGCACAGTGGTTAGAACACTTGCCTTACAAGTAGCTGAGCTAGGTTCAATCCTGGTATTCTGTTTTTTGGTGGGTTTTGTCGTGGTTGTTGTTTGTTTGTTTTGGGGTCACAACCGGCAGCACTCAGGGGTTATTCCTGGTTCCATGCTCAGAAATTGCCCCTGGCAGGCTCGGGGGACCATATGGGACACCAGGACTCGAACCACCGTCCTTCTGCATGTAAGGCAAACACCTTACCACTGTGCTATCTCTCCGGCCTCCCAATCCTGGTATTCTGTATGGTACCTTGAGTCACACCAAGAGTGATCCCTGAGCACAGAGCCAAGGGTAAGCCCTGAGCACTGCTGGGTGTGGCCCAAAAACAAACAAAAAAAGAACTCAATGAAACATTAACTCTACAGATGCCAGTTTGCACACATACCTATGTGATGAGGAAGAATATATCCACATATAATCAATCATAGTCAGTATATAAAGTAGAGGAGACAGCACAGGAAGGCTACAATTGACTGAAGGTCACACTTCAATAGAAATTCTTTGAATTTTAAGCCAACATTGGGGGGAAAACACATTTGTTCTGGAATTTACTGAATCAGTTTTGAGCAAGTGTTCAGTGACTATACGCTTGGAAATGCTGCATGCTACATGCTCAGGAATGTTGTCCTTTAGTTCCAAGGCAGAACTGGTAAAATTAACATTGTTATATGTCAGCTCATTGATTTTTGTGTTTTTATGTATATATGGCATATACATAAACGGTTTTGTAGTTTTCCTTCCATGTTAGGTAGAGTACTCTAACTCTACCTCCTTACACATCACTGCATGCTTGTCTGCACCTTCAGGAAGACCATGGTACCCTCTAATCAGCCCTCAACTAATAGCAAGGCTCATGGGCTCCTAAGTGACACTGTCTCCTCTCCTCCCCACCACTAGACTCCTAAATTCCTGAGTCTTCATTAGTCCTCAGACAATGTACATCATAAAAACACAAAGAGAGACATACAAGCCACACTCTTGGTTATTGGAGAACAAATCATTGAGATATTGGGGATTGGCCATGTTAAAATCAAAGTTGAGGAGTGAGTAAGAAATGGCTGCATGTGGGGGTTTCCAGGCAGAGTGCTGATTGCTCTCCCTGCAGAGTCTCCACCCGGCTGTGCTTCTTCTGAGGAAACTGAGGACCTGAAGGGAGCCCTGTCCTACTCTTCTCTGTCTTTCCTGAACTCTGGAAGCCCTCCTCAGAGCCCTGGGAAGCGAACCCCAAAAAAACTACATTCGGAAGCTAGCCAGCGAGCCAGTGAGTGAGTAAGAAATGGCTGGATGTGGGGGTTTCCAGGCAGAGTGCTGATTGCTCTACCTGCAGAGTCTCTACCCGGCTGTGCTCCTTCTGAGGAAACTGAGGACCTGAAGGGAGCCCTGTCCTACTCTTCTCTGTCTTTCCTGAACTCTGGAAGCTCACCTCAGAGCCCTGGGAAGCAAACCCCCCAAAAACTGAAGTACCCAGCAACTCTCCTCAGAGTATTGGGAAGCGACCCCAAAAATACAGCATTCTGAAGCTGCCAAGCAAGCGAGTGAAAACTACGCCTGTCCAGTGGGGCCCGACTGTGAAAAACTGTGAGTGCTGCCTGTGTGTGTCTCTCTACTATCCTGCTGCGTGAACCTCTTGAGAGTGGGCTGAAAAGAGGCTTCAGAAGGCACTTAGCTCCACTTCGCTACGCAACCATGCGATCTTTCTAAAAAATAACACCATCACAAGAAGAAAAGAAAACACACTAAGAACTGTGTTGGATCACAGAAGCAAGAACTTCTCTCCAGACTGTCTTCTCTGCTGCGTGCTCCGGCCTAAGATTTGATCCTGTGTGAGGCTTCATCCACGGAGGACTCCCCTACCTTGGAGGCAAGCAGGCCCATCCAGAAAGGGCTGAGCCAGAGAAGTGTGCTGCCTGCATCATATAACCAATGAATACCACCACAACACGTAGAAAAACCCACAATACAAGTGTGACAATGGGGAAACAACGCAGGCCAGCATCAGACATAGAGAATGAAGATGACAATTCTGATGACCAGTTAATGACCAACCAACTAATCAACCTCTTAGATAAAGACTTTAGAGTAGCAATATGGAAGATGCTCAAAGACCTCCAAAAAACCATGGATAGAGTGGAACAGAACACTAATAAGAATCAAGAAAATATGAAGACAGAAATCACAAAACTCCAAACTGAAATAACATGTCAACTAACAGGCCTGAAAAAATCAGTAAACGAAGTGAATGACAAAATGGATAAGCTCTGGGACAGGGTATCAGAAGCTGAGAATAGACTTGGTGCTGTGGAAGATGAGATACATAACAATTCCATACAGCAGGAGAGATTGGACAAAAAAACTTAAAGCAAATGAACAGACAATGGAAAAATTAGTCAAAGAATGGGAACAGATGAAAATAGAAGTCTATGATAAGATCAACAGAAACAACTTAAGAATCATTGGAGTCCCAGAGACCCAGGAAGAAAATTTCCAGGAAGAATCAATGGTCAAGAACATCATTAAAGAGAAACTTCCAGAGCTAAAGAATATATGTGATCAAATCCTGCATGCTCGAAGAGTACCAACCAAAAGAGACCCCAGAAAAACCACCCCAAGACACATCCTAGTCACAATGACAAATCCCACAGATAGAGACAGAATTCTGAAAACAGCAAGATCAAAAGGGGAAATTACATTCAAGCAAGCATCCTTGAGATTTACAGCAGACCTGTCACCAGAAACACTCAATGCCAGAAAGCAGTGGTGGGATATTGTGACAAGACTGAATGAAATGAATGCTTCACCTAGAATACTGTACCCAGCAAAACTCACTTCCGGTTTGACGGAAGAATACATGGTTTCACAGACAAAAAACAGCTCAGAAACTTTATAGACTCAAAACCAGTCTTAAGAGAAAAACTGAAAGACCTAATTTAAAACAAGACTAACCAAAAGACACACCAAATTTCGATATAAAGATGGCATTAAATCCCAGGACAATTCTTTCTCTCAACGTCAATGGACTAAATGCACCAGTTAAGAGACACAGAGTGGCTAAATGGATCAAAAAAACTCAATCCAACCTTCTGCTGCCTACAAGAAACGCACCTGAAATAGTCAGAACAAACATAGACTCAAAATAAAAGGCTGGAGAAAAAATTATCCAAGCAAACAACACCCATAAAAAAGCTGGAGTGGCCATACTAATATCAGATAATGCAAACTTTATACTCAGGAAGGTTGTAAGGGACAAAGATGGACATTTTATATTAATCCAGGGGGTATGTAGAGCAGGAAGAAATAACTCTCCTAAACATATATGCACCAAATGAGGGGCCAGCAAAATATTTAAAACAACTGTTGACAAATCTGAAAAACAATATCAATAACAACACAATAATTGTGGGGGACCTCAACACTGCTTTGTCAACATTGGATAGGTCAACCAGACTGAACCCAACAAGAATATACTAGACCTGAGGAGAGAAATGGAAGAAAGAGGCCTAGTGGATATATATAGGACACTCCATCCCCAGAAACCTGGATACACATTCTTCTCCAATGTACATGGGACATTCTCCAGGATAGACTACATGCTGGCACATAAAACATACCTCCATAAGATCAAGAGGATAGAAATTTCGCAGACTACCTTCGCTGACCACAAGGCTCTGAAACTATTTGTGAATTCCAAAGGGACTCAGAAGAAAAACTTTAACACCTGGAAGTTAAACAACCTCATACTCAATAACCAGTGGGTCCGAGATGAAATCAAGGAGGAAATCAAAAGGTTCCTGGAAACAAATGACAATAAAGACACAAACTATCAGAACTTATGGGACACAGCAAAAGCAGTACTGAGAGGAAAATTTATAGCTTTGCAAGCACACATCAGGAAGGAAGAAGGAGCTTACCTGAGTAGCTTAATGACACAGCTAATAGAACTAGAAAGTACTCAACAAAAGGACCCAAAAATAGGAAGACAGAAGGAAATAACAAAGCTGAGAGCAGAAATCAACAAAGTGGAAACCCAAAAAACAGTCCGAAAGATCAACGAAAGCAGAAGTTGGTTCTTTGAAAAAATAAACAAGATTGATAGACCACTGGCAAACCTAACAAAGAAAGAGAGAGAGAGAAACTTGATAACTCGTATTAGGAATGAAAAAGGAGAGATCACTACTGATATGACAGAGATTCAAAGGGTAATCAGAAACTACTTTGAGAAACTGTACGCCACTAAAAATGAGAACCTGGAAGAAATGGATAAATTCTTGGACTCTTATAATCTTCCACGGTTGAAAGAAGAGGATGTAGCATATCTAAACACCCCCATCATCATTGATGAAATAAAAATGGTAATCAAAAGTCTGCCCAAAAACAAAAGCCCAGGCCCAGATGGATTCACTAATGAATTCTATCAAACTTTTCAAGAGGAACTACTACCAATCCTGGCAAGACTCTTTCATGAAATTGAACAAGTGGAAACACTCCCAAATAGCTTTTATGAAGCCAACATCACCTTGATACCTAAACCAGACAGAGATGCTACGAAAAAAGAAAATTACAGACCAATATTGCTGATGAATGCAGATGCAAAGATCCTCAACAAAATCCTGGCAAATAGGATTCAATACCTCATTAAGAAGATCATCCACTACGATCAAGTAGGTTTCATCCCAGGAATGCAAGGATGGTTTAACATCCGTAAGTCTATCAACATAATACAAAACATCAACAACAAGAAAAATAAAAACCACATGATCATATCAATAGATGCAGAGAAAGCATTTGATAAGGTCCAACACCCATTCTTGATCAAAACTCTCAGCAAGATGGGAATGGAAGGAACCTTTCTCAATATAGTGAAGGCCATCTACCACAAGCCAGTGGCAAATATTATCCTCAATGGAGAAAAACTAAAAGCCTTCCCTCTAAATTCTGGCACAAGACAAGGCTGTCCTCTCTCACCACTCCTATTCAACATAGCACTGGAAGTACTTGCTATAGCGATTAGGCAAGAAAAAGATATCAAGGGAATCCAGATAGGAAAGGAAGAAGTCAAGCTCTCACTGTTTGCAGATGACATGATGCTCTACTTAGAAAACCCTAAAGACTCTACCAAAAAGCTTCTAGAAACAATAGACTCATATAGCAAGGTGGCAGGCTACAAAATCAACGCACAAAAATCAATGGCCTTTATATACACCAATAGTAATAAGGAAGAAATGGACATTAAGAAAACAACCCCATTCACAATAGTGCCACACAAACTCAAATATCTTGGAATCAACTTGACTAAAAATGTGAAGGACCTATACAAAGAAAACTATAAAACTCTGCTCCAAGAAATAAGAGAGGACACACGGAAATGGAAACACATACCCTGCTCATGGATTGGCAGGATTAACATCATCAAAATGGCAATACTCCCCAAGGCATTATACAGATTCCACGCTATCCCTCTAAAGATACCCATGACATTCTTCAAAGAAGTGGATCAGGCACTTTTGAAATTTGTTTGGAAAAATAAACACCCTAGAATAGCTAAAGCAGTCATTGGGAAAAAGAATATGGGAGGAATTACTTTCCCCAACTTTAAACTTTACTACAAAGCAATAGTTATCAAAACAGCATGGTATTGGAATAAGGACCGACCCTCAGATCAGTGGAATAGGCTTGAATACTCAGAAAATGTTCCCCAGACATACAATCACCTAATTTTTGATAAAGGAGCAGGAAATCCTAAATGAAGCAAAGAAAGCCTCTTCAACAAGTGGTGTTGGCACAACTGGCTAGCCACTTGCAAAAAATTAAACTTAGACCCCCAGCTAACATCATGTACGAAGGTAAAATCCAAATGGATTAAAGACCTCGATATCAGACCCCAAACCATAAGATATATAGAACAACACATAGGCAAAACTCTCCAGGACATTGAGACTACAGGCATCTTCAAGGAGGAAACTGCACTCTCCAAGCAAGTGAAAGCAGAGATTAACAGACGGGAATATATTAAGTTGAGAAGCTTCTGCACCTCAAAGGAAATAGTGCCCAGGATACAAGAGCCACCCACTGAGTGGGAGAAACTGTTCACCCAATACCCATCAGATAAGGGGCTAATCTCTAAAATATACAAGGCACTGACAGAAATTTACAAGAAAAAAACATCTAATCCCATCAAAAAATGGGGAGAAGAAATGAACAGACACTTTGACAAAGAAGAAATACAAATGGCCAAAAGACACATGAAGAAATGCTCCATATCACTAATCATCAGGGAGATGCAAATCAAAACAACAATGAGATACCACCTCACACCACAGAGAATGGCACACATCACAAAGAATGAGAACAAACAGTGCTGGCGGGGATGTGGAGAGAAAGGAACCCTTATCCACTGCTGGTGGGAATGCCGTCTAGTTCAACCTTTATGGAAAGCAATATGGAGATTCCTCCAAAAACTGGAAATCGAGCTCCCATACGATCCAGCTATACCACTCCTAGGAATATACCCTAAGAACACAAAAATACAATACAAAAATCCCTTCCTTATACCTATATTCATTGCAGCACTATTTACCATAGCAAGACTCTGGAAACAACCAAGATGCCCTTCAACAGACGAATGGCTAAAGAAACTGTGGTACATATACACAATGGAATATTATGCAGCTGTCAGAAGAGATGAAGTCATGAAATTTTCCTATACATGGATGTACACAGAATCTATTATGCTGAGTGAAATAAGTCAGAGAGAGAGAGAAAAATGCAGAATGGTCTCACTCATCTATGGGTTTTAAGAAAAATGAAAGACATTCTTGCAATAATAAATTTCAGACAGAAAAGAGAAAAGAGCTGGAAGTTCCAGCTCACCTCAGGAAGCTCACCACAAAGAGTGATGAGTTTAGTTTGAGAAATAACTACATTTTGAACTGTCCTAATATTGAGAATGTATGAGGGAAATGCAGAGCCTGTTTAGAGTACAGGCAGGGGTTGGGTGGGGAGGAGGGAGATTTGGGACATGGGTGATGGGAATGTTGCACTGGTGATGGGTGGTGTTCCTTTTATGACTGAAACCCAAACACAATCATGTATGTAATCAAGGTGTTTAAATAAAAAAAAAAGTCTATATAAAACCAAAGCTACAGAGACCTAGTCCAACTTGTCATTGTAACATGGCTTTACTCTAACTCTACCAGGCATCAATCCGGACACCTACTTCCTCTTTTCTAAGTTTGCACTTAGCCTGTTACAGTTTGAAAATGTTTTCAAGGGTAGCATGCTAAGTGGAAGGAGTCAGAAAGGAAAATGCATTATTTTTACTCAGATGTGCAATAGAAAGAAACTCAGAAACGGTGAATTCTCCAGTGTCTAGTTCTCCAATGTTCTTCAATGTGAAAATTCTCCAATGTTCAGTAATCCTGAGACATGATTAATAGAGAAAGATAAGGGGGGGTACAAGTGTGAAGTCACTGAGGTCTAGG
This sequence comes from Suncus etruscus, assembly GCF_024139225.1. NCBI lineage: Eukaryota > Metazoa > Chordata > Mammalia > Eulipotyphla > Soricidae > Suncus > Suncus etruscus. The sequence goes on from NC_064862.1 coordinate 18,630,092, forward strand.
TAGGGGGATCATGAAGAATTGGTGGGAAAGTTAAAATCATAGCTCTTCAATTATTTAAAAAGTTGATTTTAATGTTATATTAATCTATGATACCTTGATCCAAGCTTATTTGAGAATTACAGTGAAATTGTATACCAACTATCAGATCAAAATAAATGCTCTCCTCTTCAAAAAAAAAAATCAAAGTTGAAAAAAGATGCCTAGTATTTCTAACTACTGTTTACTTAGTTCTCTTTAACTGAGATTCTAGATTGTCCACATCCATTGCCCATCTTTTTGTGGGAAGAGCAGGAAGAACAGCTAATAAATTCCCACTGATACCAAGACTGAGAGAATATACAGTCTACCTAATGATCTATTCTTTTCAACAACATGTTACTCTAGTATGCGGCTCTTAAAATTTGTGTTCATTTTTGGCTCCTCCAACTACCCTTGAGCTCCTGTCCATCTTTCCTTATTGGTCTTCCTACCTGGTATTCTGTGCGTGACACTATAAACATTCAATAAATATGTATTAGGTGAAACAGTAAATGCTTCCCACAGTCTTCAGAAATATAATTTATATTTAAATAATTTAATCTTTTCTGATGTTTGTTTATTCATTATTTCAAGACATTAAACTTTCTCTATATTGTTAATCATTCATTTAAAAGTACATATTCTATGTCAGTTATCTATATTATGCTGATAAGTTTCTTATAAAAACAACAAGCATTGCAAATAGAAAGTAGGAGATAATAAAAATTAGTGCAGAAGTAGGGTATGGAGTGATAGTACAGCAGGTAAGGTGCTTGCTGACCTGGATTTGATCCACAGCATCACAGATGGTCCCCGAGGCCACCAGGAGTGATTTCTGAGAGCAGAGTCAGGAGTAATTGTCAATTCACATTGCTTAGAAAGAAACAAGATGGGATTTAATCCAGGTGCTCTGAGGCTAAATTCAATGACCATACATAATTCCTCCTAGTAGTGTTCAGTACCAGAGGTGCTACTATCAAGATAAGGGGTGGTCCCTTTGCCATCCATATGGTTCCCTTAGGCATAGACATCAGAAGCCCTCAGCTGAGAAAGCTTTTATCTCCAAGTACTTAGATTCCATGAATAAAAATTTCTGTCAAAGGATCATTGAAACTCATTTATCTTTAAGTGCAATTGTGGAGATTGCAGTGACTTATTAAATTAGTGTGGACTTCCCAAAAGTATACTTGAGCGAGCAACTTTATATCATTTTAAATATTGAATTAAAATTAGAGGCAGTATTTCTGATGGTGTCAACTACATTTTAAATGTTGAGGGGCATCAAGTGAGGGGCTTGTGGTACCTACTTCGAAAATCCATCTTTGGATTCTCCATCACCAAGAAATAGTCTTCTGGGATGAATCAAATTTTTTTTGACCATTTTTTTGACCCAGTTCTGAATGGCTTAGTGCTCAGTCTTTGGAAAGATATGCTTGTTATCATTACTATCCTCTAATGAGTCCTTAAAGGAGAAAAATCAACATTTCAGAGCCTAAGACATACTGAATTGCAAATGAGACTATCCAGGCTTCTTACAGGAGAAACCTAGTTTTAGCTAGGAGACCAGCAGTGACTTGAAAAACTAAGGTGCTGCAATAGTTATCTTACGTACAAGCGGTAAGCTTTTATTTTAGCTTCTCAAACTCTACTCTCATTCATCATTCATCTAATTTTTAGCTAATCTGTTCATGATTTTGTTCTTATTTTGTACATTTATGGGTAATGTTGAGTTTAATTGATCCTTAAAAAAATTCAGAGATGTAAAAGATCATCTTTAACTCCATTTGACGACAAGGCCACAAAAAGACAGTCCAGCACAGGTCAACTGATTTACTCTGTGAACCCCAGAAATCCACCCTCAGTGAGGAAACAGCATGCAGAAAAGTTCAAAGATTATATGATCTCTGCTTTCAGGGAACTAAATATCTATAGTAGTAATAATTAGATGAAAGAAAAAATAGTACAATAAACGTCAAATGACAAGAGAGCCAATCAAATGAAACATGTCACAGTGCAAGATCCATAGGTTCAGAGAAAGGAAAACACAAAACATAACCTCACAAATAAATTATGGTAATATTATCAATCTGAATAGAGTCTCTCATTTCTCCCTTAACAAAAAGAACGTGAGTTTTAGCTAACTGGGCCATGAGTAATACAAGTTTCATGGACATAGTAGTGAGACTTAGGCTTTTGGATCAATGACTGAATAGAGCCTTTAGTTCAAGATACTTCTTTTAGAATTGCTTCTAACCACAGGCATCGTGAAATTGTGGCCTGTTCCTCTTTATTCCCAATATCGTGAAAGAAAGAAGAAAATGCTTAGCCTGCACACAATAACAAGGAGGGAAGAAGGTAAAGCAGTCAGTTTCCACATTGTGGTTCATTTAAATAATCATGTGGGCCCAGAGCAGACCAGCCTGCAGCGGCACCACTGGGAGGACCACATGGGCTGTGAGGTCATAATGATCTTGGCTTAAAAGGGCCTTTCCAAAGTGGTGGCTTCAGTCTCCCAGACTGCAGGTGCCTGCCCTTTTCTCCAATCCCACTTCATCCTCTGGGCCTCCTGTAGTTTAGAGAAGAGGAATGTGTTTACTTGAAAAACTAGGCCTCTAAGCCCAAAACCTGATTGGACATTTTTTATAAAGCAGGAATTTGGGTCAAAGGGGCCTGGCCACAGTGAAATGTATAACTTTTAATAACAAAAAAAAAAAATAAGTACAGAGAGTTTGTTGTGAATGATAATGTCCTGGTATATTTTCAAATAACTTCAAGACTTTCATTGTTGGCAGACCAGATCTCTTGCTATTAGATCCCATCACAAGTAAAAATTATTTGAAAAAAAAAAAAAACAGTTGTCTATAATCCCAAACCATGGAAACCAGCTCTCTCTGCAAACAATGAGACTGCTCCCAGCCAAAGCAGCAAGAGATTCTCTTTTCTCATGATTTTCTTCCAAATCCCAAACAGCAAATGCTTTTAAAATGCACAAAAGAGCAAGAAGCCTACTGAATTGGCAATTATTCCTGTTCCTTTTGTACAAAGAAGGGGAAGGCATAAAAAGATCTGTGTTTTGCTACTTTGGGGTTTCCAAAGACAAGATGGCTTTAGAACAAGTTAACCCTCAATGAACAGAACTGCTTTGAAGGAATTTGAGTGATGTGTGTGTGTGTGTATGTGTGTGTGTGTGTGTGTGTGTGTGTGTGTGTGTGTGTGTGTGTGTGTGACCAAGGTATGCTTTCTTTTTGGCAAAAGCCTTGTTCCAGAGGGAAACAGAAATGTGTACTAGCTTCCAGAATGAATCCCAGAGAAACCACACTGCTTCTCAACATGGTTATAGTCAGCACATAGTTTCCCACTTATAAAGTATCCTCCTCCTCATTCTCTAGTCCCATAGAGTCCCCAGCCTGATTTTTATACAGTTTTGCAACAAGTAGCAAAGTCTCCTAAAAAAGGGACTTTTCAACATGCATCAAAATGAAAGTCATGTATCAGAGACATCCTGAAAAGTCCAAACCTGTTCATTAGAAGGTTCATCCAAGCAATTTGAGACAGCTGAATCTTCTACTACTGTGTCTCCTGGGACCTTATCCATAGACCCAAGGTAGATTTCCTCATTACCAGAAACCTTCTGTTTACACAGGAGACATTGTTGGTACACAGATCTACATCCATACACCCAAGCAGGGAAGGATCTCTGTATGATGTCTCCGCTACCCTGTATTGGGTTCTTAAAAGATTAGTTCTGCTGCCTTTATCCCAGCATCCCTCTTCTGTTCCATATTCTGCAAGGGGCTGAGATCTCCACCCTACTCATTGCTGGTTTCTAGTCTTCAGACTTGTGCCAGACACACAGCAGAAGCTCGGCAAGCATTTCCTGAAAGCTGTTGGAAAGATGATGCTTCCAAAGTCCCAAAAGAACTAGCCATCAACAAGAAATTAATCTACTGGTGAATTTTCAGTGCAATAGATGTTTAGAGCAGAGGTAAAATGTGAAAAATAAAAACATTAAATAGGGTAGCTTTTATAGTCTCTGGCATCCTCTGAGGATGTGACCAAACCTATATACTCCACACACACACACATGCAATTTCTTCAATGCCAAGAGATTAGTAGTATTGGTTGACATGCATTCCTATAGTTCAGGCTAAGAAGCTCTGCTACATCTTAATTGGATGCTTCACTCCACTCCTACCTGAGAATTTATCTCCCTGAGGGCAGGAAGAAAGTCTTAGTCATCTCATGTCTACTAACAGTGACCACCACCACCATTCTTTGTATTTACTCAGTAAATGATCAGAGGAGGGTGAATGCACTTATATAGAGAAAGGATGAGTCACTGGCTCTCTGGAAGCCACAGAATACAGTTGGTTCCCTTCTGTGACTGGTGCAGTTTTCTCTCCATCTGCCTCCCAAGCCCTAGATAAAATACCAGGGAATATTTCTATAACTTATAAGATGGGAAATGAATGATGCTTCCAGGACTCAAGCACCAGCATTTGTCTTCCATGCTGCAGCCTTTGAGAAGAGAAGAAATGTGGCATCACCATCTCCAGAGAAAGCACTCAAAACTTAGAAAGACATCATTTAATTGTCACAATTATTAGCAATCACCATACATGCTCACTCGCTAAGAGACCACATATTTTTCAAATTTCACAGAGCCAAGAATGGGCCCAAACCCCACCTGACCTCAGGTTTCCCATTCTCAGGCACGCCTAGAGGTGGAACATTTTTTTATAATAATAATTTTTATTTTGACCAAAGTGGAGAAGGAACATTTTAATTGGTCTGTGGTCCTAGATCCTAGCTCTGTGTTACTTATCATCACAAAGTCATTTCGTCTGGCTTAAATGCTTCCTGGATTTTCCAAGAATGCAGTTTCCACTTGAGTCAGCATACTGTTGTATACTGTTTGGTTTGGAACTTTACCAGAAATTGCTCACCTTTTGAAAAATCACAATAATGGTGTTTACATCTCAGAAGGGATTTGCACAGCCAGCATAGCATGTCTGAGGAGGATGTGAGTATGAGCATTTGCATGCAGGGCTGCTCTACAGAGGGAGAGCTCAGACCACATCCTCATGTCCTGGGGTATAAGTTAACCTCGGAATATGCACATTTAAATATTCTCTCCAATTTAATGTTATGCTGAATGTTTCTCCTTTATGTTATAGGAGCCTATAGATTTTTTTAAACAAGTATATGGAAAGGTAGAGGCTGGAGTGGTGGCACTAGAGGTAAGGTGTTTGCCTTGCAAGCACTAGCCTAGAATGGACCCCAGTTCAATCCCCCTGCATCCCATATGGTCCCCCAAGCCAGGAGCGATTTCTGAACGCATAGCCAGGAACATCAGTGAATGTGGCCAAAAAAAAAATCCCAAAGAAAACAAAAACAAAAAAGTATATGGAAAGGTTTTTTAAATAGTTTTCTTTTCAAATAGATGGGTTTTGAGTCATGTTCAGTGGTGGTTCTCAGGGGCATCTTTTGGCTCTGTTCTCAGGGATTATTTATAGAAGAAATTAGGGGATCATCTATGGTACCAGAGGATGAACCAGGGTCAACCACATGCAAGGTATATGCCTTACCTCCTGCTCTGCTTCTCTGCCCCCCATATCCATATATTGAATCTCAAGAGAGTAAAAAGAATACAAAACTTTACTGTGAAAAAGGGATCAGGGTCAGGGAAAGAGTTTGAAGAGGCAGAAAACATGCCTTGTATGCTTGAAGTCTGGAGTTTGATTCTGAAACTAAGTGCAGCCCTGGTAGCTTATGAGAACTGCTAGGTTAGAGCAACCCTACAGACTTGGGCATCATCTCATCAAGGCCAAGTACCACCATGATACTTCAAGCTCTCCTGGACCACCAAGAAGGTTCCCTCCCACCTCCTTTTAGTAAAATGCAGGCAGGATAAAACTCATAGCAAACTATATTAACCTATTTAAGTGGTGACTCATGAAGGAAGTTCTTAGATATAATTGGCAGTGTGCGAATACAGCTTAGACATAGCACAAAGAGAATGTTTTCTTTATAACAAAAGCCCAGGGGGAGGGGGTCATCTCAGTGTAGGCTCTGTAGCCTAATGACATGAAGCCCCATCTCAAGGTGACCTCCCTTTTTGTGTCCAGTGATGTTTACCCTCCAGCATTGTTCCTTTCAGGACTGCAACTATTCCAATGACTTCCAAAAGAGTCACTTATTTTCCCTGGTACAGTTCTTTATTTTTTTTTAATCAAAAAGGAAGACTTTTATAGAAGTTCCTGGTAAGACTTTCTTTTTTTTTTTTAACATTTTTATTGTGACCAATGTAAATTACAAGTCTTTCATAGTTATATTTAATGTACATAGTGACAGTGATTTAGGGCCATTCTTACCAATAGTGTTGTCCTCCCTTCACCCAGCATGCATCCCACACCTCCCCCTTAGCCTCCTGGACTGCTATTGTAACAGATCCCCTTTGTGTATAGCTTATTGTAGACTGGGTATCTTGATTCTGTTGTCATTGACTTTAGGTTTGGTGTTTAGGTCTGATCCATAAAGAAAGAGTATATCTTTGCCCTTTGACCTGTGTAAATACCAAGATCTCTAATTACAGAGGACTGGGAAGACTTTCTTTACAATTTTCTTGGTCCAAATAGAATCAGAGTCCCATAACTACAAGAGAGGAGAAGGCCAATCATTTCTGTTTTAATTAGAGGTGGGTTATAGGCAACGGTCAGAGGGAAGAAAATGATGTTGGTAATATGAAGTGTTTGCTACTCAAGATGACAGAATTACTCACAATCAAAATTTAAAAAAATAAAAGCAAACTGGAGTGTCTGCTGTTCCCACAACTTCTCAAAGGATAACATCTCCTGGGCATTCCTGAAGGTGAGGCAGTATCCCTTTCCTCCTCATAGTAGGGTGTTTTCCATGCATGCAGCTGACCAAGATTTGGTTCCCAGACCCAGGTTTGGTCCCAGGCACTCCATATAGTCCCTGGAGTTCCACACAGAGAGAGAGAGATCTCTGAATGCAGAGCCAGAGGTAAGTTCTGAGCACTGCCAGGTGCAGGGCCTCTCACCCCAATTATAATTTTCTTAAATCTCTTCACTTTTACTAAATTTTACATGTGTAGGATTTAATCTATTTTATATAAATGTTAAAATCTATGAGCACCTTATTCATAATATTAGTTTTAACTTATATACTCATAAAATATAGACAGTTTAAAATATTTTTATTCATCAATGATTTACAACTTTATGGAATTTAGGCAAGTTAGTTTCTTTCATTTTGATGTGTGTAGGTTTCACCATCTCCACAATAAACAAACATTTTTTAAAAAATATATTTCTTATTAGAGGTATCAGACATATGAAAAAGAATTTAAAAAGTGGTCAAAATCATCATAATTTAAAATATCATCTATAGAAGTGAGCTTACATGTTAGGAAAGTGGCTGCAACAGGTTCTGGGGAGACAGATGAAGGAAAGTGGACTCTCTGGTGATAGGTGTGGTGTTGGACTGATGTATGCATGAAAATTATAGATATCAGTATTGAAAACTACAGTACCTGAATGAAAGTGATTAAACACACATCAAAAACAAGAGTACACATTGCCTTTAGAATAATGTGTGTGTCTACACATCAATCAGAGATGTATGAAAAGATTGTGTGGTTAGTCTATTTGATTCTCTGGCTTCTTTCATGTTTCTTGTCATAACGTGATCCCAAAGCAAAGCAACAAGCTTCGTGTTCAAAGAATAAAAGTAAAAGATGGCCCTGTGGCCTATTTCATGACTTCCGTATAGGTATACAACAAGGATTATACTTGTACAATAATTGTACACAACTCCTGATTGACTTTTTAATTCTGTTTTATTATAGTTTAGATGACATGGTTCCAATGGTGCTAACATTTTTGCTTTTGTTACTGGCACCACTTCCCCACAACCAAAATGTCCAAGACTCTCCACCCCATCCCTATGTCACTTCTTTTTTTTTTTTTTTTTTTGGGGGGGGGTCACACCCGGCGGTTCTCAGGGGTTACTCCTGGCTGTCTTCTCAGAAATAGCTCCTGGCAGGCACAGAGGACCATATGGGACACCGGGATTCGAACCAACTACCTTTGGTCCTGGATCGGCTGCTTGCAAGGCAAATGCCGCTGTGCTATCTCTCCGGGCCCACCCTATGTCACTTCTAATCCACCCGTTCAGTGGACATTCTCTCCACTGCTTGGCACCTGAGTTTTGTAATCTAAAGTCAAGTGTCTGTTTCATTTGAAACTGTATTTCCTTGAGATAATCTGGTATTTGTTCTTCATTTCATTTATTTTGCTGAATACAAAGGAAGGAAGCGAGAGAGAAAGGGAAGGAGAGAAGAAGGGAGGGAAGGAGGAAGGAAGAAAGGAAGGGAGGGAAGAAGTGAGGGAGGAAGGGAGGGAGAGAGGAAGGGGGATGAACGAATGGAGGAGGGAGGGGGAAGGTGTGAGGGAGGGAGGGAGGAAGGTAGAGAGAAAGGGAAGGACGAAGGTATGGAAGGAGGAAGGGAGGGAGAAGTAAGTGCCCTGCCCCCAGGTATTCACCTCCTTGACTGAGAGGGTTGATGGAGAAAGGAAACTTCACAGTGGCTGATGAACCGTTGGCTTGTTTCCCTCCAGAAGAAACTTGCAGCTGGACACTAGGAGTCCTAACAGCAGTCCTACTTCTCAGGCAGGCTCCTCGGGACGCCAAGTGTTACAAGGCCTTAGACAGAGATTTTAAAGTTGAATTGGAGCAATTGTACGCTCCCATAAGTATGATGGACAGAATGACAGATTATGGTTCTGGTGTCATTTTTATTCCTGGCCCATGCACTCACTGCATCATGGTATCATGACTGCTTGGTTGCCTTCCTCTACAAGCAGGATCGTTCTGTCTGATATGCCAAGGGAAGGCGAGAGCCAGATGACAGAATCTTCTAAATAGAAGATTTAGATTTAGAAGGAAGATTTTTAGATCTAAACAGAATCTTCTAAATAGAATAGAAAAATATTCATCAAATCATGGGAAGACTAGCTAGTTGGGGTCAAACGTCACTGTCATCTTTGGGATTCTGTTTCTATCAAGAGGGGGAGAGCAAATGCAGGGATGAAATTTCAAGAATTTCATCAGATACATCAAAACCTAAGAGTTCTTTTTTTGGATTGAAGTCACTATATTATTTGATCAAATAATATATTTTATTTGGTATTTGATTATGTATTTTAATCTAACTCACTGGTTAAGGGTTTTTCAGTTCTACTTCAGATCTGGGTGCTTCGATCTTTCTAAGGCTTTCAAATCTAAGCCTTACTCAGTTTTTGGTCAGTTTAGGCAAGTTTTTTAATTTCTTTGTGTCTTAAAATTTTCTCATCTGTAAAACAGGTGAAGAAATGGGTAATGAGTGATTACCTCCTTAGACTGTTGGGAAAAGTTGGTGCATGGAATGTTTAGACTATGGTCTGATGTGGAGACACATGACTTGTTAATGCCAAGTGTGACAGCCAGCATTTCCTTATCAAAAAAAATGTAACTGTGAGTCTTATTGTAATCTTTTGTTTTGTTTTGGCTAGTTACTTGGGGGCTTGTTTAGGGACCACACCCAACAGTGTTTAGGGCTACTAATTCAGTATTTGAGAACTAAGGGTATTCCCAGGTTGTTCAAGGAACCAAGAGGTGCCACGGAACCCCTATCTATAAAGCAAATGCTCTGCCTTTGGAGCTAGCTCCCTGTCCTTTTAAGAGATTGTAATCTCTTTAATGCACAACTTTCTAAGCTCAATTTGATGCACCAGGGTAAACTTAAACTGCTTTCTTCAAAGCTAAGTCAGTGCAATATTTTTTTTTAGCCACCACCCCACACCTCCAAGTCAATGCAATTTTGATGAGGACCTCCATTTCTCTCCCTTGAGAAGATGAAAGAGAGAAAGTTTGTGAAATAACAGAGCTATTCTATGGCATAGTTACAGGATTCTAGAATGCTTATGGGATCTTCTGTGGTATCCTTGCTTAATTCTAGACAGAAGTATTGACAGAAGCAAGTGACAAGAAATTGAGAGCAAATAAGGGGAGCTCCCCAAGACAGGAAAGCTCACACCAGAATATTTTCATTATAGCAGCATCATCCTAGCACTTGTCTGCCCAAAGCACTTTGCTAGAACATTTCTGTGCTGCCAAGATGTGTTATCATGCTCAAGGAATTCATTCATTCACTCATGTATTCTGTTAATCTGTGAGTGTAAATTAGAGGCCAAGAATTGTAGTGGGATCTGGGGATAAAAAAAAAATAAATTAAAAAATATAATCCTAAACGCAGGAGTCTCTCAGTTGGGGATCAATAATCTGTGGCTGGAACGAAAGTATTCAGGCAGTTTAGGACACAGGGAAGGAATGTCAGACTCTGTCCCCAATGTAGAGGAGTGGGTCACACAGCCCAAATACCTCTGCAAGAGTTTCCAAGTGGGCTGTTCCTGATTTGGTGTCAGATGGAAAAGACCAGTAAAGTTCATAGTCCTTGAGGGAGGAGGGCTGGGGAGCTGGACATAACCCATGCCGGCTCTCTGCCAATCCTGAGTCTAGCACAAGCATGTTCCCATGACATAGCAGTGAAGCTGGGTCTACTACTGTTTTTGAGCTGATGAGGAACTGAAAGGGGTGTGTGTGTGCCCGATTTGGTCAAGGTCAGAATTGCTTGGCTGGGGTACAGCTTTAAGCAGGTGGGTTTTTCCAAGACTTGACTTTTCCACTGTCCAATAGGGGCTCAATTCTAGGAAAACTAATGGATTCCAGTCCAGATGCATGGCAAAAAATGTTTAAGATGTGTCTTAATCATTATTGAGTAGGGTTGATTTTTCCTTAAGCACAGTATACAGTATTTTCTAATAATTAAAAATATCCCCTTTTCTTAATTGTTTTTGTTATTGCAATGACAGGATCACATACACACCTGGCTGTGGTGCTCATAGGGGGCCAAGACCAGGTGAGGGTGCTGACCAAGGGTTGTGCTCCTTTAGTTGTGGTGTTCAAGCACATTCTGCTTGTAGAGATGATCAGGAGCCTCTAAAGTACTCACATGTTTGCTTGCCAGGGTTCTAAATTCCTGGCTAATGAATTCTCATACCTTTTTTTGTTATTGTGCTCTCTTGAGTCACAATTCTGGGTGAGATAGCCCTGGACATCGTGTGTGACCCTAATTATCACAGAGAGCAGAGCTGTCAAACTCAAGTAGCAACAGTGGATACATGTGGTAGCACCAGGGATTGAACTCACAATCATATGCTTCAAGACAGGTTTTTAAGCCACTGAGCTATTTCTATGGGCCTGAAGAGAAAATTGTTGCATCCAAAGTAATGGCCATGTTTAAAATTAAGTTATAATTATATTAGGAAGCAAATGATATTATTTTACTAAGGGTAGTCAAGCCTAAATAACCATTTATGTGGCATCAGAATGGGAGAAACTATTCACCCAATACTAATCAGACAAGGGGCTAATATCAAAAATATACAAGTTACTGACAGAACTTAACAATAAAAAAAGATATAACCCCATCAAAAAAATGGGAAGAAGAAATGAACAGACATTTTGTCAAAGAATAAATACAAATGACCAAAAGGCACATGAAAAAATGTTCCACATAACCAATCACCAGAGAGATGCAAATCAAAACAGCAATGAGGTACCATTTCACACCACAGAGACTGGCACACATCACAAAGAACAAGAACAATCAGTGCTGGTGGAGATGTGGGGAGGAATCTCATTCATTGCTGATGGGAATGTCGTCTAGTCCAGCCTTTATGGAAAACAATATGGAGATTCCTCAAAAAACTGGAAACTGAGCTCCTATATGATCTAGCTACACTACTCCTAGAGATATACCCTAGGAACACAAAAATACAATTCAAAAATCTTTTCCTCACACCTATATTCATTGCAGCGCTATTTACAATAGCCAAACTCTGGAAACAACCAAGATGCCCTTCAACAGATAAGTGGCTAAAGAAACTGTGGTACATATACACAATGTAATATTATGCAGCCATCAGAAGGGATGAATCTATGACATTTTCCTATACATGGATGTACATGGAAACTGTTATACTGAGTGCAATAAGCCAGAGGGAAAGAGAGAGACACAAAATAATCTCACTGATCTATGGTTTGTTTGTTTATTTTTAAATAAAGACATTATTGTTATAATCCCCAGAGATGAGGGCTGGAAGGACCAACTCACAATATGAAGTTTACCACAAAGAGTGGTGAGTGCAGTTAAAAAAACAAACTACATTAACTACCATGACTATGTTAATGAGTCATAGAAATAAAATGCCTGTCTCGAATACAGGAGAAGGGAGATAAGGGGCATTGGTGGTGGGAATGTAGTTGCACTGGTGAAGGGGAGTGTTCTTTGTATGACTGAAACCAAATTACAATCATGTTTGTAATCATGGTGTTTAAATAAAGACATTATAAAAATTTTTACATGGCATTTGTTGTTTTGGTTTAGTGGAACCACACCCAATGTAGTTGGGCATTACTCCTGGCTTTGCACTCAGAAATCCTTCCTGGCAGGTTTCAGGAACCATAATAGGTGCCAGGGATCAAACCCAAAGCACCTGCATGCAAGGCAAACACCCTATCTGCTGTGCTATTGCTCTGGTCCCAATTTAGGTGAAAAGTTTTTATTGGGTATGGCCAAGAAGCCCAAAGTAGTTACTCATTCAGAAAAATAAAACTGCTCAGCCAGCTAGAGAACTTGTAATTTCTCTGGTTCAGAAATGCCCATCTGACTCAGAATCTTATTCAAATAAACTCTGACTGCTCACAAATCTCCTTCTCCAAACTGTAGCTTGCAATATTACAGGGCGCACTTGTCCAACCTTGTTCTCACTCTCATCCCTTCTCTACTCTTTGATTCTGCTCTTCATTTTCTAGTATCTCTTTATCATCACCAACTCCTGGGTCAATTAGAGTTTATGTTCAAGTTCAAGTAACCACAAAATTGACTTGACAAGTGGCAAGTTTGCTTTTCCATATTGCTTTACAAAAACTGCTGAGGGGAAGGCCAAACTCTCCATTAATTTTTGCAGCAATCTTGTGTCTGAATTTACATTGTAGTAAGAAAGTATAAAAAACAAATAAGAGAAAGGAGCAATAGCTATATTTGGAAAGTAAAACTTGCCCAGAACTCTCCAACAGACTTTGATGTCACAGTGATCACAGCTGGAATTCCAGGCCAGCTGAGCTGGAAGGGAGACTAGAAGCAAGACATTATTTGTTTAGTTTTGAAGCTACACCCAGTGATGCTTAGGACTTATTTGTGGCTCTGTGCTCAGGGTTTACTCCTGGCAGGGTTCAGGTAGTCATATGTAGGGCCATAAACCAAACCAGGTTGGTTTATGCAGCATGCAAGGCAAGCGCCTTATTCTGTCTACCTCTCTAGTCCCTGAAGAACACTCCTAAAGTTGAGTACACTTCTTCAATGAGACGAACCTTCTTGGAAAAGAGTCTCAGGCAAAGATGGTTGAAAGAATATTGTTTTAGAAATCACATTGTTACCCTCCTGACAGAAAACACCTATACATTAAAGTGTTGGTTATGTCTCTCCCACTAACCATCCCCAAGATGCCAGATATGACTCTGGACAGAGAGGGCCAACAACTTATTGATAAGTCTCCTTAATCCTGCTGCCCAGTTCAGGGGTAGGGTAATACACAAATATATGAGTAAAGACCATACATATAGATTTGGAGTTAAGATATGATGGCTTGCAGCTAAGGAACATACCAACTAGTTCTGAAATATTTAAATGGAAGCATCTTTTCCTTGAAAAAAAAGAGCTCTATATGTTTCAGCAGGTTGAAAAAGTATCCTTTTGGTCATCTCGTCATCACAAATAGTCAAGCATTTATGAAAATCATGAATAAGGAAACCTTTATTTATGCAAAGAAGCAGCAGGATTACTAATGATGTTACTTCACCTTGTAGCCCCTGGCTGTTCTGTTCTCCACAGTCTTCATTTCTGGGAGGTTTTCAGAGAATATTTTATGTTCCTTCAATTTCTTTCCTATTAAATGCCTCTTTCATTGACGTAACTTGCCTGCTCAACATCATATTTCCTTTGTCTTCTTCAGTTCATCTAAAGATGGGGACTCCACCCCCACATTCATTCTCTGCTTTATAAGTCTTCTATACACGGTGCATAGGCACTTTCAATTACACATTCATTCCTCGTCTAAAATCCATCAAGAAAAGTGCATTCCCAAGACATGAATTTAGGCTCCTGAGTTGATTAGCATCCCACTAACCCCCACCCCTCAGCTAAGACACTCTGAACATAAAAAGATAGGAAGTATCTCCATACTGAAAGGTGGGAGTTACTCTTTCTGTGTTCAGATATACTCTTGGTGGGATCCAGGGATATGCATTTTATGCATGTTCAAACCATATGGACTGAACCCAGGCTGATGGAATGCAAGGCAAGCAAGTACCTGTATTCATCTTCTGATATAGGAATTATCTCAACTTATTAACAATATTTCCAGAACAGTCTTTCAATGTCAGCTTCATGAATTTTATTACAAGCATTTGAAAGTGGTTTTGTTTGGCTTTCCACCCTGATGTTGAAATGAAAGCACATTGCTCTTATTTCTTAGACATGTTAACTTTAGAAGCCTTCACTGCAGACTTCTTTTGATTTTATCTTTAGGATTCCAATATATTTTGTCATAGATTCTACCTATGTTCTAAGAATTGACTGAAAAGCAAGCACATTGCTGGTTTCAGCACCACTACACCGCAATAAATGATAGGGGCCTTGCCCCAGCCCTGCCAGATCTAGGAACAGAAAAAAGAGGCAAGTGTTAGAAGAATAAAAAAAAAAACTAGGCAGTGGTATAACAATCAGGTAAGGGGTCATGTACTTGCACAGAATTGCAAGAATTTTCAAAGAGCTACTATCTCCCTTCCTATCCAATTTACCCCCAATGTCTACTTCTTTGGTACAAGAAGTCACAAGGCTGAGATCATTGTGAAGTGGAGGACTTCTGGAGGAAATCAGCAGACAGTATGCTGCCCATCACCAAGGAGCCTTGGGCTCTATGGTAGTTTTGTCACTCATGAGTTGTTAGCAGTCTAAAAGATTTTACTTTAATATTTAATACACAGGATCCAAATACCATACAGGGAAAACAACATAGGACCTGAAAACCATAGATAACAGCATATGCACTAGGTTTTATTTCCAATGCATGCATATTTCAGATAAAGTTTAATAAACAACTTTAGAATGTTTAGAACGTTTAGAATAACTCAAACAATGTTTGAGGCTCATTAAACAATAAACAACAAAAATAGACAATAAGATAGGACAACTATAACAATATATTAAAATCAAAGTTATGTGCTGTGGTCTCTCTAGCAACAGATCACACTTAATGTCATATTTTTCACATAGCAGTTGACCTCTGTTAAATGAACCTTGGAAAATAAAACTACCAATAAAAGGGGGTAGGTACACAACTGTCTTGCCCAGTTACTAGTCCAGAATACTGTCTTGTGATCTTTTTTGAGAAGCTGGAAGTACTTTCAAAAGCAATGATAATTCTATCAGAAAGTAAACAGGGAGTTACTTGGAAGGGATACACTCTGGATTTGATTCACAATTCTAACTGGGACCATTTCATGACAATGACAGGTTGCTGACTGACTCTCATTGTGCTTCTCCATGCTCAAACCTGGCTCCATCCTAATCCTCTGGATTCAGGTATATGTGACCCAAGCAGAACTTCTTCACACAGGGCAGCCCTCCACATGCATATGGTTCAGACTGTAGGTTTGGAGTCAGTTCTGAGAAGCCTTAGCCTTTTAAGGTGCTTTGGTACAGCTCAAACATCTCTTCATTGGTTCTTCCCTCTTCCACTGTCTCTAAGTTTTCAAAGGCACAGAGAAACTGTGACATGGGAACATACTTTGCAGTTAGAAAAATACCAGCTATATCCCAAAGTCTATGCAGATGCTTTGGACACAAATCCACTGGGATGCCTCATAAAGGCCTAGGAAATAGATTCTGTTACTTTCTATATAATTGAAAAAGCAAAGATTGATAAAAAGTAAAAGACAAGGGTTAAAGTGATAGAAAAGTGGTTTCCTTGCACACACCTGACCTGGATTCAATATTCCGCATTCCATATGATGCCCTGAACACTACCAGGAGGAATCCCTAAGCACAAAGCTAGAAGTACTTCTTGGTGTGAGCAAAAAACTTAAATACATGAAAATAAAAGACAGGTATTTGGCTTATCAGCATCTGTCTGAATTTCAGACCTCTCTTTCCAGTCATGCAATGCTGAGACTTAAAAATTCCAGATTATTTTACTAAATTCCTGTATAGTACCATCAAAGAGAGCCTGTAGTGTGTGGGGATGGATGAAGGATAGATACCATGTCCTACAGAACCTGACACCACTCCAGAGGCTACTCAAAAAAAAATTTCCTGGAGCCTTTTCTTGTACCCTTTACCCCCTCCTCAAGACCTAATATCCTGCTGGCTAGATCAAGGATGTTTTGGGAGTTTAGGTATTTGATAAGAGCCAAAGAAACTATCCCTGGTGTGTACTTAGATCAAGCTGATAAGATAAGAATTCTGAGTCTTGCTTCTGCCAGGAGTCATGTTGTTCCTGGTATTGGCCATGTTTCAACTCACACTCATCAAAACTATAGTGACTGGTTAAATCTCTTCTCCTTTCTCACATGATTTAGTTCGAGTCATCTTGAGTAACAAATAGCACCTTTGTAAAAAAAAAAAAGTGCTTGTGGCAAACAAAAGACACTGGGGCAAAGAGGGTCTTCAGGCTGCCTCCTCAAAAACTTCCCATCAACAATGAGGGGACCACTTATACTAGCAGCTCGGGGAGCAAAGGAGGAGAATATGGAATGCATGCTGGGAACGGAGGAGGAGGGAGGACAACAGTGGTGGTGGGAATGCCCCTGATTCAATGTCACTATATACCTAAAATTTTACTGTGAATGATTTATAATTCACTTTGGTCAAAATAAAAATTAAAGAAAACCAAAAGGAAAAAGTGGCCTAAATTTACTTGTGTCTGCTATCAAATTTAATTCAATAAGTAGATTTAATAAGACCAATAATTTTACTCCTAGGTTAGTATACCCAAGGAGAAATTTATGAAGGGACCTGCCAAACAATAGATGTAAGAAAATTCATTGCGTCTTCTTTCATAATAATCTCAGATCAGAAGCACCCTACAGGTTTGTCAACAAGAGAATGGATGACTTCTGCAGGCTACTAATCCAAAATAAAGTCTATAGACAGCTCAGACACACATAGATAAGTCTCACAGACATAATGGTGAACAGCAGCAGTAGCTAGATTATTATTTTCTGATTCCACTTATAAGATATTAGAGAATAGATGTTCTCCAGGTAGAGAGATACAAATTGACTAGAAGAATAAGGAACCTTCTAGACAAATATATTGGATATCTGCTCTTATCTTCATCTGAATAGTAGTTACAATGGTGTATACCAAAAAATTGAGAAGTGTTTCCAATGATCTGTTTTGTGCTTTTATGATATACTTAGCATATCTTAATTAAGAAAGAAAATATTGTTTTGCATGTGACTGAGCAGTTTTCTTAGTAACATTTGTTGAAATTTCTACACTTCATAGGTTTTGCTCCTTTGTAAAAGCGCTGTCCATATACCTGTGAATCCGTATCTGGATTTATAATCCCATTCCATTGGTCTGATAACCTGTGCTTATTCCGTTGCTGAACTGTTTTGATTTTTACAGATTCATAGTATAATATAAAATTGGCTAAGAAAAATAATCCCATCTTCTTTTTCTGAGAATTGCTTTTGCTATTCTGGGCGTTTTAGTGTTCCATAAAAATTTCTAAAGCATTTGATTTATCTCTTTTTTTAAAATGTCATGAGTATTTTTATTGAGACAAGATTAACTCTGTATATTGCTTTGGGTAATATTGCTGTTTTGAAAACATTGACCCTTCTGATCTATGAATAAGGGATGTGTTTCTATTTTCTTATATCCTCTTTCAGTCATATGCCAAAAAAATAAACATAGACAACTTACTAACATCATGTCAAAAATCAAATCAAAAAAAGCATACAGTAGCAAAGATAAACAAAGGGAACTACATCTAACTTAAGGAGTTTCTGCACTGCAAAAGAAATGAAAACAGACAAAATGCATAAAGACATATTTCAGAGAAGAGATATGCAGATAAATAAGTATACAAAAATATTCAGCCTGTTTGGTTGTCAGGGAAATTTAAGTTCAAACCACAATAGCCTATCACTACCCAATTATCTGGAGAGCAGTCATAAAGAGATACTGCCACCCCCTACATTGTTTGGGGAAATATAGAATGGTACTGCCAATTTGAAAACAGTTTGGCAGGTTCTTTAACAAATAAACCCAGGGAGGAACCAAGAAGACAGAATAGAGAAACCTGTATTTATCTTATCCTATGATCTCAGCTAATCTATACCAACATCTGGCTCAGTCTACATAGAAACTGCTCTAAAACCAGACAAACATAATTTCTCTAGCAAGGGGCAAAGAGACAAAATCCAGGAAAATAGAAAGAGATCATTATCATTAAGAAAGAAACTGTTCCATAGGACAAAAATGCCCCAATCAAGTAGAGATTTCTAAAGTGGAACAATCAAGGCAGAGTTGTGAAAGCTGGTGCTCCAACCAACCCTGCAATTCCTTTCTTATAAACAACACTGGGTTAGGAGACAAGAAACTATAAGATATAAACTGAGGTCAGACAGGCTTGATGACCTTCCACGACCTTGCAGCACTGGAAGCAGCCATATTTGGTCTTACTGCTCTAGTCAGACCCTGAGGACAAATTAAAAGGGGAGTCCTAGAAACTCCTAGAAAAATAGATGACTGTGTAAAACTATCAGGAGTACTTATTCCTGGCAAACAGACTCAATTCCTACCCCACCAGACTGCTATAAAATAAGAAAGCCAGAACCCTGTTATCCTGGCAAAAAGATAGCTATTCTGCAAAATGGCTCTACAGTGTTTGTGCTTTTATGCTAGCCAGTCTACTGCCAGGCAAATTCCACTCTTGATGGCCCATACTATACCTGAATCTCCTGCCTTTTTTCAGACCTATTCTACCATAGGCTTCCTAGAAATTCCCAAGGTGTTCAGAATCACAGAACTTTAGAATTTTGTATACACTTATAACTACAAATTCCTGATTGCCACCTGGTCCTCTTGACCTTGGCACAACTGCAGGAGCCAGGAACTGACTTATGTCAACCATCCCATTATTGATTTATGTCAACTCATTTATGTCAACCATCCCATTACTATCTAGTCCCACTTAAATTCAACACCATAGCTGATATAAGGCATGCCTGACTATCAACCAGAGCCCTGGTCATCACCCAGATTGACTCGATCTCAATGCCACAGCCAGTTCAGAAACTGTAAACATCCAGATGTTAGTAAGAGTTGCTCAAAGTTGGCACCCAATCCAGTGCCAAACACTCATAAATGTAAATCCCCTGGTCACTGTCTAGACTCATGTGGTCTTGACAATACTACAGCTGGGCATTAGCAATAGAGAAGAGTCTAATCATTGCTCAGAACTGCTTAAATATAAGCACCAGTTTCCTACCTAAGCCATAGTGCATCACTGGAAATACTGAGAAGACATTATGTGGCACTGAAGAATTCACTTTCACAAGTGATTCAAAACAACAGTCTGGGGGAAAGTCCTAATATAAGAGAGCTATGCAAATTATCTAAAGATTTCAATGCAACAGTCTATGATGCTCATAGAAATGAGGCTATCAATGGAAGAGAATTCTACCAGAATGTAAGAGAAATACCCAAAGAAAATCATTACACCAGAGGATACAGTAACTAATATAAAAATTACAATAGAGGAATCAAGAAGCCAAAAATGTAATCAATATGTTTAAAAATAAAGTACAGAAACCATCCAAAAAGATCAGGATAAAAATAACTTCAATAGAGAAAACATAATAGCTTTATGGGTGAGTATAACAAATATCAGCACCCACATGCAAGTGGTTAAAGTAGAAAAAAGAGCTGAATTCTTCATATTATTTATTTATTTATTTATTTATTTATTTATTTATTTATTTATTTATTGGTTTTTGTGTCACACCTGGTGGTGCTCAGGGGTTCCTCCTGGCTTTGTGTTCAGAAATCACTCCTGGCAGGCTTGGGGACCATGTGGAATACTGGGATTCAAACAACTGTTCATCCTGGGTTGGCTGCATGCAAGGCAGATGCCCTACCACTGTGCTATCTCTCCAGCCCCAGGAGCTGAATTCTTATTTTAAGTAATGCTAACTAGAACTCATCTACTGAGAAAAAGAAATTTATCCAGTTTCGAGGAGCTCAAAGATTCTAAACAAAATAAACCCAACAAATTCACAGCAAGAAGCATTATGATTAAAGTGGCAAAATTTAAAGATAAAGAATTCTGGGCCAGAGCAATAGCACAGCTATATACATATAAGATTCCATAAGATTTTACTAGCTAGTGACATGATAGATGCAAAAACGCTTAATGAAAAGGACCTGCAATAATAACACTCTCCATAGATAGGTTACCACTCATATTTGAACAAACAAGAGAGCTTTTTAGACAAACAACAGTTAAAGGAATCCATTTCCACTAAATCAACTAGCCAACATATATTGAAATGACTTCTATAAAAGAAAAAGAAATCCTACGTTAAAATATCAAGATAATTTAAAAACAGACAATGTGTTAGAGGAGAGTAACAATAGGAACTACAAAATAAATTCCAGGTTTAGTTGCTTCCACTTTAAAATATACTATAGGCTTTTCTTTATTCTTTTCTTTTCTTTCTTTCTTTCTTTTTTTTGGGGGGAGGGTCACATTAGGTAGTGCTCAGGGGTCACTCCTGACTCTACACTCAGAAATTGCTCCTGGCAGGCTCAGGGGACCATATGGAATGCTGGGATTTGAACCACCATCCTTCTGCAATGCAAAGCAAACGCCCTACCTTCATGCTATCTCTCCAGTGCCACTGTAGGCTTTTCAATGCAGCTGTTCCACTTCGATTCATGGCTGCACACATCTCCTAGTCAAAGAACTCTAGCACAACACTCAGAAAAAAACAGACTATAAGCATGACAGTGGGGAAACAATGTAAGCCAACACCAGGCATAGAAAAATGAAGATTGCAACTCTGATGACCCAAAAAGTGCCAACCACCTACTTAGCCTCTCAGATAAGGAGTTCAGAGAAGAAATATGGAAGATCCTCAGAGAACTCAAAGAAAGCATGGATCAAGCTGAATGAACCACAAATAAGAATCAAGAGGATATGAAAATAAAAATGAGAAAACTCCAAACTGAATTAGCAGGACTGAAAAACTTGGTAGGCCAAATGAAAACCTCACTGGAGAGCCTCTCCAACAGCAGCTAAGGACAGCAGCTAAGGACAGAAACAGTGAACTGGAAGATGAGATGTATAACAACTCCATACAACACAGAGATTGAAAAAGAGCCTAAATCAAATGATCAGACAATGGAAAAAATGCTCAAAGAATTAATGAACAGACAAAAATAGAAATCTTTGATAAACTCAACAGAATAAACATAAGAAT
This sequence comes from Suncus etruscus, assembly GCF_024139225.1. Lineage (NCBI taxonomy): Eukaryota > Metazoa > Chordata > Mammalia > Eulipotyphla > Soricidae > Suncus > Suncus etruscus. The sequence continues at coordinate 18,651,791 of NC_064862.1, forward strand.
AATTGGAGGCCCAGGAAGAAAATACCCAGGAAGAATCAATAGGCAAGGACATCATTGTAGAGAAACTCCAGAGTAAAGAGTGCATGCAACCAAATCCTGCTAGAGCTAATAGAGATCCAAAGAAAAGCACCCAAAGACACAACTTAGTCAAAATGACCAATTCCCCAGATAGGGATAGAATACTGAAAGCAGCAAGACCAAAAAGAGAAATTACATTCAAAGGAGCATCCTTGAGATTTACAGCAGATATGTCGCAAAAGACCCTCACGACCTGAAGGCAGTGGTGGAATATAGTGACAAAATTCAACAAAATGAATGTTTCACCTAGAATACTTCACCCACCCAGACTAATAGTCAGGATTGAATAAAATATATATAGCTTCACAGATAAACAACAGCTCGAAAACTTTACAGACTCAAAACCAGCCTTAAAAGAAAAACTGAAAGGTCTACTTTAAGACAAGACACACGAAACTCCTACATAAAGCTGACACTAAATCCCCGTGAAAATGATCTCTCTCAACATCAATGGACTAAATGCACTAGTTAAGAGACACAGAGTGGCAAAACGAATCAAAAAGCTGAATCCAACATTCTGCTGCCTACAATAAACACATCTGAATAGTCAGAACAAACATAGACTCAAAATCAAAGGCTAGAGGACAATCATCCAAGGAAACTCCCTTAAAAAATCTGGAGTGGCCATATTAATATCAAATGACACAACTTTAGACTTAGAAAAGTTATAAGGAACAAAGATAAATATTTAGTAATAATCAAGGGAGATGTACAACAGGAAGAAATGACACTCTTAAACATATACACATCCAATGATAGACCCACAAAATATTTAATATAGTTGTTGCCAAATCTGAAAGAAGACATCAATAGTAATGCAATAATAGTGGGAGACCTTAACACCGCCCTGTCACCATTTGAGAGGTCAATCGGAACGAAACCTAACAAGAATATACTAGCTCTGAAAGGAGAAACGGAAGAAAAAAGTAGAAAAAAATAGCTAAGCAGACACTTCTCAATTAAACGGTCAACTGGTATATGAAAAAAAAAAAGCTCAGCATCACTTCTAATCAGAAAAATACAAATCAAAACAACAGTAAGATAAAATCTCACATCATGGAGACCTGTCTGTAACAAAAAGTCCTGAAACCCAAGCTCCTGTCGTGGGTGTGGAGAAATAGAACCCATATTTCTCTTACTAAGAATTTAAAAAAGGGGCCGGCGAGGTGGCGCTAGAGGTAAGGTGTCTGCCTTGCAAGCGCTAGCCAAGGAAAGATCACGACTGCGGTTCGATTCCCCCGTGTTCCATATGGTTCCCCCCAAGCCAGGGGCAATTTCTGAGCACTTAGCCAAGAGTAACCCCTGAGCATCAAACGGGTGTGGCCCGAAAAAACAAAAAAAAAAAGAAAAAAAGAATTTAAAAAAGAGTTCAATCTTTTAAATTGAAACTATTGTGTATGTTGGGTTTCAGACATGTAATGAATCAGGGCCAATTCCACCATCAGTGTCCACCTCCTTCCACTAATGTTTCCCAATTGTATCCCATACCACCACCACCACCTCCTAGCCTGCCAGTATAACAGGACCATTTTAAGTTGAGATTGTTCAAGTTTGGGTCTCTTTATTTCATTGTTGTAATTTTTGGCTTAGATATTTAGTTCTGTCCTTTTTTTATCATTACTAATGCACCTGAGACCACTTGGTCCCTGGTCCCCATCCTCTCATATTTGTGTTTCTCCTCTTTCACTCAGTTTCTTTCCTTCTCCTTGCTATACTCAAGAGTTCAACTTTTGTGAAAAACAATATGAAGATGCCTCCAAAACTTACAAATAAACTACCATATGATTCAGCAACTTCTTTTCATTTATGTGTCTGAAAATTAAAAAATACTAATTCAAAGAGATATATACATATCCACATATGTGTTTGTAAATACCTTTTGCATATGCATATAATCCAATACATATTTTCATATATCTTTTGGGGGGGTTGGGCCATGCCCGGTGTTGCTCAGGGATCACTCCTGGTTATGCGCTCAGAGATCACTCCTGGCTTGGAGGGCCATATGAGACGCTGGGGGATCAAACCGAGGCCCGTCCTAGGTTAGCACTTGCAAGGCAAATGCCCTACCGCTTGTGCCATCGCTCCGGCCCCAATCTTTTTGATATATACAATCCAATGGACCCATGGCAGATGGAAGTATAGAGAGAGGTAGCAAATATGCACTAGAGAATACTACTGGGTTTTCAAAAAAAGATAAAAAAAATTTGTTTGTTATTTAGGCTACATCTAACAGTGATTAGGGTTTACTCTTAGCTCTGCATTCAGAGATTTTTCCTGGAGGAGCTTGGGGGACTATATGAGGTGCTAGGCATCAACCCTGAGTCAGGGTTGCCAGGCAAGCACTCTACCCTCTGTGTTATGGCTCCAACCAAAGGTAAAATCTTGCCTATTAAGATGACATAGATAAAACTGGAAATCATAATAAATTCACCAAGTCAGAGGAAAGAAACATATGTAGGATGATAGTGATCATATGTGGGTTATAAAAGAGCAAAGTTATGCTGAAATTTGTAAAAAGCCAAGGGGAATCAAACCCTTAGATTATGAACACAAAACTAGGTTGCTAGAGGGGTTGAAGAAGAAAGGGGGTTCAATGGACAGTAATAAACTCAATGGTTCAGTGGACAGTAATGGCTCAGTAGAGCCACGGGCACCACCAACCTCTCCCCAATACCTCCATCCTCAACCCCTTAACCTTGCCAAGAAGATAGGGAGGAGAGGAAAGTCTAAGGGAAAGAATAGTAGCTTTATTCTCAGTCACTAATGCCTGATCTCTGATTTAGGGCTTCATAATGGAGAATGGACAGCAGCATAAAGTATAACATCAGACTTCCTAAACTTCACCAAAGTGTCTGTCCCAGACCAGGAAGTACATACCCTCTGGACATCCCAAGCATAGCCTAAAGTCAGACAATGAACATTTCTTTGAGATTGCATGATTTCATAAGACTCTCCACTCCACATCCTGTCTGTTTCTTCACATGAAAGCTGATGGGTCAAATGACTCATCTTCCAGTAACTGGCCTATCAGAGATGTATTCAAATATTTGACTACAACACTAGCTTTGGTCATGCCATACCATTCTGTACCTGAAGATCTGGAACTTGCACCCTTAGGATTGTGCCTGGGGATAACTTCATGGCCATGGACACATTGCTAACTTTTCTATGTCTCTATTTACTTTTCTACATGATGAAGCTAGCAATAGAGTCTGCTTGAGAGTCCTTTAGACACACATCCTATAGATTTATCTCTGGCTTTACACCCCATAGATCTCACTCAGAAAGCAGTCATAGAGAAAGGTGTAAGATGAGAAACAACCTCAAGGCTCCATGAGTTCACTCAATGATGTGAAGCACGTGCATTGTATGAAGAAGACCCCAGTTCTATTTCCTAAACGATAAGGAGCCCTGTGCACCACAGAAAGCATCAAATCCCCAAGCACAGAGCCAATAGTAGCCTCTCTGCACTGCCAGGCATGTTTCCAAAACCCAAAATTACATCAATTAAAACTACTAAAAGTCATCTGAAAAAAATAAATCTTATTTTAGGATGATAATTTTAGAGGCAGAGCGTCTTGGATGGAGGAGTGTTGTAAGAATTTCTGGGCACAGACTGGTACTGTGACCACTTTCAAGTGAAAATTCTGAATCTGCTTCTGAAGCTCAGTCTGTTTTCTCCCCCAGACCCAGAAGGATTTGTGCTGCAGGAAACTCAGAATCTTCTCAGCGAGTCTGCACTGAGTTTGGGTTTTTTAGTTTCCCTTGTCAACACCCTGCCGAGTGCCCCTTTGTAATAAAAGCATTGAGATGACTTTTTGACAATGGTGACACTGTCCACGTCTGCCACCGCCATCGCAGTTACTCTGTTGACTGCCCTTAGGAAGTCTGAGGGGCTGCGGAAAATGTTCCCCAGGGTTCATATGCAGGCCTTTGGTGGCAGGCTCTGAGCTGAAATGTGCTGCAATGAGAACCTTTTGAAGTGCTCCCAAGTTAAACACAGGATTTGTCACACACACACACACACACACACATGGCAATGGCATTAAACTGGTGCCTGGTGGTGCCCCTGGCTTCCCTGAAGTGCAAAACCCTACCCGCCTGCTCCAAGCGGGGGCCCAAGAGGTCCGTACTGTGGGTGGTGGTCTAGCCAATAACCTTTTCATCAAATCTCCTCAAAAGCCAGAAGCCTTTGTTGTGTGTAGAACTCAGCTGTTTACTGTTTCCACTGAGGGCAGAGGGAAAAAAAAAATGGATCAAACAGAACAGGCAGGAGTTAACTGAGATACAAATGCCAACATCCTGACAGGGCAAAATATTGAACAGACAGGGAAAGCACGAGGTGGAGGATGGGGGAGAAGGGGCATAAAATCCTCTTCCCCAAATATTTTTTCTTGGTAGAAGAAAAAATAAACAACATCTCAAGCAGTCACAAGCCTTTTTTCTTTTGATTTTGATTGGACTTAGAACCTTACAAAAACCTTTGTACTGAGGTCACCAGACCCCTTATCATTCCTTATCATGTGGACAGAAACAGCCATGGAGACCTCACAGGGATTGCCTGCTGGGCCTGTTTTGCATTGCAACGTTACAAAAACCTGCCCTGCTCTACCATTTTCTATCCACATCATGTATGCTTATTGTATGTTTCTTACCTATGGTTTCTCAGCAGTATACACCATCTCATAAATATGCATGCTTTTTCTGGAAAGCTTATATATATGTAGATGTTGTATTCCTCTAATTTGGGGGTATAAAACCAAACTTCTCTGAAGCTTTCTCTACATGTGAGCTAAACAACTGCCAGTGAAGCTTTTTTGTTGTTGTTGTTGTTGTTGTTGTTCCTGTGAAAAGTCAATAAAGACTTGCCATGACCTTTCCCTTCTTTGATAAGAGAAGGTATCAGAACCAAAGAGTTAAAATTCTAGTGGCCACTTCTCTCTCCCATGCTTACCAGAGACAATCCCTTACTTGCTGACTAGATCAAAGATTCTAATACGAGAGCTGGCCATCAAAATAAAACTTCTTTTTTTCTGTCTCTGTCCTTGCACCCAGCCTGTCAGAGACCAAACTCTAATATGGAATTCAGCAGGACAAACCAGTCTTGTGTGGCCAGAATACATAACTTAAGGCATTGGCTAGCCCCAGAGCCCAAAGAAATATCACAGTTTCCTATCAGGTATACATTCCAGGAAGCTTGTAACATCCTTGAAACTTCACTAACCCTGAGGTGTTCCTGTGCTCCTTATGTAAAGATGGCATGTAAAGATTACCTCTGTAATGCAGGCTGTTCCATCCTGCTCTCTCTCCACCCCCTGTAAAATCGTGCTTAAAAAGAGCCTGTACTAACCAATAAACCGGAACCTTGACAAGCCTCGTTTTGCTTGGCCCCCTTCTTTCTCCCCATTCTCTTTTCAGGCTGGGACCCCTCTATACCCGCGAAATAACCTGTCCTGCAGGCCAGGACATCAGCCTGGGATTTTGGGTGTTTTATTTTTCATCTTCTTTTCTTTTGTGCTATCAGGGCTCAACCCAGGACCGCATTCATACAAGGCATGAAGGCATGTGCATTACCACAGTCTGGTTTTTTTTTTTTTTTTTTGGTGGGGGGAGGGTCACACCCGGCAGTGCTCAGGGGTTACTCCTGGCTCTACACTCAGAAATTGATCCTGGCAGGCTCGGGGGACCATATGGGATGCCGGGATTCAAACCACCATCCTTCTGCATGCAAGGCAAATGCCTTACCTCCATGCTATCTCTCCAGCCCCTAGTCTGTTTTCTTTAATATATCTCAAATCCATGAATAATTCAGGCATAACGGTTATCATAGAAGAGGTGCACAATAATCATAACAATGATGACAAGGGTGTGATCAGGTCACACATAGCCCGGTTCATCATTCTTTCTTCGTGTTTGATGCTGTTAACCTCAAACAGAAATTATGAATATTTTGGACACAAAAAAGATTTCTTAGAAAACAAAATAGAAGAAGGGAAGATTTGTTAGTGCATTCTGGGAGGGGAGGATTACATGTCCTTTCTGATATCCTAGTATACCTTTCTGGTATAGATAATATCTGTAGGAACTCTCAGTTTCAGGGACAAGAAAAACAGTGGGAGAAATTAGGCATGTTGGTCTTGTAGTTGATTGGTTATGTGTGGCACTGTCAGGTCTCCAAATTCACCAAAATAGGGTTCTAGACTTTAACATACTTGAAACAGGCTTTCTATTCCAAGAACATCCCCTTTTTGTTGCCTGGGCTAATTAATGATAGAGGTATATAAGCAAATAGCTGTGTGAAGACAAGATAGTGTTTGGATCTTGACCTGCAGCTGGGATCTATGATGAATGACCTGCAGATTAGGCACTATGATGAAAGAGAGGCATCAAGGGAGTAGAATCTTTAGGAGCTTTTACAGCCTTACTCCAACCAGTTCAAGCACCTTGTTCCCATCTAAAGGCAGAAGGCCTAGGATCCTTTGCCAGGAAAGTCACCCACTGGTAGAATATTTAGCACTAGAGAAGCCAAGTTTAATTTATTTAGCAATTGTTTGTACTACTACAGTATCTACTCTCAGAAAAGTTGAGGATATCAAACATTAGTAATAGCCTTTTGAACCATCTCCTCAGCCCCTGTACCTCTTTTGCTGTTCTTTTACTGACCTAAGAAAATTAGCTTAATGAGACAAAAAATATCCACCAGCAGGCAACATTTGCCCATACATAGGACTTGAAATCGTCTGCCAAGTTTGCAAAAGTGACTAAAAAACAATTCTAAATATTGAAGAGGAAACATTTTAGAAGAGTAAAGAGTCTGGAGGGAGAGAACATAAAGATGGAAAAGGAAGTTGGCAAATACTTCTTCATCCCAACAAATCAAACAAGATTCTTTCTCCTCCTCCAAAGAAATAAAAACAAAGCATTCTGAAAGCTGATAGCATTTCTTTGGTGGAAAAAAAACATTGTGTGTTATGTTCAGTTTATTGTTTTGCCTTTATTTGTCCTCAGAAAGATGTGACTAAAATAATTGTGAGTAGATTTGAGATATTTTTATAAGTTGGTGTATATGCTGCAAGTTGAGGTTTAATTCCAAGTTTCCCTTCATACACGAAATTTAGAATTGATATGTTTCCAGAAACAGGAAAAAAATGCACTCTGAGGATGCAATTTAAATAAAATTGTAGAAAAAGACCACTATGAGGAAGAATAGCAATGGCTAGCAAGATCCACAAAAAGAAGATTTAAAAAAAGAGTAAAGGTACATTGTAAATTGGCTAACTTCTGAATCCTTGTGAAAGGTATGTAAGATTAATACACAGTGCACCAGATACCTTCTATGTTAGTTGTGTGTTTTTTTATTTAAAAACTTAAAAAATTAAAAAGTTAAAAAAATTAAAAATTTAAAAATGTGGGCCTGAGTGGTGGCTCAAGTAGTAGGGCATTTGCCTTGCACACACTAACTTAGGATTGACTGCTGTTCGATCCCCTGGCATCCCATATAGTCCCCCAATCCAGGAGCAATTTCTGAGTGCATAGCCAGGAGTAACCCCAGAGCATGACCAGGTGTGGCCCAAAAACCAAAAATAAATAAATAATAAGTTTAAAAATAAATTTAAAAAATTACTTAAAGGACCATGATTTACAAAGTTTTCGATAGTTGAGTTTTAAGCATATAGTATCTCAGCACCAATCCTATCTTCAACAGTGTCCACTCACATCACTAACATTCCCATATTCCATCATCTCTCACTCACCCACACCAATTCCTGCCTGACAGATACATCATAAGATCTGGTTGCTGAAGTTTCTATAGATCTCATTTTTTCAGTGTTGTTGGGCCTGTGATTTGGATTTATAACTATACATCTCTCCTACATCACTGATATAACTGAAATCCAATCCTTACTTTCCCATTACTTTCCTTTTTCTTCTTGCTCCTTTTCTTCTCTGTCCTCTTCCTCTTGAAGCTGTGGAGTCAAGAATAATATAGACATCCCCTCTTTACTACATAACCACCAGTGTTGATCTCCCTCCATCCAAGTTTCCCACATGCATTCAAAATCTCCACTCCTAGCCCCATGGACTACCAGTGTAACAGATCCATTTTGTGTTTAGCTTGTTATAATCTGGGTCTCCTGACTGTCAACCTTGGCTTGTAAATTAATATTTTTATTTTTTATTTTTTTTAAATTTATTTAAACACCTTAATTACATACATGATTGTGTTTGGGTTTCAGTCATGTAAAGAACACCACCCATCACCAGTGCAACATTCCCATCACCAATGTCCCAAGTCTCCCTTCGCCCCACCCAACCCCCGCCTGTACTCTAGACAGGCTCTCCATTTTTCTCATACATTCTCATTATTAGGACAGTTCAAAATGTAGTTATTTCCCTAACTAAGCTCATCACTCTTTGTGGTGAGCTTCCTGAGGTGAGCTGGAACTTCCAGCTCTTTTCTCTTTTGTGTCTGAAAATTATTATTACAAGGGTGTCTTTCATTTTTCTTAAAACCCATAGATAAGTGAGACCATTCTGCGTTTTTCTCTCTCTCTCTGACTTATTTCACTCAGCATAATAGATTCCGTGTACATCCATGTATAGGAAAATTTCATGACTTCATCTCTCCTGACAGCTGCATAATATTCCATTGTGCATATGTACCACAGTTTCTTTAGCCATTCGTCTGTTGAAGGGCATCTTGGTTGTTTCCAGAGTCTTGCTATGGTAAATAGTGCTGCAATGAATATAGGTGTAAGGAAGGGGTTTTTGTATTGTACTTTTGTGTTCCTAGGGTATATTCCTAGGAGTGGTATAGCTGGATCGTATGGGAGCTCGATTTCCAGTTTTTGGAGGAATCTCCATATTGCTTTCCATAAAGGTTGAACTAGACAGCATTCCCACCAGCAGTGGATAAGAGTTCCTTTCTCTCCACATCCCTGCCAACACTGTTTATTCTCATTCTTTGTGATGTGTGCCATTCTCTGGGGTGTGAGGTGGTATCTCATCGTTGTTTTGATTTGCATTTCCCTGATAATTAGTGATGTGGAACATTTTTTCATGTGTCTTTTGGCCATGAGTATTTCTTCTTTGTCAAAGTGTCTGTTCATTTCTTCTCCCCATTTTTTGATGAGTTTGATGTTTTTTTCTTGTAAAGTTCTGTCAGTGCCTTGTATATTTTGGAGATTAGCCCCTTATCTGATGGGTATTGGGTGAATAGTTTCTCCCACTCAGTGGGTGGCTCTTGTATCCTGGGCACTATTTCCTTTGAGGTGCAGAAGCTTCTCAGCTTAATATATTCCCATCTGTTAATCTCTGCTTTCACTTGCTTGGAGAGTGCAGTTTCCTCCTTGAAGATGCCTGTAATGTCCTGGAGTGTTTTGCCTATGTGCTGTTCTATATATCTTATGGTTTTGGGGCTGATATCGAGGTCTTTAATCCATTTGGATTTTACCTTCGTACATGATGTTAGCTGGGGGTCTAAGTTCAATTTTTTGCAAGTGGCTATCCAATTGTGCCAACACCACTTGTTGAAGAGGCTTTCCCTGCTCCATTTAGGATTTCCTGCTCCTTTATCAAAAATTAGGTGGTTGTATGTCTGGGGAACATTTTCTGAGTATTCAAGCCTATTCCACTGATCTGAGGACCTATCCTTATTCCAATACCATGCTGTTTTGATAACTGTTGCTTTGTAGTACAGTTTAAAGTTGGGGAAAGTAATTCCTCCCATATTCTTTTTCCCAATGATTGCTTTAGCAATTCGAGGGTGTTTATTGTTCCAAATGAATTTCAAAAGTGTCTGATCCACTTCTTTGAAGAATGTCATGGGTATCTTTAGAGGGATGGCATTAAATCTGTATAATGCCTTGGGGAGTATTACCATTTTGATGTTAATCCTGCCAATCCATGAGCAGGGTATGCGTTTCCATTTCCGTGTGTCCACTCTTATTTCTTGGAGCAGAGTTTTATAGTTTTCTTTGTATAGGTCCTTCACATTTTTAGTCAAGTTGATTCCAAGATATTTGAGTTTCTGTGGCACTATTGTGAATGGGGTTGTTTTCTTAATGTCCATTTCATCCTTATTACTATTGGTGTATAGAAAGGCCATTGATTTTTGTGCATTGATTTTGTAGCCTGCCACCTTGCTATATGAGTCTATTGTTTCTAGAAGCTTTTTGATAGAGTCTTTAGGGTTTTCTAAGTAGAGTATCATGTCATCTGCAAACAGTGAGAGCTTGACTTCTTCCTTTCCTATCTGGATTCCCTTGATATCCTTTTCTTGCCTAATCGCTATAGCAAGTACTTCCAGTGCTATGTTGAATAGGAGTGGTGAGAGAGGACAGCCTTGTCTTGTGCCAGAATTTAGAGGGAAGGCTTTCAGTTTTTCCCCATTGAGGATAATATTTGCCACTGGCTTGTGGTAGATGGCCTTCACTATATTGAGAAAGGTTCCCTCCATTCCCATCTTGCTGAGAGTTTTGATCAAGAATGGGTGTTGGACCTTATCAAATGCTTTCTCTGCATCTATTGATATGATCATGTGGTTTTTATTTTTCTTGTTGTTGATGTTTTGTATTATGTTGATAGACTTATGGATGTTAAACCATCTTTGCATTCCTGGGATGAAACCTACTTGATCGTAGTGGATGATCTTTTTAACGAGGCATTGAATCCTATTTGCCAGGATTTTGTTGAGGATCTTTGCATCTGCATTCATCAGTGATATTGGTCTGTAATTTTCTTTTTTGGTAGCGTCTCTGTCTGGTTTAGGTATCAAGGTGATGTTGGCTTCATAAAAGCTATTTGGAAGTGTTTCTGTTTGTTCAATTTCATGAAAGAGTCTTGCCAAGATTGGTAGTAGTTCCTCTTGGAAAGTTTGATAGAATTCATTAGTGAATCCATCTGAACCTAGGCTTTTGTTTTTCGGCAGACATTTGATTACTGTTTTAATTTCATCAATGGTGATGGGGGTGTTTAGATATGCTACATCCTCTTCCTTCAACCGTGGAAGATTATAAGAGTCCAAGAATTTATCCATTTCTTCCAGGTTCTCATTTTTAGTGGCGTAGAGTTTTTCAAAGTAGTTTCTGATTACCCTTTGAATCTCTGTCATATCAGTAGTGATCTCTCCTTTTTCATTCCTGATATGAGTTATCAAGTTTCTCTCTCTCTCTTTCCTTGTTAGGTTTGCCAGTGGTCTATCAATCTTGTTTATTTTTTCAAAGAACCAAGTTCTGCTTTCGTTGATCTTTCAGATTGTATTTTGAGTTTCCACTTCGTTGATTTCTGCTCTCAGCTTTGTTATTTCCTTCTGTCTTCCTATTCTTGGGTCCTTTTGTTGAGCATTTTCTAGTTCTATTAGCTGTGTCATTAAGCTACTCAGGTAAGCTCCTTCTTCCTTCCTGATGTGTGCTTGCAAAGCTATAAATTTTCCTCTCAGTACTGCTTTTGCTGTGTCCCATAAGTTCTGATAGTTTGTGTCTTTATTGTCATTTGTTTCCAGGAACCTTTTGATTTCCTCCTTGATTTCATCTCGGACCCACTGGTTATTGAGCTTGAGGCTGGTTAACTTCCAGGTGTTAAAGTGTTTCTTCTGAGTCCCTTTGGAGTTCACAAATAATTTCAGAGCCTTGTGGTCAGTGAAGGTAGTCTGCAAAATTTCTATCCTCTTGATCTTATGGAGGTATGTTTTATGTGCCAGCATGTAGTCTATCCTGGAGAATGTCCCATGTACATTGGAGAAGAATGTGTATCCAGGTTTCTGGGGATGGAGTATCCTATATATATCCACTAGGCCTCTTTCTTCCATTTCTCTTCTCAGGTCTAGTATATTCTTGTTGGGTTTCAGTCTGGTTGACCTATCCAGTGTTGACAAAGCCGTGTTAAGGTCCCCCACAATTATTGTGTTGTTGTTGATATTATTTTTCAGATTTGTCAACAGTTGTATTAAATATTTTGCTGGCCCCTCATTCGGTGCATATATGTTTAGGAGAGTGAATTCTTCCTGCTCTACGTACCCCTTTATTAATATAAAATGTCCATCTTTGTCCCTTACAACCTTCCTGAGTATAAAGTTTGCATTATCTGATATTAGTATGGCCACTCCAGCTTTTTTATGGGTGTTGTTTGCTTGGATAACTTTTCTCCAGCCTTTTATTTTGAGTCTATGTTTGTTCTGACTATTCAGGTGCGTTTCTTGTAGGCAGCAGAAGGTTGGATTGAGTTTTTTGATCCATTTAGCCACTCTGTGTCTCTTAACTGGTGCATTTAGTCCATTGACGTTGAGAGAAAGAATTGTCCTGGGATTTAACGCCATCTTTATTTCAAAATTTGGTGTGTCTTTTGGGTAGTCTTGTCTTAGATTAGGTCTTTCAGTTTTTCTCTTAAGACTGGTTTTGTGTCTGTGAAGTTTCTGAGCTGTTTTTTGTCTGTGAAATCATGTATTCTTCCGTCAAACCGGAAAGTGAGTTTTGCTGGGTATAGTATTCTGGGTGAAGCATTCATTTCATGCAGTCTTGTCAGAATATCCCACCACTGCTTTCTGGCATTGAGTGTTTCTGGTGACAGGTCTGCTGTAAATCTCAGGGAAGCTTGCTTGAACGTGATTTCCCCTTTTGATCTTGCTGTTTTCAGAATTCTGTCTCTATCTGTGGGATTTGTCATTGTGACTAGGATGTGTCTTGGGGTGGTTTTTCTGGGGTCTCTTTTGGTTGGTACTCTTCGGGCATGCAGGATTTGATCACATATATTCTTTAGCTCTGGAAGTTTCTCTTTAATGATGTTCTTGACCATTGATTCTTCCTGGAAATTTTCTTCCTGGGTCTCTGGGACTCCAATGATTCTTAAGTTGTTTCTGTTGATCTTATCATAGACTTCTATATTCATCTGTTCCCATTCTTTGACTAATTTTTCCATTGTCTGCTCATTTGCTTTAAGTTTTTTGTCCAATCTCTCCTGCTGTATGGAATTGTTATGTATCTCATCTTCCACAGCACCAAGTCTATTCTCAGCTTCTGATACCCTGTCCCAGAGCTTATCCATTTTGTCATTCACTTCGTTTACTGACTTTTTCAGTCCTGTTAGTTGACATGTTATTTCAGTTTGGAGTTTTGTGATTTCTGTCTTCATATTTTCTTGGTTATTATTAGTGTTCTGTTCAACTCGATCCATGGTTTCTTGGAGTCCGTTGAGCATCTTCCATATTGCTAGTCTAAAGTCCTTATCTGAGAGGTTGATTAGTTGGTTGGTCATTATCTGGTCCTCAGAATTGTCATCTTCATTCTCTATGTCTGATGCTGGCCTGCGTTGTTTCCCCATTGTCACACTTGTATTGTGGGTTTTTCTACGTGTTGTGGTGGTATTCATTGTCTATATGATGCAGGCAGCACACTCCTCTGGCTCCTCCCTTTCTGGATGGGCTGACTTGCCTCTAAGGGAGGGGAGTCCTCCGTGGATGAAGCCTCACACTGGGTCAAATCTTAGGCCCGAGCATGCAACAGAGAAGACAGTCCGGAGAGAAATGTTTTCTTCTGTGATATAGCGCCATTCTTAGTGTGATTTTTCCTTCTTGTTGCAATGGAGTTCTTTCCTTAGAAAGAATGCACGGCCGCGTAGCGAAGCTGAGCCGGCTTTTGCAAAGCTTGGCCGGTTTTCATGCTCTGGAGTCCCTCCCTGAAAATGGCATCTGGGCGAGCGAGGTTTCTGGAGCCTCTTTTTGCCCCACTCGCAAGAGTTTCACGCCAGAGGACAGTAGACAGACATAGACAGGTCACACTCACAGTTTTTCACAGTTGGGCCCCACTGGGCCGGTGTACTTTCTCGGATTTTCCCCGCCTGGTGTCACACACAGGGAGCCGGCTTTTGCAAAGCTTGGCCGGTTTTCATGCTCTGGAGTCCCTCCCTCAAATTAATATTTTTAAATCCTGGGGTAGATACCTAAAAGTGGCATTTCTGTATTATATGGTATTTAAATTGTTTACTGAGGTTTCTCCATACCTTTTTTACAGGGGTTGAACCAGACAACATTTCTACCAGTTGACTAGAGTTGCTTTTTTTTTTACCAAGTTCCCACCAACATAAATTGTTCCTACTATTTTATGTGCTATTCTCACTGATGCTGGGCAGTGTGTGTGTGTGTGTGTGTGTGTGTGTGTGTGTGTGTGTGTGTGTGTGTTCCCTAAGCAAGGAGCCAGGTCTTAGCACTGTGGGGTACAGCCCAACAAACAAAATAAAACAAAACCACAGCGTGAGCCAGAGAAATAGCACAAGGGTTAAGACACTTGTCTTGCATGTTTGAATGCACAAATCCCAGTATGTCACAGTATGAATATTTCATAATTCAATCCAAGTATCTCATAAGGTCCCTAAAGCACTGCTAGGAGTGATCTCTGAACACTATCAGGTATGACTCCTAAAATAAAAAGATATGTAAAATAAAGAATGTTTGGAAGACTAGGATAGAATGATTCAGGAAGAAAGCATCCTATGGTACTGTTGCAAGTGAGGTGAGTGTCCAAGGACATGAATTTGGCAATAGTATGCACACATTCCTGTCCCACCTGGACATTAAAGTCCTGCTGGCCTCATTAAGGTAGATACCAAGATATACTTGAGATCCACTTGAATTACCTGGTATGAGAGCTGGTTCCAGCCACCCAGGTCTTTAGGGAGCCATAGTCTTTAGGCCAACATCTCTAAACAAGATAGATGTCAGTCAGTATCTCCACTGGATCTAGACTCTGTCTCTCACTACAGAAAAGAAATCACCCTGACCTGGAATGTGAAGAGTTCAGACTGGAGTACACAGGGAGTTGCTTGGTAAGCTGATTATATGGGCCATATTTATGCTGCCTTGGCCTAGGATTCTCTGTGTGGATACTCACCCTTTGCCAGGGCAATCGCCAATTCTGGTGATCTTTATTCGGCTCTTCTCAGGGCCTTTGCTCCTACTGAATTGTCTCCTGAGGGTGTACATTATTCTATTTTGGTCTGAGTCAATCTTTTTTTTAATATTTTTTATTTAAACAACTTGGTTACAAACATGATTGTGGTTGTGTTTCAGTCATATAAGATGACACCCCCCCCATCACCAGTGTAACATTTCCACCACCAATGTTCCAAATATCCCTCCTCCCCACCCTGTCCCCACCTGTACTCTAGACAGGCTTTCTATTTCCCTCATATATTCTCATTGTTAGGATAGTTCGCAATGTAGTTATTTCTCTAACTAAACTCATCACTCTTTGTGGTGAGGTTCATGAGGTGGGCTGTAAATTCCAGCCCTCCTCTCTTTTGTCTCTAAAAATTGTTGAGAAATGTTTTTCATTTTTCTTAAAACCCACAGATGAGTGAGACCATTCTCCATCTTTCTCTCTCTCTGACTTATTTCACTCAGTATAATAGATTCCATGTACACCCATATATAAGAAAATTTCATGACTTCATCTCTCTTGATGGCTGCATAATATTCCATTGTGTATATGTACCACAGTTTCTTTAGCCATTCATCTGTTGAAGGGCATCTTGGTTGTTTGGTCTAGGTCAATCTTAATGTGGAATATCAAGCTGAAATAAGTCTGGGATGGTTTATCTAATTCTTGTTTATTTGTTTGTTTGTTTTGTTTTGGGACCATACCCATCAATATTCAGTGGTTTCTCCTGGCTCTGAACTCAGGAGTTATTCCTGGCAGTGCTCAGGGAACCCTATGGGATTTGGGGAGCAGGAATTGAACCTAAATTAGCCAATGCAAGGCAAATGCTTTACCCACTGTACTTTGTCTAATTCTTAAGCCTAAGCCTGGGACAGGGAAAGATCATTCCTTTTCAGATCACATTTTAACCTAAAAGCTTTCTGAAATTTGTTTCCAATCGCCACCCAATCCCCTGACTACCAACTTTAATATTCTCTCTGAACCTTATTTTCCTTTTTAAAAGATTTCCTTTTTAGTTCTGAATTTTCCAATAAGTAAAATGTTTGCAAAAATTAGCCTACTTATCCAATAGACTTCTTTCATGAGTTTGCAATTCACTTAGTAGAAAAAGTGGGGCTGAAGATCTAGAACAGTGGTAGAGCATTTGCCTTGCACACAGCAACCCAGGACTCACCCAGGTTCATCCTCGGCATTCCAGAAGGACCCCAGAGCCTGCCAGGAGTGATTTCTGAGCACCGAGCTAGGAGTAACCCCTGAGCATCACTGGGTGTGGCCCAAAAACAAAAAAAAAAATGAAGACATTAACAAGAGGCCTTTCCCTGGCTAGTGAGGCATAATTAGTGAGGACTCAAGAATATAAAAATCTCTGCAGATTCAGTAATGCTTGACTTCTGGGTGGAAGAAGGGACAGAATGAGGGTTCTGAGGGAAAGGGAAAAAAACACTGTCAAGCCATAGATGCTGAGTTTACACAGAAAGTTTGAATTTTACACAGAAATCCCTGAAATTTTATTTGTAAAATTCTAAGATACTGCACAAAAGACATTGCATATTCCATTAACTTCTTAACCTAACTAAAACAAGTAATAAGGACAATCGTGTGAACATATTTCCCTCTACCAGTGGTTCTCAAACTATGGTCCATGGGCCACATATTATATTTGTTTCCATTTTGTTTCTTTACTTCAAAATAAGATATATGCAGTGTGCATAAGAATTTGTTCATAGTTTTTGTTTTTACTATAGCCTGGCCCTCCAACGGTCTAAGGGACAGTGAACTGGCCCCCTGTTTAAAAGTTTGAAACCACTGCTCTAGATTTTCCTGCACTAGTAGCTACACATCCGCAAACGGATCATCAGAAAAAGAAAGAATACCTCCCCCCTGCTCCCGCAAATGGAGGAAGAGCTAGAGTCTAGATAAAGAGCTATATTTCCTACAAACAAATATGAGAGCAAAATAGACTGGGCAAAAGGCCCTAGAGAAAAAGAGAGGAAGCTAAACAATAGCTTTATTGATTTAAGACATGTGAATTTCATTAGGAACATTGAATGCATAAAAATAGGTTGTGATAACTGCTATGCGGCAAGGAGCAAAACTAGGTCACTGAGCTCCTTGGACAAAAGGGATGATAAATTTTTATTAGGTAATTGGACTCAGAGGTAGGAAGGGAAAAAATAACTCTTTTCCTCTCCAACTCTTTTTTGGATTGTTTATAAGTCTTCAAAGGTAGATGGACATGTTGAAATGAAAGGGCAAGCCTCTGGGCCCCACTTTCTGACACAGCATTTGCACTGCCAAAGAAACCCCATGCCAGAAATGACAAACTCCCTGAGAAAAACACTCACGCTGATATGGAAATAAATAATGTAGAGATCAAAGCGATGTCTGTAAGATGTCTCCTTGGCTTCCATTTGAAGTTTCGGCCGAATTTGAATGTAATAAAGTAACAATCATAATATTTTTTTCATTTGGATAGTTTTTTTCCCCTGTCAGAGCTCAAAAGTCTTGGTAGCTTACACAAAGTTGATATGCTATTCAGGTGGGGGTGTCCTTTTCATAACAATGAACACAGAGGTAACTGTTCAAATGAAAAAATTTATATTTCACTATGTACATAAAAAGTGTGGTGAGGAATTCTTTTGTCTAAACTATTTGATTTAATTTTTTCTTAGAACGTGGCATATCCAGATCAGGAAAAAGAATTTTAATTAAGAGAAGTGAAGTGAGGGAAGTAGAAAGCCTGTCTCGAATACAGGGGGAAGGGAGGGGTGAGGAGGAGGAGGAGGAGGAGGAGGAGGAGGAGGAGGAGGAGGAGGAGGGAGATAGGGCACTGGTGACTGGTATATTGCACTGGTGAAGGGGGTGTTCTTTTTATGACTGAAACCCAACTACAATCATGTTTGTAATCACTGTGTTTAAATATATTATAAAAGAGAGAGAGAAGTGATCTTTTGCACCCTATTCTTTCTGCTCCTTTCCCTAAGTGCATCCTTTTGTTTTGTTTTGTTTGTTTGCTTTTTTGTTTTTGGGCCACATCCTATGACTCAGGGGTTACTTCTGGCTATGAGCTCAGAAATCACTCCTGGCTTGGGGACCATATGGGATGCTGGGAGATACACAGTCCATCATGGCTCAGCCACATGCAAAGCAAACACCCTACTGCTGTGCCATCGCTCTGGCCCCAAGTGCATCCCTTTTTCTAGAATTTTCTCTATTTTATTTTGTGTCCTACCTGACTCCTTCTACTTTTTGCCAAGAGATATGATGGCATCAGCTGGTCCTTCCCTGGAAATACTTGCAAGAAACTGATCACTTTGGACCAGCCCAGTAAAGAACTTACCCACATCTACCAGCATAGGAAAAAGATGCAGATGATACCCACACTTAAATGGGTTCCTTAGATATATTTCAACATATCAATGTATCATGTATACATGGAGCTAAGTAACTATACACAAATATACTGACACAAACCCCTGCCCAAAATAAGTTATCACTTTTTATATCTCAGAAGAGCACATTGAGTTTTAGAGTACCTGATTTGTGCAGAACATCCTACCAAACTATGAAACTACACAAATATATCCTGTGCTCTGTCCTCATTTAGACATAATGAGAAATGAAAAGTAAGTAACTCAAATATCAAAGTGGTAGACATAAAGACAGAGACAGTTGAGAAAGGTGCTCACTGGGCTAAAAGGATTGAGGAAAGAGGCCTGTAATGATGTCTTTGTTTTAAAACAGAGTTATATTTTAAAAGGTAAACCAGGGAGGACTGGGACATAAAAATAAAAGTTAAGCACAGGCAGGAAGAAGGGTTCTCATAGAGATTTATGTTTTGAGTAGCACTTAAGGTTGATAAAAGACCAGTAATAAAAGTCCTTCATAGGGAGACCATAAGGCAAGAGGGAGCCAAGTGCCAGCTTCAACCCATGTCTTTCTGCCTTATAGCATAGTCTGAGCTCAGTCTTCCTAAAGATTATACACAGGGATGAGTGGGGAAAGAATGGGTTGAAAAAACATGAGATCCCATGTGGCAAGTCCCAAAAGGCAATACACACACACACACACACACACACACACACACACACACACACACACACTGATTCTTGCTGGAATGACATTAGGAATAAAATAGGGGTGTACTGATCTGGAAGAGCCTAAGCATGGAAGCAAGTAACATCAATCTAGAACAATACTGGAAGAAAATTGGTGAATTAAATGTACAGGGTGCTCCAAACGTATGTATTGAAGAGCCTTTATTAGTGAAATAGAATAATTGATCCTGGAAGAAGGGGATTACTGCTACAAAGATGGAAGTGTATCACAGGCCCAGATCACATCATGGCTATTCTAACAACATACAGGTATTATTATTGGTGTGGAGGCTGAATATGCAATCCTGGGTATGGATAAAGGATTAATGCTATGGGGGGCTACTCTCCTGACAGCACAGTTGAAAGTTATAAGCCCACAGAGGCAGTGGAGCTGTAATGCTTCCAGACAATGCAGCAACCTCAGACCATCACCTACAAGCCACTGAGAAGTGGAAAACTGATGAGGAGAACCCTTCCTTATGCTGAGCTGCGACTCTTCAAAGCTCTTCAAACCCATTCCTGAACTTTCTGTGAAGCAAAAAGTTGGTCCTTCTGAGGATCTCCTGACTTAGCTCCAGACATACCTCCAATCTCTTTCCTACCAATACCCCAATCTGAAATGTGTGTAATTTGCTTTTCCTTACTGTAATTGATTTAGGTCAATCCCCCCCTCAACACTCCCACCCCTATGCACCATGTTCTTCAGGTTTCAAGTAATTGAATATTGTCATACATCTTTAAAATAACTTTACTTTTTCCTTTACCTTTTTTGAGTTAATTAGCACAAGTACCCTTAATTACATCAACCCTAACCCTCAGATGATTAATAAAAGTGGCAGGGAAGCAACAGAAAAGAAACTTGGCTGGCTCAGCCAGATCCAAGAAGCTGCTCAACACCCTTAGCCAAAAAATGCACTTCTGACTGTGTGATTTCTTGTGCGAAACTCCAAGTTGAGAACCCCTCTCTCCCACAAACACACACAGAGAATTACTCCCACACAGTTTAACACTGCATTTTCATAATCTGGTAACTTCTAGTGACAAGTAGATATATTCTGTGTTCACTAAATCACTGACCTGTTGAAAAGAACTCTAAGGAATGTTTTCTGTTACTCTGCCTGTTTTTATTGCAGTAAAACTTATATAACCTAAAATGGAATGTTTTGATTCATTCTATTTTTGTTGTTTGAGTTAATTCAAAATTTTGATTTATTCTGTGTATGGCAGTTGGATTTGGACATGCCCTTGGATACCCCCACTCAACAGTTGCACTTGGACAAGCCCCTTGGATACTCCCACTGTTATGACTGTTGAGCCTGGACATGCCCCCCTGTCATGCAGGGTATAAAACGAAAAAAAATTTAGACTGTTAGCGGGGGAGATAGTAACCAAACAGTGCCTGCTGGTCCATGGGGTGCCAGAGATAAGCATCAGAGAGATGCTGCCTGTTTTGTTTTTATTCCCTCTTCTTTCTTCTTTGTATCAGATCTCTCCCAGTCATCTCTGGCTGGTGAATTTCCATCTATCTCTCTCCTTCTCTGAAACTCCCTGGTGACAGCAGCAGGCCTCAGACTCCAAGAGGAATAAAAAGCATACTTGGTTTCTCTTTATCTCCTCTCTTCTCTCTTTGTCCCAGGTGGGCATCCCTGGAAGAGCATGAGGCCCCACCATGCAGCTGGGCCCCATAGGTCCCTGCGAGCCTTGCAGTACTAGGCCCCAGCAGTCTTAGACCTCTGTAGCCTGCAGCCCTGGCAGCCTTGGGCCAGTGCAATTCTGTTTTGATTTGTTTGGATTTGGATCTCTCATCTCTCGTCTCTCGTCTTTCTCACTCCTTCTCTTCCTTCTCCTCCCTCCCCCCCCCACCAGGGATTAATCCCAGGGTCTCACATTTGCAAAGCACTTGTTCTACCCTTCAGCTGCATCCCAAATCCATACCCTTTATAAAGTGCACAGTTCAGTGGCCTTAAGCATTCAGTTTGTAGTAGGAACGCCACCATCATCCATCTCCCAACCATCTTCGTCTTACAAAAGGGAAACTCTGTCCCCACCCATAGAAGAGTAACCCTCCTCTCAGCCCTCCCTTCTCTGGACCCAGAATGCTAACTGCTAATATAGAATGCTAATATAGAATGCTAACTGCATTATGTTATAGCAAAATCAAGTTAAATGTATTTGTGGGTTGCAATAAACCATTAATATAATTTACATAGCAGACAAAAAAGGAGGAAAGTATATGACAATCTCAGATTCAGAAAAAGCATTCAATGATTCAATATTCAGTGGCTTAATAATGGAACTTTCTTCATCTGATCAAAGGTCCTCTAAAATGCAATAAATATCGTATTTATGAGTCTGTTGAGAGAGAAAAATGAATGAAGTGCTTGTTTGCACATGGCATCCTATCTGTCCCCCAAGACCCCCCCCCAGAGTGATCCATGAATCAGGTATTCAGGTATTTAGTTAATATTCAGGTAATCAGATAATCAGATATTCTCCCTTCCCTGAGCCCTACCAACTGTGGTCCCCAAATCAAAAATAAACAAATATGGTTTTGTTAAAATAAATGTTGTCATTGCACTGGTGAAGGGGGGTGTTCTTTATATGACTGAAACCTAATCACAACTATATTTGTAATCAAGATGTTTAAATAAATAAAAATAATAATAAACAAATTTTGTCGAGGCTGGAGAGATAGCATGGAGGTAAGGCATTTGCTTTACATGCAGAAGGACAGTAGTTCAAATCCCAGCATCCCATATGGTCCCCAGAGCCTGCCAGGAACAATTTCTGAGCATAGAGTCAGGAGTAACTCCTGAGCGCTGCTGGTGTGACCCTCCAAAATTTTTTTGTCATATTTATGTAAAAATAGTAAACTATTTTTTGACTCCAGGAACAATTTAAGGACATCATTCTTAGACTTTATTAGTATTGCTCCAATCATACAAGTCACCCTTGATAAGCAGGAAAAATTTCATTAAAAATATAAAGATTATGGGCCGAAGAGATAGCCTGGAGGTAGAGCATTTGCCTTGCATGCAGAAGGACAGTGTTCAAATCTCGGCATCCCATATGGTCCTCAGAGCCTGCCAGGAGCAATTTCTGAACGTGGAGCCAGGAGTAACCCCTGAGCGCTGCAGAGTGTGACCCAAAAAAAAAACAAAAAATAAAAAATATATATATAAAGATTAGATGTGGAATAATAAAATTGTTTCTATATGCAAATTATGTTTACATAAACTCAAATAGGCCTACAAGAAAATGATTGACATTAATTTCTTCTAAAAATGTTTGTAGTTGATAGTTATAATGGAATTTTTAAAA
The DNA here is from genome assembly GCF_024139225.1 of Suncus etruscus. Lineage (NCBI taxonomy): Eukaryota > Metazoa > Chordata > Mammalia > Eulipotyphla > Soricidae > Suncus > Suncus etruscus. Next base: position 18,674,220 of record NC_064862.1, read on the forward strand.
GTTACCTATGAACTATGTTTCATAGTACTCTATGAACCAACAACAAAAAAATGTATTAAATATTATAAAGATAGCCAATTATAATATTAAAAACATAGACAATATTTAGAAATATATCCCAAAAAAGCAAAAATTTTTACCAAAAAATCCATAAATGTGTATCAAAAATCATTTCAAAAGTATAAATCAATGGAAAAGCATCTTTATAAAGTTCAGTTTGTAGATGCCAGTGCTTGAAAAATTGATTTATAGATTTAATAAAAACACAATAAAAATACCCAAGTGAATTTCCTTGGAAGTTGACTAATTTTATATTTTAAGTGAAAGGTCAAAACACATACTGTAGTTGAAAGAAAATGAAAAAGATAGAGGACTTCCTCAATCAAATTTCAAGACTAACTACAAAACTTTCATTTTTAAGGCAATTGTCAGACTAATAGGACAGGCTTAGAGGGACAGACATAGACCCAAATATATAAAAAAAACTTGTTGGGCATTACAAAAAGTGTTTAGAATATGCTTAGATTGCGTATCACACTTATTTTTCTAACCTAGAAGCTCTACTAATAACTTATTCAATATATTAATTTCTGGGAATTGATATTCTAATATAGATAGAAATAGTTTTTAATTTTGGAATATAACCCTGTTTTTAAAAAGTACATATATTGAAATATATTATCATTATTTATTTATCATATCTTTAAGAGAAAAATATTAATGTTTTGAGAGAGTGAGAGTGAAGGCAAAGGAAATGGAGATAAAAAAATATATAAGCAATATATAAACCTGAATGGAGGGTGTACTATGGATAAATCCTTTTGATTTATCCATAAACTATTTCAAAGTAAGAGGATTTAAAAGTTTTGTTATTAAACTACTGTGATTTACAAAGTTATTCATAGTTGAGTTTTAGACATATAATACTTCAACACAAATCCCACCACCACCACCGTCAGTTCCCTTCACTACTGTTTCCATACTCTGTCATCTCTCACCCACCCCGTGCCACCCTCTGCTGGCCACCATGACAGGCACATAACAAAGGTTGGTGGTCACAGCTTAGATATCCTGTTGTTGAGCCTGTGCTTCGGATTTGTAGTTGAATCATTCTCCTGTATCACCGATATAACTAAAGCCCCAGTCCTTTTCCCTTCCTTAACTTCCTTCCTACTTTGATGTTTTTCCTTTTCTGTCCTTCACCCTACGTTTTGGGATCAAGAGTGATCTAGCCAACCCCCTTTACTACACTAAATCTCCTTATCCAGTTGTTCTATATACCACAGATAAGTGAGATCATCCTGTGTTTGTTTTTCTTCTTCTGGCTTATTTTATTCAACATGATATCTTCTCGTTCCAACCAGGCTGCAGCACGTTGCATGATTTTATTATCCCTTATAGCTGCATAGTATTCCATTCCATACTATGTCTTCATAATTCTTTCTTGTCATTGAACCTCTAGGTTAAATCCATACCTTAGCTATTGCACTAAGTGCAGCAATGATTAATGATGTGCATCTATCCTTTTGAATAAATGTTCATTTCTGGGGGTAGATACCCAAAAATGGAATTGCTGGTTCATATGGCATCTCAATTTGAAATTCACTGAGGACTCGCCATATCATTTTCCACAGGGGTTGAACCAGATAACATTCCCACCAGCATTAGATGAAGTTCATTTTTTACCACAATCCCACCAGCACAGATTGTTCCTACTACTTTTGATATGGATCATTCTTACTGGTGTGAGATGACGTCTTATTGTTGTCTTGATAAATGATGCTAAGTACTTTTTTATCTGTCTACTTATGATTCACTTGTCTTCTGAGAAGTGTCTGCTCAATTCATCTCCCCATTTTTTGATAGAGATTTTGAAATATACTATTTATCTTTGTGACTATTTTATATATCCTAGATATTAAGCCTTCATTTGATTGTTGAATGCAAATATTTTTCCATTCATTTAACTGTCTTTTAGTTTAAGGTCATGTTTTTTTTTTAATCAGGCAGAAATTCTTTAATTTGATGTAGTTCCAATTGTTTACTTTTATTTTATTGCCTTTTTTTTTCTCAAGCGAGTCCTTTATTTTTGGCCAGTCAGGGTCTAATGCATGTCCACAACGAGATAGAGACAAGAGACCCCGAGGCCCTTGACCATTCAGCTTATATACTTTTCAGGCAAAAGCAAAGTCAGTCTTAGTCATTACGTTTTATGAGGACCAAAGCAAGCTTAAGGGAGGCACTGGTATAGTAGAGCCACATCAGGGACCATAAGATAAGGGCAAATAAGTTTTGAAGCATACTGGTGTTCTTTACGATAAGGAAATGGCCTTTACCAGTATTATCAGATCACTGAAAATACCACTGTCGTCCAAATTATGGAGGAATCTGCCTATATTTTCCTCAATGCATTTCATAGTTTTTTAGTAAGGTCTTGTAGGAACCCAGCTATAAGCCTGCTCCTGACCCTTTAAGGGTGATGATGAAATGCTCCCAAAGTTTAAATGCTGTCTGTAGGAGGGCAGTTGGAACTGGGGTATATAGAGCCACAGCCTGCCTGTTGGTCAAGGGGAGCCTGCTGGCCTGAGGGCTCAGGGGGCCTGGCCAAGCTCCCCATGTATTTGTCAGCCTGATGCTGCAGTGAATCAAGTCCAGAGAGTGCCTGCCTCCCTGTTTGCCAGACTGCTTGCTTAGTAGTGTTCCTGCTATTTCTATTGCTCCTGTGTTCCAGGTTGTGAGGTCTCTCGTTTTGCTCTCTCTCTCTCTCTCTCTCTCTCTCTCTCTCTCTCTCTCTCTCTCTCTCTCTCTCTCTCTCTCTCTCTCTCAGCCCTCACGAAGATCTTAAGGTCTTTAATTCACTTGAGTTAACTTTTGTGTAGAGCAAGATTCCCAGCGCCATTTCTTGAACAGGCTTTCTTTATTCTATTACATGGTATCAACACTTTTTTTGTTTGTTTGTTTTTGGGCCACACCCGGTGATGCTAAGGGGTTACTCTTAGCTATGTGCTCAGAAATCGCTCCTGGCTTGGGGTCCATATGGGACACTGGGGATAGAACCAAGGTCCTTCCTGGGTCAGCTTCGGGCAAGGCAAATGCTCAATCGCTGTGCTATGGCTCTGGCCCCAGTATCAACACTTTTATCAACAATTAACTGACCAGTAGATAGGATTTTGTCATTATTTATTGTGACATAATATAAATAATAATATAAATAATATATTATAATATATTATATCATAGAATATAAATGTCAGATAATAAATATCTTCAACTTGGGACAGAATAATATGACAGTTAATGTTCTCTGTTTGCATACAACTGACCTGCAATTTATCCTCAGAATCGCATATGTTCTCCTAAGCATCTCTAGGAATGATCTCTGGACAGAGTCAGCAGATAACTCTGAGCACCACTGGGTATGGTATGATTTTGGTATACCCCAAACCAATATAAGATCAAAAAAGTCTTCATTTGAAAGATATTTGCCAAATACAAAGATAACAAGGAGTTAGAATTATTAAAATATAAAGAATATTCATGGCAATGTTTTTAATATTCAATAGGCTTAGAAAGATAGTTTCATATATATTTCTATTCCTTTTGGTTTTGGGGGGGCACACCTGGCTGTGTTCAGGGATTTCTCCTGGTTCTGTGCCCAGAAATCGCTCCTGGCAGGGGACCATAATGGATGCCAGGGATCGAACCCAGGTCTATCCTGGATCAGCAGCATGCCAGGCAAACGCCCTACCACTATGCTTCACTCTGCCCGCTAATTGCTAAACTTTATTAAAAGACAACTAGCAATTCAATAGAAAAATGAGCACATTTTACAAAGGAAGCAATCTTCACATTAATAAATATTGAAGGTACTCAACACATAAGTAAGCAGGACATGCACAAATAAATCATTTGAGATACACATAACTGTCAAAATACTAACAATCTTGACTATACTAATTTTCACAAAGACACAAAACACCAGGCCATTACATCCACAACTACTGAGTGCTCCAGACACATCTCACTAAGTTACTAGATTTATGTTCTGACTGACAGAAACAAGATTGAACTACAGCACCTCATCATATCCCACACCACCTGCTTGCATTATATTTCCTATCACTAAGTGAAGATAAGCAGGAAAGGAAAAGATGATTCAAATTCCAGCTGAATTTCTCAGAGAGTCAGGAGGCAGAGAGCGGTGACTAGCTACAATGATTCACACTCAGCAGGCCAGAGCACTGGCACAAGTGGTAGGACATTTGACTTGCACACAGTTCAATCCCCTGGCATCCCATTTGGTCCCCCAAGCCAGGATTGATTTCTGAGCACATAGCCAGGAGTAACCCCTGAGAATCACCAAGTGTGTCCCAAAAAAAGAAAAAAAAAGATTCACACTCAGCACAACAGGAGCACCACAAACCCAATGGGAAAGACACCTAAAATCCCACCTGGTTGAATGGCGGGTTGTGTGTTCCAAATCCCCAGAGAGAGAAAGGTATTCCCATGTCCCCTGTACAGGTAGGACAAGAGACAAGAGATGCAGGTCAGGTAGCAACTCCTATGCAAGAAATCATTCACACACAGTTAGGAAGGAAGGCCAGAAAACTAACCACAAGCTGTTCACCACAAGCCAGTTGCTTCACCATGTAGAGCACGAGCCAAGATGGCAGCCACCCTCCAGGCTGCCTGAGTACCCATTATAGGGTAAAAATAAAGCCCACCACCAAAGGGGAAGAGGGAAAGCCAGATGAGGAGGCAATGGGGAAACATCTTTTAAACAGGAAAAACAAAGGAACAAATTGAGAGACATCTAATTAGAAGGCAATATGAAGACCAATTCAAAGCCACTACTAACACCTACCAAGCTCAGTAAGCAAAATAATAACACAAAAGGCTCAATCAGTACCAGTTTGTGAAATCCTTAGGCAATGACTTTTAGATGTTTATTGAACTCGAAGAAACAATAGAATAACTATTCAGCAAAACACAAGAAATTATCAGAGTTTAAATGAGAAAACTATATGAAAAAATGAAGGGAATAGTAGGTGATATTTAAAAAAACTCAATAGGGGCCGGAGAGATAGCACAGCGGTGTTTTCCTTGCAAGCAGCTGATCCAGGACCTAAGGTGGTTGGTTCAAATCCTGGCATCCCATATGGTCCCCCTTGCCTGCCGGGAGCTATTTCTGAGCAGATAGACAGGGGTAACCCCTGAGCACCGCTGGGTGTGGCCCCAAAACCAAATATATATATATATATATATATATATATATATATATATATATATATATATATATATATATATATATATTCAAAAATAATTTTAAAAAACTCAATAGAAACTATGAGAAACAGAATAAACCATCTGAGGAAATAATTGAGGCACTTAAAAATGAGATGGAGAAAACCTCTAGAAAACAACCAAAGTAGGAAGAAGTTTGAAAATTAACAGTATAAAAAGAACTATAAGATGAATTCAAATGGAAAGATATAAAGATCATTGGAGACCTGAAGAAAAAAAATTGATGAAACAATACTTAATGAATAGTTAATATTAATATAATATAGTTAATCATAGAAATGAATTCACAAAATTGAGATCAGAGGCACTGAGATCCAAGAGGCTCAATGGGTCCCAGAGAAGAGAGTCTCAAATAAAAACACTCAAAGATATTGAACTCAGAATTTGCTTAGAAGGACAAAATCCAAAATAAAGACAGCATGTTGAAAACAGCAAAATCAAAAAAGGAACTTACATACACAGGAAAGCCCATAAGATTTACAGACTATCTATCAAATGAGTCAGAAGAGAATGGAGAGAAATAAATACAGTCCAGAAACTCAGTGAAATGAACATCAAGAATATCCATGCAGCTACATTATCATTTAGTTCTGAAGGAACAATACAGAGCTTCAGAGGCAGGCAACAGGATAGGGATTCAAAACCTTGAAATATGCTTTGCTAGATGTATTCATTAAAGATTTTTCAGTTTTTGTTTTGTAGTTTCAAAATTGTTTAGTATTGATTTTCAGCCTTACATGTCCAATACCCATCCCTTCATCAGGACATAGACATTCTCTGCCAACAATAGGAGATTTATATTCTGACTGATAGAAACAAGATTTTACTATAGTCCCTTTTTTTCCCCCTTTTAGATATAGTGGTTTACAATATTTCTACTAAAGGGGTATCATGTATTCACTTTACCTCTTTTTGGCACCCAGTGTCCAGAATGATCATTTCCAACTATTATGGTCATAGTGGTCTCTTCTCTGCCCTAAACAGCTTCTTAAAAAGGCATGGCAGACTCTCCAGCTGGGCAGTGGCACAGCGATAGGACGTCTGCCTTGCACATGCTAACCTAGGAGGAACCGCGATTTGACCCTCGGGATCCCATATGGTCCCCCAAAGCCAGGAGCTATTTCTGAGCGCATAGCCAGGAGTAACCCCTGAGCATCACCGAGTGTAACCCAAACCCCTCCCCCCAAAAAAGGCATGGCCAACTCTTCAGTACATGGCATAGAGTAATGGATTCACTCATGGAGTTTATGATTGTCCTCCACTAGCTTTAGAAAAGTATAATTAGGGGCCAGAGAGATAGCATGGAGGCAAGGGTGTTTGCCTTGCATGCAGAAGGACGGTGGTTTGAATCCCAGCATTCCATATGGTCCCCCTAGCCTGCCAGGAGAGATTTCTGAGCGTAGAGTCAGGAGTAACCCTGAGCGTTGCCTGGTGTGACCCCCCCAAAATAAAGTGTAATTAGTCCTAGTTTGCTAAGGAATTTTATATATTTTAATAATGAATTATTATCTCACTTATATTGAATGTTCCAGAGAATATTTTACATCCACAGACATATTCATTGCAGGCTTTTGCTTATGAATGCAGATACTTAAGCAATATCTATACTATAATAAAGCCAATAATCCCTTTCTAGAATAAAATACTTGGTATTTTATAGGCCTATGAATATTTTTTCCTTTAAATTTTCTTAATTATCTTCACTTATTAAAATTTACATTTGTAGGTTTTACCTAAATCATGTAAACTCTAAAATATATTTGCGTAGAATTATAAAAAAGGTTTATTGGTGATAAGGAAAACATGATAATTAGCATAATGAGATCTAACTACAAAAATAAGACTTAATGCAGTATATTTTAGATGCCAGGTTTAAAACATACTTATGTGAATGAGAATAGGCATTATATTATATTGTATTAAATTATTTGAATATGGGGCAGGAACAATAGCATAGCAGTAAGGCGTTTGCCTTGCACGCAGCCACCACAGGGCAGACCCCAGTTCAAATCCCGGCACCCAAATGGTCCCCCGAGCCTTCCAGGAGTGACTTCTGAGACTAGTAATCCCTGAGAGCAGCCGGGTCTGACCCCTCAAAAAAAATAAATATTTTAAGTATTTAAACTTCTTTAATTTTCACAGGTTAAAATCCTACAGCAATCAATCATCACAAGTTGACTTTTATAGATTTTCTGACAAATTCCATTTGCCATTTCTTTAAGTTTTCTTGAAGCAAATAGTAAATAAATTTGTCATATGCCTGCTAAGGGGGCAGGCTGAGGAATATGAGAGAACCTGAAGACATTGGTGGAGAGAAGGTCATAGTAGTGGTAGAATTGGTATTGGAATATAGTATGTCTACACTAAATCTATTATAAGCAATTTATAAATCACTGTGCCTTAATAAAAAAATAAACTAAAAGTTACATAACACCAGGAAGATTCATTTTACTAGAGTAAAAACAAGTGGAGTCAAAATCTCCAATTACCAGATACTTGCAAACTTCTAATACATTAATACATGAGATAAAATTATTTGTTTGTAAGAAATAAAAAACTGGTAGTAATTTGAAATCTTCATCAACAGTGAATGAAATAAACAACCTAGAATAAATTCATAGAATGGAATACCACGTAACAACTTAGAGCAGCAGGCATCAGTGGGTCTCAATAATGTTGAAGAGGGAAAGAAATTCAAAGCAGGCAAGATGAGATATTGAAAAACGAGAAATAAGCTAGACCAAAAGAGAACAGAACATTCCAGTGACAGAGAGAAGGAACAGTCTGACCCAATTAGGAACTGATCCCACCCCTATCGCATGTTACTCCAATGGGAACTTGGTGGACAGCAATTCACTTCCTGAAACCTTTCTCTGAAGAAAGGACAGTTCTGTGGAAGAGAAATGCTCCTGGAGAACTGCTTCTTAGTGACAGAAGAAAAGTGAGATTAGAAAATTACATAGAAAACAGTAAAAGTGGTCCAGCAGTGAGGAAGGAAATGGAGGTGTTTCAAATTCGTTCCTCTTCGAAAGCCATGTAGGGAGTTTTGAGCTTCTTCTACCTGGTCTGCAGTTTCATCCCCCAGGAGAAAATCAAGAAAGATAGGAATGCTTCAAGGTGAGGATCACAAAGACAGAGGGAAACTCCCTTCGTCTGTATGTTGCATAAATTTTTTTCCTAAGGTTTTTTTTTTTTTAATCTCAAGCACAAATGTTTCTTTCTCTCTGAAATTACAGTGGGAATGATCAATTGAGTCTTATTTGATTTTATGTATTTTTGAAAATTATTTTTAAAATTTTGTTGGCAGTCAAGTTTATTCATTGAGAAGTTTTGTATCCGGACAGAATGCCTATAGCAGAGCTTAAAAATCTTATCAATTTATCAAATCCGTAAATAAACAATCTATTTTTGTGTTTAAATGCATCTTGCAAATCTTCTTTCTTTTACAATTATAAATGTAGCCATGTCTGAGAAGTTCTTTTCATTTTCATGACTCTTAAATTAATTCATTAAAAGATTACATTTTTCACCCCTAAATATATAAAGTTTCCTTCAATTATAATACAATTATAATTGTATTATAAATACACTTAATATACCTAGTCAAATGCTGTCATGTAGGTTTAACAAATTTAATAAGCATATTCTTTCCTACCTTTTAATCAACTTTTGTGACTTCAGTTTAAAATAAAAGAAAACTAATCAAGATAGCTTAATCTAAAAATTAGATCATGCATATTCAATGTAGCATAGTTTATCATATTTATATCACCCTCACAAATACATACCTTACATGATGATATTGCATTAATATTTTAATCTGGATTTACAGTTGTAGCAAATAGTGACAAGCATTAGCACCTCAGTCTGGCTACATCAACTAGGCAAGGACCTTGTGTAGATCTTGCCATAGGACTGGCCCAGTAAATTGCCTAGCCACAATCCAGCAAGGAGAGCCCTGGATTAACCTTAGACTCTGTCTGCTTTCCCAATCATTTGCTGAAATTCTTTCATAATATTTTTCTGCATACCCAAACTCCCCTCCAATTCCCTGCCCCACCCAGATTGCAACATTTTTAAATCCAACAATATAATTTGTAGATTTTTCCAGAACAATTTACAAAAACTTCCTCAATAATTTAATGGCTAAAATGCATTTTTTTTCTGGATAACTATAACATGATTTAGGTTCTCTTCTACTAATAGATATTTGTGTTGTCTTTGTTCTTTTATCATTATAATCAGGGATGCAATGTCAAGGCTCATGCAGTTTCTTGTTTGGTTATTATTTTTAAAGTTTTGTTAAGGATTGATAAATAAAATATGTATATTTCAATGTTTACAATATGAAATGCTGATGTGCATGGATATTATTAAATGACTGCCAAGATTAATGAAGTAAAGTATCTTTTCCCTCACATCTCTCGAATTGGGCTTTATATGTATGATTAGAACACGTGGAATCTACACTCAGCAAATTTCAAATATACATTACATCATTTTTTCAACAGTCGCCATGCTATAATTAGGTATCCAAAATTTACTTAGCATGGAACTGAAAGCTTGAGCTCCTTGACCAACATCAGGTTGCAATACGTTTTTAGTTTCGTTCTTTTGGGGGGGGTGCCATACTTAGTAATGCTCAGTGTTTACTCCTTCCTGGCTTTGTACATAGGAATCACTCATGAATGTGCTCAGGACCCATATGCTGTGCTAAATATTTAACTAAGGTCAGCTGCATGCATCTTACCCCTGTACATCCTTACCCCTGTACTATTTCTCTGGCTCCAGATTGTAATGCTTTATGGCCATTTCCTTATGAAATTCTGCATCCTCTTTCTATTTTATATTGTATTCTGTTTTATCATTCCCATAATCATTTATTGATACAGGGCAAACCCATAGTCAAGAAATTAATGCTCTGTAATTCGATAGCAATTGAACCCAGATTAGGTCAGAGAAAATATTCTTAAAATATGAGGTATCTACAAAGTAACTTAGGCAAAATAATGTACATACATCTCAAAACTCTGAGCAAGAAAGTTTCCCAATTATTATTGACAAGCAGAAATTGATAGTCAAATCTTTTGCATGCTTAGTTTGAGCTGTAAAACAAAAAATACCATAACTGAATAAATTAAGCCAGAAATATTTATTCTTCACACTTCCTGTGATTGTTAGTCCAAGAGGGAGGCTCAGGCAGATTCGATTTCTAGTGACAGCGCACTTCATAATTCAAAGGTACCATCTTCTCGTTGTAACCCTAACAACCAAAGAAGATATCATGTTCTTGTTTCCTCTTGTTTGTAAGGCTTCATCCTAGGGATCCAATCCCCCTTCCAAGACCCCAGTCCCCAAAACTATCATCAAACTGGACATTGTGATTCAACATCAGAGTTTCCAGCAGTACGAAAAGTCAAATCATAACTGCCCAGAAGGTGAAAATATGTCACATGAACCTTAGCAAAGGGGATAGCGATGTTTATTTTGATAGGAGCCTTAGAAATGTAATCAGTCATAGTCACTCCCTGCTTGTTAAGAACTTGGGGGCCTCTAAATTCTATTTGAATTCTTTCAAATGTCCCCCACAAAACGCCACACATACCTTTTCATAAACAAATTTGCCCAGGTAGTTTTAAGACACCACTGACTTCAATTTCCTCAGGAAGAAGGTTTTCTCAGAGTGTAAAATTTGGGGATCAAGCAAACTGGCTCTTTCTGCTTTTTCTTTTGGCACCTGAGAAATTCAGTTAAGAGGAGGCTTTCTGGGAAAAACCATTGAATTTCCTATATTTCTTTTTTCCTAAAACAATCACCTCACTATCTCCTTATTATGCCATTCCAAAATAAAACCCAAAGCATGAAACAAAGACACCACTCTCTGGACTCTCTCCTCCTGGTTCTCGTACCATCTGGGGAGACGGGGCACAGGTTCAGCTGCTAGGGGCTGGGAGCCAGGCACCTTCTGTGCACTGAGACCTTCTCAGAGAAACAAGAATAAAAGAGAATCTGCTCTCCCTGTTTCAGCCTTGGACTATGGGTAACAAGGACTTTTCAACCCCCTGCCGTGTTACTATTACACCAGTTCAGACAGCATGCAGCTTATTACATCTGTCTTCCCACTGGGGTAGAAGAAACAGCTAATATTATTGTTTTGAATATATAGAATCCAAGTTTGGGGGGAATATATTTTTGTTAGTACTAGCCAAAAAAAACCACTTGCTGGGGGGAGGGGGAGGTTCATTCGTGTGTGTGTGTGTGTGTGAGAGAGAGAGAGAGAGAGAGAGAGAGAGAGAGAGAGAGAGAGAGAGAGAGAGAGAGAGAGAGAGAGAGAGAGAGAGAGTTTAATTCATCTTCCAGAACAATTGGGAGGTGTTTGGTCTTTTGTTTTGTTTTGGGGAAAACAAATTCATATGTCAGCATGTGGTCTGCCCAATTTTATCTATCCACTTAGAGAAAAAAAATAGTATTTTCAAATTATCATATATTCAGCAGTTCCACATTTTTGATTTAATGTTTCTTTATTCTTTAAAAATTGCTTGACAAAAATTGTAGATAGCGATCTTGGCTTTTGCACAGATCAAAGGTGACATGTTTCCCGATTTTGTCTTATCGTTGGCTGATGAGGTAGGACCACATCTGAACGGGTCTCCCGGAAACATAATGAAAGACTTTATCCAAGGCTCCATCCTAGGAGCAACATAATGACCAAGAACACCAACTACAGAAGATGGATTAAAACGATACTGAAGAAGCAGAACTGCTAGAACCACAAAGAAAGACTTCACCATAAGCTCCATTCCTTGAGCTGCACAGTCACAGTAGATACAGAGGTCTGATTTTACCATCCAAGATGAAGCAGAAGTCTTCCATACACCACAAAAGCACCGAGGGGAGAGTAAATGATCATGCAAGGAGTCTATAGTTAATCCCATGACAGTATACTTCAGGGATGGAGAAACCCTAGGCCAAGGGAATTCCCTCTATAATATCCCCAAGAGTTACTGTGCCTATGCAGGGGGGAAAAGAAAAGGGGAAAAAAAGCACAAAACAATCATTTTTCCACATATTTATTTATCAGTTGATCGATTTTTTTGACGTCCTTATTTTGGTGTAGAGATTGAAGTTGATGTCTCCAATATTATTTTATTTTACTTTATTTTATCTTATCTTTCTCTTTCTTTTTGCACTCCAGCATGATTTGATTTCAGAACCGAGACTATTGTGTGGTGCTTGTCTTTATTGCTATAGTGCTCACTGGATATTTAAATTAATATTTCTTTCTGTATTGTTGTGGTGTTTCAATTACCTTTTTCACATCCTCTCTCAAACTGAGGTTGAAAGCCTCTAGAAGGACTCTGCCCATTTTCAGCGTATTTGACTTTTTTTTTATTTTGTACCCCAATCTATTGCTTTTCTTTCCTTCTAACAAAACCACATAACTTGATTTATCTAGCTCCGCCTCTTAAATAGAGGGTGAAACAAAGGAGGGTACCAGGACCAAACAGATATATGATCACTAATAGTAAACTAGACAAAGAGGGGACCACCTACTCTAGCAGCACGGGCGGAGGATGGTGAGGTATATGGATTACAGAAAGGGAACTGGGATGGGAGAGGACAAATTTGGTGATGGGTATTCCCCTGATTCAATGTTAATATGTACCTAAAATACTACTGTGAGGGGCCGGGTAGGTGGCGCTGGAGGTAAGGTGTCTGCCTTGCAAGCGCTAGCCAAGGAAGGACCTCGGTTCGATCCCCCGGTGTCCCATATGGTCCCCCCAAGCCAGGGGCGATTTCTGAGCACATAGCCAGGAGTAACCCCTGAGCATCAAACGGGTGTGGCCCAAAAACCAAAAAAAAAAAAAAATACTACTGTGAAAGATATGTAAGCCATTATGATCAAAATAAAAATTAAAAAAATAAAAATTCCTAAAAACCCCCAAAATATATGCAAGCTATTGCATATATATGTACACCAAATATAGTACAGTACGACCTAACCAAGTTTTTAAAGAACCATTAACTATTAAAATATTATGTATAATGGAAATTTTTCTATGCTAGAATGAAAATATTGAATAGATTATTTAAGATATTTTATCCAGTCATTTTTATATTTTGTTTTATATAAACACAGTGAAATGACCAAATCAGTAATGACTGAGCTTTAGGCATACAATATTTCAATGACAATCTCTCATAAATCCACTTACCTAGCCAATGCACTCAACCCCTTTTGTCTTCCATTGATTGGTTTTCTGAAAGGAGCATATATAAATATATATGTGTGTGTGTGTACACATGTGTGTATATATGTCTGCATGGTATCTTACAGTATTGGTGCTTATAGGGATGCTCTTATAAAAAAAAATTGCTTGACTAGCATCCTACTATGTAAGTAAAAAACATGTGCTTGAGATTTCTAGGCCAGGGGAACTGATTGATCAATATTAGTTCCATTGTTTCATAGAGGCAATTTGGTCATTGGAGACAGAAGCCCAGTTGAATCAGCTTTAGAAACAGGAGGTTGATTCATGAAAAAAAAAATGTCTTTAGTGAGGTTGGAAAAATGCATGCTGAGAAAGCTCAGATAACCAACAGGGTAACCCCATGTGTTGTTATTGCCACCTTCTCTACCCTGTCCTAATGATCTCTTCTCTCTTTCTTCCCAACACCTTAGCTCCATTCTCTGCCTTCTCTTGGCAGAACTTTTGGCCCAAAAAGGCTTCTGTAGTCCAGATTACTAGTAAGCCCAATTTATGTCATTTGTATGAGTTGAGTTGAGTTATAAATTCCTGGTCTATCCATTATAAAAATTGCCCCACTACACTCAATAAAGTTACATAAGTCTATGTAAAAATGAAGGATGATTATTGCAGGCCCTGCAACCATGTTTCCCTATTATTTTTACATTTGCATCTGAGGATCTTAGTAAATATACCTTATAGCAGATTGTGGAATGAGAGACCAACTATCTAATGAACTTATTAGAGTGTTTGTAGTTGCAAAGTGGTACCCAACAGAGATGAAACTAATTAATACAATGTTCGAATGTCAGTTGTTTAATTCTGAAAGAACCATGGAGGAGAGGTTATTTCTTTGTTTTTTTTTTCAGTAAGTCAGTATTGCTACATTTATTGTTATAGTAACGAAAGCATGTAACTTATCCCTTTGATTTAGAAAGTCAACTTCTCAGTGGTATTTTTTAGAGAGGAGATAATCTAGCAATACACACAATATTCTAAAGGAAAATATTTATTATAAGTAGGTATAACTGGGGACTTCATATCAAATATCTTTAAACTATGTATTCTAAGGCTGAAGATGTAACTCAGTGGCATAGCACTTGTTTGGCATGTGTGAGGCTTGAGTTCAAATCTTAGCATCACTATATAATACTAAATAATAATAACATATTCTAAAGGCTTACATTTTCATAACTAATTTTTCTGATCAGTTGCCTTGCATATCCATTTCCTAGCAGTGGGTTCAATAAAATGAAAACTAAAGTGAAAAAGAAAGGAGAGGCTCTAGTGAACCCTAATGAAAAATGACCAGAGTTTCTTTTTATTTTTCAGGCCATCTTTTGTTCCTGTGGAAAGAAGCCCCATAGAAGCCAGGGTCGTTTAAAAAGCCATCTTCTGATCTAGGAGAGTAGCTATCTACATTCTCATTCTATCAATCCCCAACCTAACATTTGTTATTGCCAATAACCAATTGTATCTTTAAATTTTCATGGATCTATGAGAAGGTTAACTAGGTTTGTAAAAAATCTTTTGGAAAAAGAGTTTTATAAGTGATTAAATTTAGTGTTATAACTGAGCATTGACCATTGTGACAGTAACTAAAAATGTAATTTCTTTTCAAACAAAAATATGCAGCATTATGACTATCTGAAGATTGATTTGGCAATGATTTCTTGGTTAACATTCCCTGAGGTTTGTTTATATGGCTATTTTGGTTCTTTATTTTAAGTATATCAGCAATTTTCCACAGCTTCAAGCTGTTCTCATCACACTATGATGGAAGTTAACAGGCATCACCATCCAGGTGTCGGCAACCTGCGGCTCCGGAGCCGC
Organism: Suncus etruscus; assembly: GCF_024139225.1. Classification (NCBI taxonomy): domain Eukaryota; kingdom Metazoa; phylum Chordata; class Mammalia; order Eulipotyphla; family Soricidae; genus Suncus; species Suncus etruscus. The sequence goes on from NC_064862.1 coordinate 18,689,606, forward strand.
ATGCGGCTCTTTTGAAGGCTTGCCGCGGCTCCGGAGCCGATGTCAGAAAAAAAAAATACTGCTTTAATCTCAGCTCCGCTTCTCTCCGCTATATCTATAGCAGTGAGGCGGAGCTGAGGAGCGGAGCCAATGGAGGCAGCCGTACCTGGTGACGTATATAGCATTAAGGTAAGAAACAATATATGCAGTGTTATATTTGTTTTAAATGTTGCAATGGTTTTGCGGCTCCCAGTTTCCTTCGGAAACGGGTCCAAGTGGCTCTTTATGTCTGAAAGGTTGCAGACCCCTGCTAGACCAATAGTCTCTTAGAGACTCAGTCTCTAAGTAAAAAACATAACTAGTTAAAGCAACAAAAATTTAAGGCCATTCCTTCTGTTTTCTGAAGGTCCGATGACAATAACCACAAATAAATTCAGAGTAGAAGTCAGGCCCACTGGTTACAGTTGGAGCCCAGGAATATGGAGGAAGGCCCCCTTAGAATTGTATTTTGCTTTTTTGACAAAACTTGATAAAATTTATTTTTATAAACATATTAATTTATTTATTTGGTTTTTGGGCCACACCCGACGATGCTCAGGGGTTACTCCTGGCTATCTGCTCAGAAATAGCTACTGGCAGGCACGGGGGACCATATGGGACACCGGGATTTGAACCAACCACCTTTGGTCCTGGATCAGCTGCTTGCAAGGCAAACGCCGCTGTGCTATCTCTCCGGGCCCTCTTTATTTATTTTTATATAAATAAGATCAAATCCCTGGCTCTGCACATTCATTCTGCCACTGAGCAACATCCCTAGTTCCCAAAAGATTTGTTTAGTGACACTTAGAAGAATGCATCTCCATTGATGATAGTTACTTCCCGAAACTATACTCTTATGCCAGTGATGGCTATATTCTTCAAAACATCTGTGGAATCCTTGATTGGAATTTTTATCAGACATAATTTGCAAAATGAATCTGAACATCAGTTTTCTGTGCTTCTAATCACGTAAGAATGAGATTAAAATGCCAGATTACTCAATATATTTACCAGACCGACTTCCAGATGCCTTTTGCTTTTTCTAAATACCAGATACTCTCACAAAACCCAAAGTTTGCCACCAATAAATCCTTCAAAACCACATGCTTTGGTCTAAGACAGGAATTCCAATAAGAGAATTTCACCAGAAATTAGAATAAGGCTCAGTATTTCATCCTAGTACCACATAGAAAGAGTACTCTGCCTTCCAATTTACCATTTCTAATGTGGACACTTGGGGCTGTAGTGTCAGGAAATGTGTGTTTTGTTTTGTTTTGTTTTGTTAATTATACTGTTCTTTCATTCAGTTACTAGTGAATGAGTGTCAGACACTGTTCCCGGGTAGGCAACAGCAAGTATGTATTAGGTTTCATCTTGACTTTGTGATAATACCAATCCTGAAAGAACAGATTTTAAGAATTGATCTCAATAGCTATTATAGAGTTGTGTTAATGTTAACTATCTCAGAAAAAGAGTGTTTCAAAATTGCAAAGTATGGAGGAACTTTATGAAGTTTACCCCTTCACTTTTGTTTGTTTTGTGCAAGATTTTGAAATAAGTCATGAAAGTATAGAGAGACCTGAGTGGAGGATGAAGCTCAGTGGTAGAACAAATTCCTGTGTCATTTGAGTAAGGTTGCAAGTTTGATCCCTGGGTCTGCCCCAGGCCATTGAATGTGACCACAGGCACTGCCATTGTGATTCCCTAGTGTGACCTCAATGACAATTATGAAAAGGGAAGAGGAAAACAACAGGAAAGTAAATAAATATGCAATTCAATTAACTTGTGAATTCCTCCAGATAGACTCGGAGAATTTAGGAAACTACAAAGTGGAAAAGATGAGCAAACTACCTACTATTCTCCTGTGGTTGATAGAAAACAAAAGTCTAAATCCTTAAAAATGCTGTTTCAGCCTGGGGTGTGGCTCAGTGGTAGAGCACATGCTTTGCAGGACTGAGCCACTGATAGCCACAAGTACAGTTTAAGGAAAGAATGTCTGTTACCAGCAGTAGTGGTAGTTTCATTCTCTACTGCCTCTGAGATGTGCCACATTTAGGAACAAAGGTTAAATAGTTCAGGAAGATCAAAACTAATTTTTGTTCGATCTGTTTGACCACTAAATACAATTTAAATAACAGAAATGGTTGTAAAGATAGGGGTAGGCAAAAAAAAAATAAATGTTCTGGTGAAATTTCTGCAGTGGTAAGTAGCTCGTCTAAATCACTTTAAGTATGAAAACCTTGCTGACAATATCATAGGGATATACACTTTCCCAGTTCTGGAAGTTTACTCTATGCATCCACCTAGCCAGATGTCTGGAGAGTTCTAAACGTGGTGGTGTCTTAGGTGGGGGCACAAAATCTTACTTACGAGATGGCAGTCACTTGAATAACAATAAATAGGCAGGCAGTTTTGCAATCCCATTCAATAGTTGACCAGAATGTGGCAAAAGAGAATTGCCTGTCATACCACAGAGCCTAAGCTCATGTTAAGTGGAGAACTTAGTCCTGCTGGGAATTCCAGCCTACCACTCCATAATATGTCTCTTCTTTTTCAGATTACCCCCAAATTTGGGAATAAGGCAATTCAGCTAATCCCCTAGGATGACATCCTTTTTTCCTGCCCCATTTCCAACTAGTTTTTTTTCCCTCAGGTCCTCAAGAATGATTCCACATCAGAAAACAACTTAGACATTTTTCATAACAAGTGCTTGCCTTTGTAATAATTTTAAGAATAAATTGCTAAATAATATACATAATCAAAAATCACAGCAGGGGCCAGAGTGATAGCACAGCAGTAGGGCATTTGCCTTGCATGTGGCTGACCCAGGATGGACTTGAGTTCAATCCCTGGCGTCCCTTATGGTCTCCAAGTCAGGGGCGATTTCTGAACACATAGTTAGGAGTAACCCCTGAGCATCACCAGATGTGGCCCAACCTCCCCCCCCAAATCACAGAAATTTGGAAACATTTACTAGGATATCTGAGAACTATTAAAATCTAACAATATTGTGCATTTCCCCAGAACTGTGCAAACTAATATTAAACCATGAGTGTTGGATACATAATTATCTGTTTCCAGTGGGGCATAGAAAAAACAAGTGGTTATTAGTATCTATACAGGTAGAACACAATTTAACCAACAATATAGTGACTGATGTAAATAGGATCAAAAGATTAATTTAGGGGGATGGAGCAGTGACACAAGCCATAAGGCTTTGCACATGCTAGCCTAGGATGAACCGTGGTTTGATCCCCTATAGTCCCATATGGTCCCCAAGCCAGGAGCGATTTCTGAGCACATAGCCAGGAGTAACCCCTAAGCATCACCAGGTGTGGCAGAAAAACAAATAAACAAAAAAAGAGATTAACTTAGAAGAAAGTTGCAGGAGGTTCTGATAGCTTCTCTCAGTTGGGCTGTGCCTGCGACTAGATTATCCATCTTCTCCATCTTCACCTTTTGTGGTAGGCTGCTGAGGTCTTCTAGGATGGAAAGGCCTTGGGTTCCTGGGCTGGGATCTGGGTGGGAAGAGACGTTCATCTTCTTGCTGTTGATCCCCTCATATAGGGCTTTCTCTTTGGCTTCTATCCCATCAGTGACCTTGATAATCTACTGTAGGTTGGGAGGCTGAGGTTCTCACACAAAGAACTTTTGCTAGAAGAAAGGAGGTAGGCATCAACCTCTGGGATGCTGCTCAGTCTTCAGGTATCTCTCCTTCACTGCCTGCTTCTGTCCTTCCTGAGGGAACCTCTGCTAACATAAGTAGTGGGGCAGCTAAGTGACCAGACCAAAGCAACATAAAACCATTAAGAATGGGGCCATATATATTGCAGAGATTCAAAGGGTAATCAGAAACTACTTTGAGAAACTCTATGCCACTAAAAATGAGAACCTGGAAAAAATGGATAAATTCTTGGACTCTTATAACCTCACAAGGTTGAATAAAGAGGATGCAGCATGTTTAAACAACCCCATCACTATTGATGAAACTAAAACGATAATCAAATGTCTGCCCAAAAACAAAAGCCCAGGCCCAGGTGGATTCACTAATAAATTCTTTCAAACTTTACAAGAGGAACTATACCAATCCTGGCAAGACTCTTTCATGAAATTGAAAAAACGAGAACACTTTGAAATAGCTTTTATGAAGCCAAAATCACCTTGATACCTAAACCAGACAGAGATGCTACCAAAAAAGAAAATTACAGACCGATATCGCTGATGAACACAGATGCAAAGATCATCAACAAAATCCTGGCAAATAGGATTCAGTGCCTCATTAAGAAGATCATCCACTATGATCAAGTAGGTTTCATCTCAGGAATGCAAGGATGGTTTAACATCCATAAATCTATCAACATAATACACAACATCAACAACAAGAAAAATAAAAATCACATGATCATATCAATAGACACAGAGAAAGCATTTGATAAGGTCCAATACCCATTCTTGATCAAAACTCTCAGCAAGATGGGAATGGAAGGAACCTTTCTTAATCTAGTTAAGGCCATCTACCACAAGCCAGTGGCAAATATTATCCTCAATGGAGAAAAACTAAAAGCCTTCCCTCTAAATTCTGGCACAAGACAAGGCTGTCCTCTCTCACCACTCCTATTCAACATAGCACTGGAAGTTCTTGCTATAGCAATCAGACAAGAAAAAGATATCAAGGGAATCCAGATAGGAAAGAAAGAAGTCAAGCTCTCACTGTTTGCAGATAACATGATACTCTACTTAGAAAACCCTAAAGACTCCACAAAAAGCTTCTAGAAACAAAAGACTCATATAGCAAGGTGGCAGGCTACAAATTTAATACACAAAAATCAATGGCCTTTCTATACACCAATAATATTAGAGAAGAAATGGACATTAAGAAAAAAACCCCATTCACAATAGTGCCACACAAACTCAAATATCTTGGAGACAACTTGACTAAAGATGTGAAGGACCTATACAAAGAAAACTATAAAACTCTGCTCCAAGAAATAAGAGAGGACACATGGAAATGAAAACACATACTCTGCTCATGGATTGGCAGGATTAACATCATTAAAATGGCAATACTCCCCAAAGCATTGTACAGATTTAATGCGATCCCTCTAAAGATACCCAAGACATTCTTCAAAGAAATGGATCAGGCACTTTTGAAATTCATTTGGAACAATAAGCACCCTCAAATAGCCAAAGCAATTATTAGGAAAAAGAATATGGGAAGCATTACTTTCCCCAACTTTAAATTGTAGTACAAAGCAATAGTTATCAAAACAGTTTGGTACTGGAATAAAGACAGACCCTCAGATCAGTGGAATAGACTTGACTACTCAGAGAATGCTCCCCAGACATACAATCATCTAATTTTTGATAAAAGAGCAAGAAGTCCTAAATGGAGCAGGGAAAGCCTCTTCAAAAAGTAGTGTTGGCACAACTGGCTAGCCACTTGCAAAAAAGCTAATTTAGACCCCCAGCTAACATCATGTATGAAGGTAAAATCCAAATAGATTAGAGACCTTGATATCAGACCTGAAACCATAAGGTATATAGAACAACACGTAGGTATAACACTCCATGACATTGAGACTAAAGGCATCTTCAAGGAGGAAACTGCACTCTCCAAGCATGTGAAAGCAGAGATTAACAGATGGAAATATATTAAGCTGAGAAGCTTCTGCACCTCGAAGGAAATAGTGCCCAGGATACAAGAGCCATCCACTGATTGGGAGAAACTATTTACCCAATATTCATCAAATAAGAAGCTAATATCCAAAATATCCAGGGCACTGATAAAACTCTACAAGAAAAAAACATCTAATCCCATCAAAAAATGGGAAGAATAAATGGACAGACACATTGATAAAGAAGAAATACATATGGACAAAAGGCACATGAAAAAGTGATCCACATCACTAATCATCAGGGAGATGCAAATCAAAACAACTACGAGGTACCACCTCACACCACAGAGATTGGCACACATCACAATGAGAACAAGCAGTGTTGGCAGAGATGCGGAGAGACAGGAACTTTTATCCACTACTGGTGGGAATGCCGACTAGTTCAACCCTTCTAGAGAGCTATATGGAGATTCCTTCAAAAACTGGAAATCGAGCTCTCATATGATCCAGGTATACCACTCCTAGGAATATACCCTAAGAACACAAAATTACAATACAAAAACCCCTTCCTTGCACCTATATTTATTGCAGCACTATTTACCATAGCAAGACTCTGGAAACAACCAAGATGCCCTTCAATAGAGGAATGGCTAAAGAAACTGTGGTACATATACACAATGAAATAATATGCAGTCATCAGGAGAGATGAAGTCACGGAATCTATTATGCTGAGTGAAATAAGTAAGAGAGAAAGAGAAAGAGGGAGAATGGTCTCACTCATCTATGAGTTTTAAGAAAAATGAAAGACATTTCTCAACAATTCTCAGAGACAAAAGAGAGGAGGGTTAGATGTTACAGCCGACCTCATGAACCTCACCACAAAGAGTGATTGTAGGGTACCTATTTGAAACCCACCCATTTTTGGGAGGGGTCTTGGGAACTGGATAATAGGTGTGACCTTACTTCCAAGACCCGGCCCATTCCTGGGAGGGGTCTTGAAATTGGTAGATAAACCCGGAAGCCAGGGGATTAAAGGCTTTTGCCTTTTGGCCCTGGTGGGCTCTCGGAGGAAGATGACTGAATTATAAGATGCAGGGCTAAGAATGGCCGAATGCTTAAAAGGTTATGAGATAGGCCACACACACGTGGTGGCTAAGTGATGAGTTTGCGAACTATCCTAACAATGAGAATATATGAGGGAAGAGGAAAGCCTGTCTAAAGTACAGGTAGGGACGGGGAGGGAAGGAGAAATATTTGGGTCATTGGTGATGGGAATGTTGCACTGGTGATGGGGGATGTCATCTGATATGACTGAAACCCAACCACAATTATGTTTGTAACCAAGGTGTTTAAATAAAAAATAATAATAAAATAAAAGAAAGAAAGAAAGAAAGGAAGGAAGGAAGGAAGGAAGGAAGGAAGGAAGGAAGGAAGGAAGGAAGGAAGGAAGGAAGGAAGGAAGGAAGGAAGGAAGGAAGGAAGGAAGGAAGGAAGAAAGAAAGAAAGAAAGAAAGAAAGAAAGAAAGAAAGAAAGAAAGAAAGAAAGAAAGAAAGAAAGAAAGAAAGAAAGAAAACAATAAAAAAATGTCTGGAAAGGCAAACTTAAAAAAAAAAAAAAAGAATGGGACCATATGCACCAATGTTCTGGTGACAGGCACTGTACACTCAGTCCAGAGGCTGTGATGGTCATATTCAGAGGATCAATTCACTCAGCATTGTCTTCTCAAGTCCTGGGTCACAGTTTGAGTGCCAGTTGTAAAATCAATCCCACATCGTGACATCACCACACATGCATATTTCCACCCCTGGGTGAACAGGTCTGAAGAAGCAGGATAGTGGAGAAAAATGAACCAAATCAGTCAGGAGAGAGTCATGGAGTTAGTGGCTTCTCGCCTCACCTCATGGAGACCCTGCCCACAAAAAACAGACTAACATATTTTTTTTAGTCGCAATACAAAATTCACCAGGACAGGGGTGAGAGAGAAAGTGAAGTAAGATCAAGGTGGACTTTTACATATCAAAGGATAGGTTTAAAGAAAAGAAGAAGATGTGGGAAGGCCTTTGTTTTGGATTAATAGCTGGGTATCATCTTGCAAGTGCTAGCCAAGAAAGGACAGCGGTTCGATCCCCCGGCGTCCCATACGGTCCCCCCAAGCCAGGGGCGATTTCTGAACACTTAGCCAGGAGTAATCCCTGAGCATCAAACGGGTGTGGTCAAAAAAAAAAAAAAAGAATTTAAATGAGTTCCTCTCTTAATAATTTTTTTTTACCAAAAATAGATATTTAAATTGACTTGTGCCAGTGGTGTTTCTGCGATTTCACTTATTTCCCTAAAGATCTCTTTTGGACCAAGGAGACTGTATAGCTGTTAAGCCACTTGCCTTTCATGTAGCCAACCTCAGTTTCAACGCCAGTAATACATATGCTCTCCAGAGCACTGCCAAGAGTTATCTCTGTGTACAGAAGCAAAAGTATGCCCTGAATACTTTTAGTTAACACTTTGACAATAGTACTAATATATTTTATGGTTTGTTTGGGTTTGTTTTTGTTGTTGTTGTTGTTGTTGTTTTTGTTTCTTTTGCATTTTGACCACATTCAGCAGTGTGCAGAGCTTAGCTTGGCTTTGCATTCAGGGATCATTTCTGGCAAACTTGGGTGAATTACTTAGAATATCAAGGATCAAACGAGGACTAACCACTTTCAAGGCACGCATCCTACCTGCTATACTATAATTCTGACCAATATTTAGGCTGTTAATGTACAAATTGTCACATCTCATCACCATCAAAGTCCCTACACCTCTACCAATGACCCAATATTATTTCTAGTCCAGTATTCCTTCTCCATCTTCTCTTTTTCCTTTGGGGATCTTCTGTCTTACCATTCAACTGCAAGGGTTTGCATTGTCCAGTACTGTCCATTCCCATATTGTATAAATGTACTTTTTTTAATATTGAAATTTTATACCACTTTATACATTCCAATTTTCTCAGTGATCAGGAATTTAGAAAATGAATGTTTATAATAAAATCTCTTTATTTTGTATAAGTAAAACAATAATGATATATTTGTGCTTTTTTCTTCTTTGTTATCCAATAAATACTCTTCCACTATATCTTGTCTTCTACTATCCCATCAGATACCTGCTTTAGTTTGGTGCAAAATAAATGGTGCATAAATAAAATAGATTATGTATTTTACTCTTTCAAAGGTATTCTAGTAAAGTATCTTGTAACTGCAAATTTAGTGGCTTATCATGAATGTAGATTGGCTTGAGCTGTTGGTTTAAACCTTTATTCTTTAGACATATAGTGCTTAATGTATTCCAGGATTAGCTTTCAAAATTCATAGATGTAAACAAAGTCTCATCTTTTTTTCCATAAATACTCAGATGATGACTTTAGTGACACCATTGGGAGAATTTTATTTATTTATTTATTTTTCTATATAATAAAATTTTAAGCACCATGATTACAAGCATTGTAGTTGGGTTTCAGTCATAAACAGAATACACCCCTCCACCAGTGTGGGAGAATTTTTTTAATTGAATCACCATGAGTTTGAGTTAAAAAGTTGCTGATTAAAAAAAGTTGCTGATAGTTGAATTGCATTTTTATTTCAACACCCAAGCCCTTTATCAGTATTCATTTTCCACCATGAACATTCCTAATTTTCTTCCTCTCCCCTGCTCATCCCTCCAGCCTGCTTCATTGGTAGATACTTTTCTTGTTTACCCTTTTTTCTTTTAAGTACTGTGGTTTGCAATTCTCTCTCTCTTTCTTTCTTTTTTTTTTTGAAGTTCACCCTTTTATGTTTAGTTTTATTCATTTCTTTTTTAAATAATATTTTATTTAAACACCTTGATTACAAACATGATTGTGGTTGGGTTTCAGTCATGTAAAGAACACCCACTCCATACAGCAAAAGTCTCATATTTCAAAAAATTTAAAGTTGTTGGGATAATAAATTACCAACAAGAACAGAAATGTGACAAATATGAAAATGTGGACAGAGTTCTTTGGGGACAGAGGAAATAGTGAATAACATATCCTTCTTTTTCTCCAACGATTTAATGTTTGCCCCTTTAAGAAAGCATTTTAGTATCCCATTGTTTTACTTGGCATTTGTCTGATTTTCTGTGAGATCAAACACTCTTGATATTTACTTTTCTTCCATGCTCTTAATGAACTTTCCATCTTGGGGCAAGTTATTTGTTTTTGTTTTTCTTTTCTTTTCTTTTTAATTTTTAATCTACCATATTTTCCTCCCAATCCCCTCACCATTCTCCTCAGGTAACCTTAGCCGTACTGTCAAAGTGCATTGCTTTATTTTTTTTGAATAGTATATTCCTAAAATGCTGAGAAATAACAAAAGTTGTATCTGCTGCTCCCTTTTTATTAGACTGGAACGATCTTTAAAAAGTGGATGAGCTTTACTCCCATACACACACACATACACACACACACACACACACACACACACACACACACACACACACCATTAGAATACACTTTCAAATTCCAGCCAGTTGTGTTCTATTCTTCCTTCACAGCTGATGGAATCCAGACATGCACTTCACAAGCTTCATGGTCAGTTTCAGAGCTGAAAGTCTGATCCTGGCACATTTACTCTTTTCTCTGACTTATTTGCTAGATTATTGTACAAAAGTGGACCTTTCTGATTTCCAAGCACTCAGAAGAATGCTGTTTGACCACTGAACAAATTCTTCTTGATTGTTTTGGATTAAGAATTGCTACTCTGCTGAAATGAAGCCAAAGCAGCACTCAGGAAGCGAGGTATTTTGTTTTAGTGGAACATAAATCAAAGCTGGAAATGGGGGCCATGGAAGCTCCCTGTTCCCGAAGCCCTCTGGAGGCTGTGATTTCCATCACCAAAGTTTGGCTTCCAGACCTCAAGACCTGGCTTCACAATCTGCCTCTTCCAAACTCACTTCCCATTGCTTTCCCTCTGTGGCTTCCGAGCCTGTTTTAGGAATGCAATGCAAAACTATAATTTCATGGAATATTATGCAATTTTTTCTAATGGAAGATGGCCACTCAAAAGGTCGGGTTTCATTGATTACACAGCCTTGTGAGTGACTGACCAGTAGCTAAAATTTAAATGGTTCATAAAAGAAAGAAAAAAATGAAATGATTTTGAGTAAATCTGAATCTCTTCATGGCTCTTTCCTCTTGGAACAGGTCTAAAGATCTAAATGATGATTGAGAAATTAAAGTTCTGTTTCCTCCTCCTGTATCTTGCAAATGAACACAATCCAATAGTATCAATCAGGACTCAGGACTGTTAACTCATTGTGACCACAGTTGAGCTAAAAATTAAACTTTTTCTAGCTTAGACAACATACATAGAGGAATAAATTAGGCCAGTCATATATTTTAAGCATTTACATAAAAATAGCTTATAAGAGCACAGAACTTTCCTTTATTTTATTTTATTTTATTTGCTTTGAAATATAGTAGGCCTTGGGGGCTGGAGAGATAGCACAGTGGTAGGGTGTTTGCCTTGCACACAGCCAACCCAGGACCGACCTGGGTTCAATTCCTGGCACCCCATATGGTATCCCAAGCCAGGAGCAATTTCTGAGCCTAGAGCCAGGAGTCACCGCTGGGTGTGGCCCCCAAACAAAAAAGAAACAGAGAGAGAGAGAGAGAGAGAGAGGGAGGGAGGAAGGAAGGAAGGAAGGAAGGAAGGAAGGAAGGAAGGAAGGAAGGAAGGAAGGAAGGAAGGAAGGAAGGAAGGAAGGAAGGAAGGAAGGAAGGAAGGAAGGAAGGAAGGAAGGAAGAGAAAGAAGGAAGGAAGGAAGGAAGGTGAAAGAAAGAAAGAAAGAAAGAAAGAAAGAAAGAAAGAAAGAAAGAAAGAAAGAAAGAAAGAAAGAAAGAAAGAAAGAAAGAAAGAAAGAAAGAAAGAAAGAAAGAAAGAAAGAAAGAAAGAAAGAAAGAAAGAAAGAAAGAAAGAAAGAAAGAAAGAAAGAACGGAAAGAAAGAAAGAAAGAAAGAAAGAAAGAAAGAAGAAAGAAAGAAAGAAAGAAAGAAAGAAAGAAAGAAAGAAAGAAAGAAAGAAAGAAAGAAAGAAAGAAAGAAAGAAAGAAAGAAAGAAAGAAAGAAAGAAAGAAAGAGAAAGGAAGAGAGAAAGAAAGAGAGAAAGAGAGAGAGAAAGAGAGAGAAAGAGAGAAAGAAAGAGAGAAAGAAAGAGAGGAAGGAAGGAAGGAAGGAAGGAAGGAAGGAAGGAAGGAAGGAAGGAAGGAAGGAAGGAAGGAAGGAAGGAAGGAAGGAAGGAAGGAAGGAAGGAAGGAAGAAAAGATAGAAATGCTCTGGATCGAGCAGTTTTGTCCCCACGAAACTCAGTTATGAGGCCCTAATATTGGTAAATTGGTAGGAACATAAGGGGAGTGAGTAGTTATCACAGATTGTACCTTCTTGATAGGATTTTTTTTCTCTTGAAAGAAGATGAGGAAGGTAAGTATTCCTGGGCTGTAGTGATAGCACAGTGGAAAGTATGTTTGCATTGCAGGCAGCCAACTTATATTCAATTCCCATCATCCTATATGGTCCCAAGACTGCAGGAATAATTTCTGAACACAAAGTCAGGAATAACCCAGAGCACCACCCGGTGTGTCCCCAAACTCCTACCAAAAATAAAGTATGTCCAATCTTCTCTCCACCTTTTATTACATAAAATGATGGTCATCTGCAAACTAGGAAGGGCCCCTCATCAGCTGTAAAATAGATTAGGACCTTAATTCTGCACATTTGCCACCAGAGTTGTGGGGAATAGTGCTATTTAAGTCATCCACTATATAGTGATCTGTTAGAGTAGCTGTACTAAAATAGCTAGACTTCATTTAGAAAACAAAATTATATATTCTGAAACCTTTGTAACTCCTTTATATTTATGTCCATTTGTATTGTTTCATTTCTGTGCTAGGGAACACACCTATAAATGTGTAGGCTTTCACTTTTCTATTACAAATCTAGAAGATTTTTTTGTAGAATATTTAAAATTTTCTAAATATAGTATAATGTCATCTGCAAACAGTGAGGGTTTGACTTCTTCCTTTCCTATCTGAATGTCCTAGATATTTTTTTCTTTCTTGATTGCTATGGCAAGTACTTCCAAAACTATGTTGAATAAAGTGGCAAGATGGGGCAGCCTTGTCTTGTGCCAAATTTTAGAGAATGGCTTTCAGTTTATCTCCATTTAATATAGTATTTTCTTTTTTTTTTTTTTTTTTTTTTTTTTTTTTTTTTTTTTTTTTTTTTTTTTTTTTTTTTTTTTTTTTTATCTTTATTTAAACACCGTGATTACAAACATGATTATAGTTGTATGATTACAGTCATGTAAAGAGCACCCCCCCTTCACCGGTGTAACATTCCCACCACCAATTTCCCAGATCTCCCTCCTCCCCACCCCCCTACACCTGTACTCGAGACAGGCTTTCTACTTCCCTCATTCATTCACATTTTATGATAGTTTTCAGTGTAGTCATCTCTGCAACTGCACTCATCACTCTATGTGATGAGCTGCATGTCCTGAGCTGCACCTACCAGCCCTCATCTCTCTTGTCTCTGAGATATTGTTAAAAATGTCCTTCATTTTTCTTAAAGCCCATAGATGAGTGAAACCATTCTGCGTCTTTCTCTCTCCCTCTGACTTACTTCACTCAGCATAATAGATTCCATGTACATCCATGTATTGGAAAATTTCATGACTTCATCTCTCCTGATGGCTGCATAGTATTCCATTGTGTATATGTACCACAGTTTCTTCAGCCACTCATCTGTTGAAGGGCATCTTGGTTGTTTCCAGAGTCTGGCTATTGTAAATAGCGCTGCAATGAATATAGGAGTAAGGAAGGGTTTTTTGTATTGTATTTTTGTGCTTCTTGGGTATATTCCTAGGAGTGGTATAGCTGGATCGTATGGAAGCTCAATTTCCAGTTTGTGAAGGAATCTCCATATCGCTTTCCATAAAGGTTGTACTAGACGGCATTCCCACCAGCAGTGAAAAAGAGTTCCTTTCTCTCCACATCCCCGCCAGCACTGCTTGTTTTCCTTTTTTGTGATGTGTGCCAATCTCAGTGGCGTGAGGTGGTACCTCATAGTAGTTTTGATTTGCATCTCCCTGACGATTAGTGATGTTGAACATCTTTTCATGTGCCTTTTGGCCATTTGCCTTTCTTCTTTTTCAAAGTGTCTGTTCATTTCTTCTCCCCATTTTTTGATGGGGTTAGTTGTTTTTTTCTTGTATAGTTCTGTCAGTACCTTGTAAATTTTGGATATTAGCCCTTTATCTGATGTGTATTGGGTGAATAATTTCTCCCACTCAGTGGGTGGCCTTTGTATTCTGGGCACTATTTCCTTTGAGATGCAGAAGCTTTTCAGCTTAATATAGTCCCATCTGTTTATCTCTGCTTCCACTTGCTTGGAAAGTGCTGTCTCCTCCTTAAAGATGCCTTTAGTCTCAATGTCCTGGAGTGTTTCACCTACATGTTGTTCTATATACCTTATAGTTTCAGTTCTGATATCAAGGTCTTTAATCCATTTGGATTTTACCTTTGTATATGGTGTTAGCTGGGGGTCTGAGTTCGCTTTTTTGCAAGTGGTTAACCAGTTGTGCCAACACCACTTGTTGAATAGGCTTTCCCTGCTCCATTTAGGATTTTTTGCTCCTTTATCAAAAACAAGGTGGTTATATGTCTGAGGAACCTTCTCTGAGTACTCAAGCCTATTCCACTGATCTGAGGGTCTGTTTTTATTCCAATACCATGCTGTTTTTATAACTGTTGCTTTGTAATACAACTTAAAATTGGGGAAAGTAATGCCTCCCATATTCCTTTTCCCAAGGAGTGCTTTAGCTATTCGAGGTTGTTTGTTGTTCCAGATGAATTTCAGAAGTATTTGATCCACTTCTTTGAAAAATGTCATGGGTATCTTTAGAGGAATCGCGTTAAATCTGTACAATGCTTTTGGAAGTATTGCCATTTTAATGATGTTGATCCTGCCAATCCATGAGCATGGTATGTGTTTCCATTTCCGCGTGTCCTCTCTTATTTCTTGGAGCAGTGTTTTGTAGTTTTCTTTGTATAGATCCTTCACATCTTTAGTCAGGTTGACTCCAAGATATTTGAGTTTGTGTGGAACTAATGTGAATGGGATTGTTCTCTTAATGTCCATTTCTTCCCTATCATTATTCGTGTATAAAAAGGCCATTGATTTTTGTGTGTTAATTTTGTATCCTGCCACTTTGCTATACCAATCTATTATTTCTAGAAGCTTTTTGGTAGAGTCTTTAGGGTTTTCTAAGTAGAGTATCATGTCATCTGCAAACAGTGAGAGCTTGACTTCTTCCTTTCCTATCTGAATTCCCTTGATATCTTTTTCTTGCCTAATCGCTATAGCAAGTACTTCCAGTGCTATGTTGAATAGGAGTGGTGAGAGAGGACAGCCTTGTCTTGTACCAGAATTTAGAGGAAAGGATTTTAGTTTTTCTCCATTGAGGATAATATTTGCCACTGGCTTCTGGTAGATGGCTTTGACTATATTGAGAAAGGTTCCTTTTATTCCTATCTTGCTGAGAGTTTTAATCAAGAATGGGTGTTGAACCTTATCAAATGCTTTTTCTGCATCTATTGATATGACCATGTGATTTTTATTTTTGTTGTTGTTTATGTTGTGTATTATATTAATAGATTTACGGATGTTAAACCATCCTTGCATTCCTGGGATGAAACCTACTTGATCAAAGTGAATGATCTTCTTGATGAGGCACTGGATCCTGTTCGCCAGGATTTTGTTGAGGATCTTTGCATCTGTGTTCATCAGGGATATTGGTCTGTAATTTTCTTTTTTGGCAGCATCTCTATCAGGTTTTGGTATTAAGGTGATGTTGGCTTCATAAAAGCTATTTGGAAGTATTCCTGTTTTTTCGATTTCATAAAAGAGCCTGGCCAGAATTGGTAGTAGTTCCTCTTGAAAGGTTTGAAAGAATTCATTCGTGAATCCATCAGGGCCTGGGCTTTTGTTTTTGGGTAAATTTTTGATTACAGTTTTAATTTCCTCAATAGTTATGGGGGGTGTTTAGATATGCTACCTCTTCTTTATTCAACCGTGGAAGGTTATATGAGTTCAGAAATTTATCCATTTCTTCCAGGTTCTCATATTTAGTGGCATAGAGTTTCTCAAAGTATTCTCTGAATACCCTTTGAATCTCTGCAGTATCTGTAGTGATCTCCCCCTTCTCATTTCTAATACGCGTTATCAAGTTTCTCTCTTTCTTTTGCTTTGTGAGTTTTGCCAATGGTCTATCAATCTTGTTTATTTTTTCAAAGAACCAACTTCTGCTTTCGTTGATCTTTCGGATTGTTTTTTGGGTTTCCACTTCGTTGATTTCTG
This sequence comes from Suncus etruscus, assembly GCF_024139225.1. NCBI lineage: Eukaryota > Metazoa > Chordata > Mammalia > Eulipotyphla > Soricidae > Suncus > Suncus etruscus. The sequence goes on from NC_064862.1 coordinate 18,705,651, forward strand.
CTCTCAGCTTTGTTATTTCCTTCTGTCTCCCTATTTTTGGGTCCTTTTGTTGAGCACTTTCTAGTTCTATTAGCTGTGTCATTAAGCTACTCAGGTAAGCTCCTTCTTCCTTCCTGATGTGTGCTTGCAAAGCTATAAATTTTCCTCTCAGTACTGCTTTTGCTGTGTCCCATAAGTTCTGATAGTTTGTGTCTTTATTGTCATTTGTTTCCAGGAACCTTTTGATTTCCTCCTTGATTTCATCTCGGACCCACTGGTTATTGAGTATGAGGCTGTTTAACTTCCAGGTGTTAAATTTTTTCTTCTGTGTCCCTTTGCAGTTCACATCTAACTTCAGAGCCTTGTGGTCAGCAAAGGCAGCCTGCAAAATGTCTATCTTTTTTATTTTATGGAGGTATGTTTTATGTGCCAGCACATGATCTATCCTGGAGAATGATCCATGTACATTGGAAAAGAATGTGTATCCAGGTTTCTGAGGATAGAGTGCCCTATATATATCTACTAGGCCTCTTTCATCCATTTCTTTTTGCAGGTCTAGTATATTTTTGTTGGGTTTCCATTTGGTTGACCTATCAAGTGTTGACAAGCCTGTGTTGAGGTCTCCCACAATTATTGTGTTATTATTGATATCCTTCTTCAGATTTGTCAACAATTGTATTAAATACTTTGCTGGACCCTCATTCGGTGCGTATATGTTTAGGAGAGTGATTTCTTCTTGCTGTACAAATCCCTTGATTAGTACATAATATCCATCTTTGTCCCTTACAATTTTTCTGAGTATAAAGTTTGTGTCATCTGATATTAGTATGGCCACCCCCGCTTTTTTAAGGGTGTTGTTTGCTTGAATGATTTTCCTCCAGCCTTTGATTTTGAGTCTATGTTTATTCTGACTATTCAGGTGTGTTTCTTGTAGACAGCAGAAGGTTGGCTTCAGTTTTTTGATCCATTTCGCCACTCTGTGCCTCTTAACTGGTGCATTTAGTCCATTGACATTGAGAGAAATAATTGTCATGGGATTTATTGCCATCTTTGTGTAGAAGTTTGGTGTGTTTTTTGTTCTGTCTTGTTTTTAGAGTAGATCTTTCAGTTTTTCTTTTAAGGCTGGTTTTGAGTCTGCAAAGATTTTGAGCTGTTGTTTATCTGTGAAGCCGTGTATACATCCGTCAAACCTGAAACTTAGTTTTGCTGGGTGCAATATTCTTGGCGAAGCATTTATTTCATTGAGTTTTGCCACTACGTCCCACCACTGCCTTCTGGCCTTGAGTGTTTCTGGTGACAGGTCTGCTGTAAATTTCAAGGATGCTCCGTGGAATGTAATTTCCCTTTTCGATCTTGCTGCTTGCAGTATTCTATCTCTATCGGTGGGTTTCATCATGGTGACTAGGATGTGTCTTGGGGTGTTTCTACTGGGGTCTTTTTTAGCTGGTACTCTTCGGGCATGCAGGATTTGGTCACATGTTTTCTTTAGCTCTGGTAGTTTCTCTGTGATGATGTTCTTAACCATTGATTCTTCCTGAAGATTTTCTTCTTGGGTCTCTGGAGCTCCAATGATTCTGAAGTTGTTTCTGTTGAGCTTATCAAAGACTTCTATTTTCATCTTCTCATATTCTTTGAGTAAATTTTCCATTGTCTGATCATTTGATTTGAGGTTTTTTTCTAATCTCTTCTGCTGTGTAAAGTTGTTATGCATCTCATCTTCTAAAGCACTAATTCTATCCTCAGCTGCTGTTAACCTGTTGGAAAACTCATCCATTATGTTCTTCAATTCGTCTATTGAGTTTTTCAGACCTGTTATCTGATCTGATATTTCAGTTTGGAGTTTTCTGATTTCTGTCTTCATATTCTCTTGATTTTTATTAGTGCTCTGATTTATACTTTCTTTGATATCTGATAGCAACCTCCATATTTCGTCTCTAAACTCCATTTCTGAAAGACTGCTTAGGTAGTTGGTCGTTGTTGGGTCATCAGAGTTTCCATCTTCATTCTCTATGGTTGAAGTTGGTCTGCGTAGTCTCCCCATTGTCTCGCTTACGCTGTGGGTTTTTCTACGTGTTGTGGTGGTACTCATTGGCGAGGTGGAGTGCGCGGCCGCGAAGCGCAGCGGAGCGGCCGCGCTCCGGCCCCCAAACACTCACCTCAGCCGAGGCAAGCCGTCAGGGGATGCCTGGGGAGGCCCCCAAGTGTCTGCCAAGCAAAGAAACCAGCACAATCCACAACTCCAACAGAAAACTCACAGCCCCAGCGAGACACGCCTTGAAGAGATTAATGCTGAATCAGGTCAAAGTTCCCAGGTTGATGCAGGCTGGGGGAGGTCCCAAAATGTCTGCCGGGCCTAGGGGTCCAGCAGTCAGCCTGATCTGCAACTCCGGCCCCCAAACACTCACCTCAGCCGAGGCAAGCCGTCAGGGGATGCCTGGGGAGGCCCCCAAGTGTCTGCCAAGCAAAGAAACCAGCACAATCCACAACTCCAACAGAAAACTCACAGCCCCAGCGAGACACGCCTCAGCCGAGGCAAGCCGTCAGGGGATGCCTGGGGAGGCCCCCAAGTGTCTGCCAAGCAAAGAAACCAGCACAATCCACAACTCCAACAGAAAACTCACAGCCCCAGCGAGACACGCCTCAGCCGAGGCAAGCCGTCAGGGGATGCCTGGGGAGGCCCCCAAGTGTCTGCCAAGCAAAGAAACCAGCACAATCCACAACTCCAACAGAAAACTCACAGCCCCAGCGAGACACGCCTCAGCCGAGGCAAGCCGTCAGGGGATGCCTGGGGAGGCCCCCAAGTGTCTGCCAAGCAAAGAAACCAGCACAATCCACAACTCCAACAGAAAACTCACAGCCCCAGCGAGACACGCCTCAGCCGAGGCAAGCCGTCAGGGGATGCCTGGGGAGGCCCCCAAGTGTCTGCCAAGCAAAGAAACCAGCACAATCCACAACTCCAACAGAAAACTCACAGCCCCAGCGAGACACGCCTCAGCCGAGGCAAGCCGTCAGGGGATGCCTGGGGAGGCCCCCAAGTGTCTGCCAAGCAAAGAAACCAGCACAATCCACAACTCCAACAGAAAACTCACAGCCCCAGCGAGACACGCCTCGGCTGAGGCAAGCCGTCAGGGGATGCCTGGGGAGGCCCCCAAGTGTCTGCCAAGCAAAGAAACCAGCACAATCCACAACTCCAACAGAAAACTCACAGCCCCAGCGAGACACGCCTCAGCCGAGGCAAGCCGTCAGGGGATGCCTGGGGAGGCCCCCAAGTGTCTGCCAAGCAAAGAAACCAGCACAATCCACAACTCCAACAGAAAACTCACAGCCCCAGCGAGACACGCCTCAGCCGAGGCAAGCCGTCAGGGGATGCCTGGGGAGGCCCCCAAGTGTCTGCCAAGCAAAGAAACCAGCACAATCCACAACTCCAACAGAAAACTCACAGCCCCAGCGAGACACGCCTCAGCCGAGGCAAGCCGTCAGGGGATGCCTGGGGAGGCCCCCAAGTGTCTGCCAAGCAAAGAAACCAGCACAATCCACAACTCCAACAGAAAACTCACAGCCCCAGCGAGACACGCCTCAGCCGAGGCAAGCCGTCAGGGGATGCCTGGGGAGGCCCCCAAGTGTCTGCCAAGCAAAGAAACCAGCACAATCCACAACTCCAACAGAAAACTCACAGCCCCAGCGAGACACGCCTCAGCTGAGGCAAGCCGTCAGGGGATGCCTGGGGAGGCCCCCAAGTGTCTGCCAAGCAAAGAAACCAGCACAATCCACAACTCCAACAGAAAACTCACAGCCCCAGCGAGACACGCCTCAGCCGAGGCAAGCCGTCAGGGGATGCCTGGGGAGGCCCCCAAGTGTCTGCCAAGCAAAGAAACCAGCACAATCCACAACTCCAACAGAAAACTCACAGCCCCAGCGAGACACGCCTCAGCCGAGGCAAGCCGTCAGGGGATGCCTGGGGAGGCCCCCAAGTGTCTGCCAAGCAAAGAAACCAGCACAATCCACAACTCCAACAGAAAACTCACAGCCCCAGCGAGACACGCCTTGAAGAGATTAATTAATATAGTATTTTCTATGGTATTGTGGTAAATGGACTTAACTATATTGAAAAGGGTTCCTTTTATTTCCAATTTGTTGGGAGTTTTTATCATGAATTGGTGTTGGACCCTATCAAATGCTTTCTATGCATCTATTGATATGACAATATGAGCTTTTTCCTTTGTTGATATGGTGTATTATGTTGATTGATTTGGATATGTTAATCCATCCTTGCATCTCTAGAGTGAATTATGCTTGAACATGGTGTATGATCTCGATGAGTTGTTGGATCCTATTTGCTAAGATTTTGTTCAGAATCTTTGCATCTGTGTTCATCAAGGATACTGATCTGTAGTTACCTTTTTTGGCATCTATATCTGCTTTCAGTATTAGGGTGATGTTTGTTTGTTAGAAATTTGGGGAGGGATGTTTCTGTTTCTTCAACTTTCTGGCAGATTCTAAAAAGTACTGGTAGGAAGTTCTTTTTAAAAGTTTTTCTATAACTGAACCCCAACTACAAACACGTTTTTAATCATGGTGCTTAACTAGATATTATTATGAAAAAACATAAAAAGTAAAAAATAAATAAAAGTTTGAAAGAATTAGTGAATCCATCTGAGCCTGGGCTTTTGTTTTCAGGAAGCCTTTTGATTATGATTTCAATTTCCCCAATAGTGGTAGGTATGCTCAGATATTCTAGATCATCTTAGTTCAACCCTGGGGGGTAATGAGTCCAAAATTTATCCATGTCTTCCAGCTCTTTTGTTTTGTGACAGAGAGTTTCTCAAAGTAATTACTGATTACCTTTGAATTTCTGTAGTGTCTGTAGTAATCTCCTTTTTATTTCTAATTTGATTTATTAATTTTTTCTTTCTCCCTTATTTTGTAATTTTTGCCAGTGGTTTATTAAACTTGTTTACTTTTTCAAAGAACCAAATTGCTTCGTTGATCTATTGAGTTGGTTGATCTATTGGTTGGTTCGTTGATCTATTGGGGTTTCCAATTTATTAATTTCTTCTATAAGCTTTATTATTTGTTTCCACCTGGCTATTTTTGGTTCATTTGTTGCTCTTTTTTTTTTTTTCAATTTTTTTTTGTTTGTTTTTGAGCCACACCCGGCGGTGCTCAGGGGTTACTCCTGGCTGTCTGCTCAGAAATAGCTCCTGGCAGGCTTGGGGGACCATATGGGACACCGGGATTCAAACCAACCACCTTTGGTCCTGGATTTGCTGCTTGCAAGGCAAACACCGCTGTGCTATCTCTCCGGGCCCTTTTTTTTTTTTTTTTTTTTCAATTTTTAAGCTGCGCTATTAAATTATTTATGAATTCCCCTTCTTCCTTCCTAATGAGTGCCTGCAAAACTATAAATTTTTCTCTTGGTACACTTTTGCTGTGTCCCACAAATTATGATAATTAATGTATTTATTCTCATTTGTTTCCAGAAATTTTTTATTTCTTTTTTGATTTAATCTCTGAACCACTGGTTGTTCAGTAGTTGGCTGTTTAATTTCCAGGTGTTAAAATTTTTCTCTGTGTCTATTTGTGATTTACTTATAATTTCAGTGCATCATGATCTGAGATGGTAGTTGACCCAATTTCTATCCTCTTGACTTTATGGAGGTATGTTTTATGGGCCATATTTTGGAGAATGACCCATGTGCATTTGAGAAGAATGTGTATCCAGATTTCTAGAATGGAGGTCTCATATATATCTACTAAGCCACTCTTTTCCATTTCTTCCTTCAGAACTGGTATATTCATATTTGGTTTTAGCCTGGTTGACCTATCAAGGGGTGACAGGGAAGTGTTCAAGTCTTCTACTATTATTGTGTTGCCATTGATCTCTTTCTTCAAATCTGTCAGCAATTGTTTAGATATTTTGCTGGCTCTCACTGGGTGCAGATATTTTTAAGAGTGTGATTTTTTTTCTTGGTACACATATCCTTTGTTAATGTCCATCTTTTTCCCTTATAGACTTTTTGTCTAAAGCCTGTGTCTAATATAGTTTATGTCTAAAATATGGCCACTCCAACCTTTTTAGGGGAGTTGTTTGCTTGAAGCATTGTCCTCCAACCTTTGACTTTGAGTCTATGTTTGATCTGACTATTCAAATGTGTTTCTTGTAGGCAGAAAAACATTCTATTTAGCTTTTTTCATTTTTATTGTGACCAAAGTGGATTACTAATCTTTCACAGTAATATGTTAGATACATATCAGCATTGAACTTAGGGCATTCCCACCACCAGTGTTGTCCTCCCTCCAACCCTGTTCCCATCATGCATCCCATATCCCTCTCCTTTGCCCCCCAGGCTGCTAGTATAAGTGGTTCCCACATTTACTGCTACCAATGACCCCAGTTTCACTCCCCTGCTCTTCTCCCCCTTCTTGACAATATAGAAGACAGTTTTTTCTCTCTCACTCCCACTAACCCTAACCTCTTTTCAACACCTAGTTTTTGTCCAGAGTGCTTATTTCCAAATATCATTATCAGACTTTTTCTATCTTTTGTTATTTTCTAGAAGTTGTCATCTCTTCTTGATCTTTTTTTCAGCTGCTATATTCTGTTACTCAGACCTTATATTGAACTTTTTGACATTGCAAGATTGGTTTCAAGGCTATTATACTCTTCATTTCGGTCACTTCTGGTTGTACTTTTCTCATTTTAGATTTCACATTTGTTTGTACTCCACTGAATGTGTCATTGTTTCTTTGTGCTAATTGAACATCCTCAACATGGTGTCACTAAAATCATTCTAGAAGGATATGTAGATCTGGTTAGTTCTGTCTGAGCCTTCCAGGTTATTGTTCTCATTCATTGAATTTGATGGGCTTTTATGTGTCTTTTCCATTATGTCTATTGTGCTCCTGCTGGCTAAAGATTAATCTTTGTAGTCTGCCTGGAGTCTCTGAAGAATTCTACTGGCAGTTGTTCTTTTCCTTACCTGCCTATCTTCATCAGGTGACTGGAAGAATAACTGCGTAATGTGTAATTTGCTGTACAGACTGCCATGTGGTGGCCATGTGACACAGAGTTTAAGCAACCACTGAGAGGCTGGATGAGCAAGCAGAGGGTCTGAGAATGTGAAGAGGAGCCTGATCAAGGGGGCACCTTTAAAAAAATACAGAAAAATGAGGTGGGGTGGGGAATGCACCAGTTTATTGTACCAAAGAAACATGCAGTAACTAGTTCAATATTTATGGATGTGCAACACATTATATTTAATCTAATACTATTATCAGGCAAAAACATTAAGGTAAAGATAGTAACAAAGTATATTCCTTACTAAAAGCATATGTAATTTTGAAATGGTGTTTATAAATTATTTTAAATGACTTATTAATATTAATACCTATTAACAAAAATTATTTAGAAATGCCATTACATGGAAAGTACTAAGTTTACAGTGTCTCATACCATTAAACATATAAAGGTAAAAATAAAGATTAAATTCAGTACAATAAACATAGGAGACTTTCTTAAAAGTGCCCCCAAAAGTCATCAAAGTGTAGTGAATGGGTTTAAATTTAAAGACTTTGGATCAATTATTAAACATTAATGTCTACTCAGTTAATATTTTACAAAATATTTACTTATATTGATTTCCAATGACAAAGGTTCCTATTATACAACCTATCACTATCTATGTAACAGACGGGAAATCAGGCACTGATCTTAAGTCACAGGAGTGTGGTAGTGAAAGATCAACCTTAGTGAGCTAGAGAACCCGATATTTAATCACTACACAATATTATCTCTACAAGACAACACAGACAAATAAGACAATGAATAGACAGGGAGGAAGTACTTTCAATATCTATTACATGATCAAAAATGCCTGCAAATTTTCAATGAAACAAAATAAATAAGCTGTAGAAAATGGTCCACAGATGCAAGTAGACAATTTACAGAAGACCCAAATAGGTAAAAGAAAAAAGTATGAACAACCTAGGGCCTGTGACATAGTACAATGGGTAAGATACTGGTCTTGCACAAAGCCAACCCAGATTTAATTCCTGGCATTCTGTATGGTCCTCCAGAGCAGTTCCAGGAATGATTCCTGAATGTCAAACCAGGAATAACCTCTGAGAACCACCAGTGTGCCGCCAAAAACAAACAAACAAAAAAAAAAGTGTAGGCAATCTAAATGGTCATTTGTTAATACAACTTTCTAAAAAGCTATAGTTGGCAGGTCTTGCAGTCTACACATACTTGTCTACTGCAGAAGGAATAAAAGAGTTATGAGATACACTTCACTGGCTTCCCTGACAACCTGTACCTCTTCCAGCCCCAGCTAAGAGGACCTGTTTTGTCCTGGCATCTCCCACTACCACACCTCCAACCAGGCATCATTTTGTTTTTCTTTATATTTCTCACATTACTTGCTTGTATCTTCATTAGGATAATAACCAGATATCACTTTCTCTATGGTCTTCTGTTACCCACAACAGCAATATTGTCTAGTCTTTTCAAAGTCTCTGTAATGCTAGTGTGATATTTTGCACAACAAGAGTTATTTGTTGAAGTAAATAGAAGTGAGTGTAGTATGTTAAGTTCCCAGTGAATAGTCAGAAAATCTATACAAGTTATGAACCTGGGTGGTGAGGGGACCTCAAGGGAAAAATGACAAAACTGAACTAGATCAGCAGTTTCAAAATGAGCTCCCCCACAAAATAAATCCTATAAAATACTACCTAAAGAAAGATTTCTGAGCCAAGTAATTTTGAGAACTCATATAATACTCCCCTTACTTACCCAGCACCTTTGGGAATATAAGTAGTCTTGTGCTAGGACCAGCTAGCTCCAGTTTACAAAAGTCAATTGTCAAATTTTTATAAGCTCTGGGGGCTAAGAGTTAAATACAGCCATTATTGTAAATTAAATTACATGACATAATAAATCTCAATTTTAAAAAACAATTACTAAAGCAATCCTTTGTTTATTTAACACCTTTGACTTTTATGTAAGTTCTAAGATTATTTACAGGCATTGTGTGTGTTGTGAGGTACGAAATAAAAGCAAGCTATTATTTCTTATTTCTGTCCAGCTTCATTATCTAATATTGATGTGTGAGTAGCTTGAAATCAACAAGCTGGGCATATTTACCCTAGTGGTCTCCAACCATCTTTTACCTATAGACCTAGCATTGGACTATGAATTAGTATTTGAAAACCACATAAATTAACAGGTTTCTAAAAGCAAAGAGTTTTTCCTTTAAAGAAAAGGTTTGAAATAACTAACATGTGGTCTCCTGCTCAGTCTTTAAAACCTTTGACAGCTGTATAGCAAATTTTGATACCAAGTTTAATTGTCCATGTTCAAAATTGAGGAAATGTTACTTGCTTTTCAGTACCATTTGTATATACAACATATGCCAGCAAATAAAATATTGTAGCCCTTGTATCCTTCTACCTATCTCTCACCCACCCCCATCCCTCTGATTGCCATTCTGTCATCAGCAGCTAAAAGTTTAGTTTTGTCTTCTTTTATTTACTTTCTTTGTTTCTTTACTTCCTACATCTGATTAAAACTTGATGGTGTGTGTTATTTATTTTGGTTTTTGTGTCACACCTAGCAGTGCTCAGGAGTTACTCCTGGCTCTATGCTCAGAAATCGCTCCTGGAAGGCTCAGGGGACCATATGGGATGCCGGGATTCAAACCAACTGACCTTCTGCATGCAAGACCTTACCTCCATGCTATCTCTCTAGCCCCATTATTTTCAGTCTAACTTATTTAATGTAGCATAATGCCCTCAAAGTCCGAATGTTGCCTTTTCACTTTGATGGAAGTTGTACGGACTGCAAAATTTCCATCTTTTTGTAACATCTGAGCAGTATTCCATGGAGTATATAAATATCAGATCTTCTTTATCCATTCATCATTCAATGCACTGATAAGGTGTTTCCCTATAGTTTGACTATTGTAAACATGCTTCAATGAACATAGATAAAAATGCATATATCCTTTGGAATTCAAGGATATTTTTCAAATATTTAACTTTTTTTTTATTGCGACCAAAGTGCATTACAAATCTTTCACTGAATCATTTATGGTACATAGTGACAATGAATGAGGGGCATTCCCACCACCAGTGCTGTCCTCCCTTCGCCCCTGTTCCCAGTATGTATCCCATATCTCCCTCCTCTACCCCGCACTATGCTAGTGCAACTGGTCTCCACTTTACAGCTTGTTGTAGATTGAGCATCCATTCCACTGTCATTGGAGATAAAAAGGATTAAAAAAGGGGGGAGAAAAAAATTTGGTGACAACTACCAAAAAAAGAAAGAAGAGAGAGAAAAAAGAAAGAAAGAAAAATGGAAGAAAAAAGAAAAAAATGGACCCGGCAAATAAAAATAAAAATAAATCTCTAAATAATGACCACAGCGTGAAAAAGAAAAAGTGGAAGAAAAAAGAGAAGGAAAATAAAGTCAAAAACTAACAAATCAAAACAAAACAAAAAAAAGTATGGGTGCTGGAGTGGTAGGGTTTGGCATTCCCCCCACTTTTTTTTGTTTGTTTTTTTGCATAGGCACAGTAAGCATTGGGGAAGAAAGGGAATTCCCATGGCCTAAGAGATTCAGGGTTTCTCCATCCTTGAAGCATACCATCATGGGATCAACCCCTGGCTCCATATATACTCATTACCCCATCCCAAAGGCTTTTTTGTGATGCCAGGAAAGTTTCCCTCGGTTTTGTGTGAGAAAATCAAGCCACTGTAGCTAGCGATCTTGGTATTTGTGCAGGTTATAGGTCAGGGTCTAGGATAGAGTCTCTAGGTTCTAATCTAGAGGTTCCTATCCATTGTTGTTGTGGTGTTCAGTCTTCTGTAACACTTGCTCCCCCTTTTCGTTCAGTCCCTAAGCCGAAGCCTAGGATCCAAAGGTTCTGCTCAGTCTCTGTTGTCCAAGTTGGACCTCTGCAATAAGACATCTTGTTGTTGTTTTTTATGTGTCCTGGACTGCAGCCTAGGGTAGGGTTTCCCTTATTAGTCCCAAGGTAGGCTCTGTTCAGTCACAGTTGTCCAAGTCAGTTTTCTGTTGTTGATGCTCTGATTTTTCACAGTTCAAAGGTTGATAGCTCTTCTGATTTCCATTTTGTGTTAGGTGATGTGATAGGACAGTCTGGTCTTAGGTCAAGTTTTCCTTTCCTCGTTGTCATATCAAAACTGGCACAAGTTGGTGCCAGAGTGGTGTTATAAATCTCCCAATGGAGCTTAGTTCCTAGTGGTGTTGCCTGGAGCTGTATCATTTCTACGTCGGGAATCTGGGGTTTCGGATTGGACTAACACTATCCAATCTCCTGGGGACTGATTGTATCCACATGACATATGTTCAGGATGGGAGGCACCCTTCTGCTATAAAAAGTGAGTTCTTATCCCTAGAAGATAAGATCTTGTTTCTGTGTCTATGGTTTCCCCCCTTTTTTACTGTGCCCATACAAAAATGTATGGTGTAATACTGTGTTGCTGGTGCTATTCTGGGTAAGGGTGACAGGCTGCACACACAGTCTCTGTCATCTGGTTTTGTTCTGAGCTTTTATCCTAGTCAAGGCTTTTTGTACCAAGCAGCACCAAAAATAGTAAGGATAGAGAAAAAATGTATATATTAAAATAGAACAAATAAATAAAACGGAGTTTAAAAGAAAAGGTATTCAAATAAAACAAGTGATGGAGGAGGCTACTTGTATATTTAGGAATATACATCTTAAGATGTATTGTTATATAGGTATTGAGCTTCCATAGGAAATATAAGACTCTCAATTAAGGCTTTTGATATATTCTTGTGGGGAGTAAAAGTCAAGGTACTTTTTGATTCACAGGCCTTGAAATTGAGTTTGAGAGATGCTTTGCTGCATTACGAGACCATATAGTGTCTTTAAGCTGGGAGTTTTGCTGAGTCCAATTCCTGTATTGTGCAACAGTCCACGATTTGGTGAGGGTGAAAGGAGCCATCAAGCATGAGTCAGCAGGCATGCTGGTTGTAGTTCTTTGCCCATGCATGAGAATGGGGACCCAGAGGGTGTCTTTCACTGAGGAGCTGGAAGGTGGTCTGTTGGAGCAGGAGGTCAATATTGGTGCCTACCGAGTTAGGAACTGAGGGTAAAGAGGGTTAAATTAGGGGAAGATAACGGATCAGGATTGAAAAATGAGGGGATAGAGGAGACACAGGGGTAGGGGAGAGGTTATATATATATATATATATTCATATATATATATTCATATATATATGAATTGTTTGTGATTTCGGCTTGGAGTCAGTAAGAAGGTCATGTCCATAAAGACTGACTTTAAAGATCTATTCGAGTGTTATCATCCAAATCTTTGGTATTCCGTTCCCTTTCCTAGGAACCGTCTAGAATGAAGAACATTTTTAGATAATGCTTAACGCTGTAGGGGTCCAGTATGAGTACGGGAGGAGTTTCCCTCCTCCCCCTCCCCCCAGAGCCCAGTTGCCAAACCTGGCCCTGAAGACCAGTTTGGCATGGGGGGATCGCAGTCTCCTGGACTAGGTGGTCAGCCCAGGAGGCCATTGGCCAGCTGTCTGCCCAGATTCCCAGCCATACCCGTAGGAGAGGAGCAGGAATCCTGGCATGTGGGATCATCTGGGTCAGATATTTAACTTTTGATTTAACTTCTTAATTTTCTTGAGAACTCTTTATATAATTATTCTTCTCCCTGCGTCAATTTGCATTCCCACCTGTAACATACAGGGTTCTTTATTCTCCACATCCTCATGGTAGATTGTTTCTTTGCTTTTTGATAATAGTCATTTAACAGGTGTGAGAAGACAGCTCATTTTAAGATTTAATTAGTCGGGGCCGGGAAGGTGGCGCTAGAGGTAAGGTGTCTGCCTTGCAAGCGCTAGCGTAGGACGGACCGCGGTTCGATCCCCTGGCGTCCCATATGGTCCCCCCAAGCCAGGGGCGATTTCTGAGTGCATAGCCAGGAGTAACCCCTGAGCGTCAAACGGGTGTGGCCCAAAATCCAAAAAAAAAAAAAAAGATTTAATTAGTCATTTCCCTAATAAAAGGTGATGGGCAACATTCTTTCATGGTCCAACTGTATGTTTTCTTTTTCGAAATATTTAGTTAGAGGAGCCAGCGAGGTGGCGCTAGAGGTAAGGTGTCTGCCTTGCAAGCGCTAGCCAAGGAAGGACGGTGGTTCAATCCCCTGGCTTCCCATATGGTCCGCCCAAGCTAGGGGAGATTTCTGGGCGCTTAGTCAAGAGTAACCCCCGAGCATCAAATGGGTGTGGCCCAAAAAACAAACAAAAAAATAAAGAAATGTCTAATTAGAACTTCGACATTGTAATTGTCCCTTCGTTGTTCTGTTGCTTGAGTTGTTTATATTTAAAAAATTAACCCCTTTATAGGTTACATTTTTATGTCAATAATGGTTTTAAAATGCTGAATATTTTTTGAGTTTAATGTTGCTTCTATGGTTTATTTTTGCTTTTGTTTTCCTTTCTATATGAGTGGAGGTAGATATCTCTAAGTTTTTATCACCTGTGTTTTTCTAAGTATTTCATAGTTTCAGGTCTCATACTAAAGTCTTCAGCCTAATTTGAATTAATTTTTATAGTGTAACATCATGATGTAGTTTTATTATCTTGCATGTGACACTATTCAGTTTTCCTAAAATCATCTGTAGAAGAGACATTCTCTGCTGTATTTCTTATTTCTTCTGTTATAAGATACTTGTTCACATAACTGTCTAAATTACTGTTTTGAATTTTATTGGTTTATGAAGTTTTATCAATAAATAACACCTACTAACATAGAAAAAAATTGGGAGAAATCTGAATGTTTAAAGTCTTTCTAGGTCTTACAATAGAAATAAATGGCAAGCCTTTGCATTCAAACTTTTGGCCCTACTTTTTACCTTCTCCATTTATAGAGGATATGAATAAGAATATGCAATGCAAACTTTAGAAATTAAAACCAAATGACTTTGAAGAGAATTCCTAATTGTCAGGAAACAGTAGCTAATTTTTTTATGACTTCTCAATTTAAAGCAATTTAGGTAAGAGAAGAATATTAAATAGTGAGAGTCCATTTTTGTTCCACCTGTGAGAAGGATCTCTATGTACTCAAATGTCATTGTCTTCATCTATAAAATAAAACTATTGACAGGATTTTTGAGAAGTCAGACCAATATTCTCTCTGAATTAAATGAAAAAGGTTATGCTGTGTGGACAGAGAAATAATTCCACTGTTTCTCTGTGAACTTGGGCTGACAGATATTGGTAGAGAGCAGTCTTTAAAATAGTCAGCCAGATTTGAGAAGTCCTCTCCTAAATGCTTCTAGCAAAGTGGCTAAGACTTTGCTCATTTCTAAGCTAACCTAGTTCCACATGACTGCTCAGATGGAACTGTTAAGATGCCTTCTGGCTTCATGGCCAAGCTCACTGGAAATGGCAGATATGCTTTCCAAAGATCTAATTGAAGCCAATGGTCTCAAGACTGATAATAACTGTGAGTGAGACTGGGTGGTCCTTGGAAGTTTGTAGAAGGCCATTTTTAAAGAGGTAGCCCTTTATAACTGTAAGCTGTAACAGTTTCAAGAGGCCACAGGCAATCTGACTAAGCCCAAAGAAAGATGATTTTATCTCTCTGGTCAGCTTAATGATACACATCTGCTTTGGAATAATTTATTTTTACAACCTTGGACATTTTCATTTTCACTAAGGGCCACTTTTCCAACAGGAGGCTGAAAAGAGGAAAGGAGAGGACAGAGAAAATCACTGTAGTATGCTTTCTTTTTCTCATTGCACTCTAATCAGGTAGAAGCAAGAAACTGCGCACACATTTCCTGCTTTGACTGGCCTCCACCAAAGAATTTGGTGGTCTTTATCTGTGGGCCACAGCACAGCCCTTCTCTTTTCACCAGTTGTGGTGATATACTACAAGTTTAACAACCAAAACTGCAAGGATATCAAAACACCACCATGGACTGCAAGATATACCCTGAATTTTGAACCCAGAGTTGAGAGTGTAATGGATCAGGCATATGAGGAGGACAGGGAAACAGCTGATGCCCACCCCTTGTGGGCATATATCATGTTTTAAAAACTAACAGGAGTCCAATGTGCATCCTGCTTACCTTTTACCATGAGTAAAACTTTACAAATGACATAGTCCCTACTTTTTTTTTTAACTCATATCACATGGTGATTTAATTTAAAATTATTTTTAAAAAATAAACTGTGAAGGGGCTGGAGTGATGGCGCAAATGATAAGGCATCTGCCTTGCCCGTGCTAGCCAAGGACAGACCACGGTTCTATTCCCTGAAGTCCCACGTGGTCCTCCAAACCAGGAGCAATTTCTTAGTGCATAGCCAGGAGTAACCTCTGAGCATCCCTGGGTGTGGCCCCCCAAAAAAAACAAAATAATAAATAAATAAACTGTGAATAAAAGAAACTATCATTGACTTGAAAGTTTCTTTATTTTTAATTATATCTTTAAGCACCATGATTACAAAAATGTTTGTAGTTGGTTTCAGTTATAAAGAAAGGACACCCCCTTCACCAGTGCAATACTCCCACCACCAATTTCCCCTCACCCTTCTCCCCTACCCCCTGCCTGTATTAGAGACAGGCATTCTATTTCTCTCACTCACAGTTGTAAGTGTAGTTATTTCTCTAACTGAATTGACCACTCATTGTGGTAAGCTTCATACCATGGGCCAGAACTTCCAGCTCTCATCTCTATTGTCTATGTGTATTATTACAATAATCTCTTTTAATTTTTTAATCCCAAAGATGAGTGAGACTATTCTGTGTCTTTCTCTCTTCTTCTGAATTATTTCACTCAACATAATAGTTTCTATGTCCATCCATGTATAGGAAAATGTCATGACTTCATTTTTCCTGACAGCTGCATAGTGTTTCATTGTATAGATATCCCAGTTTCTTTAGACAGTCATCTGTTGTTGGGAATCTGGGTTGTTTCCAGATTCTGACTATTGTAAATAGGGCTGCAATGAATATAGGTGTGCAGAAGTTATTTTTGTATTGTGTATTTGTGTTCCTAGAGTATATTCCTAGGAGTGGTGTTGCTGAATCATATAAGAGCTCATCTTCCAGTTTTTTGAGAAATCTCCATATTATTTTTCATTAAGGCTAGACTAGGTGGCATTTCCACCAGCAGTGAATAAGAGTTTCTCCTTGCATTCCTGCCAGTACTGACTGCTCTCATAATTTGTGTTATGTGCCAGTCTCTGTGGTGTAAGAAGGTTCCTTATTGTTGTTTTTATTTGCATCTCCCTGATGATTAGTGATGTGGAACACTTTTATGTATCTTTTGGCCATATGTATTTCTTATTTTACCAATTTCTTCTTCTACCGATCCTTATTAGGCTCTTCGATAAAATTAAAAAAACAGGAACACTTCCAAATAATTTTTATGAAGCTAACATCACCTTGATACCAAAACCAGACAGAGATGTTGCCAAAAAAGCAAATTACAGACCAATATCCCTGATGAACACAGATGCAAAGATCCTCAACAAAATTCTGGCAAATAGGATTCAATGCCTCATCAAGAAGGTCATTCACTACGACCAAGTAGGTTTCATCCCAAAAATGCAAGGATGGTTTAACATACATAAATCAGTCAACATAATGCACCATATCAACAAAAAGAAAAATGAAAATCATATGATCATATCAATAGATGCAGAGAAAGCATTTGATAAGGTCCAACATCCATTCTTGATTAAAACCCTCATCAAGATGGGAATGAAAGAAACTTTTCTCAGTATAGTCAAGGCCATCTACCACAAGCCAATTGCGACTATTATTCTCAATAAAAATAAACTAAAAGACTTTCCTCTAAAATCTGGTACAAGTCAATGACGTCAGTCACTTGCGAAGACATGGTAGAATGCTCTAAGTCTAAGTCATGGACATGGCTACTAGGACTTCTGAAAGTACAGAGGATGGAGTAGGAAAGGTGGCCCAGCCTGGTCCCAAACCACTCCTAGAGAAGACCTCTTTTTCTTGCTTGCTTGCTTTTTTGTTTTTTTTTTCTTTCTTTCAGAGAATCAAGTTTAATCATGGATCTGGCCCACATCCACAAAGACTCTTTCTCTGATTGTAGATATCAAAGAAAGTAAAGGCTTTGAAGACACACTGCCTAGGTGTGACCCTCATCTCTGTCAGTTGCTTATTGTGTGGCCTAAAGTAAATTACTTAGCATCTGTGCACCTGCAACTCTTTATCAAATGTAAATACTAGCATTTCCTCAGTCTTTTTGGAGACTTAAACAAGTTGTTAGCACAAATACATAAAAAAGTTGTTTAGAAGACCACTAAACTCAATAAGTAAAAATAATGCAGAGGGGTCAAAGAGCAACCTAACATCTCAGTGATTAATCTGATAACAATTTTAGCAACACCATTGTGAGGTATATATTGCAACAAGCAATATGAAATAAATTATTTTGTGCCTGCTATGGGGGCAAGTTGAGAGGAAGGGATAACTGGGGACACTAATATATTAGGTCACTTGGTGGTGGAATTGGTAGTGGAAAATTGGATACCTAAAATGGTGTTTAAATAAAGTTTCAAATATTTTTCCAAAGATTGGAACAATTTTGACACAAAATAATTACTCAATAAATGCTATATTTTTCTTGTCCTTGCTTCCCTCAAGACTTCTATTTGATGTAACCCATTCATAGCCTTAGTCTTCATCAATACATTCATCAAAATCTAGTTTTTTGTTTGTTTTGGTTTTGGTTTTTGGACCACACCTGGTGGCACTCAGGGGTTAGTTACTTCCTGGCTCTGTACTTAGAAATTGCTTCTGGCACGCTAGGAGGACCATATAGGATGTCAGGGATTAAACCCAGGTTGGTCCCAGGTCAGCCTCATGCAAGACAAATGCCTTGGGGCCGGTGAGGTGGCACTAGAGGTAAGGTGTCTGCCTTGCAAGCGCTAGTTCAAGAAGGACTGTGGTTTGATCCTGCCGTCCCATATGGTCCCCCCAAGCCAGGGGCAATTTCTGAGGGCTTAACCAAGAGTAACCCGTGAGCATCAAATGGGTGTAGGCCCAAAAATCACAAAAAAAAAAAAAAGACAAATGCCTTAACTGCTGCACTATTGCTCCAGCCCAAAACTCTAGTTCTTAATTTACCAAATTTCTACACTCCCAAAAAAAACCAGTGTAACTAAGAAAACCAGTTTAGTAACTAAGGAAATAATTCTTCAGAATTCACTTCACCCTTCCATATTCCACTTAAGAAATTAAATTAGACATTTGTATTACCTGCTTTTGGTCATTTTTTAATTTTACTTAATTGACTGTGAACTCAGGTTAATGAAGATAAGAGAGGTAAAAAAAAAAACTGGCAGTAAAGTGGTTTCACAGTATGACAAGGAGACAGCATGGCTTATAAGTTTTCTTTGGAACTGAATGCTTGAATAGGGTTTGATTATTATTATTTTGGTATAGTAAACCCAATAGATTAGTAGATAATTGTCTTGCAAAAGACTGGTTGTTACTTGCATTTCCTATATAAGTAGGGTCACTTGGGAAGGCAACAGGGTTGTGTGGAGAGAGAAAGAAAAGGCTGGCACTTTCTTGTAGGAAAGGGCCTTTACTATGGTTTCTTCAGGAAGACATAAGTGAGGCAGTGACGTTCATTAGGGTTTGCTTTCAAATTTTAGTGGGTTCTGGAGTATAGGCTTAATACTAATTTGCCTAATACCAGAATTGGATATGATTAAAGCAGAGCACAATAAAGGAAGTGTTGGAATATGAGTTCTGGATAGACTAGAGGGTACTTGAAAAGTGCATCGATGGGTGGGTTATTTACTAACTCTAGAAACTGACTCATCTTAAGAGAGAGAATTCGGGAGCCAGAGAGATAGCATGGAGGTAAGACGTTTGCCTTTCATGCAGAAGGATGGTGGTTAGAATCCCATATGTTCTCCCGTGCCTGCCAGGGGTGATTTCTGAGCATAGAGCCAGGAGTAACCCCTGAGCGCTGCTGGGTGAGAGAGAGAGAGAGAGAGAGAGAGAGAGAGAGAGAGAGAGAGAGAGAGAGAGACAGAGAGAGAGACAGAGAGAGAGACAGAGAGAGAGACAGAGAGAGAGAGACAGAGACAGAGAGAGACAGAGACAGAGAGAGACAGAGAGAGAGAGAGAGAATATTCGGGGTCAAAGTGATAGCATGTGGCCAACACAGATGACCCCAGTTTGAATCCCAGCATCCCATATGGTCCCCCCAACCCTGCCAAGAGTTAGCCTTGTACACTGCCAGGTTGACCCCCCCCCCCGCCAAAAAAAAAGTTAAAACCATAAAATAGTAACAAAATCCAAGATGTCAAAGCAGAACAGGGGTGGAGAAAATAGTTAATATCCTGGAGGAGATGCATCAGGCACCAGGAAGAGGGAACATTGCTGAAAGGAAAGTAGATGAGCCAGCTGTGGAAACAAGCTATATAGGTGACTTGCCACGGCATAAACTTTTATGGGAGCTCAGCCCACCAGATGTATCCTCAGATTTTCCTGGTGGGGCGAACTGAAATAATGTCCACGGGGTTCCTCAAAGGCCCGCTGAGGACGCCCTTTTCCTTCTGAGTGGATGGTTGAGGAATTTCGGAAGAGATGCTTGGCATTACATTTTCGGTCATTTGGCTATCTCTCTTTTGTAAATCTCAGGCAAAATTGTGGCCTCTTTGGCTTAGAAATTCCAGCACCAAAGATTTCAGAAGAACCCCTTTTCTAGATAATATTTAGAACCTATAAGTTAAGACAATGTTTTTTCTCCTTTTCAAAAATGTCCTTGCAGCTGAAGTTTCTGGTAATCAAGGGCAAAGCAAAATTATAGACTCTGGACTATAATAGAGCCCATCCCAATGAACATCAAGTTTCTAGGTATTTCCTACTTCTTCCTAACCTTTGTTTTGCATTTGAGGTTGATTGTTAAAAACTGTCTGATTGTTACCTTTCCTTTTACAATTAACTTTGCCTTGTTAGAGTAATCATCCTTCTCTGCACCTGTGACTGTTTTATCCTATAAAAACCCCCGTTTGGATAATAAATTAGTCACACTCCTCCAGAAGATGTGTTGACCCTACATACTCTGTGTGTGGTCATCACTTTTTTCGACATTATCCCGTTAGGCCGCTTGTCCTCCCACTTTCCTCTCGTGAAGGACTCCACTCCACTAGAATTGCTGAGATGCAGGTGCCTGCAGCAGTGACTTCCAGCTGATTCTGTCTATCTCCACTCCCTCATCACCCTCATCCAGCAGAAGGGAATCTAATACTTCAACATGTCCACCTTCTTCTCTCTGGTCGGCGTCTTGGTACTCCTGCTCCCTCTTCCCATTGTCTCCCACAAACTCCTAGTGACAAGGCTCCAGTTTTTATCTGCTCAACCCCCAGAAATACTGGCTTCTCAACCCTTGCAGTAACAGTGCAGTAACAGTCTCACACTGCAATCCTTTCCATGAGCATAGACCAACAGGCCTTTCACAGAATACTTTAGGCTGCAAAAAAAAAAAAAATCATAAAAATGGCTGCCAATGTACAATGGGCTCATTCATCTGTCCAATCTGAACTTTGGGTACGGGCCTCCCTTTCAACAAGCTTTGTTGGTGATCTCTGCCCTCTTACAAGGGCAGGGACAGGGCAGAGCTCTGAAGCTGACCAGGCCACTCTGTTACAAATAACCTAACTGGTCTCTAATCTAGCTAAAGCCCACTTAGTCATCTCTAGCCCACCCCAGCATAGGCAGAAGAATTGAGAAACACCAAAGCCATGCTCCAGAGATAGCATTTAAATCAATCTTTTTGTGAAAATAGTATGCTTTATATGAATAATTTATACAGTTAACTAGGAGGAAAGTAACTTCAGTCAGAAGTTAAGTACAATCAATGGACTCTAAGACCATTGGAAACCCTGTCTGTTAACACATGCTGTATCAAATACAATCAAGGGAACCTCCATCTATGAATCTCAAACAAGCCTTTAGATTAAAAAACATCTATGCATTTTCTGTCTCATGTTCTGAAGGTGTGAAGTTTAAGGATGTTTCTGGGAAGCTTTATATCTAGTAAATAAAAGTATACAGAAGGGAGGCCAGTCTGATAAAATTATATCATTGCTTTCTCTCTGAGAAACTTCCCTTGCAAGGTATTCCATGTCCCTTTGAACAGAGAACTATTTCCATCTATGAATATAAAGAGGGAGAAGACAGCCTAAAACAAAAACATTAGATAAATTGTAAAAGATCCATTTTCAAAATGCTGGGACCAGAGAGAGATAGTTTCGTGAACTGGAATTTATGTTTTGCACGCAGGAGATCCAGGTTTGATCCCCAACATCATCTAGGTCCTCATGTACAAAGTTATCCCTGAGCATCAAGCAATAAGTACCCACTCTTGAGTTTGGCACAAACAAAACAGGGGCCAAAGATATAGCACAGAGGTAGGGCATTTTCCTTGCATCGGGACAGACCTGGTTCAATTCCTGGCATCCCATGTGGTTCCCCAAGCTTGCCAGAAGCAATTTCTGAGCATAGAGCCAGGAGTAGCCCCTGAGTATTGCCGGTTGTGACCCAAAAACTAATCAATCAATAAATAAACTACTTTAAAAAATTGACATTTTTTCTAGTAGTTTTTATATCAATATCACTGTATACAATAATCTATTGAAGTCATACAATAAAATGTACTCTAATGCTTTTTAAAATTAAGCTCATATAGTCAGTAATTATTATAAAACATAGACTTTGAAGAATCATTTACATATAAGGAAAAATATATATAAGATATATATAAAGATATATATATTTCGTTTTATATAAATGATTCTTCAAAGTCTGTTTTAGTTATATGTTATATATATAACATATATATACTCAAAGATATATATATATATATCTTTCCTTAGGGTATTTGTAAGACCTGAAGTTGAAGTGCCTGAGTTTTTTCAGCATCTCTTCATAATTTCTGCTGTTCCTCAGGACATTTTTCAGGTTCTCTCTTCTCCCTCTCTTTGCCCAGCTGAATTTCCATTCTTTGTCCATTCACTCTCCACCTCCAAAGTCAGACGTTTCTCTCACATTAGAAGAAATTGGCTCTTGATTCCCAATATACATTAATTGTTGTGGATGGAATGACTTTAGCAATTAGTCCTGGATTACCAAGACATTGTTCATATGCTCATTTATTTTATTTTCTTATATATTAATTGAGCATTCATTCATTTTTGACAGGTCAAAACAGCTTTATTGGCTATATGTCAACAAGGTGGAAGATAGTGGATTCAGCTCTTCAAAGCAACTATCTTCTCAACTTTAAAAACTAAAGTATATCACTGGTGGGATGTGGGAGAGGTAGAAAGAGAATATATGGGTTAAGGTGCATACCTTGCATATAGCCAACCACAGTTCAATCCTTGGCACTACATAAGAGCACTACTAGAAGTGATTTCTGAGCATAGAACCAAGAATAATCGTTAGTTCTTGGTAGGACTCCAAAACAAACAAACAAAAAAAATAAAAGAAAATATATCACTTCAGGAATCCAGACGGTGATTCCATGGTCAAAGTTCCTGTAGTCCTAGAGCACAGGCTGCTCCTGTAAAAGGTTAGTGCCTGGCACTATATAGTTACCAAGAACTTCCTGGGTGGTTCTAAAAGCTCCTGATCAAAAATAAATATCATTTAAACACTTGAATGCTATTCATTTTCTCATGTGTTCAAGTATAGTTCCCCAGATGACAGTCACTTTCAAGAAGACCAGAAGCCTTTAGAAAAGCCAGGTCAGTGGACCTAGTAGAGGACATAACTGCTACAAAGTACTGTCTTTAACCCTTTCCTGTTGACTTGTTGTTGTTGTTGTTTTGGTTTTTGGGCCACACCCGGCGCTGCTCAGGGGTTACTTCTGGCTGTCTGCTCAGAAATAGCTCCTGGCAGGCACAGGGGACCATATGGGACACCAGGATTTGAACGAACCACCTTAGGTCCTGGATCGGCTGCTTGCAAGCAAACGCCGATGTGCTATCTCTCCAGGCCCCTGTTTACTTTTTTTTTTTTTCAGATTGAATCCTTCTCCTGTTGACTTTTAACTCTTTCTTGTTGACTTTTAACCCTTTCCTGTTGACTTTTGTGAGTCCAGATCACTTTTCATTAAATGTTGTGGGTGTTGCTTCTATATGGAAATCTGAAACTCTTAATTTCTATTTGGTTTGGAACCAAATAGATTATAAAGTCTTTTATGCTTAATTTCTTGATATTTTGGTCACACTCAATTGTGTTCAGGGAGTAAGCTTTAGTGAGTGTCCTAGGTATGCTCTCTCTGTGTGTTTCTCTCTCCAGAGACACTCCCCTCTCTGCACCATCATAAAAAAATCCCATCTAAAACTGCTAGAAGACCTGTAAAATCTCTGAGAGCATGTCTATTCCCTGTTGAGCCTATGAGAGTGTCACCCCATAATCTCAAACTATCACTTTACTGTGTTTTGAGAAGCTTTAGGGTATCTCAGTGGCCTGCAGTCAAACTTCAAATGTGAGAGGGCCCTTTATGCTGTTAAAATACAGGGCACATATAAGACATACATATGCAGGCACATGTAGAAAACATAACCTCATGCCATGGCAACAAATTCATCACACTGATACCCAGAGTGGACCCAACATGCAGCAGTACCCATACCTGCTCAGGAAACTGTCTCAAACAGAGGACCTGAGGTTCCTCAAGTCTTAGCTGGTTTAAGCTGTTACAACTATATACTAGTGATTAGTGGTCCTGGACAACTAACATTTTTATAGCTCTGGAGATTAGAAGATTCTAGAATGCTCAAGACCAGGTTGCCAGCTGGTTGGGTTCTTGGTGAGAACATCTTCATGGCCATCTTTTCTGACCTGAACCCTCATTCATGAAGAAAGAGAAGCATTCTCTTCTTATCCCACCCTGATTACCTCATTAAAACACAATTATCTCCCAAAGACCCCCACCTCCTAGAATCATCACATCCAGAGTTAAAGAAACAAAGATTTCAGATAAATGCGAACATAGTTGCTAGATCTTAAGAACTAAGAAACATAGCAAGAGAGAGCCTGCTCAGGGAAAAATAGTACAACTGAAAGGTCTGGAGGCAAAATTGGGCCAGGACACACCAAATAAGACACAGGCTATAATTGGGAAGCTAAAAGGGGTGACTTGAGATTGAAAGTTTGCCCTATGTTAGGAAAAGATCTGGGAGTCTGGCTGAGGGAAGCTGGTGGTAGCAAAGTGAAAAAAGGGATTTCCACACCTCCTCTGAGATTCCCAGAGAGTCTCCTGAGATAAGAAATCTCCTTCCAACTCCAAGACCTACTCAACAAGTTTCTTATTCCAGGATATGAGCAACTCAACTTCTTTTTCGATTGTCTTCTTATCCTAAACTTCCCATGACATGATTTGATCTGAGCCAAGTGTAACTGGAGATGGAATTGAGGTTATCTTCAAGGCCATTCTAGGTTAAACCAATCTATAGAAGATCCCTATCAGGAACATTGAAGGTTGAAGGGTCTCCCAAAGATGCATTGAAATTCTAATTTTTGGAGACATTTTGTGGCTTCCCCTGGCTTGCTTCAGCCTGGGAACTTTGATCGTCTCTGGCATTCATCCCCTGGGGGCTTGCTTCGGCTGAGGCGAGTCTTCCCAGGCTACTGGGCCACTTAAACTCACCTCTTAAGGGGTCGAAGCAGAG
Source organism: Suncus etruscus (assembly GCF_024139225.1). NCBI lineage: Eukaryota > Metazoa > Chordata > Mammalia > Eulipotyphla > Soricidae > Suncus > Suncus etruscus. Next base: position 18,730,375 of record NC_064862.1, read on the forward strand.
GAGCGCGGCAGCTTCGCTTCGCTTGGTGGCCGCACACTCCACCTAGCCAATAAATACCACCACAACATGTAGAAAAAAAAAAAACATCACAAGCGTGACATTGGGGAAACTACGCAGACCAACATCAGGCATAGAGAATGAAGATGGCAACTCTGATGACCCAACAACGGCGAACCACCTAGTTAGTCTTTCAGATATGGAGTTTAGAGAAGAAATATAGAGGATGTTAACAGAACTCAAAGAAAGTATAGAACAGAACAATAATAAGAATCAAGAGAATATGAAGATAGAAATCAGAAAACTCCAATCTGAAATATCAGGTCAAATAACAGGTCTGAAAAGTTCAGTAGATGAATTGAAGGACAAAATGGATAAGCTCTCCCACAGGGTAACAGCAGCTGAGGATAGAATTAGTGTGCTGGAAGATGAGATGTGTAACAACTCCATACAGCAGAAGAGACTGGGAAAAAAGCCTTAAAGCAAATGATCAGACAATGGAAAAATTACTCAAAGAATATGAACAGATGAAAATAGAAGTCTTTGATAAGCTCAACAGAAACAACTTAAGAATCATTGGAGTCCCAGAGACCCAAGAAGAATATCTCCAGGAAGAATCAACAGTCAAGAACATCATCACAGAGAAACTACCAGAGCTAAAGAATACATGTGAAATTCTAATTTTTGGAGCCTTGGAAATAAGGTCTTTATAGATGTAACTAAGATGAAAGCTCAGTGTAGACATTTTATGTCAACATGACTGATGTTATTCTGTGTAGAAAAGAGGGTTGCAGAGCCCAGAAATGCAAAAAGAAGACCATGAAACAGTAGTGGAGATGGGGCTGATGTTGAGAGGAAAGCCAAGAACACTGAATAGAAGCCAAGAGGACCAAAGATTTCCAGAAAACCACAAGATGAGAAAAAGGCATGGAACAGCTGCTTCCCCACTTTCTTCAGAGAATGGCCATCTTTATTTCAAACTTCTATCATGAAAGAATTGATTTACGGGTTGTTTTTAAGCCATCCAGATTTTGACAATTTGTTAGTCATTGTAGAAAACTAATATAGGTGTTCTTACAAAGGGGTTCAGAATTGTGCCAGAATCCTAAGTTTTGTCTCCAAGGACTAGTGTGAACAAATGCTGTAAGTCAGGGGTCTCAAACTCGGCCCTCTGTACAACATTTTGTGGCCTTGCCCTAGAGGAATCTTTTTTGTTTTGTTTTGTTTTAGTTGTTTGGGTCACACACCCCCAACGTTCAAGGCTTACTACTAACTTTGCACTTAAGGATCACCTCGACTTTGCCTCCTGCAGCCCTCAGGTAAATTGAGTTTGAGACTCCTGCTGTAAGTAGATATTTTTGGTAGGGTATTTGGTGCCTGACATAGGGGGAGAAAAAAAGGAGGAAGGTGGCAAATACACTCCATTTGATTTCACTCCACAGGACTCGGGAGAAATGTCTGAATACCCAAAGAGTACAAGCTGACTAGAAGAAGCAGGGGAAAGGAGAGGAGTAAAGGAGATGGGAGGAAGATGAGGAGGGAGATGGAGAGGGGAGGAGAAGCAAATACAAGAGGAAGGGAATCAGGGCATGGGAAGAAGTGGAGGTGGGAGAGATATGGAAAGGAGAGGGGATGGCAAATAGAAGGAGGAAGTGAGGGAGAGGAGGCAAGAGGCAGCCCTGGACACCTAAGGCTGCTTATTCACAGGTATAAAGGTACAAATAAAATTTGGATATATTGGGGGTGGAAGGCATTGTTGAACCTCCCACTGGGGCTGTAATAAAATGTGTGATTACATAGATTCATCTTTTTTTCACTATCACTCAAAACAGAAGAAGAAGAAGAATTGCTTTGAAGTGAAGACCACCTCTATATGTTTACTCACCTCATTTATCCCTTCAACCACCTTTGGGGTGTCCTGAGGGAGAAACAATCATCTGATTTCCTCTATAAAGCCACCTCTCATACTGACTATAACACATTTACTAAGTCAGCCTCCTGGCTTAGCAAAGGCCCCTGGTTGCAATTTTTTTTACCCAAGAGCCTGCTAAAGGCTGTAGTCAATATCCAGGTCACCTCAGACTTTCATGAGTAGCGTGGGGGCACAAAACAAAGGGTCTATTCAGAGGAGAGACGAGAACCAGGCAAATCGGTTGTTTTACTTTCACATAAGCAAAATAGCTATTTGACTGAAAACTCTTTGGTCTTTGGTGCAGTTATTTTAGCACCTTGTAACTATAAACTAAGTGTGCCACTTATGTAACTGGACAGTAGTCTATTTACAGGGTTATCAAATGTTTTAATTCATCTAGAAAATCAACACTAACCACTCCTAACATTTATTTACCCATGGCACACCCAACCCTCACCAACCCCTACTTATTACTTCCTATTTTTCCTTTTGGGCCAACGCATAAGTCTCTATCCAATCAAGTCCATAATTTGCAAAAAAAAATATTCAAAATGAACTGCCTATCACATGCCAGATGCTGAGCTAAATTGGAAGAAAAGTATGGAGACAAGTTCATAAGGCAGAATGAACATTTTTTTATCAAGGGACTCTAAAGTTCTCCTATGGAACTTGGTGTAATGGCAGTTGGACTTGGATACACCCCTTGGGTAACCCCACTATTATCAACAATTGAACCTGCACATGCCCCTTGGACAGGCCTCCTTGACATGTAAGGTATAAAAAAAAAACATGGGCCATTGTGGGGTGAAGGCAGGATAGTGATCAGAGCAGTGCCTGTGGGACTGCAAGGGGGGACTGGAGATTAAGCATCGGAGAGATGTTGCTTGCTTTGTTTTTATCCCCCCACCCTTTGAATCTGGGCCTTCCTAGTCACCTCTGGCCAGTAAATTTTTATCTTCTATCTCCCCCTCTCTGAAACTCCCAGGCCTCAGGCTTCAGAAAGAATAAAAAAGAGAGAAATCTAGTATCCTCCTCTCTCTGGCTCTGGCTCTGGCTCTCTGTCTCTGTCTCTGTCTCTGTCTCTATCTCTGTCTCTGTCTCTCTCTGTCTCTCTCTCTGTCTCTCTCTCTCTCTCTCTCTCTCTCTCTCTCTCTCTCTCTCTCTCTCCATGGTTACAAAATTGTTCATGTTGAGTTTCAGTCATAGAATGTATATCATCCTTCACCAGCACACATTTCCCACTACCAGTGTCCCAGTTTTCCTCCCATCCACCCTCTCCCACCTGTCTCTGGAGGAGGCATTTTACTTCTTTCTCTCTCCCTATGTGTCTATACCACCTCTCTTCCTCTCCCTCTTATTTCACCCTCTCTCCCTCTCTCTTTCTGTCTCTCTCCCTTTTTCCTTTTTTGACACTGTATTTTGCACTATTGTTAATGAAGGAATAACATACATGTTACTGTATCCCCTTTCAGCACCCAGTTCTTGTCCAAAGTGATCAACTCCAACTACCATTGTCAGAGTGAACCCTTCTCTATCCTAACTGCATTCACTGCTCTTTGTGACAAGCTTCCTACCATAGACTGGTCCTCCTCTCTATCAATTTATGGCCCTCGTATCTATCAATTTATTATAAATACTTTTACTTTCATTAAAATAAAACATTTTTTATTTAAACACCTTGATTACATACATGATTGTGTTTGGGTTTCAGTCATGTAAAGAACACCACCCATAACCAGTGCAACATTCCCATCACCAATGTCCCAAGTCTCCCTCCTCCCCACCCGACCCCTGCCTGTACTCTAAACAGACTCTCCATTTCCCTCATACATTCTCATTATTAGGACAGTTCAAAATGTAGTTATTTCTCTAACTAAACTCATCACTCTTTGTGGTGAGCTTCCTGAGGTGAGCTGTAACTTCCAGCTCTTTTCTCTTTTGTGTCTGAAAATTATTATTGCAAGAATGTCTTTCATTTTTCTTAAAACCCATAGATGAGTGAGACCATTCTGTGTTTTTCTCTCTCTCTCTCTGACTTATTTCACTCAGCATAATAGATTCCGTGTACATCCATGTATAGGAAAATTTCATGACTTCATCTCTCCTGACAGCTGCATAATATTCCATTGTGTATATGTACCACAGTTTCTTTAGCCATTCGTCTGTTGAAGGGCATCTTGGTTGTTTCCAGAGTCTTGCTATGGTAAATAGTGCTGCAATGAATATAGGTGTAAGGAAGGGGTTTTTGTATTGTATTTTTGTATTCCTAGGGTATATTCCTAGGAGTGGTATAGCTGGATCGTATGGGAGCTCGATTTCCAGTTTTTGGAGGAATCTCCATATCGCTTTCCATAAAGGTTGAACTAGACGGCATTCCCACCAGCAGTGGATAAGAGTTCCTTTCTCTCCACATCCCCGCCAACACTAAAATAAAACATTTAATTTAAGTAAATTGGATCAATTTTTGTTTTATTCTTTGTTTTGTTCTTGTAAAAACTTTCAGATCATGTGGTTAATATACTTTTGATAATGATTTTGCATATGAATTGAATCAGATTTTAATTCAGTATGGTGTATAAAGTGTGGTACCGACACACACAGAGGAACTGAATGTAAGCCAAGAGGAAAACATTACTGTGACCATCTATGAGGCAAGAATACAAAGGTAAGAATGGGTGACTACACTAATGAAGGGTACCATGCATATCAATTTATCTCATTTTAACACCCAGTTTTATCCAGAGTGACCAGCTCCAACTGTCATTGTCACAGTTACCATTAACTATTCTAATTATCCTAACTTTTGTGCCAAGCTTCCTACCATCAGGTCCTCCTGATCCTCATTTCTACAAAAAATATCTTCTTTTTCTTATACCCCACAAATGAGGAAGATTATTCTATATTTATCCCTCTCCCTTTGACTCATTTCACTCAACATAATCTCAGTACCCATCCATGTATATGCACATTTCATGACTTCATTTTTATCTAAGAGCAGCAAGTATTCCATCCTGTAGATGAAATACTAAAGTTTCTTTAGCCACTCATCTGCTGTCGGGCATTTGATTTGTTTCCAGATTCTGACTACTGTTAGTAATGCTGCAATGAACATAAAAATGCAGAGGGATTTTCTGCATGGTACATTTGGGCTCCTAAGGTATCTTTTTAGGAGTGGGATTGCTGTATCCTATTGAAGCTCAATTTCTTGTTTTCTGAAGAATATCCATATTGTTTTCCAAAAAGGCTGGACCAATTGGCACTTCAGCAGTGAATGAGAGTCCCTTTCTCCCAGCAATCACAATAATATTAGTTGTTCTAGTCTTTGTGATGTGTACCTGTCTCTGTGGCCTGAGATAATATCTAATTGTTTTGCAGGCTTTACCAATTCATGTAAACTCCAAAATGTTTTAGCAAGTAATAATTTTTTTAAGTTTTATTAATGACAGGAAAGGCATAATCATTACCACAATGAGATCAAAGTACAAAATAAAACTTAATGCAATGTATTTTAGATGCCAGAAATTAAGTTATTTATGTAAATTCTCTTTATGAGAATAAAGTATTGTATTATATTGTATTATATTTTATTACATTATATTATATTTATTATTAAATAGTTGAATTCCTTTAGTTATATAGGTTAAAATAAAATGGAAACCAATCATTACAAATTAACTTATTGACTTATTGTGTGATAATTCCTTTTATCAATCTTCAAGGTTTTTTTGTGTTTTTTATAATTTTTAATAATATCTTTATTTAAGCACCATGGTTACAAAGTTGTTCATGATTGTATTATGTCATGTGCAAATTTTTCACCACTAAGTCCCAGTTTTCCTTCCACTCACCCCCACTTGCTTCTGTGGCAAGCACTTTACTTCTCTCTCTGTCGCTCGCTCTCGCTCTCTTTCTCTCTCCCCTCTCTCTCTGTTTTTGTTTTGTTTTGTTTTTTAATAATTTTTATTATGGCCAAAGTGAATTACAAATCTTTCACAGTAATATTTTAGGTACATAGTGACATTGAATCAGGGGCATTCCCACCACCAGTGTTGTCCTCCCTCCACTCCTGTTCCCAGCACGCATCCCATATCCCCCTTCTTTGCCCCTGGGTTGCTAGTATAAGTGGTCACCTCTCTAGCTTGTTGTAGCTTGGGTATCGACTCTGTTTTCATTGGCTTTGGATTTGGTATTTAAGATAATTTTTTATTTCTACTCAATGTTCATATGACTATTTGGTCTTGGTACCATACATTTTTCCACCTCAATTTATGAAGCAGAACAAAATGATTCAAGTTATGTGGTTCTCTTTGAAGAAAAAAATAAAAAAGAAAAAAGAAAAGAAAGAAAAAAACAAAAACAAAAAAAACAACAAAAAAACAAACATCCTTCAAGTTTTGTTAGAGCAAGCAATATGGAGTAAATTTGTTATGTGCTTGGTATGGGGACAATTGGGGGGTTGGGAGGGAATTTGGGAATATTAGTGAAGGTAAGGTCACAGTGGTACTGGAATTGTTGTTAGACCATTGTATTTATCTTTTTCTTTTATTTGTTGATGTTTTGGGGCCACACCCAGTGATGCTCAGGGGTTACTCCTGGCTCTGCACTCAGAGGTTACTTCTGCCAGCACTCTGGACCATATGGAATGCAGGAGATTGACCCTGGAATGGCTACCTGCAAAGCAAACTTTCTACTTTCTGTTCTATCACTCTAACCTGGAACTTTGTATTTCTGAAACAATCATATGAAAAACTCTGAAAATCAAACTGTTTTAGTACAAAATAAATTTTAAAAAGAAAAACATGCTGTAATAGCAAATTAAATAAAAAAGCAAAACACAAATAGAGATAATCTTATTTTAAAAATGTGTCAGTGGGGCCTGGAGAGATAGCACAGCGGCCCCGTCCCAGGACGAAAGGTGGTTGGTTCAAATCCCGGCGTCCCATATGGTCCCCCATGCCTGCCAGGAGCTATTTCTGAGCAGACAGCCAGGAGTAACCCCTGAGTACCGCCAGGTGTGGCCCAAAAACCAAAAAAAAAAAAAAAATGTGTCAGTGAAGTATATAAACTTTAACTAAAGAAAATATGTAAAATATTTCTAATTTTAAGGGCTGGCGAGATAGCACAGTGGTAGGGCATTTACCTTGCTAGTAGGTGACCCAAGGCAGACCATGGTTCGAATCCTGGCATCTCATATGATCCCCCAAGCTTGCCAGGAGCAATTTCTGAGTACAGAACCAAAACTAAACCATGAGCACTGCCAGGTTTGACCCCCCAAAAAAACCCAAAAACATAAAAAAGCAAAATATTATATTATATATTTATATACATTTATGTCTACCATAAGTTTATTACTTAGAAATAATTACTTAGAAATAATGGGAATAAAATAACATATTGTTAAGAATAAAAATAAATTAATATGTCTTTTAAAGGTTTTTTTTAAAAGATAGTCCCTAACAGTTGTTGACTTCTAGTTTTATTGGTATTGTCAATTTCCTTGACTTTGATCATCAGACTCAGTTCAGCATTGCTCAGTTCTGCCATAATCAAGTGACTCCATTAACCAGTGACCTAGAATACTGAATACTGCAAAAGCTTCTTTGCTGAAAGAAGCTATCTTGCTCAAGCTAGTAGCTTCTCCTCACAGGCAGCCCATTGTCAGTAGCCAGTCAGTCTGAGGGCAGAAAGTGTGGCTTCCTTGTCCCAATTCAGGACAACTTGAAAGGAACATTCTAGCTAGGCTTCAACAGGACCAGTTAAGGTTCAGCTATAAGGCACCCAAATTCAATGGTCCAATCTATTTTCCCTTATGATTCCCAGATGTTTTCTTGAGGGAACACTGGAATAAATGTGCTGTATGCAGATCTTTAACTATTTCCCAAGAGATCTGACCTAAGGTATGCAGGGAAATTAGGAATCTAACGTAAGAGATGCAGGAAAATACACCTATGTCTATTGTGGTATCTTTAAGTTCAGGTAGAGAATAAATGCCCCAACCATTAGCTTTATTTTTATCATAATTAAATATTCTAAAATATAATAAAAGATCCCAATGACAGGGCCGGGAAGGTGGCGCTAGAGGTAAGGTGTCTGCCTTGCAAGTGGACGGACCGCGGTTCGATCCCCTGGTGTCCCATATGGTCCCCCCAAGCCAGGGGCGATTTCTGAGCACATAGCCAGGAGTTACCCCTGAGTGTCAAATGGGTGTGGCCCAAAAACCAAAAAAAAAATCCCAATGACATTAATAGAAAATACATCAGGAAAATACAAAGTGAGTAGTAAACCTAAGAAGGCAAATGTAGGGCATATATTAATAAAAACTAATAAAAGATATTGTAATGGGAACAAATGAAGGGAAACAAAGAAATGGGAAACAAATTCTTATATAAGAAAATTCAATTCTGAGAAAGATAATAATTCTCCATAACAATTTATGGATTTATAGATTCAATGTGGCATGAGTTTGGAATATATTTTGAAATAATACAAATTTCATGTAGGAGGAATATATGAATAACAGAATAGCAGGGGAAATTATTCAAGGAATAGGAATGAGAATAGTAAAAGATAGAAATGAAAAATCAGCCTGTGTATAAATTTTACAATACAAAGCTGTGCTCACTTCCTCCAAGGTTAAATCTTCTCCCCAGGCAGAAGCATCCAGATTCATTATGGCGCTCCAACTCTCCTGTTTCCTGTTATATAGCAATGAACCACTTATTTTGTCTCTCTCATTATATAGCAATCTCTGTAGGGAACAATAATCAAAGTACACAGAGTAGTAAGGTGCCTTCATTCATTTCTTTCTTCTAAGATATCACTAACAGCTGGAGAGATAGTATACATGCAATGTGATGGCAGAGACCCTGATTAGAATCTCCAGCACTGCATATGATTCCTTGAGTATCTCTGGGGGGTCACTCCTGAGTACAGAGACAGGATTAGCCCCTGAGCACCTCTGGGTGTGGAAAAAAAAAGATATCCTAGAGTAACTCATAATCTAAGAAGATACCAATATCATATAAGCTGATAGCAGCCAATGTCACCAACTAGTAAGTACTTCCTGTAGAAGTGTCTCATCTTCTGTTTTGTAAATACATATTGAAATCAATGCATTCCTTTGTAAATAAATCTACATGTGAACAATTACATTGAGGTCTCATGAGATTTTTTGATCTTCAAAGACCACTGTCTCAAAGTCCATGATGAGAAATGTTTTAGATTCTATATTTGAGAAATGAAAATCCAATGTCATAAGATCTATTTTTCCCTGGGGAATGTCAAGGAAGGGCACCGAATTTACACCAGGAGGTGTTGACAATGTCTAACTACATTGAATCTTATCTGCATGAGCAGTAAATCCCCTCCTCCAATGATCTGGAAAGAAGGCTGGTTTGCTCCACCACTGCTGCCAGTCAAGACTTCAGCCCTTCTACCTCGGGGCTTCATGATATATTAGCGATAATAAAATATTTTATTCCAGTGTATGCCCCTGAAAACATAAAATCTCCTCCCAACTCAGAGGAGTCTATAGAGACCTTTAATCATCTAGGCATAATCACTTCCCTGAAACTTTGGGGCTGTGTGTCTCCACTATAAATACACCTGGATATTCCAGCTCAGAGATTTAAGCTAAATACTGCCATTAGGAATTACTCCATGATCTTAAATTAGAGCTACACTCCCAGATTCTCTAAGGAAAATAAATTATTGTTGCCTTTAACCACAGTTAATTGAAAAATAGGCATCCAATAAAAACATGCATTAAAAACATGAATGTTGAAGAATATGCATTTAAATTAAGGAGTAATTTAAATAATTTTTTCAGGGTTGGGAGGTCAGGGCTATACCTCATGAGTTCAGGGAATTATGCATGGATCTATACTCAGGGATCACTCATGGTGATGTTTGGTTACCATACAAAATGCCAGATATCAAGCCAATGTCATCTGCAAGACAAGTGACTCAACCCATCCTCGATCTCAGCACTTAAAACTTAAGCACAAAAACTTAAAATGTTTAATTTAGTTTAATTTAATAAATAACTTTAAATCCTCATAATAACTCTCTAAGGTTGGGTATTGTTAGCACTCTAAGAGTTACCAAAACTAAAAATAATAATAATAATAATATACTTTGAGGGGAAGAAATGCTGAGCTATCTTAAAGAAGGAAAAGAAAAAAGTTCTTCAATTTTTTTGAGGATTGAAGAAGACATCTCATTTTCCAGAAATCCTTTTGAATCTGAGATTCCTAGAAATAACTGCTTCTGGGGAAAACAAGCAGACCAAATCAAAAGTAACATACTAATTCTAAATCCTCGCAATTACATGTTGAGAGCTTGCCAAGATAGTCTAGGTGCCACCTTGCAAAAGACCAGTTGTATCGCTGACAGCTTTGTGCCTATCAGGGAAAAGACACACTCTTCATCGGCACCTCTTATAGCAGCATTAATCCAATTGAAGTGTAGTTTTAGAATACTGCCAGTTTCTCTCACTGAGGCAGGACCCCATGGGGCATCAGACTAGCCTCAGTAGACCTGGCCAGAAGATCAAGGATGGGGAAACCTGGGTGTCTAAGACATCTGTATCGTGAGTTTCACTATACAGTATCACTACTAATAAAGAAATACACAGAGTTCCCACACCCTGTGGAAGAGCTATGGAGGATGATCACCTGATTCAGAAGGGTTAACAATGACCTAGAAAAGGCTGCTTTTCAACAAAAGCCATGTGGGAGATGTTATGCTACAAACCAAAACAATCTTGGCAAATAGAGAACCATAAAAGAAAATAAACACTATTCATTTCCAGAAGTGTCACAGCCACAAATAGTCATTCCCAAACAGAAAAGAAGGATATTCCATCACAGTCCCAATTTGGTGGATTTATGTCCAGTTACAGAGACAAATGTAATATTCTCCAAACCAAGAGAAAATGTTGATGTGCAAGTAAAGGATAATGCTGTTACGTCTGAATTGAATAGCATGGTTAATAAAAGTCATAAAAGTTCCAAAGACATAGAAATCCTAAAGGGAAGACAACATTTCAGGTGTAGGTAATTTCACTTTATCCTGTGCAGAAAAACAGCATCCTCTAAGCAATTAAAAGACAATGTTAGATATTAAAAATATTTAGAGTGGGTCCAGAGAGATAACGCAGCAGATAAAATACTTGCCTCGCATGTAGTTGACCCAGGTTTAATCCCTAGTCTTCATATGGTACTCTGGGTACCACCAGTAGTAATTCCTAAATGCAGACCCAGAATTGACCCCTAAGCACTGCTGGGTGTGGCCTAAAAACCAAAAAAACAAAAAACAAAAAACGAATAAGAGGGGTCAAAACTATAATATACAACTTGGTGAGCAAAGCAGTAATTTTTAAACCACTTGAAAAGTCTTCATGTGAACAAGGTGAGAACCTGTGAAATCGTCTATGTATCCTCTGATCCCCATAAAATATGTTTTAAACCAGACAATTTAACTTTGATTTGTTTCATGTATCAAGTTTCATGTGAGACTTTGTATTAGATTAAGTTGCTCCAAGAGTTTTTGAACAAGATTTCCACAATAAGAGCAAGAAAGATAAACACACATATATATACGCATAGCTTTCAAAAAGCCAGACCCAATATATTCAGTTTTATGAAGTGACAAATCCTTCTTCTGAGGGAAAATATCTATAGTGACTTTCATACTTGGCAGAATAGCAGAGGGGGAAAAATATTTTATAGATGGGAACCAAGAGAAGAAAAATCAAACTGTTAACAAACTTTCATCAGTCACATAGGGTCTCATGATGGACCAGCATCAGGCATAAAGCCAATTTTCCCCCATAGGTCGCCATCAAGTTCATGAGAAAGTCAAGTCAAGATGGGCGGCAAAAAGAGCTCCTAAAACGAGTCTCAGGACTTCTCCAAATACCAGGCAGGGCCATGCAAAAGGTTAGAAGAGAAACAAGAAATTAGGAGACAATTTCTGGAAGAAACAATATGCTTTCTCTGTGTATCTACTCATAGTGCCCTGTGAGTCTGAGAGAGCAGCAGGAGAGATGAAAGGAATCAGACCAGAAATACTCTGGGCTTTTGGAGCACGTTCAGGTAGTGCTCCAATGTGGGACAGAGAACAGGGAGAAATTACCCTAGGAGTGCACCTCTAGGAGGAAATTTGTGCTCAAATAGTATTCTGCAGATGCCCCAAAGTGGGCAACCAACAACTAAAGCTAAAAGCAATCTTGAGTGACTTGGAAAGTTGGTGACTAGACTCTGAAACACAAGGAGAGCCATGAAGTCTAGCTTCTGCCAACATACCAAATCCTGGAAGAGAAAAATTCCATTTTTGTCTTTACTACAAAACATTTCAAGCCAAGCCTGGGAACGTGACTTAGAGGCAAAGCACATGCTTGGCATGTATGTCTTACATGGCAAGCACGTACACCTGACATGCATGGATCAATCCCTGGCACCACAAAATAGTAAACCTTTCAAGCTGTTATGAAGTCACAACCAAAGCAATAACAATTTCTCACCCAATGAACTTGAACAAGAAATAGCACTTCACAGTAAATACTATTACTCCATTCTATATTATTCTTCTACTGACAGTACTTGATATAAAATCTCAAATTCAAAGACTTATGAAAATGCTATTGAAATGTAAACAACAGAAGAAATAGCATCAGTAGAGTGAGGTATACCCAAAGATAATCCAGGTAGTAGCACTATAAGATTGTGACTCATATAATAACCATGTTTATGTTTGAGATGAGAGTTTGGGGTAACATTAGACAATGTATATGAACAAATGTAAAGTTTCAACAGATTTTGAAAATATAATATAAAGATCTAAATAAAGATATTAGAAATGAAAGTAAAGAAAGACTAAAGAAGCCATTTAAAATAACAATGTGATATCTCACACCACAGAGACCGACACACCTCATGAACAAGAACAACCAGTGCTTGTGCAGACGTGGGGATAAAGGGATTTTCATTCACTGCTAGTGGGAATGTCGACTGGTCCAGCCCTTTTGGAAAACAATATGGACTTTCCTCAAAAACAAAACAAAAAAAACTAGAAATTAAGCTTCCATTTGACCCAGCAATACCACTCCTGAAAATATACCTAGAAGCCCAAAAACAGTTCAGAAAAAAACAAAAACAGTTCTGCACTCCTATATTCATCGCAAAACTTTTTACCAATAACCAGAATCTGGAAACAACCCAAATGGTCAAGAAATGAAAAAAGAAAGAAGCTACATCTACATTATGTACTACATATATACATTGGAATAATATGCAACCACTAGGAAAAATGAAGCCATAAAATCTGCTTATATATGGATAGACTTGGAGAGTATCATTCTGAGTAAAATGAGTCAGAGAAAGAGGGACAGATATAGAATGATCACACTCATCTGTGGAATATTTTTTTTAAAAAACCATAATATAAGAATAATACCAAAAGATAATAGAAATGATGGGTGGAAAGTGAAGTGAAGATAGAGAAGAGACCATTATGACTATAATTATTGGAAATTATCACTCTGGACAAGAACTGAAATTTGAAAGGAAGTAAACAGTATTACAAATCATGATGCCTAAAGAAAAAATAAGAAAAAAGGGAGAAGAAAAGTGTCTGCCACAAAGGCGCCATGAGAGTGGGGGTAGTTGATCTGAGGGTAACTGAGGAAATTGGTGTCAGGAAATAAATGCTGGTGAAGGGATGAATGTTGGAACATTATATGACAAACACTCATCTATCAACAACTTTTTAACTCTATCTAGTGGTGATTTAATTTTTAAAAAATGTTAAGTAAAATTAGACTTCTTCATGAAACCACATATGAATTACATAAAATGGAAATAAAACAAATTAGAATGCCTTTAAAATACTAAAATCAGAGACCAGAGCAGTGGCAAAAATGGTAGGGCGCTTGCCTTATTAAGCACTAACCTAGGACAGACCGAGGTTCAATCTCCCAGCATCCCATATGGTCCCCCAAGCCAGGAGCAATTTCTGAGCACGTAGCCAGGAGTAGCCCCTGAGCATCACAGGGTATGGCCCAAAAACCAAAAAAAAAAAAAAAATGTAAAATTAAATAAAATAAATAAAATACTAAAATCAGAAAAAGTGGAGGGGAAACTCTGAAATCATATTGTACTGATTTTCTGATCTGCAGAATTCATTTGAAGGATTTACATAATATCAGTTTCAATAACATACCTAAGGTCCTTCAATGATGGCATTTGCTACTTTGTTGAAACATCTACTTTTCTCTGTAAAGTTCTATTTATTAAACTTTTCATGTTTTTATGAAAAAGAAGCAGAGAGATCAAAAAAATAGTAAATGGCACCAGAAAGACATTTCTTTACAGATAAATTTCAGGTTAGAGAGAAATATAGATGAAAAGCTAAACTCCCGAAATTTTACAAAAGTTTAAATCAATGATTAGTTTATTTAAAAAAATTTTCAAAAGTTTATCTTTAGATATCAAAAATTATTAGCATAAATATACTTTAAGATTCACATGAAATCTAAAAAATAAGGAAAAACAAAGAAAGGAAATGACAAGGAAAGAAGAGCAAAAAATTCTACATAGATTCTAAATAGATAAATCCTAAAAGTGTACAATTTTGTAAGAGTGAGAAGAAATGAAAATTCAGCTGAATAGGCAGAAAAACAATCCAACTAAATAAAACAATATATTTTAAAGGTATAAAAACCCTTAACTAGCTAGGAATAAACAAATCTTTGTTTTTTTTAAATTAATCCCTTAATTTTTTTTCTTTATTTAAACACATGGTTACAAAAGGTTGTTAATACCGTTGGGGATTTTTTCCCCCCAGATACGTTGTTCATGATTGAGTTTCAGTCTTAAAATGATACCATGAAATCTTTTTTTAATTTATTTTTTAATAATTTATTTAAACACTGATTACAAAGCTGTTCATAATTAAATTTCAGTCATCAGTGTGCTTTTTCTTCCACTGAAGTCCCAGTTTCCCTCCTACCCACCTGTCTTTGGAGCAGGCATTTTGCTTCTCTCTCTGTCGCTGTCTCTCGTTCTCTTTTTTTTTTTTTTTTTTTTTTTTTTGACACTGTGGTTTGCACTATTGTTAATGAAGAAATAAAATGTGTGTCACTTTATCCCCTTTCAGCACCCAGTTCTCTTTTTTTTTTTTTTTTTGGTTTTTGGGCCACACTCTGTGACGCTCAGGGGTTACTCCTGGCTATGGCACTCAGAAGTTGCTCCTGGCTTCTTGGGGGACCATATGGGACGCCGGGGGATCGAACCTCGGTCCGTCCTAGGCTAGCGCAGGCAAGGCAGGCACCTTACCTCCAGCGCCACCGCCCAGCACCCAGTTCTTGTCTGGAGTGATCAGTTCCAATCACCAATGTCCTCAGTTTCCCTCCCAGCTTCCCCCTTCCCCACCTGCCTCTAGGGCAGACATTTTACTTCTCTCCCTTCTTATTTCCTTTTTGACACTGGTTTTGACTATTGTGAATGAAGAGGTGCCGTGCATACCACTTTATCACCTTTCAGCACCCAGTTCTTGTCCAGAGTGATCAGTTTCAAATATCACCCTGTCTACCCTAACTGCACTCACCACTCTTTGTGACAAGCTTCCTACCATGGACTGGCCCTCCTAATCCTCATCTCTATTGTTTTTGAATATTATCACCATACTGTCTTTTATTTTTCTTCTACCCCACAAAGGAGTGCGATTATCCTTATGTATCCTTATCCCTCTGACTCATTTCATTCAATATAATAATCTCTATATCTACCCATGCATGAACAAATTTCATGACTTAAATTTTCCTAAGGACTGCATAGTATTCTATTGTGTAGATGCAATACTATAGTTTCTTTAGCCACTCATCTATTGTCGGGCACTTGGGTTCTCTCATATTTTAGCCACTGTAAATATTCCTGTGATGAACATAGAGCCTTTTTTGCATGGTGTTTTTGGTTTCCTTGGGTATATCCTTAGGAGTGGTATTGCTGCATACCATGGAAGCTCAATTGCTGAAGGGGGGGGGTTGCTTTTTTTTTTTTTTCCTTTGAGGAATATCCATCTTGTTTCCCAAGAAAGGTTGTACTAGTCTCCATTCCCAATATCAGTGAATGAGAGTCCCTTTCTCCCAGCATCCATGCCAGGACTGGTCATTCTGTTCTTTATGATGTATGCTACTTTCTTTGGTGTGAGATGATATCTTATTGTTGTTTTGATTCATATCTTTCTAAGAATTAGTGATGCGGAGCATTTTTTCATATGCCTTTTGGCCATCTGTATTTCTTCTTTGAGGAAATGTCTCATCATTTCTTCTCCCCATTTTTGGATGGGGTTTAGATGTGTTTTTTCTTCTTGCCAAATTCTATCAGTGCCTTGTATATTTTAGATATAACCTCTCATCTGATGGTTATTGGGTAAATAGTTTCTCCCATTCTGTGGGTAGTCTTTGTATCCTAGCCACTGTTTTCTTTAAAGTTCAGAAGTTCCTCAATTTAATATATATATATATATATATATTATATACCATTTGTTTATCTTTGCTTTCATTTGCTTGGACAGTGGTATTTAATCCTTAAGATGCCTTTAGTTTCAATGCTATGGAGTATTTTGCCTAAATTTTCCTCTATGTCCCTTGTGAGTTTAGGTCTGATTAAAAGATTTTTAATCTATTTTATTTGACTAGGTTAGAAAGGTCACCCATGGAATGGGAAAACTATTCACACAACACCTATCAAATAAGAACTAATATCTAAGATTTACAAGGTATTAACAGAATTTAGCAAAAAAAAAAAAATAGAACCCATCAAAAATGGGGTTGATATGAATAGATATTTCCTCAAAGAATAAATACAAATGGTCAAAAGGCATACGGAAAAATGCTCCACATCACTAATCATCAGGAAGATGCAAATCAAAACAATAACAAGACATCATCTCATGCCACTGAGACTGGCACACATCACAAAGAACAAGAACAACCACTGCTGGTGGATAGAACCGTAGCCCAACAGCAGAAAAGCACTGGTTAGCACCCCAAAGCCCTGAGCAAAGACTCCTGAGAAAGTTGCGTTTCTTCTCCCCTGTGCCATCTCACAGGATTCTATCCCAAAAGCACCTAATTGTGGGACACCAGGTTAATATAGAAGAACAAAGAGAAGAGCATGAGGAGAGTTAAAGGCCAGGCCTTAGGGAGTGCTGAAGAAAAATTGTTCTGACATTTGCTAAAAAAAACATCAAGGACAACTTTAGTCAAAACTACTGCAATAGGATCTTTTAATGAAATTTTAATCTTAACCTACCAGGGGCAAATTTGATGAAATAGCCAACTGCTACATATTTTAAGAATAATTTGATTTAAACAACTATTTTAAAATATTAAGTGTCAATGTTTTGCCTCTATCCTGTGGTATATGAGTGAAGTGTGTATGAGTTACCTAAAGATAAAAAAGAAGGGACTAGACTAGAGCAATAGCACAGTGCGTAGGGCATTTGCCTTGTGCACAACCAATCAGGTTTGATCCTGCATCCCCTATGGTCCCTGAGCCTGCCAGGAGTAATTTTTGAGCAGAGAGCCAAAGGTAACCCCTGAGAGCCACTGGGTGTGACCCAAAAACCAAAAATAAAATAAAATAAAAGGTTAATTTTGACCAGTATTAGATGACCTTGGTGTTTTAGGGGTATAATATAAATTATTAAATTTCTTAAGTGTTATACTATTTCCCCCCTTTATTAGGAAAGGGAAGGTGATCTTTTAGACTCTTCTAAAACAAGGTACATCTATTGTTTACAGATGACGTTGAATAATGTATTTCTAGTATAAAGAATTTCTTTACAAAGTATTTTTCACCACTGAAAGTAAATAACATAGAACTATTTCACAGTCTTGATAATTAAAATAAATACTTCTCTTGAGGCCGGAGAGATAGCATGGAAATAAGACATTTGCCTTGCATGCAGAATGGTGGTGAGAATTCCGGCATCCCATCTGGTCCCCTGAGCCTGCCAGGAGCAATTTCTGAGCATAGAGCCAGGAGTCACCCCTGAGCGCTGCCAGGTGTGACCCCTCCCCCCCAAAAAAAGTAAAATACTTCTCTTGCTACTAAACATATCCTCAAATGCTATTGTGAGAACTTGAAAAATCTGTTTAATAACTCAAAACTATCCTATGATTATATATTAAGGCAGTTGATTATTAAAAATCATAGATACTTGTTAAGACCTTTATCATAAAGTATTCTGAAATTTGTTAATACTATATAAAACAACAATTAAAAAAAAAAACTACTGGGCCCGGAGAGATAGCACAGCGGCATTTGCCTTGCAAACAGCCGATCCAGAACCAAAGGTGGTTTGTTCGAATCCCGGTGTCCCATATGGTCCCCCGTGCCTGCCAGGAGCTATTTCTGAGCAAACAGCCAGGAGTAACCCCTGAGCACCGCTGGGTGTGACCCAATAACAAAACAAAACAAAACAAAACAAAACAAAAAAAAAACTACTGCAACTGGGCCAGAGAGATAGCACAGTGGGTAGAGCATTTATTTGTCTTGACCAATTTGCTGTAATATCACTTTGGCTCTTTTCTGAATTCTTTTAAATGGATTTTTGTGTATTAAAAATATCTCACTTTAATTAACTACCTATATTAATGAGAGTACTTGATGCTAAAATGAACGTTGAGTCTGTCTAAATTTAGTAGACTGTTTGGTTGGTTTTTTTTAACAATTTATTCCAAACAACTTGATAAGGAAACTGGTTCAAATAATCTCCCTCTAAAAAGGCACTTTGTTACTCTATTGTTTTCAGAACTAAGCAGAGAAGCTCAAAGGGAATGAAATTTTCCTCCTTCCCAATGTTCTGTTGTCTTTCAAAACAGTAGCACTGCCAAGATCAGCAATTTGAAAAGTTTCTTTGAGGTGTTCCTCCATCTCTTTCACTGGCTTGAGCAAAACAAGGACAAAGATTTTGTACCCAATCCCCTAGTGGGCATACAGGAGGCTGCACAGTCTACATAACCTGTCAGACAATAGCACAGTGAAGATAAGGAAGCTGCCAACTGCCAGGGATCAGATCCAAAACCTCAAAAAATGGGTTTAAATGACTATAAATACCTTTTAAAAAGAGGTGGAATGAATTGGGGGTGGGGATAGAGGAGAGAAAGGGAAGGTTGTAACAACTAGCAAGGCCAAGGGCTTTGTTTTGTTTTGTTTTAATTAATATCTTTATTTAAACACCTTGATTACAAATATGATTGTAGTTGGGTTTCAGTCATGTAAAGAACACCCCCTCCCCCCAGTGCAACATTCCCCTCACCAATGTCCCGAATCTCCCTTCTCCCCACCCCACCCTCGCCTATACTCTAGACAGGCTCTCTACTTCCCTCACAGCCTAGAAAACGGACTTGAAGCACACTAGCCCTATTTGCTACGTTCAAAATACACCTGCAACAAAAGATAGAAATAATTTTCCACTAGTAAATGTGGAGTGCTTCTTCCACATACAGCTTTATACCTGCATCATGGACAGGTTACAGTTAACAATCATGAACTGAAGAGATATAGTCTTTGGTACACAATTAGGAAGAAAAGAAATGTCTAGAATTCTCCTAGGGGTTAAGAAAAAGACAGTCTGAAAATAAAGACCAACCTAATAAGAAAAGCAAAAATTCTTTGCAAAGGGAGTCAGGCACTGTAACTTACATAAAGGACTCAAAGGCAGGTGAAAGTGGCAAAACTTTTAGTTGAATAAAGGGAGACTTCAGGCCCTGATGGAGATAGATGAAGTCAGTAGAGGTGGTTTAACTAGAAATGGGACAGCCATTGGAGTACCCATGGAGGGCTTCTTGAGCTTTCTTTGGTAGGTCTGAAATTAAAAGCAGAGTCAAAAATTAGGGAAACTGCCAGTTATTGATCAAATTCTGGCCATTTGAGACAAATTTCTGTAGAAGTAGTTATCTGGCTTACTGGGTTGTTGCTAGAGATAGCAATCTGAATTCCTGTAAGTCTGACTTACAGCAGATTGGCTTCTGGACTATTTATTGTAGATAAGGAGCTTAGTTTCCTGGCAGGTTGCTGCTCAGATCTGTTTTCATGTGTGGTCCAGCCATTGTCCATTAGTATATTCAGTCTCTTTCAGTGTCCAGAAACAAGCAGTCCAGCCATAAGAAGGAAAACTAGCTTCTGAGTCAAGTCATGTCAGACTCTCTGCAATGCAAAAATAGATGAAATTTGTAGACTTAGATTAAAACTTAAATCATCTATCCTCATTGTTTACTACCTCTCTTCCCATGGTGAAAGAAGTTGACTTGACCATAAGGTTTCTTGTTTCATGTCTTCCCATACTTGATGCAACATATATCCCATAGCCTTTGTACAAGCATCAATGTAGGTAAACACTGTTGTATTATCTCAGAACACCAATCCTATAGAATCAGGATCCCACCTTTATGTCCTCATTTAACTTCAATAAAGGCTCTTTCTATAAATGTAATTAAACGGAGACATCAGGCTTCAGCATATGACTGTAGAAGGCACAAACATTTAGCCCATAGCAAATGTGGGAGAAGAACGTATCTCACTGTAGGGTGACCTCCTACTTGCCTATAAGTGTGAGATAGGAATCAATGAGATGCCCCTCAGTTGCTCTTAGATAAATCAAAAATACCTGGCTACTTACAGATAAGAATATGGAAAAGTCAAATTGAAAGGTTTTGCTTGAAGCCTGTCATATATTATTTTTATTATGAGACACAATCTTTTAAATCAAATGTGGACTGACAGAGTTACAGTAAATTTTGATACTGGGCCTAAGATGTGTTGTCATGGCCCAGAAAATAGCTAAAGTCAGAAGACATGACTTATAAGCGTATGGTCATGAGCTTAGAACACAAGCCTTTCAAAAGAACAATCACAAATTCAATCTCCCACACTGTCACTACATTGAGCATGATTGTAGCCCTGCCATTTGAGCCTGGACATACTGTGATTTGTGATTCCCCAACACCATAAGCAATTTCTAGTATCCCCACAAAGGCAAGCAACCTCACAGTGAACACTATGACTAAGATATGTAGACATCATAGCCAAGAAGAAAGACCCTGGCCTGTATAAGGACAAACAGTGACTACTGTGAACATCATGGCTGAAAAAAACATAAACACCACAGCCAGGGAATCTTGTACTTCAGCTACATTGCTTTGCAAACACTAGAATAATTGCAGTTATCACTCATATATGCTAAACTCTCTGATCACTACTTCAATGCTGTTGTTGGATGTTTTCATATGCTTTGCCTGACTGCTTTTAGCAGATACTGTGGTTTTCTTTATGTAAGCTGAAGGTTTGGGTAATCTTGTGTCAAGCACCATTATCTGTTGGCCCAATTTTTCCAACAACCTGTAATTATTTCATCTCCCCATGTCATATGTTGACTAATTCTAGCGATATCTTTTTTGTTTTGTTTTGTTTGTTTTGGTTTTGGCTTTTTGGGCCACACCTGTTTAATGCTCAGGGGTTACTCCTGGCTAAGTGCTCATAAATTGCCCCTGGCTTGGGGGAACCATATGGGACGCCGGGGGATCGAACCGCGGTCCTTCCTTGGCTAGCGCTTGCAAGACAGACACCTTACCTCTAGCGCCACCTCGCCGGCCCCATAGCAATATCTTATTTGAAGACAAAGAAAGGACAAGGTGAAGTTACAGCGGGAAGGCAATCATCCATAAACAGAACTCTCAATATCTTAAATGTTGTCATTGTTATTATTGTATCTCTGTAGTGATCAGTGATCGTGGATGTTATTATTGTCATTGTTTGAGTGTACACAGGAAACTGTTCTTATAAGACAATAAATTGAATACATAAATGGGATGTGTTTGTGTTCTAAACGCTCCTAGGACTAGTACCTCTACCACTGTTTACCTAAAGTTCTCCAAGTTCCTGAGACATGGTGATATGAAAACTAAGCCAGTTAGTAGCCCTGTAATGATCTGTCAGTGATCAAGTCAAAGGAAAATTCTCAAGTTTATTTGGCTTGCTTTGGTTTGGGTTTGAGGCCACACCCTCTTATGCCCAGGGATTACTCCTAAATTTCAGGGGTCAGAGTACCATAATGGAGTGCAGGAGATTGAACCAGGTCAGCTGGATGAAAGGGTAGCACCCTTACTCCTTACTATATCTCTCACCCCATTCTATATCTCAGTTTAAATTTAAAAAGCTAGCAATGATTGAACTAAATGCTAGCAGTGTATCAAAAGCTCATCTAGGTCAAAAGCTAGACCTCTTGCACCAATTAGCAAAGTTTTAAATGCAAAGGGAAAGTTCATGAAAGTAATGAAAAGCATTTCTTCAGTGAACACACACACACAGAAAATAATGATAAGAAAGCAAAGATGGGCCCGAAGAGATAGCACAGTGGCGTTTGCCTTGCAAGCAGCCGATCCAGGACCAAAGGTGGTTGGTTCGAATCCCGGTGTCCCATATGGTCCCCCGTGCCTGCCAGGAGCTATTTCTGAGCAGACAGTCAGGAATAACCCCTGAGCAATGCTGGGTGTGGCCCAAAAATCAAAATCAAAAAAAAAGAAAAAGAAAAAAAGAAAGCAAAGATGTGGAGAAAGTCAGAGGTATCTACGTGAGAGATCAAACAAACACAACCTCCTCCTAAAACAGAGGCCTAATCAGATCCAGGCCCAAATTGTCTTCAATTTTATAAAAGTTAAGAGGTGTGGAAGTTACAGAAGGTGGCTGATTTGTCCTAAGGAAAGAAGCCAATTCCTTAACATCTAACTGTTAGAAGTAGCAGCAAATGCTGCTGAAAGCCCTAGTCCAGAAGCACGAACTAAAATCTTTCATAGTGGCTACACAGAACACCAAATTTTTAATTGCAAGCATCACCAATTATTATGTGTGTATTTGATATAGAATGCTATTGCATGGTTTGGACTATAATGTTGATGTAATTTTCATGCAGGACTGAAATACCAAGACATTTGTATAACTTATCTTACTGTGATAATAACTTTATTGCAGAGACCTACAATAAATTGTGATGTACAATTTTATATGTAAATTGTATTATATTATACATATATGTATATATATGTATACATACATATGTATGTAAATTATATGCTTTACAATAAGCATGTGACATAAAATTTCCCTCCACACAAGAGGAAGGTAGGAAACTCACCTCAAATTTGACAGACATTTAGTAAGTATCTTCCAGGAAAGCAACCCATTCCCAGGATATCTAATGCCAAGGTTATTGACCCTACAATTTATTCTGCCAGTGTTTCTTTGCAACTCTTACTCTCTTTAAGGTTAGTATTTCTCATGTTTCAAGCCCCTCAAAATGTATAATCCTAAAATGTTGACCAAGTTCAAAGGATAACTTCAGTGTAATAGTATAAATCTTCCTAAGCATAAAAGTAAATCCAGAGGTTATGAATAAAAAAAATAGCTTAGAGCAGAATAAATATTACAGTGGGTAAAGCACTTACCTTGCACAAGGTCAACTCCAGCTACTGCCTACGGTACCCCAACCACTGCAAGGAATGATCCCTGAGCGCAAAGTCGGGAGAAAGCCGAGGTGTGAACCAAAACTTTCTTTTAAGTAGAAGAATTTTTAAAAGAAGAAGAGAGAAAATATAATTTTAAAAGCTTAAGTTGTCCATCCAAAAGGCAGAGGAAAACAAAGAGTGTAGAGTGCAGTTAGAGTATAGAAGAGTCTACTATAAAAGCCATAGTTGGAACTGATCACTCTGAACAAGAACTGGGTTTGAAAAGGAATAAGGTAACTTTCATGGCATCTCTTCATTAACAGTAGTACATAACACAGTGTCAAAAAAAAAAAAAAAGAATGAAAGAGAGTGAGTAAAGTAAAATGTCTGCCCCAAAAACAGGAGGGGAGGGGAGTGGGAAGGAAAAGAGCACGGGGGTGAGAGGGAAACTGTTGACATTGGTAGTGGGAAATGCTTGTTGTATGTCTGTAACCCAAATATAAATAACTTTAACTGTGGAAAAATACTGTAGTATGAACAACTTTGTAACCACTTTGTAACAGGCATATGAAACTAAGAAAAACATTTGTTATTACAAATGACGGGTTAGATTTATAGTTCTATCATGCAAAAGAGTGCCTACAAGTCAATAAGAACAGAAACAAAGTACTAGAAAAATTACTAAGGGTTAAAAAAGGCAATGTATACAAAGCATATCTAGTAGTCAATAAAGCTATAATGAACAATTTCATTACAATGCATTAAAATTAAGATTAGTGATCTATGAAGGGTGGAGATGCAGAGAAAGCATTTGATAAGGTCCAACACCTGTTCATGATAAAAATTCTTAACAAGATGAGAATGGAGTCAAGGCCATCTACCACAAGCCAATGGCAAATATTATACTCAATGGACATAAACTAAAAGCCTTTTCTCTTAAATCTGGTACAAGACAAAGCTGCCCCTTCTCTCCATTCCTATTTAACATAGTACTGGAAGTACTTGCCATAGGCAAGAAAAAGATATCAAGGGCATTCAGATAGAAAAGGAATAAGTCAAGCTCTCACAGTTTGCAAATGACATGATACTATATTTAGAAAATCCTAAAGACTCTGCCAAAAAGCTTCTAGGAACAATAGATTCATATAGCAAATTGACAGGCTTCAAAGTTAACACACAAAATCAATGGCTTTCTTATACATAAATGATAGAGAAGAAATGGACCTTAAAAGAACAATCACACTCACATTAGTGACACTGAAACTTAAATACCTTGAAGTTAACCTAACTAAAGAGGTTAAAACCTATACAAAGAAAACTACAAAACACTGCTTCAAGAAATAAAAGAGGTGGGCCAGAGCAATAGCACAGCAGTAAGGCTGTTCTATTCCCAGCATCCCATATGGCCCCCCATGCCTTACAGGAGCAGTTTTTGAGCACAGAGCCAGGAGTAATCCCTGAGTGCAGCCAAGTGTGATGTCCCCCCAAATAGGGAAAGAAATAAAAGAGGGCATAAGGAAATGGAGACATATACCCTATTCATGGATTGGGAGAATTAACATCATTAAAATGGCAATACTCCCCAAAGCATTATACAGATTTAATGCAATTCCTCTAAGGATATCCATGACATTCTACAAAGAAGTGGGTCAAACACTCCTGAAATTCATTTGAAACAATAAACACCCATGAATAGCTAAAGCAGCAGTCAGAAAAAAAAAAAAGATGGGAAGCATCACTTTCCCCAACTTTAAATTTTACTGCAATGAAACACAAAACAAATACAAAGCAACAATACCAAATATCATATACAAAGCAACAATACCAAAACATGGTATTGGAATAAAGACAGACCCTCAGTTCAATGAAATAGACTTCATTATTCAGAGAATTTACCCCCAGACATACAATCAATTAATCTTTAATAAAGGAGCAAGAAATGCAAAATAGAGCAAGGAAAACCTCTTCAACAAGTGGTGCTGGACAACCGGTCAGATACATGCAAAACAGCAAACTTGGACCTCCATCAAGCACCATGCATAAAGGTCAAATTCAAATAGATTAAAGACCTTGATATCAGACCCGGAACCATAAGACATATAGAAGAATATGTCGGTAAAACACTCTATGACATTGAGACTAAAGGTATTTGCAAGGAGGAAACAGAACTGTCCAAACAAGTGGAAGCAGATATAAACAGATGGGACTATATTAAGATGAGAAGCTTCTGCACTTCAAAGTAAATAGTGACTAGGATATAAAGGCCACTCATAGAATGGGAGAAACTTTTCACCCAGTGCTCATCAGATAAGGGGCTAATATCTAAGATATACAAAGTAGTGACAGAACTTAACAAAAAAAAATCTAACTCCATCAAAAAATGGGGAGAGAAAATGAACAAACACTTCCTCAGACAGATATTTTCTCAGAAATACAGATGGCCACAAGGAATATGAAAATTGCTCCACATCACTAATTATCCAGGAGATGCAAAGCAAAACAACAATGAGGTACCATCTCACACAGAGACTGGCACACATCACAAAAAAAAAAAAAAAGGAACAATCAGTACTGGCAGGGATGTGGAGAGAAAGGAAATCTCATTCACTACTAGTGGGGATGCTCTCTAGTCCAGCCTTTATGGAAAACAATATGGATATTTCTCAAAAATCTGGAAATTGAGCTGCCATATGATCCAGCTATACCAATCCTAGGGATATACCATAGGAACACAAAAACACAATACAAAAATGCTTTCTTCATTACGGCACTATTTACAATAGCCAATACAATATTTACAATATTATAATATTATTATTTACAATAACAATAGTTATTTACAACAACCCAGATACCTAACAACAGATGAGTGACTAATAAAATTGTGGTACATATACACATATACAATACTATGCAGCTGTCAGGACAAATGAAGTCATGAAATTTTTCTATACATGGATAGACATAAAAACTATTATGCTGAGTGAAATAAGTCATGGAAAGAGAGACACAGAATAGTATCACTCAACAGTGGAATTTAAGAAAAATAAAAGACAGTATTGTAAAAATACCCAGAGACAAAATAGTTGAGGGCTGGAATAACTGGCCCACTCTATGAAGCTTACCACAAAGAGTGGTGAGTGCATTGAAGAGAAATAACTACACTAACAACTACCATGACAATGGTTGTGAGTGAGAGAAATAGCTTGCCTGTCTTGATTACAGACAGGAGATGGGAGTGAAGGGAAATGGGTGGACATTGGTGGTGAAGGCGGGTATACTTTTTTATAACTGAAACCCAACTACAAACATGTTTACAATTATGGTGTTTAAATAAATATATTATTAATAAGAGATTAGTGATCTATTTTTGTTCATTCTATTAACATAAATTGAAAATACAAGTAAATTCCAGTGCTAGAAATATGTGAAAAAAAAATAGTACTCTTATTTATAGCTTTTGAGAATCAGAACTGCTATATTGTTGAAAACTACACATTGCTATACAACATTTGAGATCCTATCCTAAGAGAAATACAAGTTTGGGCACATAAGAAAATATTGAAATGAATGTTGTTGCATCAGATAGTAGTAGAAGAAAAACACTTTATCTTAGGAAATTATCAGATAAATGTAAATATTCACCATTATTAATTAACTGATTAAAATAGTGTGCTCGTTATAGCTCTAACCTGGAAGGAAATAGCAAAAATACTGGCCCTGCTGTACTTTTCTCTTGAGCAGAAGTTTCATCGTGTATTAACTGCTGAAGGACCTAGGAAGAAAAATATTCACCTTTTTCTAGTTCTGAAGTGAAGGCAGACAAGGGAAAAGAGATCTCAGTTAACTGGGGTCCTGAACTCTAGAACAGAAGTGAAGATGTAGAGAAATGAAACTCAAACTCATCCAAAAGCTGTAAAATAATCTCTGCAGAGGACTGGAGCTATAGTATAGCTAATAGAACTCTTGCCTGGCACACAGCCAACCCAGGATCAATTACCAACACTGAGTATGGGCCCCTGAGCCCACCTGGAGTGATCCTTGAGCACAGAGCCAGTGGTAAGCCCTGGCCACTGCCAACTATGGCAAAAATGTTAATTAATAAAATAAAAAAATAATCTCTGCAGAAATGGAACCAACTTACATTGGGGAAATTCTTAAGACCTAGTTTCGGGGTCAGAGCAGTGGCACAAGTGGTAGGGCTAGGACAGACCATGGTTAAATTCTCAGGTGTCCCATATGGTCTCCCAAGCCAGGAGAGATTTCTGAGCACATAGCCAAGAGTAACTCCTGAGCATCACTGACTGTGGCCTCAAAATTTAAAAAATTAATTAAATAAATAAATAAATAAAAGACCCAGTTTCCTCAGAACATCACTTAGTAAAAGATGTCAGGCCTTTAGTACAGACACTGTAAAAGTCAATTAACCCCTAATTTCTCTAGGTCTCACAGGATTATAATCATAACTCTCCAGTAAAATTAAGCAAATGTAACCAGTTAAATCTAGATTTAAGGTTTATATCAAATCTATTCTGTGTAGTCAGGAAAATGAGCAAATTTGCAGAACTATCTGTAATTTTGGTAAAGAATCTTAAGAGAGTCTTAAGAGAATCCTTAAAATAAACCCCTGCTTTTTCTTCTCTCACATGCCAAAAAAGATGTAATTTTGTGAGAAGTGTTTCCACTGGAAATAATTTTATTGCCATGAAAATGGAGGAAAATAATTTAAAACAGCTAAACGGGTATTCTGGACAATTCTGAAGTTTTTTTTTCTTTTCTTTCAGATCCTCAGAATCAAAAATTTTAGCACTATGAAATCAAATAAGAATGTTACTAAAAACATGGGCTTATGGGGCTGGAGTAATAGCGCAGTGGTAGGGTTTTTGTCTTGCATGTGGCTAACCCAGGAAGGACCTGGGTTCGATCCCCAGCAGCCCATATGGTCCCCCAAGCCAGGATCAATTTCTGAACGCATAGCCAGGAGTAACCCCTGAGCGTCACTGGGTGTGCCCCCCCCCAAAAAAAAGGTGGGTTTATATTCTTTAAATCCTCAAAGTTATTCATTTTTAGGGTATATCACTTATCACTTATCAATAGGCTTCTTTTGTTATTTCTTCATGAGACAAGAATTTCCTAGGCAGATACTAAATAGTTAATCCAATGTCATGATTCAAAAAAAAATATCCATAGGAAATTTAGAGCTATGTGATTGTGTGGCCCCTTTAAACCTGGGGTCATATTAGCATAATATGCAATGTGCAAGTGGGAAGTCATGAGTTAAGCTATATTATGTGGGATTTTGTATTCTATTGCTGTTACATTCATCTGCTTTTTAATAATTCTTAAAAGTTCTAAAAACAGAATTTGATTTATTATAAGGAGTAAAGCTATCATTCAACATAAATAATTTATGAGATCTTGAATAATGTTGTTCTCCAAAACAGCATAATGAAATGGAATGAATTAATAATATAAATCTTCATGAAAGATACACCAAATCTCTTTATCAATAAAAAATGTATATATATATATATCTTTACAGATAACCCCTTGCTTTCCAATTAAATTGCCAGATTATATCAATTGATAAAAATAATTCATAGGATCCATCTTTTCTTTTAGGATCCATCTTAAACAATTGAAATATAGTGATATTCCTCTTCTTCAAAACTTTGCTTTGAATTTGAGATGCTTTAGATTCACTATGGGAGTGAATGGAACACCTCATTGTTAGGCAGGGGGAGAAGGAGGAAAAGGTGCCCTAAAGTGGTAGTGTGGCTCAAGTTGAGTAGTAAATTTCTGAGTTAAGATGGCTCATTGAGTGATTACATTAGTTCATTCTCCTTTACGGAATTCCACTTACAACATAAGCGAAATTGAATAAATTTCTTGAATTTATTCCTTGAATTGTCTTGAGCACTGTGAGGACCAGATATTTCTGCATATTTTCAAATGTTAGCAAGTGGATAGAAAATCATTCTGGAGGGAAACATAGCCCAGAGTAGACAGAGAAGGGCAACACTCTTCCCACAGGAACCCTACACTCACCCGTATGTGTTTCCCATGGCTGCTGTAACAAAGCATCACAAACTGGGAGTCTTCACTTAAAACACAATAAGGTCTCTCACAGAGAGGAAATAAAACCAAGGTGAGAACCAGGTTGGTTTCCTATAAGGACAGGTTGGGAGGATGAATCTTTCCCGTGCCTCTCCTACCTTCTGGTGACTGCAGTCATCCATCCTTTCCTTGGTGTTATTGTTTTGTAGATGGTCACAGTTATATTTTTCACTTGGGTTACACTTAGTTTATCCATGTGTTTTGGTGCGCTCCTCTTTTCATACACCACAATGAATTAAAACCTGATTCAATTCACGTGTAAAACCATTGTTAATAGTATTTTGGTAGTTTAGAACCTCAAAGTGCTTTTATAATTTTTATTGAGACCAATGTGAATTACAAGTCTTTCAGTTGTATTTAAGGTACATGGTGACAGTGAATTAGGGCCATTCCCACCACCAGTGTTGAATTCTCTCTGCTATGGTCCCAGAAAAAGTTCCACCCAGTCTCTGTTGTCATAGTCAGTCTTCTGTAATTAGTGATCTTGGTTTTTGCACAGATCCTAGGACTGAGGGTCTTCTGATTTCATCTTACTGTTAGGTGATGAGGTAGAGTAACCTGCCCTTAGATCAAGATTGCTGTCATATCTTTTTGAGGGTGTCATATGAACATACCTGGCTCATGTTGGTGCCAGAGTGATATTAGGGTCTCTCCGGGGGGGAAGAATTTGATTCCTGGTGCTGGTGCAGGGAACTGTGCCAGTTCTAAGGTTGTTACTTGAATTTTGGGGTTAGAAGGTCGATGTACAATCACATGAGGTCAAAGTTGAGTCCTCATGACAAATGTTCAGGGTAGAGGCACCAAGGCACCCCTGTATTATAAAATGTGTGGGTTCTTATTCCTATTAAATAAGAACTTGTTAGAATATCAAAGGTTTTAAAGAATCTGAATAAAACAAAAAATGATCCAATTTACTTGAATTAAATGATTCACTTTAATGGTAATAATATCCAGGGACAATAGAGATTAGGGCTAGGAGAACCAGTTCATGGTGGGAAGCTTACCACAAAGAGTGGTGAGTGCAATTTGGATAGAGAGGGTCCACTATAACGTTGATAGTTGGAACTAATCACTCTGGACAGGAACTAAGTGCTGAAAGGGGATGGAGTGATATGTATAGCACCTCTTTATTAACAATAGTGAAAATCGCAGTGTCAAAAAAGAAAAAAAAAGGATGAAAGGATGAGAGTGAGAGAGAGAGAGAGAGAGAGAGAGAGAGAGAGAGAGAGAGAAGTAAAACGTCTACCCCAGTGGCAGGCGGGGGGGGGGGGGGTAAGCTGGGAGGAAAACTGAGGACACTGATGGCAGGAAATTGCACTGGTGAAGAGTGGTGTACATTGTATGACTGAAACTCAATCATGAACAATTTTGTGACCATGGTACTTAAATAAAGTATTTTTTTATAATGTTTTACTTTACTCCACCATGAGTTCATCTTTGGGGGAGGTGTGCAATGGGTGTCAGGGCCAAATCTAAGTGTATTTTAAATCACTCTTAATTGTTTCCAGAGGGACCCCTGTGCAAGGCAAGCAAATTAACCCTTATTCAATATGTTTGGCCTCTTTATCTAGTCTCTATGAGCTCATCTTGTTTTGTTTTGTTTTGTTATGTGGGGCCACACCTGGCAGTGCTCAAGCTTATACCTGGCTCTGTGCTCAGGGATTACTCCTGGTGGGTTCAGAGGATCACGTAAGGTGTCAGGTATTGAACCTGGGTCTGTTGCAAGGTAGGCAAGCACCCTACCCACTGTACTATCACCAATATTCTTCTATGAGTTCATCTTTAACTAATTACATCTCCAACGACCATATTCCAAATAACACTCCTTCCAGTAGTACTGGTGTTGGAATGCCAACATACTCTTTGTTGGACACAATTGAATCCATAACACCAGCACTGCCTTTTTGCTCCCAGATTTGTTTCCATCACTCTCCCTGCTCTTTCTTTCTTTTTTCTTTCTTCTTTCTTTCTTTTCTTCCTATTTTCTTTCTTCTTTATTTCTCTCTTTGTTTCTTTCTTTCTTTTAGACTGACCATCTTTCCCAGACCTTACCACCAGTATACATTTTCCAGAATCTAGGCTCTCTTCCCCTCCTCTCTGCTTAGAGCAGTGTCTCTCCTTCATTAGTTGCATCTGTTCTGTGGTTCCAGTTCCTGGCTGCATTTGAAGACCCTACTCTCAAGACCCAGCACCCTGCAAGGAAGGAACTTTAACTGCTAAACTCTAGAACATTCCCCTAACATTCCTCTGGTTCCTAAATCTGTATTGTTTTATGGTCCTGTTTGCCCTGTCAGCTCTCCAACACCTTTATAATTAATTCCCCCAATTAAATTCCCTTCACTGAACGAGTTGGCATGGGTTTCTGTTTCTTTGACAAGACCCTTGACTAACACAAGAATCAAAGGATTCCAAGTTCTGACTTAACCAGTAGAGAACAGGAGTGGGCCATGGGGTGAGCATCAGGGTAACTGTTGAAAGGACTGTCCATGAGGTAGGCGAGCACTCACCAGTCTTTACCCTCCTCTTCCCTGAAAAATATAATCAGGAGACAGGCATTGGGAAATAAGTATTTGATATTCAAAATCTCTCTACAGTACCCAACAACATTTGTAACTTAAGAAGAGAATCAAGGTGTTTTTTTTTTTTATTTTGGTCTAGCCACCCAAAGAATCTAAAATATTCACAAGTTAAAGTAGTTATTGATATAGGCCTTACGCCTGAGGTGAGAAGAATGGACTTCCTTGGTTCCTATTTCTTCTCTTTTTGTATCATTTGGCTTTTGTAACGTTTGTACATCTGCTTCTTCTTTAGTAGATTTAGATTTGAGTAGGCTTGTAGACTTAAGAAGCAATTTTTTTAAATCAGTTCAATTTCTTTTTTTTTAATTTTTAATTATGAGAACAATAATGCGAAGAGGACAGGGTAAAGTTACAGTGGAAGGACAATTGCCCATAAACAGAGTTCTCAGAAGAAATCCCCTTGATGACACCTAAATATTAAACTTACAGTCAAAGAACATTAAGAAAAATAAGGCAGAACCCATGTACAATTACTTTGTCCACAAGTTCCCAGATTATAGTACATTATAACATTTCTTAGCAGTACACAAAGCAATCTAAAGCCATAAAATTTATGTGAGTCCTTAAACATTGAAGGCATAGTATTTTTTATATTTTCATGCATATGCATATTGGTTTAAGTTAACATCAAAAGTTTAAGAGGTTTTTTTAAGGGTTAGAGTCAAAGGAGCACAGTAAAAATGGTGTTAGAGTGGTAAATATTGTTTGCATAATCCCACCAAAATATGGGAAACATGGAAAGGAAAAGCCTTGGTCTAAATACAAGGAGACCCTACCCCTGAAGTTTCCTGGCATAAGACCAACTCTAGGCTCCAGGCAAACTAGTTTTTCAATCCAAGTCATTATCTGTAGCGCCAAAAGATTTTTATTTTTCATGCAGTCTCTATTGTGAGCATCAGGTTTCTGTATTAAAGATCCTGGAATCTGCACATCCTACATTCATGTCAGGCTGGTGTGGAGTATCCTCTAGTTTCACCTCACAATTAAGGGGCAATACAGAAAGCCCAGTCCAGTAAGCAGGTCATTGTTGTTGTTAAGTCTTCTCAGTGTTAAGGGAAATCTCTTTTGAGTAGGTCGATGTCAGAGCAGCGGTAGGGTCTTCCCTGGTAGAGGATTGCCTCCAGGTGATGTTATAAACAACCTTGGATGTTTCATAGATGTCTTCCCTAGATCAGGGGTGAATGGTGCCCATTCTTCTGAGGCCTGTGTCAGATCATTATGTCAATGTTCAGGGTGTAAGGTTACATTGCACTACAAGATTTGTGTGTTCCCATGTCTATTAGATAAGAACTTATTTGTATGTATAGTATTTTCCCGTTTTAATGTGCCTAAGCAAACAAGAAATAAAGCCACGTGGCATTATCGGAGTATATGGGGGCGTAAGAACACATCCAACAATACCCATGACTTGGTTCAAACATAAGCATTAAACTGAGGGACTCTTTCACCAAATTCCCTATTGAACAGTTCACAAAGAAAAGCTAAAAAAGTAGTGAGAAGAGAGGAGAGAATAGCAGTGAGTATTGAAATTGTCCCCAATTATACTTATTTTTTTCTCTTCCTTTCTTTCGTTATGTGCTATGCCATGTTTCTCATTTCAAGACCATGGCGTGTTTTTTGTTTGTTTGTTTTTGTTTGTTTTGCTTTTTTTTGTTTGTCTGTTTTTTTGTTTTTTTTTTTTTGTGGTGCTTATCGATATAGCTCGAGCCCTCACTGGATATTTGACACTTCTTTTGGTACTGGTGGAGTGTTTCACCTTCTTTTTCTCCATCTCTCAAATCGATGAGGAGAGCCTCTAGAAGGATTCCAACCAGTTTCGGTGTATTAGACCCTTACCCCAGTTTATTACTTTTCTCTTTTTCAAACAAAACCACGCAACTTGAACTAGCTAGTCCTGCCTCCAGTTAGAGGGGGAACTAAGGGAGGCATCAAGACCAAACAGGCGCAAGACTACTAAGTAGTGGGTTAGATAGAGAGGGGACCACATATTCTAGCCGGCCTGGGGTGAGGGAAGAGGAAATGGGAGGTAGGACAGAAACGGAGGTGTAGGGAGGACAATTTGGTGATGGGAATCCCCCCTGATTTTATGTAAATATGTACCTAAAATATTATTGTCAACACTATGTAAACCACTATGATCAAAATAAAAATTTAAAAAAAAGCTAAAAAAAAAAGGGAAATCATCAGTGTATAAGAAAATATTTAGCAAGAGTTATAGCCGTCAAAGAAAACATACATACAATGTTGAAAAGACATACGTGTACGTTCTATGCCTTTTGGAATAGTTGGGGAGGTGTTAACTCCAAGGCACCACTATGGTCTGTGACAAGATTCTACAGTACTTAAGTTAAAAAGGGGAAATGTGGAGTAATGATGATAGGGGGTGAGAGAGTTCAAAGAAAAATGATCTTTTGTAGGGGTGTGCAAAAGGTCAGAGTACAAAATGGACATTCTGCATACACAAAAACATAATTCAATGATAGTGAGAACTATTGGTATATCTTGTGCGCGCAGGGGCACTAGCCCCCCGCGCAGTTTTGAAAATATAAACTAGTAAGAGATTACCAGTGACTGCTTTAGTGCAACCCACAAATAAAGCCTAGGGTAACCTTCAGCTCTGCCACCTCGCTGGCTTGCCCAGACATGTGGCCCAGGGAAGCCCTGGAGATCTGGAGCAAGGCGGTAGAGGGTGCTGAGTCATCCAAGTCCGGCACCCCCACTAGGCCTGGTCAAGAAGGCCTCTGGCATGGCAGAGGCCTGCCGAACCCCATGCTGGTAGAGACTCCCAGCTCCCAGGAAGGAAAGAGAATCTTCAAGAAGCTGGGAGGCCAGAAGTTCAGGGCCCCCACTCAGACCTTCCCTAAGGAGCTGAGTGGGGAATGGGGGAAAGCGTAGGGCAACCTTCAAGCTCCGCTGAGGGACCCACTGTTGCAAGTCTGCCCCTGAAGAAGTTGACTGATGGAGGGATGGAAGATGAAGTTTTTCCCCTCCAGCTCAGAGCACGTGTCTGCCACCCTGTCCAGCCGACGGTTCTAAGATGAAACGGCAGGTAAACAGCTCGCAGACAGTCTGGCTTGTGGAAATATTAGCTTTATTCGGTGGACAAGACTGAAGTCCAATGTCTCAGCTTCAGTTCCAGCCAACCACCCCTCGCCTTCCACAGACCCTTGTTTTTATCCCCCAGAATCAGGTACCACCCAGTGGTGGGATCAGATACCACCCAATGGTGGAAGCAGAATCAGGTACCACCCTAGGCTGGGGGCAGAATGCCAGGTCACCCTAGGGTAGGGCACAATCACCGATCAGGGTAGGGTCAGTAACATAATAATCCCAAAAATATTTACATACACAACAATTCCCCTGTTTGTTTTTAATAAACAAACAATATTGTCTACAATTATTAAAGGAAAAACTAGTCAATAATAAAAGAGCGGCTGTTTGCATAAGTGCATCACAGGAAAATGTAAAGAAAAACTTCTAACCTAAACACAGGGTGTCTAAAACCTGAAACATGTATCAAGGAATCAACTACAAGCTCCTGAAAAGATAAATCTAAGACATACATAGATCCTCCGAAGAGAAGCCAGAAAGGTTGTGTAGCAGGCGAGAAGCACCACCTTTTTTTAATTTGTTGTTGGTGGTGATTTTTGGTATTTGGTTTTTGGGTCACACCTGGCAGTGCTCAGGAGTTACTCCTGGCTCCACGCTCAGAAATCACTCCTGGCAGATACCGGGTTTCGAACCAATGACCTTCTGCATGTGAGACAAATGCCTTATCTTCATGCTATCTCTCCGAACCCATTTTTATTCAAGTCCAGGTAGACCAGAAAGCCCATCTTTGAGGTCATTGAATTAGGCCCTTATTTTGGAGGAAGAAGCATATACCCCCTGCACATTGGGGGGCCACTGCGATGATGATCAATAGGGTTCTGAACTTAATCTAAGTTCTTAATCCAGGCTGAAGTCCATATGATGTCCGAAATTGATGTACCAATAAGGTCGATTATTTATAGATGGGAGCTTAAGTCACAAACCAAAACATAAATGTTTAAGGCAGAGACCTTCCCTGTGTAAATAAACAACTTGAGGGCCCATCCAAAATGGATGGAACCTCCTATAAACCTAGTATTTTGCCTATGATGCGCCCACGCAAAAAGCCCTGAGACCAGACAAAAATATCATTTAGGAAATTATAGACAACAATATCTAACCCACTAACCTGAAGTCAAGAAAGCATAACTCTAATGTAATACAACATTAATTCCTAAGATTAAAAACTAAAATAGAAAAACATTAATTACAATAGTCAAAAGAAGTGTAGTACCAAATATAAATTCAAAGGATTACAATTATAAGAAAAATACAAAAGGTGAAATTTCTACAGAGTCCAATACTAATTTGTAAAGATGAGGGGTCTGGAACTCCGAGAAGACAGGCAAAAGACACATGATGGGTCTGGAAAAATGGGTTGAAGCCATCATGAGTTGGTTGGGCTTCTGCATTTCCTTTGGGATCAGTGCAATCTTGGGGTAGCCATTGTAGAAATGGTCAACAATAGCACTGTGTATGTGGATGGAAAACCAGAAATTTAGATAGCACAGTTGAACTGGTATCCAGAGATTGTGGGTCTTATCCATGGATCTTTTCTCTGGGGATATATTGTGACACAAATTCCAGGTGGCTTCATTTCCAACAAGTTTGCAGCAAACATGGTACAAAACTCCAACAGTCACGGATTTCTTCCTCAGGCCAAGATCAGGAGGCTTGTAGTTGTGGGTGAAGGAAATGAGTTGCACATGTGAAGGGAATCCTGATAATTAAATGTTAAGGACTAGGAAGGAAGTATAAGAAAGACTAAATTGGGGAAGATAAAGTTAGGAAAAAAGGGGACTATATACAAAATATGCAAAACAGACAGACACTGAACAAGACATACACATACAGACTTCACAAAAAATATGGCCATAACACTCACTCATACCAAAAAACATTTGTTGGAAAGGATCCAAAATAGAGCAAAAGAAAAGAGAATTCAGCTGAATCAACTAAAAGCACCTTAAAATGTAATAGCCGGCAACTGTTTAGATAAATCATTTCAAATTCAAAAAAAATTTTTATGGCAGAGCAGAGCAGATCTGAAAGAGAATTTCATGCATAATACAAACATGGAAAACTCTACTATAAGTGTATAACAGTATATATACAAAGTTATTGTATAACAGTAACTCTATGATAATCAATCATAGGCAAGAAGCACTTTGAAGAAAGTCCACCTAAAAAATTATCAATTATGTCAGCATCTTAAAACCTAAATTGAGAGAAATAAAGCAATGATGTTAAAATAAAAAGTGAAAGTCGTTAAATGAGTATACTTAGAAAGAAAAACATTAATATGATGAGAAATTTTTCTTTCAGGTGAACCTTGACTAAATTAAATTGTAAGATTTCATGATTAACTGAGACCTAGAGCAATAATGAAATTAAGACATAAATCCATCATACAAGGAAACACATTGGGGATCCGTGATTTTCAATCGATAATGCCTGTGGAAAGAATCCTAGAGCATTAATAGCAACCAATAAGGAAGTGAAATGATTATCTGGTGTTCATTGTAGAATTCAGGGGTCCTCAAACTTTTTAAACAGGGGGCCAGTTCACTGTCCCTCAGACCATTGGAGGATCTGACTATAGTAAAAACAAAACTTATGAACGAATTCTTATGCACACTGCATATATTTTATTTTGCAATGAAGAAACAAAACAGATACAAATACAATATGTGGCCCGTGGGTCATAGTTTGAGGACCACTGATTGTGATCTTTAAGAAGTATAAAACAGGATGTATGCTGCTGTGGATTTCACCAATGTATTAGGGACTTTTTTGGTCTTTTTTGATCTTCTTGTCTTGGGGAAATTGTCAGTGTATAAGAAAATATTCAGCAAGAGTTATAGCCGTCAAAGAAAACACACATGCAATGTTGAAAAGATATACGTGTACATTCTATGCCTTTTGGAATATAAACTAGTAAGAGATTACCAGTGACTGCTTTAGTGCAACCCACAAATAAAGCCTAGGGTAACCTTCAGCTCTGCCGAGGGACCCACCTCGATGACTTGCCCAGGCATGTGGCCCAGGGAAGCACAGGATATCTGGAGCAAGGTGATAGAGGGGTGCTGTGGTAACCCAAGTCCCACACCCCCCTAAGCCTGGTTAAGAAGGCCTCTGGCACGGCAGAGGCCTGCCGAACCCCATGCTGGTAGAGACTCCCAGCTCCCAGGAAGGAAAGAGAACCTTCAAGAAGCTGGGAGGCCAGAAGTTCAGGCCCCCCACCCAGACCCTCCCTAAAAAGCTGAGTGGGGAATGGGGAAAAGCCTAGGGCAACCTTCAAGCTCCTCCGAGGGACCCACCTTGCTGGCTTGCCCAGGCATGTGGCCCTGGGAAGCCCTGGAGATCTGGAGCAAGGCGGGTAGAGGGGTGCTGGGTCGCCAAGTCCCGCACCACCCCCTAGGCCTGGTTAAGAAGGCCTCTGGCATCGCGGAGGCCTGTCGAACCCCATGCTGGTAGAGACTTCCTCAATTTCTTTTTTTAAAAAACGATTGATTGATTGATTGCTTTTTGGACCACACCCAGAGGCACTCAGAGATCATTCCCTGGCTCTGCACTCAGAAATCACCGTTATCAGGCTGGGGGATCATATGGGATGCCAGGAATCAAACCGAGTCCCTTCCCGGGTCGGCAACATGCAAGGCAAACACCCTACCACTGTGCTATCTCTCCAACCCCAGTCCAATTTCTTAATTCTGGTTGAGCAGACAGGGAAAGGAGAATGTTCAAAAAGAAAAGAGTATTAAAGAAGACCCATTTAAGAATTAAATGACATTGATTATTAATTAAATAATTGTCTTATATATTACATTTTGAGTCAGACACAGTTGAGCAAATGGTGTTTCAAATTGGGTTAAATATATCTTCCTTATTACAAGGCTCTTTTAACATGTATGAATATAGATTTTTCATATAAACTTTTTACTTTTCCCATTTTTACTCCTGACACCTAAGAATAGAAAGTATGAGAACAGAAAATATGGAAGAGAGAAGAGCTGAGAGAGCTCAAGTCTACTCTGGTTATAAAGAAAAGATAAGTAGTAAGGAGAAAAAATGAGTCATAAGAATATTTTTTCTGGGACCGGAACAGTGGCACAGTGGAAAGTCATTTGCCTTGCACATGCTAACCTAGGATGGACCACGGTTCAATCCCCCAGCGTCCCAGATGATCCCCCAAGCCAGGAGTGATTTCTGAGAGCATAGCCAGGAGTAATCCCTGAGCATCACCAGTGTATGGCCCAAAAACAAAAAAAGAAACATATTTTTTCTCTATAAAAGAGTGATAATTTGCTTTTTTGAAAAGACATGCATTTCAATTTCAGGGTTGACAGATAATATTTCTATAAACTTGTTTTATTAATTTAGTTTCTCTGAACTTTAATGTCATTTCTGCAAAGTAAAAGCTACTAATTTGCAGGATTTTCATGAAAATGAGGAGAGAAGGTAGACAAGAAGCATTTTGCATAAAAGAATCTCATATCAAGTATGATTTGTACACATTTGTGCACATGCAAAAGAGATGACTGAGGGGGAATTTCTTAGCTATTAGTATTTTGTTGTGTATGTAAACATTTCAATGGGATTATTATGTTATTGACCCTACCCATGATCAGGTGATTGTGCCCTATCCCTAGGGTGTGATCTGGCATTCTGCTCCCCACCCTAGGGTGGTACCTGATTCTGCTCCCACCATTGGGTGGTATCTGATCCCACCATTGGGTGGTACCTGATTCTGGGAGATAAAAGCAAGGGTCTGTGAAAGGCAGGGGGTTTTTGGCTGGAACTGATGCTGAGGTTTTAGGCTTCAGTCTTGTCCTCCAAGTAAAGCTGAATTTTCATAAGCCCAACTGTCTGCTAGCCTTTTACCCCGCCCGCTTCACCTCAGGACAGCAGGCTGAACAGGGTGGCAGATGCGTGCTTCGAGCTGGAGGGGAAAGACCTCATCCTCCATCCTTCCATCAGTCAACCCCATCCAGGGCTGACTTGCAACAGTATTTTAGAGTACTGATTTGCTTATTAATCCCCAAAAAGCATATTGACTGTTGTAAAGAGCTTTTATGTCAGATTACAGAAAAAACCTATGGATCAAATGAATCCACCTTCTCAGGCCAGGTTGTTGCTAGTTGTGGATACAGAGAGAAGCTTTAGAAGAGAATGGACCTCACAAGGACAGCAGGGTAGGACTGGAATCCTGGAACCTAAGTCTAGATTTGGATTGTGCCATTTAGTCTGGGCTCTGTTATAATATAATTTATTCCTAACCAAGTGTGACTTTGGGACACTACAAGCATATGATAAATTGTGTTCATTTACTAATCATTTTTTTCAAGTCATTAAGTTGTAGCCTTAAAGCAAAAGTTGCAGGATTCAAAGAAATAGTACAGTGGACCAACAGGGATTTAATCCACAGCACCCCATATGGTTTCACAAGCACCCCTAGGAGTTATCCCTTGGTACAGAACCAAGGAGTAGGCCCTGAGCATACCTTCACACACACTAGAAAAAAATACAGACATGATTTCTTGGGAGCGATAGTTGTAGCTTAAGAGACCACAACAACCTAAAGGAAACCTATAGGTATTATATAGATTAAAATCTTAAATTCATTCATGTTTGTAATCATGGTGTTTAAATAAAGAAAAATCTTAAGTTTAAATAAAGACATTATTTAAAAAATCTTAAGTTCAGGAAAAATATTTGCCTGGCTCATCTCTGAACTAAGAGATCTTTATATTTTTCTACTAATTTCCATGTCTGCTATCTTTAGGTTCTTGGGAAAGCCATGTTTTTCTTGATAAAGTGACTTCAATTGAATTAAGTCTTAGGAAAGGCTTTGTTAAAGGAACAGTACAATCAGAAATCTCAATAAACATCTATCTCTTGGCCACAAGATAACTGGTATAGATTGAATGGATTTCTTCTATATTAAATAGATGCCAGTTGGAATCCATGAATTCCTTGGTCTGTACAGAGTATGATCAGTACAGAGAAGATAGGAGGAAAACTGGATATTTCTATGGGATGGTTTTAAGTACTAAGTCTAGAAATGTCTTAGATCACTTCATCCCTTTTTTCCCCTATTGATTAAGATCCTACCTAATACTTGAGAGCTAGGAATGGTAGAGGCACTTTACTAGCTGAGTTCAGTGTATCTGACCACAGCTTTTCTTTAAAAAAATTCATTTCTCCAATCTGTTGTCTTATTTAAATTGCTGATATTAAGGATGGTTTATGTGTATCTCTCTTCAGGAGAAGAAATGAGTTAGCAATGTGAAATTTATCAAATCATTTTGTATACGATAAGTATATTGTATATGTTTGAATATAGTCTATTAGAACTTTATTTTCTTGGAAATAGCCCATTTCACATCCATGAAACTGAAAAAAAAAACCACAGAGAAATAAATGAGAAATATATTTATCATAGTTTAAATTTTTAATGGTAAATTTTTAAAATTTTTTAAAATTTGGTAATGGTACCAAACATCTCTTCTTCCATGCCTTCTCAGTGTGATTTATCTAATAATGAGTTAAATACTTGCTGTTATTCACCACTGAGAAAGAAAGACAGAGCAGCCTTTATGTTCTCAGCAACAGCCTAGAAAGCTGCCAGCATTGAAACCTATTTGTTTTATTGAGAAGAGGGATTTTTGGCTGGAATACAAGGGCTCCCCATTACTCTTTCTGGAAAAAGCAATGGGAACTTTAACTTTTCTCTGGACAGCTCCCAACATCTTTGCAAAGGACGAGTTTAACATCTTTCTGAAGAGCAGCACTCAGAATCCTCAGCTGCCCTCCGCACTTTGTCCTGGTGTACAACAACTCAAACTCTTATGTGTTTACCTTAGGCGTGCTGAAGAGAATCACTTTGGAAATCTAAAAGCAACCCATTGGCCAAACCTGGAATGTGAAACTAGACTGAGTCTGAAAGAGCTGTGCTAAATAGCCGGAGCCAAGGTGGCCCATCAGAGTGGACTATGAATCTTAAAGAGAACTGTTCTGTGACCAGGGAGAGCAGAATACATGCCTCTGCATTTCAAGTTAACCCAAGTTCAAAACCAAGTCTCTTTGGGCAAGGAGATTTTTTTTCTTGAGGATCAAGACTTAGAGTTCTCTAGAAATTGAAGCAAGGAAAAAGAAAATTACAAGA
This sequence comes from Suncus etruscus, assembly GCF_024139225.1. NCBI lineage: Eukaryota > Metazoa > Chordata > Mammalia > Eulipotyphla > Soricidae > Suncus > Suncus etruscus. The sequence continues at coordinate 18,772,749 of NC_064862.1, forward strand.
TCTTCAGTTTTCCCAAGCCAAGTGTCAAAAATGTCTTACTGTTTTTTTAAATCTCTGATCTTCCTCTTCCATTTTACTTCTATTGTATTCAGGAGAGTGTATCCTGTTCACTTATACACACAAACCAGCAGAGATACAGGGGTTAGAGATCTCTCAATTTTCTTTCCAAACTATCCAAACACAGCTGAACAGTTTTACCTTTTGTTATAGTTGTCCTCACCCACATGACAAAAAAGGTCACTCTCATGTTGTCACATAGAGAGACCCTTATACAAAGAACACTTGACATTCCCCATCTAATTGGGCTTTTCTGGGAATTAAGTATTGCTATTTACTATGCCCTAACTTTCCCCTCTGCTAATTGCAGAGGTTTGTCTGCTCTCTATTTCATCTGCCACCCACTAAATCTCTTAGATGCTTCTCCTAAAGATGAAGTTTTATGAAGTACCACATTTAGTGGTCTTCTTGCTCATTCAATAGGACTTACTGACATGAAGAGCCATTGAGTGGCAATGCTATAGAAAATTGGCACTTCCTACTGAAGGGTTTCTCAGTTTTGTCCAGAGGTAACAGTGTTAAATTAGCACTTCTCTGCCTTGAAGGTCCTGTGCTATGAACCTCATGTCCAGGCTTTAAGATCTACCCAGGCTGAAAATCATTCTGATAGCCCTATTTTATTCATATCCTCAAATACAGTCTAATATATCTGCTGAAAAGCTTTTGAATCCTGCCCTCCCTCTTCTTGTACAAGGTCACTGACTAAGTTCCAGGTTTCATCATTTTCATTTCCTTGCCTGAACAGTTGACAGTAAATTTTCTTCATTTACCCCTGATTCTAATCAATCCTGCATTCTTCAGAAATGACCTTAGGGAAGATTTAAGTCTGGCCTCATAATTATTCTTTCAGATCCTTTTACCAATTCCCCACTGTGTTCTTTCAGGAGTCAATGAATTGGCCCTTGCCTACACATCTACTTCTCACCTACACAAATTTTAAGTTCCAGGACTGGTTATCACTTTAAAACTCCCTTCACCCTATATCCACTCACATAACAATACCTTTCAGAAATCCCTTCTATCTTAATGAAAATTGACTTCTGAATACTATGTCTGCAACTCTCTTTAAATAGCACACACTTTGTTCATAATATATATTGACTTAAATGCCCAACAGGCATCTCAAACAATGTTTAAGACATAATTTCATGTAAAACCTGCTTCCCCCCTCACTTCCTTCCATCTTTTTTCTCAGGTCAAAAACCTAACAGGCAAACATGATTTCTCTCCTTTCTAACATCTTTTAACTCCAAAATAGGTCCCAAAGCAATCCACTTCTCTCCATGACATGGCTCTCTTCATTGTCTAAATTACTATATTGTCTAAATTACTATAGAAATTACTATATAAATTTCCCACTTGGTCTTCCAAAATAATTTGCTTTCTAGTTTAAAACCCTCAACAGGGTTATCGGTCAAATGTATAAAGAAACAAATCAACAAATGCTTTTTGGTAAACTGCAGTGTTTCATCATGAGCACATGAATGGAAAAGGTTTTATTGGAAGTTCACAAAACATCTGAGTCTGATTTGCTGGCTTTCTCTAGTTAATTCTCTTTGGAAATTGAAATTGTTGCTTTCCCTATGATGTTTTGGATAAATGGTTTCAGAGTCCTAACACCCTACCATGTGAACTTCTTTATTTGAGCCTTCTATAGGGCACCACAGGTAAACACTGTGAGAATAATGAACTGGTTTTAGAGCACTAAGTCCAAGTTTAGGAAATATCAGCTCTCAGTTGTGAGTTGTTGAGCAAATTACTTCTGAGTTTGCTGCTCCCTCTGTAGGATGGGCACATTCTAATAATCTTTCTAATAAGTAATGGTGGTAGTAAAGAATGAGAAACACATTACCAGAGTATAAAAATGATCTACAGCCTGTTCTAGCTAGACTAGATTACCACTTATAGTCTATTGTCTAGCACTTAACATCTTAAACAATGTGCTGTGACACCCCCTATACACACAGACACACAGACACACACACACACACACACACATTTAGTTATGTAACTGAATGGAGGAATCCAAAGAATAGAAAATGTTTAATATGCAATTCAAAACCAATTCAAAATCATCCATGCAATGGATCCAAAGTGTACCTAGCAGGCTTGCTGCATTTCTTGGGGGGAAAAAGCAGTTATAAGTTAAAAAAAAAAAAGGTAGAAATAAGAAGCCGTGTTTTCACCAATAAAGCCCCCTTTTCCCAAAAAAGCAATAACAGAAACAAATAAACAAAAATATGTGCCTCTTATCAGCAACAGGGCCTGAGAAAATCAGTTAACTTTGTCTATTCTTACAGATACAGTTGATGATGATGATGATGAGGAGGAGGAGGAGGAGGAGGAGGATTCTTCCAAGAGCTTTTGAAGGACTAGTTAAGAGAATTTCTGGGAATTTCTCAGTACAGTACATATACCTAAGGCATGATAGTAAGTGGGATCTAAATGTTCATTTAGATATTAGTATTGTTCACTAAGCTAGGAAAAGAAAATTCAAGGCCATGTGCTTAATCCAGCTATACACATTAACATATTATCTGTGTATGCATTTGTGGCAGTAACAGAACTGAGTAGCTACAACAGAAAGGGCATGGATGGCAGTCCTTAAAGACTTATCTCTGACTCTTGAAAGCAAAGCTGGCCAGTCTTTGATCTAGCCATAGCACCTCCCCTCCTTGTGGCAAGATCAGCTTAAAAACTATTAGTGGCGTAGCTGTTTCTCCCTTGCCAACTGACACCCAGATTCCCATCTTCTATTCTCCCTGTTTTGAACATTCATGTGATGGTCCATCTTTAAAGCTGCACCTGCTGAACTGCCCTGCTACTAAAAGCAGTCTCAGGACTGAGTCCTGACCATAAGAAATAACCTGTAGTGCAATGTCAAGGAAAAAAAAATCCTGGGGCAGGAGAGATAGCACACTGGTAGGGAGTTTGCCTGGCACTCAGCAAACCCAGGATGAACAGTGGTTCAAATCCAGGCATCCCATATGGTCTCCCGAACCAGCCAGGAGCGATTTCTAAGCGTAGAGCCAGGAGTAAACACTGAGCGCCGCTGGTGTAATCCAAACCCCCCTTGGAAAAAAAGAAGGAAAGGAAGGAAGGAAGGAAGAAAGAGAGGAAGGAAGGAAGGAAGGAAGGAAGGAAGGAAGGAAGGAAGGAAGGAAGGAAGGAAGGAAGGAAGGAAGGAAGGAAGGAAGGAAGGAAGGAGGGGAGGGAGGGAGGGGGAGGGAGGGAGGGAGGAGGGAGGGAGGGAGGAAGGAAGGAAGGAAGGAGGAAGGAAGGAAGGAAGGAAGGAAGGAAGGAAGGAAGGAAGGAAGGAAGGAAGGAAGGAAGGAAGGAGGGAAGGAAGGAAGGAGGGAAGGAAGGAAGGAGGGAAGGAAGGAAGGAATCCTTAAAAGACTTTAATTTTCTTCCTGTAACCTCAAGCACAAGTGTGGATACTAAAGTTAAAGGAGTGGGGCCAGAGAGATAGCACAGCAGTAGGGTATTTGCCTTGCATGCACCCAACCCGGGACGGTCCCAGTTCAATTCCCGGCACCCCACATGGTCCCCCAGCATGCCAGGGGTGATTTCTGAGTGCAGAGCTAAGAGTGATGCCCGAGCACCACTGAGTGTGGCCCAGAAACAAATCAATCAATAAATAAAGTTTAAAAAATATAAAGCTAAAGGAGGAACCTTAGACCATACTGTGAACTGGAAGATAGAGACAGTGCATGGCAGAGCTTTCCAGGGAAGGGACCCTGAGGTCTGTGGTTTGCATTCTATGTCACTCTATCCTCAGTGATGAACATTATCCTCATATGTAGACTCGCCAAATTCAGAGGTCTTGAAGCTTACCAGGAATCATCCATGGTTTCTATTGCAGTTGAAAATTATGGATTTGTTTGTTTTGGGGCCACATCCACAATGCTCAGTGGTTACTTCTGGCTCTACACTAAGTAATTACTGCTGGAAGAATTCAGGGGACCAAATGGGATGCAGGGGTCTGGAACCAAATTAGCCTTATGTAAGGCAAGCACCCTACATGAAGTACTATATCTCTAGCACCACTCTCCAAAAATGACTTCTTTGTAGCAAATTTGGTGCTTAAACAAATTGGTTCTTGGCCACACTGAACACTTGTCCTTGCCAAAAGAACATTCCACATGTTTTAGCCTTATTCTGAGGGGCTGGGGAAGATTAATATTCATTCAGTAAAAAAATTACATGAAAATGCTTATTAAGAAATAAAAATATTCATTTGAAATCAAAGGTTTAAAGAATTTAAAAATAGCAATAATGTCAAATGGCATTAGACTTAAAGAGAGCATGGGAGATTGAGCTGACTCTGGGCTCTGGGCCTGCAGACAGAAAGAGTGAACCTGGCCCAAATTCCCTAAAGACTGTGTTCTTAGAAACATATTCTTGGATCTGATACAGTGAGGAAGAATGCAAAGAGGACACTGCTTTAAGAATCTCATTGATGGGGGCCGGAGAGATAGCTCAGTCGTAGGGTGTTTGCCTTGCAAGCGGCTGACCCAAGATCAACGGTGGTTCGAATCCCGGCATCCCATATGGTCCCCCATGCCTGCCAGGAGCGATTGCTAGCACATAGCCAGGAGTAACCTCTGAGTGCCGCTGAGCGTGGCCCAAAAACCCAAAACCCCCCCAAAAAAAGAATCTTATTGATGGGGCCGGAGCGGTAGCGCAGCAGCAGGGTGTTTGCCTTTGCAAGCAGCTGACCTAGGACATACTGTGGTTCAACCCCCCGGAGTTCCATATAGTCCCCTAAGCCAGGAGCAGGAGCAATTTCTGAGCACATAGCCAGGACCACTGAGCGTCACCAGGTGTGGCCCAAAACACACACACACACACACACACACACACACACACACACACGCACACGCACACACACACACACACAGAATCTCATTGATGACCTTACATCATTTTTTCTGCATAATTTTTTTTTATTTAAACACCTTGATTACATACATGATTGTGTTTGGGTTTCAGTCATAAAAGGAACACCACCCATCACCAGTGCAACATTCCCATCACCCAAGTCCCAAATCTCCCTCCTCCCCACCCAACCCCCGCCTGTACCCTAAACAGGCTCTCCATTTCCCTCATACATTCTCAATATTAGGACAGTTCAAAATGTAGTTATTTCTCTAACTAAACTCATCACTCTTTGTGGTGAGCTTCCTGAGGTGAGCTGGAACTTCCAGCTCTTTTCTCTTTTGTGTCTGAAAATTATTATTACAAGGGTGTCTTTCATTTTTCTTAAAACCCATATATGAGTGAGACCATTCTGCGTTTTTCTCTCTCTCTCTGACTTATTTCACTCAGCATAATAGATTCCGTGTACATCCATGTATAGGAAAATTTCATGACTTCATCTCTCCTGACAGCTCCATAATATTCCATTGTGTATATGTACCACAGTTTCTTTAGCCATTCGTCTGTTGAAGGGCATCTTGGTTGTTTCCAGAGTCTTGCTATGGTAAATAGAGCTGCAATGAATATAGGTGTAAGGAAGGGGTTTTTGTATTGTATTTTTGTGTTCCTAGGGTATATTCCTAGGAGTGGTATAGCTGGATCGTATGGGAGCTCGATTTCCAGTTTTTGGAGGAATCTCCATATCGCTTTCCATAAAGGTTGAACTAGACAGCATTCCCACCAGCAGTGGATAAGAATTCCTTTCTCTCCACATCCCCGCCAACACTGTTTATTCTCATTCTTTGTGATGTGTGCCATTCTCTGGGGTGTGAGGTGGTATCTCATCGTTGTTTTGATTTGCATCTCCCTGATGATTAGTGATGTGGAACATTTTTTCATGTGTCTTTTGGCCATGCGTATTTCTTCTTTGTCAAAGTGTCTGTTCATTTCTTCTCCCCATTTTTTGATGGGGTTAGATGTTTTTTTCTTGTAAAGTTCTGTCAGTGCCTTGTATATTTTGGAGATTAGCCCCTTATCTGATGGGTATTGGGTGAATAGTTTCTCCCACTCAGTGGGTGGCTCTTGTATCCTGGGCACTATTTCCTTTGAGGTGCAGAAGCTTCTCAGCTTAATATATTCCCATCTGTTAATCTCTGCTTTCACTTGCTTGGAGAGTGCAGTTTCCTCCTTGAAGATGCCTGTAATGTCCTGGAGTGTTTTGCCTATGTGCTGTTCTATATATCTTATGGTTTTGGGGCTGATATCGAGGTCTTTAATCCATTTGGATTTTACCTTTGTACATGATGTTAGCTGGGGGTCTAAGTTTAATTTTTTGCAAGTGGCTATCCAATTGTGCCAACACCACTTGTTGAAGAGGCTTTCCCTGCTCCATTTAGGATTTCCTGCTCCTTTATCAAAAATTAGATGGTTGTATCTCTGGGGAACATTTTCTGAGTATTCAAGCCTATTCCACTGATCTGAGGACCTATCCTTATTCCAATACCATGCTGTTTTGATAACTGTTGCTTTGTAGTACAGTTTAAAGTTGGGAAAAGTAATTCCTCCCATATTCTTTTTCCCAATGATTGCTTTAGCTATTCGAGGGTATTTATTTTTCCAAATGAATTTCAAAAGTGTCTGATCCACTTCTTTGAAGAATGTCATGGGTATCTTTAGAGGGATGGCATTAAATCTGTATAATGCCTTGGGGAGTATTGACATTTTGATGATGTTAATCCTGCCAATCCATGAGCAGGGTATGTGTTTCCATTTCCGTGTGTCCTCTCTTATTTCTTGGAGCAGAGTTTTATAGTTTTCTTTGTATAGGTCCTTCACATATTTAGTCAAGTTGATTCCAAGATATTTGAGTTTGTGTGGTACTATTGTGAATGGGGTTGTTTTCTTAATGTCCATTTCATCCTTATTACTATTGGTATATAGAAAGGCCATTGATTTTTGTGTGTTAATTTTGTAGCCTGCCACCTTGCTATATGAGTCTATTGTTTCTAGAAGCTTTTTGATAGAGTCTTTAGGGTTTTCTAAGTAGAGTATCATGTCATCTGAAAACAGTGAGAGCTTGACTTCTTCCTTTCCTATCTGGATTCCCTTGATATCCTTTTCTTGCCTAATCACTATAGCAAGTACTTCCAGTGCTATGTTGAATAGGAGTGGTGAGAGAGGACAGCCTTGTCTTGTGCCAGAATTTAGAGGAAAGGCTTTCAGTTTTTCTCCATTGAGGATAATATTTGCCACTGGCTTGTGGTAGATGGCCTTCACTATATTGAGAAAGGTTCCCTCCATTCCCATCTTGCTGAGAGTTTTGATCAAGAATGGGTGTTGGACCTTATCAAATGCTTTCTCTGCATCTATTGATATGATCATGTGGTTTTTATTTTTCTTGTTATTGATGTTGTGTATTATGTTGATAGATTTACGGATGTTAAACCAGCCTTGCATTCCTGGGATGAAACCTACTTGATCGTAGTGGATGATCTTCTTAACGAGGCATTGAATCCTATTTGCCAGGATTTTGTTGAGGATCTTTGCATCTGCATTCATCAGTGATATTGGTCTGTAATTTTCTTTTTTGGTAGCGTCTCTGTCTGGTTTAGGTATCAAGGTGATGTTGGCTTCATAAAAGCTATTTGGAAGTGTTTCTGTTTGTTCAATTTCATGAAAGAGTCTTGCCAAGATTGGCAGTAGTTCCTCTTGGAAAGTTTGATAGAATTCATTAGTGAATCCATCTGGACCTGGGCTTTTGTTTTTCGGCAGACATTTGATTACTGTTTTAATTTCATCAATGGTGATGGGGGTGTTTAGATATGCTACATCCTCTTCCTTCAACCGTGGAAGATTATAAGAGTCCAAGAATTTATCCATTTCTTCCAGGTTCTCATTTTTAGTGGCGTAGAGTTTTTCAAAGTAGTTTCTGATTACCCTTTGAATCTCTCTCATATCAGTAGTGATCTCTCCTTTTTCTTTTTTTTTTCTTTTTTTTATTTTTTATTTTATTTTATTTTATTTTTTTTTTTTGGTTTTTGGGCCACACCCGGCGGTGCTTAGGGGCTACTCCTGGCTGTCTGCTCAGAAATAGCTCCTGGCCGGCACGGGGGACCATATGGGACACCGGGATTCGAACCAATCACCTTTGGTCCTGGATCGGCTGCTTGCAAGGCAAACGCCGCTATGCTATCTCTCCGGGCCCGATCTCTCCTTTTTCATTCCTGATACGAGTTATCAAGTTTCTCTCTCTCTCTTTCTTTGTTAGGTTTGCCAGTGGTCTATCAATCTTGTTTATTTTTTCAAAGAACCAACTTCTGCTTTCGTTGATCTTTCTGATTGTTTTTTGAGTTTCTACTTCGTTGATTTCTGCTCTCAGCTTTGTTATTTCCTTCTGTCTTCCTATTCTTGGGTCCTTTTGTTGAGCATTTTCTAGTTCTATTAGCTGTGTCATTAAGCTACTCAGGTAAGCTCCTTCTTCCTTCCTGATGTGTGCTTGCAAAGCTATAAATTTTCCTCTCAGTACTGCTTTTGCTGTGTCCCATAAGTTCTGAGAGTTTGTGTCTTTATTGTCATTTGTTTCCAGGAACCTTTTGATTTCCTCCTTGATTTCATCTCGGACCCACTGGTTATTGAGCATGAGGCTGTTTAACTTCCAGGTGTTAAAGTGTTTCTTCTGAGTCCCTTTGGAGTTCACAAATAATTTCAGAGCCTTGTGGTCAGCGAAGGTAGTCTGCAAAATTTCTATCCTCTTGATCTTATGGAGGTATGTTTTATGTGCCAGCATGTAGTCTATCCTGGAGAATGTCCCATGTACATTGGAGAAGAATGTGTATCCAGGTTTCTGGGGATGGAGTGTCCTATATATATCCACTAGGCCTCTTTCTTCCATTTCTCTCCTCAGGTCTAGTATATTCTTGTTGGGTTTCAGTCTGGTTGACCTGTCCAGTGTTGACAAAGCCGTGTTAAGGTCCCCCACAATATTGTGTTGTTGTTGATATTATTTTTCAGATTTGTCAACAGTTGTATTAAATATTTTGCTGGCCCCTCATTCGGTGCATATATGTTTAGGAGAGTGAATTCTTCCTGCTCTACGTACCCCTTGATTAATATAAAATGTCCGTCTTTGTCCCTTACAACCTTCCTGAGTATAAAGTTTGCATTATCTGATATTAGTATGGCCACTCCAGCTTTTTTATGGGTGTTGTTTGCTTGGATAACTTTTCTCCAGCCTTTTATTTTGAGTCTATGTTTGTTCTGACTATTCAGGTGCGTTTCTTGTAGGCAGCAGAAGGTTGGATTGAGTTTTTTGATCCATTTAGCCACTCTGTGTCTCTTAACTGGTGCATTTAGTCCATTGACGTTGAGAGAAAGAATTGTCCTGGGATTTAATGCCATCTTTATTTCAAAATTTGGTGTGTCTTTTGGGTAGTCTTGTCTTAGATTAGGTCTTTCAGTTTTTCTCTTAAGACTGGTTTTGTGTCTGTGAAGTTTCTGAGCTGTTTTTTGTCTGTGAAACCATGTATTCTTCCATCAAACCGGAAAGTGAGTTTTGCTGGGTATAGTATTCTGGGTGAAGCATTCATTTCATTCAGTCTTGTCACAATATCCCACCACTGCTTTCTGGCATTGAGCGTTTCTGGTGACAGGTCTGCTGTAAATCTCAGGGAAGCTTGCTTGAACATGATTTCCCCTTTTGATCTTGCTGTTTTCAGAATTCTGTCTCTATCTGTGGGATTTGTCATTGTGACTAGGATGTGTCTTGGGGTGGTTTTTCTGGGGTCTCTTTTGGTTGGTACTCTTCGGGCATGCAGGATTTGATCACATATATTCTTTAGCTCTGGAAGTTTCTCTTTAATGATGCTCTTAACCATTGATTCTTCCTGGAAATTTTCTTCCTGGGTCTCTGGGACTCCAATGATTCTTAAGTTGTTTCTGTTGATCTTATCATAGACTTCTATTTTCGTCTGTTCCCATTCTTTGACTAATTTTTCCATTGTCTGCTCATTTGCTTTAAGTTTTTTGTCCAATCTCTCCTGCTGTATGGAATTGTTATGTATCTCATCTTCCACAGCACCAAGTCTATTCTCAGCTTCTGATACCCTGTCCCAGAGCTTATCCATTTTGTCATTCACTTCGTTTACTGACTTTTTCAGTCCTGTTAGTTGAGATGTTATTTCAGTTTGGAGTTTTGTCATTTCTGCCTTCATATTTTCTTGGTTCTTATTAGTGTTCTGTTCAACTCGATCCATGGTTTCTTGGAGTCTGTTGAGCACCTTCCATATTGCTAGTCTAAAGTCCTTATCTGAGAGGTTGATTAGTTGTTCAGTCATTATCTGGTCCTCAGAATTGTCATCTTCATTCTCTATGTCTGATGCTGGCCTGCGTTGTTTCCCCATTGTCACACTTGTATTGTGGGTTTTTCTACGTGTTGTGGTGGTATTCATTGTCTATATGGTGTAGGCAGCACACTCCTCTGGCTCCTCCCTTTCTGGATGGGCTGACTTGCCTCTAAGGGAGGGGAGTCCTCCGTGGATGAGGCCTCACACTGGGTCAAATCTTAGGCCCGAGCATGCAACAGAGAAGACAGTCCAGAGAGAAATGTTTGCTTCTGTGATATAGCGCTGTTCTTAGTGTGATTTTTCCTTCTTGTTGCAGTGGAGTTCTTTCCTTAGAAAGAGTGCACGGCCGCGTAGCGAAGCGGAGCGGCCGTGCTCCTCTGAGCCTCTTTTTGCCCCACTCGCAAGAGTTTCACGCAAGAGGACAGTAGACAGACATAGACAGGTCACACTCACAGTCTTTCACAGCTGAGCCCCACTGGGCCGGTGTACTTTCGCGGATTTTCCCCGCCTGGTGTCACACACAGGGAGCCAGCTTTTGCAAAGGTTAGCCGGTTTTTATGCTCTCGACCTTACATCATTTCAGGAAAAAAAGAGGCCCAGCAACAGAAGGAGGAGGAAAGAAGAAGAAAAGGAGGAGGAGGAGGAGGAGGAGGAAGAAGAAGAAGAAGAAGAAGAAGAAGAAGAAGAAGAAGAAGAAGAAGGAGGAGGAGGAGGAGGAGGAGGAGGAGGAGGAGGAGGAGGAGAAGAAGGAGAAGAAGGAAGAAGAAGGAGTCACCTCTAAATTTTCCAAGGTTGTCTGGTACCTCTGGGTCATCTCACCTCTGAATTTTCCAAGGTATTGGGAGCAGATTCTTCTCTACCAAACCTGATACTCTTCAACAGAAACAAGCCAAACCCACAATGTATCCTTATCAAGCTACCAAGCCATCAAATTTGTTCCAGGATCTAACAGTGTGGCCACTTGTGGAACTCCCGATACCTCAAAATTTTCATAGTCATGTCCTCACAGTAATATCACAAGAAATCTGATGAGAAAGTTACAGAGTAATCTATCAAGCTCAAATAGCCTAAACAGTAACACAAAAGCTTCAACTAGCACCAACCACAGCCCAGGAAATGCTTTAACACTGACTTGAGTGATGCCATGGAGAGATAGAACAATTATTTCGAACTGACCCTCATTGATCTACGTTTTGATCATTCCATTTGCCTTTGTATTGTAATAAACAATATAAAGTAAAAAAAATTTTGTGCCTGCAAGGAGGCAGGCTACAGTGATGGGTGGGAAAATTGAGGACACTGGTGAAGGGAAGGTCACACCAATGGTGGGATTGGTGTTTGAACATTTAATCTCTAAAATGACTGTATTATAAACAACTTAATAAATCATAGTATTATAATTAAAAAATTCAGATCACACATACAGAACCCCTGGTGGTGGTACTCAGAGGTGTCTCCTTGCTCTGTGCTCAGGAATCACCCCTGGCAGCCTCAAGAGACTATATGGAATGCTGGGATCGAACCCAGATTGGCCACATGAAAAGCAAATGCTCTATCTGCTGTAGTTCGGCTGCTAATTAAAAAAAAATTTTTTTTTAAGAATCTCACTGATGAAGGCCAAAGAAATAATCCAGGATATAGGCACTTGTCCTGTAGGAAGCTGTGATGGTCCCACCTGGTTTAGTGTCACAATTTATATAGTCCCCAAGCACTGCCAGAGGTCACTTGAGCACAGAACCAGGAATAGCCCCTGAGCACTACTAGCTATGGCCCTAAAAGCCCTGCAAAATAAATAAGTAGATTAATAAAATAAATAAGAGTCTACAAATGGAGGACTAATGCTCGGGGACATTAACACATGCAATATCTCAAAGCTGTGCAGAATCTGAACCCCACTTACCTAGCACCAAGCTGTCCCCAAGCAAGAAAAAAAGAATAACACTGTTTGCAAGTCCTCCAAAAATGCACACAAGACTGGCATGCCAGTGTTCCTGCTAAAAGCATTGTGTGGTATCCTGTGTCTAAAGCCTTTTGAGTCGCCATCCTAGGAAATGCACAATAATGAGTAAAGAAGAGAAACATAGTCATTTTTGAAATGCTATTAAAATCCCTGACTGCAAAGGAAAGAGACTGCTAGCTGACTGCCAGAAAACCCCAGGTTTAGAAAGGAGCTGGGTCCAGGAAACTTGTGAACTTTCTTTTTGGTTTGTTCATCTTTTCTTTCTGAACCCTGGCTTGTTTACTCAGCTCTTAATCACACAATCGGGAGAGTTCAAAGACAGTGAGAAAATGACAGAGACCCACAGAGTCTTTCCCCAAATTCAGTCCCCTAGAATCTAAAAGGTTTACAGATTAACATTTCTGGCTCAGAAAAAGCAGGGCAACCATTTGCCATCACTGTGCCTGGCCTGTTCACATCATTCTCTTGTGTCTTCTTAATTCTTTCAACTTTTAGTATAGATTGGGTTTGGGGAGTCATTAATCTGCTCGTGCCTGGCCCTGGTTCAGGTACATCAAAGATAATTTCAAATTTCACACCTACTAACTGTGAGATATATCTATACATGTACTATATATTGAAATATATTTCATTTTTAGCTAAGGACACAGTGGTAGCCATTAAGATTTGAGCAGAATACAAAGCAAGCTAGCAAAGTGGTCTCACTGAGATTTCAACTGGATTCCCATTTATTTAAAACCTGTGGGTCTAGAGAGATAATCCTAAGTAAGATACTTACCTTGTATACAGCTAACTTCAGTTCTATCCCCAGTACTTCAAATGGTCAATTCCCAGAGCACTGCCCAGAGTAATCTCAGAACACAGAGCCAGAAATACTTCTAAGTACCATTGAGAGATACAATTCCCATCCTTCCCTGTTGCTCCCAGCACCACCCAAAAAAAATCACTTTTTAAAAAAACAGAACTACAAAATGATTTTAGCACCAATAGAGGAATAAATCTTTTGAAAGGTTACCTCTTGTTTTATGTTACCTTGTCTCTGTTTTCAAAAAGTGATATGAACCCCTCTAGAATGGTTTTTTTTAAATCAATTCACCCTTGTTTCAAAGAAACATACACTATTTCCCCACTCTGTAAACTTTTGGCTAGTTTGGCTAGTTTCCCAGTATAATTCTTTCTTTGGGGGATTGGGAGTTGGAACCATATCCTGCCATGTTCAGGGGTTAATCCTGCCTTGGTGCTCAGGGTTTACTCCCTAAAAATACTTGGGAGACTTTGTGGTGCCAAAGGCTTGTAAAACACACACTCCAGCCCATTGATCTAGTGCTCAAGCCCTATATATTTCTAATAGGCCTAAGAGTCCCAGAAACCTTTACCACAGCCGGTAGAGAAGCAGTTAAATTTTTAATAATCACAAAACCCCTTTACTCTCTTAAACATTCTCAAGGACACCAAATTTTCTTTATATGACACCCATATTTTCTTCATATGAGAAAAATCTATATAGTTTTAGACTTTAAAGCTAGAAATTTGGGCACCAGAGAGACAGTACAGTGGGTAAGGCACTTGCTTTATACATGACCAACCTCAGCTTGATTCCCAGTTTCCCATCTGGTCCCCATAGTCCTGCCAGGAGTTATCACTGAGCACAAATTTAGGAATAATCTGTAAGCACTGCTAGATGTCTTCCAAAATCAACAACAACAAAACTGGGACGCTTTTAAACTATTGACAAATTAATTAAATAATAATGACAATAGAACTTCCTAGGGGCCTGATCGATAGTGGGGCCAGAGTGACAGTGCAGTGGTAGGGCATTTGCCTTGCATGTGGCTGATCCAGGATGGACCTGGTTTGATCCCCAGCATCCCATATGGTCCCCCAAGCCAGGAGTGATTTCTGAGCGCATAACTCCTGAACATCATTGGGTGTGACCCAAAAGCCAAAAAAAAAAAAAAAAGAACTTCCTAACCATGACTTAGGGAAGGGGAAGTTTTGTCACACCCATAGAGCAAAAGAGTAACTCCTGGAGAAGCTCAGGAAACTATGAGGTGCTATGGACTGAATAAGGGTCAGCTACATGCAAGGCAAGTCCCTTAACCCTTATATTGCTCTGGTCCATATATTCATGTTTTTGTTTATTAATATCTTTACTTAAGCACCATGGCTACAAACATATTTGTAGTTGGCTTTCAGTTATAAAAAAGAAAACACACCCCTTCACCAAAGCAACCTTTCCACCACCAATGCCCCCCCCCCCATCTACCTACTCCCCCACTCCTTGCCTGTATTCAAGACAGGCATTCTATTTCTATCACTCACTACCATTGTCATGATAGCTGTTGGTGTTGTTACTTCTCTTACTGCACTCACCAATCTTTGTGGTAAGCATCATATCAGATTATGTTGGTCCTTCCACCCTCACCTCTATTGCCTCTAGGTATTACTATCATACTGTCTTTTCTTTAAATCCCACAGATGAGTGCGACTGTTCTGTGTCTATCTTTTATGTCCATCTATGTATAGGAAAATTTCATGAGTTCATTTTTCCTGACAGCTGCAGAGTATATGCCATTGTGCATATGTACCACAGTTTTCTTTTTGTTTCTTTTTTTAATAATTTTTGAGACCAATGTGAATTACAAGTCTTTCATAGTTATGTTTAAGGTACATAGTGCTAGTAAATTAAGGCCATTCCCACCACCAGTGTTGACCTCCCTCTACCAAACTTCCCAGAATGCATTCCATACCTCCACCTTTAGCCTCCTGGACTGCTGGTGTAACAGGTCCTTTCTGTGTATATCTTGTTGTAGTTTGGGTCTCTTGGTTCTACTGGTAGGGTAGGGTATTTAGGTTTTATTATATTTTATTTCCACTCAATGCTCATGAGACCACTATACCCTGGTAGCATCCACATTTTTTTATCAATTTGTTGAAAGCCATAGAAATATGAGGCAGAACAAGATGATTCGTGTTCTGTGGTTCTTTTTTTTTTTTTTTTTTTGCAAAAAGGGGGGAGGAAAGAGGGCAGAAGCCCTTGTATAGAATCTATAAATATAAATTTAAAAGAATAAAAAAGAAAAAGGAAGAAAAAGAAAATAAAAAGGGGGGGGCTAACATGACAAATTTGTTTTTTGCTTTTGTTTTTATTTTGCATAAGTATTGGTGAAACTAGAAAGGATATCCCCTTGGCCTAAGAGTACAAGATGTCTACACCCTTGAAGCATACTGTCATGAGACTGACTACAGGCTTCAGACATGTTCATTCTCAAACCTGAAGGTCTTTCTTTATGATGCCAGGAAACATTCTGCTCAATCATGGTTGTCAAAGTCAGCCCTCTATAATTAGAGATCTTGGTTTTTGCACAGATCCTAGAACAAAGTCTAGGATAGAGTCTTTCCTTATGGTCCCAGGGGAAGTTATACTCAGTGTTGTAGTCAATCTTCTGTAATTAGTGATCTTGGTTTTTGCTCAGATCCTAGGACAGAGTGTCTTTTGATTTCATCCCACCGTTAGGGATAAAAACTGCCCTTAGAACAAGTTGATGCTGTTTCCTCTTGATTATCCTCTTGATTCTACAGAGGTATGTTTTATGGGCCAGCATGTTGTCTATCCTGGAAAATGACCCATGTGCTGGAGTGTCCATATTAATATCAGATGACACAAAATTTATTTAGAAATATTACAAGGGACAAAGATGGACATTTTATAATAATCAAGATATCTGTACAACAGGAAGAAATCACACTATATACATATATACATACATACATATACATATTTATATATACTAGGACAGTTTCTTCCATTTCTCCTTTCAAAATTAGTGTATTCTTGTTGAGTTTCAGCCTGGTTGACCTATCAAGTGGTGACAGGGTGGTGTTGAGATCTCCCACTATTATTGTGTTGCTATTGATGGCTTCTTTCAGATTTGTCAACAATTGTATTAAATATTTTGCTGTCCCTCATTGGGTGCATATATGTTTAGGAGTGTGATTTCTTCCTATTGTACATATACCTTGATTATTATAAAAATGTCCATCTTTGGCCACTCCATTATTATAAAATGTCCATCTTTGGTCACTCCAGCTTATTTAAAGGAGTTGCTTGCTTGGATGATTTTCCTCCAACCTTTGATTTTAAGTCTATGTTTGTTCTGACTAATCAAATGTGTTTCTTGTAGGCAAAGGAATGTTGAATTCAGTTTTTTTTGTTTTGTTTTGTGGGCCACACCCAGTGATGTTTAGGGGTTACTCCTGGCTATGCACTCAGAAATCGCTCCTGGCTTGGGGGACCATACAGGATGCCAAGGGATTGAACCACGGTCCATCCTAGGCTAGTGACGGCAAGCAGACACCTTACCGCTTAGCACCACCTCTCTGGCCCCTGGATTCAGCTTTTTGATACATTTTGCCACTCTGTATCTCTTAATTGGTGTATTTAGTCCATTGATATTGAGATAGATAATTGTCATGAGATTTATCTTTAGTGTTATCTTTTTACAGGATTTTAGTATGCCTGTTGGACAATCTTGTCTTAAAGTAGATCTTTCATTTTTCTTTTAAGGCTAGTTTTGAGTCTGTGAAGGTATGTATACTTCCTTCAAACCTGAACATGAGTCTGGCTGGGTGCAATATTCTAGGTGAAGTATTTATTTCATTGAATTTTGTCACTATATCCAACCGCTGTCTTCGGGCCTTTAGGGTTTCTTGTGACAGATCTGCTGTGAATCTTAAGGATGCTCCTTTGGATGTAATTTCCCTTTTTTATCTTGGTGCTTTCAGTATTCTATCCTTATCTGTAGTATTCTTCATTGTAAGTAGGATGTGTCTTGGGTGCTTTTCTTCAGATTTTTTTTATCTGGTACTCTTCGGGCATGCAGAATTTGGTTGCATGCCATCTTTAGCGCTGGGAGTTTCTCTGCAATGATGTCCTTGACTATTGATTCTTCCTGGGTCACTGGGACTCCAATGATTCTTATGTTGTTTCTGTTGAATTTATCAAAAATTTCTGTTTTCATCTGTTCACATTCTTTGAGGATTTTTCCATTGTCTGACTGTTTGCTTTAAGGTCCTTTTCTAATCTCTTCTGTTGTATGAAATTGTTATGCATTTCATCTTCCAGCTCACTGATTTGGTCCACAGCTTTTGTTACTCTGTTGGAGAAACTATCCAGTGAGGTTTTCACTTCACCTACCAAGCTTTTCAATCTCATTATTTTATTTCTATTTTCAGATCTTCTTGGTTCTTATTTATGGTTCGTTCAGCTTGATCCATACTTTCTTGATCCATGCTTTCTTTCTTCCCTAAACTCCTTATCTGAGAGGCTAAATCAATGGTTGACACTTTTTAGGTCATCATAGCTGCTATCTTCATTCTCTCTGAATGGTTTTGGCCTGCTTGTTTTTCAATTGTCAAATTTGTAGTGTGGTGTTTTCTACATGTTGTGTTGGGGTTCATTGGCTAGAAGTTGTGTGCAGCCATAAAGCTAAGCAAAGTGGCACATTCCTCTGGCTCACCTCTGATGACGTGTCCTTAGGAGATGTTCTCTGTTGTCCCCTCAGGATCTGTTCTGGGTGGGATGGTTCACAGCCACCTCACAGAGCATAGCAGAGGTGATTCCCCCTTTTCATTTATAATATGCATTATTATATTTCTCTCCTTTTCTTTGTGTGTTTTGCTAGTGATTTATTGATCTTGTTGATTTTTTTCCAAAGAAACAACTTTTGCTTTCATTGGTCTTTTAAATTGTTCTTTGGATCGCCACTTCATTAATTTCTGCTCTAAGCTATGATATGTCCTTTGCCTAACTATTTTTAGTTTATTTTGTTAATAATTTTCTAATTGTATATACTTTGTCATTAAATTATTTATGTAGGCCCCTTCTTTCCTGATATGTGCTTCCAAAGCTATAAATTTTCCTCTGAGTACCCCTTTTGCTGTGTCCCACAAATTCTGATAATTTGTGTCTTCTTTGCATTTGTTTCCTGAAATCTTTTAATTTCTTCTTTGATTTCATTTCTGACCCACTGGGTGTTCAGTAGTGAGGTGATTAATTTTCAGGTATTAACGTTTTTTCTCTGCGTCTTTGTAATTCACTTTTCATTTCAGTGCATTGTGATCTGAGAAAGTAATCTGTACAATTTCTATTCTCTTTATTTTATGGAGGTATGTTTTATGAGCCAGCCTGTGTTTTTATAACCTTTTTTTTTATTAAAGGCAGATAGAATTTTAGTTTGATTTTTACTCAATTTCTTATTTTCTCTTTAGGCATCATGATTTGCAAAGTCATTTATAATAGATGTTAAATATGTAGTGTTCCAACACCAATCTCATCACCAGTCTCAACCTTCCTCCACTAAGGTCTCCAGATTTCTTGTCACCCCCACCCTCCACCCCAGCCCAACTCCTTTACAATCACATCTTTAAGTTTGGTTGTTGTAGTTTGAATCTTCTACTTCCAGTGTTGTTGACCCTGTGGTTTTAATATACATATACCTAACCTCTACAGCACTGATTTGTCCAAGACCCTGATGCCTGTTCCTGTTATTGTCCTTGCCTTCTTCTTATTTGTCCCCCTTGATTGCCTTCCTTGACAGGAAATCTTTTCTACAAATTTTAATAGAAGACTGCATTCAATATATGATGTTTGGTTGAATTACTTAAAAAAAAACTTCAGTCTACACAGCTATATAGCTGGAAATATAGGCATATTTTAATAACCTCTTCAGATAATGGTGTTATCACCCCAAAATTCAAATGTCAATTATCTGAGGGAGTCATGAGTTTGGGATATCACTTGGTGTTCAGGACACACTAGCTCTCAGCAGTGTTCTGGGGACCATTTGGTGCCAGGATCCAACAGACTCTTAAAAATGCAAAGTATACTCAGACTCAGAACCATCGTTTAGCCATAAAATTTATTTTTAAAGGTTAGTTGCAATGTATTCTGGGTTCTTTAGTAATTAACTTACATGCTCTGTTACTTGTAACTCCATCCTAATTCCTTTTACCATGCTCCCATGCATGATTTTATAACAATGTGCATTGATTAATCTTTAAGAAACTAAGACTAACTGAGCTAAACAGATCTAAGTAGATCTTTCAAATATTGGCACACCTTATTCTATAATAATCCTTCTCCCATTACCCTTGTATTTTTGGTTTTGTTTCACATTGTTGGATTTTGAGCCATACCTGGCAGTATTCAGACCTACTTCTGGCCCTGTGATCAGGTATTACGCCTGGCAAGACTCAAGGAACTTTATGTGGTGCCAGAAATAAACCCAGGTCAGAAGCTTGAAAGGTAAGTAAGTGCCCTTCCCACTGTACTATCTCTCCACAAAACTTGTTAATGCTATTTTTAAAAAAAATGTCATAACCAAACTCTTAGAGTTTTGACAAGCTGTTGGGCCTACTTTGGGAGATGCAAATGTTTTAAAGGCCTTGTTTTCCCTTGAAATCATGAAGTTTATACCTTCAATCTTTCTCCTTGAAATGACAGGTTGCTTCCTTTGGGTAGACCAAGAAAACATTTTCCATTTCCCACATTAGAATATCCAGTTTACCTGACAATCATTCTTTTTTAAGTAAAAATGATGTTTACTGAGAAAAGCAGCTCATTAAGCCCACCTCAGACTGCACAAAGCTAGAGTCTCAACAGCACTGGGGTACTATGAATATTACAGTGATATATATTTATATATTTATTATATATATTTATATTATATATAAATATATATTATAAATATTACATATATTTATATATATAAAATCACTAATACCCCTTCTCCCTTCTTCTGGTCAACTCCATGCTGTTAAAAAGAATCTTAAGGGCCGGGAAGGTGGCGCTAGAGATAAGGTGTCTGCCTTGTAAGCACTAGCCAAGGAACGGACCTTGGTTCGATCCCCTGGCGTCCCATATGGTCCCCCCAAGCCAGGGGCAATTTCTGAGCACTTAGCCAGGAGTAACCCCTGAGCGTCAAACAGGTGTGGCCCAAAAACCAAAAAAAAAAAAAAAAAAGACTCTTAAGCAAGATCTATAATGACAAATTGAGATGTGTGCCGTTAAAACTCAGGTAGTGCATTCTAAGGGTGTTTTTAAGTGAAACCAGCATTTAGCAGGCCAGTGCATGGCAGTAAAAGGAGGTCTGTTGGTAGAGGCCTTTGGATTGTCCCTCATATTGTCTTCTAATTAGATGTTTCTGGATTGGTTCCTTTGGTTTATATGTTAAAAAGATGTTTATCCCCCATTGCCTCCTCATCTGGCTTTTCCCCAACCCTTTGGGGTGGGTTTTGTTTTCCCCCAAAAGAAGGCTGATTTGGAAGCCTGGAGGAGAAGCTACCATCTTGGCTCATGGTTCCATGTGGTGGAGCAACTGGCTTGTGGGTGAACAGCTTGTGGTGTGAGTTTCTGGCTTACTATTCCTTCCAACCGTGTGTGGATTATTTCCTGCTTTGGACTTGCTGATGGACCTTCGTCTCTTGTCCTACCCAGACTTGGGGCATGAGGATACCTCTCCCTTTCTGGGGATTGTGGAACACATGTCCTACCATTTCACAAAGGTCAAATGACAGCTAGGTCAGTTTGGTGCCATTGCCTTGGTGTAAGGCATCCGCAGCTTTACACATTATTATGATGATATTATTAATGTAAAAACCAAAACAGTTTAAAAGGCAAATAACATTTTAGTGTCATATATGTGGTTTTGACTTCAGGAGTCTCCTTTGAAGGGCAAGTGGTGGCCCATACCCTTGAAGGCTCAAGGCTCCCAGATCATGCTTTAAGAACTCTCCAAAGGTAATTTATTCAAACCACACACACAATGAAATTATTAGTTCCTTCCATGAGTTCAGCGTTTGTGTGTGTGTGTGTGTGTGTGTGTGTGTGTGTGTTTTAAACTGGGTAAAATCTCCCCACTTATGCTAGGGGGGAAGAAGTTGAAAAGTTCTTTATGACATTTAAATTAAAATAAGCTCTGCTGGGTAATTAATCCTGGAATGAAGGCCAGAGGAAAGTGACTCCCTGATTATCTGAGTCCAGGTCTGACATTCAGAAATGCCAGGATTCCAACTCCCAATTTCCATTTCTATTACCAGATTTGGGAAAAGTTACTCACCCTCTCTTGACCACATGAATGTATGTAACAGCTACTCCTTTTGAAAACAGGGAACTTGTGGGTGATTCAAACTGTTACCATACTTTTCTTGCAGATGACAAGTAGTAGTGAGAAATACAATACCTCTCACATGAACACACACACACACACAGTTCTCAAATTTTCAACAATTAGAATAGGAAAGCTATTATTGAGAAAAGAGGAATGATCACTTGTGGGAGTGGTCACTTTCCTACAAAATTCATCTGACTTCTCAGAAATTAACAAATAGAGAAAATTTACAAGAAGACCGAGATTAAAATACCATCTTCTTTTGTTAGATAATGACTTTGTTTCAGTATGATACAGACAAATGAGACTTCTACATTTCTGCTATATGATTTGGAAATTTTTGTTTGTTTTTCTTTTTCCCCTATTATCTGTCTATTTTGTTATGATGACCCAGGTTGATACATCAGATGGTAGCACTGATAGGGAGCCACATGCTTTAGTTGTGGGGCTCACACACATGTTTTATGAGGTTGGGAGCCCCACATTTTCATTGCTGTACTCACCAAGCATCACCCCCTTTAGCTGGGATGCTCAGAGTGTGGCCTGAAATGACTTGGAATAGGGGATCACAGATAGCAGGCCTGCCAGTATGACCCAGGGACCTGGATGGCAACAAGGATCAAACTTTCAACCTCACTTCAGCAAGGTGAAGAGTTAATCTGTTGACTGATCTCAGAACTTTCTTACCCACCACTAAGGAAACATCTCAAAAGGTGTTTTCTTTCCTAGCCTCCCTCTGTTCAAGTTTGCCAAAGCTGTTGCAAGAACAGAAAATGTAAACAACTGGCATCTGAGATGCCCTCAGCTCTGACATGTAATGGTTCTAGAAGCCCCCATTTGCTTATTTATTTTCTCATTTGAAGACTTTCCTTTCTTTTCTTATCTTTGCTCTTCTTCATTTTGGTTTTGTGTCATTCAGCGGTGCTCAGGGATTACTCCTGGTTCTGATCTCAAGGATCATTCCTGCCAGTGCTGGGTCAAGCTAGGTCAGCCACATGCAATGCAAGTGAGTGACATTATCCCTCTACTTTCTCTCCCACCCTGAAGCCTATGTTTCTTGATGTTCACTACTCTGCTCTTTATAAAGTTTTCTTCAAACTCTCTGTTCCATCCTAAATTATCCCTAACCAATTTTATTTTTAAGTGATCTAAAATGTAGACATTACAATTTTCTTTATTTAAATCTTAATTATGCAAGTTTTCTGTGACTTTGGTGATCAAATGTCCGATACAGAAATAATTGTCTTTATAGTTTTAAAGTGCTATACTAATGTTGTTTCAGCTGCACTTGTAAAAAAAAAATGTTAAGCTATTAACATAAGCTATTAGCACTATTTGAGAATTCGACGCAGCCATCTCTGTTTTTTATGTAACTATGCCTAGTTTAAACTGTCAAGACTGTACTTTGAATGCATCAATAGTTGAGGCTGAACACAATTACCCTTCAAGCAAGCTAAGACCACACATTTCCCCCTTTAAGGAAAGAAAAGAAAAAAAAAAACCTGCAGGGACTGTCATAAATAATTTAACTTAAGTGAATGTTGAAATTAGGCACCACATTGCCTGGCTCCTAGTAACCTATTTGCAGCCAGACATGTCAAGTAGCCACTGGCCAAAGCCTTGCCTTTTCAGAAATGGAAAGCAGGAAAAACAATACGATCATCTTTTAAAAGTGGCATGTTGGATCTATCCCCAAAGTTAAATATACCTAGACAGTTCTCAAAGCAGTCACTAGAGCTGACCTTGGAAGAAAATGATGCTCCTCCAGGCCCATGCACTGGGAAAGGTGATAATGAATGGGATGTAATCATGTATTTCTGGCACACACTTGGAATAGTACAAGGAGCTAATTGCATTGAAGTATTATCTTACAATATGATGACCCAATCATTTTGGAAGATGGCCAAAAGTCTTCCCTCTTTAGGAGGGGATTTTCCCTATTTATAAAAAAAATTCATGAATGCTGTCCAATGCAACACCAAAAATGTCTTTTCTGAATCCAGTCAAATGGCATGTAGTTTTTAACCAGTTGAATTTCACCAAGGCTGCTGTCCAAAGCTGACCCATGGCTGCTGGGCTGACCTCTATAATGATGAAGACTGTTCTTTTACTCCTGGCAATCCTTGGGTGAATAGGCCTTACAGCACCCCTTTCTATGGTTCTCACTCAGTAACAAGCAAGAAGTGATTCTGCCAAAGGCTGGTGGCCATCCAGGGAAGCCTGCCAGCCCACAGTGCCAGAAGGAGGGTGAGGGATAATATAGAGGGCTCAAAGAACAAAAGAATAACAGGAAGAAACTTGTCTTAAGATGGCAAGGTAAGCATATTCTTTACTTTGCCTTGGGAAATTGTGGACAGCTTGACACCGCAATCCTGCTGCCCTACATACTTTTCTGTGGGAGTCAAGCAGACTCCAGAGAAGTAGAAGGAGAACTGACACAGGAATTAAGGTGTTTTCTCTGATACACATAACTTTTGAGAAAGTGTCAGTGTAATTGATAACATACAATGTGCTGTGACCATTTTTCATTCCTTTGTAGACACACAGGATGTTGGGGTTAGTTGATCTCATTCTGGAATTTGGGATTTGGTCAATGGCATATCACTGCTATGAAGACTTGTCTTAAAGATAGAATGTTCAACAAAAATGTTTATAATCTCCAAGTTCTATGTGCATTCCCATCAAACAGAACAACCACAGTTCCTGTCCTGTTGTTTAATTTACAACCTAAAACCATAAAGAAACAAAAAAGTGCAAGTATAAATATAAGTCAGAAGATCTTTTGACAGGGCAAAGATAAACTAAAGCTTTAACATAACTAGGATCATTAGACACACTAAAAAACAGAAAAGAAAAAAATGCAGCTCTACTAATACAAAGAAAAAGCTGGGACTCAATGTTTAAGAAAAATGTTTCTGAATCTGCCAGATTCCAGATATAATTCCAAGTGTTTTGACACAAAACATAGGCTACCAGGCAGAAAAAGACACAGGGCAAACATTTTAAAGTTGGCATACCACTCAGAATAGATATTTTGGGGCAGGAGATTTCCCCTTCAGATTCTCTCCTCTTTTAAGAGGTTTAAAATAGCAATGGAAATTTCGTTGTCCCACAACTCAGACCAGAGAGCATAATTTTGTTATTGTTGTTGTTAAAAGATCTTTATCCATTCCCCTGAAGTAAACTTCACTTACTATTAAATCTTTAGGCTGTCATCAAAAAAAATCTTTTTAAATAAAAAATCGGGCACTCTCCCTGCTGAAGTTTATAAACACAAAAATCTGTGTTGGCTCAAGGTAAACCCATTGCTCACAGATTAGGAGAAAATGGAGCAGAGCATTTTAAGTATCCCAAAAAACAAGTAGAATTTGAGTAGCAAAATAGTAGCAGCTAAGATAAAAGCATTCAAAGTTCAAGGATAGGCATGAGGTCGAGGGTGACTGCTGAAGTGAACAGGGCTGGAGTCCTGTTGAGGCCTTTCTCCTCCAAACCACCAGAGCCATAGCAAATCAGCTGTCCCAAGAACCAGAACATTAATAAAAAGCATCCAGAGTACTACCCCAGAGAGTTTAGGGTACAAATCAAGGCAGAGGTCAAAACAAGAAGGCAAGAGGATTTAGCCATCTTATCACTGAAGCTGGTTCTGGCAAGAAGATTTCACCAGACTTCTGGCCCAGGGATGTATCTGCCCTTTTCCTCCTGCTAACAACTGGTTGTAGGATTTGTGAACCCGAAAGGAGCATGTGAAGGGAACTGGAAGGCCCATCTGCTCTCAGGGACTTTAACAAAATGGCCCTTCCAGTCCTTGATGTGCAAGTCCACGAATAAGCTCCATATGTCATGTCTACAATCTTTTCAGCCTTGACTGTGCTCTCCCCATCTGCTCAGAGCCCTGCTCTCTTGCCCTCATATATCCTTATTAATGTAAGTAGTCATGTGACATATAAATCAAATGATGTCTTTCCTAAGCAAATGCTGTTCTACCCTCCTGTGTATTTTCCCCAGCCTCAACTATGGGGATGGGGTGGGGAAGAGGGGGTTGGCCATACCTGATGGTGCTCAGTGGCCACTTCTAGTTTGTGCTCTGGTATTGCCCCCACCAGTGTCAGGCTCTTCCTTTACTTCATTACATACTTAATTAAATTTAATTAATTACTTTACTTAACTAAATACTATCTCTTCAGGACCCCCTTTCATTGAAATGGCACTGTTCTGAACACCAATAGACATTGATCCTTCTTCACCATAACTGTTAGAGTTAACATGATATTGGAAATATGAAAACCAAGTGCAGCCTGCTTGTAAAAACTCTGGCTCCTTGATGTCCCAGTCATAAGAGTGAGATAGACGTAACACATTTGATATGGGCTCAGAGGGATCAAGGGTCATGTTACCACCAACAAGCAGACAAGGCAAATTCCCATGATGCCAGCCATTGCCCAGGGCAGAGGGAAGAGGAGGCACTTGAGGGCATTCCTTCAAGAGATTGGTTTCCTCAATGATGTCACTCTGGGTGAGGCCAGGTTGCAGCTTGCCCTCCACTTCCATGAAATTCTAACTGCCCACAGAGCATGTTACTAATGAGGAGTCTTTTCTAGGCAAATCCTATGCACTGGCCCTTCCTAAAAATCCAAAAGTTTAAAAGTGATGCTAACATGTGTTCTGGAGGAGAAACATGACATGCTTCTGGAAAAGTGAGATTTGCTTTTTAATGTGGAGTGTGGGGCTGAAGCAATAATACAGCACTTAGGGAACTTGCCTTGCATGTAATTGACTCAAGTTCAATCCCCAGCATCCCCTAGGGTTGGTCACCCAAGCCTGCAGGAATGATTCCTAAGCACAGAAGTGGAGTAACCTCTAAGGATTATTGGATACAGCTCAAAAACCAAAAACTGAAGTGATGGGACAAGAGGGAACATCTTTGTTCTATGTTATTCTTGGTCTTACATGTATATATTCTCACAATATCATTTATTTCTTATTTGTATTGGGAGCACACCAAGAGGTGCTCTAGCTTTCCTGGCTCTGTGCTCAGGGATTACTCCAGGTGGGTTTAGGGAGCCATATGGATTGAAGCCATATTGCTTATAGGCATGGCAAGTACCTTCACCACTCTACTATTCTCTGACCCCCTACCCAATAGTGTGTATGTGTGTGTGTGTGTGGTTAAGCCTCATCATAACAAAAGTTATTTTTAATTCACTAGTATAGTTGGAACCCTTAGCAAGCATAAATATTGGGAAAGAAAACATAGCACATCTAAGCTAACCTTTCTTAAGATTAAAAAAGACCAATTAGTGGCTGTTTTTGAAGGAAGCATCCCAAATGTTAAGCACTACTCTATCTGATGGGTGCTGTGGTTGAGCCCATAAAACCAGCCTAATACAGGAGGGAAAAAACCAGCTGCAAAATTAGAGGCTATTCTAAACTTGACTTAAGGAAAATAATAATGTAAAATGTTTTGAGTTTTTGAAATGAATCCATCCCCCCATTTAGAATAACAACTTCTTTCTTGAATTATGCATCACCATGACTATTGAAATTACAAATGGATGAATTATTCATTATTTGCCATGTGACAAAGTGTTTGGGTCCCATATGTGGGAAGCCAGTGCTAGACTTGCCTGGGATCTGAATGGCAAGACTGAGTGGCATCGAGGACCCCAAGAAGCATCTTTGCCCTACAGAACCACCACCACCTCGACTGTATGGGGACGGGCAGCTCTGACCTCCTCATGCCATCAAATGTCCCCACTGTCTCCTGGCTTCCCAGCCTGTAACAGCTGCTACCCACTGGCACCACCTACATTTTAAACCAGCTGGAGACAGAGTTCTATGTGATAAGCCTGGTATATTTGCAGAGTAAGCAGGAACACCTAATGGCTTGGCCCCTAACGATTCTGGAACCAGCCTCTAATGAACTCCAGCAACATGCACTAACAAAGCAAAGCAAAATAATAAGAATAACAACAACAACAACAACAATTAAAAAGGGTCCTAATCAAAGCTCAATTTTAACTATCTTTTTAATGTGCTCAGTTTTAGGGTCCCTATGTGTCCATTTAATCACACTAGCCTCTGAGAGCTACGGAAACCCCTGTTAAGCAAGAGGGGTGTGTGTGTGTGTGTGTGTGTGTGTGTGTGTGTGTGTGTGTGTGTGTGTGTGTGTGTGTGAATACAAATACTGAAAATCCATGGAGAGAACACAGAAGGAGTCAGTCCCAAGCAGAACTGACATGTTTGGGTGTTTTTGTTTTTGTTTTTCTTAGTTGGAAGGCTGAAACAGAAGAGAAAGGAACAAATAGAAAACAGACATCAAAAGACAAAGTAGAAGGTTAGTACCTTGAGGACCTTTAAAACAGTGAAAAGGCCATGAGTCTTTCTTAAGGTAATCCACAAAGCAAGCCAGCCAGGCGTCGGAAGCTGATGCTGGTGAAGGACAAGGCAGGGGAGAGGGTGTGAGTCCCAGCAAAGAAGCAAACAGCCAGCCAGGCCAAAACCAAGAAGGAAGAAAAGAGGAATCCACGCCGTCAGAAACTAAACCCAAGAGCAGGGACGAAATCGTCCATAGCGCAAAGGAAATCACTCCAAGTGCTCCTGCTAAGAAAAAACGTGCCCACTGTAGACAGTCCGGCCCAGCTAAAAGAAAGGTGTGTGCACACACAGGCCATCCGTGGCAGCACCCCGGCCCTCCCAGTTCTCATGGGAACCACACAGAGATGTTGTTTGGTTGCCGGGGCCACAGAAGCCACATTAGTGAAGCACGGGCTTCATTCCACGAGGGAAACTGGAGCCTGACCCGAGTCAGCAGGGCACAGAAAGGAGGCCATACCTGGTGGCTTTCCAGAAGAACAAAGAGAAAGTTTCAGAGGAATTCAGGGACAAAACCTGGGCTATGGATGATTGGACCTCTCAGCTAGTCTCTGGTCTGAACCCTAACAAGTTCTCTGGTCTTTGTCGTCTTATTGGCACCCTTGAGGACCTGGAATGTCACCCTGACTCCAACACTGACTGTGTAGACAATGTTCTAAAACGAAGCACATTAATCCCTAAGTGGGTTGCCTTGTTCTTTCGAGAGTTGTATTATTGCTTGGACCTGCATTTGAAATTTTCCCACCTAGGATTGCTCAGGATCTGAGCTCTTATCAAGTTTTGAAGCTATGTATGGATATGTCTTCCTGAAGTGGATACAACACTAGTATTACAGAATTTAGCCAAATGTCAAAATAAAAGTTATGTTAGAGCACAAAATTTGAATTAATGCAACTCTACTTGGTCTTCCTGTTCTTTGGGACAAATATATACTGGATGAAAATGATCATGTTAAACAAAGCAAGAGGTTTCTTACATTTACTGTGCTTCTTAAGCTCAAGTATATGTGGAAATCTACTTTTAATAGGCAGCTGTGGGTACCTCTTCAGGAGCCAATATGGCCTATTAATATGAGCATTTCAAGTCACTCACCAATGTATCGATCCACATATGCAATATTCAGAAAGGGTATCATGACAAAGAAAGCTAAGAACCCCTTCTGAAGTGAGGAACTTTACCCATCCTCCCCTTGGGGGTGCTGAGAATGAATACAAACATGTCCCTTACTCAGAGAGTCTTGAGTTGTTTTGCCAAAGAATTGATACACTATAAATTGATCTCTTGCCTCAACTATAATCCCACCTTCTGTTAAAAATAGATGTTTCCTGGAACCAAAGAGTCAGTTTGCAAGAGGCCCAGATTGATATCTAACATGACTTGATCCCCTGAGTAATGCCAGGAGCAACCCCTAAGCATTGAACCAGTAGTTACTGAGCGCCGCCAAGTATGGCCCCCCTCTGCCAAATCATACATATTTCCTTGGTCAAATACCTGTAAAGTTCCACATAAACTTACCAAAGTAATTAGGGAGCAGAACAAAGCTAACTGCTCCATGTGATGACTGACTGTACTTCTGAGTGATAAGCTGATCGGCTGTTTAGATCCATAATGCATGGAAAGACCTACCCATTGATCTGGCTGGAACTTTTCACCAAGACACAAGCAAAAATGGCCTCTTGTGACCTAGAAGGACAGTTGGCAGTGCACACCAGCAAGAGTGGATTTTTTTTTTTTTTAGTCCAGGAATTTGACTCACCTTGGACACACTTGTCTTTCACAACCAAGATGAGGAAGTTATGTAATATGGTTTTCTCAGGCCATCTGCAACTTCTTTGGCCAATTAACTTTGTATTAATATATTCCTTCCTCTTTTCTTTTTCTTTTTGCTACTGGTGGTGTTGCCCTACTGATTGGTGCTTATACATACCTGGCGTTGGTGCACTGATAATCATATATTCCCTGTGATGCCAAGATTCCAAAGAAACAGAGCTACTTGACAAGGAAAGTAGTGCCAGGGATCCAACTCATGCCCTCACAGACCTCAGGCTTGTAAGGCCTTGTAAGGCAGGAGCTTTTTCCAAGAAACTTTTCCTGCTGGTCTGGGTGTTCATGCATCTTAGGGAACTAAAAATTGACCTATCTGATACCTGGAGCCTTTTTGTGTTTGTGCAGCCTGAATGTATGTGCAAAGAGAGAGAGCTCTGTAATAAATATCTGGCAGGTCCACTTCCAAGTCTGCTCTCCCTACAGGCCCATTGGCATGAGAAAACAAAGCTTGGTCTTCCTCCCTGCAGGACACTTCCATTTAGGTCCTAGGCTACCACACCAAACTAGGTCTGTATGTCACCTTGTACTTCTGAACTTTTACATCACTGTTGGAGTTAAAGGAGAGGGAAGGTAGACAATGATCCCTTTTACTCTAGATGTGAAAAGGGCAAAGGGCAGATGATTAATTTTACATTTTATGAGCTTCAACAGTCATCATTTTTTAATACCAAAGACTTTGTTCTCTGTTCTATAGAAAATGCTGGGGCCTTCCTTTTGGCCGAAACCTCCATCTTCCAGTTTTTTCCAGTAAATCACAGCCATTACCAACACAAAGGGAAAGAGGAGGGGCACCCACTACATGTTTTCTAGACACTTTAGAAAACATGGAGTTGTTCCTTTGGACACATACATGCAGATTTCTAAGAAAGGTGATATTATGGACAAAAAGGGTATGGGCACTGTTCAAAAAAGAATGTCCCACAAATGTTACCATGGAAAAACTGGAAGAGTCTACAATGTTACCCAGCATGCTGTTTGGCATTGTTGTAAATTAACAAGTCAAAGGCAAGATTCTTGCCAAGAGAATTAATGTTCGTATTGAGCATATTCAGCACTCTAAAATTCAAGACAGCTTCCTGAAGCGAGTGAAGGAAAATGATCAGAAAAAAGAAGGAAGCCAAAGAGAAAGGAACTTGGTTTCAGTTGAAGCACCAGCCTGCTCCACCCAGAGAAGCACACTTTGTGAGAACCAATGGAAAGGAGCCTGAGCTGCTGGAACCCATTTCTTATGAATTCATAGCATGAGAGACATTTTTTTTTTTAATGAAAGATCTCTGAACTATAATTTTAAAAATGCTGGGAAAAGCAGTAAAAAATAAACAGGCATGCTTCCATGGTTATATTCTTTTAAAAAATTTATTGATTGATTGGTTCTTGGGCCACACCCAGCAGTGCTCAGAGGTCACTCCTAACTATACACTCAGAAATTGCCCCTGCGCTGGGGGACCATATAGGATGCCGGGAATCGAACCAGGTCCCTCTCAGGTCGGCCACATGCAAGGCAAAATGCCTTACAGCTGTACTATCCCTTCAGCCTCCCAGGGTTATATTCTAAGGCAATTAAGTTGCATTCTGTCAATCCTATAAATGTAGGTTGTTAAAGTTTCTGCAAGGGTTTTTCCCTTCTCATTTTCCTCCCAATTAAATTTCAAATTTGATTTGAGGATGATACTCTAAATGAACCCAATATACTATCAATATAGTTTCTCTATGATGTTGACAAATGAAAAAAAGCAATCACTTCCTATGCAATACAAAAATGAGCTTCATTTCTCTGGAAAAAAATAAATTAAGCTAAGTAAGCATTTGTGTTTTGTTGCGATTACAATTTAACTTTGTTTTCCAATATACTGTAAATTTGTCTGTAAAGAAAGACCAGGAACAGGCTGTATCTCTGGTTCTTACTTTAAATACAAGTGTCTGAAGATGTAGGGGATGTTTACACCTCTTCATCCAGCTTCTGTACCCAAACATTGAGAAGGAAGATGAGACGTGAAGATCTGGCTTTCTTAGCTTGTCAAGGGTCAGGTCTTGGCTTTCTGAACTAGGACTTCACACACAGAAAAACAGGTGCTTCTTCAAATTCACTGACTTGATTAGAACCAGAAGCACAAATGTGACGGGAAAAAATAAATGGGCCATATATAATTGGGACCAACACAGAACCAGAAACACAAAGTGTTCTGGGAAAAAGAAGAGAATGGGGAGAGATGCCCAATAGATTTGGAAAATAACAAGGGAATAAAGGACCACTGAAAGGCAACTTGACATTTTAAATGAGGTAGAAGTAGGAGCTCTCGAGCAACCCAAGTAATAAAATGAGGTTCATAACCAGAACAGAGCTGTGGGATGCATATGTTAAACAAACAACAGAAATAGCTAGGGAAGAAGTGCACTGAAATAGTTTAAAATTTAGATTATGTATCTCTCACTTTGCACCATCCCTGGGACTCCTTGCCTCTGATCTTATCTATTAATTCCTCTAAGACAATTGAGTGGGGACCTATTTACAGATGTAGAAACTGAGGCATGAGGAAAGTATCCTAGAGCAGAACAGACCTCAAATTTCTCCCTCCATGCACTGGGCAAGAGCATACAGGAGCGAGAGGTGCTGGGAGTAACTGCTCTAGGCCAGTTCACAGGAAGTAGCTCTATAGAAAGTTCCTTCTCTCTCCTGGGTCAGCAGGATTCATCTCCAACCTTTGACCAGGAAAGATGCCTCCTGTGTGAATATATGTTCACTTGAACATATAGAATGAACCAGTAATGGAAGGAACATGTGGCTACTTCCCAGCAAAAGAAAGCAATGGGGCAATTGGGGTACAAATTAGCATGGTTAGAACTACAAAGCACAGTGAGACTCTCATTTATCTGGATGCTCATTCTTGTTCCTCTCAATATTCTGAATGGCTTCTCCATCCTTAGACCTTCTTTTGTCTCTCCAGGAAGTCTATGCAGAAATGTCATTACCCTACTCACCACCACCACCCTCAACAAAAGAATCCTCTTTCTTATCTTGGTCCAGAGCAGGCACAACAACTTTCTCTTGCTTCTCAGTGGGATCTGATGCACATAAATGTCATTGTCAAGTCACCTATCAGTCTCCTTTATACAAGATGCCTCTTGGTTTTGAAACCCTGAAAAGACAGCCTTATCCAAGGAAGCACTGGGTAATTATTTACTGAAAGATCTATGGATCTCACTTATTCTCTTAACCAAACTTCCTCCAAAAAGATTTTCCTCCATCCAGCCAACATGCTTTCCTTCCTACCCACAACAGAGTTGCTTTATTGGGCTAGTTGCTCAAGACACCAGTTTTTATTTGTCTCACATACCTGATCAACACTCTGCTTTCAAAAAAAAATTGCAGCATATTTTTCACCACCAAAAGGCAAACGACGAACTCTTGCTAGCTTCAATTTCTCTATCCTTGTATTTCGTAACTTGTGTTTGCATCTCTTAAAATGAAAAGTGGCATGTTTCCGTTTATCCTGAATAAATGCCAACAGTCTGTCACTTCAAGTCTATGAAGATTTCTTATTCTGTCTTTCAACAGTAATCATCTCTCACACTTTTGTCATTTATATTTCCCTCTGGATCTTTAAAAAATGATCTGAGCAGGACACCCGAGATTTACCGGCAGTCTCTTGCAGAGAGCATGTCACATAGGATGTTTTCAATAACAAGTTTCAGATGAAATAGAGACCTACTAGAAGCAGAATGTTTCACACAAGCCTCGTTCCACCTGCCAACACTTGTAGGCTCAAAAGCAGAAGAAATAGGTCTATTAATCCTAATAAATAATTACCTCCACGTGTATATAAAGTTGATGATGTATTTAGTTGGACTCTGTTCAATGCTGCGCTTCATTTTTTCTGTGGACAAGATAGAAAAATAGAGCATTGTAAGGTCAGATTCTTAATAAACACTAGTACATTGTGCCTAAATGATCGTGAATTGATTTCTACCTGGACAGAGAATCCTGGTGCCACTGAACTGAGAAACGCATTTCCTAGTAAGTTAAGGTCACACCAAAGCATTTTTGCCAAACAGTCCATAATTGAAAAGCAAATATTTCTATTAAAAATGTTTCCAAAATATTAATGCCAATTTCCAAATAGGTTAAAAAAGCAAAAAAAATTTAACAAAAATAAATGCAATTTCCAATATTTACATTTTTTCAAAGTTCATTGTAAAAATTACAAAATGAGAAGCTATGTTTCAGCCCTTTTTATTGGAAATTTCAGGAGTTTTATTAATAACTCCAGTTCTTTAAGTGCTATGTGTGACTCAATCTGTGTCAAAAGTATAACATAAAATTAGTAAAAGATGGTGAAATTTCTATTTGTAGTTATATAAATAGAGATTCTAGGTAAATAAAGGAAAAACATCAAATCATACTCTGCAATGATCAAAGCACCAAATGAAGACAGTTCTAATCACCACTGACAACAGGAGAGTGACCTCAATACATAGGAGTCTATGTGGAGAGAGGCAAAATGGGGGAGACTTTATGAACCGGAATAGGTGTGCAAGTAGTCAAAGATGCTAGCCTTTCCATTAGGAAAGAAAGATGAGAACTAGGTGCTGAAAGGAGGTAAAGTGATATGCATGATACCCTTCCAGCAATAGTGTTGCAAACCGCAGTACCTTAAAGAAAAAGAAGAAGTGGAAAACTGCCTGCCATTGAGTCAGGCCAAGGGGAAACTAGGGACTTTGGCGGAGGGAAGGGGACACTGATAAAGGAATTGGCATTGGAACATTGTACGCCTGAAACTCAGCCATGAATAACTTTATAAATTGGTAATTCATGATGCTTCCAAGAAAAGAAAAACAATACTCACACTTAGAGAGAGAGAGAGAGAGAGAGAGAGAGAGAGAGAGAGAGAGAGAGTCAGAGAGACAGAGAGACCTGAGCTAGGGATATAGCATTCACAAGGCCCTGGGCTTAATCACTGATTTCACATGATCTCCCAAGCACCCACAGCATCATACAAGAACCCACCCCAGTCCCCATAAGAAAAAGAAATATTGTAAGTGAAGTGACAAATATTAAAATTTGCAAAGATATGAACTGGAGAGATACTACAGGGGTTAATAAATGTGCCTTGCATGCACATAAACCCAGTTCAATCCCCAGCCTGCCATGGTTCCAAGGGTACCCCCTTGGATGAAGACCTAAGTACAGAACCAAATATAGTTCCTGAATCCCATCAGGAATGGCCCAAAGAAACCCCTACAAAAATGAAAAAAATCCACCAAATTTCAGAGGCCATTGCAATGTTCTTCTGTCACAGTCAAAGCAGCGAGCAGAAGGTGGATTAAGAAAGAAAGAGGTGGCAGGAAAGGATAGTCAGCATTCTTTGGTTGTAAGTAACAGAAACCATCTGGCCCAGTTCACCAGTTAGGAAAAGATTGAGAAACCAGAGCTGGAGCCAACCAGAAAAAAATGGCTCTGGAAGGTTTTGATATGAGGAAGATTTTGACCATGCCTCCTGTCAGTCTCCCTGGAATGAAAGACCTCCTGCCATATTCTTGGTGTCTGTCACTTGCCTCAAGTTTCAGAAGGGTGCCCTTGATTGTCTAGGTCACATGATACCCCTCTACTATCCTAAAGAAGGGACAGAGGGAAGTCTGGCAGAAGGAACTTTTGTTACACCCCTTGACTTCTAGAGCTGACATTGAAATTAAGGAGTCCACCCCAGGCTGCTCCAAAAATAAAAGGAGTGCTCTTAGGAGGAAGTGCTGGGTTTAAAATAACACCTATGTAGAAGTATACCACATAGAATATCTAATGCATTTAAGCATAGGTCATGGGGTCAAATGAGAAGTTTCAACCTGGATTTTAAGGTCGCCTACATCAGTATCTTTTGTTTTATTTGGGTAGAACACCTGGCAATGCTCAGGGCATACTTTGGGCTCTGTGCTCAGGTATCTCTCTTGCTAGTACTTGAGGAAACCATATTTGGTGCCAGGATCATACCCAGGTCTTTCGTGACAGGACAAGAGCTCAAAGATCTATAAAGTTCTAAAATATCTAAACTCTTTCATTGTTATCAACCCAAAGCCATGACAGAATTATGTGAAGAATTTCTTCCATTTATTTATGCTTAGATCACCTCCAATGAGACTAATGTTCTCTATGCATCCTTCCATCTCCACCTTTGTTGAGAACCAACAACGACCCTAAGTCTATGGTTTCCATAGCTCTGACAGTTCCTTCTGGTGATGGAAAGCTTGGGTGGTGGGAGGAGGGGATACAGGATCTAATCAAGTGGGGGAAATTCTTTTCTGTAGTTTAAAATTTGTTTCTGCATTAGAAATGCCTACGTTGTAGAGTTAAGCTGCAAAGAAATATCTGTGAAAAATGAAAATGGACTTGGTTGGAGAAAATTAATAGTTGGTGTTATCTCACAATGCTGCAAATGTTGGCTTCCTTCTGCTACTGCTATTTTGTTTGGAACTGGTCCAGGTTTTTCCTTGCATAAAAGGAGACAAGATCTGTTTGACGCCATTAACGGCACCAATAGGAGGGACATTTAAATTAATAATCAAGAGGCCAGTCAGCCAGGAGCAATTCTGAGCATAATCTTTTCCTTTGACTCTTTGGGTAAGACTGAGATTTTTACTATATTATACTTGGTCTGACAGGCCTCTGCTGAGCCAACTAATTTGTCTTTCGAACTTGTTTTATTTCATAAATTGACCTAAGTGAAATATTTTAATTTATTTGCATGGAGGCCCCTGCTGTGGATTCTGTGAGGTGCTATGGAAGCACTATTCATGAACATAAAGAATTTCTTGGAATTTAGCAAGAAATAACACATTTAAGAGTAAAAGCAGATGTTATTAAAGTAATGCCAAATGAGCAGAATTAGGATACAAATACAGTCTCTTCTTTCTTTTAAATTGTTGTCACTCCCAGTGACACGCAGGGTTCACACCTGGTTCTGTGTTCAGGGATCATTTCTGGTGACTCCAGGGACCATAGTGATGCTGGGACTCAAACCAGGGTCAGCTGTGGACAAGGTAAGCAGCTTACCCATTATTATAGCTCGGCAGCCCAGGATTTCCATGCCTTTATTTTGAAAGTCAAGATATACAAAATTGCTTTTGTTTTCTTTTACTGTTTTATTTATCCTGTGTTGCTCTCTCTGCAAAGTCTTCCTGTGATACAGTTCTTGAGGCTGCAAGGGATTTCTCAGGTGCTCAGGAACTGATCCTCAGCATGCCATGTTGTCTTTGATGCCATTTTAGTACTGTCTTCTTCCATAAAAAGGTATGGCCTTGACCTAGACTGTTTTGCCTTTCTTGGAGCACTGAAAAGCCTTCAACCACCGGCATGCCCTTGACACAATGAAGCTACCATGTGCCAAACCAGTGTATTCTCAAGTGAGGGAACATACCATTCTAAGACTCTTCCCTTCCATTCGATCCAAACTCAGGCTGTCTTTCTAAAATTCGCCTGGAATTCTGGGTATCTCTCACTTAAAAAGTCTTTGATAGCTTCTTAAGACCCAGGTGATGAAGTAAAACCCCTTAGCCTGTCTCTATGTCGCAACTAAGTGCTTACCCCGAACTATGTGGTCCTCGGATAGATTCCCACTCCAGGGTGGATTCAAGGACAAATGACTGACTGCCCCCAAACTCCCTGTGTATTTTCTCTTACCCTGGGGAGCACCTGGCTTTTTTCAACCCAAAAAAGAAGTCGCAATGTGTATTTGGCATCATGCCCATGTCTCTGGCCAGGCTTCTGAACTGGGTGCCTATAATATATTTTCATATTCAGCAGTTGTTTAATTACTAAAATGATTCTCTGGTCTTATCAGAAGAGAAGTCTCAAAGATGGAGCTTTCCCTCAAGTTTAGCTTGGAAGCAAGCAGAGGTAGATAAAGGAGACAGAATCTGAACTCAGTAAGGGGACAGAAAGTCCTTCTTTCTGCCCTGAGGCCAATGTCATGGTCTTCCAGGCTCAGCTTCTTTTGGCTGCTGGCACATGGCACATTGAGATGTTTTCTGCTGAACTCTCTGGAGAGTCCCCCCTCACAGGTTAATGAAGCTTCATCCTCTTTCCTTAAAAATGCAGGCTCAGATCTAGACTCACATTCTCCCTCCTCATCCTCCACTTTGTCCTGAAAAATTCTTAGTAACTCGAACTCAGGGTTCCAGCTTTCTATGGAACATCATGAAAAGCTCCCTTGCAGCCTGGAGCTGTGTCCCCTGAAAAAGCTCTTTATCTGTCGTTCAGATAGTTTGGCACTTTCCTGATCTTGTTGAGCTATAAGTCCTGTGCTGTTTTCTAATTGCTCTGGCTTGCCAGATGACTTGTGGATAGTTCCATGTCCTTCTGCTTCTGTGGCTGTGGTGATTTCACCTTCTGCTTGGGTTGCTGCTTGCACCACTATGGCTTCCTCTACTCTTGCCTTTGAGTTAGAATAGAACTTGTTCAAAGGGTTCCTCCTGGCTGGCATCTCAAATTATCCCAGTTAGACCTCCACTATCAGTTGGGCTCTTTCCCATCTTGTCCTACTGGAATGCCACCTCTGGAGAAGTTTTGGGTTTTGCTTCCCCTAAATAAAGGTCCACTGATAGCTCCAAAGACCCACATCAAACTCATTCCATACAGGGATGTCCTGGGATGTCTTGCTTAAAGAAATACACAGGAACAAGAGGCAGAGGCAAAATGACAATCTGTGATGTAGACACAGGCCCCCGGCACTGAAAGGCTCCTCTTTTTCTTCCAGTTAAGAATAAGCTGTTTCCACTTGGTGGACATGATTTGATTGGCAGATGCTTTTGGAAGCCAGATTACAACTATATTTTTATGATCTTAAGAACAGGAACATTGTGTGTTGTTCAAATTCAGTACTGGAAGTTTTATTTTTTTTAACTGCAGTGTGATTTGAAGAGCTCTACCAGTACCATTGATAAAAATCTTTGTCTAGGGACTTGAAAGATAGCATGGAGTTTAGGTGTTTACTTTGCATGCAGAAGGATGGTAGTTCT
Organism: Suncus etruscus; assembly: GCF_024139225.1. NCBI lineage: Eukaryota > Metazoa > Chordata > Mammalia > Eulipotyphla > Soricidae > Suncus > Suncus etruscus. Next base: position 18,811,403 of record NC_064862.1, read on the forward strand.
AATTCCGGCATCCCATATGGTCCCCTGAGCCTGCCAGGAGCGATTTCTGAGCATAGAGCCAGGAGTAACTCCTGAATGTCTCTGGGTGTTACCCCCCCAATACAAAACAAAATAATCCTTTGTCTGACAAAGGGGTCCTCAAACTTTTTAAACAGGAGGCCAGTTCACTGTCCTTCAGACTGTTGGAGGGCCAGATTATAGTAAAATTAAAAATTATGAACAAATTTCTATGCACACTGCATATATCTTATTTAGAAGTGAAAAAACAAAATGGGAATAAATATAATATGTGGCCCGCGGGCCATAGTTTGAGGACCATTGGAAGCCTTCCAGGGCCTAACTGCAAATTTGGAGCCAATTGTGTGACTGCGTGGCCATAAAGAGTGAGGCTTTGGAAGGCAATTCTGGGGAGATTGCAGTGGTGAGCAAGTCTGCAGGCTAAGATGCAACCATCTGAGGGATTGGGATGGGTTCACTGCCTAACATAAAGATTCACACTCTGTGACCTGATCCTGCAACCTGGAGTTATTAGTTATTAGTTGAACAAATGTCCCATCATTTGAGGTCCTGGCCTCCTAGAATGGCTTGCCACTGCAACTTCTACCTTCTGTCTGCTCTTACCCATCCAGTGGTTCTCAACAACCTCATCAAAGACATATCTACAGATCCTGGGAGGAACCCAGGGCAGCCAAGTGCAAAACTCTCATTTCCTCTTAAAAGATGGAGTTATCGGGGCCGGAGAGATATCATGGAGGTAAGGCATTTGGCTTGCATGCAGAAGGTCAGCAGTTTGAATCCCGGCATCCCATATGGTCCCCTGAGCCTACCAGAAGTGATTTCTGAGCGTAGAGCCAGGAGTAACCCCTGAGCACTGCCGGGTGAGACCCAAAAACCAAAAAAAAAAAAAAAAAAAAAAAAAAGATGGAGTTATCATCTAGTATATTTGTGAATACAGCCTTTTGCCAGTTAAAGGGAGCTTCTCTCTGACCATCATACTGGAGACAACTCAGCTAAGACTGACTTTTCCTTTTGCTATTTTAGCAATTTATATTCAAAACCACCCTCACTTAACAAGACAACAGTGTCTCTCTAATTTTAGCCCCAAACTCACCTTTATCTTACTCAGATAAAGTTGGAGAAGTTTGGAGAAGATAATCTTAGAGAATCTCTTGATTTGAACAAAGGATTAGTTCTACAGACTGTGGAATTTCAGTGCCTCAACCACAACTCTCCAGCTAGGAACTCACTTCTCTGTCAAGGTGACTCTTAGATAGGGATCATTGTAGCTATCACACACATGGAGTATTTCTATTTCCAGTGAGACCAGCCTGACTGGCTGGCCAGATAACTGGCTATTATCTACACAAATGTTACACCATCGTTGGATAGACAAGTCCAACTTCATGCTGTGCCTCACCTCTTACTCTAAACTTCATCTCTTAGAATTTCTCTAGACAGCACTTATTGGGATTATGAGATTAGATCACCTGCACCAATGACTGAGCCAGAGAAACCAGGCCAGGACTCCAGTTATAACAACACCATCAAAAAATGTCATGGGCTAGCCTAGCATGAACAGATCAAAAAGTACTGGGGCATGCAAAGGTCTTACCATGATCCTAGACTTTCCCTTAGAAGAGCATATGGGATTATTATTGACAGAGTATTGGGACATTTCATTTACAGATGAGTTACAAGTTGTCAAGAAAATTCATCCTATGTTTTATTCAAGTTGCTTTTGTGGGACTGTTTTACTTGCTAAAGATGATACCAACAAGAGACAAATTTTTTCCTATTTATGGTACTTGACTATCTCCTCAAGTCCCAGAATTGCAAAGTGTGAGTCCTTGTTCTGGAAATACTCTCTGTGTTATGTGTTTCCCTTGGGAAAAGATGTGGAATAATATGGTATCCCTGTCTATCCTGGATGATAGTCTAACAATGTGGCCAGAAGAAAGGTCTAGAGGAAATGTGAACTATTGTCAGTCTTTCCTAAACAGAGGTCAAGAGCTTGAAATCTTTAGACATAAGGCTAGAAGTTGCCCTTAAATGAAAACAATCCCTATGACCTTAATTTACAGCCCAGTTATATACATCCCTCGTGTGGAAGCAGTTTCGGACCTAAAATGGCCAGGTATTCTGCTTTTGTCACTGTGTGTTCCTTATTATTAGTTCTAATAACTTTCTTTGGAAAGTTCACTAGGGACAAGGCCCTTGGCTAAGGGTTTTACCCATGAAACCTGCTAGTGGTGGGATCAGCTAACAGGATTCAAGGAAGAAGAAGGTAAGAGTTGAGCCTTACTGTCTCTTTTATGAAATTCTTAGCAAAACAACAAGAGTCTTCTGGGCTATGAAAAAGAGGGGAGGGGCCGGAGAGATAGCATGGAGGTAAGGCGTTTGCCTTTCATGCAGGAGGTCATCGGTTTGAATCCCGGCATCCCATATGGTCCCCTGTGCCTGCCAGGAGCAATTTCTGAGCCTGGAGCCAGGAATAACCCCTGAGCACTGCCAGGTGTGACCCAAAAACCAAAAAAAAAAAAAAAAAAAAAAAAAAAAAAAAAAAAAGAAAAAGAGGGGAAAGTTCTTGAGTCCACTGGAGACTGTCCTATTTACCTCTCTCTGCTGAAATCCCACTGACATTCGTGTGATATGGACACTCAGGAAGATTATGGAATTCTGATTGAAATGAGATCATGAAGTCAAAATGTTTTATATACTGAAAATTAATGTAAAATTGATGGCCATTATTATTAAATTACTGTTAGTCTCTCAACGTCATTATTAGTCTTGTTGGTATGAAAGATTCTAAGAAAGAACCATTATTTTAGTTGCCTATTCCTTCTATTATCTTTGTCTTCTGTGGTGGCATCATTTACAAGAAATGCATTAAACAGGTTTTTAGATAATGAACAGCTTTAACAGAAAATACCCCCTTGAGTTTGCTTATTACTTCTTGACTAAAATAGTCAAAAAGAATTTTTTCAAGTATACCATAAAGTGAGTTAGCTACATTTTAACTGATGTAGAGTTGCATATTTCATTATGATCCCCATGTTGAATGTATCACTTCCAAAATGTAAATGTTGAAGTCCTAATTACTCATGAAGAGGTGACCAAGAATAAAGATATGAAGATATGAATAAAGATATAAAGAATAAAGATATAAAGATAATGATATGAAGAATGTGTCCCTAATTTCACAGGACCAGTAATCTCCTTAAAGCTTCAGCATTTGAGAGAGACATTAAGCCTATAGTCCTACATATATTACTACAAAGTATGTAAAGTGCTCCTGTCAGTAAAATATGAAATATGACTTTTCCAAAAGAAAAGAAATATTTCAATCACAATTCCAAAAATGTGACCTTTTCTCAGGTAGCTGTCCCTCCAGACTCAAAGTAAGATGCCCAAAGATACAATATTAAAAACTGACTGATAATAATTCTGGGAGACCTCAACACGGCTTTGTCAACACTGGATAGGTCAACCAGACTGAAACCCAACAAGAATATACTAGACCTGAGGAGAGAAATGGAAGAAAGAGGCCTAGTGGATATATATAGGACACTCCATCCCCAGAAACCTGGATACACATTCTTCTCCAATGTACATGGGACATTCTCCAGGATAGACTACATGCTGGCACATAAGACATACCTCCATAAGATCAAGAGGATAGAAATTTTGCAGACTACCTTCGCTGACCACAAGGCTCTGAAATTATTTGTGAATTCCAAAGGGACTCAGAAGAAAAACTTTAACACCTGGAAGTTAAACAGCATCATACTCAATAACCAGTGGGTCCGAGATGAAATCAAGGAGGAAATCAAAAGGTTCCTGGAAACAAATGACAATAAAGACACAAACTAACAGAACTTATGGGACACAGCAAAAGCAGTACTGAGAGGAAAATTTATAGCTTTGCAAGCACACATCAGGAAGGAAGAAGGAGATTACCTGAGTAGCTTAATGACACAGCTAATAGAACTAGAAAGTGCTCGACAAAAGGACCCAAAAATAGGAAGACAGAAGGAAATAACAAAGCTGAGAGCAGAAATCAATGAAGTGGAAACCCAAAAAACAATCCGAAAGATCAACGAAAGCAGAAGTTGGTTCTTTGAAAAAATAAACAAGATTGATAGACCACTGGCAAACCTAACAAAGAAAGAGAGAGAGAGAAACTTGATAACTTGTATTAGGAATGAAAAAAGGAGAGATCACTACTGATATGAGAGAGATTCAAAGGGTAATCAGAAACTACTTTGAGAAACTCTACGCCACCAAAAAATGAGAACCTGGAAGAAATGGATAAATTCTTGGACTCTTATAATCTTCCACGGTTGAAGGAAGAGGATGTAGTATATCTAAACACCCCCATCACCATTGATGAAATTAAAATGGTAATCAAGTGTCTGCCCAAAAACAAAAGCCCAGGCCCAGATGGATTCACTAATGAATTCTTTCAAACTTTCCAAGAGGAACTACTACCAATCCTGGCAAGACTCTTTCATGAAATTGAACAAACAGAAACACTTCCAAATAGCTTTTATGAAGCCAACATCACCTTGATACCTAAACCAGACAGAGATGCTACAAAAAAAGAAAATTACAGACCAATATCGCTGATGAATGCAGATGCAAAGATCCTCAACAAAATCCTGGCAAATAGGATTCAATGCCTCATTAAGAAGATCATCCACTATGATCAAGTAGGTTTCATCCCAGGAATGCAAGGATGGTTTAACATCCGTAAATCTATCAACATCATACACAACATCAATAACAAGAAAAATAAAAACCACATGATCATATCAATAGATGCAGAGAAAGCATTTGATAAGGTCCAACACCCATTCTTGATCAAAACTCTCAGCAAGATGGGAATGGAAGGAACCTTTCTCAATATAGTGAAGGCCATCTACCACAAGCCAGTGGCAAATATTATCCTCAATGGAGAAAAACTAAAAGCATTCCCTCTAAATTCTGGCACAAGACAAGGCTGTCCTCTCTCGCCACTCCTATACAACATAGCACTGGAAGTACTTGCTATAGCGATTAGGCAAGAAAAAGATATAAAAGGAATCCAGATAGGAAAGGAAGAAGTCAAGCTCTCACTGTTTGCAGATGACATGATACTCTACTTAGAAAACCCTAAAGACTCTATCAAAAAGCTTCTAGAAACAATAGACTCATATAGCAAGGTGGCAGGCTACAAAATTAACACACAAAAATCAATGGCCTTCCTATACACCAATAGTAATAAGGATGAAATGGACATTAAGAAAACAACTCCATTCACAATAGTGCCACACAAACTCAAATATCTTGGAATCAACTTGACTAAAAATGTGAAGGACCTATACAAAGAAAACTATAAAACTCTGCTCCAAGAAATAAGAGAGGACACACGGAAATGGAAACACATACCCTGCTCATGGATTGGCAGGATTAACATCATCAAAATGGCAATACTCCCCAAGGCATTATACAGATTTAATGCTATCCCTCTAAAGATACCGTGACATTCTTCAAAGAAGTGGATCAGGCACTTTTGAAATTCATTTGGAACAATAAACACCCTCGAATAGCTAAAGCAATCATTGGGAAAAAAGAATATGGGAGGAATTATTTTCCCCAACTTTAAACTGTACTACAAAGCAATAGTTATCAAAACAGCATGGTATTGGAATAAGGACAGGCCCTCAGATCAGTGGAATAGGCTTGAATACTCAGAAAATATTCCCCAGACATACAAACACCTAATTTTTGATAAAGGAGCAGGAAATCCTAAATGGAGCAGGGAAAGCCTCTTCAACAAGTGGTGTTGGCACAATTGGATAGCCACTTGCAAAAAATTGAACTTAGACCCCCAGCTAACATCATGTACGAAGGTAAAATCCAAATGGATTAAAGACCTCGATATCAGCCCCAAAACCATAAGATATATAGAACAGCACATAGGCAAAACACTCTAGGACATTACAGGCATCTTCAAGGAGGAAACTGCACTCTCCAAGCAAGTAAAAGCAGAGATTAACAGATGGGAATATATTAAGCTGAGAAGCTTCTGCACCTCAAAGGAAATAGTGCCCAGGATACAAGAGCCACCCACTGAGTGGGAGAAACTATTCACCCAATAACCATCAGATAAGGGGCTAATCTCCAAAATATACAAGGCACTGACAGAACTTTACAAGAAAAAACATCTAATCCCATCAAAAAATGGGGAGAAGAAATGAACAGACACTTTGACAAAGAAGAATACAAATGGCCAAAAGACACATGAAAAAATGCTCCACATCACTAATCATCTGGGATATGCAAATCAAAACAATGATGAGATACCACCTCACACCCCAGAGAATAGCACACATCACAAAGAATGAGAATAAACAGCTCCAGAAAGTGAAAACCGGTGGGCTTTCAGAAGAAGCCAGCTGCCCTGTTTGGGACATCAGGCAGGGAAAAGCCACGAATCGGCACTCGCCCAGTGGAGCCCAACTGTGAGTGCTCCTTGTAAATGTTTCTCTACTGTCCTCTTGCGTGAAACTCTTGGGAGTGGGGCAAAAGACGCTCCAGAAATCTGCTCTCCCAGACGCCATTTCCAGGGCGGGTCTCCAGAACGTGAAAACCGGCAGGCTTTCGCAGAAGCCAGCTGCCATGTTTGGGACATCAGGCAGGGAAAAGCCACGAATCTGCACCCGCCCAGTGGAGTCCAACTGTGAGTGCTCCTTGTAAATGTTTCTCTACTGTCCTCTTGCGTGAAACTCTTGGGAGTGGGGCAAAAGACGCTCCAGAAATCTGCTCTCCCAGACGCCATTTCCAGGGCGGGTCTCCAGAACGTGAAAACCGGCGGGCTTTCGCAGAAGCCAGCTGCCCTGTTTGGGACATCAGGCAGGGAAAAGCCACGAATCTGCACTCGCCCAGTGGAGCCCAACTGTGAGTGCTCCTTGTAAATGTTTCTCTACTGTCCTCTTGCGTGAAACTCTTGGGAGTGGGGCAAAAGACGCTCCAGAAATCTGCTCTCCCAGACGCCATTTCCAGGGCGGGTCTCCAGAACGTGAAAACCAGCGGGCTTTCGCAGAAGCCAGCTGCCCTGTTTGGGACATCAGGCAGGGAAAAGCCACGAATCTGCACTCGCCCAGTGGAGCCCAACTGTGAGTGCTCCTTGTAAATGTTTCTCTACTGTCCTCTTGCGTGAAACTCTTGGGAGTGGGGCAAAAGAGGCTCCAGCAGAGCACGGCCCTCCACTTCGCTACGTGGCCGTGCACTCTTTCTAAGAAAAGAACACCATCGTAACAAGAAGAAAAAATCACACTAAGAACTGAGCTATAACACAGAAGCAAGCATTCCTCTTCGAACTGTCTTCTCCGTTGAATGCTTGGGCCTAAGATTTGATCCAGTGTGAGGCTTCACCCACGGAGGACTCCCCTCCCTTAGAGACAAGTCAGCCCATCCAGAAAGGGTGGAGCCAGAGAAGTGTGCTGCCTACATCATATAGCCAATGAATACCACCACAACACGTAGAAAAACCCAAAATACAAGTGTGACAATGGGGAAACAACGCAGGCCAGCATCAGACATAGAGAATGAAGAGGACAATTCTGATGACCAGATAATGGCCAACCAACTAATCAACCTCTCAGATAAGGACTTTAGACTAGCAATATGGAATATGTTCAAAGAACTCAAAGAAACCATGAATCGAGTTGAACAGAACACTAATAAGAACCAAGAAAATATGAAGACAGAAATCACAAAACTCCAAACTGAAATAACATATCAATTAACAGGCCTGAAAAAGTCAGTAAACGAAGTGAATGACAAAATGGATAAGCTCTGGGACAGGGTATCAGAAGCTGAGAATAGACTTGGTGCTGTGGAAGATGAGATACATAACAATTCCATACAGCAGGAGAGATTGGACAAAAAACTTAAAGCAAATGAGCAGACAACGGAAAAATTAGTCAAAGAATGGGAACAGATGAAAATAGAAGTCTATGATAAGATCAACAGAAACAACTTAAGAATCATTGGAGTCCCAGAGACCCAGGAAGAAAATTCCCAGGAAGAATCAATGGTCAAGAACATCATTAAAGAGAAACTTCCAGAGCTAAAGAATATAGGTGATCAAATCCTACATGCTCGAAGAGTACCAACCAAAAGAGACCCCAGAAAAAACACCCCAAGACACATCCTAGTCACAATGACAAATCCCACAGATAGAGACAGAATTCTGAAAACAGCAAGATCAAAAGTGGAAATTACGTTCAAGCAAGCGTCCTTGAGATTTACAGCAGACCTGTCACCAGAAACACTCAATGCCAGAAAGCAGTGGTGGGATATTGTGACAAGACTGAATGAAATGAATGCTTCACCCAGAATACTATACCCAGCAAAACTCACTTTCCGATTTGACGGAAGAATACATGGTTTCACAGACAAAAAGCAGCTCAGAAACTTTACAGACTCCAAACCAGTCTTAAGAGAAAAACTGAAAGACCTAATTTAAGACAAGACTAACCAAGAGACACACCAAATTTCGATATAAAGATGGAATTAAATCCCAGGACAATTCTTTCTCTCAATGTCAATGGACTAAATGCACCAGTCAAGAGACACAGAGTGGCTAAATGGATCAAAAAACTCAATCCAACCTTCTGCTGCCTACAAGAAACGCACCTGAATAGTCAGAACAAACATAGACTCAAAATAAAAGGCTGGAGAAAAATTATCCAAGCAAACAACACCCATAAAAAAGCTGGAGTGGCCATACTAATATCAGATAATGCAAACTTTATACTCAGGAAGGTTGTAAGGGACAAAGATGGACATTTTATATTAATCAAGGGGTATGTAGAGCAGGAAGAAATAACTCTCCTAAACATATATGCACCGAATGAGGGGCCAGCAAAATATTTAATACAACTGTTGACAAATCTGAAAAATAATATCAATGACAACACAATAATTGTGGGGGACCTCAACACGGCTTTGTCAACACTGGATAGGTCAACCAGACTGAAACCCAACAAGAATATACTAGACCTGAGGAGAGAATTGGAAGAAAGAGGCTTAGTGGATAAATATAGGACACTCCACCCCCAGAAACCTGGATACACATTCTTCTCCAATGTACATGGGACATTCTCCAGGATAGACTACATGCTGGCACATAAAACATACCTCCATAATATCAAGAGGATAGAAATTTTGCAGACTGCCTTTGCTGACCACAAGGCTCTGAAATTATTTGTGAATTCCAAAGGGACTCAGAAGAAAAACCTTAACACCTGGAAGTTAAACAGCCTCATACTCAATAACCAGTGGGTCCGAGATGAAATCAAGGAGGAAATCAAAAGGTTCCTGGAAACAAATGACAATCAAGACACAAACTAACAGAACTTATGGGACACAGCAAAAGCAGTACTGAGAGGAAAATTTATAGCTTTGCAAGCACACATCAGGAAGGAAGAAGGAGCTTACCTGAGTAGCCTAATGACACAGCTAATAGAACTAGAAAATGCTCAACAAAAGGACCCAAAAATAGGAAGACAGAAGGAAATAACAAAGCTGAGAGCAGAAATCAATGAAGTGGAAACCCAAAAAACAATCCAAAAGATCAACGAAAGCAGAAGTTGGTTCTTTGAAAAAATAAACAAGATTGATAGACCACTGGCAAACCTAACAAAGAAAGAGAGAGAGAAACTTGATAACTCGTATTAGGAATGAAAAAGGAGAGATCACTACTGATATGAGAGAGATTCAGAGGGTAATCAGAAACTACTTTGAGAAACTCTACGCCACTAAAAATGAGAACCTGGAAGAAATGGATAAATTCTTGGACTCTTATAATCTTCCACGGTTGAAGGAAGAGGATGTAGCATCTCTAAACAACCCCATCACCATTGATGAAATTAGAATGGTAATCAAAAGTCTGCCGAAAAACAAAAGCCCAGGCCCAGATGGATTCACTAATGAATTCTTTCAAACTTTCCAAGAGGAACTACTACCAATCCTGGCAAGACTCTTTCATGAAATTGAACAAACAGAAACACTTCCAAATAGCTTTTATGAAGCCAACATCACCTTGATACCTAAACCAGACAGAGATGCTACAAAAAAAGAAAATTACAGACCAATATCGCTGATGAATGCAGATGCAAAGATCCTCAACAAAATCCTGGCAAATAGGATTCAATGCCTCATTAAGAAGATCATCCACTATGATCAAGTAGGTTTCATCCCAGGAATGCAAGGCTGGTTTAACATCCGTAAATCTATCAACATCATACACAACATCATTAACAAGAAAAATAAAAACCACATGATCATATCAATAGATGCAGAGAAAGCATTTGATAAGGTCCAACACCCATTCTTGATCAAAACTCTCAGCAAGATGGGAATGGAAGGAACCTTTCTCAATCTAGTTGAAGCCATCTACCACAAGCCAACGGCAAATATTATCCTCAACGGAGAAAAACTAAAAGCCTTCCCTCTAAATTCTGGTACAAGACAAGGCTGTCCTCTCTCACCACTCCTATTCAACATAGCACTGGAAGTACTTGCTATAGCGATTAGGCAAGAAAAAGATATCAAGGGAATCCAGATAGGAAAGGAAGAAGTCAAGCTCTCACTGTTTGCAGATGACATGATACTCTACTTAGAAAACCCTAAAGACTCTACCAAAAAGCTTCTAGAAACAATAGACTCATATAGCAAGGTGGCAGGCTACAAAATTAACACACAAAAATCAATGGCCTTTCTATACACCAACAGTAATAAGGAAGAAATGGACATTAAGAAAACAACCCCATTCACAATAGTGCCACACAAACTCAAATATCTTGGAATCAACTTGACTAAAAATGTGAAGGACCTATACAGAGAAAACTATAAAACTCTGCTCCAAGAAATAAGAGAGGACACGCGGAAATGGAAATGCATACCCTGCTCGTGGATTGGCAGGATTAACATCATCAAAATGGCAATACTCCCCAAGGCATTATACAGATTTAATGCTATCCCTCTAAAGATACCCATGACATTCTTCAAAGAAGTGGATCAGACACTTTTGAAATTCATTTGGAACAATAAACACCCTCGAATAGCCAAAGCAATCATTGGGAAAAAAGAATATGGGAGGAATTATTTTCCCCAACTTTAAACTGTACTACAAAGCAATAGTTATCAAAACAGCATGGTATTGGAATAAGGACAGGCCCTCAGATCAGTGGAATAGGCTTGAATACTCAGAAAATTTTCCCCAGACATACAATGAACTAATTTTTGATAAAGGAGCAGGAAACCCTAAATGGAGCAGGGAAAGCCTCTTCAACAAGTTGTGTTGGCACAATTGGATAGCTGCTTGCAAAAAATTGAACTTAGACCCCCAGCTATCATCATGTACGAAGGTAAAATCCAAATGGATTAAAGACCTCGATATCAGCCCCAAAACCATAAGATATATAGAACAGCACATAGGCAAGACACTCCAGGACATTACAGGCATCTTCAAGGAGGAAACTGCACTCTCCAAGCAAGTGAAAGCAGAGATTAACAGATGGGAATATATTAAGCTGAGAAGCTTCTGCACCTCAAAGGAAATAGTGCCCAGGATACAAGAGCCACCCACTGAGTGGGAGAAACTATTCACCCAATACCCATCAGATAAGGGGCTAATCTCCAAAATATACAAGGCACTGACAGAACTTTACAAGAAAAAAACATCTAATCCCATCAAAAAATGGGGAGAAGAAATGAACAGACACTTTGACAAAAAAGAAATACAAATGGCCAAAAGACACATGAAAAAGTGCTCCACATCACTAATCATCAGGGAGATGCAAATCAAAACAACAATGAGATACCACCTCACACCACAGAGAATGGCACACATCACAAAGAATGAGAATAAACAGTGTTGGCGGGGATGTGGAGAGAAAGGAACTCTTATCCACTGCTGGTGGGAATGCCGTCTAGTTCAACCTTTATGGAAAGCGATATGGAGATTCCTCCAAAAACTTGAAATCGAGCTCCCATATGATCCAGCTATACCACTCCTAGGAATATACCCTAAGAACACAAAAATACAGTACAAAAACCCCTTCCTTACACCCATATTCATTGCAGCACTATTTACCATAGCAAGACTCTGGAAACAACCAAGATGCCCTTCAATAGATGAATGGCTAAAGAAACTGTGGTACATATACACAATGGAATATTATGCAGCTGTCAGGAGAGATGAAGTCATGAAATTTTCCTATACATGGATGTACACGGAATCTATTATGCTGAGTGAAATAAGCCAGAGAGAGAGAGAAAAACACAGAATGGTCTCACTCATCTATGGGTTTTAAGAAAAATGAAAGACATTCTTGCAATAATAATTTTTAGACACAAAAGAGAAAAGAGCTGGAAGTTCCAGCTCACCACAGGAAGCTCACCACAAAGAGTGATGAGTTTAACTAGAGAAATAACTACATTCTGAACTTTCCTAATAATGAGAATGTATGAGGGAAATGGAGAGCCTGTTTAAAGTACAGGCAGGGGTTAGGTGGGGAGGAGGGAGACTTGGGACATTGGTGGTGGGAATGTTGCACTGGTGATGGGTGGCGTTCTTTACATGACTGAAACCCAAACACAATCATGTATGTAATCAAGGTATTTAAATAAAATTTAAAAAAATAAAAAATAAATGAGTTAACTGAAAAAAAAAGAGAGAATAAACAGTGTTGGCGGGGATGTGGAGAGAAAGGAACTCTTATCCACTGCTGGTGGGAATGCCGTCTAGTTCAACCTTTATGGAAAGCAATATGGAGATTCCTACAAAAACTGGAAATTGAGCTCCCATACGATCCAGCTATACCACTCCTAGAAATATACCCTAGGAACACAAAAATACAATACAAAAACCCCTTCCTTACACCTATATTCATTGCAGCACTATTTACCATAGCAAGACTCTGGAAACAACCAAGATGCCCTTCAACAGACGAATGGCTAAAGAAACTGTGGTACATATACACGATGGAATATTATGCAGCTGTCAGGAGAGATGAAGTCATGAAATTTTCCTATACATGGATGTACACTATTATGCTGAGTGAAATAAGTCAGAGAGAGAGAGAAAAACGCAGAATTGTCTCACTCATCTATGGGTTTTAAGAAAATGAAAGACATTCTTGCAATAATAATTTTCAGACACAAAAGAGAAAAGAGCTGGAAGTTCCAGCTCACCTCAGGAAGCTCACCACAAAGAGTGATGAGTTTAGTTAGAGAAATAACTACATTTTGAACTGTCCTAATAATGAGAACGTATGAGGGAAATGGAGAGCCTGTTTAGAGTACAGGCGGGGGTCGGGCAGGGAGGAGGGAGACTTGGGACATTGGTGATGGGAATGTTGCGCTGGTGATGGGTGGTGTTCTTTACATGACTGAAAGCCAAACACAATCATGTATATAATCAAGGTGTTTAAATAAAAAAAAAACTGACTGACAGAAAATAAACTAAACTTTTTTAAGGGCATGTAATTCTTATATCCTGCAAGCTCCCTTGAATCCAAGGCAGCTTCTAGTTTTGACTGTCTTGCATGGATAAATGTCTATGGCCTAAGGAGGGGACATTGTCTCACTGCAAGGTTATTAAGCTCAAAGACAGGCACCAAAACCCCCATGATGCTCACCAAAACCCACACAAAAATAACAAAGTGAATCACTCTCTCTCTCTTCCTTCAGGTGCCTTACCTACTGCATCAAGCCAGAAAGTGTTCCGTAAAGGCTGACCCTGGGAACCCAGCCTTTTCATCACCTCATTATCTGCTGGAATTCCCAGAAATTAGAACCTGAACCTGAAATCCCATTAGGATCACCACATGGGCTCAAAAATCTAAGGAGAAAAGAAATCAGCTCTGTGTACTGCTGGTCTCAGCATCTGAAATAGTTCCCTGCTAGTTCATAATGTCAACACACAAGTTAATTCCTTTCCTTTCAGAAATCTGCTTGGAGCACCCCAAATTATTATTATCTGTGTTCAAGCATGAGAGCATGACCAGCTGAACAGCTGCCAATGTAGCTGCCCTTCCCCATTTAAATAAATAGACTGGTTTGGGGCAGGCTTTCCAGATGGACACACTTTCCAGACATGAATGCTGTTGTGTTAAGATATATAGTGACGGGGCCGGAGAGATAGCATGGAGGTAAGGTGTTTGCCTTTCATGCAGGAGGTCATTGGTTTGAATCCTGGTGTCCCATATGGTCCCCCGTGCCTGCCAGGAGCAATTTCTGAGCCTGGAGCCAGGAATAACCCCTGAGCACTGCTGGGTGTGACCCAAAAACCACCAAAAAAAAAAAAAGATATTTAGTGACATAAATTATTTTGACAATCAATCTATTTGGTTTAACTTTAAAATCTAAGGCAGGTTTTTGAGTAATCTCATTTTCACAGATTAATGAGACTATTGAAAAGAAATGACTATTGTTGAAGGACATATATTTATGTATACAAATTGATATTTTCTCTTGTTGCTGTGTACTAAGAAAATGAAAAATTGGGCTGTAGCAACAATATAAAGATTGCCTTGTAGGCCACAAACTTAAATTCAATTCTCAGCATCCCATATGATCCTTCTAGCTCCATCTGGAATTTCACTTAACACAGAGCCAGGAGTAACTCTTGAGTTCTGGATATCACTTGAAAACAAAAAAGTTTAATTTTCTGGTTTAGGGCACCCAGCAGTGCTGGCTCTGTACTCAGGAATCATTTCTGGAAGACTCGAGGGAATCATATGGGATGGCAGGGATCAAACCTAAGTCAGCCCCGTACAAGGCAAACCTCCTACCCACTGTTCTATAGCTCAGGCCCAAAAACAAAATATTTATTTTTAATGCAAATAGATTCTGTGTACTCTTCCCTCCCAACCAAATCTAAAACATAGGAGCTATACCCTCTCATCCTATTTATTAAATCATAAAATAGTTTATCTTTAAATGAAATAAGGATGGTCACATTTTAAAATTCATTATAATTTAGCTTGTGTATCTGCAATAATGTTGAGTGGAGAGACAGTTTAGCAGGTAAGTGCTTGATTTTCATGAAACTGACCCAGTTTTAATCCCTGACATCAAATATGAAATTAGCCCCTAGATGTGTTTCCTCCTAACCCCTACCCACCCCCAAAAGAGGAAAGGAGGAGGGAGGGAGGGAGGAGGGAATAGAGGGAGGAAGGGAAGAAGGAAGAGAGAAAGGAAAAAATAAGAGAAGGAAAAAAAGAAAGAGAGGAAGAAAGAAAGAAAGAAAGAAAGAAAGAAAAGAAAGAAAGAAAGAAAGAAAGAAAGAAGAAAGAAAGAAAGAAAGAAAGAAGAAAGAAAGAAAGAAAGAAAGAAAGAAAGAAAGAAAGAAAGAAGAAAGAAAGAAAGAAAGAAAGAAAGAAAGAAAGAAAGAAAGAAGAAAGAAAGAAAGAAAGAAAGAAAGAAAGAAAGAAAGAAAGAAAGAAAGAAAGAAAGAAAGAAAGAAAGAAAGAAAGAAAGAAAGAAAGAAAGAAAGAAAAGAAAGAAAGAAAGAAAGAAAAAAGAAAGAAAGAAAGAAAGAAAGAAAGAAAGAAAGAAAGAAAGAAAGAAAGAAAGAAAGAAAGAAAGAAAGAAAGAAAAAGAAGAGAGAGAAAGAGAGAAAGAAAGAAGAGAGAGAAAGAGAGAGAGATTTAAACTCTAAAAAGAAAAACAGACACTGGAGAAAGATTCACTCCATATGTTACAAAGCCCAACATTTAAGTTTGTACATGACTGATTTAAGAAAAAATCTAAATTAAGTGGCTCACACCATTAATAAGGTGGTTGTACTCACAGGTAGACCAAAAAACAAATATAAACACTAGGCTTTCTGGATTGTGTGGGAAAAGCCTAACTAATGTCAAGGATGGCTTTATTCCTCCAGCATGCCTTCCTTCCTTTTAGCATCAGATTAGCCTCCATTTTGTCAAATGATGCAAATCCAAGTGGCAGGTGACTTGATTCCTGTCCTCAAGTCATTCAAAGTCCAAAAGTCGAGGTTGAGGGGAAACAATTTAACAAAGAAAATTATGTAAAGAAATGGACTCAAAATACTTTGTAGTCTTTCCAAAGAACATGAGAGAATCAGGGAAGAAGAACGTAGCATCCTAGAAAGTATTTGGAAACTGATAATGAAGAGATGCGTAATGACCATCTACAGGAGGCCCTTTCTAAGCATTTTGAACAATAAATTAACATATTTAACTTTCATGATGACCATGTGTGTAAATATCAGGGTTTTCCCTATTTTCTGAGGCAAGGAATATGAGGACCTTGCCAAGTAAAGTTGCTACATTACAGTAGCATGAAACCAGACATTCCAGCTACATGGTCCACACCCTTTACCACACTAAAGAGTTTGCCAGACAGATGTGAAGAAACATTTTGGGAAGTTTTTGGAAGTGGTAAAAGTGCATGACTTTGGATGTTAGTAAGTCAGAGCTTAAGTGTCCAACCCTTGGAAACCAAAGCGTGCTTAGATGGAGAGGTGCTTGGCTTCTCAAGCAGCAAAGTTTACTCTGGTATACCACCCTGCATGCATGTGCTTGTGACCAAATACCAGCAGGCTACATTCTCTCCTTTTTTCCAGAAATTTATAAAACCAGAGCTCAGAGGCTTTTTCTCTCACATCCTATTACCTCAAAATATAGTTTTATCCCTTCACCATGCCTATATTATAAACTTATAATATTTTCATAAAACTCTTGGTATAATTGTGATATAATTTATACTTTAAATTTATATTTATAATTTATAATATATATAAATTTATAATTTATAATACTCATAATTTGTAATATATTATGCTCACCTTGAGATTTCCAGTTTCTTCTTTCTATCTGGTTCAAATTATTTCTTTCAGGTATTTAAAAATTACATTTCAAGTAACAGAACCAATTCTGCCAATGAGTCAGTAATAAGCAAATAAATACACTTCACTGTGCAGCTTGCTTTGCTAACTTAAATAACCCTCTAGTTCCTTCTTTTGATGTGAATTAATATTAAATTGATTAATATTAAATATTTTGTGCTGAAGCACATCACACCATTTGTGGTTTACTCTTTCCAAACATACAGAGAGTTTCAAGATAGGCATTTTACTGAACAATGATGGAACTAATATATATAACCATCTGTCTTTAAGCTTTCCAACATAAGGCCAAAATTTTCATGCTGAAGTTTACTAGAAAAATAAGGTAGAATTATTTTTATTCTAATTAATTTTTAATTTTCTAAATAATTTAAAAAATAAATTAGAATTATATAGTGATCACTGGACTTTTATTTTTATCAAAGAACATCTTCAGTAAATAAAAAATAGTAGTTCAATTATGCCCAATGGCCTACATCTAGGATATTGTCTTTCTCACAGATTTCATGAAACAATTTTTTGCAAATTTAACCTCAAATTTTTGTGGCTGATTTCTTTAATCTACTTAATTTGCACTATGGCAGCACAACTTTTTAGAAGACCACTCATTAAATGTTCTTAAGGGTGTGCTACATCCCAACTTTTCAAAATAAAGTTCAAATATTAGAGGAATCCCAAGAAAGAGTTCCAGAATCAAGTCTCCAGGCTCCAAAATCATGGTCAATTTCCAGCTCCTGAACTCTGTAGTCTTCTCTCCTTCCTCTCCATCATTCATTCTTCCATACCTCTGTATTTCCTCCAGTGTCATTATTCATTCTCACTGTACCCTGGACTTATCCCTTACAGATGGAAGCTACGTGAGATAGTAACTTGCATGGCTCACCACTACTCCTGCGAGTCTGCCTCATGCACATCACTTACCCTCCCATCGTGGAACAGACACCATGGCAAGTCTTTCACTTTGGGAAAAAGGAATCAAGGATTACACCTAGCAGTGCTTTGGAGTTAGTTACTCCCAACTCTGTACTCAGGAATCGCTACTGGAAGGCTCAGGGAACCATTTGGGAAGCCAGGAATCAAACCTGGGTCAGCCATGTGTAGGCAAGCGTCCTACCCTCTGTATTATCACTCCTTCCCCCTTACACACATTATTTTATTTAATTCTACAAATGAGATACACAATATTCTATAGAGGAATATATAGAAGGAAATATTTTTTCCTTCTATAGATCGGGAAACAGAGCAAGGATACCTTGCTCTTAATAGGCTTCCTTTCCTGCTTCCCAAATGTATGCCTTGACTTTAAGACCTAATATGACTGTCCAGAAACACCTAACGACATGAGGGGAAATGACCTCTATTTGTTAGTGGGAATGTAAGATGCTTCAGCCCTATAATATGCAGTATGGAGATTTCCCAAAATATTAAAAATAGAAGTACTATATAACATCTACCATTCTAACAATTCCACTCCTACAAAACTATCCAAGTAACACAAAAAAAAACTAATTCAAAAGAATATATCTGTATTATATGATATGTGTTTATGTTATTGGCTGGCGTGTGTTTATATATAAATAAATATACATATATATGAACTATGTCCATTATAATTCTATTTACAATAGCTAAGATTGGGAAACAATTCAAGTACATAATAACAGATGAGTGACTACTGAAGATATATATGTGTGTATATGTATAAGGAGATATACATGTGTGTACACATAACATACATAATGAAATTCTATTGAGCTATAAATAGATAAAATTTTGTCTAATAAATAGTATTGAAGGTGATAATACTCAGTGAAATAAATCTAGAAAAAGACAGAGGTGATCTCAAAGCCTAAAAAAAACAAACCTTAGAGCAGGGGTCCTCAAACTTTTTAAACAGGGGGCCAGTTCACTGTCCCTCAGACCACTGAACGAATTATGAATGAATTCTTATGCACACTGCATATATCTTATTTTGCAATGAAGAAACAAAACAGATACAAATACAATATGTGGCCCGCGGGCCATAGTTTGAGGACCACTGCCTTAGACTGATCATATAACTGAAGTTTTTAAGGTTGAGGGTGGTGAACTGAAAGAGCCAAAAGGATTGTGATGTAAGAATAAATATTGTGGGGCTGGAGCGATAGCACAACGGTAGGGCACTTGCCTTGCACGAGGCTGACCCAGGATGGACCTGGGTTCGATCCCCAGAGTCCTATAGGGTCCCCTTAGCCAGTAGCGATTTCTGAGCTCAGTGCCAGGAGTAACCCCTAAGTGTCACCAGGTGTGGCCCAAAAACCAAAAAGAAAAATAAAAGAATAAATACTGTGCTCTTTGATGCTGACTGTGGAATAGCAACATTGTACCTCTAAACTATGTAAACTTTTACACTCTTATAAGCCAATATTACCTGAATAAAATCATATTTGAAAATATTAATAAAATAAAGTAAAATGTGGTCCAAGGATAACTCAGTAGTTCAGAGCACCTACATTGCTAGTTCAAAGCTAAAAGTGAGATCCTCAGTGCTCCCGGGAACTGAATGAAGTCTCTCCTAATGGTTTTGCTTCTCATTCCAGTACCTCTACTGTCTGAAATCCCCCAGTTCTGAAAGCCACAGCCAGGTGTGTGTAAGCACCACAACCAAAGGAATGTGGTTCCCCAGTAAACAGCACAATCAAGTATTCAAGCAACACAACTAGGAATGTAGCAGACACCATCACCCCAAGCATCACAAGCATCAACAAAATGAACAACAACAAAATGAAAAGGAAGGAAAATTTAAAATAGAATCAAAGGAATGAGATATAGTGCAGGACTCCATAACCTCTTTCACACTTTATCATATCCCTGTACCTATAACCATTATCTGTACTTGGAGCTGACCCCTGGCTCTACGCTCAAGGATCACTTGTGGCAGAGCTCAGACCATCAATGATATCAGGAATTGAATATGAGTCAGCCATATGACAGGTAAGCACTCTGCCCACTGTATTATCTCTCTGGCCCTACTATCTTTTTGTAAAACTATTATTGTAGCTTAGTAGGCAAGCTGCATACTAAGCATTGATGGTTTTTAATACACAAAGTTACTGCACCTTTTTTAGAAAATTATTTCCTAGGGGCTGATGCAATAGCACAGCGGGTAGAGCATTTGCCTTGCATGTGGCTGTCTGGGATTCACTCTCCGGCATCCCAAATGGTCCCCCGGGCCTGTCAGGAATGATTTCTGAGTGTAGAGCCAAGAGTTAACCCCTGAGGACCACAGATTGTGGCCCAAAAACAAAAAACATTTTCTACAGAATTATATGGGACCCATGTACATGCTCTATACAGTTAGTCTTGGAAATAGAAACTCTTCCCCTTTTTTCATGACTTTTTTTAATTTTATCATTTAGACTTTTTATCGAGGTACTGGGATTGTCAATATTGTTAATCATGTGTTTCATGTATTACCATCCCAACACCACAATCATCATCAGAGAGCCTATTCCCTCACCAGAGTCTCAAGGATCCCTCCTCCCTTCACCTCCTCTACAATCTACAAGATCAACTCTGTAGACAAGCTCTGAGTTCTGATCCTGACTATTTATTGTTCCATTGCTATATTTCTTTTTGTTTTAATCTAATATTTGAGATAGATATCTCTCTTTTTCTCTGTGATTATATAACCAGGTACCTAAGTTACAGATCTAGAAGGAATCAAGTCCCAAACATCAAGAGGAAAAGGTTGTTATCAAGTCTCCTGAAACTGATATGAGACTTCTATGACATGATGGTTAGAGCAATCCAAATAACAACAAAAAGTTTTACCTAGAACTTTAATCTTGAGTCAGAATGTCCCATTGTTGTAACCCACTGAAATAATATTTCATGCACAGGTTTAAAATCCTTAAAATTAATATCTATTTATATAAGTTTATCAATAATAGAATGTCAGGGCCAATCAAAACCCCAACAAGAAATGGTTAGGAACTGGGTTTAATCAAGGGAGAGGCAAAGCAGGAAGGCCAAGGGCCTTACAGCCAAGGCCCTAAGCCAAGAGAGGAAAAGAGAGGAGGACCAAGGTTGGAACCAGGGCAAGGAGTCAGCCAGGAAAAGGACCAGAGAAAAGGAAACAGTAGGAGAAACAACTACCTGCTAGTCCAGTAAACAATTTCTCCAACAATTTGTCAGCACCCAACCAGCAGAAGCTATTCTACAGGGTTTGATCCCCAGCATCCCATATGGTGCCCAAGCACACCAAGAGTAATTCCTGAGAAAAAAGCCAGGAGTAACTCCTGAGAACTGTGGGGTATTGCCCAAAAACAAACAAAATATATATACGACTCTACTATGATTTTAAATATATAAAATAAGGGTATGTTATATGCACATACTATAAATAAAGTAAGAATGAAAATATATTGTAAAATATTGATATAGATTATTTCTGATTATGGAATAATGAACAACTTATTTCCTCTGTGCCTTTATTTACATTAAAAATACCGTATTTCAAAAGACATTATTGTAATAATACACAGAGACAATAAAGATGAGAGCTGGAAGGACAGCCCACAGTATAAAGCTTACCATAAAGAGTGATGAGTGCAGTTAGAGAAATAACTACACCAACAACTATCATGACAATGGTAATGAGTGAGAGAAATAAAATGTGCCTGTCTTGAATGCAGGCAAAGGGTGGGGGAGGAGGGAGATGGGGTGTATTAGTGGTAGGAATTTTGCACTGGTGAAGGGGGGTGTTCTTTTGTATAACTAAAACCCAACTACAAACATGTTTGTAATCATGGTGCTTAAATAAAGATAATTTTTTAAATACCAAATTTTACAATTAACTCTTACTCCTTCTGTACACAGAAAAAAAACATCCCAGAAAAGAAATTAAAATAAAAATAACTAGATAAAGTTATTCAATTCCAAAGTGTTGATTTTCTAGGTTTTTAATATTTATTTCTTCTTTCAATACTTGTACATTTAATATACATTTATACAAAGCTGTTGTGTGCATGAACTAACTAGAGGCCAAGAGAACCACAGAAAAGAATGTTTTTGAGTAATTAGAAAAATCATATTTACTTTCAGAACTGCCTCTTCCTGTCCCATCTGAAATATAGGAAGGGAAAGAAGAACCAGACAGCCACTGTGACCACGTGTATCACACAGGACTCCCCAAAAGCCAGAAGGCATGGCCAAGTGGGAGAGGAACAGAAATAAAAAGAAGAAAGGAAGAGAAAGGCTTATGTAAGCAGACTCTTTAGAGGCCAAGGCATGAACACAATTATTTCTCTTCTCTCGGCTAGCAGGAAGCAGCTGAAATATCTTTAGTATCACACAAATGAGAATGAAGAAAACCCACATTATGCTGAGCCACTTTTGGGTCAGGTTCAAAGTTGTTGCAGGCAAAAAAAAAAAAAAAAAAGTTGGGGGGTGTGTGAAGGGCTGGTAACGTGTACTGGGAGAAAAGCACTGTTAGAACCTCAGCCAGCTCAAAGCCATGAAGGCCTCTAAGACAAAATACCCATTTGAGGAGATGAAGGATCTTTAAGATACAGAATTCTAGGCTTGGAGCATGGCTTGATCTCCACAAGTAGAATGAAGGCCCTGCTAAGGATATCAAAACATCCATTCTCCACTCTCTCCCACTTGGCAACCCCCCCTAGCAACAGACTTTGAGGGACTTTGGGAAAACTGTCCATAAACTAACTTGGCAGTGGAAAAGACCCACATTTCCCCATTCTGGGGACGTGGCCTGCATCATCCCTTTCTGAGATTCATCATTCAAATTTGTACTTTTTCCCCTCTGTGTCTCTGTGTCTGTGTGTCTCTCTTTCTCTCTGTTTGTGTCTCTCTGTGTGTCTCTCTCCACCTAGCCTTTTCTCTACAAATATTTCTCTATGTAAATTTATTTAAATAAAACTATTTTATTTTACTATCTCATCTTTTCCTGAAATTAATTTCTGTAAGGTTTCTTGGAAACCTCAGTGGAGGTGAGAACTGACCTTCCTTTTTCTGCAAAGAGCAACACCTCACTCCAGACTGCATCCATGGTTCCCCAAGAACTCAAGTGCCATGTAGACCAAGTGGGTTTAGGTCACTTGAGAGTGGCCTCACTGCTTAGATTCTTGTCATCATCAACTTTACCAGTCATAACTCATTTCAGGCATTTCTTGGGTGACAGGGGAGAGCTATAAAAGCAATTTTTAATAAATTGAATCACTGTGAGATAGTTATAAATTGTTCATGATTGAGTTTCATACAGTGTACAACATACATCCCTTTACCCAGAGCACATTTCCTGTCATCAATATTCCCAGTTTCCCTCCTGCCCTCCCTCCTGCACTCTGCCCTGCCTGCATCTATAACAAACATTTGTCTTCTCTCTCACTCATTCTCACTCTCATTCTCTTTTCCTCTCGCTCTCATTTTCTACACTTTGCCTCTCTCTGTCACTCACTTGCTTTTCTCTCACTCTTCTTTTTTTCCTTATAAACACTATTATTTGGGGCCAGCAAGGTGGCGCTAGAGGTAAGGTGCCTGCCTTGCAAGCGCTAGCCAAGGAAAGGGCCGCAGTTTGATCCCCCGGCTTCCCATGTGGTCCCCCCAAGCCAGAGGCAATTTCTGAACGCTTAGTCAGGAGTAACCCCTGAGCATCAAACGGGTATGGCTCAAAAAACAAACAAACAAAAAAAAACCACTATTATTTGCAATATGATTCCTAAAGGGGTATAATGAACATCACTTTATCTCCTTTTAGCACCCAGTTCTTGTCCAGAGTGATTATTTTCAATTCTGATTGTCACGGGGTCCCTTCTCTACTCTACTATCCCCATCTTTTTGTGGCAAGCTTCCTATCACAGACCAGTCCTCTTGGGCCTCATCTCTATTGTCTTTAGGTATCATTACCATACTATTTTTTTTATATTCCACAAGTGAGTGTGGTCATCTATATCTATCTGATGCATTTTGCTCAATAAAACATACTCCATATCAATCCATGCAAAAGCAAATTTCTTGATTTTCCTTTTCTTTTTTGGGGGGAGGGGGGTCACATCCGGCAGTGCTCAGGGGTTATTCCTGGCTCCAGGCTCAAAAATCGCTCCTGGCAGGCTCAGGGGACCATATGGGATGCCGGGATTCGAACCACCATCCTTCTGCATGCAAGGCAAACACCCTACCTCCATGCTATCTCTCCAGCCCAAAGTTTTATTCTTGGGTCACACCCAGCTGTCAGGGTGCATAGCCTGGAGTAGACCTGAGCGTTACCGGGTGTGGCCCAAAAACCAAAACCAAAACCGAACAAAAAAATCTACCTCTTTCCTTCCCACTTCACCTTCAATACAACTGGCAAAATAGTGAGGTGACCTGCAGCATTACCCATGAACTATCTTGGAACTCACCTCTTTTGGTGGGAGTAACTTCTCCCACCAAGAACAGCTGCTTTCTATTTAAAAGAAATTTTTACATTGTGAACTGATGATGCTGAGGAAAGACCAGGAAGAACTCTTGGGCCAATGCTATAGGGACTTAACCCTGATTGTGGACAGTTATAGTAGCATTGCAAATACAAAATAATATCAGCACTATTATAAATGGTGTAGCTCAATAAATACTGACTTAGTAATTAGTATTAGCAAATCTTAATAAATTCATTTAATAAAGAAAATTAAAAGTTCTTTTTAAAAATAAAGGTTTTTTGTTTGTTTTTGGACCACACCCATTGATATTCAGGGGTTACACCTGGCTATGCACTCAGAAATCACTCCTGGCTTGAGGGACCATATGGGATGCTGGGGATCAGTCACATGTAAGGCAAATGCCCTACCACTGCACTATCACACTGGCCCCAAGTGTTTTGGGGTGTTTTTTTGGGGGGGATTGGCTTTTTGACATTCCACAACCACCATCACAGTTGTCCAACTTCCGTGCTTTTCCATTAATCTCTGCAGAAACACTCTAACCACCAAAAACTTCAGGTATGCCAGTGTTGGGATTGATATCACTAGGATATTTGGGGGGACAAGATGAGCCACATTACCCAAAACACATGCTTTCCATAAGCCCTGGCAGATAACACACACAATCCACAGATGCCACCATGATAGTTCTTTGACTCAGATCCACAGACCCTTAAAGTCCTGACTCATATAGCCACATATGTGGCCACATAGCACCTCCATATTTTTAATACTGATATCTCAATATGAACACAGTGAATTTAGAGAGACTTATACAGCTGGTGAAAGATAGGAACTATTTCAGTTGTTCCATTTTAAGATATCTATCAAAGGAGAAAAAGTGATTACACTGGATAAAATTTTCCACTCATGGAAGCACCCCTGAGAGTCCCGCCACTCTGGTTGTTCCAAAAATAAAGATGACTGACATGCACTTGATCTTAATAGAGAACAGACTTCTTTAGAAAATTATAGCCTTTATATTAGATTTTTCATTACTCTTTGCTTGAAACTTGCCTACATGCTACTGAAAGATTGTATGTTAAAAAAATTTTTTAAGTTTGTCTCAAATATCAAAGAACTTGAAGCCAAAGTCTCTTAAGGTAGCAATTTCTCTCTCCCTTTTTTAATCAACTCGGTAGAAATTAATTCAGACCATACTTTTTAAGGAAAACTAATCTGATCCAAAGAGTTCACGCGTAAAATGAAAAAGAGTAAAATTAGAAACCACACAATCATCCACAATTTTTCCTGCTAGGAAAATTGCCTTCGTCAGGATGATTTACTGGTGAAAAATAAGTTGGTTTGGATTCAGTAATGACTGAGTCCTCCTCTCAACAGACATTGTCTGTGGCTAAGAGACTTAAGTCTGCAAAAAAAAAGTAGTAAACACAAATCCATAGAAAGCATAAGTTCAATAAACTATCCAAATTATTTTAAATGCTCTGAATATTTGACCTCACAAAGACCAGTCTCAGAAATTGGATAAATTTTTCATCTTTCTACTTAGTAAAGATCTCCCTCTAAAAGATCTGGGAATCTTGGAATGTAATATTCTGCACCCATCTGCCTGAATAATAATCATTTCTATATGTCATATGAGGAAAACAGATCTTTCTAAAAACCAAGATCTATGAAGCTGGAGAGATAAGAGAGCTGACAGTGTGCTTGCCTTGCATACGGCTGACCTGTGTTCAATTCCCAGCATCCCATATGGTCCCCGTGCACTGCCAGAAATAATTTCTCAGTGCAAAGCCAAAAGTTGTTGGACATTGTTGGGTGTGCTCTACTCCCAAAAAAAGAGATCAAGACCTAGGTGTGTTTTGAACAATTTCATTCATTTTACACAGAGAATCACTAGTATATAGAATTCAGCTGAAGGAACCTGGTCTTGTTAGTAGTTTCCATATTAAACAGACTGTTGCCTTATATTTCTTATTGACAATTACCTAATGTTTGTGGATAAAGCAGAGCTACCCTTTAGACCTCCCCACCTTCTCCCTCACCTTCAATGTCAAGTTTCAAGGAGCAGAGTCTTGGAATATGCTTTCTAACAAGAACCTCTGATAATCCTCCTGAAGTTTGAGTGCCACTGATCTCATAGGTACTGGAGGAATGAGATCAACACAATCAAGACTAATTCATACAGCTCAAAGAAAAGAGGTCAGCCCTAAGGTGCAAACTAATTCATTCAAAAGCAGGTGTGAACTGGCCCAATGCCCAATTGCTTCAACAAATACACATAAATAATTTTGTCCTCACACCCAAATATTTCAAAAGAGAAGTGTGTGCCTTTTGTCCTACAACTGACTACATTACTGGTTATTGCTAATGGTTTTGTTGACAAGGAACTCATTTTTAAGAAACCCACTTTTTTTCCTTTATTAAATAAAAATTTTGAGTAAAAAATACACCAAACGTGTTTGCACCAAATGAGTGCCATATATTCAGTCCTTTCTCAAGTTAGAGGAAAATAAAGCCATGAGGGGGGTCGGAGAGATAGCATTAGATGTAGAGCATTTGCCTTGCATGCAGAAGAATGGTGGTTCAAATCCCGGCATCCCATATGGTCCCCCGAGCCTGCCAGGAGCAATTTCTGAGCGTAGAGCCACGAGTAACCCCTGAGCACTGCCAGGTGTGATCCCCCAAAAAATAAAGCCATGAAAATGTATACAGTAGCCCCAGAAGGCTTGCAGCTTTTTACAACACAAAGCTGGCAATCTTGGGAGGAGAGGATGGGCCAAGCCCCAACCTACTGAATCAATGCTTAATGCATCCATTATCCAGAGTCACCATTTTCCCAATGACCCTGCCTCACTATCACTCTACTATTCCCTTCAGTGACACCAAACAACCAAACATCAGGTATATTAGTTTTTTGAGTGATATCACCAGAGTTCTTTGGAATGAGTGTGGGCACCCTTCCCTCATATCTTCCTTCTTTCAGGAATCCTGGAAGCTGAATACATGCCCCTAAAAGTTACAGTATTCATTTAAACATTAATTTGATTAATTTAGTTGATTTATTTAATTCATTAAATATTAATTTAAATTTCTGAACAACTTTATTTATTTGATGCTATCATCCCTATAGGAACACACTAGTTTAACAGTATGGACAGCTAACAAGAACCCACTAAACCTTCTGCTATTTATTAATGGCTTCATTGGAAATACAATAATTGGGGCCGGAGAGATAGCATGGAGGTAAGGCGTTTGCCTTTCATACAGAAAGTCGGTGGCTCAAGTCTCAGCGTCCCATATGGTCCCCTGAGCCTGCCAGGAGTGATTTCTGAGCATAAAGCCAAGAGTAATCCCTGAGCGCTGCCAAGTGTGACCCAAAAACCAAAAAAAAAAAAAAAAAAAAAAAACAATAATTTTCACAAGTAAGCTTGCTACTGTACTTTTCTTTTTCTCTCTTTTCTTTATAAACTTTCTTCTATTCCTTTTTTATTTATTTATTTTTGGTTTTTGGGCCACACCCAGCAGTGCTCAGGGGTTACTCCTGGCTGTCTGCTCAGAAATAGCTCCTGGCAGGCACGGGGGACCATATGGGACACCGGGATTCAAACCTTTGGTCCTGGATCGGCTGCTTGCAAGGCAAACGCCACTGTGCTAACTCTCCGGGCCCGTAAAATTTTATTTTAAAAAAGTTTTTTTTGTATGTACAAAGTGCTTTATTTTTTCTATTTACGCTAGTAGTAAAACATTAACATGATTAAAACATTTAAATGTGTTGGTGGTTTTTTGTTTGTTTGTTTGTTTGTTTTGCTTGCAAGGCAAACGCCACTGTGCTATCTCTCCGGACCCAGTGTTATTTTTTTCTATCCCATTTTTTTAATTTTTATTGTGACTGAAGTACATTACACAGAATTATTTACGGTACATAGTGACAATGAATGAAGGGCATTCCCACCACCAATGTTGTCCTCCCTCCACTCCTGTTCCCAGCATGTCTCCCATATCTCCCTCCTTTACCCACCCCCCAGAATACTAGTGTAACTGGTCTCTAAAAAAATTTTTTAATTAATATCTTTATTTAAGTACTATGATTACAAACATGTTTGTAGCTGGGGTTCAGTTATTATAAAAAAGTTTAAGGGGCTGAAGAGATAGCATGAAGGTAAGGCTTTTGCCTTTCATGCATGTCAGTGGTTCGAATCCCGGCATCCCATATGGTCCCCTGAGCCTGCCAGGAGTGATTTCTGAGCCAGGAGTAACCCCTGAGCACTGCCAGGTGTGACCCAAACACCAAAAAAAATAAAGTTTAAAAAAGTTTGAATACAAAAATTATTCACCACAGTTAACCTGTCTCTTTTTGGGGTTTTTTGGGGGGATAGGGAGGGTCACAACCAGCAGCACTCGGGGGTTACCCTGGCTCTGTGCTCAGAAATCGCTCCTAGCAGGCTCGGGGGACCATATGTCTCTGGTTTGCTGCGTGCAAGGCAAACCCCCTACCACTGTGCTATCTCTCTGGCCCCCTGTCACTTTTTAATCAGTAAAGAAAATTACCAAATGTCTGTGTGGTAGGCAAAATAGCATCCCTTCCTCCAAATGCTCCTGTCTTCATCTCTAATACTGAAAACATAGCCAAGAGGTAAGAATTAAGTGAAAGATAGCATTGTGTTTGTCGTCTAATTTTAAGATAGATTGTCCTGGATTACGAAAATAGGCCAGCAAATATCACAGACATTCAGAAACATGGAGCAGAAAGTGTAGAACCAGAGTGAGAGTGATGAATGTGAACTCAACAGGCTATTAGAGGAAGAGGCCATGAGATAAGGAATGTGATCTCCTCTAGAAGCTATAAAAGGCAAGAAGATTTCCCTTATAGCCTCCAGAAAAGAAGACAGTGAGTGCTTTTGTCACCTTTGTTTTAGCCCACTGAGACCCAATCTGGAATCTCAATCTCTGGAATTTATTAAAAACAAAATCTTTTATAAACATTTGTGATTTGGGAAGGGGTGTTTGGGCCATGCCCAGCTGTTCCCAGGGTTTTTTCTGGCTCTTGACTCATTCCTGGCAATACTTTGTAGGACCATAACCACTGCCAGAGATCAAACTAGGATAGGCCACATGCAACCCTTTCACTATCTCTCTGATCCAAATTTCTCATCTTTTGCATGGCTAAGAAAACTGTGGTACATATATACAATGAAATACTATGCAGCTGTCAGGATAAATGAAGTCATGAAATTTTTCTATACATGATGGACATGGAAACTATTATGCTGAGTGAAATTAATCAGAAGGAGAGAGATGGACACAGAATAGTCTCACTCATCTATGGGATTTAAGAAAAATAAAAGACATCATTGCAATAATACTCAGAGACAATAGAGATGAGGGCGGAAGGACGGGCCCACGGTATGAAGCTTGTCACAAAGAGTGGTGAGTTCAGTTAGAGAAATAACTACACTGACAACTATCATGACAATGGTAGTGAGTGAGATAAATAAAATGCCTGTCTCCATCCCCCAGCATCCCCCAAGCCAGGAACGATTTCTGAGTGCATAGCCAGGAGTAACCCCTGAGTGTCACTGGGTGTAATCTGGTATATATATATATATATATATATATATATATATATATATATATATATATATATATATGTATGTATGTATAATATAACCATATATATGAATATATAAAATAAAAATTAAGTTTATGAAGCTAAAAGGCTCATTAGTCAAACTTTCATATTTTGCAGCTTAGATGAAGTAAGTGGTGTCAAGTCAATCTCTGACTTCACTGGAATCAGAACCAACATCTGTGCCCCCCTCTCAATTCTTAGTTTGTCCACCTTGCCCCATCACTAGGATTCTGTAGGTGGGGAAAGGAGATAACTGATATCCTACGCTGAATTAAAGACTGGATACTGACTGTCTTTGAAAAACAAGTTTAGGTTATGATACCTAGATTCCTCTAACTTTGACCTTTTTGTTTGCCATCTTCCTCAAATTTCCCTAAGAATTTAAAATGCCAACTTGACTTTCAAGTGTAAACATTGACATGGTCACATTTGTACTAGGGAGGGCTACACTGAGTTTTAAAGTGTCAGCCTTGGTCACCTTCTAATCTGTTTTCATTTCCACTTGAAAGAAAAATAAGTGGCCCAAGTCCCGCCTCTTCAGAAAGACCACAATATTACTCTTTGCTTCCTACCATTCTAGTCAAGGCACCAGGGAGCTGACCAGCTATTGATAAACCCAAGGTATGTGCTGAAGTGGATAGAAACAGATGGCTTTTTCTTTTTTCTTTCTTTCTTTCTTTCTTTTTTTTTTTTTTTTTGGACCACACCCAGTGATGCTCAGGGCTGACTCTTGGCTATGTGCTCAGAAATATCTCCTGGCAGGCTTGGGGGACCATATGGGATGCTGGAATTCAAACCCGGGTTCATCCTGGGTCAGCCACATGCAAGGCAAAGGCCCTACCTCTGTGCTATCACTCCAGTCCCAGAGGGCTTTTTCTTTAGGGAAGTGATGCAGCATTAAAGTTCTTACTGGGCACTTATTTGGCTAAATATGAAGCATCATTGATCTTGTTTGTTCTAGATCCCATTTTCATCTTCCTCTGTTTCTCAAGAGGAGAGACATTGTAAAACACATTTGGGGGGATCCCAGGGGAAAAATAATATACTGTTGCTATATAGCATAGACAAATCATCCCCCAAATGTGGTGTAAATGGCAAGAACTCAAAGAAGAGTATATATAGTGTGTTCCTATGTATAGGAAGATTGCCAATAAATAAAACTAGTGTGAGTACTAATAATCAGAAAAGCAGTTTATGGGAAATCAATTGAGTGAGTGGAGGGCTATCAAGAAAGAAGAGATGGATGTGAGGGCGATCTGGCTGCAATATCTGTCACCCCATTGATCGTCAGGGTTAATTCGGCTGATCTGGCTGGCTAGGCGGGTGTCTCCTTCCTCCCTCACCGCTCCATGTGTGTTCCTCCCGAAGCTGTGCACTCGGTCGAAGAGGACGGCCTTCCCCGAATAGAGACAGACCATTCTTCGGTGGAGGGTATACGAGTAGCTGCGCTCCCCTGCTAGAACCTCCAAACAAGCAAGGCTTGTTGAGGGTTATCAAGAAAGAAGAGATATGGAGAGCCTTCTGGAACACTCAGAGCTGTTTTGATCTAAGTGGTAGCTACAAAGGTGAATATAAATGTGTATAATCCGTAGTTAGGATTTGCAGAGTTTATGTATAGTATTCTTCATTTTAATTAGAATCTTGCTTTCCACGTGAAACATGATTTCATAATAGTTCTATGAATGAAAATATTTCTATTTCAAATGTCTAGTGTAGAACTTGGAAATCCATAAAATGAAAAAGTTGGAAGCCATTTTACACTTCATGAGGTTGAAAGCATGTATTTAATTCTATTTATTTTGGGAGGGGTGGTTTGGGTCACCCAATGGTGCTCAGGAATTACTCCTCATTCTATGCTCAGGGAATCACTCCCTGCAGGGCTCAGCAAAGAACCAAGCACCTTACTACTATACTATCTCTAAGGCCCCGGAAAGCATTTCTTTCAAGTCATGATTAACTACACTGCATTCTCAACTTAAATGTTCTTTCTAATTATCAATAAAAAAGGACATATATATCAGGGCTGGAGAGATATTACAAGGTTTCAAACACTTGTCAAATCAACTCTGATTTGACCCTGAGCCATACAGTTCTCCAAGCATCAGCAGGAGTGATCTCTGTGCACAAAGCTAGAAGTGAACTCTCAGCAATCACTGGACATAGCCTCCCTCCAACAACCACAATAAAGTCCATATAGAGAGAGATAGAGAGAGGGGTGATAGAATCCATTTTTTCCAAAAGGGACTTTTTCCGTTTTCAGAAAAGCAAAAATGAGACTTTTGGCAGTCTAGGAAAAAGGCACTGCCTCCCCAATGGTCTTTTCATGGTCACTTTGGTTCAATATGAAGGCCTAAGGGTATAGTGCTACTCAACCCCTACAGTGACCCCAGAGCTTCCAGGGCTACCACCAGTAATGTTTGGGGACCATGTGGTGTCAGGAATTAAACCATGGTGAACCACACGCAAGGTATGCACCTTAATTCCTATACTATCTTATCTCTACAGTCCCAAGAATAAGACATTTTAAGAGAACAGCCTTATTTTAGTTCTTCCATAGTCTTATTAATACAAAGTGAGACTTCTTTTGCAGTGTTCTCCATGCTACACAAACTTTAGATCTTGCATTTTTTTTTATCTAAAATGAAACCAAAAAGCATATTCTATGAAAGTGAAACAAAAGAGGTTTCAGAGGGTGGCTACAGCATGCCCCTTTTTTTTTAGTTTCCTTATTGCTTCTAAAATATGCCTCTAGTCATATTGAAAGATATAAAAACACAATATTTTAATTTTTAAAGACGAAAGAATTATTTTTGAGAGCATGTGTTTTTCATAGCATACTTGATACCAATGATTCTAAGGTTCCTATTAAACAGAAAAACAAATTACAAGACTGGAAACCACAAAGATGAAAGGGGGGAGGTCTCCATAAGTGAAGGGATCATAACCAATAGTCAAGTGATGACAAAATCCTGTGGCATATTGACAGCATTGTTAAAGCTCCTAATTATATATAATGATAGCTAGTTGATGGAAGGCGGGGGTCCCAGAGCCCATGGATGCCTGAGTGTTGACCAAAAAGGGAAAAAGAAATAAGAGAGCCTTTTCCTCCAAAGAATAGCTAAATTAGACTGAACTAGCTGAAATCCACTTGCTCTCGGGGTGAACAAACTTCTATTCTAATCAAGTACAGGGATAAACCCAGCCTGTGCTTGTAGCCACACAAGCTGGGCTACTTTATCAGTCTGTGGGGAATAAATTTAGCACCCCAACAGTAGCTCAGGATCCAAATTCCAGAGACACCAGTTCAGGTCAGGACTCTTGTCTCTAAACAGGTGGAACTTTGCTTGTCAAAGGCAATTTAAAAGTGGTATTGAGTATCTGTGGTAGCTCAGCAAATTCCCTGTTTCTTAGAGAAATAGAGCATTTACCAGGAAATTGAGAGCTGAGGAAACTAGGTCTCATGGAAGGGGGTGAATGTTTTAGGGGTTCTAAACTTTTAACAGAGAAATTTAAGCATAGTGCAACATGGGTAAACAAAGATTATTAAAGTCAGTTGGATACCCACATTAATATGCCAAACATCACATTTAGTCATTGTATGGCTGTCTGTCTTTCTAGGTAAAAATTGTAGATGCTAGAATTTATCACTTGGCAAAGTAAATTCTAGAGCCAATGGAGAGAACTTGAGAAGACTCTGTTCTTTGGCTGAATAAAAATGTCCTGTCCTTCTGAGAAATAACAGAACACTAAGAAGAAAGAGATCCAGATCCTTATTCAGCATCTTCCAGTAGCTCCCACCATGAATGTGATCGTCTATAAAATTTAATCCAAGAGAAAAAAATCCTCAACTCTTTTCAAGAGTTCAGTATTCCTTTGTGGAGGAAATATTCAATAGCTCAAATACTGATCGTGTACTGCCTCCAGGAATCATACAAAACTATTGTTGAGATTTTGTTTTGCTAATATTAAATTTTCAGAGCTGTTAAAATACTGTTTGCTACTTTTAATTATGATAGCATCAGTTTACACAACTAAGTTAAAGAGGTATGATTTCAGATCTTCTTAAAGTAAAAATGATGTAGAAAAAGAAAGCCGTGCTATGTTGCTATGTTTTTTAGGAGGAGTGAATATGTTTCTAATTAAGAATAAAATGATAGTTATCTATATCAAATGATTTTTTGTATCTAAATTGAACAAATTCTATTACAGAAACGTCATTTTAGCTTTTACCTCTGAACCATGAAGCTTGATATTGAAATTTTGAGGGAGATAACTCAAAAGATTGAAGCAGAGCTTTGCACACAGGAGATCCAGGTCTCAGCCACCGCACAACATTAATCCCCAACCAACCTCAAAGGAGAGACCCCAAACATCCAGCCAGGAATAGCAATGTGGACTTGTGGTCATGGCCTTCCAAACTAGAAAAATACAATAAAATAAAGTCCTTAATGAACAACTAAAAGGTCTACTTCATCAGTGGCCCATTTTCACCACTTAACCACTGATCTCTACAGACGTCTAACCAACCAAAGCTCCAGGTATGCCAGTATTTGGGCTGACACCACCAGAACTTCTTTGGAGTGAATGTGGGCACCCCCCCCCCCCACACACACACATCAATCTTCTCATACTTCTGAAAGCCTGGAAGCTAAATTCATGCTTTACAAATGCTGCCATTATCAGCCACAGAGCTTTGAATTCCTGAACCACATATTTGCCTATAATTGTTCAACTGTTGTCCCAGTAGAAACACACCAATTTAGATGTCAACATGGAATCTAAAACATTTTTTTCAAAAACAAACAAATAACAAAGAGATCAACTCGTAACAGATAATAGTAAACCTGATAATGACTTAATGACCTCATTGCAAGATACAACAATTTTCACAATTATTTTAAATATATTTTTAAATAATTTTTATCACTTACAAGCAATATAAAACAAGTAAACAAGCAATATAAAATATATTATTTGTGCTTGCCATCAAGGGGCAGGCTTGAGAGTGGGTGGGAATTGGAGGACAATGGTGGAGGAAATTTTACATTGATGGTGAGACTGATGTTGAAACAGGAGCCACAGAAGAGGGATACAGAGACCCAGAGAGGTGAGTCCTCTATAAAAAGCATCAGCCTTGGAGAAATGAGAGAGGTTAGAGAAACTATAAGTTAAAGGCAGGAAAGCTAAGGTGTGGCATGTACCCAGTGATGCCAGGGTAGGAGAAGAGTTGGAAACTCTAGTTTGACTATATGTTGTTATTCTTACTCAAACAATCTGCACCAAAATTTATATCCCAAACTAAGGGGGATTAGGAGTTTAGGAGAAACTTTAGAACAGCATTGTTTTAAGAATGATTTAGAACAACTTACTGAGTTCATGTCTTTATAAAAAAAAAAAAAACAGGAGGGAGAATTTTGAGTCATTTGCAATTATACTGGAAAAATTCATTTTAAATGACAAGGGCTCATAAGCCTTTTTTTCTCAAAACACAGCAGTTTCCAAGGTTTACAATTTTGTGGGTCTCTAATGGCGAAGACCCTACCAGGCAAATCCAACTTTGCCAGTGTTCTCGTTTAGAATGTTCTTGGAATTTGGTTGAGGTTAGAGATCTTTCCATAACGTAAGTCTACACCTTAGCTGTTTTCCAATGTCTGAATATCACTGTTAATGTAACTGCTTCTCTTCTATTTTGCTGTGGCCTTTCTCAGCTTCCCACAATTGGGATAGGATTTCAGATCCACAGGAATGGAAATAATAACCAATCGCTCACTTTCCTCTTCTGTGGTTTATGTTTGTGTTTTTGCTCCTGCTTCCTTGAACTTCCTCCAGGCCCCTCCTCCCTCACCACTTACCCCTTCAAGCAGTGCTCTATCCCACATCTTTACTAAAAGTAAAGTTGTAGGAAGAAGAACAGAGACAGACTATAATAAAGATTTATGGTCAAGGACTGATGATCCACCGAGCACAGAACTTGGAGTTGCAACGCTAGGGTTGGTACTGACCTCCTCTTCCCCAAGCCCCACACAAAAATTTTCCATGGCTGTCTAGAGTCCATATAAGGTACAAAGCCTTTCAACTTAGAAACCAGATTATAGCCCACCATCTGACTGTAGCCCAATCGGGCTACTACCATTGCTTCTACTTAAAAAATTGCCCTAACTGTTCATTCCTATTCTCTGTGCTGTGCTCAAGTGCTTAGCTTCACTTGACATCAGTGCTGGCCACATTCAAGACGTCCTGCCTATATGGGAGCCTGCCAATAATTTACCAGCCTCAGGAGTCAGTTCACTTCTCAGTTAAAACTAGGCTATAGAAGGCTGGAGAAAGAGTATAAAGGTTAAGCCTTGCAAGCTGTTGATCCTGGTTCATTTCCCATATATGTATCCCTAAGTACCGCCAGGAATGAGGCCTTATCACAGAACCAGGAATAATCCTCTGAATGTATCATAAATGAAAGAAGAAGAAAAAAGAGCAACAAAGCCTTAGGCTGTTTTAAGTGAGTTGATCTTTCTTTGTAAGTTAACCTAAAAGATCTTTTAGTCATGAGTCTTGGTATCATGGCTTAGAGTGAATGTCTGTTCTGCAGTGGAAAGGGTGTGGTCAAAGTAGAGCTGCTATTGTGATTCTGGGTACCCCAGCAAGTAGGCAATCCCCAAGTATATACCAACCACATGGATGAACCTCTCCACACATCACAACATTGGCAGCAATAACAAAGAGAAAAGGAATCATAAAAACACAATTTTAAGGGGCCAGAGAGATAGCATGGAGGTAAGGCATTTGCCTTGCATGCAGAAGGACAGTGGTTTGAATCCCGGCATTCCACATGGCCCCCTGAGCCTGCCAGGAGCGATTTCTGAGCACAAAGCCAGAAGTAACCCCTGAACTGAATGCCTCCGGGTGTGACTCAAAAACAAACAAAAAACAAACAAAAAAAACCCACAATTTTAAGAGAGAGATCCTAAAGTTGGAAAAAAAAAAAAAGTACCAAAATCATCTTAAAGTTGAAAGAGAGAAATCAAATCCACATGCAGAAAGTATGTCGGGTTTTATTTTCTTTTAGAGTGGGGGCGTTTGTTTGGGGACTATATCCAGAAATGCTCAGCACTTACATCTGACTCTGCACTTAGGGATCACTCCTCGCAGGCTCAGGGGACATATGAGGAGTCAGGGATCAAGTTTGGGTCTGCAGTATACAAGGCAAGAGCCCTAAATATTGTATAATTGCTCTGGCCCTCAGAAAGAATGTGGGGCAAAATAAAGAGTAAACCCACCAGAAATATAATAGAAGGGAGCCAAGTGACTCAGGAAGCTACAGATGGTCCATGTATCTGTGTCCCCCCATCTTTGTTTGAGAGAGCCTCCTCACTGAGGGGCCCAAGCATTCCCATCTACCTCTGTTAGAGAAAGAGGCTAGAATATCGGGCCCGGAGAGATAGCACAGTGGTGTTTGCCTTGCAAGCAGCCGATCCAGGACCAAAGGTGGTTGGTTCAAATCCCGGTGTCCCATATGGTCCCCCGTGCCTGCCGGGAGCTGTTTCTGAGCAGACAGCCAGGAGTAACCCCTGAGCACCGCCGGGTGTGGCCCAAAAAAAAAAAAAAAAAAAAGAATGTCACAATATCACCACAATCTCTCCTTTGCATGGATTCCACACTTACTACGGATCACCTGACTACATTTGGATTCCTGAGTAGTTTTTTTTATTTAATGAAACATAGATCTTATATCTCATTAAAAGTGTGATGGTCCTGAGCCTAGGCCTAGTTCTCATTCTCTAGTGAGCCCATTCTGCATAAACCAGGGGTCTCAAACTCAATTTACCTGGGGGTCGCAGGAGGCAAAGTCGGGGTGAGGCAGGGCCGCATAAGGGATTTCGCTTACTGAATATTCGCAATAAAAAATCACATTAGTAAGAAAAAAATCGCATTAAACATTTGCATACCCCGAACGGAGCTGCTCGGGATATGCAAATATTTAATGCAATTTTTTTTCTTACTAATGTGATTTTTATTGCAATTATTCGGTAAGCGAATAATCGCAAATACTGTGCTATTTGAAGGACGGCCGTGGGCTGCGAGTTTGAGACCCTGGGCATAAACTGACTGCCGAGAACAACCTTGGGCACATTGACCAAAAGGAGTTTGTGAACCTCACAAGCAGAGAGTCAGAGCAGGAATATGGTGACTATGGGAGGTGACCCCACTAAGAGTCTAGTGTGGAGGCCCTGGGGCATCATCCTATTGTCCCTATAACTGCCACACAAACTCCCCTTGCACCAGTCAGGGTTGGTAATGGATGAGGACCCATGGCACTTACTCTAAAGACAGAACTAAATGGTAAAGAAGCTGATAATGAAGAACTGAAAACACAAAAATGCCACACCAAATTTTCATTACATAATAAATGCTCCCATCTCTAAGAGATTGGAAAGTCAAGGAAAAAAGATATATAGCCCAAAAGGGTGACTTATGAATGTTATGAGCTAAATGTTGTCCTCACCTCACAAATCCATACATTAAAATCTTAACATTCAGTATTATATTAGCTTTTTGACATTAGGTAATTAAATAGGTATCATTAAATTAGTCCATTGGAATGTATCCTGTTTCTTGGAATCTCAGAGGAGGAGATTTGGAAACAGAGGAGTATAAAGAGACTTAGGAGAAAAATAGCCATTGTGCCAAGGAGAGAGACTCAGAAGGATCCCTCCAAAATATGAATCTTGAACGTCTGACTGTGAGAAAGTTTCTGTCATTTCTACCATCCCATCTACCTATAGTGTTTGTTAGAGGAATCCTAGCAAGCTGTCCTTATGCAAGCTGGGAGGAGGAGTTTCTTTAAAAGATAGAACTCAAAATGTTTTTAGTGGGCATGGTCCATAGTCTCAAGCTATGAAAGATCATGGGGACACCAGCCCACGAAGCAGAAAGCTGGCAATCTTGGAAGGAGAGGGTGCTCCAAGCCCCTGTCCTGACAAAGCCATGTCTTCTGTATCCATCATCCAGAATAACCATTTTGCTGATGGCACTGTTCACCACCCCTCTACAATTCCCTTAGATGACATCAATCTGACCAAACTTCAAGTACACTGGTTTTGGGGCTGAATCACCTGGGCTTTTTGGAGCAAGTATGGACACTGACACCCTCCCCCTGTATCTTTCTTCTTTCAGAAGGCCTGGAAGAAGAGTGCATGACCCTAAAAGTTATAGTATCAGTAATAGTGCTTTGAATTCCTGGACAACTTCATTTGTTTGTTGCTGTCCTCCTATAGGAACACCCCAATTGAACAGAAGGGACAGTTAATAACAAGAGCTTACTTAACCTTCTGCCATTGTAGTAATGACTTCATTAGATATACAATAATTTTCACAAATGTGCTTGCTACTGTACTTTTTTTCTTCCTTTTTTAAACCTCTTCTCTTCCTTTTTCTTTTATATTTTTCTTTCCTTTTTTTTTCAATAATTTTGCTTGCACTTATCTGGAAACAAATGAATTATAGTCAACTATGTCAACTCTGTGATGCATTTTTTAAATACAATTTTTAAAAAGAGATAGAACTCAAGAGGGTCCCTGTCACTGCTGTATTTCTGAAAGAATTAGACAAGGACTGACCCTGAAGGCAAACAGGAACAAGCCTGCTTGTCCTTTCTTCCTCTTCCTACACCCAAGTTCACTCGGGTGCTCCCTATTGGTGAGTATAATCAAGCTCCAATCAGCTCTGGTTAAAAGAAGTTCATAGGGTTCCAGCTCATGCATTGAAGAGGAAGGATTGTTTGGAACTAAAGCAGTGCATTGTGTTGTCTATAAAAGTATTTATTTATGGTCTCCTCCCTTTGAGAACACCAACAGATTAGGAATTTGGTTGGTTTTTTTTTTCACTACCATACTATCATTGTCTAGAATTGTCTCTAACAAACCAAAAATTAAAAAAATAAATAAATAATAAAAAAGAAGAAATTCATGTCAAAAAATTTTAGTATTTCCAAAATAAAAGATGAAAATCAAAACTCATTTTTAAATACTCTGCAAGGTTCGTCATTAACACATATCACCTCACAGTGCTACTTCATTTTTTTCCCTGAAGTACAATTTTCCTTAGTGTCAACTATCTGGGACAGATTTCTCAGGATTTCACCATTAATCTTGTCTTCATACCTTATTCTCTTACTATCAACCCTCCTCCACTTAGAGCCAGGGAGTTCTTTACAGTCTCTCTCTCTCTCTCTCTCTCTCTCTCTCTCTCTCTCTCTCTCTCTCTCTCTCTCTCTCTCTCTCTCTGTGTGTGTGTGTGTGTGTGTGTGTGTGTATATATATATATATATACAGAGAGAGAGAGAGAGAGAGTAATAATACATTGAGTAGGGCACTTTCCTTGCATGTGGCTTACCCAGGTTCAATCCCCAGAATTCTCTGAGCCCTACCTGAGTGATCCCTGAGTAAGCCCTAATCATTTCCAGGTGTGGCACAAAAAAAATAATAAAATATATGTTTATGCTTATGCAATGCAGTTCCTTAAAACTCTTCACAGCGCCCCTTCACAACCTGAATCTTGGTCTCCTGAGTTACCACTTCCTCACTGAGAAAGCTTGCTACAGTTCCAGGAAAGTACTTATAGTTCACAGAGAGAGCTCTGGTTTTCATCAGGTTGTTACCTCTTCTCAGGATATATTTTTTCATCTGATTCTGTGTTAAGTGATTCCTCATGGTTCAAATCAAATGCACTTTCTCCAGAAAACCTTCTTTGGCCTCCCCAGGTACAAATCAACTCATACAAGTCAGAAGTTTACTATAGTGCCTGTCATGGCAACTCTAAATAGGTATAGATTTTTATTACTCCCATTTTACTTCTGTTTTCAAGAAGTATATATACATATGTATATACATATACTATATATATACAGATTACTTCTCTATTTTATTAGATTTCTATTCCTATAACTTCTCTCCAGTGCCTGTTTTTTTATAGCAGTCTTTCATCTGAAAGACTGAAATACAAGAAATTTTTTTAGCCAAACACCTAGTACACAAATAGTCAT
This sequence comes from Suncus etruscus, assembly GCF_024139225.1. Lineage (NCBI taxonomy): Eukaryota > Metazoa > Chordata > Mammalia > Eulipotyphla > Soricidae > Suncus > Suncus etruscus. Next base: position 18,852,415 of record NC_064862.1, read on the forward strand.
TGAAGTTATAAAGAAAGGAAGAAGGAAGGGAGGAAGGAAGTGTTGGAAGAATGGAGGAGATAAGAAGTGGAGAAAAAGAGAAGAAAGGAGAAGAAATGAAAAAGTAAAGGAGAAAGGAGAGAAGAGAATGAGGGGAGGATAGGGCAGAATAGAGGAGAAGAGGGAAGAGAAGAAAGAAATAAAAGATGGATGATGGATGGATGGATGGATAAATGGATGGATGGATGGATGGATGGATGGATGGATGGATGGATGGATGGATGGATGGATGGATGGATAAGAGATAGATGGATAGATAGATAGATAGATAGATAGATAGATAGATAGATAGATAGATAGATAGATAGATAGATAGATGACTCTACCTTAAATGAGCCCAGCATGATTTGAGAAGTGGGTAGGAATAAAGGAGAACAATGCCCTTAATGAATGCTCTTAAATAGGACTTTCAAATGAGATTAAAAGTAAAGGGCTCTGCACCCTCTCTAAATAAACAGAATTTTATCACTGCAGGTAAAATATCACTACAAATATTTCTTTAAAGCAGTGATAACTTTGGATGAGTCATTTTACTTTCCTCTTTAATATCTTGGCATTATTTGATTTACTTATGTAGGCATGAGATTTTTCTTTTATAAAGTAATCCTAAAAATATATATGGTACAGAGTTCATTCTAAGGGGTAGAAAGATAAATTATTCTTACTCTTCTTTGTTCATTTTGTGGTTTAAAAAAAATTCCTGCTCCCATCTCCTCATCCCCAAATCTTTCTTTAAATAAATCCAAAACTGTATGTCCTAAATATTATTGGTTAGGTAGTGGACTCTAGAGTCTACTTGTCCACTTTTAAAATCGGTCCATATAAATCATGAATTGTGGTTCCTTAAGCAAGTTACTTAACCTCTCAAAATCCTCAGTGTCCTCATAAATAAAACATTTCCCCCTTTCTATGGTATTGTTATGGTAAGTGTTTGGCATAAGGTAAGGTAGTTATTATAATTCAAAATATATGTTGAATTTTGAATACATGTGTTGAACCTTCTGTTCTCTCTCTCTTTTCTTTTTTTCCCTAAGCACATAGTGCATTTTTCACAGGCTTCCTCTGGAATTTGGTTGTGGTTTTACTTTATCTTCATGAAGACATTGAAATCTCTTAGACCGGAAGCATATTGACTGCCAACTAACTAGGGAGTGATTCTTCCTCTCTGAAAGGCCAAAAAGAGACTATAATGTGGGAATAAAAGGAAGATGTTCACTTCTTTTCTTAAAAAAAAAAAAATAATAATAAAGAATTTTCTAGTCACTGATGCTGTTTTGAATACAAGCAGGATAATGTATCACCGTGATTATAAAAAAGTATATCTTTCCTTTTGCATTGAACATAAAAGACATGTGTCTACAAATTCTTCTATCTAGCTTTTCATATTTCCTAAGTTCTCTATAATGAGCATGTCTTGTTTTTCAATTAAAAAATGTTTTAAAACACAATATAGTAGGTGTTTCCATGATTCTCATGGCTACAGGATGAGTCAATCTCATTAATGTTAAAATTTTGTCATGTAGATAAAGCATGAGTCTCAGAACTAAAAAATTTTAAAGCCTTATCGAAGCACCAAGATTCACTTGCTGTGTAATCTTCATGATTCAATTAATATCTCTGTGTCTTAGGTTCCTTGCATAGATGGTTACTCGGGGACATTGAAAACATGATTGGCTGAGGAAAGGAGAGGAGAGTACAGTTGCTAGGACATTTGCCTTACACATGGAAGCCAACATTCGATCCCCAGTACCCCCATGGTCCCTTAAACCTACCAGAGTGATCCCTGAGGATAGGTCTAGGAATAAGCCCTGGGCATTGCAGGGTATTAGGCCCCCACCCCCCCAAAAAAAAAGAAAGACAATTTTTTAAAATGTGATACTTTAATGTTTTCTTTTTTCACTAAAGACAGGTTGAAAATTGGCTCCGAAGCTTAATACCTAAACAAAAAATATTTTCATTTGTTTTTATAGTTTAAAAAAAAGGTAAATCCTTTAAATGTATGATAAACATTAGAGTTTCCATAAACCCAAATCCCAGAATTTGTGATACATTTTGGCGGACAGAGTAATACACTCCATGGTCTGACATGTACTGGAAATATATGTATGCTAGCATACATAAAATGCTTAATGCGTTTGAAATTTTGTCATTCAAAAGGCTTTGAAAAAATATAAAGGGGGAGAGTATTCTGAAAAGGTTTTAACATAAGCTTGTCAATGCACATAGAGATGATTAGCATGTTTAGTGAACCTTGTGAAATTATAATAAGTTTGTAGTTGCATATGAAACTCTAAATGCATAGTAACTGTTAATGCCATAATGATTTAGCTATTTTGTTCTATTCTGTCACCTGCCACAAAATATGTCCTTTTTTCCCTTTTTTTTTTTTCCTCCTCCCTTTGTATACCAGTTACAGGTTACAACCATTGCATCCTGAAAACAACAACAAAAACCTATTTGCATTTTTTAACAGTTGTCTAACAGCCTAAAGCCTTGCCTTTGTAATTTGACTTCTGAGATGTTGGCAATCAAAGCATGTACTTGTGACAATGACAAAGAAGTGTCAATAAACATGCAAGAGGGGAAAAGATGAGAGAGAAAGAAATTCAGAAACAGGGCCCGGAGAGATAGCACAGTGGTGTTTGCCTTGCAAGCAGCTGATCCAGGACGTAAGGTGGTTGGTTCGAATCCTGGTGTCCCATATGGTCCCCCGTGCCTGCCAGGAGCTATTTCTGAGCAGACAGCCAGGAGTAACCCCTGAGCACCACCGGGTGTGGCCCAAAAACAAAAACAAAAACAAAAACAAAAAAAAAATTTAGAAATATTTCTTGGCTTCCTTTATTCATTCACTAAATATGTAATAAGGGGGAAAAATGCCCGCCACTTCTTAGGCCTATGCATGCCCATGGGCCTGACATCTCTCTTCTTCAGAATCATAGCCCAGTTACTCTTGAATTCTGCAATGCAATGAAGAGTGACTCATGAGTTAATTCAAGTCTGCTTCTGTGACTTAACAACTGAGTTAAGAATCACTTAGAACTTGGGATAGCCATCATATGGGCCATATAGAAACTAAATTGAAGTCAGGACATGTGGATTGCTCATAAGAAAGGAATGACCTTAACACCAAGGAGAGAGACCATAAATGTAACATAGGGGAGGAAACTACTGGAACACCACATTTCAAAGTCATTCCTCTATAAAATACAGAAAATAATAGAATCTCAGTTCTAGGGATGTGAATGATTTTGTTAGTGATTTAATCATATATAAATTGGTCTTATTTAAGAGTGTGTAGGGAGCTCTACTCCAGTGAGTGATGCAGGGGTCTAGATTTCTTTCTATCTTGTGGTTCTATCATTCATTTTTCTCATTATTTTCTTAAAGCTAATTCATCATCACTTTGTCTGCATTTTTACCCAAAGGAAAGAGGAAATAAACAGCAACGCACTTCCTTTTTTAGGACATGACCCAGAAGTTACTAATAACCTAGCCATATCTTAATCACTTATTCACAGTTAACTGCTACAGAGACTTAAGAATGTGCTCATTGGGGGCCAGAGAGATAGCATGGAGGTAGTGTGTTTGCCTTGCATGCACAAGGACAGTGGTTTGAATCTCGGCATCCCAAATGGTCCACTGAGTCTGCCAGGAATGATTTCTGAGCGTAGAGCCAGGAATATCCCCTGAGCACTGCTGGGTATGACTCAAAAATAAGAAGAAAAAAAAAAGTGCTCATTGACTAGTCATATACTCTTCTAAAAAATCAGTTATTATGAAAAAGTATGCATTGGAAGACAGTCTGGCAGAGATTAAGAAATGGAACTGTTGGGGCCCGGAGAGATAGCACAGCAGTGTTTGCCTTGCAAGCAGCCGATCCAGGACCAAAGGTGGTTGGTTCGAATCCCGGTGTCTCATATGGTCCCTCGTGCCTGCCAGGAGCTATTTCTGAGCAGACAGCCAGGAGTAACCCCTGAGCACCGCTGGGTGTGGCCCAAAAACCAAAAAAAAAAAAAAGAAAAGAAAAGAAATGGTACTGTTGTAACTAAAATCAAATTGTATTCATAAGTCACAGAGAATCAAAAAGCAGAAGTTGCTTTCTACAAATAACAAGAGCTTTTCCCCCAAAGCCATTTCAAAGATATAGAGATTTGGGTATGATTTTATTTTGCCTTGGAATTTAGCAAAAGGAGTTGGCAGAAGCTAAAGGTAAAAGTGGAATTGAGCATCAATCGTGTCAAACATTAATTGTGTCAAAACCAATACCACATACCTCCAGTACTGCTCCAGCCCCCCCAAAGCCAAAGTTGGTGGAGAAGTAAGAGGAAGTTGTTGAGTAATTGCCTTGTAGGGAATGTAATTTTCTGTAGGGAGAAATTCCTTAAGAGAGAAAGGATGTGTTCCTTCTTTAAAAAAAAAAGGGGGGGGGCTTTCTTTGCTCCATTTAGGATTTCTTGCTCCTTTATCAAAAAGTAGGTGATTGTATGTCTGGGGAACATTCTCTGAGTATTCAAGCCTATTCCACTGATCTGAGGGCCTGTCTTTATTCCAATACCATGCTGTTTTGATAACTATTGCTTTGTAGTACAGTTTAAAGTTGGGGAAAGTAATTTCTCCCATATTCTTTTTCCCAATGATTGCTTTAGCTATTGTAGGGTGTTTATTGTTCCAAATGAATGTTGGCACAACTGGCTAGCCACTTGCAAAAAATTGAACTTAGACCCCCAGCTAACATCATGTACGAAGGTTAAATTCAAATGGATGAAAGACCTCGATATCAGACCCAAAAACATAAGATATATAGAACAGTACGTAGGTAAAACACTTCAGGACATTGAGACTAAAGGCATCTTCAAAGAGGAAACTGCACTCTCCAAGCAAGTGAAAGCAGAGATTAACAGATGGGAATATATTAAACTGAGAAGCTTCTGCACCTCAAAAGAAATAGCACCCAGAATACAAGAGCCCCCCACTGAGTGGGAGAAACTATTCACCCAATACCCATCAGACAAGGGGCTAATCTCCAAAATATACAAGGCACTGACAGAACTTTACAAGAAAAAACACCTAATCCCATCAAGAAATGGGGAGAAGAAATGGACAGACACTTTGACAAAGAAGAAATACAAATGGCCAAAAGACACATGAAAAAATTCTCCACATCACTAGTCATCAGGGAGATGCAAATCAAAACAACTATGAGGTACCACCTCACACCACAGAGATTGGCACACATCACAAAGAATGAGAACAAGCAGTGTTGGCGGGGATGTGGAGAGAAAGGAACTCTTATCCACTGCTGGTGGGAATGCCGTCTAGTTCAACCTTTATGGAAAGCAATATGGAGATTCCTCCAAAAACTGGAAATCGAGCTCCCATATGACCCAGCTATACCACTCCTAGGAATATACCCTAGGAACACAAAAATACAATACAAAGATCCCTTCCTTACACCTATATTCATTGCAGCACTATTTACCATAGCAAGACTCTGGGAACAGCCAAGATACACTTCAACAGATGAATGGCTAAAGAAACTGTGGTATATATACACAATGGAATATTATGCAGCCATCAGAAGAGATGAAGTCATAAAATTTTCCTCTACATGGATGTACAGGGAATCTATTATGCTGAGTGAAATAAGTCAGAGAGAGAGAGAAAGATGCAGAATGGTCTCACTCATCTATGGGTTTTAAGAAAAATGAAAGACATTCTTGCAATAATAACTTTCAGACACAAAAGAGAAAAGAGCTGGAAGTTACAGCTCACCTCATAAGGCTCACCACAAACAGGTATGAGTTTAGTTAGAGAAATAACTACGTTTTGAACTATCCTAATAATGAGAATGTACGAGGGAAATAGAAAGCCTATCTAGAGTACAGGCGGGGGTTGGGTGGAGAGGAGGGAGATTTGGAAAATTGGTGATGGGAATGTTGCACTGGTGATGGGTGGTGTTCTTTACATGACTGAAACCCAAACACAATCATGTATGTAATAAAGTTGTTTAAATTAAAAAAAAAAATAGTAGTTTGGGGCCTTTTGGTAGGCATGCCAAGAGGAGGAATTGCTGTGTCTTATGGAAGCTCAGTTCTTCATATAAAGCTTTATGCTACATAAACAAAAAAAAAAGGTTATCAGGCTCAAGAAAATCACTCCTAAAATATGGTGCAATTTCTCATTCAAAGACAATTCTGTGCCCCAGATAAAATGGCAAAAGGCCTTGGTTTTGACAGGAACTTGGGAATTTCCTGGGTATATTAGCTTCCTGATAGTCCCATAACAATTAGCATCCATAGTGGTTTAACAGTGAAAACTTATTTAGACACAGTTCTGGAGATCAGAAGTCTCTCATTCAACTAAACACAAGGTGTTGACATAATTGTGATCTTTCTGGAGGCTCTTGGGGAAAAAAATAACCATTTCTTGCCTTTCCAGGTTCTAGAGACTAGCTGTATTTGTTTAGATTGTGGTCTCTTCCATCTACAAAGCCAGTTATGCCATCTCTCTGGCCTCTGCTCTGACATTCTTGCCTCCATTTCTCCTTTAAGAACATGTGATTACCATGTTCTTAAAGCCTCCAAAAACTGTCAGGCAGTCTTCCCATGATAAGACACTTAGCTAGTCACATCTGAAAAGTTCCTTTGTTGTGGAAAGCAACATAGTCACAGGTTTGTGGGACATATTTTGAGAACTTAAGAGGAACATAATTTTGTGTAACATATCAGTATGTGAGACTTTCAGGACCATTTCCATTGAAACAGATGGCAAGTGTTATCACCAGAAGACATTGGGTTGTATCTTGTCATGTTTTGAAATCAATTAACTGACATCTAGTGACTAGAGCAAAGGGTAGTGTTAAATATTCTCCAATATGTAGTACCATCTCTCAGAACAAAGAATTACCCATTCCAAAATGTCCTAAGTACCAAGATTAGGAAATTCAGCATTAGGGGTACAGATAAAAGTCAAGAAAGGTGGAATTGATAGTTTTCTCTCTGTTGACCGAAGCAAGGGTTTAGCAAAGAGGTAATAGTATTGATAGGGACAAAGGGGAACAGGCAAGGCAAAATTAGGATATGGCTTTAAGTGAAAGGATCACCAATGTGAAAGGTCACAAGGGTGGGAACTGGAGTGATGCCTGATGAACTGAATGACCTAGCCAGTCTCTAGAAGATATTCATGTTAGCATCTTTTCCCTTTCATACACACCTTTTAACAGCCTTCATTCTTGGAACATAATAAAGAAATGTTTAGACACCTATCTTCGTTAAAAAGATATGAAAGGGGCTTTTGCCTTTCTCTGAAGTCCCCTTTCTTAGGAGACCCCTCCCATAATCTGGGAGCCTCCCTGTCTTACTTCCTTTCCTTTCTGTTTCCCTTTACTGAATTTGTCATTTACTCTCCTGTCCCCTGCTTTCAATTATGACAGAACTCAAATGTCCGTGCTTGCTACAATAGTGTGAAGCCTGGGTTTCTGTTCTTGGTCAAGGACAAATAGCTGGATTCCCTGTGATCTGAGTGGCCCTCAAAAAGGCTATTGACACTATTTGCCCTGAACTGAAGAGCTTTCTAAGAGGTGAGTGAACTGGACCAGCACAAGCAAATTGCCAGGAGCAGGGCCAAAAGAAGCTTAAGAAAATGCACAAAGGAAGTAGAAACTCTAGGTTTCTTTTTTTTTTTTTTTTTTTTTTTTTTGGTTTTTGAGCCACACCCGGCATGCTCAGAGGTTACTCCTGGCTGTCTGCTCAGAAATAGCTCCTGGCAGACATGGGGGACCATATGGGACACCGGGATTCGAACCAACCACCTTTGGTCCTGGATCGTCTGCTTGCAAGGCAAACACCACTGTGCTATATCTCCGGGCCCGAAACTCTAGGTTTCGATGGATATTTGAACCCTCATGTTTATAGCACCATTATTCACAAGATCCAAAATATAGACAACCAAAATGTCCATTGACAGATGACTGGATAAAGAAGCTAAAGTATGAATATTTAATGGAATACTACTCTGCCATTTAAAAAAATGCTATCTTGTGTTTTGGGAAACAAATTGAATCAACCCTGAGGTTAGGATGAAATAAATAAAGAAAAGACTATTGCTAGCTGGTTTCACTAATATGCAAAATATAAATAACTATAGAAAATGAATTGGCAAGTAACAGCAAGGCTCTTCTGAACTCAATGAAAACTATGGTGGTTACTAGAAGGGAATTAGAGAGTATAATAGAAGGAATTGGTAAGGGATTATTTTTGGTGGTGGGAAAGCACTAGAACTTAGATAGGTAAAGGGACTTTTATACTCAAATAAAGTTAAACTTCTAAATATTCGGTGATATTGTAAACTAATGATTAGCCTTTTAATTACAAAGAAAGGAGACTTCACTAGAATAAAATCTTCCTGTGCTATAAAAAAATAGCATGAACACTGAGTGGAAATAAAAAAAAATATCAAACCTAAGCACCAAATCCAAAGTCAATGACAACAGAATCCAGTTAACCCAATCTACAACACACAAAGGGGACCTGTTACACTAGCAGTTCGGGGGGCAAGAGGGGGTGGTATGTGATGCATACTGGGAACAGGGGTGGAGGGAGGACAACACAGGTGGTGGGAATGGCCCTAATTTACTGCCACTATGTACCTTAAATATAACTATGCAAGACTTGTAATTCACATTGGTCGCAATAAAAATTATTTTTTAAAAATATATTAATTAAAAAAACAATATGTAGAACAATAGCTATCTCATTTTTATAAAATGAGGTAGGAATAAACTTTTAAGTGTACTTGTTTGTTTGTTTGTTTGTTTGTTTTGTTTTGTTTTTTGGACCACATCTGGTGGCACTCAGTGGTTAGTCCTGGCTCTGTGCTAGAAATCGCTCCTGGCAGGCTCGGTGAACCATATGGGATGCTGGGGATTGAACCCAGGTCTGTCCCTGGTTGTCTGCATGCAAGGAAAACGCCCTATCACTGTGCCACTACACTGGCCCTTAGGTGCACTTTTTAAAAGTCTTTAGAAGGTAAATGAGACATTAAAAAACAATGATTAGCTAATAGAATGAACTAGAGGTAAAGAGAAGGAACTAGACTAATGGAGTTGGAGATTTGTTATTAAAGTCCTGCCTTTTAAGCTTGAAATGTTAGATATTTTGGAATACCTATTCCAAAACCCACTTAAATTTCTGGTTCTTAGCTAAACACAAAATAGACCTGTTATACTAGTAGTCCAGGGAGCTAGGGGTGGAGGTTTGGGATGCATGCAAGGAACTATGCTGGAGGGAGTCAACACTGGTGGTGGGAATGGCCCTAATTCACTGTCACTAAACACCTGAAATAAAACTGTGAAAGATTGTAATTTACAACGACCTCAATAAAAATATTTTAAAAAATAAAAAATGATTTTAAAAAAGTTTCTGGCTCTTGTTTTTGGTTGTTGTCATTTTTTCTATTTTGGGGTGCTTGGAGGCCACACCCAGTGGTACTAAGAACTTATTCTTGGCTCTGTGCTCAGGAAATCACTTCTGGAGGGCTCAGAGAAAGCAATATGGGGTATAGAGCAAGCACCTTACCTGTAGTGTATGTGTGTGTCTATGTAATTATATATATTATACATATAGCTATATCCACCTCCAACAACATGTTTTAAATTCTACCTTGTAAGAAATAGAAACTCAGAACTTGAATCATATAATTCCTTTTTTTACCATATAGAATACATTATTACATTTCCTAAATTTTTTTAATTATTCATTACAGAAACACCATAATTAAAGTCATGGTACACATTATTTTAGCATTTGCTGTAGTTTCTACTTTTTTTTTTTTTTTTTTTTTTTTGGTTTTTGGGCCACACCCATTTGAAGCTCAGAGGTTACTCCTGGCTATGCGCTCAGAAATCGCCCCTGGCTTGGGGGACCATATGGGACACCAGGGATCGAACGCAGTCCGTCCTACGCTAGCGCTTGCAAGGCAGACACCTTATCTCTAGCGCCACCTTCCCGGCCCCGCAGACAAATATTCTAAAGACAGTTTTAAAGGTCTGATTGTGACACATTGAGACCCAATTACAACACTTAAATGATACCAAATGGAATTAGAGATGTGCACAGGAATGAACAGTACTGAAAATGGTAAGAAGCAAAACACATACATCAAGTTTTCACTCTGGCTTAATCTGATCCCTTTTCACAAATACATAAATGTATGGACACACACATACACACACACACACACACACACACACACACGCACCACCTCCAGCACCACCACCACCACCACCATGAAGCATATAAACAATCTGTCCTAAATAGTATAAACAGTTGTCTGAAGGAAATTATTTGAAAAGCTGCTGCAAAGTTCCCCTTAACCCACTCCAAAATATGTTTTCCATTCATAAAGCTGCTGTATTGCTAGATAGCTTATCCCAAATAGTTGGCATAAAAAAAAAAAAAAAAAAAAAAAAAACAACTTCCAGGGGCCAGAGTGATAACATAGCGGGTAGGGCATTTGCCTTGCATGTATCCAACCTGGGTTTGATCCCTGGTATCCCATGTAGTACATCGAACCTGCCAGGATTAATTTCTGAGCACAGAGGCAAGAGTAACCCCTGACCACCAGTGGGTGTGGCCCCGAAAACATGAAAGAGCAGCTTCTTCAAACTTTCTCTCTAGATGCAAAGAATTCTAAAAGAAGTTGCCCTGAATGCTCACTACCTACTGTATGCTATTTCCCACATCTAGGGATATGTATGTGAGAGAGAGAGAGAGAGAGAGAGAGAGAGAGAGAGAGAGAGAGAGAGAGAGAGAGAGAGAGAGAGAGAGAGAAAGAGAGAGAGAGAAAGAGAGAGAGAGAGAGAGAGAGAGAGAGAGAGAGAGAGAGAGAGAGAGAGAGAGAGAGGAGAATCTAGTGCAGTGCTTCAAAACTCTCCTCTGGAGCTATGCATCAGAAGTGAAGGAACAGTCTTAGCAATCAAGCAGGTCTGGTTTGACTTGTCTCTGGATCTTAGAACAGGTTATTCTGTCTCTGGCTTAGTTGTTCTTAAGAGGCACATCCTCTTGAAATATTGGGAGGGTAAATAGTGCCATACACATGATTTCTCCATCAGAATACAGGACAGGCTTTCTGCAAATAGTAGCCACATCACTGTGATGGTTAGGCCACAAGTCCAGTACCCCAGGAGAGAAATCACAAGGTACTAAAGGCAGTACTCTGATCTTCCAGTGTTGTGCTAAGGGCCTGGACATTTCCTGGAATCCCATTCCTGGACCAGAGCTTCCCACATATCTGGGGTAGCAGTAGGTTATTTAAAACAGTATGACACAGCTCCTTTCTCGGTTCCTTGTACAATTAATTCCATTTAGAATTCTTGTTAAATGCATGAAGTCTAGGAGCAACAAAGAGCCCTTCCTTCTTAGTAAGTGAAAAATATGGGGAAGTCCCTGTAGTTATGTTTTATTTCATTTTTATTAGAACCATTGTGATGTGCAAAGTTCTTTATAGTTGGATTTTAGTCATACAATGTATTGGGTCCCACCACCATTGTTGACCTCCCTCCACCAATGTTCCAGAATACATTCCATGCCCCCAGCCTGGTGGTATAACAGGTCCATTTTATGTTTTAATTGTTAAAGTTTGGGTTTCACTATTTTATTATTGTTGATTTTAACTTAGATATATAGTTCTGTCCTTTCTTAATACCACCAATGCATCTGAGACCTCTTGGACCCTGTCCCCCATCCTTTCATGTTTGTGTTCCTCCCTCTCCACTCAATGTCTTTTCTTCTCTCCACTATACTCTAGGGTCTAGAGTGCCCTTGACATTCCCATTTAAATCATTGCATTTCTTCAAGCAGTTATTCTAAATACTATTTATAAGTGATATCATTCTGTATTTATCCTCCTTCTGGCTTACTTCATTTAGCATAATATCTTCCACTTCCATCCATGTTGCAGCAAATTTCATGATGCCATCATTCTTTACAGCTAAGAGGTATTCCATTGCGTATATGTACCACATCTTCATGATCCACTCATCTGTTGTTAGGTATTGGTTAAAAATATAAAGTATAAAGTCCATGTGTTAGGTGAGGCCGCCCCAGGCATTGTGTTTCTAACCCCTCAGGAGGACCAGTTTGATGAAGAAGAATAGCAGTGAAGAAATAATTCACAAGCAGTCAGTTAAAATTTCATCAGCATCTGCTTATTTTATTCCAGGACTTTTTCTTCTGCCATGAGTTTTTCTGCTATCTGCTTTCTTTGCTAAGCAGCTCCTTGCTGCTTCTCTTCTAGCTCTCTGCCTTTTGTTGCTCCTCTCTATCTCTTGAGCTCTTTGCTGCTCCTGTAACCAGCATTTTTCTTTATTATTTAAAACAGCCTTCCTATGACAGGTGTGAGTAAGTCTTATCACCTAGGTAGGATTAACATCTCAAAAAAAGAGGTTAGGTTAGAAAGTTGGGGGCAGGGTTACAGTTAGGCATCTAGATTGATTCCAACACTTAGCCATTGTACTGAGTGCTACCATGGATAGTGGTATGCATACATCCTTTTGGGTCCCTGTTTTTCTGTCCTGGGATATTTTGTTTTATTTTTTAATAGGTGTCAGATAGGATCCAGTGGTGTTGGTGGGGAGAACACACAGTGAGAGAGAGATTAAATTCAGGACCTGCGCCTATCAGGCATGTGCTCCACCACTGAAGCTATTGATCAGCAGCTCTCAAATTTGATGCAAGAGAATGACAGGTTCATTGGGGCTGGAAAGATAGCACAGTGGGTAGGGTGTTTGCCTTGCACACAGCTGGCCCAAGTTCAATCCCCAGCATCCATATAGTCTCCTGAGCCTTTCAGGAGCAACTCCTGAGAATGTAGTTGTAAACTCTGAGCATTGCCAGATATGCCTCTCTCCCCCCAAAAAAAATGTTTATTAAAACATATTATTGGGCCCCACCCCTAGATTATTGGGTCCTACCCAAAACTAAAGAGAAAAAAAAGAGTTAAGAGTTTCCAATTCATCAGATCTTGATGTTTGAGGAAGTTCATGTCTAGCAAATTTCCAATAATGAACCTGCAACTGCCAAGGGAACACCACTTCTCAAATCTAATTACACACTATTATTAATTTCTCTAATACTATGGTTCCAAATCTTAGAGTTTGAAAAAAATTATAATTGCTATCCACGGGTGTCAGGTACAGAACATAAAAATATAATTCTCAATTTTAGATAGTGCATATCTCTTATGAAGCATTTCTGTATGCCCAAGACATTAATTTGTTTCTATGCCTATATTCAGTTTTTCTAGGTTATTGATAATATTTGCTGAGACTCTTATTTTCAAAGAAGATATGAATAGTATTTTTAAATCTCATAAAAAGTAAAAATAATTTTTTCTTTTAAAAAATGTCAGGAAGGGCATTATTCTTTATAGTCCCATTAAGGAAAGAAAAGAATGGGGAGGTAGGAGGAAAGAAGAAGGAAGAAAGCAAAGAAAGTTCCAGTAAGGAAAAACCAGTTCAATCTTTCTGAAAGATTGAATTTTGCTTACATATAGCACACTTCCCACTGTTTCCATTAATACCTCTTTCAGAAACCACTTTTAAGGATATAAACTGACAAGTTGTAAGCATAAAAATATTCACTACTGGTTTATTTATTACAGCAAAAACACTGATACTCCACTATCTTGTTAGAATAGAATAAACTATGATACATAGAACATCATATATTTGGCATTCTTTTCAAAATGAAGAAATTTTAGTAACATGGGTAGATGCTTAAGATACAATATTAAGGAAATAAAACAGGTTTAAGAAATGTATATATTATTAAACTATGTAACCATAAAAGAATGTAATTTTAATAGCCCTTTTACAAGAACATAAAGAGGCCTTTTAAGAGCCCTTTTGAAAATTATTTTAAAAGAGTAATACATAAAATATTGACCATAACTATCTATAGATTGGGGCTGGTGGATACAATGGATAGGGCATGTACCTTGTACACAGTCGGCCCAGGTTCACTCCCCAACATTGTACATGAGTTTCTGGGCATTGCCAGGACTACTTCTTGAATAAGAAAAAAGCCAGGAGTAACCCCTGAGTATCACCAAGTGTGTGTGTTTCTGTGTGTGTGTGTGTGTGTGTGTGTGTGTGTGTGTCTCTCACACACACACATACACACACACACACACATTGATCTCTAGATGAAGGGATTACAGATTATTCTTTCTTCTATTTATTATGTTTTTTACATTAAATAAGACTTGATTTTATAAAGATAAATACAAGAAAGTTTGTATTAATGAAAAGTCAATAAAACCATTTTATGACCAAACTGGGAGTAATTTTAGAAATATTAAACAGATACAAATACAAGGTTTCCCTACAAGCTAAGTAAAAAAGAAAATGTGCCATGAAAACTTTGCTTTCTGGTTTATTGTATATTTTTTAAAGAGAAATGTTTACTTTTTTCTAACGGAAAATAAAATAAAATCACTCTTCTGAAGTTGTATTAAAAGCATCTCATGGGGACAAACTTTGGTGAATATAAATGTTAACTTCCTAGCCAGCACACAAAGCCTGAGCCACTCTTAGTATCTGACTGAATTTGTTTTCAAGGTGGATTAATTTTTTGTATCTGTTAAAGACATTGTGTTCTCTAACATAGCACTATTCCCTGCAGAGAGAAAGTCAGGAAAGGCAGGTTAGTGTTAAGCACTTTCTAAAGTGAATTAGTAAATAAAAAGTCCCAAGAACCTGTACATTGAACATATTATTTAAAACCAAGCCTCACAGATTAATCTCAATTTAGCAAAGCTCCACAGAGTAATTGCTCACTAGACAACATATTTATACTCGCTGGTACTCTCATTAAAAAACTATTAAATTCAGACCTAGGGTTGTAACTCAGCAGTAGAGCTCATATCTCACATATGTGAGGCTATGGCTTTAATATATGGCAGAAAGAAAAGTAAGGAAGAAAAGAAAGGGAAAAAAAAGAAAATAATAAAGACAAAAATGAAGAAAGAAAAAAGAAAAGGATAGAAAGAGAAAAGGAGAAATAGATAAAAAGAAAAAAGAAAGAAGAAAGAAAGAAAGGAAGGAAGGAAGGAAGGAAGGAAGGAAGGAGGGAAGGAAGGAAGGAAGGAGGAAGGAAGGAAGGAAGGAAGGAAGGAAGGAAGGAAGGAAGGAAGGAAAGGAAGAAAGAAGAAAAGGAAGGAAGAAGAAAGAAAGAAAGAAAGAAAGAAAGGAAAAAGAAAGAAGAAGAAAGAAAGAAAGAAAGAAAAAAAGAAGGAAAAAGAAAAAAGAAGGAAGAAAGAAGGAAAGGAAAGAAAAGAAGAAGAAGAAAGGAAGAAAGAAGAAAAGAAAGAAAAAAGAAGAAAGAAAGAAAGAAAGAAAGAAAGAAAGAAAGAAAGAAAGAAAAGAAAGAAAGAAAAGAGAAAGAAAGAAAGAAAGAAAGAAAGAAAGAGAAAGAAAGAAAAGAAAGAAAGAAAGAAAGAAGAAAGAAAGAAAGAAAGAAAGAGAAAGAAAGAAAGAAAGAAAGAAAGAAAGAAGAAAAGAAAGAGAGAAGAAAGAAAGAAGAAAGAAAGAAAGAAAGAAGAAAGAAAGAAAGAAAGAAAGAAAAAAGAAAGAAAGAAGAAGAGAAAAAGAAAAGAAGAAGAAAGAAAGAAAAGAAAGAAAGAAAGAAAGAAAGAAAGAAAGAAAGAGAAGAAAGAAAGAAGAAAGAAAGAAAGAAAGAAAGAAAGAAAGAAAGAAAGAAAGAAAGAAAGAAAGAAAGAAAGAAAAAAGAAAAGAACCAATTTGATTAGGCAGGTATTTTTAAATAACTATGTCAAATTAAAACCTAGATAACTGGATAAAATAATCCTTTAACTCAATTCTAGGGAGGTATATACTTTTAGTGAAACTGAAAGTTATTTTAGTAGTATGTTCTAATTTAATATAACAAGGTCCCTTTCTCTGAGAAAACTCAGAATTTAGAATTTCCTGAAAACCAAGAAAGAAGGAAGGAAGGAAGAAAAGAAGGACGGAGGGAGAAAGGAAGGAAAGAAGGAAATCTGGTTAACAACAAGCCATTGTTAAACTTCAGAGTAAAACCGTAGTGAGGATCTTAAGGGATAGCTTAGTGGTTTAGAGAACCTTCACTGTAAGAATAAGGCCATGAGTTCAATCCCCAGTGTCTGCACTCACCATGGTCAATCTGGTGTTGTCTGTAATTCCTGGCACCTCAATCAGTTTTCAGCTAATCATAGTAGGTATGTTTGAGCAAAGCTAAAGGGAAGAAGTCCGCAGTGTGCACAACCCCTAAGATATTTTTTGTGGTGGGTCTTTGGTCACTGCAACAGCAATACAATGAAGGGAAGAAGAGAACAAGAAAATTATGCTTGTGATCAATTGCAGTTAGGTTTTCAGGCACAGAGATAGAGAGGTAGTACAGGGGTTAAAGGGTTACCTTGCACACAACTGACCTGAATTTCACCCTAAGGATTACATATGTAGGTCCTCCAAGCACCATCAGGAACCCCTGAGCATTGGTGTGGTCCTTCTACTCCCCTTCCCAGATATGTTAAACAGACAAGCAAGAAGTAATATCTTTATGACAGCAAATATTTTTAATACCTTAGCATGTGCAAAGTATCCTATGGGAGTTATCATGTTTATCTCAAAAGCGCTTTATAAGGTGGCTGCTATTTTTGCCAAGTGAAGTTAAACATCTCTGCAGCACCAAGATCCCAATGTTTCCAGTTCCACACCATGCTCTGCTCAATAGAGTGACTGTTATTCTTGGTCCCTCTTCATTTTCACTCATTTGTCTAAAAGTAAACAGAGAGGCCACAGTTGTGAGTTCAAAGGGACTGCTGAGGGGCTCCTCTACATACTGTAAGGCTCTGTGCACCTTAAAACCCCAGTCATGAGCAAATAAACAGCCTGCTGGTTTAACAGCTCTTTTTACTTTGGTCCTACTCATCTCTTGAGCATCTGAGTCATGAGTGGCAAAATAAAGAAGCATGAGGCCTACCTGGAGTGGAAGGCTAGGGCCTTCCTCACTCACAAAAATAAATCTCTTTAACCCAAACTTTTGTAGAAGAAGCAAAGCAAAAAGCTTGACCTTGAAGATATTTTGAGAAAGGTGCCATTTTGCATGAAGAAACTGGTGATATACGTTGTTAATTTTAAGACATAATCCTTAATGGAATCTAGATTATGTCTGACAATCATGACCATGACATTTTAAAGTGAGGCGAGTTCTTTATAAGGAGGGATACAACTAGCTTTCTCAAATCAATGATTTTCCCTTGCACCTCCATAAAGGAGCAAAAGTGATGCTTTTAAGAAAGATATGATGTCGTGCTCCGCTCAAAATCATCTGCTGTCTCCCACCTTAATAAAAATTAAGTCAAAGATAAAATGATGTTGCCATTGATATACAAATAGTTTAAAATGTGGAATATACAAAGGAATATTATTCAGCCATAAAAATCAATGCAATCCTGCAATTTGTAACATTTCAAACAAATCCTGATTCATACCAATGACCTTCTGCATGAAAGGCAAACGCCTTACCTCCATGCTATCTCTCCAGCCCCTTTTTTTGTTTTTTTTTTGGGGGGAGGCATACTGGGTGATGCTCAGGGGTTACTCCTGACTATGTGCTCAAAATCACTCTGGGCTTGGGGGGAATATGAAATGCCAGGGGATGGAACCACAGTCTGTCCTAGGTCAGCCACATGCCCTACCATTGCGCCACAGGTCTGGCCCCATGGGGGATGTTCTTTTTATGACTAAAGCTCAACTACAATCATGTATGTGATCATGGTGCTTAAATAAAATAAAAATATTATCTCACACCATACACAAAAGTCAAATCAGAGTGAATCAAAGACCTTGAGATCATACCAGAATCTATATAGTACACTGAGGAAAATACAAAGACACCAGAATTAAAAAATAAACAAATGAGACTATGTCAATCAAATATTCTGCATGGCAAAAGAAGCATGGGTTAAAACTAAAAGTTAGCTAACTAACTGAAGTAGAGAAAATATTAGCATTCAAGGCCTGGTATTCAGGACATATAAAGTACTCACAAATATCAACACCAGCAACAACAAAAGTGGGGAGAGAAAATGAACAGACACTTCTCTAAGGAAGATCAATGGATGGTTATAAGGCAGATGAAAAAATGCTCATCATTACTTACTTGGTTATCCCTATAACCATATCAAGACAGCAATGAGATCTTATCTTCCACAAGTGAGAATGGCACATAAACAAATACTGGGGACAATTTGTGTGGCAGAGTTATGATGAAAAAAGAACTCTCATTCACTGTTGGTGGAATGGTTGTTTGGTTCAATCTTTTTAGGAAAACAGTTTGGAGATTTCTTTGTATACTAAGAATTGACTTGCCATATGACCCAGCAATTCCACTTCTGGGTATTTAACCCCAGGACACAAGAGCACTAATTCAAAAGGAAACATGCCCACCATTTTCACAGTAGGCCATAGTACAATAGATAAGTAGGATTACCTAGGCGTCCAATGATAGATAAGTGGACCATGAGAATGTGGTTGATTATACACAATTGAATACTATGTTGCTGTAACGAATAATGAAATGATGCAACCTGTTGTAACATAGACGGAACTGGAAGATATCATGCTAAATGAAGTAATCCAGGAGGACAACATAGGATGGCCTCACTTTTATGTGAAATATCGAACAGTTGAACAAGGGAATACAATGTTTTAAAGAGAAAGATGTCTCTATCCCCTTTGCCCTCAGAGTACAGGGAGAAGGACAGAGAAGTAAAGAAACTGAGGGGGAACAAAAGAGAGAAAGAAAGCAACAAGGCATGGAATCAAGGAAATTTGGGTGCATTGGAGGCATAAAGTAGTGATAGAGCTAAATATCCCAACCACAGATTCAACAACACTGAGAACAAAAAAATCCAAATTTTAACAATCAAACTTAAAAATATGCCCATCAAGGTGACAGGTTAGGTAGGTGGAAAAGAACATAGTAGAGGGACAAAAACACTGTGTTGGACTATTGTACATTTAAATCTCAACTATCAATAATTTCATCAATCAGTATGCTTTAATAAAATAAAATATATTAAAACTGCTTTTGAAGTAATTATTAACTATAGTGTTTATTCTTATGCTTAGAGGCACACAAAGTTATTGCACCACACTCACAACCCAAGTACCACTTTTTTGGGGATGGAGGGGATTTGGGTCACACCCAGTGGCTCTCAGGGGTTACTCCTGGCTCTATGCTCAGAAATCGCTCCTGGCAAGCTCAGGGGACCATATGGGATGCCTGGATTCGAACCACCATCCTTCTCATGCAAGACAAATGCCTCACCTCCATGCTATCTCTCCAGCCCCCCAAGCACCACTTTCATCTATTCCTTTTCATTACCAATCTCTACAACATAAGCACCTATTTGGTAACATCAGTTTTTTGTTGATTTTGTTTTTGGATAAAACCTGGTGGTAATAATATAAGCCAGGGGCCGGAGAGATAGCATGGAGGCAAGGTGTTTGCCTTTCATGCAGGAGGTCATCGGTTCGAATCCCGGCGTCCCATATGGTCCTCGGTGCCTGCCAGGAGCAATTTCTGAGAATGGAGCAAGGAATAACCCCTGAGCACTGCCGGGGTGACCCAAAAAAAAAAAATAATATAAGCCAGGACTTATCCCTGACTTTGTGCTTAGGAATCACTCCTGTTGGCTTTGGGGGACCATGAGTGGTGCTAGTAGTGTGCAAGGCAAGTGCCTGACCCACTCCCCTCTATCTCTCTGGTCCAGTTCTGTTGTCAGAGTCTAAGGGCTTGATTTTGTTGGTTATAGTATTCCACTAGAAATCAGACTCAAAGTCAGGCCCTCATTCAGAGACTGCTTTTTTAAGTTCTTCAGGTGATCTACGAGGATAAGTACAAGGCTTTTGCTTTGCTTTAATTTGGGGCCAGAGAGATACCACAGCGGTAGCACATTTGCTTTGCACTCGGCCAAACAGGGATGGACCCAGGTTTGGTTTCCGGCATCCCCAAACCTGCCAGGAGTGATTTCTGAGTGCAAAGCTCAGAATAACCCTTGAGCGCCACGGGGTGTGGCCCAAAACCCAAAAATAAATAAATAAATAATGAATAAATAAATAATAAATAAATAAATAAAAAGCTTTAATCCTTTACACACGACTACGGTGCCACAGGTAGAGTTTTTGACTTGATGTGGATGACTTGAGTTTGATCCCTGGCATACCATATGATCAGCCAAGCAAGCCTGCCAGGAGTGATTCCTGAGCAACAAAGCTAGGAGTAAAGCTCTGAGCACAGCCAATTGTGACCCCCAAAACAATACCCTGGATTATTTAGTTTTCCCCGTACCATTTGTTCAAGAGGCTGCCTTTACTCTGTTTCATGCTCTCTGTTCCTCTATAAAGTGTGTAACCTCAAAAATAATTCCTCCAAAAAGTATCTGATTCATCTGTGGTATGTATAGAAACTAATCAAGGATACAGACACTATACCTTGGTTCTAAATGACAGAATTATTTGAGAATACCAGGTTGGGAGCTGGGGAAGAGGAGGAAGGAGTTGACCAGAAGTAACATGGAAACATTGGTGAAAATGGTTGAAGCATGGAAGCATGTGAATGGTGACTAAAGAAGGTCACAGTAAGCTCCTAAAGCATAACTGTCATTCCACAGAGGAGATTCGGATGAAGGGAGGGAAGGTCAAACCAGAAGCAGCGACACAGACACAGAGCTAGAGTCATGGGAACTTGGGGGAGGAGGGGTTGAGAATAACTTTGTACTTTAATCTGATAAGTATAAGCACTATTGTAACCTTATTATCTAAACTACAATGATAAAACACAAACTAGAAAAAAATAACGTAAATAAAAGTTCCCTCAGCCCCTGGAGGATAAATAATAATTTCTGCTTTTCCCTTTGTGACTCAGCCACCCTCCTCTTCTTTACTGTCCCTCCTGGCTCTTGTCTCTTCTAGAGCAAATGTCATCCTCCCATAGATTTACTTATTTTCCATTATTTCCCTTACCACTGCTCCTCCTTAGAATGAATGAAAAACACATTCATTCAATGGATCATATCCTGCCAGATTACAAAGATACGTGTCTGTTTTGTTTTCATATCTACCCAAGAGCCTAGGTGGACCTATGATACTGGAAAAGTTCAAAAAAAAAAAAGAGTAGCTGAAGCAAGACATGCATACACACACACACACACACACACACACACACACACACACATACACACACACAAACACTTTTGCTCAATATATCCAACTTTCACAGTAAAAGTAAAAATAACCCCTAAGCTTATTTTTCTACAACCTAACAAAATCCCTGGATCCCTGCTTCATGCAGATAACAGCAAACATAATGAACTTCATTTTACTCAAAATGACACCAGACAATAGGCACGGAGGCCTGAAAGGACCGTATACATGGTAATTCAGAGACCGTGTGCTTTCGAAGTATTAGAGACCATCATATGGTTCAGCTTTGACTTGTAGAAACCCACTGGAGAATTTTACTATGACTGTGTGTCATCATTAGAAACATTTCTTGAACTGAATGCTCATCCAGCTGCCTCTGCTTCTGGAATTGAACACAGGACAGTGTCTCTCATCTAGAGCTTATGGTCTAACCATGAAGAAAGAGCATAAGAAAATCAATCATTAGCAACAAGTTATGAAGCAGCACACCAATGAGTATTCATTAAATTGAATGAGTAATTAAGACGATAAAATAAACGTAAGTGTATAATCTTAGTAGCCTTTCCTGGGGAAGTGATAAGCAACAGAATTTTAAGCGTAGTAGGACAAGAAAAGTGATGCAGAAGAAAGAAGTAGGACGAGAGTGAGTAAATGATTGACAGTTAAAGCTAGTTAGTTTCTTGCCCCTATGCCTTGGCCCTCAGATTGAACTCTATCAGTCCTGACATCAGAAAACTATTTCATAATCAGGAGTCCATAGGAACTAGAGAGGTCAAGACAAAACACTCACACAGAATTTTGGAATGAATGATTGAGGCAATTAAAGTTATTAGGAAATACAGGCTTGGCTATGAAGTAGCAAGTTTAAACAATGAGATTATGCCAGGTAGCATTTCTAGACTTCTGGCTTACTTCTAAAAGAGCATAAAATAAAATGATTATTTTAATAGCGAAAGAACCAATCATTACATTTATTTTTGAAAGAACATGAAACTATATGACTGACGGTGTTCCAATAGGTAAATTAGAAGCATAAAAGTTTATATATTAGGAAATCCAGCATATTTCCGATTTGGAACAAAAATACTCCTGAAGTTTCTATCAATTAATATACCTTCATTAAGCAACAATGAATTCATTTAGAAAGTTAGTCTGTTCCGAAGTTCATAGCTAATCGTATGACCTATTTCCTTAACATTCTTAGTCTCAATTAAGTTTCTCATTTGTCTTTAATAAAAATATATCATCTAAGCTTATTATAAAATTTTTCATTATTTCTCAATATATGAGGATTAAATTAAGACTTTTTGACCAGACAAATAAGTACATTTTTCCAAGCACATATCTTTCCTTAGTTTCTCTGATTAAAATGCTGGCAAGTTCAATTTCCAACTGAGTTAGTTGTGCTTCCCAAGGAAAACAAGCATTCAAACTCCAGTAATTGACTTCTCAGGCCAAGCTTCCTGACTGCAGCCTTCAGTTAAAGCTAATAATGACAATGCATTTGAGAACTTCTGAACTGTCTTTCTTCCTCTGAGTCTCAAATTAGACACAGAAATGGGAGGCAGAGAAACGTGTGGTGAGTTGCAACCAGACTGTTTTACTTGGGAAAGTCATTCATTATTTTCTTATAGATAATAAAGCATAATAAAAGTTATATCAATCTGTGCTTTTAAGACAACTGATATACCCCACCTCTTCTCATTCCGGAAAGAAGGCTGAAAACTACAATTAAAGTGCTTCATTTTTGAGTCATCTCCAGAGAACTGTCATTAATTCACTTCTTATGTGTGGTGCTATTGTTTATTTGCATAAGGGTTTTTTTTTTTTTTTCAAATAAAACCAGTTTCACTTGCTGCTGTTCTGGCTTGCTGTTTGAATCTTTAGCACATTCCAATAGCATTTTCCACTGGAATGTTTGATTTAATGAATGAAAGAACAGATGTTCTAGGTACATTGTCTGACATAAGAGCAGGGCATATGTGACAGGGCCTTAATGTCTTTTCAAAAAGTGAATATATTAGTATTCTCATTGCAGCCAAATAGCTAGGATCAAAAGTCAGCCTACCTGTCCAGAGTGTTATAGACACACAGTGGAATACTATACAACTGCAAGGAATGAAGAAATTATGCAATTTTCTGCAACGGGGGTAAAGCTGAAGGATCTCATGTTAAGTGAAGTAAGTCAGAAGAAAGACAAATACCAAAATTATCTCACTTATCTGTGTTATAGAGAGTAAAAAGGACAATGAAATGAAAAGTATCAAAAGTGGGATTATTAGGGGCCGGAGCAATAGCATGTGGTAGGGCATTTGCCTTGCATGCAGCTGAACCAGGACAGACGGTGGTTCAAATCCCAGCATCCCATATGGTCCCCCAAGCCTGGAGCTATTTCAGGAGTAACCCCTGAATGTCACTGGGTGTGGTCCAAAAACAAACAAACAAACAAACAAAAAAGTGGGATAACTAGATTACCCTGAATTCTAGATTACAGAATTGCAAGTGACAAAGAAATATATTCCTGCCTTCTCCTAAATTAGTTGTCCTTAGATACAAGGGTTTATTTCTGGGTTCTCTACTCTGTTTCTCTCTCTTTTTCTCCCTCTCTTTGTCTCTTTATCTCTGTCCATCTGTTCATCTGTCTATCTGTCTGTTTGTCTCTCTCTCTCTTTGTTTTCTCCAAAAACCAACCCTATATGTGTTTGATTACTATAGCTTTGTAGAATAGTTGGAACCTTTATTTTATCAAGGTTTGGTTTGAGGACCACATCTTGCAATGCTTTGGAAATACTCCCAATTCTTTGCTTAGGGGCTGCTCTCAGTGAGACTTGCAGACCCATGTGATATAGGGGATTGAACTCAGGGTTCCTGAATTGAAAAGCACATTTTCAGGGCCAGAGAGATAACACAGTGGTAGGGCATTTGCCTTGCACATGGCCAATCCGAGACAGACCTGGGTTTGATTCCTGGCATCCCATATGTCCCCTGAACCTGCCAGGGTCAATTTCTGAGGCAGAGCCAGGAGTAACTCCTGAGTGCTGCTGGGTGTGGTGAAAGAAAGAGCGCTGCTGGGTGTGGTGAAAGAAAGAAAGAAAGAAAGAAAGAAAGAAAGAAAGAAAGAAAGAAAGAAAGAAAGAAAGAAAGAAAGAAAGAAAGAAAGAAAGAAAGAAAGAAAGAAAGAAAGAAAGAAAGAAAGAAAGAAAGAAAGAAAGAAAGAAAGAAAGAAAGAAAGAAAGAAAGAAAGAAAGAAAGAAAGAAAGAAGAAAGAAAGAAAGAAAGAAAGAAAGAAAGAAAGAAAGAAAGAAAGAAAGAAAGAAAGAAAGAAAGAAAGAAAGAAAGAAAGAAAGAAAGAAAGAAAGAAAGAAAGAAAGAAAGAAAGAAAGAAAGAAAGAAAGAAAGAAAGAAAGAAAGAAAGAAAGAAAGAAAGAAAGAAAGAAAGAAAGAGAGAGAGAGAGAGAAAGAGAAAGAGAAAGAGAGAGAGAGAGAAAGAGAGAAAGAGAAAGAGAGAAAGAGAGAAAAAGAAAGAGAGAAAGAAAGAAAGAAAGAAAGAAAGAAAGAAAGAAAGAAAGAAAGAAAGAAAGAAAGAAAGAAAGAAAGAGAAAGAAAGAAAGAAAGAAAGAAAGAAAGAAAGAAAGAAAGAAAGAAAGAAAGAAAGAAAGAAAGAAAGAAAGAAAGAAAGAAAGAAAGAAAGAAAGCACATTTCCAATTTTTTCAATTGTTGGGCTATATCTGAACTTAACTTTATAGTGTTGAAACCACATCAGTAATTTTTATTTATGTATTTATTTATGTTTTGGGGCCACACTCTCATTCTGTGACTGGCTCTGCACTCAGAAATCGCTCCTGGCTTGGGGGGACCCTATGGGATGCTGGGCGGGGGGGATCGAACCACGGTCTGTCCTAGGCTAGCTCAGGCAAGGCAGACACCTTACCGCTTGCGCCACCGCTCTGGCCCCCACATTGGTAATTTAACATTTGAGACTGGCTTTGTTTATGCCCATTCATATGTTCCAGGGCAAGAAACAGTGTTCATGGCACTTCCAAGACTTTTTTTTTTTTTTTTTTTTTTTGGTTTTTGGTTTTTGGTTTTTGGGCCACACCCGGCAGTGCTCAGGGTTACTCCTGGCTATCTGCTCAGAAATCGCTCTTGGCAGGTGCGGGGGGATTCGAACCAACCACATTAGGTCCTGGGTTGGCTGCTTGCAAGGCAAACGCCACTGTGCTATCTCTCCGGCCCCATGCCTTTTTTTTTTTTTTCTATCCATCATATATCTCCTGTGCCCCATCAGAACCTAAATCCAGGAATATTATCTAAAGTTACTGTACTCTTTCATTTTTTGCCCCCGCCCCCAAATTACTTTAATCTTGACTTTATAAACATCTGGTATATTTCATCTTCTCTTGGTTAAAAGAAATCTTTTACTGTAAAAATAGTTCCTTTGTTTTTTAATGGTCACATCTGTCATATCTACTGTGGAGGGACAGGAGGTTTGCCAGGCAAACTACTTCCCTGTTGGCTCTCCTTCCAGTAACAGAAGTCTGAGATTCAATCTTCAAAACTGTGAAGTTTAGGGTGGGAGACCAATGGGGTGCCAGAAATTGAACCTAGCTCAGTCTCCTGCAAGGCAAGCACCTTTCCCACTATACTATTTCTCCAGCTTTTCGAACTATATTTTAACCCAAATGTCCAATGACATAAGGACAAAGAGGTTGTGGTATAGATATATAATAGAATACTACTTGGCTATAAGGTGAAATCTTGCATTTTGGTGCAGTATGAATGGAATTGGTAGGTATTGTGTTATGTGAAGTAAGTCAAAGGGAGAACAATAATGGATGATCTCACTTGTAGAACTTAGAGACAACAAGGAAATAGACAGTATTTGATAATGACAAATACTTGCCTTTGGTGGGAAGAGGGGTGGTGAAAAAAAGAGTTGGGAAGAGCAGAGCAAAAGTACAGAGGTAGGGCAATCAAGTTCGTCTTGCACACAGCAGACCTGGGGCAGACCTGGATTCGATCCCCGGTATCCTATATGGTCCCCAGAGCCTGCCAGAAGCAAATTTTGAGTGCAGAGCCAGGAGTAACCCCTGAGTGCAGCCGGGAATGGGCCCCCCCCCCAAAAAAAAGAGTTGGGCTAGGAGATGACATATATACAATGGTTGAAGGTCTTGTGCACTTTGGTGGTGAGAGGTATAGCGATTTTGTACAATGCCATAAATGTGAACACTACTGTAACTATGTTATCTAAACTATATATTACAAAGTAAAATCATAGAAATAATGTTTTACGTCTATCAATATTCTTTTTGGCATTTCAGGCTGATCTTGTCCAAAGCCACCAGAGAAAGCCTCAGTACAGGTCATATTTGGACAGGTAAGAAGTGGAAGTGATATAGCAGAAATGGTCATAATGGCTGCCTTTAGTGTTATAGCTCTTTACTTGCAGCCTGCAAGACTTCAACAACCACCTCTGTGTCCAGAACAGCTTGGCTCCAGCAGCAGCTCCTGATAGCGACTTCCCACACACCATTCAAGATCTGTGCTTATATACTCCCAATCATCTGCTTGGTTATGTCCAATATAAACACGGGATTGGAAGATCCTTTAATCTGATTGGTTACACCAAAATGAGCAATCAGCTCAGCTCTCCAACACCCACTAAGATTGTATATATAGAGATACCCATCTCCCTCATTTCAACCATAATGGATGCGTCTCTTGAAAATTATCTTGTAGATAATAGAATATATATCTTCCTGTTCAAATACCTTTCTGGAGTGTGTGTAAGTGGGCTAGAGTTGAGATGGGAATGTGCATTACTGAAAGTTATTTAGAAAGATGCGAGGAGAGCACAGGCTTTGCCAGAGTGGAAATAGGCAGGCAAAGAAACATCAAGACAAGCAAGCAAGATACATATTCAAGATTAAGAGGGATGAAGTGTGTATTATTAACATAATTTAATGTCCAATCTAACCACACATACCCATATTACCTGACTCCTCACAGGCTGAAAATTCAAATGCAGTAGCTTGTCACTTTGAATACACTTCCTTTTTCTTTTCTTTTTTTTTTCTTTTTGGTTTTTGGGTCACACCCGGCAGCCCTCAGGAGTTACTCCTGATTTTATGCTCAGAAATCGCCCCTGGCAGGCACAGGGGACCATATGGGATGCCAGGATTCGAACCACCATCCTTCTGCATGAAAGGCAAACTCCTTACCTCCATGCTATCTCTCCAGCCCCACACTTCCTTTTTTTTAATGATTCTATCCCAATCTCATCAGAATGTTCTGACTCAGCAACAATTATGCATATAAAAGCACTTCCTTTTATATGCAAAGGGAGCCATGTTCATAGGTGTTCAGGGCCTGCTCCTGAAAAAATAAGCATTTCTTTATCTCAAATGTAGTGCCTGTTCTCTGTAGTCATAGAAAAGATGTTAGAAACTGAAAATCCTGACATTATCTTTTTTGGGAGAAAAAGGTAGCTGGAATAAAAAAAAAATACAACATGAGGCTTGAATGCTGGTGCAGCAAGTGGTAGAGCATTTGCCTTGCATACAGCTGACTCAGGATGAACTTGGGTTCATTCCCCATATGGTCCCCCAAGCCAGGAGCGATTTCTGAGCGCATAGCCAGGAGTAACCCCTACACGTCACCTGGTGTGGCCCAAAAACAAAAAACAAACAAAATACAATACACAGCTCTCCACTAAAATGTTGAATTTGAGTGTCGCATAGACAAAGCTATGTGACAAAAACATTCAAAAATCTGAAGTAACATTCTCTTACATTTTATTTAAAGAAATGCTATTATAGCTGAAACTGGAGTCTACACATGTTTCCTTACCATGTCATTTTTTCCTACAATTCTGAAACATAGACTTATTATTATAAAGTTCTTCAAAATTCACAAGAACTTTCTGAATTTTCCATTTTTATAGCAGCAAGCATTTTAACATTTATTTAGAAAACAAACAAAACATGATGTTTAGAAAAGTCTGCAAATTGTTCTAGTCAGAACTAACCAATAATTATGTCTAGGGACATGAAGATTATGTGATAACTCTCTTCTACAGAGCCTGCAAGCATCACACAATCAACAATTAGCTTTCATTTTGCTGTTATTCCTACAGGAATTTCATTCTATAGGAATAAAATTTTGTTCTAAAAGTATAAAAAGGGGGCATCGGCGGTGGGAAGATTGCACTGGTGAAGGGAGGGGGTGTTCTTTTCTATAACTGAAACCCAACTACAGGCATGCTTGTAATTATGGTGCTTAAATAAAGATATGAAAAAAAAAAAGAGGAGGAAGAGGAAAGGGAGGAGAACTATTCAGAGTCTACAAACATTGGGCCCACATAGGCTTGTTGAAAACCTACTGAGTGTTGGTATTAAGTGCTCCTTCCAGATTCACCAGGACAGGCAGAGTTAAGATACATAGGAGGCATAATATAAAAAAAATCACACCACACTTATGACCCATATTTTGTAGTTTGTCCTCAAGTC
Organism: Suncus etruscus; assembly: GCF_024139225.1. Taxonomy (NCBI): domain Eukaryota; kingdom Metazoa; phylum Chordata; class Mammalia; order Eulipotyphla; family Soricidae; genus Suncus; species Suncus etruscus. Next base: position 18,881,210 of record NC_064862.1, read on the forward strand.
TTTTGAAAACCCTTATTTAATCAGAGGGTCTTTAAAATATGTCTATTATATTTTTGGCCCATACTTAAGATCATGAAGTGCCCTCATCCTATCTACCCTAACCCTCAAGAAATGCCCTACTTCCACACTGACATCTGAGCTGAGATAGAATTCTATTCTGCTCAGAGGCAAACAGAGCTGGGAGTCATGGAGGAATTCTGTTGCAAATATAACCAGAATTGGGCCGCAACACTCCTCTGAAGACTCATTTGGGAGTTTTATGATAAACTCAACAGAACGAACACTGGACTATAGAGCTGCAAGACATTGGGTTCTGATAACAGTTTGAATAAAGATAAGGTCCCACAAGGATGGTACAAGAATGGCAAAGGCTAGAAGATTGGCTCTCTAACACTGTAGAGCCTGTTTATGCAGAATTTTACAGAATTTGGGCAAAGTAACACAGGATGGCAAAGCCTGGAAGAAACCATCACACCCCAGCTCTCTTCCATCCCACCCCAAAGAATCTGTTTGCAGAAGCCAGTGCCCCCCAGAATTCTTGTCTGCTGCTCTATTTTCTTTTTCTTCCTTCTTTCAACCATCATGGAAATGAGGTCAGTAATCTGTGATTGTCATTTCATTCCAAATTCTTGAAACATTTACAAAAGATTTCCTTACTGACTTAAGAAAGAAAAAAAAAAAACCACCACTGTACAAAACCTAAGAGCACTAACAAAAATTTCAACTATCACAACGATGGTTTAAAAAAGTTATTTTTAAAGGTTTCTTGAAAACACTTTAACACATCATTTATTCTATGTTAACTTTTACTGAATAGTTTATTGACATACACATAAAACATTGCTAAAAACCTAGTAGATTAAGAATAAAGCAAATTTTACCTCCCAGTATTGCTCCCAGTGTTGCTCCCAGTGTTTTATTTTATAGTAATTCCAGGCTTTTCTATAAAACAAGTGTAAATCAAAGTATGTTTATAATCTAGCAAATATCTACCTACTTTATATAATATTGTGACATCTGCATGTTAATATAAGTGACCTACATTATTCTTTTTAAACTTGGCATCATTCAAAATTGAAGCAATTTTGCAATCAACATTAATGTAAAATTATGCATCAATGTAACCATAATTTAACTTTACCTATGAATATGCATCAAGATGTTTTCTTTTCATCTTCAGTTTAGGTGAGAAAAGTCCTGTTGAGGGCCAGAGAGAGACTACAGTTGTTGGGGGCTTGTCTTACATGCAGCCAAATAGGGTTTGATTTCTGGTATCTGTATCGTGCCCTGAGTCTGCTAGGAGTAAACCCTGAGTGTAGTGTCAGAAGTCATCACTGAGTAGAGCCAGGTGTGCCCCTATGCCCAGAAAAGTCTCATCTAGGCTGGTGGCCATCACATAGAACACCCTGAGCCCTCCACCCCCAGATCATCTTTTGGTTTTTCAAGAAGTATGAAGCTGGGGCCGGGTAGGTGGCGCTGGAGGTAAGGTGTCTGCCTTGCAAGCGCTAGCCAAGGAAGGACCTCGGTTCGATCCCCCGGCGTCCCATATGGTCCACCCAAGCCAGGGGCGATTTCTGAGCACATAGCCAGGAGTAACCCCTGAGCGTCAAACGGGTGTGGCCCAAAAACCAAAAAAAAAAAAAAAAAAAAAAAAAAGAAGTATGAAGCCATTTGCTCCCCTCCTTCATATGTCACAGGACATATGTTCACATGTTGAACTCTTTTTTCTTTTCGCATGTTGAACTCTTACAGTAAACTCACAGACTCCAGAATGACTTGATGCCCTCAACCACACCATGATAATATTAACTTAATCCTAGCTCCAACCATATATTCCTATAAGGTAAGAAATCACATGGTGGTAAGAAATCGTAGAGCTAGGGGCCAGAGCAATAGAGCAGTGGTAGGACGTTTGCCTTTCACGCGGCTGATCCAGGATGGACCTGGGTTCGATCTCTGGCGTTCCATATGATCCCATAGAGCCCTAAATTAAGCCAGAAAAACCCCAGGACAATGACATTAAAGTCTTCATGGAACCCCCATAAGAAACTTCAAGCAACTAATTAGTAACCAAAAAACGTCGCTGGCATAGTTCTGGCAAAGAAGGAAATAGCAACACACATCTGAATACCTCAGAGAGCTCACTCCAGAGAGGGAGGGGGTTTGGGTGGTGAATTAGACTCACACCCACACTGCAACAACAGACACTATGGGAAAGCAACCTTAGGGCTTCCTAAGCAATACTTGAAAATAACCCTCCAAAATGAAAGCTGCTATAAAGACTCTGTTTGAGCTATAATAGATATACAACGATTACTTGGTGTGTTTTTGATTAATGCATGCACATTTTCTCTGGGGATAATTGTATTAGTCAGGATTCTCCCAAGAAACACGCCAATAGCACACACATGTTATACTGTGTATATCTATGTATATGTATGTATACATATACATGTATGTATGTATATATATGTATATATACAGAGATTACAAAGAAGGAATCAGTGTATGTGATTATGAATGTTTACAAATTGAAAGTCTATAGGATGAGCTGTGGGACTAGACTGGGGTCAAAGCTTCTATTCCAAACTGAGTCAATGTTACTGAAAGCCAGTAAGCCGAACAATCAAGATCTGCCCTTCTAGTTCAAAGTCCATTAGTCTAGAGAAGCAGAAAGAACCTAGTTGTAGTTCAGGTCTGAAAGCTCTTTGCCAGAGTGCTCTCAGGGCAGAATTGCTCTTCTATTTGACTGCCATCTTTTTAGAAATTTGATGAAGACTGCCACATTATGGAAGGAAATCTGCTTTGCTCACCATTCGTGGCTTTAAATGTCTTACAAAAAAAAAAAAAAAAAAAAAAAAAAAAAAAAAAAAAAAAAAAAAAAAAAAAAAAAACCTTACCAAAATAGAATAAAGCTTGACCCTAACAAAATGCCATATAAAAGAAATCAACACAATTTAGGTGTAAAGTGAATCTATATTCAGCTTAACTAGGTACTACCAGTTTTGGTAACAAAGTTTAACCATCTTTATATTCTCACCAGGAGTGAATGGGAGTTCAAATTGGGTCACATCTTCTGTTCTTCTTTTGCCACTTTCTGTGTGTGTGTGTGTGTGTGTGTGTGTGTGTGTGTGTGTGTGTGTGTGTGTGTGTTTGAATTGTTTGCAAACAATTCTCTGATACAAAATTACATTAAGCATGTTTCCACGAAATTATTGTCCAGTTGGAAATCTTTGTAGAGGACTTAAGAACGTCCCCTATTTTAAAAAAGGGGATGTTTGGGGCCAGAATGATAGTACAGCAGTAGGGGGTTTGCCTTGCACACTGCTGACCTGGGTTTGATAGCAGACATCCCATATAGTCCCTCAAGTCTGACAAGAGTGATTTCTGAGGACAGAGCCAGGAGTGACCCCTGAGCACTGCTGGGTATGGCCCCAAAACAAAAACAAAGTCTTAAAAAAAGGAATGTTTGGTTTTTCTTATTGCTCTGTAGAAAACTTTTATATTTTTCTACAAAAGTTCTTTGTCAGATACACATTGAAATATATTTTCTTCCCTATCCAGGCTCTGGACTGTGTGCTTTGATTAATAGAAACATAACCTTCTCACTAAGGTCTGTGATCCATCTTGAATTAATTTTTGTACATGTTGTTAGGCAGGAATCAGTGACTTTTCTGTTTGTTTTCCTTTGTTTTTTGACATGATCAGCCACTCATTTACCCCGTTGAAAATCGTATCCTTTCCATGAAGACTTCTTAGTGCTTTTGTCAGAAGCCAAGTGCTATTTCCAGAAAACTATTCTTTCAGTGCATACATTTATCCTTATACTAACAATATACATTTTTTGAGGGGAGGAGGTATAACTGGTAGTACTTAGGGGCCACTCCTGGCAGAAGTGAAGGTAGGGACTGGGGAACCATGTATGGTGCTAGGATTGGCCTCATGTACCCCAATAGTCCCTTGAGTTCAGCTAGAAGTGATCCTAGTGCAAAGCCAACAGTAAGCCCTAAGCTCTAAGTAAGCCCCCACACAGAGAAAAAGTACCACCATCTTCAAGCATGAGAAACATTATAACTGATATTGTAAAAAGAGGTATACACCCCATAAAAGAACAAATAATATAAAAGTGTGTGCATACAACATTTTGTTGTTTGAGGGCCACACCTAGCGATATCAGGGGGTACTCCAATTTCTGTACTCAGTTATCACTCCTGGCAGACTCAGGGGACCTTATAGGATGCCTGGTATTGATTGAACCCATTTGGTCACGTGCAAGACAACCAATCTAGCTGCTGTACTATCACTCTAACTACAACACACATTATTTTTTTTTAAAGAAAAGAAACAAAACAAAAATGAACTCAGATTAAGAGATCAAAATGGTGGGAGATGGGTAGGTAAATCTGATAAAGAATATCAGTGTGGTGGATTTTGGTTTTGGGGCCACACCCGATAACACTCAGGGGTCACTCCTGACTATGTGCTCAAAAATTGCTCCTGGCTCAGGGGACCATATGGAACACCAGGAATCGAACCCAGGCCCGTCTGGAGTCAGTCGCATGCAAGGCAAACGCCCTACCATGGTGCTATCGCTCCAGCCCCAAAAGCAATTCTTTTTTTTTTTTTTGTGATTTGGTGATTTTTATTTAATTTATTTTTTTATTGTAAGAATTTATTCAAGGGGCCAGGCGGTGGTGCTAGAGGTAAGGTGCCTGCCTTGCCTGCGCTAGACTTGGATGGACCGCGGTTCGATCCCCTGGTGTCCCATATGGTCCCCCAAGCCAGGAGCGACTTCTGAGCGCATAGCCAGGAGTAACCCCTGAGCATCACCAGGTGTGGCCCAAAAACCAAAAAAAAAAAAAAAGAATTTATTCAAGAGACAAAACTGATTAACATATTGAGGTGAACTAACATAATATAGTAACATAACATATAATATAATATAATTAATATAATATAATAATACATGTAAGTCAAAGAACATTTCTGATTAAAACACAATTTTTTATTGTAATGGCTTACATTATTAGAGGCATTTTATTTTTTCACAAATATTACACAGTGATATTTAAGGTACACAGTGACAATAAATGAGGGCCTTTCCAACACCAGTGTTGTCCTCCCTTCATCCCTGTTCCCAAGCATATATCCCTTATCTCCCTCCTTTATCCCCCAGAATGCTAGTGTAACTAAAAGCATATATGCAGTTCCAGATATTTTTACTAGTAGTTTCTTAAAGGTTTAGAGTCAAAGGAGCACTGTAAAAACAATGTTAGAGTGGCAATTATCGTTTGCATGGGCCCACCAAAGTATGGGGGTCATGGAAAGGAAAAACTTTGTCCTAAGTACAGGGAGACCTTACCCCTGAAGTTTCCTGACATAAGACCATTTCTAGGCTCCAGGCAAACTAGTTTGTTCAGCCCCGGTCATTGTCTGAAGCGCCCATACAGTTATATTTTTCACAGTCTCTGTTGTTGGTATCATGTTTCTCTACTGAAGAGCCGGAATCTGTATATCCTACATTGAAATCAGGATGGTGCGGAGCGGCATCTAATTTCAACTCTCAATTGAAGGGCAATGCCAAAAGCAATTCTTTAGGATGGTATCATAATGAAGTACACACAGGGCCCGGAGAGATAGCACAGCAGTGTTTGCCTTGCAAGCAGCCAATCCAGGACTTAAGGTGGTTGGTTCAAATCCCTGTGTCCCATATGGTCCCCTGTTGCCTGCCAGGAGCTATTTCTGAGCAGACAGCCAGGAGTAACCGCCGGGTGTGGCCCAAAAAAAACAAACAAAAAAAATGAAGTACACACAAGGCCAAACAAATCATATGTAAAATGCTGCTACATAAACTACACAATTCTAAATCAATATTATTGCAATAAAAATTTTACAGCTTAATAAACTTCTCTTTAGTGCTGTGAATTATTCTTCTAATAATCTGTTCTTGTATTTGGAAATGTTGCATTTTAGAAGTCCAAACTTACGGCTCATTTAAAGTTGTTAGATAACCTCTTTTTTTATCATAACTCTGATAGTAATAAAGTTGATTCTTCAGTAACTTTGATTATATATGTATTATATATATACACACACATATATATACATATATATATATATATTTGGGGGGTGGGCCACACCCAGTGGCTCTCAGGGGTTGCTCCTAACTCTGCCCTCAGAAATGACTCCTGGGGCCCGGAGAGATAGCACAGTGGCTTTTGCCTTGCAAGCAGCTGATCCAGGACCAAAGGTGGTTGGTTCGAATCCCGGTATCCCATATGGTCCCCCATGCCTGCCAGGAGCTATTTCTGAGCAGACAGCCAGGAGTAACCCCTGAGCATCGCCAGGTGTGACCCCCCCCCAAAAAAAAAGAAATGACTCCTGGCAGGCTTCTGGGGACCATTCGGGATGTCAGGGAACGCAAACACCCTGCTGCTGTACTATCACTCTGGTCCCCGTTTTAAATTTTTTTATCAAGTCCTGTATATGTGATATATCTATGTATGTAATTTTTTTTGAATCACTAGGATTTGGCATACATTGGAAATTATATACAAAATGTCCCTTCATCCCTTGATATTTCAATGTATTTTTTTTTTACAAACAAAAATACCCTTGGCATAAGAAATTCAGAAAATTTAACATCGGTAAAGTACTTTAATCTATAATTCATATTTTACTGCATTAAAATCCCTATATGTATATTATTTAGCCTTGATAGCATTATATTTTTTGGTTTGTTTTGTTTTTTTGGGCTAAACCCGGTGACACTCAGGGGTTACTCCTGGCTATGCGCTCAGAAATCGTTTCTGGAATGCTCGGGGTACTCTGCAGCTCTAGCGCTCATACTGGAACTACGGAAGAGTCTAGATCTATATAGATTCTATATATAGATATATATATAGGTTCTATATATAGGTATATATAGATTCTACATGTAGAATATAGAAATATATATATAGAATATAGAAATACAGAATCATACTGGAAAAATAGAATCAAAAGGATCCTGCAGAACTTGATGGAGTGTGGGGAGAGTTAAGAGTTTCCAGAAAAGCAGAAGCAGGGCTATGGACATTTGGGACAGGGACAGGAAGTTGCCCTGGTGTCTGGAAACCAGGAAAGCTGCAGTGTTTTAAATTTTAAATTGGTATTTTAGCTGGTAGAAAATTCTGATGGCTAAGCATGCCTCCCCCCCCCCCCCCATTTCCATCCCTACCCCTATTTCTCTTCTCCCTTTAACTAAATTTCTCTCTGGAATCTTTAAGAAGATATAAACAGAATTTTTAGAAGATTTTACAATCTTTTTAGATCATCTTAAGAATTTTAAGATTATGACAACTATGATGCTTTTTTTTTTTTTTTTTTTTTTTTTTTTGGTTTTTTGGCCACACCTGGCGGTGCTCAGGGGTTACTCCTAGCTGTCTGCTTAGAAATAGCTCCTGGCAGGCACGGGGGACCATATGGGACACCGGGATTCGAACCAACCACCTTAGGTCCTGGATCGGCTGCTTGCAAGGCAAACACCGCTGTGCTATCTCTCCGGGCCCGATGCATTTTCTTTTAATAAATTTATTTAAAAAAAAAAAAGAATCTTAAGAAGATCGTGTCAACTATGAGGCAATTTCTTTTTTTAATTAATGTCTTTATTTATACAATTTGATTACAAACATGATTGTAGTTGGGTTTCAGTCATATAAAGAACACCCTCCTTCACCAGTGCGACATTCCCATCACCAATGCCCCACATCTTCCACCTCCCTACCCCCCCCAGTCTATATTTGAGACAGACTTTCTACTTCCCTCATTCATTCACATTGTTATGTTAGTTGTCAGTGTAGTTATTTCTCTAACTGTGCTCACCACTCTTTGTTGTGAGCTTTCTATCGTCAGCTGGACCTTCCAGCCTTCATCTCTATTGTCTCTGAGAATTATTACAAAAAATGTCTTTTATTTTTCTTAAAGCCCATAGATGAGTGATACTATTCTGTGTCTATCTCTCTCCCTCTGACTTATTTCACTCAGCATAATAGATTCTATGTACATCTATGTATCGGAAAATTTCACGACTTCATCTCTCCTGATGGCTGCATAGTATTCCATTGTGTATATGTACCAGTTTCTTTAACCATTCATCTGTTAAAGGGCATCTTGGTTATTTCCAAAGTCTGGCTATTGTAAATAGTGCTGCAATGAATATTGCTGTGAGGAAGGGATTTTTGAATTGTATTTTTGTGTTCCTAGGGTATATGTGTTCCTAGGAGTGGTATAGCTGGATCATATGGGAGTTCAATTTCCAGTTTTTTTGAGGAATCTCTATATTGTTTTCCATAAAGGCCAGTGAATAAGTTCCTTTCTCTCCACATCCCCACCAGGACTGATTGTTCTTGTTCTTTGTGATGTGTGCCAGTCTCTGTGGTGTGAGATGAGACTTCATTGTTTGTTTTGATTTGCATTTCCCTGATGATTAGTGATGTGGTGCCTTTTTTCTTGTGTCTTTTGGACATTTATGATGCAATTTCTTTTAATAAATCTATTTAAAAAAAGAATTTTAAGAAGATACAAATATAATCTTCCCTGGTGCCCTCACTCTCAGTTCCCAAGCATCTTGGGCTTTGTTCCTAGGACTTCTAGGAAAATGTGATATTAGTATATATAAAGTGGAAAAAATATATGAATATAAAATGTGTATAAACTATACAATAGAAATATAAAACATAAGTGGAAATAATATATATAATATGAATATAAAATATATACATAAACTATATAAATATATAATATAAATATAAAACATATATAAATAAAGTGGAATATATGTAAAATAGAAAATATATGGTTAAAGTGGAATATCTATAAAATAGAACATATAAAGTGGAAATAATATATATAAATATATAATATAAATGTAAAAAATATAGAAAGTGGAATCATATGTGAATATACGTATGTATAAACTCTATAAACATAGAATATAGATATAAAACACATATGCATAAAGTGGGATATCTATAAACTAGGAAATATATAGTGGAAAGAATATATGTAAATATATAAATGTAAAAATATAGAAAGTGGAGCATATACTAGGAATATACATATATACATAAACTATTTAAATATAGAATATAAATATAAAATACATGCACATAAAGTGGAATATCTATAAAATAGAAAGTATGAAGTGGCAATGATATCTCTCTCTGTTTACAAATATATTTATAAATAAAGTGGAACCACTGCGCTCCTTCGAGCGAGTCTTCCATTCGCCTCCTCCCTTCCAGAGGAGCCCGGGTCTCGTCCAGGGTCCGCTGCAGGTGCGGGCGCCCCAGGTCTGGTCCGGTCCGGTCCGGTCCGGTCTGCGCAGCCGCGAGCGAGCGAGGGGCGTGTCCAGGCGCCGCGGGGCGTGGCCTGCGCCGCGGTGGGCGTGGCCCTGCCCGCGAGCCGCCGCCGCCGCCGCCGCCGCCACCTGCCGCGCGTCCTCTCCTCCCCCTCCCGTCCCGTCCCGTCCGGGGCCGGGCCGGGCCGCGCCGCCTCCGCTCCGCCTGGCCTCGCGAGAGCGGCCGAGCTCTCGCGAGAGTTCCGCCGCCGCGGCCGCCATGTTGGTGACGGGAGCGGCGGGCCGCTGAGGCGAGAGCGAGCGAGCGAGCGAGCGAGCGAGCGGGGGGCGGGGGCGGGCGCGAGGGGCGGGAGCCGCGGAGGCCGAGCGAGGCGAGGCGAGGCGAGGCGAGGCGAGGCGAGGCGCGGCGCCACTTGCACCCCGGCGACGGCGCTCCCCGGCCCCGCCGGCCCTCAGCCTCAGCCTCAGCCTCGGCCTCAGCCCCGCGCGGAGGGAGCCGGAGCCGGAGCCGGAGTCGGCGTCGGGCGGGCCGAGGCGTCCCCCCTGCCGGCCGGAGGCGGCGGCGGCGGCGCTGGCGGCGACGGCGGCCCTGGTGGGAGCGGCGGCCGAGGAGGAGGAGGCCGACGCGGCGGCGGCGGCGGCCCGGGGTGGGTGAGCGGCGGGTGGGGGCGGGGAGGCGGGCGCCGGGGGAGGGGGCGGGCGGGCCCCCGGCGGGGGGGTCCCGAGGGGCGGAGGCCGGAAGGGGAGGCGGGGACCCGCGCGCGCCCCCCGCCCACGCCCCCGCGCCAGAACTCTCCCGCCGTCGTGGCTCGGCTCGGGGCGAGGCGCGGCCCGGCCCGGCCCGGGGTCCCGGCGCAGGTGACAGGTGTCACTCTCGCCCTGCCGAGGCGGCCGATGCTCTCGCGCCCCCCACTCGACGTGCAGCCCCCACCCGTGCCGGCCGAGGCCCCGTGCGGGTTCTGGTCGCACGCGCGGACGGAGCTCTCGGGCCATATATAGTCTAGTCTGCTCGTCTAGCTCGTCTCCCCCACGCTGGGTTTCCTTTCGTCGGTCGTCGCGGCCCACGGCTGCTGCGGTGGACAAACTTCCCCCCCACCCCCAATGTTTCTTCTGATGGCTGCTGGGGTTCCCTTGCCGGAGGAGGAGGAGGAGGATCGCGGTGGGGATTGATTTTTTGCAACGGCGAGGGCGGGCGAGCTAGCTGCCTTAAGTGGTTGGGGGTGTCTGCAGGCCTCTGGAAATGCGGGTCTTTGACACACGACAGACAGACACATACAGAGACACACACAGACACACTTTCTTACATACACACACATGCCAGACACACACACACACACACACACACACACACGTGTCCAGGCCTCTGGAAATGCAGGTTAGTGGGGGTGTCTCCAGGCTTCTGGAAATGCAGGTCTTTGCACATGCCAGACAGACCCGCACATACAGAGACACACACAGACATACGTTCTCTCTCTCACATGCACACACATGCCAGACACACACATACACACACACAGACCGTGTGTCCCACACACACACACACACCGTCCCCCCAAGTCAGACACTTTTCAAGGCTCTTTTAGGCATTGGCTTTTTTTTTTTTTTTTTTTTTTTTTTGCCCACGTTCCGTTCAGACCACTTCCCAGGCCATGGGGAGGGAGGCACTTGATGTTTGCATCCATCTTGTGGGCCAATTCAGGTCCAGGTTCGTTCGCCAAGTGCCAGGTTTTTAGACTGAATTCAGCAAGGCTTATTGTGCCCGTTGGAAATCAAAAGAAAGGCTTCCCTTGCCCGCCCAGAAACTCCAGAGAATATGGTGTTCGTTGTGTAATTTCAGATTTGGCCGGGAATTTTGCTGGATTTGCAATAGAATTTTTTTTTTCTTTTTTGGTTTCAGTTTTTAGACTACTGCTGCTGACCACACTCATCCTGAGTAACAGAATATTGACTGACAGCTTAAAAAAATTAGATCCGAGGTGTAGCTTTAAGTAAGAATGAAAACGTGACTGATTTTTAACGTATGTCTGTGTGTGTGCGCGCGCGCTCCACACCCGGTGACACTCAGGGCTTACCCCTGGCTATGCGCTCAGAAATCAATCACTCCTGGTTTGGGGGACCATATGGAACTCCAGAAATCAAACCCAGGTCCATCCTGAGTTAGCTGCCTGCAAGGCAAATGTCCTTCCACTGTGCTATCACTTCAGCCCCAACTCTTGACTGTTTGGAACTTTTGATTTGGAAACCAATCCAATTAGAATCCATTGAATGGTGGGTAAATGAGTGTAAGTCAGGACCTGCTTCCTTTTTAAAGGATCCTGTAGCTGTTTTAAAAAGATATAGGGAACGAGGTACTAAATGACAGTACTGTCAGTGTGTTAACTGGAAATGGAACAAAAATTCCAGTGATTCACAACTAGTCTTGGTTGGTTTTTTTTGTTTGTTTGTTTGTTTTTGTTTATTCCCACTCCTTAAATCTAATCAGTTTCGAGGGGACTTGAAGATTCCAAATTTAAAGGATCTAATTGAAATGAGATGTGTATACATCACTGAATATACTCTATTATTCCTCCCCCCCCCCTTGGGTGAATGGAGTAACTTTTCCTGAGTTTAAAAGTATTCTCAAAGGACACTGATGAAATGCAGCCGCTCAAACTCTGTTTAGTGAATTGTCACTTAATAAAATATGTGCTTTTGTAACTCATTTAGTGGGTAACTGATTACAGTCTCATCTAATACATATTTCGTGAAAAAATAAACTGACTTAAATCAGTCCCATTTAATTTAAATATGACCAATGTTTGATTTTTTTAATAGAAATCTCTGTGCTTTGGCTGGTTGTTGTTTTTAAGACTTGAATATAATTACGTAAAATGAAATTAGGAGGCATCCAAGCTGCAGAGTTGAGTGGGTATTCCCCAGGCCCCCATACCTGAACATTGTATGTTCCTCTTCGTGACACCTTGGACATCAGATTAGAAGTTTTTCTACTTTCTGAAACTTGACCTGTATGGAAAATTCTTTACCAAAATGAAGACCATTTTGAGTGAAAGGAACCCATGCATCTGTGAACTCACTGTGTTTTGTTTTGAAAAATAAGTTAATGCAAACACCATTTTATGTAAAACCCTGTGACTTTCAGGCCATCCCTTCTCCTCCCACTTCACCCAAAGTCCCAGGGAATACCCACATTTTCTAAAACAGCTTTTTATTAGTATATAATCGATCAGCATTAAAAACTTATTTTTAAATGATCACCATCATACTGTAAAATCTACCATGTTATACATATTATGAGAAAAGATTTCTGATAATCTTTGCAGTAAAATTTCTAAATTTTCAGTTGATATTTAGAAAGACTTTATCCAGGAGAACAGCAGTAGCACTCTTCTTTGTTTCAGGTTTTAATTCAACGTATTTAAGATCTTTTCTCTAAAGTGAAAAGATTATGAGATGATCATAGGCAAATGTAAAGATTGGGCAAAACACAGAGACAAGATAACTTGCTGGTTCAAGGAGAAGCTTTAAGCAGCTTGATGTATGGAAATGTGGCCAGTGATGGTTGTTGCCTAGATAGAATTAGGAAAAGATGAAGCTGAAACTGTACTACAAGTATGGATTTGGGACATTGAAATTGTAGGTAATTTAAGTGGATGTGCCTATTTATCTCAAGTTCTTATTTCCAAGGTTGCTGGGATATTTTTTGACAGTTTTTAAAAATTCTAGTCCTAAAGTGAGAACATTGCTTAATGTCAGCTAAGAAAATGGAGTGTACTTAGAGACAACCAAAACTGTTACTTTTTTACATTCACTTCATTAACCTCTAACTTGTGATCTCTAACCTCTAAGTGTGATCTTGATAGGGATAAGAATGACTCTTTTTCTTCATTTTTCTAAATGTTCGTCTTCCAGAACTGCATGAGTAATAGTAAATAAAAGTAGTGCTTGCTACTTCTAGCATTTGTTCCACATTTTACTTAGACTTGAACTTTTTTTTTTGACTCATTTTATAGAAGGTGCTTTGTTTCAAATTTCTTGATTCTCAGAAAAGAATACTGTTAAAAAGTACTGTTTAAAAAAAAAACTAAGAAATGTTTAGTGACTGTCAGTGATCAAAAGGAAAATCCAAGTCAAAATTACATCAGAGTCAAATGATTAAAAATGTCTTGTGAAAATTAATTAAAATGTATATATTTTAAAATATTTATTCAAAATTTTATATATGTACATCCCCTTATACCCTGAGGATGCTTGAAAAATTGGGCTCTGCTGAAAGAATTTTCTAATCAGCCTCAATCTTTTAATTTTTTTATTCTTTTGGTTTGAGGTCACACTTGGTGGTGCTTAGGGGCTACTCCTGGCTCTGCACTCAGGAATCACTCCTGGCTGGCCTGGGGGACCATATGGTAAGCCGGAGATTGAACCAGATCCAACCTAGCTCGTTTGTGTGCAAGGCAAACGCCCTACCTCTATGCTACCGCTTTGGCCCCAGCCTCAGTATTTTTTATTTTTAGCCTCAGTATTTTTAATGTATAACTTGAATAAGAATTTTTGTTGCATAAAACTAGTTCAGTTCAATTTTTGGTATCATATAGTGATTTTCTGTTGACCTTTTTAGTGTTCCTACATAATAAAGGAAGGAAAATAAAAGAAACTAGTATTTAACAAATGCCTGTTGGGTGCAGGGCTTTCATTTAGTCCCCGGATATTTATTGAACACTTACTGTGTGACACTTACCTTAGGTGATGCTGCTGGTAGAGCAATGACTAGCATAGATAGGTTTTCTTTTCATGTAATTTATGCTTTCTTAACAAGTGGCAGCCATAACAAGTGAGTAAAATGAAGTGTGTCTGAGAGAAAAGATCCCGTGAAACAAAATAAAACAAAAATAAGAGTTTGCTCTCTTGAAGCCTGTGTTCTCCCTGGAAGAACTTCTCTTAGTTGTCTCTCTGTTCCTTTGCTTGCTTATTTCTCAGTCTGGAGAAGCCTATGTTCTCTCTCAAACGCATGCTTCTTTTTCTCTCCCTTTACATCTCTAAATTTCAATAAAAATTACCTTGCTTCACACACACACACACAAAGTAAAGAGGAATGGTCATTGCATATTTACTCTTTTGAAAAATAAATAATGGAGTATATCATTGGTTTCAAAAACAAAAGCTATCCCATATATAGTATTTTCTTTGAATCAGACTAACTCATAACTTAAGAATAGCACTATGTTTTTATTACGTCAGGCAAGGCCATAGAGTTTCAGTTAATGATGATTTCTCTAGGTGGTGGTAATGAAAACTTTTGTGGCTCAGTAGAAAATTTGGAATCTTACTATCTTGGATTGAATCCAAACTTGGTCACTTGTGAACTTAGTGACGGTACAGACCTGCCAATAATGATCCCTTAGTATCTCAATTTGTTCTCGAAATGAGTATAATATCTGTAAGGTATTGTGATGATAAACTACTTATTGCCTGTAAATTATCTGGTAAATAGGAGGGCTTCAATAAATTGCCATTTTGTTGTTCTTCTATTTAATGCATACGGTTTTGTAAAACAAACTTTGATGAAATCTCATCCTTTCAAGTAACTCTCATAGTAGTATACGTATTTGACATTGTATGATAAACATTTCATATGAACCGCTGAAGCAGTTTTGTATGTTAGCATTAGATAAATTAAAACCCAATTATTATAAGGGCAAGAGAGATTGTACAAGGGAGAAGGCAGTACCTTGCATGTGGCCTGACCTAGTTTTATCCCAGCACCTCTAAGCTCTGCCAGAAATGACCAGGAACACAAAGGTGCAAATAGCTCTGGTCTGACCCAAACACCCACCACCACCCCTACATTCCACGATGGAAAAAATACAAATCAGTGCCACTGTAATTTATAGTCACAGGTACTTTGTAGGGAGTTTATACTTGTTATCTAGTTACTGTAGTATACAGGTACACTTTTATTCTCCCTTTTTTTTGGCTGAGGAAACTAGTGGCATACCATATTATGTAGTTTGAAGACTATGTCTCTGCTTTTGTTTGTTGTTTTGGAGCTGTTTCTGGCTCCTGTCAGGGCTTACTTCTGCCTCTGTGTTCAGGGATCTCTCCTGGCTTTTCTCAGGAAACAATATTGGGGTGCCAGAGAACAGACCCAGGTTAGCTGTAGGCAGCTACAGTATCTTACTCACCTTAATATCTCTCTGGCCCCTAAGATCCACATTTTAACAAGTAGATACAAATACGATATAAGACTCCTGTTCATTAAAGCATTTGTAAACAGTACAGTGCCTGCTATGCTGTAAATATTCAATAAATATTTCCTACTTTTGTTATTATTTGCTACTCCTATTGGGAAGAGGGTCAATTCAAATAATATACAAATAACAATAAAAGCTTTTCTCAAAGAACAAATAAAATTATGCACATTTTGAGTGAACTTCTTGAGGAAAATAAAATTGCAGAACTTGTTTTAAATTTTCAGATTGGGAGAGCACTAACCTAAGCTGCCCAAGGACAGAACATATCTTAGTTTAGTTTTGACTTCTCCCTATCTTCAGTGCCTGACATGTATTTAGGAGCTTACGTACTAAAATGTTCAATGGTTCTTAGCACTCGTTTTATCTTTGTATCACAGTTCTTTTGGGTGGTGGACACCTTCTGAGTCTAATAAATAAGGGCATTGACTCTAAATCTTTGACTCGCAATGCCATGCAAAATCTTCTGCTTATGATTCTTTTTTTTGGTTTTTGGGTCACACCCAGCAGCGCTTAGGGGTTACTCCTGGCTCTACGGTCAGAAATCACTCCTGGCAGCCTCGGGGGACCATATGGGATGCCGGGATTCAAACCACCGTCCTTCTGCATGCAAGGCAAACACACCCTACCTCCATGCTATCTCTCCAGCCCCTGAATATGATTCTTTAGTCATGCCAAAAATAGAAAATATTTCTAGAAATTAAAGGAAGTAAATTATTGGCAGTTAAATTAATATTCGCTGGTCTAGATTTTTCTCTATAGTGTTGGCATGAAAGTGAAAAGTGAGCAGTTTTTAAAAGCAAAATAGGAAACAGTAATTTGGCTATAATGATCATAGCTGTTTTATTTCTTGAATACCATTTCTTTGAAACTGGATTTGTGAATAAAATGGTATGGTCATTTTCTTATAGTCTAATGGTTTGGGCAATATCAGTCATTTCACAGAAAAGAGGAAATACTTAGTTACCCCCACTGACTTGATATCTTGTCTTTGCACAGTCAACTTTTTCCCCTTTGTATGTTAAAGGTATATCACCTGCTTAAAAATAATGATCTTACAGAAAACTCAAGATTTACTTCAAGTTCTACACAGGCACATAAAGTATTTCTTGGCTTTTATTGTTAGGTTTGGTTTGGTTTTAGACTTGGTTTTTGGTCTACACCTGGCAGTGTTCAGAGCTTACTCCTGGCTCTGGGGACCATTCCGGATGCCAGAATTGAACCCAGATTAGCCACGTGCAAAGCAAATGCCCTACATACTGTACTATCACTCCAGCCCAGTAGTTCTTGGCTTTTAAAAAAAAAAAAAGAAACACTCAGTGGAGTGATAGCACAGCAGTAAGGCTTTTGTCTTGCATGCAGCTAACACAGGACGAACCCCAAATTTGAATCCTGGCATCCCATATGGTCCCCCGAGCCAGCTAGGAATGACTTCTGAGCCTGGAGCCAGGAGTAACTCCTGAGCACCGCCAGGTGTGACCCCCCCAAAAAACCAAAAAACAAAACAAAACAGAAAAACACAACTCAGATATATAAGTACAAATTGCTTTATGTTCAAATTTGGTATGATAGAACATATTTTGAAAGGAGTTAGAATAGTTAATACTTTCGTGGGTTTTGTTTGCTCACTTGTAACGAACAGTAACAACATGACTGGAAAGGGACACTACAGCGGGGTGTCAGCTGAGTCACTTGAAGTCTGGCTTATCCACAAGTAGGTGGACTAGAAGAGAGCCTTATAAGAGCTAGTGCATTTTAATTGCCATGTTAAATGGTATTCTTGTCTCACTTTAAAAACTTCAAGTACAAGTCATAGAAGTCGAGTATTAAGAGGTTGGAAAAGAGAACAAAAGAGAACCTGTTCACCAAAGAGAACAGGTGAAAAGCAAGAATAAAGAAATGTAGACTACTGGCAGAGATTTTGATAGAAATGTATGAGTGCTGTTGATTATTAATGGAAGTTTATTCAAAACAGATAATTCATTGTAAGGAAGTTTATCTTCCCTGCAACTAGTCCCCTACCTAACTTTGCCAAAACAGTAACTTCAAAGCAATGCCATAGTCCTTAGCATAATGTAGAGATTAATTTTGCCATCTTAGGTTAGACTTGGAAATTGGGGTAGGGGTGGGGACAATTTCTAGAAAAATGACTGAGATATTGGTCCCCCAACCACCCAAAATGTAAAGAAATTATTAGTAGGGGCCGCGACGGTGGTGCTAGCAGTTAGGCCTATGCCTTGCAAATACTAACTTAGGACAGACTGCGGTTCGATCCCTCGGTGTCCCATATGGTCCTCCAAGCCAGGAGCGATTTCTGAGCATATAGCCAGGAGTGACCCCTGAGCGTCACCAGGTGTGGCGCAGAAACCAAAATAAAGAAACTATTAGTAAAATTCTACTTATTCCCTAGTTCATTGACTATTTGCTGCATCTGATTTTTTTTTTTTTTTTTTTTTTTGGTTTTGGGGCCACACCCGGTGTTGCTCAGGAGTTACTCCTGGCTGTCTGCTCAGAAATAGCTCCTGGCAGGCACGGGAGACCATATGGGACACCGGGATTCGAACCAACCACCTTTGGTCCTGGATCGGCTGCTTGCAAGGCAAACGCCGCTGTGCTATCTCTCCGGGCCCTGTATCTGAATTATTAAATGATACTCTTAAAGAGTTTTATGTAAATTTTACTCACGTTTTTCTTTTGAGCTTTTATATCTGAGGTACTAATAGTACTTGGAATCTGCTTCTGGTTTTGTTCAGAGTTTACTCCCGGTGGCACTTACCTATCTATATGCAAAGCATGCACTCAGCCCCTTGACCATTAATATCCTAATGTTAGTCTTTTTTTTTTTGGTTTTTGGGCCACACCCGGTAACGCTCAGGGGTTACTCCTGGCTATGTGCTCAGAAGTTGCTCCTGGCTTGGGGGACCATATGGGACACCGGGGGATCGAACCGCGGTCCGTCCAAGGCTAGCGCAGGCAAGGCAGGCACCTTACCTTTAGCGCCACCGCCCGGCCCCATGTTAGTCTTTTTAGCACTAGCAAAATCGAGCACAATTTGTTTCCTGTCAGTTTGCCAGTCAAGCCAAAGAGTTGTTTCTTTCAATCAGTATAGAGAAATTGGCAATTCCAATTAATTGTTTTCTTATTTCTTAGCAATGAGAGAAAATTGCTTGCCAATACAAATGAAATGTAAAATCAGATCAGCAACTTGACTCCCAGAGATTTCACAGACCAAGCAAACTCTATTTAGTAAGAAACCAACAAAAACAAGAATTCTGATATGAACTGAGGAAGTAGTGGTAAAAAGGCATTTTCCTCCTTTAATTTCACTTAGCAACCAAGGAAATAGTATTTTTGACTTTGATTTAATCTCTTTTTTTTTTTTTGGTTTTTGGGCCACACCCGGTGACACTCAGGGGTTACTCCTGGCTATGCGCTCAGAAGTCACTCCTGGCTTGGGGGACCATATGGGATGCCGGGGGATCGAACCGCGGTCCGTCCTAGGCTAGCACTCTCAAGGCAGACACTTTACCTCTAGCGCCACCACGCCAGCCCCTGATTTAATCTCTTAAGCTGTTTTTTTTGTTTTTTTTTTTACCATGTGGAAGTTCATGAGATGTAATTAAAAATCAAAAACTTTGAGGTTTAAATTCAGATGAGCCCAAAATTCAAATCACAATTCTTATTTTAACTATAGCTGCTTAGGTCTTAGGCTATTAAATGAAACTCTTAATGTAGAACCCCTCTGGCTTACTCCTGACTGTTAAATGGTCACTCCTGGTGGTGCTCTAGGGACCATATGGGGGCTGGATGGAGATTCCAGCTGAATTCTATCTCATGCAAGCCAAATGCCCTACCTCCTGCCTATCTCTGCAGCCCCACTTTTTAAAGTGTGCATATGTGTAAAAATATTAGCCTTGTATATTAGTCTCACTTAGGTTTATTTTGTGTTTTCTTTTTTTATTTTAATTCCTTAAACACATAGCATACAAAGTTCATGACATACAGTTTCTGGCATTCAGTGTTCCAACACCAACCCCCACCACCAGTGCAACATTCCCTCCACCATGTCTTCCCCCCAACCTCCAAAGCCTGCCCCATTGGTGGGCACAGACTATTTTACATTGCTTGTTAGAACTAAATGGCTAATGGAATTATCAGAAAGTACTTCATTAAAGAAAATTTATGAAAATTATTATACAATGGGATCAAGTCATTGACTAAGGGTCTACTAAGGGTTTATTGCTAGTTGAGTATTGTGCTATTTTTGTTATTTGCACTTATTGGGCTTCTAGACTACTTTGCCATCCAATTCGGTGTGCCCTTACTGAGCTGTTCATATTGAGGAATTCCATCGAGTTTGAGGCTGTATGTCCCAGAAACCACAGGATCTATAGAAATGGGTTCTATGAACTGACATGGCTGTGAGATGTGGGTGTGACTGTTGCTGTAATTTGTGGACATATGGGAAGCAAGGGGAGACTGCCCATCCCCTCTTCCAGAAGATTCCAGATTTTTCAGGCCCCAAACTGGTGTACCTGGGCATTTTGTTGGTTTGTTATCTACAGAAATTGGTCTTGAAGCAATGAAGTTGGGCCAAACTCTGGCATGATGATGGTGGCTGTGTGTGTGGGTCTGGCTGCCCTGCTGGGTCTTTGGCAGGACAGGGACTCAGCCTGCCCCCTTCCTGAAATCGCCCCAGAGTTTTCAGCAGGAAGATTGATGCTCCCGTGAATTTTTGTGGCTTAGCTGGCATATCTTGTGACACTAAGTGAATCTGTAGATCACAGCAGTTCTGTTTTTTATATCACAGGCAGTCCCCACCTGGAATCAAGTAGTCATTGGTAATAGTAAAAGTGTAAAACATGTCCTATAATAAATACATTGCTTGCTTACTTGCTTATTTTGCAGCAGTCAGGTGTGCTCAGAGTTCCTGACTCCCAGCTATGCTTTGGAGACCACACAGTGCTGGAATTAAATGGGAATCCAACCTGCGTCTTCTCCTGCCCTGTATCTAGTGCTTTTAAAAGGCAGCTTTTCAACTCTTTAACTTTCTTGGAGTTAGGAAGTCTCCCAGCTATCCTCAACCAGCTTGGAAGAATGGTGGGGGTACACTCTACTCTCCCAGCAGGTCAAGTGTCTGCAGGACAGAGCCTGAGAGTGATATGCTTGGTCCAGGTGATATGCTGTGGGGGGCACCAGGGCTATATCTGGTGGTGGTTTTGGCGGGGAGACATGGTGCCTGGAAGAGAAAGAACTCTGCCTTGCAAATACAAGGCCGGCGCTAGACACTAGCACTTTCAGCGATTTCCTCCACGACCACCACCACAGTTTCTATAGTAACTTAATTTTGAGAGTTTTCAGTGATGTTTTAATTTTTAACAAGCTTTCAACTAGAACAAAGCGAATGTTCTTAATGTAATGATTGCTTATTAATAATAAGTATGCTTGTAACATTTTCTAGTTTGTATGTGAAATCTCTAGTCCTAGAGGAAATACTCTATTCTTGCATCCGCGCAGTTTTTGTGCAGTTTGTAAAATAAAACTAAAAGCACAAGTGGTGTTGAAAAGCCCAACCATTAATTATCAGATAAGCATTATTTCCTAAAAACTGATGTCTGTATATTGGTCTTATGTAAAATCACTCCACGTGCTGTATCTCCAGCCCCAGGTAAACGAGTCCAAACAGCGGTAGGACGTTTACCTTGCAGGCAACAGTGGTTCGAATTCTGGCACCCCATATGGTCCCCCGTGCCTGCCAGGAGCGATTTCTGAGCACAGAGCCAGGAGTAACCCCTGAGTGCTGCCGGGTGTGACCCCCCCCCCCAAATACATAAATAAAACAGGCTGAGGGTGAAACACATGTAGTCTGGCAGTCTTCTACCTAGTCTAGTATTGATCTCCCTGCCAGCCAGAACTGCTGTGTTTTTATTGAGTACAGAGATCACCCCTGGGGTGGGGCAGTAAACCCACCTAGGTTTACAAAAAAGACAATCTTTGTTTTGGGTGAAACCAAGTTGTAAACAAACATATAAAGAAACCAGGGATAAGCTTTGTTTTAGGTAAAATGAGGTGTAACTTAGTCTTAGTTATTTTTTTTATTTATTGGTTTGGTTGCTACATCTAGCTAGGCTTAAGCCAAGCTCTCCTCGGAATCAGGAGACCATTTCTGGTACTGGTAATTGAACCAGGACCAGCCCATAAAATGTAAGCTCCTTACCTGCAGTACTATGTCTTGGGGCCTTTGGTCTTGTTTTTATTGTTTCTTTTGCTGTTGTCAGCATTTGGTATTTTCAGTACTTTTTAATTTCATCCATTTTAATAGGTATGTGGTGACATCTCTTCAGAGCACTCATTTTCATGAGGGCTAATCATACTGTTTTCATGTGCTACTTTGCTCTTTGTATATCTCAAGTGGTCTGTTATTCATATTCTAAAGAGATTATCTTTTGTTGAGTTTAAATTTAAATAATAATTTGTAATTTAATTTAAGTTATAATTGCTAAGTTGAGAATAAATTTGTGAGTACTTTCTCTTGGTCTGCAGCTTATCTTTTTAACTTCTTAATGGGCTTTGCGGAACTGTCAGAGCCCAGGTGCAGAAGATGGTCCCACACTACTGGTATCCATGGGACCTTGCGGCAGGACTCTGACAAATACCTTATTCTTATTCATTAGAGAAGCCTAGGGACCTATGATAAACCCCTAGGCCAGGAGAAAGAGAAAGGGGGAGAGAGAGCTGGTTTGGGACCAGGTTACAGTCAGATTGAGGACCAGGTAAAGTAAAAGGATACAGTCGAAAGTAGCTAAAGGTCTAATCCAGGAGAAAAGCCGTAGTAGTCAGGGATAGAAACCAAACTTGCTCTTTTTTTTCTTTTTTTTTTTTTTTTTGGTTTTTGGGCCACACCCGGTAACGCTCAGGGGTTGCTCCTGGCTTGGGGGACCATATGGGACACCGGGGGATCGAACCGCGGTCCGTCCAAGGCTAGCGCAGGCAAGGCAGGCGCACCTTACCTTTAGCGCCACCGCCCGGCCCCCAAACTTGCTCTTTTAACTGTCTCCACTCTCCACCAATTCTCCACTCCAGTCTGGAGGTGTGTCTGTTGGGGGTGGGGTGGGGTTGGGGTTGTTTTATTTTTGATTTGTGAATCCCCAGATTCAGTATTGTTGAGAAAATTATCCTTTATTTTCTGAATTGTCTTTGTACTTTTGTCAAAAATCAGTTATTTCATGAGAGCCTGTTATTTTGTTTTGGTTTATGTTGGGGGGGACAGTACTCAGGTGCTCAGGCTGTGCTGGGGGGACCATATATGGTGCCAGTGATAGACCTCTAGTGGGCTATGTGAAAGGCAGGCACTCTACTTACTGTGCTATCCTCCATCCTCTCCAGGGTCTATTTTTATATTCCCTGTTGAGTTAGGTCTTTGTATCTATCACTCCATTAGTTGCATACTGCCTTGTTATTGTGACTAACAAATCTTAATATTTTAGGTAAATCTTGACAGTAGGTAGTGAAGTTCTTACAGTTTTAGTCTCCATTTTCAGTTATTATTAATCTGTAATTCCATGTAAAACTGGAATTTGCTGTAAATCTTGCTGTGCTTTATTAAGAACTGCATTGAACCCATGGGTCAGGTTTGGAAAAAATAGACCTTTTTATTGTTGTTGTTCGTTTTGGTTTGGTTTTTGGGGGGGCCACCCTGCCGTGCTCAGGGGTTACTCCTGGCTCTGTGCTCAGAAATCATTCCTGGCAGGCTCAGGGACCATCTGGGATGCCAGGGGCACAGTGATCGAACCCAGGTCTATTCCAGGTCAGCAGTGTGCAAGGCAAATGCCCTACTACTGTGCTGTCGTTCCAGCGCCAGAAAATTGACGTTCTTATTGAAATTTTTTGTATTGTAAGGTTCAAAGGAGAAAGGAATATGAAAATTATTTTTCAAAAATAATACTGAGTGATGAGAAACTTGGCCTATACCTCTACCATCTACTTGAAAAATGGAGAGCAGGACTAGTTAAGAGAAAGTAGAAAGGTGACATTTCTCTTAAATGTGCACAGGGAATTTCCTACCACTGTGGTAAATTCAGACCACAGTCAAGCTAGCTCTTCATATTGCATGCTCCATTTACTATAAGGTCTGAGTTAAAGTTTAAGTGATTGTACATAAATCTATACATAACAAAATGTGTGCCTCAATGACCTGGAGTTAGTGATGTTGCTCTGCAATGCAGGGATTAGAATTTGGAAGCTCAAGGTTTTACTCAGACTTTTAACTGTTGCCTATTTGGAAGTACTTCAAAATCTTATATAGTTTCAAAAACAAATATGTCTACTAACTTTAAACCTTAGTAATATAACTCACTCATTCATAAATGTTGACAGAGTTGTAAGTGCCAAGGCACTGTACTAATGATGCAAAAATTTATAGGAGAAAAAGAAAAGTAGTATTTGGAGGCTTGAGAGATAATACAGCAGGTAAGGCCAGGCTTTTTGCCTTGCACGCTGCTAATATACATTGAATCCCCCACACCCCATCAGTTCTCCCCAACATTGCCAAAGGGACTCCTGTGTGCAGAACCAAAAATAAGCCTTAAACATCTCCAGGTATAGCCGCAAAACAATACAAAATTTTAACAAGTATGATAAATCCTGGATTGGGGAAACAAAAACAAAATGATTAAGATATATAGTTAGCAGGGGCCGGAGTGGTGGCGCAAGCTGTAAGGCATTTGCCTTGCTACCTAAGATAGACCATGGTTTGATCCCCTGACGTCCCATATGTCCCCCAAAGCCAGGAGCGATTTCTGAGTACATAGCCAGGAGTAACCCCTGAGCGTCACCGGGTGTGGCCCAAAAACAAAACAAAACAAAACAAAAAAGATACATAGTTAACAGAAAATACCAAAGATAATTTAACAAAAGTTAAAACTAGTTATGCAAGTAACTAACAAGGAGTTCTAATTTAGAACCAGAAATAAATTGGTAATAAAGGGGAAATGGTAAGAATCCATTTACAAAATGAGTAGAAAGACAAATCTAACTCCCCTCCAAGTATGCTCACTTCATGTGAAGACATTGAATCTTTGAGTTAGAGGTAACCTCACATTATTGGGAGTTAACTGAGTGAATGCATTATTTGGCCCAGAGCTTAAGTGGCACATAAGTGTTTGATACCTAGAAGACTTTTATTTTTAATTATTCCAACTCAGATTTTATAATAGCTATCTCTTTTTATTTGTCTTTCATGATGCCATTCTTTCCTGCACTTTTTCTAATTTTCTGGCTTTTTTCCCTAAGCTTTTCGTCTTCAACTCTCTCTTCCTGTTTTACCTGTTTTCCATTATTTATTCTGTAGGCCAGTGTCACCACCCTCTCCCAAAACTTGGTATACTCCAGTCTCTTACTTTTCTTTGGGAGATAACAGAAACAAGCTGTGTCTGAGAAGCTAGTAAATCTGTGAAATACAGATTTACAGGGCTTAGGAGTGGAATAAGATTGTTGTATTCCTGTAACTTTCCTAGGGAGCAATGCTTGAACAAATACTGTAGAAATAGACAAGGGGATTAAGGCAAGAAACGTGTGGGAAGGATGTAGTAGAACTTTGCTGATTATATAGGTCAAGGAAAAGTAGGATTGCAGACCCAGAGATTTCTGGCTTCAAAATCCTGTTCCATCATTAATAATTAACAGATACAGTTTTGAGTGGGAGGCAGTGAGTTAGTTGGACGTTTGGACAAGAAAACTTGCAGTTGCTAGAATGGCACTGCCAGCAATTCGTTTTTAACTTGTTCCAGTCCCCTTTCCTTTCACTTACACATTGACTTCAAATTCCTTTGCAGTTTGTCTCAGATCTTACCTTTAGGAAAAGTAAACTCCTTTCTATCGTTATCAGTAGGAGAGACTCAGATGTGTAAAGACCAGTTCCATGTTTCTGACTCACATTCCCTTTTGCTACTTTCTTGACCCATCTTTGAATTAAAATGCTGCTTAGAATAGTATGTCACCCTCCCCGCCTTCAGAACACTGGTCAAGTTGGGGTTTTTTTTGGTTTTGTTTGTTTTGTTTTGTTTTGTTTTGTTTTTGGTGTGTGGGTCACACCCGGCGATGCTCAGGTGTTACTCCTGGCTGTCTGCTCAGAAATGGCTCCTGGCAGGCACCGGGGACCATATGAGACACCGGGATTCGAACCAACCACCTTTGGTCCTGGATCGGCTGCTTGCAAGGCAAACGCCACTGTGCTATCTCGACTTCCAGGACAAGATTTTGTTTTCCCCTTCTCTTTGTTGTAGTACTGAGCAAAGGTCACACTCACACCAGATTGTAGTGTTTGCTGGGTCACACACTTTGTTGTGGCACAGGGATCACTG
The DNA here is from genome assembly GCF_024139225.1 of Suncus etruscus. Classification (NCBI taxonomy): domain Eukaryota; kingdom Metazoa; phylum Chordata; class Mammalia; order Eulipotyphla; family Soricidae; genus Suncus; species Suncus etruscus. The sequence goes on from NC_064862.1 coordinate 18,907,156, forward strand.
CAGGTGAATCCCGGCGCCCCATATGGTTCCTACGGTTCCCCGTGCCTGCCAGGAGCCATTTCTGAGCAGATAGCCAGGAGTAACCCCTGAGCGCTGCCGGGTGTGGCCCAAAAAATGAATGAAAGAGAGAGAGAGAGAGAGAGAGAGAGAGAGAGAGAGAGAGAGAGAGAGAGAGAGAGAGAGAGAGAGGGAGGGAGGGAGGGAGGGAGGGAGGGGAGGGAGGGGAGGGGAGGGGAGGGGAGGGGAGGGGAGGGAGAACTCGAGCGCGCCTGGAGAAGCAAAGCTTTGTGAAATATGTGATTAAAATATTAATGAGTACAGCAACATTTCATTCATCTGGTATCATTACCATTACCTAATCTGCATAGATTCTTGAATCTTGTCCTCAAATCTTATGGATTTTGCTATTATGTGATGTTTTATTTATATACATAGTTTTAATTGCCCCAAATGTATTTGTAACATTTTTTCTGATTTTGTCTTCTGAAATAGGGAACATTCTCCTCCTACTTTTATACTTGATCTTTCCTGGACATAGAGTTTTTGTTTTATAGCTTCAGAATGAGAATCAGGAATACGAGGATCTAGTACAGATTCTGACAGTACATTGTTGTTTCATTTTGTTATTCTGATACTACATTCTTGTGTTGTTTTGTGATCACTGAATTGGTTTGAAGAAGGGCCTGATGTGTGTAGTTGGTGTTCAGCAAATGGTTTTATGTCTACTGTAGCACTCTTTTCCTGATATATTACCTGGAGTCTAATGCAGTATTGCCAAGTAAATACGCTTCTGTTGTTCCAGTTGAGATGAGACCAAGTTGTTTTTGTTTTGTTGTGTTGTTGGGGTTTATTTGAGATTTTTACTTAGTTTTTTCTTAGATGCTAAAGGTAAATTACACTGTACTTTCAATACCCAAACCAAAGTGAAGACCGTAATAAATTATAAATGTGGATGGAGCATATCCACCACACGTGAAGAGGAGGTGGGGAGAAGGAGTAGGTTTTGTTTTTTTTTTTTTGCTTTTGCTGTTGGCAGGAGAGCTAAGCAGTCTTTGAAAAAACAAGTTCTAGGCTTCTAGGTTTGCCATAAAGGGTATCACATTCCCAAGGCCTCCCACCTACCCCTCCCCTCCCCTCCCCTCCCCTCCCCCCCCCCCCCCCCCCTCCCCCTCCCCCCCTCCCCTCCTCCCCTCTCCTCCCCTCCCCTCCCCTCCCCCCTCCCCTCCCCTCCCTCCCCCTCCTCCCCCTCCTCCCCTCTCCTCCCCTTCTCTCCCCCCCCCTCCCCTCCCCTCTCCTCTCCTCTCCTCCAGGGCACCACCTACCTTACTTGTAAGTCACTTCTGGTGAATTGTTTGGATGACTTTGTTCTAGTTCCTTAGTGGCATGTCTAGCCTTTTCCTGATGTATGTTCTGTTACATCCGAACTGGTGGCTCTAACAGTTGATTTGTTAGGAACTTATTGAATGTATCTCTTAGTGTCGATATTACATTGTTGAATATGTGCCTGTTAGTATTGGTAGTACACGAGGAAAATTGTCCACATCTCAGTGACTTCTTATGATTCATGCATGAACCCACAGGAGTTCTAGAAATACAGAAATGTATGTGGTCTGAAACAGTAGGAAAAAAGATACAACAAATAGGAGTTGGAGGGGCCAAAGTGATAGTAGGGTGTTTACATGCATTCAAACCCCAGGTTCAGTCCCCACTACCTCAATACTCCACTAAACCTCTGGAGCCCTCAGAAGTTATCCCTGAGCACACCAGATATGTCTTTTTTTTTTTTTTTAAAGGAAATGAGGCTCCCTTTCAGAAAGAAATGGAAGATTTTGATAAGCATCAAAGGTGGAGAAATGGCAGGTGCAGGGCAGGGAGAGTCAGGAAAGAAAGTAGTTGAGCATTTTCAGACAAGCCTGACTGGATTCCTGTGGGTGTGGAGACTAGTAGAAATAAAAAATATATGGGTTTGTATAATTTTATTCTAGCTTTCAGATGAGAAAAATTGACACAGCCTTATAGATAGGTTCAGTAATAATACTTCTAAATGTCATGTGCTGACTCATTATAGTCCAGTAGTATTAGAAGTTTTGGTGACTTAATTACTAACAGGAAAAGGTTGGATTTTTTTTTATATAGCTCTGCATTTATGGATATATCTGGATTTATATAAATTATCACCCCAAATTATTATTTTTAGAGTCCTGGATTTATTTGTATTGGGTGTTAAGCATAGCATGACTGGATTATGAAATCGACTTTTAGTGGAAAATATTGGCATTTAAATAATGCCATGATTTTGATTCCCAGTTTATTTTTAAAATAAGGACAATTTTTGTGTTTGTGTTTTTCTGAGCTCTGATTAATGCATGAAAGATTGAATAAACTCGGTGGTGGAGGAATTGATTGCCATGCTGTGATTTCCTCTCCCCCAATATTTAGATAAATAAATACATGTACTGATGATGTCATCTACATACCATGTTTTAGAGTGGGTCTTTAGCAAAATGAAATAAGGGAGCTGAAGAGATAGTATCAGGGTAAAGGTGTTTGCCTTGCCTGCACCAGCCCTGGTTGGATTCCCAGCACAGAGCCAGACACCTTGACCACCTTTGGTATGGCCCCCAAACAAAATTAGTGAAATAAAATGGCATAGTGAAATAAGTAGCTATTCCTAGGACTAGATTTCTCTTAGAGACCAGAAGCCAGTACTGTGTCTCGAAATTGTAAGTTATTAGAATTGTTCTGATATTTAGTAAATACTAAATTTGAAAAACAAGTATTTTTCTTTGCCATTGATGTGATGAAGTGTGGCTTAAACACTTGGTCGTTGTGCTTGCACACTTGGTTAGTTGTAGCATCAAGGATCATGTTTGCAGAACCAGGATCAAATATGAGGCCTCTTGTATACAAGGTAGGCACTCTACCACTCATCCATATTCTCCAGACTCCCTAAATTCTTTTTTCTTTTCTTTTCTTTTTTTTTTTTTTTGAGTTACACCCAGCAGTGCTCAGGAGTTACTCCTGGCTCTACGGTCAAAAATCGTTCCTGGCAGGCTCGGGGAACAATATGGGATGCCAGCATTCAAGCAACCGTCCTTCTGCATGCAAGGCAAACACCTTACCTCCATGCTATCTCTTCCCCCTACCCCCAATTCTTTTTATAATGTCATGAATCAGAAAAGGCCTGGCCTACATTACTATTATATTGTCTTAGAAATACTATTCATTGTAATAAGATCCCTTATCCTGCCAAAATTGGAAGTATAATTATTAAAAATCCGGGCACAGTTCTGTTTTATGTAGATGTCTTTGTATGCTTGATCATGCCAAAGAATCAAGTGAAATATTTCTATGAGTAATGAGGTGTCAGTATGATAGCTGGGCCTTGGTTCCAGCCTTGAGGTCCCCTGAGTGCTACCTGTGTGGTGCCCACCGCAATTTAGGAAAAAAATGATGGTTTAATAAATGTTTTTCTTGATGATCTTTAAACTAAAATCATGTCCATATTGATTAATAAATTGCCATTCTTATCTCCCCTTTTCTCTGGAGATAATGCAGATTTTAATATTTAAATTGAAGTCTAGTTTAAATAAGTACTTTTCCATGTTATGTTTAAAATTATTTTGAGCTGATAAGATAGCTCAAAGGACTGGAGCATATTTGTGATCTTGAGTTTAATCCCTCATCATTATCTGTATAAACCCACTCTAAACATAACCAGGGTAAACTCCAAGTAACCCCCTGGTGGTTCTGTTGGTTCTGATGGTCCCTAGTACTATTGGATCTGGGCATTTAATCATTTGACCCAACTAGCTGAGTATCTCTGTTTGTGACCCCCAGGGCTCCTGAACATTGCTTGGAAGCCCCCCCCCCAAAAAAAAAAAACAAAAAACAAAAAAAACAAAGCTAAGCAAATCCTTTTTTTCCTTTTCCTATCATTCCTAATTTCTTCAAGTCTGTGATAGTTGCTCTGTTGTGTAGTAATGCCTGGGAAGGTGTGATCTGAAACATATTGATAAATGATTTTATTTAGAATCCCCTATTGTAACTGTAAGAGTTTTATTTTTGTCTTTAATGCATTTCCTGACATAAAGATTAAGTTCTCTGGTACATGGATTTATTTTTTGCTTTTTATTTAAAGTTTTGTAATTCAGACATAGCCTTTTGACAAGATTTGTGTTGAAAAAGTTATCTACTTGTTGGGAGAATGCTGTCCTTGTTACTGAGCACACCCAGTGATGCTCAGGGGTTACTCCTGGCTATGTGCTCAGAAATCGCCACTGGCTTGGGGGACCATCTGGGATGCCGAGGGATCGAATTGCTGTCCATCCTAGGTTAGCGCATGTAAGACAAATGCCCTACTGCTTGCGCCATCACTCTGGCCCCAATTCTTGTTACATTTTTTTTTTTTTTTGGTTTTTGGGCCACACCCATTTGACGCTCAGGGGTTACTCCTGAGCTATGCGCTCAGAAATCGCCCCTGGGTTGGGGGGACCATATGGGACGCCGGGGGATCGAACCACGGTCCGGTCCGTCCTACTCTAGCGCTTGCAAGGCAGACACCTTACCTCTAGCGCCACCTTCCCGGCCCCTCTTGTTACATTTTAATGCAAATTGTTATATATGCATTTATCAGCTCTCAGAATTGAACTTTATAACATATTTGCTTGTAACTATTCTGATATCAATATTGATGCATCAGTTATCTTAGGATGTAATGAATTTAAATTCTATAAATGTCAAGTTTTATATACCTTAACCATTATGAAGATGAAAGTCTAAGTATACCCATGTGTTAATGCCAAAATGTTTCATTTGGGGGAGGTTGTTGTTGTTTTGTCTTGGGGGTTCATACCAGGCAGTGCTTGGAGGTCAATCCTTACAGTACTCAGGGGACATAATGGGATGCTGGGAATTGAACCCAGGTTGGTTGAATGCTAGGCAAACACTTGACCTCCTATGCGGTTGCTCCTTGTTTCATTCTTCTACTGTGGGTTGTGTTAGGCAGTTAAGTTTTTTTTTTATATACTTTTCATATTATTAACAATCCACTTCTATTTACTAGAACAATTAGACCAAGATCATACTGAAGCCAAATTAGAATAAAAATGTGTCATATATCTCCAGAGTTTCCTTATAATGTGCTGTCATAGAAGATATAAAATTCACATTTTTCTTAACTATTCTTTTATGCTTTGTTATGTTGTTACTAGAAATTCAGACAGTTAAGTCCTTGATTCCTGTCATCACTATGTTTTTACATTCTGTTACAGTTTGTCTGCTGTGGGATTCATTTCTTAGAGCAGGTCATAAGAGAGCCAGCTCATCAAGTGTAAGGGTGTTGTGCCCAGACTTTCCTTGGTAATCTAATTAGTACAGCAGTCTATACCAAGTTTAATGTCCTGCCATTTTATAACCTTTGCAGTTGCAAGTTTGTTTTGTATTTAATATGAACCTAACAAATTTTTAAGAATGATTTGAATCTATTTTAGTAATGGAAAAAAATTTCCAATGTGGTTAAGAACCGCATCTTATGAGCTGTTCTTTTCCTCCTTCTCTAAGAATTACTAAGTATTTTTAAAAATTGCAACTTGAAATTCATTTCAATGCTTGGATGACTCTAAAGCATTTCTTAAGAAACTTCTAGAAATTATAAGAAATTATGGGAGTAGTTAAAAGACAATCGGAACTAAGATAGCAAAATTTAAAAAGTCAGAATCACCTGAAGGATTATGATTCCGGTTTTGCCCATAAAAATAGACTTACTGCTTTTTTTTCTCTCTGTTACATTCTGTGGTCCAATATTTGCCAGTCTTTTGCTAAAAATCTTTGAAGAATTTATCCAAAATGCAGAATTAAGTAGTTCTGGGTAGATTAAGAAAATGTCTTAATATAAGAAACAACCTCAGGAAACTTGAAACCCTTTTTCTACTTAAGAGTACTTTATATAAGCAACTCTGGGGACTACCTCTCTGCTATTAGATCTCATGTTATCTGGTCAAGTTTATTGTTCTGCCTACCTCTAGTTTACTCTAGTTTCTCTTCTGCTTTCAAGGCTCCAGACCCAGTTCCTGGACCTGCCCTGGAAAAGAAGTATCCAGTAGAGATGAGCTCACTGCAGTTACTTAATTAAAAATTTGTAAGCTGCAAAAATGGTAATGGGCCAGTCAAGAACAGCTACAATTTGAAATTTTCTATTTCCAGGTATGCTCAAGTCCATGGCACTAGTCAAGCTTAGCCTCTATAACTTGCCTTACTATAAAATATATAGCGAATGAAACATTTCTCTCAAAACTAGTGGTTATCTTGCTTTAAAGTACAGTAACATCCCTAACACCTAGGTAACATGCGGCTAGTACTGACTTTAACATACCTTTCTGCCTGAATATTTCTAATCTAACTTGTTTGCTAGTTGTGGCAAAGTAATGCAAAAAAATCATTTTTAAGAAAATTACTACTTAGTTAAGCCCTGTAAGTAAAGGCATAGGGAATTAATTCAGACTAATTCTCCATTCTAAGATCTTGAACCATTTATTCTATTCTCTGAATATTCTTCAATAAAGGGAAGCAATTTTAAAGATTTCTTCATAGAACCAAATATACTTTTATCTGAAGAATTGGTTGGTTGGTTTTTTTGGGCAACACGCTGCTGTCCTGGGGGGGTGGGGGTGGCCATGTGGGATACCGGGAATGGAACCTGCATCCATCCTGGGTCAGCCATGTGCAATCAGATGCCCTACTGCTGTATTACCGCTCTGGCCTAGGATTAATGTTTCTTTTTATTTGTTTGTTTGATGGGGGCGTCGAACCTTGGTTCGTCCTAGGTCAGCCATGTGCAAAGCAAATGCCCTACCACTGTGCTACCACTCTGGCTCCTGTTTCTTAAATATTTTACTTAATAGCTTATAAGGAACCAGAAAAGAAAATTATAAATAGAACTGAAAAATGAGGCTTTCTGCCTTAGATTTTAACCAAGTGAAAGTAAAATCAAGTGTTAGGGAGCTGGGAACAACTAGAAGATTTTGAAACTTTTACGGATATATATTTTTCCAGTTTGTATCAATTTAGAATTAGTGAATTTACAAAAGTTAATAAGCCAGATAATTATGTGTCTTTTTGACTTTTAAAAGATAAGTCTTGTGTTAAAACCCCTCCTCCAGCATTAATGCATAAAAATCACTGAATGTATGCTATATGCTATATTATGTGGAATTAGAAAAATGGTAAGTTCTGAAAAGGGACTACTAGCATATTTCGCAGGTTAGTACCACTGTTGGGTGAATTGAAAGATAAATTTAAAAATAATCACATCATAGGCTTTTTTCACATCTGAGGTTTAAGTCCTTTTAGTTACCATTGAAGAATTAATGGATTTTCCTACACTACTAAATACAAAATGTGTAAAACACTAAGCTCTGCATGGTAGAGGTCCAGAAATGACTAAACCATGCCTTCAGTGAGTTTGCAAACAAATCAAAGAAGGTACCCTAATACAGAGACAAGCCCTGTTTTGAGAGTGCCAGAGAGAATCAGCTTTGTGGGGATGGAACACTTCCTTCCCAGCCTTGAAGAGTTCCTGAAGATATACTTCTTCAAAGACAGGAGTGTTTCTAAGTTTTGGAGTAAAAGTATATAGAGTATATAGTGTATTTTAGAAATTGTGAGCAGCCCATTATACCTGAAGGAATAGTACGGTCCAGAATGGAAAATAAAGCATTGTTTCCCAAAGTGGTTGATTCTGTGCCCCTCCCTGCCTATCCCCACCATGGAACAATGGGGGGAGGGGGTCAGCCAATAACTTCAGGTGCAATTAAATATCACTTTATGCGTGTTCACTTAAGGAGGTAGAGTTCCTGGGGTGCCATTAGGGCGAGACTTTTGGTTTTGGTGTTTTGCTTATTTTGTTTGGCTTTGTTTTCCTGAAAAGGAAGAAGTAGGCTAAATTGGGTACATTTAAGATAAAGGTGTGTCATATATCCTTTCAAATATTAGTTAACGGGCTCAGAGTTAATTGATAAAATAATGAGGCTCATGGAAGACTTTAGCATGGATATGCATTTTAAATCACTGAGTCTTTATAAAAAGTTTTTTTTTTGTTTTTTGTTTTTTTGTTTTGTTTTTGGGCCACACCCAGTAACGCTCAGGGGTTACTCCTGGCTATGCGCTCAGAAGCTGCTCCTGGCTTGGGGGGACCATATGGGACGCTGGGGGATCGAACCGCGGTCCGTCCAAGGCTAGCGCAGGCAAGGCAGGCACCTTACCTCTTGCGCCACTGCCCGGCCCTATAAAAAGTATTAAAGGTTGACTTGATGAACTTAGCAGATACCTAATAAAGAACTCAGTAATAATATGTATTAAAGTTTTACCTGAAATTTATGATTTAATCCTTACTCTAGGAATGTTAATCACTTCATAAAGTGATTACAACTTTTATTAAGCTCAAAGAAAGTTTATCTTACCCACTTGAATATATGTATAACTTTTCGGTACGGGATGTATTATTGGGTTGTTCTTAAACTTTCCAAACTTATTTTACTACTTCCTCCTTTTGTTTGGGTTGGACTTGTTTTTTAGGGAGCAACATCCCAGCAATGCGCTCAGTGGTGTTCAGGGTTCAGGGTGGTACCAATGAATCTAATACAGGCTATCCCTATAGACAATGCATTCGATAAGCCTGTTACCTCCCCTCTCCACTTTCACTTCCTCCTTTTCCCTGTCCACTCTTATCCCTTTAGACCACTCTGCTTATTTCTCAGTTTGAGAGCTGCTTATTTCAAACTGAGTTAGTTTTGGGGCCTCAGTACATTTAGGTTGTTTTTAGGATACTTATTGAGTATATGCAATTCATATATACTCTTTGAAATATGTATTTCTGGTAGACTAGGTCTTTTTTTAATATTTATTTTATTTTATATTATTTTTATTTTCTTTTTTATATCTTTATTTAAACAACTGATTACAAATATGATTGTAGTTGGGTTTCAGTCATGTAAAGAAACAACCCCTTCTTCAGTGCAACATTCCCATCGCCAGTGTCCCCAAATCTCCCTCCTCCCCACCCCACCTCCGCCTGTACACAAGACAGGCTTTCTACTTCCTCATTTATTCACATTGTTAGGATAGTTCTCAATGTAGTTATTCTCTAACAGCAACTCTTCACTCTTTGTGGTGAGCTTCATTGTCGTGAGCTGGACCTTCCAGCCCTCCTCTCTTTTGTCTCTGAGTGTAGATTCAGTCTTATTTTTAGATAAATGAAACACTTACGTTTGATAGTAATAAAACCACCTCTCAACTGAGAGGTTATTGGCTTGGAAAACCAATCAACCAACGACTTGTTAAACTGTAGAGATGTCTCTGCATGATTCTTCTCAGTTAAAAATTGGTATAACCGTCATCCTCCCTTTCACATGTGGGATCCCTCACAGAGAAGTAACATGATGTCTCATAAGAAATCCAGTATAAACCTGAATTCTATTAAGTTATGCAACTTCTCAAAACCATGCGCTATATTTTATTCATCTTTCGCATATTTAGAGTTCAGAGCCTGCCGCTAGTGGGGCATTGTGTGTGTGGAATGGATCCAGAAGATGAAGGCAGCCTAGAAAAGTGAACCATATAGCTCTCAAAATGTACCAGACAACCAGGTAAGAATTTTTCCTTTTTCTTTCACAGAGTCGGAAAATGTACTTTAGCTGAAACATCCCCCATCTTCCACACCTTATTTTCTTTCCTCCCTGTCATAATTTTTCGTGTTTTATTATGGAGCTTTATGACCTTTAGCCAATGTGAACATGAGTCAATAATATGCTTTCGGACTCTCCTAGCTAAGTGGCTTTATCTCAAGCTACAGGTCCTTTGTGAAGTTATTCCTGTGTTTTCTCAATTCCTTAGCACATCTTTTTGTGTGTGGGAGAAGGGGGCAGGAGACAGGGGGTGAGGTTTGGTCAGGGCAGTGCTCAGTGGCTATTTCTGCTTCTGTGCTCAGGAGTAACATCTGGTGGCACTCAATAGGCCATATATGGTGCTGAGTGGGACCAGGATTACCAGCTATCGGGGCAAAAGCCTCGCTTTCCAGCCCACACCTCTTCCTCTTGACCTCTTTGCAGATTATTTACTTTAACTGATAGAGTGATTGTTGCTGAGTGAACACATGCCCATGTCTGAGACTTGGTGGAATGTCCTTGAACCATTTTCTGCAATTTTAGTTTATTTGGGTTTTCACTTTAATATAAAAAGTACCAGATTTCTCAGTAGCCAAATACTTGGTCCTAAAGATTTGATCATGGGGGGTGGGATTATGATTTGGGTATGTCTTTCATGGGTTTTTTTGTTTTTATTTGGGTCTCACCCAACTGTGCCTTGGGCTTAATACTAGTTGTATACTTAAGGTTCATTCCTGATGAGTTTAGGATAATTTAAGTGATGCTAGGATTGAACCCAAATCAAGTGCCCTTAACTATTGTATTAATTCTTCTCTAGCCCCTTAGTTTTTTTCACTTACTCTCATCGCCGTTTGATTAGGTTTGGCTGTTTCCATTTCTTTGTGGAAGAAGAGCTTCCCCCCTGCTGTGCTCAGAATCATTGGAGCAGCTCAGCAGTACTTGGCGAGCAATGCAGGCCTGATGGTCAGGTACCCCGGATCTTGACAGTGTGCCAGGAATCAAATTCAGGCTTCTGTATCTCCAGCCCTTTACACTATCCCTCTGACCCTCGTTTTGCTTTTCACAGATTGCATTGTTTTATTCTTGTCCAAGCTTATAGTTGTATAGCTATGTGTAAATAAAGTATTAACAAGGAAGTGGGGGGGGGGGCGTGGTGTTCAGGCTTATACATCCTCATTCTCAGATCATATGTTGGCGTGACAGTATAGGGACTTAAAAAAATTCGACTGCCAAGTGCTTCCACAAACTCGGCTAATAACTGAACCAGCCAATATTTCTTTTTTGTGTTTGTGTTTTTGTTGTTGTTTTTGGGCCATGGTTGGTGGTGCTCAGGGCTTATTCCTGGCTCTGCATTCAGAAATTACTCCTGGCAGGCTTGGAGGACTGACCATAGGGAATGCCGGGTACTGAACTGGATCAGCCGTGTGCAAGGCAAAAAAAACCCTCCACACTGCTATTACTTCAGTCCTCATCAACTAGCCAACATTTCTGTTTTCACCATTTTATTTCATTTGTTTTGGGGACTCACCCTGTATATTCACTGTATTTTCTGATACTTGTGGTACAGTACTCAGGGATCATAACCCAGACTGGTCTCACCTTAAAAATATTGTTTTGCTTTTGCTCTTTTCTGCAATATTAGAAAATTGAAGTTCTTCCTTTATATTTCAGACCTAAATAATTTTAATCAGACCACGATTATCAGCCAAAATTAATTTTTATTATAAAATTTCTTTATTTAAGAATTGTGTTCACAGAAATGTTTGTAAATAGTTTTAGACATAGAATGTAAACTGCCCTTCACCAGTGCAACTTTCCACCACACACCAATGTTCCCCCATTTCCCTCCCATTCCCACACCTTCCTATCTCTGAGACAGGCATTTCTTTCTCTCCTTCTCCCTCTCCCTTTTTCTCTCTCTCCCCTCTCTCTCCCCCTCTCTCCCTTCCCCTCCACTTTGTGGTAAGCTTCGTATCATGGACTGATCCTCCTGGTCCTCATCTCTATTGTCTCTGCATGTTATTACCATACTCTATCTTTTATTTTTCTTAAATCCCACAGATGAGTGAGACTATGTCTATCCCACTCCCTCTGACTCATTTCACTCAGCATAATAAACTCCATGTCCATCCATGAATAGGCAAACCTCATGACTTCATTTTTTTCTAACTGCTGCTTAGTAATGTACCAACAGTGTCTTTTGCCATTCATCTGTTGGTGGTCACCCTGGGTTGTTTCCAAATTCTGACTATTGTAAATAGTGCTGTAATGAACATAGGAGTGCAGGGGCCATTTTTGTATTGTGTTCCAAGATTACTTTTAAAACATCTGACATATTTTGTTGCCTAGTGGTGCCTAGAACAATAGTGATGAACAGTCTGAAGTGAGCATGTGAGAAGGATATTGTTTTTGCTATTTTGTAGGATGCGTATATAATGAAGAGGAGGTTGGTATCTTCAGTTATGTACCTTTCCTATCTACTTCTTCAGCTTCGTTTTCTGTCACATTGTCTCCCTTTTAATCTCTACATTTCAACATTAGTCAGCTACCTGTAGTTTTCCAAGAAGTCTTGTTTTATTTCTTTAAGTCTTTACTAAGGCAACTACCTCTGTGTAAAATATGTGTGTGTGTGTGTGTGTGTGTGTGTGTGTGTGTGTGTGTGTGTTTATTCTAAGTCCCTGGTAACCCTTCAACAGTACTAGTCCCCCATTTGTTTCCCCTATGTATATATGTAACAACTGTTACTACATTAATTTGTTGATGGGTTTCTCTTCTCTTGCCAGAAGAAGAATTACTAAAACATAGACAATTGTGCTTTAATAACATTTTTATTTTATTTTTTTAACTTTATTTAAGTTTTGATTGATTGCTTTGGAGCCAACATCCAGCAGCGCTCAGGGGTCACTCTGGCTATGCACTCAGAAATTGCCCCTGGCAAGCTGGGGGACCATATGGGATGCTGAGAATGGAACCGGGTCCCTCCCAGATCAGCCACATGCAAGTCAAATGCCCTACTGAGGAGCACATTAGAAAGAATAGAGAAGCCCAGTGATAGGATACAGGCAGAAAAAACATGGGATCACATGAGGAATAGAAATGGAATAGGGTGTGTGTGTGTGTGTGTGTGTGTGTGTGTGTGTGGAGAGATAGCACAGCAGCAGAGCGTGTGTGTGTGTGTATGTGTGAAGAGATAGCACAGCAGCAGGGCTGTCTCCATCCCCTAATAACATTTTGGGGAGGGGGGGCGTTTGGACCACACTCTGATGCTCGAGAGTTACTCCTAGCTATGTGCTCAGAAGTTGCTACTGGCTTGGGGAAATCATATGGGACACCGGGGGATCAAACCACAGGCCATCCTAGGGTAGCACGGGCAAGGCAGACGACTTACCACTTGCACAACCACTCCAGGCTCAATAACATTTTTTAAAAAAACTTTTCTAACATTCAGAATTTTATAGCACCTATTATAGTAGAATAAATAGTAAGTACCTTAGCAAATATTTATAGAGTCGTTATATGTAAAAATATATTAAAATAGTAACATTTTAAAATGTTATTTAAAATATTAAATTTAAAGTGTTATTTTATAAAATACTTCATAAATCAAAATGTTCAGTAACTTTCATTTTTGCCATTCATGTTGTTTCATTAGGAAAGTCTGAAATTATGGGTAAGAGTTATAAGATGAGATTTCTGGGGCCGGCAAGGTGGCGCTAGAGGTAAGGTGTCTGCCTTGCAAGTGGTAGCCAAGGAAAAATTGTGACCATGGTTTGATCCCCCGGCGTCCCATATGGTCCCCCCAAGGCAGGGGCAATTTCTGAGTGCTTAGCCAGGAGGAACCCCTGAGCATCAAACGGGTGTGGCCTGAAAAACCAAAAAAAAAAAAAAAAATAAGATGAGATTTCTGGATCTTCAGTTATATAATGCAATTTAAAATATTTAATGGGGAGGGGGATGGTTGACTAATCAAGGCACTTGCCTTCATGTGCAGTTGCCCAAGTTTGAGTCCTACATTACAGAATCCTCTGAGCAAATAGAGTCTGGGGGCCCTGAAGCATGGCTCTGGTGGATCTCAGCATCTTCAGGTTCAAGATGTGCTGCATTAGGACATCCAAGATTGAACTCTCTGCCCCAATTAGCTGTCACAAGAACTGATTCTCAGTCCTACTTGGGAGAGACTGCACACCAAACTGAATTGAATATTCACTAAGGGAATTTATCATTGATTTGAAAATTATTACCCAAGGTAAATGGTTACATACAATTTCAACATCGTTTTTGCTATCTAATATGAAATTCATATTAGATATGCTCATTGGCCTAACAGTAATTTCACAGCAACAGATTGGAAGACTGACACATATAGGAAAAGTATTGTACCATACTACACTGTTGTATTTTTAGAGTTGAGTAACTTAATACAGTTTTACCAGTTTTATTTTTTGTTATTGTTGGTTTTTGTTTGTTTGTTTGTTTGGGTCACACCCGGCAGTGCTCAGGGGTTACTCCTGGCTCTACGCTCAGAAATCGCTCCTGGCAGGCTCTGGGGACCATATGGGATGCCGGGATTCGAACCATTGACCTTCTGCATGCAAGGCAAACACACCTTACTGCTGTGCTATCTCTCCAGCCCCAGTTTTAATTTTACTCCTTTTGAGTCCTTTTAATTTTTTAGGATTCTGAATACTTATTATAGCAATGGAATCTTTGGTTTATATGTTGTTCTTTGCACATAGATAATAGAGTCATGATTCACTTCAGTTGCCAGTTTTTCAATCAAGTGTATATATTTAGTTCTAAAATTGCCACTTCAAGGATATGATCAACTGGTTAATCTTTAATAAAGAAGCAAAAAATATGGAGTGGAAGAAGGAAAGCCTTTTTAACAAGTGATTTTGGGAAAACTGGCCAGGTACATGCAAAAAAATGAACTGAGACCTCTTTCTAACATGCACAAACGTCAAGTCAAAATGAATTAAAGATCTTGACATCAGAACTGAAACCATAAGGTGTACATAAAGAAAAATGTAGGCAGAGCTCTCCATGACATTGAAGCTAAAAGCATCTTCAGTGATAAAACACCACTGACTAAGCAAATAGAAACAAACACCCAATGAGACTATATTAAATGGGACCAGAATACAGAGAACACCCACAGAATGGAAAAAATAATTTTCCTAATACCCATGTGATAAAAGGTTAGTATCTAAGATATATAAGGCATTGGTAGAGCTTAACAACAATAAAATTCAACCCCACCAAAACCAGAGAAGAAATGAACAAAAATTGATGTCCAAAAGGCACCCCCCCAAAAAAAAATTCTCCATGTTATTAATCATCGAAGAAATGCAAATCAACACAACAATGACTAGCACACATCATAAAACAGAAACAACCAGTGCTGGATTAGATGCAGGGAAAAAGGGACTCTTGGTCACTCTGGTGGAAATGTAGACTGGTCCAACCTTATTAGAAAACAATATAGATATTTCCTTAAAGTAACTATAAACTGATTTTTCTTTTTTTCTTTTTTTTTTTATCTTTATTTAAACACCGTGATTACAAACATGATTATAGTTGTATGATTACAGTCATGTAAAGAGCACCCCCCTTCACCGGTGCAACATTCCCACCACCAATTTCCCAGATCTCCCTCCTCCCCACCCCCCTACACCTGTACTCGAGACAGGCTTTCTACTTCATATGACCCAGCAATGCTGCTCCTGAGAATATGCTGTAGTGGGCCAAAAACAATACAGAAAAGTCATCTGCTCTCCTATATTCATTGAATGTTCATTCACTAGCCAGAATCTGGAAACAGCCCAAGTGTCCAAGAAAAGACGAGTGGATAAAGAAACTGGTACATCTATCCAATAGAATACTACACAGCCATTAGGAAGAATGAATTTATGAAACTTATTTGGAATAGAGAGGAATATAATGCTGAATGAAATGAATTGGAGAGGGACAATGTTTTGCAGTTTCTTGTGGGATATAAAAAAATAGGAGATTAATACCCAAAGACAATAGAAAGGTAATGCCGAAGGACTAGGAGGCCTAGTCTACCATGGGAAGCTTACTGCAAAGGGGAAGGGTGTCAGGACAGAGAAGAGACTGTTATGACAGTGGCAGATGGAGATGATCATTGGACAAGAATTGGGTGCTGAAAAGAGGTAAAGTGATATGCATGATAACGTTTCAGTAACAGTATTGCAAACAGTGGTGCCTAAAAGGAAAAGGCGGGAGGGAAGAGGAAAAAAAAATAAGTGTCTTCCTTAGCAGGCTGGTTCGGGTGGGAGGGAAACTGGGTACTTTGGTGGAGGAAAATGTATTTTGATGAAGTGATGAATGTTTGGAACAATGTATGACTGAAACTCAACCATCAGTAAGCTCTGAACTATCACAGTGATTCAGTTTTAAATTTTTTAAATAGTAAAATTAACAGTTTAACTTTTTGATGTTAAAGGTTTGAAGGACAGTAAAAACAACAATTAATGCACTTAATTGTCCCTCTTTCAATGCAGTAGCACCCCTAGCAGCTGCAAAGCAGCATACTGGGGAAAAAATAAACTGAGGAGCATATTAGAAAGAATAGAGAAGCCCAGTGATAGGATACAGGCAGAAAAAACATGGGATCACATGAGGAATAGAAATGGAATAGGGTGTGTGTGTGTGTGTGTGTGTCTGTGTGTGTGTGTGTCTGTGTGTGTGTGTGTCTGTGTGTATGTGTGAAGAGATAGCACAGCAGCAGGGCGTCTTCCTTGCTCACAGCCTATCCAGGACTGACGGTGGTTCAAATCCCGGCGTCCCATATGGTCCTCCGTGCCTGCCAGGAGCGATTTCTGAGCACAGAGCCAGGAGTAACCCGTGAGCATCACCAGTTGTGACCCTAAAACCAAAAAAAAAGGCAAAATGGAATGGGGATCAGTGAAATGTCACATGATTTTCTCTGAAACTTCGTGTTAAGATGCCATAAAAATAACATTTTAACCAAATTATAACTTTCTCATGTTGAATTCAAAACATTTGTTACAAATTTTTGTGTTCAGTGTAAGATAAAATCTAGTGCTTGAAGTGCCTAGTCTCCTCCCTCCCAATTTATCCATAAATGGGAGTTTATAATATGTAGTACCTCTTTTCTTTTAAAGATTATTTTTAATCTTTGCATGGGATAGATTATACAACAGTACAATGCAAAAGGTGCTGAAAGGCAGCTTTGTTTCCATCTTAAAGCTAAATGCATTGGAAAATAATGTGATATGAGTTGAAAAATACACAGTAGGTAGTTATATAATATGTTTTGATGAATTTTAACAATCCTGTCTTAGATTTATTGCACTTTTCTTGATCCTTAAAAAATGGTAGCACTTGCCACAAAACCACAGTACATAAATTGCCAAGTGAAGCTGACTTGCACATTCTTTTAGACGAACTTATAAATGGTAAGCCCAGAAATGAACAGCATTCATGGGCTTGAAACAGTGCATTAGATGAAAAAATTAGGGAGTTTTCTTTTTCAGAGGCAGTAGTTTTGATCACTAAGTCTCTTAACTAACCATACTGTTAAAAAGATCGTTGTAGATGACGCAGTTTTTTGCTTTTAAACTTTTAAGTAACACTGAATATGAATATGAAAGTAATTTCATGTAGATATTTGATTATTTATGCAAATGATCATCTTTGTAAAATGATTCAGTATTACCTCTGATACATGCTTAAGTCTATGCTGAAAGATGATCTACTTTTAATCTTTTTATCTTAAATGATAGTATTTTGAATTTTCAGTTTTGCATAGCTGTAACTCTTATATTTAACCACAGGAAAATAATTTGATACTATAAGTTTTGAGGGGGAACTTTGCCTTGCTTCTTCATTGTTTCCCAAAGTACTTTTCAGTGTTTCCAAAGTGGGCAGTATGGCATCTTGGGGCCCCTGAAACTATACTGATAGTATTTGTTGTCTTGGGTACAACTCTAGGGATGAGGGTGGGGATGTGGTGACACTTACTCTGTTCAGTTAAAAAAGGCAGATTTCCAGGGTGAAAGGGAGGTTACTTTTTCTAAAAAAAAAAAAAAAGGTGGTAAACAGGATAAGTTGGGAGCCTCTGCTCTAGTAAATTGTAATAGCATGCTCCAAGAAATCTGTTTTCAGTAATTTATTATTAGGACTCATTTTAATCATTTATGTTACTTTTTTAAGTGCTTTTTTCTGGGGGGTGGAGGTCACACAGCGGCGCTCAGGGGTTACTCTGGCTGTTTAGAAATCGCTCCTGGCAGACACCAGGGACCATGCTGGGATTTGAACCACCACTGTCCTGGATCAGCTGCGTGCAAGGCAAACATCTTACCACTGTGCTATTTCTTCAGCCCCCTTTTTAAGTGCTTTTAATGTTTACCAAATACAATATGTACCAACCATTACCTAACTGGCACATAATGAGTTAGTTGTATAATATATCAATAATGTACAAGATTTAAAATATCATACCTAATTAGACAGGTGATATGATTCAGTTTTAGTTTTTAGTAAATTTGATGTCAAAAGATTTCAAAAACTTGCCATAATTTTAATATTTGAAATTATAGCATCCTGTAAAGGTTACCAAAACCACTTTTTATGGTACAGAAAAAAAAATTAGAAGTAAGAAATGTTTAGATACCCAAAAAAAGAAAACAAAGCTGTCTTTTGGGCTGGAGCAATAGCACAGCTATGGGACGTTTGTTTACCTTGCACGTGACCAAAGGAGCTGGTTAGAACTCTGGCAGTTCATATGGTCCCCTGAGCCTGCCAGAGAGATTTCTGAGCGCAGAGCCACGAGTAACCCTGAGTGCTGCTGGTGAATTCCAAAAACAACACAAAAAGGAAAAGAAATGGTTAGTTAGCCTTTGGCAACTCAAGAGATAATGGAATCATTCTGCGTTCCTATTAGGCTTTTTATTTATTTATTTATTTATATTTGGTGTTTGGGCCACACCCAATGACACTCATGGTACTCCTGGCTCTGCGCTTAGAAATTGCTCCTGGCTTGGGGGTCATATGGGATGCCGGGGGATCGAACCACAGTCAGTCCTAGGTTAGCACATGCAAGGCAAACGCCCTACCGCTGCGCCACCTCTCCGGTCCCCCATTAGGCATTTCTGAGGAAATTAGTGTTAATAGTTACTGAGGTTAGAGACAATTATGGTAAATTATAACACTCCCCTCAAAAATTACCAAGTTATTTATGTACACCCAAAAATCATGGGCTATAGAAAAAATGAAACTTGAAATTCAGCACTTAAACACTATCTGTGAGGTTGGGGGAAAATAATAGGGACTACTTTCTTCGTAGTAGAATAACCCCCTCCCCCCCCAGTTAAGTCCTAGCAGTGCCAGAGTTTTATAGGGATAGGCGTCATGCAAAACAAGTGCTATAACCCCGTGTACTCAATCTCCAACCCCTAGGACTTTTCTTTCAGGAGGAAGAGGTTGATTTTTGGTGTGTGGTTTGTTTGTGGTCTTTTTTTTGGGGGGGGGTCACACCCGGTGGTGCTCAGGGGTTACTCCTGGCTCTGCTCAGAAATCGCTTCTGGCAGGCTCAGAGGACCGTAAGGGATGTTGGGGACACCCGTCCTGGGTCAGCTGCATGCAAGGCAAATGCCCTACCATTATGTTATCTCTCCAGCCCTGGTTTGTTTGTTTTTTAGTTGTTTTGGGGTCACATCTGGCAGTGATCAAGACTTACTCCTGGCTCTTCACTCAGGGATTATTCCTGGCCAGATCAGAGGATTGAACCCAACACCTTACGCATTGTACTATCTTTCCGACCCTCGGCTTCAGTTTTGTTTTTTTAATGATTGAAGAGTAGGAAGGATGTCATGATAGTCGCATAAAAGGTTAAATACCTAACTTATACAATTTGGGGGGGGGGGGGACCCTGAGCTTAGGCAATGAAAATAAATTTGGTGTGGAAGTTTGTGTGTTTTGTGAAGCCATCAAAGAATGACCTAAAATCAAAAGATAAGTGAATACGTATGTAGAGGTGACTGATGGTATAGAAGCTCTGAGTGAAGGTGGATGTTTGAAATGTTTGCATGTTACATTTTATGCATCCATGTATAGCTTGTTTCTACTGTGATTTCCATAATTTCTTGATGTAAATTTACAACTAAAATCACTTAAAACACATTATTTGCTATATCTGTAGCTCATACCTCTTAAATTACATATTTTTTCAAGATAATGTCTTTATTTAATAAATTTTGTAGTTGAATCACTGTGAGATAGTTACAAAGTTGTTCGTGATTGAGTTTCAGTCATATAGTATACAACACACTTCACTGGTGCACATTTCCCACCACCAGTATACTTAGTCTTCTCCCATCCTCTCCCCCACATCCTTCTCTTACACCTTCCTCTGGCATCTCTCTCTTTCTTTCTCTCCCCCCCAAGATCATTTCTTTTTGTTTGTTTGTGTGTCTGTTTTGGGGTCACATCCTGACTCTGCTCCAAAGTCGCACCTGGCAGGCTCAGGGAACCATATGGGATGCCGGGATTCAAACCGGGTTCCAGCCTGTGTTGGTCCCATGCAAGACAAATGCCTTACTGCTGTGCTATCGCTCTGGCCCTCCCCCAAGATAATTTCTAAGGGTTCTCTTGTGTGTGTATGTGTCTGTTGTGCTTAGGCCGTTGAATCTCAGGTTCTCCACATGCAAGTTACATTTGTTTGCTTTAAGATTATATTGTTTTCCAGACGGTTAAAATAAGACCTCTAAATGAAATCAGAATTGCATTTTAGCATATTATATGTTAACTTGGCAAAAGTTACTTACCTTCTCCGTATACTAAAGATGAAGCCTAATACAATTGAAAAGTGAATTTTAGTTTTATATAGTTCATCCTATTTCTTGTTGACATTCAACATGAATTTTTTTTCTAGAGTAATTTAAGTTTCCGTAAAATTCAGTCATCTAGGACAGTGTTTTTCAACCTTTTTGTGCAAAGGCACACTTTTTTTGTGAAAAAAATAAATCACGAGGCACACAACCATTAGAAAATGTTTTAAAAAAATTAACTCTGTGGACCCGGAGAGATAGCACAGCGGCGTTTGCCTTGCAAGCAGCCGATCCAGGACCAAAGGTGGTTGGTTCGAATCCCGGTGTCCCATATGGTCCCCCGTGCCTGCCAGGAGCTATTTCTGAGCAGACAGCCAGGAGTAACCCCTGAGCACCGCCGGGTGTGGCCCAAAAACCAAAAAAAAAAAAAAAAGAGAATATTTCAACAAAAAAAAGGGGGGGGGGGCCGGGCGGTGGCGCTAAAGGTAAGGTGCCTGCCTTGCCTGCGCTAGCCTTGGACGGACCGCGGTTCGATCCCCCGGCGTCCCATATGGTCCCCCAAGCCAGGAGCGACTTCTGAGCACATAGCCAGGAGTAACCCCTGAGCATTACCGGGTGTGGCCCAGAAACAAAAAAAAAAAAATTAACTCTGTGCCTATATTGACTGTATATAAATTAATTTTCAAATAAGAATCAAATAAACACAAAGAAATTATTTTATAATTACTTTATTATGAAATAATCTAATGATTGGTCTATTTGTGAGCCGAAGCCGCATGTTACGGATGAAATTGGAATCTCACGACCCACTAGTGCCGAGGCACAGTGGTTGAAAAATGCTGATCTAGGAACTAGTAAAAATAAAAAATGTAAATAATTTAGCAAAATATTAAACTTCTTTTCACTTTTTGTATAGATTGAGATTCTGTATTTACAGTTCTGTTGACGATGATTTCCCATGTACATAATATCAATACCGCACACCCATCACTAGTGTACCCACCTCCCTTCCTAAAGACCCCAACACCCCTTTCGTTTCAGCTTCCCCCAGTTGTGTGGATCAATTCTCCTGTTGTGTTGCCTTCAGCTCTTTGTTACTTTGGTGTGTGTTTCAGACCCACATATGAGAGCAATCCTTCTGTAATCCTTTCCTTTTGACTGACTTTACCCAACCTGATAGCCTCTAGTTCCTTCCATGCCACAGCAAAATGCATGGTTTTGTTCCTAGAGCTTCATTGTGTTCCATGGGGTTTATAGCTTCTTGATCCATTCACCTGTACTTGAGCCTTTGGATTGTTTCCATATCTTGCCTTATTCTAAGTGCTACAATGAATATGGATATGCATATTCTTCCAAATTAACTTCTTTGTAGTTGGGGAATACATGCCAAGCTAGGTTATATGGGAATTTTGTTCTGTGGGCGGGGGGAGTGTGTGGTATGTGATGTATATGGGAGTTTTGTTCTGTGTGTGTGTATGTGTGTGTGTGTGTGTTTTGGAAAGATCTTCATATCACTTTTCATAATAGGCTGAACCACTTGTATTTTCACCATCAGTGGATAAGGGTTTCTTTCTCACCCTAACCCTGCTGTTTCTAGACTTTGATATATGCCAGTATCTCTAGACTTTGATATATGCCAGTATCTCAAAATTGTTTGGATTTGCATTTCAATTTTTTTATATTTTTCTGTTTTTTATTTTTCTATTTGCCATCCATATGTCTTCTCACCCATTTTCGGATGGGGTTGTTGGGTTTTACTGTTTGAACTTTGCAAGTGCTTTATAGATACTGGAGATCAGCCCTTTCCTCACTTGGATATCTTTTTATTATAGCTTAGCTTTGTGTATGTGTGTGGTGTGTGTTTTTCTGTTCAGAAGCTTTTTAATTTTATAAAGTCCCATTTATTGGTTTGTATTTGGTTTTGTTTGTCTTTCCTCTGGGGTCACTCATGGAAGATAACTCTACTATCAGTTTCCAAGATAGTTCTACAGAGATTTTCTTTCTTTCTTTTTTTTTTTTTTTTTTAGAGGTTTTCTTTAATGTGTTTTATAGATTCTATTCTAACTCTTTTTTTAATATATTTTTTATCTAAGTAACATATTTGGGTTACAGTCATAACCAGAACACCCCCCTTCACCAGTGTAACATTACCCCCTCCCCCTTCCCATCTCCTGCCTGTATTCGAGACAGGCATTCTACTACAGTTATTTGTTGTTTTTTTTTTGTTTTTTTTTTTTTTTTTGGTTTTTGGGCCACACCCGGTAACGCTCAGGGGTTACTCCTGGCTATGCGCTCAGAAGTCGCTCCTGGCTTGGGGGACCATATGGGACGCCAGGGGATCGAACCAAGGTTCGTCCTAGGCTAGCGCAGGCAAGGCAGGCACCTTACCTCTAGCGCCACCGCCCGGCCCCAGTTATTTGTTTTTAAGTTCAGTTAGTTGTATTTTTTTTCCTTAAAGGATAAGAGTAAAAAATATAGTAAAGATGTGGTAATGGCAATTGCCGTTGTTTGCATAGGTCCAGAAAAATGGGAAAATGGAAAAAAATCCTTGACCTGATTACAAAAAGGCCTCACCCCAGAAGTTTATTGGCATAAGACGGACTCTGGATTCCAGGCTTAATGTCTTGAGTTTACTTTTGTGAATGGTGTGAAGTAATTTCAAATTTCATTTCTTGACATCTGGTTATCTGGTTTTCCCAACACTCTTTGTTGAACAGATTTTACTTTTCTACCTTATCTATTTAGCTCCTTTGTTGTATATTAGCCATAAATTTGGGACTTCACTCAAGTCTTTCGGTTCAGTTCTATTGGTATACAGATCTGTCTTTATTGCAGCACCAGGCAGTTTTTAATTATTACAGGTTTGTATAGTTCAGAGTTGAGAAATGCAATGTTTACCATCTTCTTTTATTTTTGTAGGATTGCTTTGGCTATTCTGTAAGTTATATGCTTTTATACAAATTTTAGTAGAGTTTATTCCAAAGTATCATTAGAATTTTACTGTGTATTGTATTAGACATGTCTCATACTTTGGGTAGGATGATTAATTTCACGATAACATTAAAACTTTTATGTAAGTATATCTCAGAGTCTTCTGTAATGAAGGTCACTCACTGTTTACTTACAGACTTAATTATCTTTTCTCATCTGATGGGCATATGAGAACTACACCTACTGCTTCATAATCCCTTTCTCCTATTCCACCAATCTCCTAGTCAGACATGATTGATGCATAATCTTTAGAATCTGCCTGATAACTTGCTGCTTTGCCTTATCCTTGAACCTCCTGCCTGATCCTAATAAGTACCTGTGCTTTGCAGCTTCATTCAAAGAGCCTTTTGAACACCTCTGGTATAGTGTATGCTGCTTATGTAGTAGACTGTAACATTATTTGGTTTGGGAAAAATTTCATCTCTGCTTGGAGATAGATGGTATGTCCGTCTCCACTTACACAGTTCATTGTATCCTATACACAGAAGGCCTGAAAGAGTCTATCATTCCCTTTAATATTTCTGTAGCTGAGGTAGCATGCACCTTCTTTGCTGAGATTTTGTCCCTTTGTGGAAATCATACGTCAAAGAAATAATGATTAATACCAGTGATTGTATTTTTTGCTACAGACCATTGTACAAATGCAATACAGTTAACATCTACCATGTTGTCACTAATAAAAGTTCTTTGTTGCCTTTCTTTTCAAAGAAGAAATGATATTAATAGATAACATTTATGTTTGTATATCTTTTGTGTGTGTGCTCTTACCTACTAGCTACCTTTATTATTCATTTAAATGTAAGTTATCTGAGGTAGTACTCTCATTTTATAGATGAGAAACCGGGTCATACAGAAGCTAAATGATTAACCCAAGAAGACATTAAAAGTAAGTAGATTAACTTTCATAAGTAAATGAACACAACTTAAAATATTCTAAATATTCTCAATGTGTACTTACCCAGATACTTCTATATCAGATAATGTACACTTATAGCACCATATATCATTTAATACATTTCATCTCATTAATTGAGATAAATAAGTAGTAATTTAGTAATGTTTAGTAATTTAGTAAAATTTAGTAATGTTAGCTATTTTTAACTATTAATGCATCCTTTCTACCAAAGAAAATTTATATGCTTATTTAAATTCTACTTAGAAATGATCTTTACCGGGGCTGAAGAGATATCACAGCGGTAGGGCATTTGCCTTGCACGCAGCTGACCCAGGACAAACAGTGGTTTGAATCCCAGCATCCCATATGGGACCAGCCCCCCAAGCCAGCCAGGAGCAATTTCTGAGCATAAAGCCAGAAGTAACCTCTGAGCGCCGCTGGGTATGACCCCCCCCCCCAAAATAAAATAAAATAAATGATCTTTACCAAATTTTAGTCTCTCAGAGTGACAATATATTCACTGGCTACTATTTTTTCACATTTATGGAAATGTAAGTCATGTTTGAATAAGATATTACCAGTTATTTCTCCCTTTTATATTAAAAGTCAGCTCTAGAAATTTTTAGCTTTGTGTCATCATTTATTTTGTGGGGGAAGGAAATATGGGGGTTAGGGGCCACAGATGACTGCTTGGGATGTGCTCTGGCTCTGTCCTCAGGGACCACTCATGGTAGTGCTTGGGCGACAATATGCAGTGCAGGATCAAAGCAGGTGGACTGTGTACAAGGCAAGCTCTTTACCTGCTGTGCTCTCTCCAGCCTCCTCATTTACTTTCTTTTTTTTTTTTTTTTTTTTTTTTTTTTTTGGTTTTTGGGCCACACCCATTTGACGCTCAGGGGTTACTCCTGGCTATGCGCTCAGAAGTCGCTCCTGGCTTGGGGGACCATATGGGACACCGGGGGATCGAACCGCGGTCCGTCCTAGGCTAGTGCTGGCAAGGCAGACACCTTACCTTTAGCGCCACCGCCCGGCCCCCCTCGTTTACTTTCTAAGGCATCTCTTCTCATCCAAATTTATAACCTCCATGTTAGAGTAATCATGTTTCTCTGGCTCCTTCCTTTCTCCCTGTTCAGTCCATCTTCCCAGGCTTTGAACTGTACATAAAAACTGGGTCATTTTTCTGGATTTGATAGACAGGTTTTGGCCATATTCAATCACTGTTAAGTGTTTTCATTAAGAATACATTTTGTGGGGCTGAAGCAGTGGCGCTAGAGGTAAGGCGTCAGCCTTGCAAGTCCTAGCCTAGGACGGACCACAGTTCGATCCCCCAGCATCGATTTCTGAGCACATAGCCAGGAGTAACCCCTGAGTTTCACCGGGTGTGCCCCCCCTCCCAAAAAAAAAGTACATTTAGTCAGCTATACCTCAGCTCAAAAAAATGTTAAGGATAAGAAGGATAAAGAACACAATTCCTTTGGGGCCGGAGAGATAGCATGGAAGTAAGGTGTTTGCCTTGCACACAGAAGGACGGTGGTTCGAATTCCAGCATCCCATATGGTCCCCCGAGCCTGCCTGGAGTGATTTCTGAACATAGAGCCAGGAGTAAACCTTGAGCAATTTGGGTGTGACCCCCGCCCAAAAAAAAAAAAAAAACACAATTCTCAAGAACACTAGTTTGAAAGGAGACTTGGACTCATAGTTCATTCCTTAGTGCAAAGCTTGTATATTTCCTAGAAGTGAGGGAGGACTGAAGTAGAGATCTTTTGAATCGATTTAATGAATTGTAAAGTAGTTAGACACATAAGCATGGGAGTGGAGAAGCATGTTACAATATATATGTATCTCTATGGAGGAAGAATAAGAATTGAACTAAGATCAGTCTTTATTTTCCACAATAAGAAATCTAGTTTATAAAATTGGAAAAAAACATATTTTGTGTAGTTAGATGGCGAAAGATTTTTTCTTTTTTGGTTTTTTTTTTTGTTTGTTTATTTGTTTGTTTTTGTCACACCTAGCATTGCTTAGGGGTTATTCCTGCTCTGTGCTCAGAAATTGCTCCTGGCAGGCACAGGGGACCAATTGGGATGCCAGGGTTCGAACTACCATCTCTCTCTTTCTCCCCCTCTCTCTATCCTCTCTCTTTTTTTTTTTTTTTTTTTTTTTTTGGTTTTGCGGCCACACCCAGTGTTGCTCAGGGGTTACTCCTGGCTGTCTGCTCAGAAATAGCTCCTGGCAGGCACGGGGGACCATATGGGACATCGGGATTCGAACCAACCACCTTTGGTCCTGGATTGGCTTGGCTGCTTGCAAGGCAAACGCCGCTGTGCTATCTCTCCGGGCCCTCCTCTTTCTCTTTCTCTTCCACTCCCTCTCTCTCTCTATCCCCCACCTGATTATAACACCTTCCCTGCCCAGAGCTCAAATACTTGAGTAGCTTCTTTTACTTTAAAGATCAGATCTCCAAATTCTAGTGACCTGTAAGTCAATACATGATTTAGGTCCTGTTTTTTCTTGCCATTTGATATCGACTATTTTTCCTACATATACTATGTTTCATTCCAGCCTATGTTTTTGAATGAAAAGATAAGAAAAAAATGGGGGAGAAGGGGATAATTGTGATAACAATTAGAAAAACGGCAGGCAGTAGATTTAGTAGCAGGAAGAAGACATGGTATACTAGTGGCAATATTAGAAGTTTCCTAAGTTATGAACATGCATTGATAAGCCTCTAATTCACGAATGTCTGTGACCTTCACAACAAGGGCATTGTCTGTAATATCTGTAGCACCAACTAGTATCTACTGCCTACTATGCACTCCTTAAAAGTGTGGGTGGCGTGCCTGCCAGGAGATATTTCTGAGCAGACAGCCAGGAGCAACCCCTGAGCAATGCCGGGTGTGACCCAAAAACCAAAAAAAAAAAAAAAAGTGTGGGTGGTAGATAAAAACATGAGTATTTTAAATACTCTTACCTGGTTGAGTCATAAATGCATAAATTTTTATCAAACCTGGAGATCTTGCTGTTTTTTCTTTTGTTCTTTTGAACTTGAAGAGTCTCTGTTCTCTTTTAGTGAGTGCATTTAAAGGACATGTTAATCATGTTAAGGACACAGGTGGTGAACATGGAAGAATTGTTAACTAGAATAGTTAAATGCCTTTACATCCTTTTGGAGGGGGTGCACACCTGGCAGCGCTCAGGTTACTCAGGTTACTCCTGGCTCTGCGATCAGAAATTGTTCCTGGCAGGCTCAGGGGACTATATGGGATTCCGGGATTGGCCGCATGCAAGGCAAATGCCCTATTGCTATGCTATTGTTCCAGTCCCAGCCTTTAAATTCTTAGTGCTCAGGATCATCATAATTATTGAAAGGTCAAATATGCTCTTAAAGGAAGAGTCCAAATCTTTCTAATATGTTCAGATTTTGTGGCTATATATATATATATATATATATATATATGTATGTATGTATGTATGTATGTATACACACACATACGCACACTGACATTTTGAAAATCTTTTTTTTTTGGGGGGGGGACACACCCGGTGACACTCAGGGGTTACTCCTGGCTATGTGCTCAGAAGTCGCTCCAGGCTTGGGGGAATATATGGGACGCCGGGGGATCGAACCGTGGTCTGTCCTAGGCTAGCGCAGGCAAGGCAGACACCTTACCTCTAGCGCCCGGCCCCCATTTTGAAAATCTTAAGGAATTTATTATCCCAGGTCATTTCAACTGATGCAGTTAAGATGCCAAAATTGTGTACCTAGTATTAGAAATATTTTGTTTATTTTGTTTTTGGATCATACTCAGCAATGTTCAGGGGTTACTACTGGCAATGTTCAAGGGCTATGGGATGTTGGGGATCAAACCTGGGTCAACTGCATGTAAAATAATACCCAGTATCTTAGGTAGTTATCAGGAGATGGCCCCAGTGCTAAAAAATAATTTAATGAAAAATGACTTTATTAGTACTTTCTCAGAAGTCATTTTGCCGCTTTCCAAAAAAAAAAAAAAAAAATACATGGGGCTCGAGAGATAACACAGCAGTAGGGCATTTGCCTTGCACACAGCTGACCAGGATAGACCTGGGTTCGATTCCTAGCATCCTATATGGTTCCCCGAGCCTGCCAGGAGTAACCCCTGAATGCTGCTTGGTCCCCCAAACAAGCTTAAAATAATTTTTAAGATTAAGTTTCAAAAATTTAAACTTATTAGTCACAAAGCTTATATTTAAAAAATAGTTCTTGGGGCCACAGATATAGCACAATGGTAGGGTGTTTGCCTTGCATGTGACCAACCTGGAAGGGTCCCGGTTCAATTCCCGGCATCCCATATGATCCCCCACCTGCCAGGAGCGATTTCTGAGTGCAGAGCCTCAGAGTAAACCCCTGAACTATGCTGGGCATGGCTCTAAAGTCAGTCAATTAAAAAAAAACAGTAGATCGGAAGATGGAATCTGCAAAAATAAATAGTTCTTTTGTACGTAATTTTTACTTTTGTTGGGTATAGAGTATGAGTTGACTGGTTGTTTTTCCCTTGGCTTTTATTTATTTCATTTATC
Source organism: Suncus etruscus (assembly GCF_024139225.1). Classification (NCBI taxonomy): domain Eukaryota; kingdom Metazoa; phylum Chordata; class Mammalia; order Eulipotyphla; family Soricidae; genus Suncus; species Suncus etruscus. The sequence continues at coordinate 18,936,078 of NC_064862.1, forward strand.
TTCTGGCCTGCATTTTTCTGATAAAAAGTCACATTTATTCAAGCTGCTTTTCTATATGTGCTATGTTTTTGTGCTTTAGAAATTTTAATTTTTCTTTTATTTTTCCGGTTTGTTTTCTACTTTATTTCCTTTCCTCTGGAGCTCTAATTCCAGGTTCTTTTGTACATTTTAATACTTTGCAACAGTGCCCTGAAATTTTGTCTCTCCCCTCCCTGCCCCAGATAATTTTTCCCCCAATCCTTTCTGTTGGGCTCATTTATTGCTTTGTCTTCAAATTTATTGACTCTTAGTCATTCCCAGTTTGGAGCTAAGTACATCCAGTAAGTTTTATATTTCAAGCATTTTTCTTTCCTTTTTTTTTTTTTTTTTTTTTTTTTTGTGGGTGGATGGAAGGCTGGTTTTAGGATCATATCAGTACTTAGTACTGTTGCTTGGACACAGACATGGTGCCAGGCCCGAACCCAGGGCTGCTTCATGCAAGGCAGGCACCTTACCACCTAAACTCTCTTCAGTCCTGTTTTTCAGATCTTTAACTTGCATGTGTTTCTCCTCTAGTTTAACTTCCTCTTTTCCTTTTTTCCTTTACCATTTCTTCCTTTAACACCCTTTCCTTCATCCAGGGGTATCTCCTTTTTTGGTTTTTGGCCCACACCCAGTAGCACTCAGGTTACTCCTGACTCTGCTCAGAATCGCTCCTGGTAGGCATGGGGGACTGTATAGGATGCCAGGGTTCGAACCACCTTTGGTCCTGGTTCGGCTGCTCGCAAGGCAAACACCCCACCACTGTGCTATCTTTCCAGCCCCGGTATCTGCTTTTAAATCCTTATATGTGGGGTTAAACTGCAGGAGTTAAGACACTCGCCATATGCTTGGAAGGCCCCAGTTCGATCCTCAGACTGCATATGATTCCCTGAGCATCTCCTGGTGTGACCATAAAATAAAAACAAATACTTACTATAACAATAGTTATATTTCTATATAATGTTATATACTTATTTTAACTTCTGCATCAGTTTGGACTTGGTCTTCTTTGTTGTCTTATGTATTGACTATGTCTTGGCTTTTCCTCTTATGTTTGGTAATTATATCCTGGACATTTCAAGTCCTGTACCATCTACGTTTAAGTATAGTCAATGACATTTCACAATGATAGCAAAACTGCCTCAGAGCACATTTATCAGATGGTGTCCACTTCAGAAAGCAACATGTGACTGTAGCTTGGGAATTGGAGATATGTGCAAAATTTACACAAATATTCGGGGCAACATTTTCTCTGGTGACTCAGTTACTAGGTTTCAGCTGTTCAGCTTTTGTGGTTTCTTGTAGTCTGTCTTTTGGTTCTTTAAGCAATTAAGATAGTATGGATTTTAGCTACACCAGCGGGGACCTGCTCTGGCTAAAAGTCTGTTTTAAAAAATAGAAATTTGTCTCAAGTTGTTTCCATCTCTGCATGTTATAAATACCTTTTTCCCCCTGACTTCAATATGTACTCTTCATTACTGTTTCTGCCTTTAAATAGTTGTCATTTATATTTTGTCTAGTGTTTCTAGTTATTTGTGAGAGGTTTATTCTGTAGACATTATTTAGTCATCGGTGGAAGTTGAGCTCTAAAATACAGTTGTACATTTGAACAGTATTTCTGTTTGTGCACCTGGTAGTTTTTATTTTAAAAAAAACTAATAAAGTGTGAAAAAATCCTTCAAATAATCTTTTTGTAGTGCCGCAATTAGCTAAAATTTGTCTTTATAATTGTCTTTTTGTTTTGGTTTGGTTTTGGTTTTGGTTTTTGGATCACAACCAAAAACGAGTGGAGAGGGAGATGGAGAGAAATGAGGACAAGGAATATAGCTGTGGGATTGAACATTTGCCATGCATGTATAAAACCCTGGGTTGGATCCTTAATACAAAAAATAAAAAGTGGGGTCATAGCGGTGGTGCTCAGTAGGGCATTTGCCTTGCACGCACCTGACCTAGGATGGACTGAGGTTCGATCCCCCCCGCATCCCATATGATCCCACCAAGCCAGGGGGGATTTCTGAGCGCATAGCCAGGAGTAACTCCTGAGCATCAGCAGGTGTGGCCCAAAAATAAAAACAAACAAATAAATAAATAAATAAAAATAAAAAGGAAGGCATGGTAAATAAAAGTACTTAGGCAGTCCTCTGATTATTAAGGTAGGGAAAGATAAGTAGCAGTATTTTTTCATTTTTAAAAGAAGGAAGGAAGACAGTATTGAAAATAACTTCTCATTTGAATGTATTCTGAATGCCTGTGTCATTAGATGGAATTAGTCTAAACATTTACCTATTGGGAGATACAAATGAAAAATCCAGTTACTATCTGAAAGCATTAACGAACTAAATATTTGATTATATTAGATATTAAAGCACATGTTTTATAGAACTTTAGATTCAAAAGAATTTCATTCTATAATCAGTTCTCATAAAAAAATTTTTTCTCTTTCACAGAAAATGCTTGGGACAGAAGAGATGAGTACTATTTCTGCTAAGGCCTAGAATTGCCTACTATATAAATCGTCTTGATTAGGCAATATACGAATGGCCCAAGGAAGCCACCAAATTGATTTTCAGGTTTTACATGACCTGCGACAAAAATTCCCTGAGGTACCTGAAGTTGTTGTATCCAGGTGCATGTTACAGGTCAGTGTTCAATATGATTTCTGAATTTACTAATGCAAACCTGAATGGGAGTCTTTTAATCATTGGGAAAACACTCTTTTAAACTATCTTCTTGTTGATGTTAATGGGCTATGATGAAAAACGGTCAACTTTGGTGTCTGAGAGTCTTGTGGCCTTTGATAACGTAACTAGATTCTCTGTAACCCCAAAAAGTCATCTGGATAGTACCGTGTACTATGAGAAGTTTTTTTAGTCTCATTTTAAAACATTGATACGTGGCCTGTACTTACAATTTGCTTTACTTTTTTATATTTTGCTAGAAGAACATTTCAGAATTTCTGTTCTTCATATGAAAGGTAATAAAATCATTAAATAAATCAAGAAACGTTGATTGTTAAGTGGACTCCCATAAGCATAGTGACAAGTATTATACCTTTGTATTCTGTGATATCCGTACCTATTCAAATTGGACATCTTTACACAAAGGTAATTTAGGTTCAGACATATTTACTCGTGACAAGTATATTCTTAGTTTTCTTAAATGCAGAATTTATCATACAGTATTTACTTAAAACCACTTGGCTAGACCCCATGCCTTTTAGAATAAAGCTAATGTATCTTGACCAGGCTTACAGATATGATCTGGTATGTGGTCTTTTCCTGCAGCCTGACCATCTCATCCAGTTCTTCCTGGTCATACCCTGTGCTGCTGTTAGTCTTCAGGTCACCAAAGCATGCCTGCCTCTTTCTGCAGTACAGTAGTAAAAGCATAGCTTTTGACATAACGGAATCTACATTGTATGCTGGAAATTTGCTCAAGTAAAACATACTAAGTGTTCTTATCCCACAAAAAAATATAAGTGTTGACTGTAGATGGTCACCACTTTGTACAACTTTTTATTTGTCTATTTATTTGGTTTTTGGCACACACCCGGTGACACTAGGGTTACTCATAGCTCTCAACCAGAAATCACTCCTGGCAGGCTTGGGGGATCGAACCTAGGTATATCCTGGGTAGGCTACGTGCAGGGCAAACACCCTACTGCTGTGCTATCACTCCCGCCCCAGCTGTTTAAAAATTACATTTTGTGGGGCCGAAGAGATAGCACAGTGTTAGGGTGTTTACCTTGCATGCAGCCGATGCAGCCCATCTAGGACCAATGATAGTTCAAATCCTGGCATCCAATATGGCCCCTGAGCACCACCGGGTGTGACCCAAAAACCAAAAAAAGAAAAAATTACATTTTGTTTCTGCTGTAGGGGGAGGGGTATAGGAAGGGGACTAGAAGGGAAACTGGAGACATTGTTGGCAAAAATGTGTATTGCTGAAGGGATGGGTTATGAAATATTGTATGACTGCAACTCATTCATGAACAACTTTGTCACTGTGTATCTCAGGTGATTAAAATTTTAAAATGTATTAAATAATAAAATAAAAATTTTAAAGTTATGAAAACTTGTAAAACTTATATCTCTTGTAAAGAATGGGAATAAAAACACAAAATGCTTCCCCTCCCCCCAAATTACATTTTTGTAATGTTAAATGTGTACTTTTTTAAAAGTATACTTAATAAATAAAAGGGGAAAAAATTTTGTGTTTCTTGCCAGTATGAATGCTCAGAAATTTGGAGACATGCCTGGCATACAGAAGGCCTCAGTTTGATTCCCAACATAGTATACACCATCACCCCCACTCACCAAGCTCCCCATATGTGACCCCCATGGCCCTTGGCACCATTGGGCCTCCACAATATTTCATCAGCATGCTGATAGCACTGAAGACTCAGGTACCCCCTGCTGGCCAGATATCAAAGTGAGGGAGTGGCCTCTAGGCACCCCAAACACTACTGGGGAGGCACAATAATAATAGAATATTTTGGTATTGAAAAATTTATTTTTCATTTCCTTTGGGTATTCAGTAATAGAACCTTCATTATGTTATGAAGGTTTCTAGGTTTATAAAAGAAAATTGCTTCCCAACACCTAGTGATGATTAAAGAAAGAAGACCACACTGTAAACTGAGTTGGTCATCAAGCAGGTATTTGAGTAATACACTATTTAGCTGATTAAAACAAAAAGTGAGACAGAAAAATGGGGGGTGGGGTTTAAATGAAAGAAGGCAATTAAAAAAGGCAAACTTGCAGATATAAAATCATAGCTGTAATATGAAACAAAGTGACAATAATACTTCAATGTAGATCTTAAAAACTCTCAAGGAGGGGCTAGAGCAATGGCTCAGTGATAGGGCGTTTACCTTTTACGCAGCTGATCCAGGATGGACAGTGGTTCGAATCCCAGCATCCCATATGGTCCCCCGTGCCTGTCAGGAGCAATCTCTGAGTGCAGAATCAGGAGTCACCCCTGAGTGCTGCCAGGCATGACCCAAAAAAAAAAAAAAAAAACTCAAGGAAAATATATTTTAGATCTGTGTAGGTGTAGGGCCAGAGAAGTACAGTGAGTAGGGCATTTGCTTTTGCACGCAGCTCACCCAGGTTCAATCCCCAGCATTCCCTATGAACCCCCCAACAAGCATCACTGAATAAGTCCCCCCCCCCAAAAGGTAAGTTACTATATAGGGTGATTACTGTGTTTATATGTGAAATTAAGAGTATAGTAATATAAGCAAGAAAAGAATGGGGATGTTTCCTTTAGGAAGAATACAACTAGGTTCTTCACAAATCTGCATTGGGAGTGGAGGGGATTGTTTTTCTGGGTGCGCATGTGTATGCATGTGCTAGAGATTGAATTCAAGTCTCCAGCATGTACTTTACCTCTAAGCCACATAACAGCACGTAGTTAAAAAAGAATTAAATATAAATCAAAGTGCTGAATAATATAAGTGTCCCTTTGGTGGCAGCTTCCTTTTTTTATTAAATTTAGTTATAGAAAATGCATCACATAATTGACATAACTGATCATAATACATTTGTTTCAGGAAGACCAAAACCAAAGTTATTAAAAATAGGAAATAGAAAAACTAAAGAGATGAAAGAGAAAGGAAAGGAAAAAAAAGTTTAGTAGCAAGTATATTTTTGAAAATCCCAAAAGGGGCTGGAGAGATAGCACAGCGGCGTTTGCCTTGCAAGCAGCCAATCCAGGACCAAAGGTGGTTGGTTTGAATCCCGCATCCCATATGGTCCCCCGTGCCTGCCAGGAGCTATTTCTGAGCAGATAGCCAGGAGTAACCCCTGAGTACCGCCGGGTGTGGCCCAAAAATAAAAAAAAAGAAAAAAGAAAAGAAAATCATTGACTCAGTAATGAACTCATTAAAGCACTAGCAGAAGGTTTAGTAAGCTCTTTTTTTTTTTTTTTTTTTTTTTTTTGAGGATAAGAGTTAAAGAAATACAGTAAAAACAGTGTGAGAGTAGCCATTGTTGTTTGCATAGGCCCAGCAAAATATGAAGGAAATGAAAAGGAAAAGCCTTGGCCTAAATACAAGGAGACCTTACCCCTGAAGTTTTCTGGCATAAGACCAACTCTGGACTCCTGACATACTAGGTTATCCAACACCTGAGTCATTCTCTGTGGTCCCAGTGCATATCCTACATCAAAGTCAGGATGACGTGGAGCAAGTTGACAGCTTCCTTTTATGCAGCACTCCTTTTCTTATATGGGAACTAATTCTCCCCTTTTTTAAGAGAAATTTATACTATTTCAAAACTTGACTAAATGAAATTAGGAGTTACAGGATCATGTCATACTGCCTCTTCACTTGTACCTTCTTGCTGGATCCTTCTAGGAGCATATTCTTGCTTCCTGGGAAGAAAACTGTTATCTGTTCTCTTTTGACTTTCCTGCTTTGGAAATGATTCGCATCATTTTCTTGAACTGTAGATTCTCTCAAGTATCCAAAAATGTAATTCTTTTTTTTTTTTTTTTGGTTTTTGGGCCACACCCGGCGGTACTCAGGGGTTACTCCTGGCTGTCTGCTCAGAAATAGCTCCCGGCAGGCACAGGGGACCATATGGGACACCGGGATTTGAACCAACCACCTTTGGTCCTGGATTGGCTGCTTGCAAGGCAAACGCCGCTGTGCTATCTCTCCGGGCCCCAAAAATGTAATTCTTATCCTTAACATTTATTTATATTTATAATTACAACTTAGAGTATTTTGAAAGTACTGCCAAGCAGTTTTTAACAGAATTTGTTCACTGTTTTAAATATAAAATAATATTTCAATTTTTGTCATGGTATCATTTTTAATGACCTTAATTGAAACCTTCTCAGATAACTTACCCACATAGGCCTTTGCCATATTTCTATTAAGAAATCTACCATTCTGGGACCAGAGCAATAGCACGGTGGTAGGGCTTTCGCTTTGCACGCAGCCAACCCAGGTTTGAACCCTTCACCTCCCCCTCCCCCAGCCTGCCAGGAGTAACCCTGAGCACTGCTGGTGTGGCCCAAAATCAAAAAAAAGAAGAAAGAAAGAAGGAAATCTGTCTTAAAATTTTATACACACACACACATTAATCTCTACTATATTGTAAGGTAGTTAAAAGAGTGATTGTGTTTCTTTCTATTTGCCTAATAAGCAAGTTTGAGAAAGATGATCATCTATCAGAGAATGGATTTGTTTTGGTTTTGGTTTTAATCTGTTTCTGCGGAAGTTTGAGAAAAGTTGAAAGAGGAACTGAAAATACGACTCAGAATCTTTTAGCTTTAAAGAGATTGCAGCTTTAAAGCAGTAATTCTCAACTTTGCATAAAATTCATTCTGCCTCTTTTGATACACTTAAAGGAGACTTCTTCATTTTCCCAGGGCTTCTTAGAGAAATAACTGATTCCAAGTCTGAGGTAGGAAATAATAAAAATAATTCAGAGAGCCAGAGAGATAGCTCATAGTAGATTGTTTGCCTTACATGTGTTTGCATGTGCGAGGCCCTGAATTCAATTCCCAGCACCCTTAAAATTTAAAGGTGATCTTGTACATCTTTTCAAGTGAGCTATAAAATGGATGGTTTCATAGCATATATACAAAGGAGCCAACTGAAACCATTCCTATAATCTTTTTTTTGTTGTTGTTTTGTTTTTTTTTTGTTGTTGTTTTGTTTTTTGGGGCCACACCCGGCATTGCTCAGGGCTTACTCCTAGCTGTCTGTTCAGAAATAGCTCTTGGCAGGCACGGGGGACCATATGGGACACCGGGATTCGAACCAACCACCTTAGGTCCTGGATCAGCTGCTTGCAAGGCAAACACCGCTGTGCTATCTCTCTGGGCCCATTCCTATAATCTTAAAGATATAGTGGCTACTGGGGCCGGAGCATAGAGGTAAGGCGTTTGCCTTTCATGCAGAAAGATGGTGGTTCTAATCTCGGCATCCCTTATGTTCCCCTGCGCCTGCCAGGGTCTATTTCTGAGCATAGAGCCAGGAGTATCCCTGAGCGCTGCCGGGTGTGACCCCCCCCCCCAAATAAAAAATATTGTGGCTATTATCAGTTGAAACAGTTTAAAAATGAATATTCAAGAGAGTTTATAATAGTACTTGAAATGGTACTTGAAATTTTAGTGGCCTTTTGGAACACTAGTTATTTATTATAAAAACCTGCTATAAGAGAGAACTTAACATGCCTGCCTCTTTTGTGCAAAGAACCAAATAGTTTGAGTTTTTTTTAATTATTAACCTGCCCTATGTATAAGCAGTCTTATAATCAGGGATGTATCAGGGATATCATTAGTATCATCATTTTGCAACCCTTAATAAAATTAAGTCTCTGTCCATTGACTATTAGTGTCTTTGAAAAATTATAAGCTGAATCAAGTTGACAGCATCACAGTCCACCTGTTTTAAGATCACAGAGATAGCAGCCGTAGGATATTTGCCTTGCAAGCTGCCAACGTGGGATAGACCTGAGTTCAATTCCCGGTGTCCAGTATGGTCCCCCAAGCCTGCCAGGAGTGATTTCTAAGCGCAGAGCCAGAAGTAGCCCCCGAGCGTGGCTGGGTGTGGCCCAAAACTCAAAACCCCACCAAAAAAAAAAAAAGATCACAGAGAGGCAGGCATCATTGTACCTTCTTGTATTATAATAAGATAATCCTGTAAATATCTTACCTGGTGCTTGCGAGGCAAAATGCTACCACCTCTCAAACCCCTCCAAATGAAATACTCTAGAAAATGATATTCAACAAATAGCTATAATATTTTTTTAAAAAGGGGAAAAGTATTAAAAAAAAACTAAAAAACATAGCAGTGAGGTGAAATTTGTAAACCTTTTTTATTTTTATGGAACACTTCACAAATTTGCGTGTCATCCTTGCGCAGGGGCCATGCTAATCTTCTCTGTATCGTTCCAATTTTAGTATATGTGCTGCCGAAGCGAGCACGTAACCTTTTTCAGATCCTGATTTAAACTAAAAAAATATGAGACGGGAGGCCCCAAAATACTTTCTGAAATGCTTTATTTGCACAATTTCCACAATGACGCCCTGTTCTCATCCATAAGTACTACCTATAAAAAGGATTGGGGAAAAGTGTTTCCTATATTAAAGGATTGGAAGATGTAGAGAAAAACAGACTTCAAACTTCTGTGTACTTCAGTGGGAATGTAAATTGTAACACCACTATGGAAAATAATGTGTAAATTCCTTTTAAAAATATCGGGGCCGGCAAGGTGGCGCTTAGAGGTAAGGTGTCTGCCTTGCAAGCGCTAGCTAAGGAAGGACCGCAGTTCGATCCCCCAGCATCCCCTATGGTCCCTCCAAGCCAGGGGCAATTTATGAGTGCTTAGCCAGGAGTAACCCCTGAGCATTAAACAGGTGTGCCCCCCCCCAAAAAAAAACCCAAATAAATAAATAAAAATGTACTGGGGCCAGAGAGATGGCATGGAGGTAAGGCGTTTGCCTTAAAGGCAGGAGGACCGTGGTTTGAATCCTGGCATCCCATATGGTCCCTCGAACTTGATAGGAGCGATTTCTGAGCGTAGAGCCAGGAGTAACTCCTGAACACTGCCGGGTGTGACCCAAAAACTAAAAGAAAGAAAGAAAGAAAGAAAGAAAGAAAGAAAGAAAAGAAAGAAAAGAAAGAAAGAAAGAAAGAAAGAAAGAAAGAAAGAAAGAAAGAAAGAAAGAAAGAAAGAAAGAAAGAAAGAAAGAAAGAAAGAAAGAAAGAAAGAAAGAGAGAAAGAGAGAAAGAGAGAAAGAGAGAAAGAGAGAGAGAGAGAGAGAGAGAGAGAGAGAGAGAGAGAGAGAGAGAGAGAGAGAGAGAAAGAAAGAAAGAAAGAAAGAAAGAAAGAAAGAAAGAAAGAAAGAAAGAAAGAAAGAAAGAAAGAAAGAAGTAAAAATGTACATAATGGTTTCAATAAAATAAAATTGAATTAAAAATTAAAATGGGGCCAGAAAGATAGCACAGCAATAGGGCATTTTCCTTGCATGCAGCCTACCCAGGATGAATCAGGATTTGATTCCTGGCATAGAGCTTGTCAGAAGAGATTTCTGAGCCCAGACCCAGGAGTAACCCCTGACTGCCACCAGGTGTGGTCAAGGAAAAAAAAATATATGTGTGTGTGTGTGTGTGTGTGTGTGTGTGTATACACACACATATATTTTTTTTCTAATCTAAGTCATCCTCTGTGTACTATGAAATCCTTCAGACTTTACCTCCCTCATGAACATAACCCTTTCAACAGTAACTGTTGAAATTCATCACAACTTAGTATATTACTAACTCCTCATATGCTTTACTCCTACTACCTTTTCAGAAATGCTTATTAATTATTAAGATACAGTCTCCTGGGACCAGAGAGATATCATGGAGGTAGGGTATTTGCCTTGCATGCAGAAGGATGGTAGTTCAAATCCTGGCATCCCATATGGTCCCCCGAGCCTGCCAGGAGTAACCCCTGAGCACTGCTGGGTGTGACCCAAAAATCAAAAAAAGATACAGTCTCCTTAGAGAACAGTTCAGTTTTATATAAATATGAGTGTATTCCACAGTCATGGCTTATGTAGGGAATTGGAACTTTTTGTTTGTTTGTTTTTGTTTTCTGAGTCACACCCGGCAGCGCTCAGGGGTTACTCCTGGCTCTATGCTCAGAAATCACTCCTGGCAGGCTCCTTCTCCTAGAACAACAATAACTTGGATCACTTTTAGGTATTACTAGTTTAAAGAATTGTTTTTTTAGGTTAGTGAAGTTTTTTTTATTGATTCATTTGCATAAAAATAGTTCTCAGAGTTTTGAGTATATCTTGTATTTGTCATCACTTGCTAATCATATAACATGAAAATGATTTAGAGCATGAAAATTCTGACTATTGACATCAACCTATCTTTTTTTTGAATAGAATAATAATAACCTGGATGCCTGCTGTGCAGTTCTCTCTCAGGAGAGTACAAGATATCTTTATGGTGAAGGAGACTTGAATTTTTCGGATGATTCTGGAATTTCTGGTCTACGCAATCACATGACTTCTCTCAACTTGGACTTACAGTCACAGAATGTTTACCACCAGGGGAGAGAAGGAAATAGAATGAATGGAAGTAGGACTCTGATGCACAGCATTAGTGATGGACAGCTTCAAGGCGGTCAGCCCAGTAATGAACTATTTCAGCAGGAACCACAGACAGCACCAGTTCAAGTTCCTCAAGGCTTTAATGTTTTTGGGATATCCAGTACATCTGGTGCTTCAAATTCCACACCACATCTTGGATTTCACTTAGGCAGCAAAGGAACTTCTAACCTTTCTCAGACTCCCAGATTTAATCCCATTATGGTAACCTTAGCCCCAAATATCCAGACTGGTCGTAATACTCCAACATCTTTGCACATACATGGTGTACCTCCACCTGTACTTAATAGTCCACAGGGAAATTCTATCTATATTAGGCCTTACATTACAACTCCTAGTGGTACAGCTCGACAGACACAGCAACATTCTGGCTGGGTATCTCAGTTTAATCCCATGAACTCTCAACAGGTCTATCAGCCTTCACAACCAGCTCCCTGGACTACTTACCCTACATCTAATCCTCTGTCACATACCTCAGCCCAGCAGCCAAACCAGCAAGGCCACCAGACCTCTCATGTCTACATGCCCATCAGCTCGCCTACTACTCCACAACCACCAACAATCCATTCGTCTGGTAGCTCACAGGCTTCGGCGCATAGCCAGTATAACATTCAGAATATTTCAACAGGACCTCGAAAAAACCAGATTGAAATCAAACTTGAACCCCCACAGAGAAACAGTTCGTCAAAATTGCGTTCGTCTGGAGCTCGGACCCCCAGCACCTCCTCTTCCATCAATAGCCAAACCTTAAATAGAAATCAGCCCACTGTTTACATAGCTGCCAGCCCCCCAAGTACTGATGAGGTGATGTCCCGTAGCCAACCTAAAGTCTATATTTCAGCTAATGCCACAGGAGATGAGCAGATGATGCGGAATCAGCCTACCCTCTTCATTTCCACAAACTCGGGTGCCTCTGCTGCCTCCCGGAATGTGTCTGGGCAAGTGAGCATGGGTCCGGCCTTTATTCATCACCATCCCCCCAAAAGTCGGGCCATGGGCGGTAACTCAGCAACGTCTCCTCGAGTGGTGGTTACTCAACCCAATACAAAATACACGTTCAAAATCACAGTTTCTCCCAACAAGCCCCCTGCAGTCTCACCGGGGGTGGTGTCCCCGACCTTTGAACTTACAAATATTCTAAACCATCCCGATCATTATGTAGAAACAGAAAACATCCAGCACCTCACGGACCCTGCCTTAGCACATGTGGATAGAATAAGTGAAGCACGGAAGTTGAGTATGGGATCTGATGATGCTGCCTACACACAAGGTAATAATATAGACTGGGGTCGTTTGCCATGCTTGGCATAGGGGGCATGCATTTGATTTCACTGCAGAAGTGGCTATTTGTTGAATTACTAGCTCACCGTTTTAGTGTTGCCACAATGCTATCGTAGGAGGCACCGATGTTGCAGGTAAATTCTGGATTTCCTTTTTTATTATAGAAGTTTCCAAATTTTTAGAATAATAGATTCTGGTTTGTTTGCTTATTCGTTTACCTCAGATCCTAACACTTCCCAGTTTTTCTTGGTCTATGGTCATGCTGAATTGCCCTTACATGAAGAAGCAAGACAAAAATCACACAGGAGGAAAACCCTTTATCTCTTAAACCTTATGAGCTTATGAGTTAAAAAAGGGGTGAACCTTTTTTTTTTTTTTGCAAATAAGAGTTTGAAATATTACAGCAGGTAAGGCTTTTTTGCCTTGCATGCAGCCAACCAGATTTGATCCTACATAAAATCTCTTTGAGCCCCACCAGGAGTGATCCTGTGTACCTCCAAGTCCACAACAAAAAACAAAATAAAAACAAGATTACTTGATTTGGTGATGAGAGCAAGATAACTTATTTAAAAGAATAATTGGTATCTGAATCTTGTGACTTGATCACCAAAAAAGATAATTATACAGTTTAAAAAAAAAAAAAGACATCACTGGCTGTCAGCTGTTAACAGAAAAACCTTACTTTAGAGGCTGACACTGGAAATAATCATAAGGACGGAGGATGTGGTTCAGCAGCAGAGCTGTGTGCCTTTCATGTGGAGGACCTGGGATCTGCTCCAGCACCTCAGGAAGCACCCTTAAGATTTTAAGGATACTTGGATTTTCATGATACACACAAACTAGAAATAACTATTATCTATGTTACTAGAAGTAACTGTTATATTTCCAGTGGCAAATTTTCTGTATCTGTATCCCTATATATCCCTATCTGCATCCATAAAAACATTTTTAATATGCAGCTACTCCATTTTTTTAACTTTTTTTAATCTTTATTTAAACACCATGATTACAAATATGATTGTAGTTGTATGATTTCAGTCATGTAAAGAAAACCCCCTTTCACCAGTGAAACATTCCCACCATCAATGCCCCAAATCTCCCTCCACCCCACCCCACTCCCGCCTGTACTCGAAACAGGCTTTCTACTTCCTTCATTCATTCACATTGTTAGGATAGTTCCCAAGGCAGTTATTTCTCTAACAGCACTCATCACTCTTTGTGGTGAGCTTCATGTCGTGAGCTACACCTTCCAGCCCTCATCAATTCTGTCTCTGAGAATTATTGCAAAAATGTCTTTCATTTTTCTTAAAACCCATGGATGAGTGAGACTGTTCTGCGTCTTATCTCTCTCCCTCTGACTTATTTCACTCAGCATAGTAGATTCCATGTACATCCATGTATAGGAAAATTCCATGACTTCATCTCTCCTGACGGCTGCATAATATTCATTCCATTGTGTATATGTACCACAGTTTCTTTAGCCATTCATCTGTTGAAGGGCATCTTGGTTGTTTCCAGAATCTGGCTATTGTAAATAGTGCAGAGCTACTCCATTTTTTAACTTAAGGAAAATTTGTTTTATTTTCATTATAGAAAACCCCAAAATTGGGGCCTGAGCAATAGCACAGCAGGTAGGGCGTTTGCCTTGAACATGGCTAAATCAGGATTAATCTGTCCGATTCACATCATCCGATATGGTCCCCTGAGTCTGCCAGGAGCAATTTCTGAACTCAGTGCCAAGAGTAGCCCCTGAGCACAGCCTGGTGTGGTGCCCCTTCCCCCCCCCCAAAAAAAAGGTAGTATGTCTCACACCACCTGGATTTAAAGATGTTTTCCTAATTACAAATGAAATTAGCTAATCGTTTTATTTTGCTGACTGAAGACGGAAAATAGTGGGGTAAATACTTTCTGAAATTGCTATATGAACCATTTAGAATACTTCTTTTTTTTTTTTTTTTTTTTTTTTTTTTTTTTTTTTTTGGTTTTTGGGTCTCACCCGGCAGTGCTCAGGGGTTACTCCTGGCTCCAGGCTCAGAAGTCGCTCCTGGCAAGCATGGGGGACCATATGGGACGCCGGGATTCGAACCGATGACCTTCTGCATGAGAGGCAAACGCCTTACCTCCATGCTATCTCTCCGGCCCTAGAATACTTCTTGACCTCTGTTTAAAACTTCTGTTTACTTATTTTAACAACCACAAGAGGGAGTTGCATGCTTGTATTACCTTTACAATTAAAAATTAATAATTTTGGGCCCAGAGAGATAGCACAGCGGCGTTTGCCTTGCAAGCGGCCGATCCAGGACCTAAGGTGGTTGGTTCGAATCCCGGTGTCCCATATGGTCCCCCGTGCCTGCCAGGAGCTATTTCTGAGCAGACAGCCAGGAGTAACCCCTGAGCACCGCCGGGTGTGGCCCAAAAACCAAAAAAAAAAAAAAAATTAATAGTTGTTTTGTGGAGCTTGAGTGTTGTATACTTGCCTCGCACACAGCTGATCCAGGTTCAATTTTCAGCATCTCCTATAGTTTCCTGAACTCAGCAGAAGTGATTCCTAAGCACAGAGCCAGGAATAACCCCTGAGCACCACTGGGTATAGCCCAAAATCCGAGTGAATGTGTGTAAATTTGTCAGCTCTCATCAGCCTTTGTCCTCCCTTGAACGTGTGTGTATCTCACCTGCTTGGTCTGTGTTTCTTTGCCTATTTCTGCTCTGTAAACACCTGTATTTTCTCTTAAACCATAACACAAACTTTACCCTTTTTCTCCCCTCAGATCTTTCTAAATAAGTTTCAGTAAAAACTGTCTTCAAAAAATAAAATATAATACTAGTTTTTGTGAAAGAGAATTTTAAAACTGCCGTGTTTTGTTTTCTTGATGGGAGAGTGTTGGTTTTAGGTTTTAGTCTGTGTTTAAGAGGATAAGAGAGATAGCACATCCGTAGGGCATTTGTCAAGTAAACTAACAGGTGGCTGTCAGTCAGTACATAATCGTTATTAGATGTATAATCCCTTACTGGGGCTGGAGAGATAGCACAGTGTTAGGGCTTTGGCCTTGCATGCAGCCAAACAGTGGTGGTTCAAATCCCTGTATCCCATATGGTCCCCTGAGCCTGCCAGGAGTGATTTTTGAGTGCAGAGCCAGGATTAACTCCTGAGTGCCGCTGAGGTGGGTGTGACGCCCCCACCACACACACCCCCAAAAAGAACTACCATATACTAAAGGTCTATGTGCAGTGACAGCAGCTTAAAGTCTTCCCATATTTCCAAATGTATTAAATTGCATTCCAGGCCAGAGAGAGAATACAGCAGGCGCTTGCCTTTCCCCATGACCAACCTGGGTTCAATCCCTTGGTATCACATTCCTTAATGTAATCTAGAGTAAGCCCTTAACCACTGCTGGGTATGATTCAAAAATCCAAAGCAAAGAACAAACAAAAAATCCTGGACATTCCAAACAGACTTTAAACTAAAGGAAACCACAGAGAGAATGCAGAGTGACCTGGGTTTAATCCCAAGCACTACACTGTACCCCACCAGGAATGATTCCTGAGCACTGCCAGTTCAGAAAGTAAAAATAACAGCAACTTAAGGTTTTTGTTTCATCAGTATTTTTTTTTTGTTTTTTGTTTTGTTTTGTTTTGTTTTGGTTTTTGGGCCACACCTGGCAGGCACGGGGGACCATATGGAACACCGGGATTCAAACCAACCGCCTTAGGTCCTGGATCAGCTGCTTGCAAGCCAAACGCAGCTGTGCTATCTCTCCGGGCCCCTGGTTTTTGGGTTTTGGGCCACACCCAGCAGTGCTCAGGGGTTACTCCTGGCTATCTGCTCAGAAATAGCTCCTGGCAGGCACAGAGGATCATATGGGACGCCGGGATTCAAACCAACCACCTTAGGTCCTGGATTGGGATTGGCTGCTTGCAAGGCAAACAGTGCTGTGCTATCTCTCCAGCCCCTTGCTAGCCTTTTCAAGTCAAATTGATGTCATTTTGCATTGAATATATGAGTATCAAATGCCTGGCTTTTCTGGCCACAAGTCTTGAGATTTCATGGTATTAGATACCAAGTGATACAAAATTGTTTTCCCTTTTTGCCCTCAGATGTTGAGGTTTAATGGAGAGTTTGAAACATCTAAAATGATTGTTCAAGTGTGAAATGGACTCATCTAACAAGGAAAAGTAGAATTCTTCTTTAGGGTAATAATATATAAATACAAGGTAATAATAGTATTCAAGCCTTTAGAAATACATAAGCTTCATTGTTTTTATTCATGATATTAATACAATTCTCCTTGTGGAGATAAAAATGAACTTGTAACCATTACTATTTAAATGGTATTAAATACCATAGCAGTAAAAATTTGATGTATCTTTTGGCTGAATAAAACTATTAGTGCAAATATCATAAGCTGCCACACAATCTTTACCCATACCTTAGTAGGGATCACTGTATTTTTCGTACCATAAGACGCACATTTCCCCCCCAAAAGTGCATCTTGGGGAGCGAATGCCACCTAGCACTGAAGCCCGCATGCAGGCGAGGAGAGAGTATCTCAAAACTAAATGTGTCTTAAAGAGCAAAAAATACGGTAATTATGTATAAGTATATGTTTATATATTCTATAGTTGTGATCCATGTGATGCTACATATTCTATATCTATGATCTATATAATGTATCTATACATAAACACAACGTGTCTAGGATTTATTTTCTAATCATTTTAGCTCCACGTTCAGTAGGGCCTTCCTTTTTTTTTTTTTTTTTTAATTTGGGGCCCCACTCTGCAATGTTCAGGGCTTATTCCTGACTTCTGAACTCAGGAATCACTTCTGGCAGTGCTCTGGGATCATATGCAGTGTCCCAGTCTCATCAACTACTGTCCCTCTAATTCCAGAGCCTTTCATTTAAATTTAATTTTTTGAGGTTTAATGGTTTAAACCTCACTTAATTTCTTAGGGCTGGAGTAGGTAGGGCATCTACCTTGCACATGGCTGACCTGGGTTCAATCCCTGGGACCCCCTATGGCTCCCCAAACTCCAGTCGGAGTGGTCCCTAAGCTCAGAGCCAGGAGTAAGCCTTGAGAACAATGGGATGTGACCAAAAAACAAAAAGTTTCTCCCATAAGCTCCGGAAGTAATTACCAATTTCTATATCTTCCTATAATTTCTATAATTTCAATTTTTCATCCTAGACTATTTGCAGTATTTGTTTTTCATTGATATATCTTAAGTTTATGGGATTTTTTTTAATATTCATGTTCTGATTCATAAAATTGTAGTTTTTTGTTTTGTTTTTTTGTTTTGGGGCCACACCTGGCGATGCTCAGGATCACTCCTGGCTTGGCTCTGCACTCAGGGATCACTCCTAGCAGGCTCAAGGGGACCGTATGGGATGCCCAGGATCAAGCATGGGTCAGCCATGTGCAAGGCAAATGCCCTTCCCACTGTGCTAGTTCTCTGGCCACAACTAATTTTTGATAACTATCTCTAATTGTTTTAACATCACAAATTGTCTTATAGGTATATTATTGTCTCAAGTTTCTTAGTGATGTTATTAGAAGTGAAGTTCTCCTGAATTATCTTTATTGACTCTGGATTTAGTCTTTCTGTTTATCTGTAAAATCATTTACCTGTCAAATACCCCTTAAATGTGTTAATCCTTGAGGTTTGAGTCTTATTTAGGCATGAAGACTTCTAGGATCTAAGATCTAGTATGGGAATTGCATTATATATCTTGCATATAGTCAACCCTGATTTAATCCCCTAGCATCCATGGGTCCCAAGCACAGAACTGGCAGTAGTCCCAAGCATTACTAGGTGTGGCCCAAAACACCTCTCCCAACCCCCAAAAGAAAAGACAGTGGCAAAAAAAAAAAAAAGAAAGGTAAAGAAAAGTCAGTGGCTTTCCCTGTGAGGAGGCAACTGGTTCCGTTCTTGATCCTCACCACTGCCATCGTTTATCGTTAGGTGAAAAAAAGTGTGTGCTTGAAAAGTATGCATGGAAGCCTCTGTACAGGGGCTGAAAAATACAGTCTGGAGATTAAGCACTTTCCTTGCACTCAGTATCAGTTAGCCCCCAGTTCATCCTCTGGAACTACATATGGTACCTTGATACCACCATTTATGCCCAAAAATAAAGAAATAGCAACAGCAAATAGGTCCTTCTACGGATGAAAGGAGGTTTTTGGTTTTGGTTTTGTTTTCTTGGTTTTTTTGGTTTGGATTTATTTTGTTTTGTTTTTTATAAATGGACATTCTGTTAAGACTGTTTTCTGACCCTTTCTTTAGTATTCTACCGAGGCAGTTAGGTTCTACAGGGCAAATTGGTTGCCCTCTTTGCTTGCAATGCTTCCTCTTCTTGTAGCACTAGGTTGTCTTTACCTTCCTTCATTAGTTTGTGCCTGTTAGTCAACTTTGACTTTTAAAAATGGAATGAAATTGGGCCAGAGCAATAGTACAGCAGGTTAAGTGCTTGCCTTGCATACAACCCACCAGGTTCAATCCCCGGCATCCCATGATTGTCTGCAAGGAGTGAGAAAGATTATGTAATACACAGTACCAGACAATAATATTTAAATTCATTCTTTGGCTTTATAAGTCCTTATTAATTTATATCTAAATAAATTATAAGCATGAAGGGAATTTTTTCACTGAAGACTAATACTAATAATAACTCATCCCTTCTCCTGTATAAGAATATACTGTTAGATTGTGCTTGATCCTAATTCATCTTTGGTTAGTATAATTTTGTTTATAATTGTCTTTATTTTAGGACCAGCACAAAAGTAGAGTACTTGCCTTACATGAGGCCAACCTGGGTTCGATCCCTGGCACCCTATATGGTCCACTGACACTGCCAGGAAAATTCCTGAGTGCAGAGCCAGAAGTAAGCTCTGTTGTGGCCCCGAAACAAAGTTCCTTCACATGCCAAAACAAAGAAATAAACTTAAAAGGCGCTGGTAGGGCATTTCCTTTCATTCATAGTTATTTCCCAAACCAAGGTAAAATGTTCTAGCTTCACCCCCACTATTGTAGCCCTTGTTTTACGAGCTTTCTTTATCATTCCAAGCTGTCCCCTCTGTCTTCAATCAGTACCCCTCTCCTTTTCATTTAGTGGTGGCATAAACTCTCAAATTACCCATCATCAGGAATTTAAAAAGCTTTCTAAATTGACAGGTTGTTTTTGTTGTTGGTGGTGGTGGTGGGTTTTTTTGGGTTTTGTTTTTTTGGGTTTTGATCTTTGGGTCACACCTGCCAGCGCTCAGGGCCCACTCCTGGCTCTACGCTCAGAAATCGCTCCTGGCAGGCTCGGGCAATCATATGGGATGCCAGGATTTGAACCACCATCCTTCTGCATGCAAGGCAAGCACCCTAATTCCATGCTATCTCCCCGGCCACTTTTATAATATTTTTATACAATAAGATACAATGCAAACAAAATGAACAGCTAGACAAATGGAATGCAGCTGAATTTTCATAGTGGTTTTCCTAAGCTCATTTTGACACCTTTATTTTCATTGTAATTCATCTGTCGTAGATTAGAGTCTCAAGTCCTAAACCACAAATAAAATGTGAGTTAGATACACAAAAGTTCAGCCAGTCTATTAACTAGTTTTGTCATTTCTAAGAAACATAGTCATCATAACTCTACTCTCAGATTTTGTTTTTACAGGAAATTGATATCTCTTAAAGTCTAAGAAAATAAATTCAGAATACTTTGCTTTAACTTTAAAAATATCCACAGATGGGGCCGGAGAGATAGCATGGAAGTAAGGCATTTGCCTTTCATGCAGAAGGTCATTGGTTTGAATCCCGGCATCCCATATGGTCCCCTGTGCCTGCCAGGAGTGATCTCTGAGCATGGAGCCAGGAGTAACCCCTGAGCACTGCTGGGTGTGACCCAAAAACCAGGGTGGGGGGAATATATATATCCACAGCAAGCAGTTCAGCAGTATGTCTCCATTTTTTTCTAAATATCTTCCATCGATTATTTCCTAGTATTGAAAGCCATCTCCTGAGTAGTCCACTCAGCGCTTACTCTGCTGTCAGCTTTTCTACTGGGTATTAGTAATTGAACTTAACTTAGGAGAATGTCAGCCCTTAACTTAGAATGTATATTCTGAGGTACATTTATTGGAAAATAAATTAGAATAATCTCTTCATAGTTTTTAATATAGTGTGAAATTTGTTTGCTAGATTCCCCCTCCTCATTTTTTTTCTACAATTAAGAACCTTTATCTCTTAGAGATTTGCCTAAAGTGGCGTAGTAATTGTTTGACTTTGTCCTTTTACTTGGGAATCTTTCTGTACAGAAACCTTTTTTACAGTCCTTTTATTCTGAAAGCTTTTTTTTGAGCAGTGGATCCCCAGGTACTCAAAGTCCTTAATATGGTTGAAAAGTCCCCGCATGATATGATAAAGTCAGTATTAAGTTATGTAGAATTTTGCACGCCACTTTTGCAAGGCTGATCCCTTCACACAAAAAGTCAGCAGATGAGCATGGCTGTATCCCAGCACAACTTTATTTGCAAAACAGCCAGTGGTCTTTATCTGGCCACCCTTCAATAAACTTGTTCTCTCTCCTCTCTCTCCACCCATCTCTCCTCCTTCTGATTTGTTTGTTTTTGTTTTGGGTCACACCCAGCTATGTGCCCGTTAAGGTTTAAGGACATCATGTAATACTGGGGGTGAAACCCAGGGTTCCCCATTCAAAGCCTGTACTTCAGTGCTCAGAGCCATGTCTCAAGCCCTTTCTTGTTTCATAGAATCTTCACAAGGTCTTGGGTTTGTGCCCTTTATGTTCATTGATTTCCCAGATACCTCTAACAGTTCCTGATACATCATAATAGGCTCTCAATAATTAGCAAAATGGATGAGTGAATTATTTTGAGTACAGTATACATACATTTCTTTTAATGTAGTCTGATCTCTTGTTAGATCCAAACAATATGTTTAAATTGCATTACAGTTATTGTGATTTTGGAATTATTCCTTCCTGTATTTTGTTTTCAATTTCTTCCTTTTCTGGCCATCTTAAGTTTTATAAACTTTCCCAGAGAGATAGTATATTACATATTAGCTTTGCACACAGCTAGCCTGGTTTTGATCCCTGGCACCATATGTGGGTCACTGAAGTGATCCCTGAACACCACTGAATATGGACCCCCAAAATATTTTATAGGCAGGTTTCCCTTACTTTTCCTTTTGTTGTCTTACATTAGAAATTGTGTTCTGTTTTGTGTTATTAAGCAGTGATCCATAAAAATATCACAATTTTTGCTTGTCTTAGCAACTTTTAGTTTGGTTTGGTTTAGGGGGGCCACACCCAACTGCACTCAGATTATTCCTAACTGTGTGTTCAGAAATTACTCCTGCTGGCTGAGAAAACCATATGGGATGACAGGGTTCAAAACCAGGTCGGCCACCTGCAAGGCAAATGCTCTAACTGCTGTGCTATTGCTCTAGCCCAACAACTTTCGTTCGGTGTGGGGGCTTATGTTTGGGGAGGGTTATTCCCAGCATTATTCAAGGGCTACTGCTGGCTCAGGACTCAGAAATTGCTCCTTGCAGATTAAGGGCACCATATGGAATGCTGGGGATCAAATCCAGGTCTGTGTACAAGGCAAAACACCCTATCCCTATCCCGCTGTTCTGTTTTTCTGGCCCCATACTTAGCAGCCTTTGAGTATTCTATCTAAATGTTTTAGGACCCAAAAAAATTTTTAATATCTTTATTTAAACACCTGATTACAAACATGATTATGGTTGGGTTTCAGTCATGTAAAGAACACCCCCCTTCACCAGTGCAACATTCCCATCCCCAATGTCTCAAATCTCCCTCCTCCACACCCCACCCCCGCCTGTGCTCTAGACAGGCTTTCTACTTCCCTCATTCATTCTCATTGTTATTAGGACCCAAATTGCTGCATCTCTCATCTTAATGTTTCCAATATTTTATTTTCTAGTATTTTATTTTGGCATGCTCTGTGCTGGCATCATCTTGCTCTGTGCTCAGGAATTATTTCCAAGAGCTCAGGGACCTTATATAATACCCAGGATCAACCCTGCAAGGCAACCATCCTATTATCACTCTGGCCCCATTTTTTCATTTTAGTTGTGCTGTTCTACCCAATACCATAGTTATTCTTCTTTGTCTTATAGTTAGAGGTTTATTTGGGGGGTGGGAGGGGTCACACCTGGCAGTATGGATCAGCTGTGTGCAAGGCAAATAAATGCCTTACCTCTATGCTATCACTCAGGCCTATAATTAGAACTTTTTTTAGCTTGTGTTATTTATTCCTCTCATATTAGTATCCCTTATCAAAAACAAATCTTTAATACTTGTGTCACTAACCATTGTTTGGTAGATTTCCCTAACCTGTCTGAAAATGCCTTTTTATTTAACCAAACTGATTATTTAGATTTAAAAAAAAAAAATGTACCTTAAGCCAGAGAGATAATGCAACAGGCAGGGCACTTGCCTTGTAGCTGTTACATCATGTGGTTCCCTGAAAACCACCAAGAGTGATTCCTGAATGCAGAACCAGGAGTAAGATCTGAATACCATGGGATGTGGCCCAAAAATAATTTGTTTTCTTTTTTTTTAATATATTTTTTATTTAAGTAACATGATCATAGTTGGGTTACAGTCATAACCAGAGCACCCCCTTTCACCAGTGTAACATTACCCCTTCCCCCCTTCCCATCTGTAGTCGAGACAGGCATTCTACTACAGTTATTTGTTTTTAAGTTCAGTTAGTTGTATTTTTTTTCCTTAAAAGATGAGTGAAAAAATATAGTAAAGATGTGGTAGTGGCAAAATATAGTAAAGATGTGGTAGTGGCAATCGCCATTGTTTGCATAGGTCCAGAAAAATGGAAAAATGGAAAAAAATTCTTTTTTTTTTTTTTTTTTTTTTTTTTTTTTGGTTTTTGGGCCACACCCTGTGATGCTCAGGGGTTACTCCTGGCTATGCGCTCAGAAGTTGCTCCTGGCTTCTTGGGGGACTATATGGGACGCCGGGGGATCGAACCGCGGTCCGTCCTAGGCTAGCGCAGGCAAGGCAGGCACCTTACCTCCAGCGCCACCGCCCGGCCCCGGAAAAAAATTCTTGACCTGATTACAAAATGGTCTCACCCCAGAAGTTTATTGGCATAAGACCGACTCTGGGTTCCAGGCATACCAGTCCGTCCAACTCGAATCATTCTCAAGGTCCCGATGAAACTTTTTCACACTTTAGCTATTGTTGGTATCAGATTCTTATATTTAAAGACTCTGGATTCTGTGCATTTCTTTCATCGATGGCAGGCTGATGTGGAGCATCCTCTGATTTCAGCATACCATTCAATGTGGAGCAATCTGCCCTGCATGCAGACTATTGCTGAGTGGTCTGGGTGTTGGGAGCACTCTTTGGAGTAAGTCAATGCCAAAGCAGTGATAGGTCTTCCCTGGTAGAGGCTTGGATTCTGGTAATGTTATAGACATTTGTGGTTGTTTCCATAGATGGTATCCATTGTTCAGGTGTGTGTGGGCGATGCCCATTCTTCTGAGGCCTGAGCCAAATCATATGCCAATGTTCAGGGTAAAAGGCCTAATTAATTACATTATCAAATTTGTGTTCCCATCTCTATTAGATAAGAACTTGTTTGCATATGTATTATTTTCCCATTTTAATGTGCCTATGCAAAAGAGAAGCAATGCCACAAGATATTGTTGGTGCATCTGGGGGCCGACGAATAAAGTCCAACATTCGCCGTAACTTGGTACATACATGAAATCTATACAGATACTCTTCTACCAGTATTGCTTATAAAACAGATCTCAAAGGGGGAAAATCAAACAATTAACAAATCCAGTAGGCAAAATTGTCACTATATAAGGATATTCGAAAAGAGTAATAGATGTTAAGGGAATACATCTGAGATATACAAAGGAGATACACGTGACCCTTTTATGTTTTAAAAATAGTCAAGAGGGAGGGAGGTGTTTCCGAGACAGCACTTTGGTCTGCGATTTAGACAAGCGAAAAGAGCATGGAGCCATGTCCTTCCCTTGTTGCCTGCTGAAGCTTCTGACTCCCCGAGAGGTGTTTCCTTCCTCTTGCTGGAAGTTGAAAGTTCAGCAGTCCCTTCCCAGCCTCTTGCAGGAACAAGGAATCTGGGGTCTCCTTTAA
This sequence comes from Suncus etruscus, assembly GCF_024139225.1. Taxonomy (NCBI): domain Eukaryota; kingdom Metazoa; phylum Chordata; class Mammalia; order Eulipotyphla; family Soricidae; genus Suncus; species Suncus etruscus. The sequence continues at coordinate 18,960,671 of NC_064862.1, forward strand.
ATTGCACCTCACAGGAACCCACTTGCTGGGACCCTGAGCACTTGTCCAGGAATAACCCGGGGGGTGGGGAGGAAGGAGAGAGAAGACTGTGGGGGGCAGTCAAGGAAGGCTGCATCTTCATCTTATCTTGGCCAAAAAGCCTACAGCATGAAACCTTGCCTTGAAGTGTTGCCTGCTGAAGCTTCAGACTCCACCCAAAAAATTACTATGAAAGATATGTAGTCCACCTTGGCCAAAACAAAAATCATTAGTACAGAAAAATGGTTAAATGTGGGGTAACAAGAGATGGGAGTGAGGGAGTAAAGGAATAAAACGAGCTCCTGGAGAGCGTTCAGATAATGACAAGCAATGAAACACAATGATATCCATATATTTGTCATAATGTTTTCTTAAGGAGTCTTATTATTTTTCATCTTCAGTTTTGGAGAAATTTTAGCAAGCATTTTTTAAATTTTATTTCCCTTTTCTTTTCCATCTCCTTTGAGTTAAAGGATTTATTATTAGATGTATGGGGTGGGGGATATTGGAGCTAGCCACAAATATGTATGTCAAGCACTTTAACCTTCTATCTCCAGCCCCTCAGTTTTTCATTTCTAGAGCTTATTTATTATTTTCCAAGTCTCTTCAGTTCAGGTGCCTTGTTTGATTATATTTTTGATCTTGTATTGACTCTATTAATGTTGAGCAGAACTGTCCATATCATCTCATCATTATGTAACCTTTAAGTTTGTGTGGCCCCTTTTGGTTCTTGATTCTTGAGTAGGTCATTTTCTCTTTTGGTTATACTTTATAGTTGCGTATTTTCTGTTTTCCAAATGTTTCACTTTAAGGCTGTGTGTGTAGCTCTGCAGTGAAATAAGAGCACTGTACATTTGATTTTGCCCAGCACCAGCCTGGCACTAATAGAGTAATTAATAGTTCTTAGAGATTGGTATTATATATGATATATATCTGGGGTATTCTTTTTTTTTTTCTTGTTTTTTTTTTGGGGGGGGGGTTTGGGTTTTTTTTTGTTTGTTTGTTTGTTTTTTGGTTTTTGGGTCACACCTGGCAGTACTCAGGGGTTACTCCTGGCTCTATGCTCAAAAATCGCTCCTGACAGGCTCAGTGAACCATATAGGATGTCAGGATTCAAACCACTGTCCTTCTGCATGCAGGGTAAATGCCCTACCTCCATGCTATCTCTCCAGCCCATGGGGTATTCATTTCTTATACTGGTATTATCTCTGTCCTTTGGGTATAAATTTGGACACACTCAATTATGGACTGCCCTGGTTTCCTAGGGAATCTTTTCTTATATTAGTTATTTGTATAGTATATTAAAAATACCAAAAAAATATATCTTTTAATTTTATCATAAGCCATCATTTGATCATTAGGATCACTAAATTAATGTGACTTATTTTTACTTTTAGAACATAGTTAGAGAAAATCTTTATTTTTTGTTTTGTTTTGTTTTGGGGCCATACCCGGAGTTGCTCAGGGGTTACTCAAGAAAATCTTTAAAGGGGAAAAATCTCAAGTGTTATTCATTTTTAACCATGTTTTAAATGAAGATTAAACATTAATTTGAACAAACTTGAAATTAAGGAGATAAGTGGTCAGAGTTTAAACATGAAGAAAAATAAATTACTGCCACTTTTCTTTGGTCTTACCTTTTTACTCCTTTCTTCATCAGTCTACTATTTCATTTCTTTATATTCCACTTAAAGAAAAATAAAATAGCTCAGGGGCCAGAGAGATCATACAGCAAGTAAGACACTTGCCTTGCACTTCTTTCTGGAATACAATACTGCATATGATTGCCCAAGTACCACTGGATGTGGCCCAAAAAATTAACAACTCACATCATCATATTCTTTTGGAGAATATCAAATAAACACTAGTGCAAAAAGGTTTATAACAGAATAAAAGTACATTTTAAATAATTTTTTAAACTGACTGGAGAGAAGATAAGGTGCTTGCTTTACGTTGAACATGCGACCAACCCAGATTCAATCAATCCCTATTACCCGAGGTTGTCCCAAGTCCCACCAGGAGTGATCTTGGAGCACAAAGCTAGGAGTAAGCTTGGAGCACAGCCAGATTTGGCCCAAAAGCAGAAACAAAGATGTTTATTTTAAGGTGATTTTATTTTAAACAAATAAACTATTAAAGGGAAGGAGTCTCCTTATTAAATATTAGGTAAGGGACTGGAGAGAGTATGGTGGGTAGGGTGCTTGTCTAGCACGTTGCTAACCAGGGTCTACTCCCAGCACCACAGGTGATCTCCCAAGCCCTGCCAGGAGTGAGCCCTGAGTGTAGAGAGAGAGGGACCAAACAAGCATTAGGTAGGGGGCTGGAGAGAGTATGGTCAGTTGGGCGCTTGTTTAGCACTCTTCTGACCCAGGTTCAACTCCCATCACCACATATCATCTCCTGAGTCCTGCCAGGAGTGAGCCCTGTCAGTGCAGAGAGGAGGTAACCCCTGAGCACCACCAGGTGTAGTCCAAAAATCTCAAAAAGAGGAAAAACAAGTAAACAAGTGTTAGACAAGGATATGCAAAGATTTCAACTGGAAACATAGTTTGATCTCCCAAAAAACCAACCTTCATTCACCTAACTAGAAATGAGAAAAGGCTACCAGGCGAACCGGAGAGCTAGCATAGCGGTAGGGGTTCGCCTTGCACATGGCCGACCTTGTACGGACTGGGTTCGATTCCCAGCATCCCATATGGTCAAATGTGCCTGCCGGGAGTGATTTCTGAGCACAGAGCCAGGAGTAACCCCAGAGTGCCTCTGGGTGTGACCCACCCAAAAACCAAAAAAAAAAAAAGAAAGGCTAGTGTTCATCCAAATCAGCCAGGGTTTATGTATCCTATTTCTTTTGAGTAAATAAGAAGGAAGCAAAGACATACCTGTAAGTTATCCTTGGAGGAAGGAAAAATTAATTAAATTTGTCTTAAGGCCCTTGAATGTCCTGCCCATATCTAAGTTTGCTGTAACCTTTTTTTTTTTTTATTGTTTTAGATCCATAGACATTTTTGTGTAGTTGATGATGGCTTTGTTGATCCAATTTGCTTACTGACTTTTCATTCTTTTTTTTTTTTTTTTTTGGTTTTTGGGTCACACCCGGCAGTGCTCAGGGGTTATTCCTGCCTCCAGGCTCAGAAATTGCTCCTGGCAGGCACGGGGGACCATATGGGACGCCGGGATTCGAACCGATGACCTCCTGCATGAAAGGCAAATGCCTTACCTCCATGCTATCTCTCCGGCCCCTCATTCTTTTTTTTTTATTTAGAGGATCTTGTTGTATTTTTCCAAATTTGCCTGTTTCCTCCCAGTAACATCATCTCAAACTGCCTGTATATAGAAGTAAATTCATTTCAGTACCCTAAAAATTCAGACTTACACTGCCAACGATGGTCCACTAGAATTTTTATAGCTGTCTTAAGTTTTCTAAGCAGTTTATCATTCAAGATGCAAACTAATTGCTTTTTTCTTTTCTTTTTATTTTTTTCTTTAATCTTGGAAGACAAGGCTAGAGAGAGCCCAGAAAGCAGGAGTATATATATCCTTTGCATTTTTTTTGGAAATTAATTTTACAAATAGTATCATTTTCACTGTTTTTGTTTTGTTTTGTTTTGTTTTTGGTTTTTTTTTGGGGGGGGCCACACGCGGCGGTGCTCAGGGGTTACTCCTGGCTGTCTGCTCAGAAATACCTCCTGGCAGGCACGGGGGACCATATAGGACACTGGGATTCGAACCAACCACCTTTGGTCCTGGATCGGCTGCTTGCAAGGCAAACGCCACTGTGCTATCTCCCCGGGCCCTTATTTTTACTTTGTAATTGAACAATTTAATATTACATTCTATGGAGACTAAAAATAAATCCTTTCTATTTGCATCATATATCAAAATGGCCTTGTCCACATTTCCTTTTAAAATATTTGTAAATTGGAGCTGGAGCGGTAGCACAACGGTAGTGGTTTGCCTTGCACAGGGCTGACCCAGGACGGACACACCTTAGCCAGGAGTGATTTTTTTTGTTGTTGTTGTTTTTGTTTTTGGTTTTGGTTTTGGTTTTTGGGCCACACCCAGCGATGCTCAGGGGTTACTCCTGGCTGTCTGCTCAGAAATAGCTCCTGGCAGGCACGGGGAACCATATGGGACACCGGGATTCGAACCAACCACCTTTGGTCCTGGATCAGTTGCTTGCAAGGCAAACGCCGCTGTGCTATCTCTCCGGGCCCGCCAGGAGTGATTTTTGAGTGCAGAGCCAGGAGTAACTCTTGAGCACCACCAGGTATGGCCCAAAAACAAAACAAAAACTAATTTTATATATATATATATATATATATATATTTGTAGATTGTTTATATTTTAATTTCTTACATATAGTCTAAATATGTCAGACTTTCTGGGTTAGAAGGATTTGTTCTTTCGAAGATTCAGAAATTAATTTCAGAGTAGTACATAGGTTAATTGACTAAATCAAAGCCTTTAAAGAATTAATATATTTGAAATGTTGTCTTTAGGAGCCAGGAAACAACAGCTATTAGGGCATATACCTAGCATCAGCCTGACCCCGTGCTATGAGGGGTATTGCTGGTGGTCCCACTACCATAGCGCTCAAGCAGCACTGCATCTTCTAGCCTATGTCAGGCCACCACAGCAGTTGTCACATGTCTCAGAGTGACTGCTAGATACCTCTGAGCACGAGTTAGGAGCCTCATACACTACCCCAGAAACTGCTGTCTTCAGCCTTGACATGGATTATTCAGATCCTAAGGAAATTGAGAGACATTATCCTAATTCAATGAAGAAAACCATTTTCGAGTCAAAGACTTTAGAAAGTTAAACTCACAGTATTTTGTTGTAATTATCTTTGGGATTTTTGGCAAACTCGTTTGTCACAGAAATATTTTTGTTTTCCCAAGACTGCTTAAAGGTTAATTGACTTAAGTGGGTGGGTCCTCATGTTTACTGCTATGTATTGCAGCTCTCTTGGTACACCAGAAGGCCAGAATGGAACGACTTCAAAGAGAACTTGAGATGCAAAAGAAAAAGCTGGATAAACTAAAATCTGAGGTCAATGAAATGGAAAATAATCTAACTCGAAGGCGTCTAAAGAGGTCCAATTCCATATCCCAAATACCTTCAGTAAGTCTGACTAGAACTCTTATAACCTCTATATTTGAACGTGAGATTACAACGTTGTTCGTTAACTCAGACATGCTTTTCTAGCTATCCCTTCCTTTGCCAGTTTCTCAGACTTTCCTACTAGTGACATGAGAATTCACTGTCGATTTTTCTCATGTGGACTTTTTAGCTTGAAGAAATGCAACAGTTGAGAAGTTCTAATAGACAGCTCCAGATCGACATAGACTGCTTAACCAAAGAAATTGACCTGTTTCAAGCCCGAGGTAAAGTTCAGTGCATATCCAGCTCAAATTCATTTCATTAATTTACTGATTACTTTCCTGTGACTAAAAATAATTTTTCAAATCATGTTTGTTTGTTTTTTGGGTCACACCCAGCAGTGCTCAGGGATTATTCCTGGCTCCAGGCTCAGAAATTGCTCCTGGCAGGCACGGGGGACCATATGGGGCACCGGGATTCAAACCAATGACCTCCTGCATGAAAGGCAAATGCCTTACCTCCATGCTATCTCTCCGGCCCCATTTTCAAATCATGTTTTACTGTACTTGATTTGGTTTTGGATATAATGCCCAAAATATATGTGTGTATAAATAAATGTCCATGGTTTTTCTTTTTCCCTAGCCCCAATTTTTGTTAGAAAAAGTATGTATATAGTTGTGCTTTGTTAACATTTACAACTTTGAAGTTGTCTTTAGCTTTGTTAGGGAAAACAGTTATTAGTATGTCAATATTGCTTTGATATATTGGTGAAATCTGTTACATAAAAATTAAATTTTTTTAATGTATTTAATATATATTTTTTCTTTACCTTTCAAGAATTGTACTTTTAAAAAAAAACTTAAAAGATAGCTCCACCATAATTATATTCTCTTAATAAACTAGAATAAAAGTACTGGCTTACACATTTTAGGTGTTTTTGTTTTTCAATTTTTTTTTTTTTACTTAAACTACTAGTGATGAGTAGTAAAAATAAATCAATAAAAGTTTACAAATTTGGGGATCAGAGCAATAGCACAGCAGTAGGGCATTTGCCTTGCATGCAGCCAATCTAGGATGGACCTTGATTCAACAACCCCACCCTCCCTCCCCCACCCCCGGCATCCCATATAGTCCCCGAGCCAGGAGCAATTTCTGAGCGCATAACAAGGAGTAACCCCTGAGCGTCACTGGGTGTGGCCCCAAAAGGCTAAATAAATAAATAAATTAATAAATAAAAGTTTACGAATTTGATTCAGTTCCATATAGCTAAAAGGTATTTTAGCATTTAAACCTAATTCCAAGATTAGGGAAATAGTGGAAATATTTAAAATGGAAAAGGACAAGGGAAGGAAGAGACTAAAAGAAGGCTTTAATCACATGCTGAATGTGTGCCAGAATCCATTAAACTGAAAAATGATTTGTTTTCTTTTCTCTTAAAATGTTAACAAGCTGCTTCTCTTCTAATACTCATTAAAAATGTTATAATATAATTTTGGACAGAAAAAGAAAATTAATGCTACTCTAGAAACATCATTCTTGAGCTTCTTTGTTTTGTTTAAAATCTGAATCATTATATACACAGTGCAAGGTTTCTGTACTTAATTCAAAGCTATTTAGTGCTTAAGAGCATATTTGATAGTTTTTCAGTTATATTTTAAATTGTTAAATTATTTTAACTTGTTTGAACTAGAGATTTAGGTCTAATTCTGTTACTGTTTAGTAGCATTAAAATTTTACTTCTTTCCCAGTTTACCAGTCACTTAGTCACTGAGACTACTTATTTTCCCTCAGCTATATGGAAATATGTATAATTTAAGATTAGAGGTACCAAATAAATGAAATGCATTTCTCCTCGTTATACTGTGATATATTTTAGAAAGAAAATATTTGCTTTTTAAAAGATTTAATTGGATATTTTTGAACCATGAACATTAATTTACTTACTTTTTATATATTTCAGGACCACATTTTAATCCCAGCGCTATTCATAACTTTTATGACAATATTGGATTTGTAGGTCCTGTGCCACCAAAACCCAAAGGTTAGTTTATCCGTTCAGTGTGAAAATTTACATTTTGAAAAACAAGACTGTAGATACTATTTTTTAGCAACCTACCACTCTAAAAAATGTTTGAAATTTTGGTGTTCTTGGTTGATTGATTAGGAAAATACTTTATTTTCTTGTACATGCTTGGGATTGAGAAGGATGCAAAATGTGTGACGTTCTTTTTTATTTTTTTAATTTTTGGTTTTTGGGTCACACCCGCCTGCGCTCTGTGGTTACTCCTGGCTCTATGCTCAGAAATAGCTCCTGGCAGGCTCAGGGGACCATATGGGATGCCAGGATTTGAACCACCGACCTTCTGCATGAAAGGCAAACGCCCTCCATACTATACTATCTCTCCGGCACCACTAATTTAATTCTTTAAAATAAGGCCAAGCCAGAGCGTTGGCACATTGGATAGATAGCCTTGCATGCAGTCAACCCAGGTTTGTTCCCCAACATCCCACATAGTCCTCCTCACCCTTTCAGCCTGCCAGGAGCACCAAATAGTCCTCAAGCAGCTCTGGGTATTGCCCCAGCACCACTACTTCCCAAAAAAGTAAATAAAAGTAAATTATAGGGGCCGGAAAGATAGCATGGAGGTAGGGTGTTTGCATTGCCTACAGAAGGATGGTGGTTCAAATCCCGGCATCCCATATGATCCCCTGAGCCTGCCAGGAGCTATATCTGAGCGTAGAGCCAGGAGTTACACCTGAGCACTGCCGGTTGTGACTCAAAAACCAAAAAGAAAAAGTAAATTATATTCAGGTTTATTACAGAATCCCAAAATGTATTCTTGAGGGAAAAAATCAGAGTAAAAATCTTCTTTTTAAAATCTTAGACCAATGGTGAGTATAGATATATTAGGGAAGCTAATGGGTAATGGGTGTCTGCTTTATTTAGTTGTTTCTATAATCAGAATCTTTGAATTTGAGTTGAGTGGTTTTTGAAATTTATACATACTATTTTATATCATTGATTTTCACAGACTATTTGGTACATCAAACTAGGAGATGTCTATTTCTTTAATGACTAATCATTAAATAGATATAAAAAGAAAAGGAATAAGAAAGAACATATTGGGGCCAGAGAGATAGCACAGTGGTAGGGCATTTGCCTGCACACAACTGATCCAGGATGAACAGTGGTTCAAATACCAGCATCCCATATGGTCCCTTGAGCCAGCCAGGAGCGATTTCTGAGCTCAGAGCCAGGAGTAACCCCTGAGCACCACCAGGTGTGATCCAAAAACCAAAAAAGAAAAAAAGAAAAGAAAATGTTATTTGTGAGTATGCTCCACATGCCGTATTTGCAACTCCAAGTGAAGCAGGGATCAGGTCACCACATGAAATAATCAGACCAGGCTGGAGCTGAAACACATGTAGTCTGGCAGTCTTATCTCATGGAGAGCAAGCTGCCTGCTAGAATTATTGTTTTTATTGAGTATAGAGACCACTCTGTAAGAACAGATAGTCTTGTTATTGTTGGTTTAGGGTTTTAGGACAAGCTCAGTGGAGCTCAGGGTAACTTCTGGCTCTGTACTTAGAAATCACTCCTGGCAGGCTGAGGGGGGCCGTATGGGATGCCGGGGATCGAACCCAGGTTCATCCTGGGTAGGCTGCGTGCAACGCAAACACACTACCACTGTGCTATTGCTCCCACCCTGATAAGATCTTTTTTTAATTATCTTTTTAGAATTTTTCTTACAGAAATATTCCTAATTTGAGGTCAGCAATAGTATCGCAGGTATTTGGTACAGAGGGCATTTGCCTTTGCATGAAGTCAAAACCATGTTCAATCTGTGATATCCCATCTGGTCCTCCAAGCTTACCAGGAGTAATTCTTGCAGGCAGAAACAGAAGTAACCCCTGAGCATCACCTGTTATGACCCCAAAACAAGCAAAAAAAAGTAAAAGGAACATTCCTGCCTTGTCTCAGCATAATCCCCTTCTTAGGCATAGGAGAAAACTGAAATACAGATAAGATGGTCTTGATAATTGCTGAAGCAGGATAAGTATTTCATCATTTTTATTATTTTATCTTCAAATTTTTTCAGGATAAAAAGCAAATGCATTATTTGGAATTCTCTTAGAGTCAGGGGTTGTAGTTCAGTGGTAGCATATATTCCTTATGTATATGAGACCATGGCTTAAATTCCAAAACCAATGATCTTCTGTCTTTTCTCAGAAGATAGAACTTACATACTGATTCTTGGAGAAATGATCACTTCTCTGCTAACTAAAATAGTTTGTTTCCAGAAATTGATTTAGTTTTTGTGGTTGTTGTTGTTGTTGTTGCAGTAACTAGGGATCACACACACTTAGTTGTGGTGCTTGCCAAGGAGCACAACTGTGGTTGCAGTGTGGTACACACTTGGCTGGAGAGCACCTGATTTTGCACACTGTTTGGCACTGAGAATCCCAAACAGTGCTCCAGGACCGAGCTCTGCCTGTGGGGCAGTACAAGGATCAGAGGCAAGTCCTTGGACCTCTAAGGCCGTGCCATTGAGCCAACCCTGAGCCCCATTTACTGATTCTTAAAATTAGCTTCAGGGGCCGGAGAGCTAGCATGGAGGTAAGGTATTTGCCTTTCATGCAGAAGGACGGTGGTTCAAATCCAGGCATCCCATATGGTGCTCCGTGCCTACCAGGGGCGATTTCTGAGCCTGGAGCCAGGAGTAATCCCTGAGCACTGCCGGGTGTGACCCAAAAACCAAAAAAAAAAAGCTTCAAATGCAGGTTTTAAAGAAATGGTCATTCCTCAACCCTTCTCTAGGGATCATGGGGTGCAGGGGATCAAGCCCAGGCCTCTCACATGTAAAGCATATATTCCAACCATTTGTATTATCTCCCCCACCCTCGAGTGCTGTTCTTTTTTTTTTTTTTTTTTTTTTTTTTTGCAGCGCTTAGGGGTTACTCCTGGCTCCACGCTCAGAAATCACTTCTGGCAGGCTCGGGGGACCATATGGGATGCCGGGATTCGAACCAATGACCTTCTGCGTGAAAGGCAAACGCCTTACCTCCATGCTATCTCTCCGGCCCCTCCAGTGCTGTTCTTAAGTAGCTAAAATGAAATGTGGAAATTACAGACCAGAGTAATAGCACAGTAGGGAGGATGTTTGCTTTGCACTTTTCATATAGTCACCCGAGCACCACCAGGAATGACCCCTGAGCACTTGTGGCCCCCCAAAAAAGGAAATTACTATGCAGTCTCATCTCCTCCTTCATTAATTTTAGTGTTTATTTTGTTCCTAAATCTAATAAAATTATCATTCGAAGTGCCAAATAAAATAGTGCAAATATTGGGAAAGCATTGGAGATTTTTCATTTTTTTAAAGTTTTTTTGTTTGTTTGTTTTTGTTTTTCGGGCTACACCCGTTTGATGCTCAGGGGTTACTCCTGGCTAAGAGCTCAGAAATTGCCCCTGGCTTGGGGGGACCATATGGGACGCTGGGGGATCGAACCTCGGTCCTTCCTTGGCTAGCGCTTGCTAGTGCCACCTTGCAGGCCCCATTTTTTTTTTTAAAGATTTTAAGCTCCCTATTAATTACTTTAGATATTACTAAAATACTGGTGATGATGGTGACATTTAATAATAAGAAATATTAATATAAATTAAATGGCCTGCTTCCTAAAAATACCTTTTGGAATTTAATAAAAAATGATAGTTTTACTAAAAATGTACCAAGTAGGAATATTTTCTGATATGGATAATAGAAAAATGTAGACCAAACTTCAGGTAAGTAGAATGTATTTTACAATTAAACTAAAATTTTCTTAAGTATGGAGTATGGAATAAGTTTAGATTGTTAAAAAGCCAATTTTTTTTCTAATCATTTATTTTAATGTAATTATAGAGGTTACTAAGATTGTCAGGCCTTCCTTGAGTTTTTATCATTTGTTTACTTAATTATATACTTGTTTTGGAGGGATTTGGATTGGTGTGGTTTTTTTGGTTTGGGGGGGCGTTGTTTGGGCCACACCCAGTGTCGCTTGGGTTACTCCTGGCTATGTGCTCAGAAGTTGCTCCTGACTAGGGGGACCATATGGGAAACCAGGAGATCGAACCACAGTCCATCCTAAGCTAGAGCTTGCAAGGCAGGTGCCTTAGGTCTAGCGCCACTGCTCTGGCCCCTAGGGGGTTTTTTTGTTTTTAATTTAAGCGTGTGTATTGCTTCATTTGGTCATTAACAAGCTACTTCATGCTGTGTAGTATGAATGGTTTTTTAGTTGTCAGCAAGTTTATGACTCACTTTTCTTCTAAAATAATTTCCTGACTTCCTTACAGATCAGAGGTCCACCACCAAAACACCAAAGACTCAGGACACAGAAGATGATGAGGGGGCTCAATGGAATTGTACTGCCTGTACTTTCTTGAACCATCCAGCCTTAATCCGCTGTGAACAGTGTGAGATGCCCAGGCATTTCTGAGCCAGAAGGCCCTGTATTTTCTCTAAAGCCACGTCTGAAGTTCAAGATCTAGTCTATCATCAGGAGAAAAGTTTCACTTTTACACAGAATTTTGTCAAATTGAAGGCGTGACAGGATGGCATCGTACTAATGTTAAGTATCAAGCCACAGAGCGAGTAATACCTCAGCCTAAAGTCCTGGGCAGTTAAAATTTGTCATATGGAAGGTGATCTGCTGAGAGACTCAGTTGCCCGCTGCTTGACCACGGACAGTGTTACCAATAGCCAATTGTGAATCACTCATCTGTTGAGGTGTTCCCAATACCTTTTCCCCTCGTGTCACTACTGAATTTTGACAGGAGGAAGGAATAAAACTGGCTTTTTTTTTTTTAAGCTTTTGGTGAAACACTACGAACATGAGTAAAAGGAACAAGGTTCAACTATTTAAAAAGTGTTTGCTGCCTCATAGTGCCAATTGGATAGGGGAAGAACTGCACACGCCTGTGGTACTCTTGACCTAGTCTTGTCTTCCCAGAAAGTGTCCATTTTGTGAAGCCCAGCATCTGGAGTGTAAAGGAAAGGGAAGCAGCATGCATTATCTGTACAAACACGCAGTGAAATATCCCAATGCTTTTCCTACTGTACAGATCTCTCAAATCTGCCTAAGTGATTTCTCCTCTTTATTATTTTCTTATATTTCTATATGTATAGTGTAATAGTCTTTTTGTTAACTAATTTTCTTTTTCCTTTTAGTGATTAAGCACGATCATGTGCCTTTTTAAGCCTTACCTGAGAGAAGCAATGCCTTAAAATAAAAAAGCATTAATGAAACTGTGCACAAATAACTTTTTCATCTACTTATTCTGTACTTGGCCCTCATGAGTGCCAGTGTTCTGTGAAGACGTACAGATGCTTCATAAGATTGCAGAAAAGATGACCAGTCCTGTGTCTGTAGATCCCACTATGTACTGACTTCAGCAGTGGGTGACAGAAAGCACAGTGCTTTCACAGGCAGGTTTCAAGCCAAAGGTGATTGTAGCTCACAGCCAGAGCAGCAGATCCAGCTGGCTTCATCTGCCCAGGGCCCACAGGACTTCCACTTCCACAGTTGTCTAGGGAAGGACAGTATCAGAGCCAGCACTGCAGTGGTGCCTGCGGCCCAATTTGAGGAAAGAAGTGTAAATGCTTCACTGTTGGGCTAGTCTGTCTCCAAATCTGTCTTGGTGGCAACATTGTTTGTGTTTATAAAACAAGGCTAGTCATATTTAGGACAACTGAAGAAAAGCTGGAAAAAATAAAAACAAAACAAGCAAACTTGAACACTGAAGCAACCTCAAACATCTCTGTGTTTTTATGATATATTTTTATAAGGAAAATAAATACTCAGATGATCAGGAATGTATATAACTAAATGAAATCATGAAAAATAAATAACAGTATACATTTCAAAGAATTATGAAACTATCAGTACTTAGAATGGGGCTAAGGAAGTGCTGACTTGTGCTAAAAGTGAAGATGGAAGAGAATGTAGAGTGTCACCCGTTGTAAATGTTTGCAAATGGATATTTTTTAAATAACGAGTATTACAGGTGACCTAGATGAATATAAAAGCCTTGACTTTGGCTTTGCATTTTGTATATGAGAAGAAATATGACAATCCTTGTTAATTAAACATTAGACCCAATGCCCTTACATTTGATGCATTTTGTTTTAAAAATAGGCCTTGTTTTTCAGCTTCATCTGCAATTCTATGTGAAGATTGATAAATCAGTTTTTACTTGTTTTATTAATAAAACGTAATTTGGATATCTTGAGTTGATGGTTTTGTGATTTAGCTGGGTAAACTATCTTTGTAACAGATAAGTTATTTATAAAAATTAAAAAACTTATATTCTGTTTTGGATTTTGTGACTTATTTTAAAATTTGTGGGACAGATTTATTTATACCTCAGTAGCACATTTGATAGTTAATTAAAATCAAAAAACTTGTCCTCTTTCATTTTTTCATGGTGTTACATCTAGCTGCATTTCATAAACTAATTTTATAAATTTCCCTTAAGCTACTTTTAACTAAATAGGAAGAAAGCCAGAAAATGAGTTTTCCGTTTTTCAAAAGTAGTTTTTCCCTTTGTTTCTTTTGGTAGTTTTAAGTCGACATCATTGTTGAAAATAAGAATGGCTCAGTTCATTAATCTGGCTATTTAATATGCTCTGCTCTTTCCCACACTGTATAGTTGCTGGGGTAGTGATATTTCTCGTTTTGGGTTGGTTTTTTTTTTTTTTTTTTTTTTTTGGCTTTTTGGTCAAATCCAGCAGTGCTCAGTTACTCCTGTCTCTATGCTCAGAAATCGCTCCTGGCAGGCTTAGGGGACCCTATGGGATGCCGGGATTCGAGGCACTGACCTTCTGCATGCAAGGCAAACCCTTTACCTCCATTCTATCTCTCCGGCCCCCGATATTTCTTTTAAAGGGAACTTCATACTGAATATTACTGAAGAGTAGAAATTATTCTGAACTTAAAAAGAAGGCACTAGGGGCCGGGAAGGTGGCGCTAGAGGTAAGGTGTCTGCCTTACAAGCACTAGCCAAGAACGGACCGCGGTTCGATCCCCCGGCGTCCCATATGGTCCCCCCAAGCCAGGGGCGATTTCTGAGCACATAGCCAGGAGTAACCCCTGAGCGTCAAACGGGTGTGGCCCAAAAACCAAAAAAAAAAAAAAAAAAAAAGGCACTAGAATTCGATCTGCACTGGTGAAGGAGGGTGTGCTTTTTATGACTGAAAAATAAAGAATCCTACATGCTTATAACATACTATGGAAAGTCTTACCTTGGTGGGTCTTCGAACCCTAGTAGGACAGAAATAGTATTGCCAGTGAATGAGTCCTGGACATGGTGATGGTCTGAAAACCCCCTTGGGAACTCCTGAAATAAACTTAGAATTACAGGTGGTCTGTGAACCTTCAGATGGAAAGACAGTCTTTTCTTCCTCATCACTAATCACCTGTGGGTGCTGATAGTCCCTATTCAAAGGTGAGTTTGGAAATTAGCAGTTTCTGAAAACAAATAGTAAGGAAAACTGACCAAGTATTAGTTCATTACTAAACATACATGTTGCAGGGGACCAGAGAAATGGTAGAGTGGGTAGGGTACTTACCTTGCATATGGTCACCTGAACTACTAGGAGTGATACCTGAGCACAAAACCAGGAGTAAGCTCTGCATACAGTAATGTCTTGGGGTGGGGGCGGGGGGGTGGTGGGAAGGGGAGGAAGATATGTTGTATTGTTTTTTGGAGCAGCCAATCCAGCATTGCTCAGAGCTAGCTTTGCTCTCGGGGTTCACTCCTGGAAGTCTCGAGGGACCATATGAGGTACCTGGAGTAGAACCCAGGTCTTTCACATGGAAGGCAAACACCCTACCAGCTGTACTATCTCTCCAGCCTCTTCATGGATGTTTTTATGGACTGGAGGGAACAGTACCAAAGGTGAAACCCAGGGCTTCACACATGCAGGATGTGTGCTGTACCATTCATTCAGCCATCTCTCTAGTCCTTTTTATTTTGGACAAGTTGGATAGGGCCTTCCAGGACCTCAACTGACTGTATTCAGAGGTCTCGTGCACTTTAGCCTGTACTATCTCTCTGGATCCCATTTTTATTTTGTTGTAGTTTGGGGGCCACACCTGACAGTGCTCAGAGCTTACTCTTGACTACGCAGGGATCACTCCTGGTCCATGCAGTGCTAGAGATAGATCAAGTCAGGTTCAGTTACTTAAAAGGCAATATCTCCAGTCACTCCTTTTCAAAACAATCTGGGTCAATCTGCAATCTAATATTAAAAGTAACTCTTGGGGCCCCGAGAGATAGCACAGCAGTGTTTGCCTTGCAAACAGCAGATCCAGGACCAAAGGTGGTTGGTTTGAATCCCGGTGTCCCATATGGTCCCCCGTGCCTGCCAGGAGCTATTTCTGAGCAGACAGCCAGGAGTAACCCCTGAGCACCGCTGGGTGTGACCCAAAAACAAAAAAATAAATAAAAGTAACTCTTGGAATATTTGAACTGTGTAGAAAACCATCTGTAGGTAGTCTAAAATTAGTTATTTTTATTTTAATCAAAGCCTTTATAAATAGGTAACTCAATCCATCAGGGGTTTTTTTTTAATATCATAATGTAGGGCTTGGTTTAGGGATAGTCACAGAAGCTCTTCGACTGTTTCTTTTTGTTTGTTTGTTTTTTGTTTTGGGTCACACCAGCAGTGCTCAGGGGCTTACTCCTGGCTCTAGGCTCAGAAATCGCCCCTGGCAGGCACAGGGGACCATATGGGATGCCGGGATTCGAACCACCGTCCTGCATGAAAGGCAAACGCCTTACCTCCATGCCATCTCTCCGACCCCAAGTTTCTTGGCTCTGCTCAGGACTAGTCTTTGGCTATGCTTGGAGGACCATATGTGGTATTGGAGCTTCAAACCAGTGTCAGCCACATGCAAGGGAAGCATTTGATTTCCTGCACACTCTCCCAGCTCCTTGTCCACAGTTTTGATTTTAGGCTTCATAAGTAATATACAATATTTAACTATTGAAACTGCTGTTATATAACAAATCTATAGTGACAGCAAAAGCCATTTCAGAATTAGTATTTAAATGGATTTAGCATAGTTTCCCCTATGATCTT
Organism: Suncus etruscus; assembly: GCF_024139225.1. Taxonomy (NCBI): domain Eukaryota; kingdom Metazoa; phylum Chordata; class Mammalia; order Eulipotyphla; family Soricidae; genus Suncus; species Suncus etruscus. The sequence continues at coordinate 18,976,912 of NC_064862.1, forward strand.
ACAAAATACCTCTTTTTTATTTATTTAAAGGAAATAAAAGGAAAGGAAAAGCCTTGGCTTAAATACAAGGAGACCTTACTCCTGAAGTTTTCTGGCATAAGACTATTTCTAGGCTTCAGGCATACTAGGTTGTCCAACCCAAGTTATTGTAGTGCCAATGAACCACACACACACACACACACACACACACACACACACACACACACACTGTCGCAGTTGTTGGTGTCAGGTTTCTGTATTAAAGATCCTGGAATCTGCATATCCAACATCGAAGTCAGGATGATGTGGAGCGTCCTCTAGTTTCACTTCACAATTAGAAGGCAATTCGGATAGCCCTGCCCTGAAAACAGGTTCTTGTTATGTCTTCTCGGTGTTAAGGGACCTCTCTTTGGAGTAGGTCAATGCTGGGGCAGCGTTAGGGTCTTCTGTGGTAGAGGATTGCTTCCAGGTGATGTTATAAACAACCGTGGTTGTTTCGTAGATGGCATTCTGGTTCAGGGGTGAATGGACAATGCCCATTCTTCTGAGGCCTGAGCCAGGTCATGACAATGTTCAGGGTGTAAGGTCCCACTGCATTACAAGATATGTGTTCCTATCTCTATTAGATAAGAATTTGCCTATATGTATTTTCCCATTTTAATGTGCCTATGCAAAAGCAGAACAGTGCCTCATGGCTTATTGGTGCATATGGGGACTGCTGGAACCAGTCCAACAATCCCCGTAATTTGGTTCTAACATAAGGTCTAAATCTAGGGACTCTTCTACCAGAATTCCTTATTGAACAGATCATAAAGAGAAGAACAGACAAAACGGTGGGGAAAATTGTCACTGTATAAGAGAATATTCAGTAAGGGTTATAGCTGTTAGGGAATACATACAAGATATTCAAAAGATATATATTCGTGTCCTTTTTTATGTCTCTGAAATAGTTGGGGGTGTGTTAATGACACTTTTGGTTTCTGTTTTTCAGAAGCTACAGTTACATATATATTTTACTCAAAAAGGCTCAGGACTGAATATTTGTTGTCTCTTTTTTTTTTTTTTTTTTTTGGTATGGTTGGTTTTTGTTTTGGGGTACACCAAGTGATGCACAGGAGTTACTCCTGGCTCTGCACTCAGGAATTACTCCTAGCAAGCCTAGAGACCATATTGGATGCATGGGAAAGAAACCCAGCTTGGCCATGTGCAAGGCAAGCACCTTACCCATAGAATTATCTCTCTGGCCCCCAAATATTTGTTATTTTTACACAAAACTATAATTAGAAAATAAGAAAAGACTTTAAAAAAATTTTTTTTGGTTTTTGGGTCATACCCAGCAGCGCTCAGGGGTTACTCCTGGCTCTACACTCAGAACTCGCTCCTGGAAGACAAGGGGGACCATATGGGATGCCAGAATTCGAACTACTGTCCTGCATGCAAGGCAAACTCCCTACCTCCATGCTATCCCTCCGGCCCCAAAGAAATGTTTTAATCTTAAATTTAGGGTTTTCACTACTCTATTGGCTATTTGATTGGGTTTTATTATCTTTAAGGAAATAAAGTTAAGCTTGGTAAGCTTTTGCATGCTTATACCTACTATACTGGTCTCCAGACTCCCCCCTTTTTACCACCTCTTTTCTCCCTTTCTGGGGCAGGAATACGTTGACTCACCCCAATGGCCATTGAAGCACAGCAACTTATAAAGATTTATAAAGGTTTCTGTCAGTGGTTTAAAAGTGCAGAATGATGCTAGTCCAAAGGCAAAAAATGAGGCATAAAGATTAAAAACTAATAGAACGATAGCATTCTATTAGTCCTCAGTACAATAAGCAAATACTATAGTGTATCCTTTATAAATCTTGTACTTCTCACCAATGTATTTTTGTCTGACTCATTTCCCCTTCTACTTAAAACTTCAAAGAGGGACCAGAGAGATAGCACAGCTGTTGGGTGCTGGCTTGTACACAGTTAATTCGGGACTGACAGGGTTCGAATCCCATATGGTCCCCCAGGCCTGCCAGGAGCGATTTTTGAGCACAGAGCCAGGAGTAACCCCAGAGAACTGCCAAAAACAAAAACCTTCAAAGAAGTAAAATCTTAAGATAACTTTTTTTTTTTAAAGTCGATGGGGTGGGGCTGGAGAGATAGCACAGCGGTAAGGGCGTTTGCCTTGCACAGTCAATCCAGGACCAATGATGGTTGAAATCCCAGCATCCCATATGGTCCCCGGAGCCTGCCAGGAATGACTTCTGAGCTTAGAGCCAGGAGTAGCCAGAGCACCCCCGGGTGTGACCCCCAAAAAAAAATCTTGCCCAAATTACATCTAATACTTGCTATGTCTTCTGCCCACTTGACAGTTACTACTACTTGGCTCTCCATTTATTTATTGATAGGATCACCAGATCTACCTAGTATAGCCCAGAGTACTTGCTGAATATGTGAGGTCTGACTTTGTAATGATTCTAGTCAAACCACTGTGTCAAGAACTGGAGAGATGGTACAGCTGGGAAGATGTTTGCCTTGCAAAGGGCCCAGGGTTCAATCCCTGGCATCCCATGTCGTCTGCTAAACCCGCCAAGAATTGTCCCTGAGCACCACACACACACTCACACACACACACACACACACACACACACACACACACAGTGTGGACAACCATTTTGAACTTCATCTATTCCCATTGCAACAATTCATGTGGTCTGGTCAGTTATCGGGAAACCCTGCTAATTAACTGGTATATTTTTCATTTGAATACTGAAATAAGACACATTCCTTTGGAATTAGTACATGTAGGAATTTTTAAAATTATTTCTGGTCGGGGCCGGGCGGTGGCGCTAAAGGTAAGGTGCGCCTGCCTTGCTTGCGCTAGCCTTGGACAGACCGCGGTTCGATCCCCCGGTGTCCCATATGGTCCCCCAAGCCAGGAGCAACTTCTGAGCACATAGCCAGGAGTAACCCCTGAGCGTTACCGGGTGTGGCCCAAAAACCAAAAAAAAAAAAAAAAAAAAAAAAAATTATTTCTGGTCAGTGCTCAGGGGTTACTCCTGGTTCTGCACTCAAAAGTCACTCATGGCAGGCTCCGGGTACCATATGGGATGCTGGAGTCGAACCCAGGTTTGTCCTGTGTGAGCTGAATGCAAGGCAAATGCCCTACCACTGTGCTATCACTCTGGTCCCCAACATGTAGGAATATCATTAAGAATATTGGGGGGGGGGGCCGGAGAGATAACATGGAGGTAAGCCATTTGCCTTGCATGCAGAAGGTTGGTGGTTTGAATCCTGGCATTTCATATGGTTCCCCAAGCCTGCCAGGAGCGATTTCTGAGCATAGAGCTAGGAGTAACCCCTGAGCACTGCCAAGTGTGACAAAAAAAAAATATATATATATATATATATATATGTATATATATATACATATATAAAGTAAAAAAGCCATATGATCATATAGATATAGAGAAATCATTTGATAAGGTCCAAAACACATTCATGATAAAAACTCTCAGCAAGATGGGAATGAAAGGAACTTTTCTCAATATAGTCAAGGCCATTTACCACAAGCTTATGGCAAATATTCTCAGTGAGGATCAACTAAAAGCCTTTCCTCTAAAATCCGGCACAAGACAAGGCTGGCCCTCTTGCCACTCCTATCCAATCTAGTAACTGGAAGTACATGCCATAACAATTAGTCAAGAAAAAAATAGCAAGGTCATTCAGATAGGAAGCTCTCACTGTTACAGATGACATAATATCTTTAGAAAACCTAAAGACTACCAAAAATCTTCTAGAAACAATAGACTCATATAGCAAAGAGACAGGCTAACACAGAAATCAATGGCCTTCTTATAAACAAATAATAATAGAGAAGCTATGAACATTTAAAAAATCCCATTTACATTAGTGCCACACAAACTCAAATATCCGGGTCAACTAAAGAGGTGAAGGATCTATACAAAGAAAACTACAAAGCACTGCTTTAGGAAATAAAAAGAAGACACAGGAAATGGAAACACATACCCTGTTCATGGATTGGGAGGATTAACATCATTAAAAGGGCAATACTACCCAAAGCATTGTACAGATTTAATGCAATTCCTCTAGGATACCCATGACATTCTTCAAAGAAGTGGCTCAAACACTACTAAAATTAATTTGGAACAAGAAACACCTATGAATAGCTAAAGCAATCCTTAGGAAAAAGAAAATAGAAGGTGGGCCAGAGAGATAGCATAGAGGTAGCACATTTGCCTTGCATGTAGAAGGACGGTGTTTCGAATCCCGTTATCCCATATGGTCCCCCGTGCCTGCCAGGGGTGATTTCAGAGCGAAGAGCCAGGAGTAATACCTGAGCACTGCCAGGTGATGTGACCCAAAGAAACAAACAAAATGGAAGACATCACTTCCCCCAACTTTAAATTGTACTACAAAGCAATAGTCATTAAAACAGCATGAGAGGCTGGAGAGATAGCACAGCAGGTGGGCTTTGACCTTGCAAGCAGCCAACCCGGGAGGGACCCAGTTCTGTTCCTGGCATCCTATGTGGTCCCCCAGCCTGCCAGGGTGATTTTTGAATGCAAAGCCAGGAATAACTCCTGAGTACCGCTGGGTATGGCCCAAAAATCAATTGATCAATAAATAAATAAAGTTAAAAAAACTAAAAATGGGCCAGAAAGATAGAATGGAGGATGGTGGTTCGAATCCCAGCATCCCATATGTCCCCCAAGCCTGTCAGGAGCGATTTCTGAGCATCACGCCAGGAGTAACCCCAGAGCACTGCCAGGTGTGACCCAAAAACCAAATATATATATATAAATATATAAAACTAAAAAATAAACAGCATGGTATTGGAATAAAGATAGACTTCAGATCAACGGAATAGAGTTAAGTATTCAGAGAATGTTTCCCAGACATAAAATCAATTAATCTTTGATAAAGGGACAAGAAATGAAAAATGGAGCAAGGAAAGCCTCTGAAACAAGTGATGTTGTAACAACTGGCCAGCCACTTGCAAAAAAGCAAACTCAGATCTCCAACACCATGCACAAAGGTCAAGTCCAAATACATTCAAGACCTTGATATCAGATCTGGAACCATAAAATACATAGAAGAACACATAGGTAAAACATTCCATGACATTGCAACTAAAGGCATCTTCAAGGAGGAAATGGCACTCTCCAAACAAGTAGAAGAGGAGTTAAACAGATGGGACTGTACTAAACTGAGAAGCTTCTGCATCTCAAAGTAGGTAGTGATGAGGATACAAAGGCCACCCACAGAATGGAAAAAACTATTCACCCAATACCCATCAGATAAGGGGCTAATATCTAAGATGTACAAGTTACTGACAGAAGTTAACAAGAAAAAAACATCGAATCCCATCAAACAATTGGGAGAAGAAATGAACAGACATTTTCTCAAAGAAGAAATGCAAATGGCCAAAAGACACTTGAAAAAATGCTCCACATCACTAATTATCAGGGTAATGCAAATCAAAACAACAATGAGGTGCCATCTCACACCACAGAAACTGGCTCACATTACAAAGAACAAAAACAATCAGAGGGCCAGAGAGATAGCACAGCAGAAGGGCAAATGCCTTGCAAGCGGCTGACCCAGGACCAACGGTGGTGGTTCAAATCCTGTTATCCCATATGGTCCCCCGTGCCTGCCAGGAGCGATTTCTGAGAGAGTGCCAGGAGTGCCGCGGGGTATGGCCCAAAACAAAACAAAACAAAATCAGTGCTGGTATGGATGCTGGGAGAAAGGGACTCTCATTCACTGCTGGTGGGAATTTCAACTAGTCTAGCCTTTTTGCAAAACAATATGAAGATTCCTCAAAAACCTGGACATTGAGCTCCCATATGATCCAGCTATACCACTCCTAGGGATATACCCTAGGAACACAAAAATGCAGTACAAAAATCCCTTCCTCACACCTATATTCATTGCAGTGCTATTTACAATAGCCAGATTTTGAAAACAACCAAGATGCCCTTCAACAGATGAATGGCTAAAGAAACTTGTACATATACACAATGGAATATTATGAAGCTGTCAGAAGAGACGAAGATGTGAAATTTTCCTTTAATGGATGGACTTGGAAACTGTTATGCTACTTGAAATAAATCAGAGGGAGAGAGAGACACACAGAATAGTCTCATCTATGGGTTTGAGTTTTTTGTTTGTTGTTGTTTTGGGGGCCACACCCAGTGACACTCAGGGGTTACTCCTGGCTATGCACTCAGAAATTACTCCTGGCTTTGGGGACCATATGGGATGCCAAGGGATTGAACGGCAGTCTATCCTAGGCTAGCACCAACAAGACATATGCCTTACAGCTCCGCGCCACCACTCTGGCCCCTCATCTATGGGTTTTAGGAAAAATAAAAGACATAATAATGTCCAGAGACAATAGCAAGGAGGGCTGGAAGGACCAGCTCACAACATGAAGCTCACCACAAAGAGTGGTGAGTGCAGTTAGAGAAATAACTACACTGACAACTATCATGACAATGATAGTGAGTGACATAGAATGTCTGTCTCAAAGACAGACAGAGGGTGGGGAAGGAGTCAGGGGCCATTTGGTGGTGGAAAGGTTGCACTAGTGAAGGGTGTCTGTTCTTTTTTATGACTGAACCCCAACTACAAACGTTTATAATCATGGTGCTTAAATATATTATAATTAAATAAATTGTTATGCCCTTTCTCCCTTTGTCTGTGTGAACAATCTATCCTAATACCTCTCTAGGTGTTGTATTTTCTTGGGAGGTATGTATGAGACTGAGCATACTACTTCAAGACCTCAGGTCCACTATGATTCAGTCTCGGAGATCTGAAGGAGCAGAGGGTAGAATGTGGGTCCCCAAAAAGAACAGACTGCATATTCAATGCCTGTTGTGGATAAAACCCATCAATGAGGGACAGAGATATAGCAAAGTGATAAAGGTTCTTAGATCTTTGATGCATCCAACCCAAATTTGATCCCTGTTCCTGCATAGGGTTCCCCAGTACCACCAGGAGGAACTCCTGAGCACAGAGCCAGGAGGAAGCTCTGAGCACCACTGGATGTGCACCCCCATATCAAAAAAAAAATAAAATAAAACAATCAATGAAGCATGCAGGGAGTCCAAGCTGAGCACTCACCGAAGTAGCCAGAGCAGTGCAGTCCTAGGGGGAGGGAGAGGTGGTGCCCAACTGCCATGTTTGATTCTCTCACAAAGACAACTGACAGCATCCAACAAGATGCTTCTCCTGGGCGGAAACATTGGGAACCATGTGAAATGGTAGGATTCCTGGGTGGACACACCTCCATGATCCGCCAAGAGGATCAGCAAGCCAAAGAGGTCAGCAATCTATCCCCATTTTTGCAGAATAGAAATAGTGACACAGAGAGGGTTTCTGACTCACCCACATCCCTCAGGAGCCGGCCTCAAGCTCGAATTCAATTCCAAGCCAACTGTGAAGTGGTGAAGATTCCATCCCTTTCATTCCAAGGGGAAGCTGGGAGTGATCTGAGAGAGGTGAGAAGGTGATCCCAAAGCAGACGATTATGTGTGCTCCAAAGAAGACTGGGAGCCTGGGTCGGGAGTTCCTCCACAGATGCTGGCTTAGCGAAACAGCTAAAACAGCAGGGAAGACTGGACTTGGGTTTTGGCAGCAGCTAGATTCAGAGCAGCCTCCTCTGAAACAAGTCATGTGCTCATCATGAGGTGGAGGGAGAGGCAGGTGTGGTTCGCACATTGTAATGCTTCTTGTCATTAAAAAAAAAAGAAGCTGATACTGGGGTGGGGGCGGGGGGTACACAGAGATAGCACAGTGGTAGGGTGTTTGCCTTGCATGCAGCCAGCCCAGGATGGATGGTGGTTCAATTCCCAGCATCCCATTTGGTTCCTGAGCCTGCCAGGGGTGATTTCTGAGCACAGAGCCAGGAGTAACCCCTGTGTGCCATCAAGTGTGATTACCCCCACACACACACAAAGAAAAAAAAAAAAAAAAAAAAACAAGCAAAAAAAAAGAATCTGATATGGTATAACTGAACTAAAAATGCCTGTTTCGGCCCAAGAGAAAAAAACCAGACACAGGCATTCCTTCCATCTGATTTCACATACATGAAATTACAGGAAAGGCAACATGAGTCTCTGGTGGCAGAGGTGGAGCATGCCAAGGTGGCACGGTTTCCTTGGCATGTTCACTGGCCAAAATTCCGTCACAGGGGCCAGAGCAAAAGTACAGCCGGTAGGGCACTTGCCTTGCACGCCTCCAACCTGGGTTCGATTCCTGGCATCCCAGAGGCCGGTCCCCCGAGCTCTCTAGTAGTAATTTCTGAGTGCAGAGCCAGGAGTAACTTCTGAGCTCCACGGTGTGATCCAAAATAAACAAACAAAACCCCAAAACACTCATGTACAAATGGAACTAGAGAAGCAGAGCCAGCCATTCCGTGTGAGTGGCAGTTTCACTGAGTGAGGCTGATTAAGTTTTAAAAACTGGCTTGTATTCGAATCTGTTTACATACCCCCTTGAGAAATGATTCAATGATAGAAGTTTTTTTGCTTTCTCCCTTTTTCCTTTCAATTTTCTTCTTGTGCTATGTTTCCGAGGTGGGCGTGGCACACGTGACTGCTGTTGGCAAGGACGGAGAAGCTCCTGCACCCAGAGAAGGGCGCTTGCCAAGGTCTGCACTCCTTGGCCCTAGGGTGCTTGCAGTGTGTCCGTCTGTCTCATGCTCTCACTTGCCACACACACAGGTCTGACTGGGGAGTTGGGTGCTCCCTCCGGGTTGCATTTAATAAGCTATAGCACTTGTACATTCTCCCCCACCCCGATAGTGGGGCTTGCCAGAGGTCACACTTTTGTTTTGAAGTTCTTACACACATCTGGCTGGGATACAGCTGGAAATTGCTTGCAGGTCCAAGGATCCACAGACAGCAAAGCTGCAGGAATGGTGCTTGGCTCATGTGGGATCCCAGGGATTTGAATTGAAGACATGCAAGGCAGGTGCTCCATGTCACTGTTAGAGTCTCCCGGGCCTCACAGCAGAGCTTTTCACTCCAAAGACTGTTTCACACCCTCCAAGAGGCAGGCTCAGGACTGGGGTGCCAGGTTAGGACTAGGAAATCAGGAGAGGGTGTGGAAAGGTGGGGCCAGTCTGCCAGCTCCCAGGCTGTTCTGAGCACTGGTGAGGAAAGGCAGAAGGAAGAACTGGGCTGACTCAGCCTTCAGCACAGATGGACGGAGCTTCAGCTGGAGCAGGGGGCGGTCCCCAAGCAGAGCAGATGAATGGGTCCTAAACATTTCCATCCGTGCTGGGCACAGTTGATGGGAAACCTGGGGTCAAGCTCAGTCCTTTCGCAGCAGACCACAATGGATTCTGGTTCCCAGGACCACCAACCACCTTTGAACTTCAGAGGTCTTGCCTCTCCCTGAGGTCTAGGGAGCAGCTCTTTCTTATCTCTGCCCCCCCTTTCTCATGATTGGTGGGACAAACGAAAGCCCCTATTTCTGCATGCAGCTTTGGGCCCACTCATCCTCGCACCCTCCGCTCTCACCTCCACTGGTCTCCAATGTGCTGATGATGTCACCCAAACCTTTCCCGAGGTCCCGAGGTCCCTGGACACCACAGCCTCATAGCCGGAGATCTATGTGCACATTTCCAAATAAGTGGACAGTAGGTGTCAGAACCAGGCCACCTAGTTGGTTTTCCTTTCTGATTTCATGGATCCCATCAAGTCCAGCACTTAGCTGTCTGTTTTGTATGAATATGGCCTCCTGTTGTCTTATCAAGCCCAGTAGCATCCCAGGGGCTGTCTCTCCAAAGAATTGCAATGTTCTGGCCAGAGAGTTAGCTAAGGCCTTGCACACACCAGACCAGAGTTTGGTCCCCAGCACTCCACATAGTCCCCTGAGCCCCTCCAGAAATGATCCCTGAAGGCAGAGTCAAGAGTAAATCAGGGATTTGGCCACACTACAGGGTGTGGCTCAAAACAAACAAAAACAGTGCAATTCTCTGTCGTGGAGAACAAAGTCCAGGCCCTGTGCTGCAGTTGCCCCACTGGCTGCGCACAAATTCTAGCGTCTTGTTCCACGTCCCACACCCTAGAGACTGATGGCTGAGCTACTCTCCAGGAGGATCCCATGAGCATTGCTGGGTGTGACCTCCAAATAGTTCACTGTTGTTGCACTCACATCTGTAATTTACAGCTAATACATTTTTTGTTTGTTTGTTGCAGAGGAATTTTAAATCTGGGTATTCGATTTACCAGTTTGCTGTAGTATCTATTAATAATCAGAAAAACTTCACTCCAAGAGTCATGTTTATGTATATTCAAGTAACATGGCAAAAAAAAAAAAAGAGCAACTTTGTAAATTATGGTGTTTAACATAAAGAAATTTTATAAAAATTAAATTTTCAGGGGCCAGAGAGATAACACAGCGACGTTTGCCTTGCAAGCAGCCGACCCAGGACCTAAGGTGCTTGGTTCGAATCCCGGCATCCCATATGGTCCCCTGTGCCTCAGGAGCTATTTTTAAGCAGATAGCCAGGAGTAACCCCTGAGCACCACCAGGTGTGGCCCAAAAACCAAAATAATAATAATAATAAAAAATAAAATTTTCAGTTTAATTCAAAGTTGCTCATAACAGTTTTATTTTTTTTTATTTTTATTTTTTGGTTTTTGGGTCACACCCGGCAGTGCTCAGGGGTTATTCCTGCCTCCAGGCTCAGAAATTGCTCCTGGCAGGCACAGGGGACCATATGGGGTGCCGGGATTCAAACTGATGACCTCCTGCATGAAAGGCAAACACCTTACCTCCATGCTGTCTCTCCGGCCCCACAGTTTTATTTTTAGCATTCAGTGTTCCAACACCACTGCCACCACCAGTGTGACTTTCCCTCCACTATTGTCCACACTGTCCCATCCACCCCCAGGCCTGCCCCTTGGCAGGGATGAAAATTTACTTAATATTGTTTGTTACTACTAAATGGTAATAGAATTGTCCAAAACAAATCTCCATTAAAAAGAAAATCCGTGCAAATTTTCATATCGTACAATGGGTCCTTATGCCATTATCTTAGAATTTACTAAGTTAAACAAGAGTAACCCCTGAGCATCACCGAGTGTGACCAAAAACAATAACAACAACAATAAAATAAACAAGGTGAAAATTTTTCTCTTTTCGTATTATTAAGCATTTTATTGCAAGATAACTGCCAGAGTGCTGGTGCAGTTCAAGTTTTACCTCCATTCACTCAAACTGGCTGTCTGAAGGTTTTACCTTCGTGACCTTGGGCTGAGCATTGCTAGCCCAAGAGAGAAGCCCTTTGCAGGTTGGAGGAAGAAGGGACCAGACAGGGCCAGAGAGATAGCATGGAGGTAAGGCATTTGCCTTGATGCAGAAGGTCAGTGGTTCGAATCACGGCATCCCCCGAGCCAGCCAGGAGCAATTTCTGAGTTGAGTGTAGAGCCAGGAGTAACCCCTGAGCGCTGCCGGGTGTGACCCAAAAACCAAAAACCAAAAAAAAAAAGGAAGGAACCAGACACTTGCCAGGATGGCGGGATAACACATTTTCTGTTCAACAGCGACAGCTACTGGTCAGTGAACGATTTTGTGTGTCGTGGTGGCTCGGAAGACACTGCCACCAACTGGCTTTCATGGCCTTTTCTTGCAGGCATATCTGTGAGAAAGTAAAGAGGATTCCCGTGACAGGAGGATGATCAGCCTCAGCAGCAACCTCACTCCTCACAAAACACAGAACACCTAACTAGTCCAGAGAATTTCAAGTGTCTTTTTGGGAACTAATGTAGCTACACCTTCCCTCTGTCTGGGATACACTCTTCCAGCACTTTCTAGGTCCACAGTCTGAAGCTCTGGAAAATGCCAAAACTCCATCCGTGTCATCCCCAGTAGAGAGGACAGGCCAAGTCCCCACCTATCCAAGCCCCACCAGCAGCATCCATACGCCACAGTCACACCCTGGCGACAGCCCAATTTCAGTTTCATGACTAAGCTCTGCAAAGACAAGAAACAAGAAACTCCAAGTACACCAGTTGGATGGATGAAAGTTGGAATCTTTCCAACCACCCCATATTTCCAAAGTTCTAGCAGCCATACCCACTTCTGATAGCCGCTGCTCTTGGCCCATTTCTACAGACTCTGGGTTTCCTGGAACACATTGCCTCAAATATAGTCAAGTTCCTCAACACTGTTGTAAACAATACAGTTATTTATTAATTTGTCTTGGGGTTACACGCAGCAGCGCTCAGGGGCTATTCCTGGCTCTGTGCTCAGAAATCATTCCTGGTAGGGCACAGAGAATTATAGCCTGTTTCTTATCCCCAAAAGCACCAGCAATATAATATGACACCATTTCCTTTTGCATAGGCATACTAAAGAAAGGGAAATCTTATGTATAGTGACAAGCTCTTCTCTACTAGGGATAAGAACCCATAAATTTTATAATACAGGGTCATCTCCCACCCTGAACACTTATCATGGGAACTCAACTTAGACTCCATGCGTTCAGACAGCGACCATCCAACCCCAAACCCCAGATCCCAAATAAAGAATAAGGGGGCTGGAGAGATAGCATGGAGGTAAGGCATTTGCCTTGCATGCAGAAGGACAGTGGTTCAAATCCCGGCATCCCATGTGGTCCCCCGAGCCCGCCAGGAGCAATTTCTGAGCATAGAGCCAGGAGTAACCCTTAAGCACTGCAGAGTATGACCCCCCCCAAAAAAATAATCGATATAGTTTCCTGCAACAGCACCAAGAACCAATCTCCCCCCAGGGAGTTCCTAATACTGCTCTGGCATCAATTTGTACCAGGTTGATATGACATCCTGAGGATGAGAAAAATAATAGCTTGATCTAGGAGCAGGTTGCCCTACCTCAGGGGTCTCAAACTCGAGGCCCTCGGGCCATTTGTAGCCCTCTGTACAACATTTTGTGGCTCGCGGCCGGCCTTCAAATATCGCAGTATTCGTATTATTCACTTACCGAATAATCGCAATAAAAATCGCATTCATAAGAAAAATCGCATTAAACATTCGCATACCCCGAGCAGTTCCGTTAGGGGTGTGCAAATGTTTAATGCAATTTTTTGCGATTTTTTTCTTACTAATGCGATTTTTATTGCAAATATTCGGTAAGCGAATAATCGCAAATACTTTGCGCCTAGCACAGACGTCATTTCTGCTGCTCCTGCCTGCTGTCCCTTGCATTATCGGAGGCCTAAGGAAGAGAAGGGAGAGAAGTTTATTATAGAATTAGATTTTGTCATACCTTCATCATGACTTCATCAAAGCCTGCAGTGAAGAGAAAGATTGATGACGAGCACAGACAATTTCAGGAAAAGTGGGAGACGCAGAATTTCTTTGTCGAGCACAGGGGCATCCCCACATGTCTTATTGTTCAGAGAAAGTTGCAGTGCACAAGGAATACAACTTGAAACGCCATTATTCAACTAAACATGCTGAGGAATGTGCAAAATATCAAGGAAATGAGGGAGCCAAGCGGGTTGCCAGTCTTAAAGCATGTCTAATGAGGCAACAAGATTTCTTCAAGAAAGCAACCAAAGAGAATGTTGCATCAGTCGAAGCTAGTTACATGGTTAGTGAGATGATTGCTAAGGCAGGGAAACCATTCACAGAAGGAGAGTTTGTTAAAAAAAAATGCATGTTACAGGCTGTAACTATTATCTGTCTGGAAAAGAAAGGTCAGTTTAGCAAAATCAGCCTTTCTGCCAACACTGTGGCAGAGCACATTTCTGACATGTCAAGTGAGATTTATCATCAACTGTGTGAGAAAGTCATTTGGCTTTTGATGCATACTCAGTTGCTCTTGAAGAGGGCACAGATATAACAGACACTGCGCAGCTCACAATTTATGTCCGTGGTGTTGATTGCAATTTGGAATTGACAGAGGAGCTGCTCACAATAATTCCAATGCATGGTCATACCACCGCTAATGAGATATTTCAGCATCTGTGTGATGCCATTGAGAATGCAGGTTTGCCATGGAAGAGGTTTGTTGGAATAATAACCGATGAAGCACCATCGATGACAGGGAGGAAAAATGGACTGGTGGCACTTGTTCAAAAAAAACTTGAAGAGGAGGGTGTAGAGAAGGCCATTGCTCTTCACTGTGTTATCCATCAGCAGGCCCTTTGCTGTAAATGCCTGCCGTGTGACAATGTGATGTCTGTTGTTGGGAAATGCATCAAACAAATCAGATCTAGGGGCTTAATGCACAGGAGGTTTTGTGCTTTTTTAGAGGAAATGGAGTCAGAATATGGAGATGTGCTCTATTTCACCGAGGTACGTTGGCTCAGCAGGGGAAATGTCCTGAAAAGGTTTTTTGAGTTGAGAGAAGAAGTGAAAGCCTTCATGGAGAAGGATGGGAATGCTGTTTCTGAGTTGAGTGATCACAAATGGCTCATGGACTTAGCTTTTCTTGTTGACATCACACATAAGCTGAATGTACTAAACAAGATGTTACAAGGCCCGGGGCAGCTTATCAGTGCTGCCTATGACAACGTGAAAGCATTCTCCACAAAACTTATGTTATGGAAATCCCAGCTCTCTCAGACAAACCTTTGCCATTTCCCAGCATGCAAGGAACTTGTGGATGCAGGCATACCATTCAGTGGTGAGAAATATGTTGATGCTATTTTTAAGCTAGAGAAGGAATTTGATCACAGATTTGCAGACTTCAAAAAGCACAGAGCCACTTTCCAAATTTTTGTGGACCCCTTTTCCTTTGATGTGCAAGATGCCCCTCCTGTGCTTCAAATGGAGCTCATTGACCTGCAATGCAACTCTGATCTCAAAGCCAAGTTCAGGGAGATTAGTGGAAAAGCAGACATGCATGGGCAATTTCTGAGAGAATTGCTCCACAGCTTCCCTGAGCTTTCCCGAATGTTCAAGCGCACCATGTGCCTTTTTTGGGAGCACATATTTTCACATATGTGAAAATTTATTCTCCACATTGAACTTCAATAAGTCAAAGTACAGGATTAGACTTAATGATGATCATCTTCAAGCCATACTGAGGGTCTCAACTGCTTCCTCTCTAAAGCCAAATGTGGTTCAGATTTGTGAGAAGTGCTGTCAAGTCTCTGGCAGCAAGGAATAGGCAAAAGATGCCATGTTCAGAAGAACTGTTCATGATCTTCACTCAATGTTCTATTCATGTTCAGAAGAAATAATTAAAACTGTTAATAATGACGTTTGAGGACTTTTTTTTTTGTGAAATCTCTTATGCAGCCCTGCCTCACCCCAACTTTGCCTCCTGCGGCCCTCAGGTAAATTGAGTTTGAGACCCCTGCCCTACCTCATAACCTAACAGTAAGATAAAGTCAGAAGACACTCCATTCTTTGATCTATACAAAAATCAAGACCACGGGGCCAGAGTGATAGCGCAGCAGTAGGGCTTGTGCCATGCATGAGGCTGATCCAGGATGGACCAGGGTTCAATCCCCAGCATTCCATATGATATCCCAAGCCAGGAGCGATTTCTGAGCGCATAGCCAGGAGTAACCCCTGAGTGTCACTGATATGACCCAAAAACCAAAAAAAAAAAAAAAAAAAAAAACCCAAGACCACTAATTACAGAAGACTGACTTTGACAATCGCTACTGAGCAGAACTCTTCCTGGGACCAATAAGTAAGACCCTAGTCTAGGCTCCAGCCTAGGATTTAAACAAAAAACAAGATCTCTAATTCCAGAGGTCTGACTTTGACAACCATGATTGAACAGTCCTTATGGAACTATAAAAACTCTATCCTAGACTTCATCCCAGAATCTGTGCAAATACTAAAATCTCTAATTACAAAAGACTGACTTTGACAGCTGCAACTGAGCAGAATGTTTCCTGGCGCCATAAAAAAAGACATTGGGGTTTGACAATGAACATATCAGGAGCCTCTAGTCGGTCTCATGATAGTATGCTTCAAGGGTGAAGAAACTCTGTATCTCTTAGGCCAAGGGAATTCCCTTTCTAAGATCCCTAATATTTACTGTGCCTGTGTAAAAAAAAAAGGGGGGGGGCCGGGCGGTGGCGCTAAAGGTAAGGTGCCTGCCTTGCCTGCGCTAGCCTTGGACGGACCGCGGTTCGATCCCCCGGTGTCCCATATGGTCCCCCAAGCCAGGAGCAACTTCTGAGCACATAGCCAGGAGTAACCCCTGAGCGTTACTGGGTGTGGCCCAAAAACCAAAAAAAAAAAAAAAAAACCTTGCCACACTAGCCCTTCTAATTTTGTTCTTTTTTTCTTTCTTATTGTTGTTTTTTTCTTGTTACTATTGTGTTGTTTTTTGTTTTTGTTTTTTGCTTTGCTGGTTGCTTTGTTTTGTTTTTCAACAGAACGACAGAACTTGAATCATCTTGTTCTGCCTCATAAATTGGGGGGAGTGATGATACCAGGAGCAAACAGTTGCTTAAAATTTGAGTGGAAATAATAAACTATCAGACCTAAACACCAAACCCAAAGTCAATGACAACAGAACCAAGACTCTCCAATCTACAATAAACTATACACAAAGGGGACCTGTTACACTAGCAATCCAGGGGGCAAAGGTATCAGATGCATGCTGTGAACAGGGGTGGAAAGAGGACAACACTGGTTGTGGGAATGGCCCTAATTCACTGTCACTATGTACCTTAAATATAATGTGAAAGACTTGTAATTCACATTGGTCACAATAAAAATTATAAATAAAAGAAGAAAAGAAAAGAAATCACTCCTGGTAGGCTCAGGAACCATATGGGATGCCAGGGATTAAACCTGGGTTGGCCACATGTAAGGCAAATGTCCTACTCGCTGTGCTAAGGTGCCAGGCCTTCCCCACCTCCGCCCTCTGCCCATATATTTTTATCTCCTCCAGAATCTCCTTTCCCAGACACATCCAGAATAACATTAGGTCAAATAGAAACAATAAGCTGCGACAACAGTTGTCAACAACCAATGTGGGTGATTGGGTGAGGGAAGAGGAATGAAGGGAGTCCAGGACCCCTGAAAAGTGCACCCCCTGGATACTGAACTGCAGGCCTCACCTTCGAGGATTGAGGGGACCCACTCTGCCTGGCTGAGGACTGGTTCTTCCTGAACAGTTCATTTCCTTTTCCTGTCAAGACCCTGTTTCTTCCTGCTCCTTCTCTTCTTTGTGTGGATACTGTGGAAGCAGAAGAATGGGAGTCATTTCTGGAATCTTCCGGACCTGAATGATGACCTTGAAGACCTTGGACTTTGAGGACTCAAGTGGCTTAGTTTGGCCAGTCCTTCAGAGCTCCCTGGGGGTGTGGGTCTTTCAGTTTAGACCCTAGAAAGTGCAGGCAACCTGGTCATTATCACTACTGAGGTCCCCCTGGTGGCCTTCAGATTGGAGTCTGCACCTGTCCTGGGCTGTAGAAGTGCAATGTCTTCTGGTGTTTTCTTTCTTCTGCTTTCACTCCCCTACACACACACACACACACACACACACACACACACACACACACACACACACACACACACGTTCAGTTGTTCCTAGAGCACATATGTGGAAGGCTGCTTGCCTTTCAGGGGCTTCAGGAAGCTGGGTCTGAGATAGGAGGAGCTGCACCTTTAGTTTCTCTCTGGAGTATCCCTAAAGGGTTGGGGAAGGCCATGAAGAGAAAGAGGCTGGGGGAAGGAAGGAAACTCAGCCTTTGAGGATCCTGGCATGGCCAGGACAGAGAACAAAGCTCACAGAGGGCCTGATGTCTGCAGCTCAGGCAAAGAAGGACACACAGATAGGACAAAAGAAGTTCCTGTTGGACTGGGCCAGCTCTAGGACAGAGCAGAGGATGGGGAGAAGGTACCCCCAACTCCCAAGACTGCACATCGAACCTCTCAGAGCACTTCTTTTGTTTGTTTGTTTGTTTGTTTGTTTGGGCCACACCCAGCGGTGCTCAGGGGTTTCTCCTGGCTGTCCGCTCAGAAATAGCTTCTGGCAGGCACGAGGGACCATATGGGACACCGGGATTCGAACCAACCACCTTTGGTCCTGGATCGGCTGCTTGCAAGGCAAACACCGCTGTGCTATCTCTCCGGGCCCTCAGAGCACTTCTTTCTCTTTCTTTCTTTCTTTCTTTCTTTCTTTCTTTCTTTCTTTCTTTCTTTCTTTCTTTCTTTCTTTCTTTCTTTCTTTCTTTCTTTCTTTCTTTCTTTCTTTCTTTCTTTCTTTCTTTCTTCTTTCTTTCTTTCTTTCTTTCTTTCCTTCTTTCTTTCTTTCTTTCTTTCTTCTTTCTTTCTTTCTTCTTTCTTTCTTTCTTCTTCTTCTTTCTTTCTTTCTTTCTTTCTTTCTTTCTTTCTTTCTTTCTTTTTCTTTCTTTCTTTCTTTCTTTCTTTCTTCTTTCTTTCTTCTTTCTTTCCTTCCATCTTCCCTTTCCTTCTTTCCTTCCTTCTTTCTTTCTTTCTTCTTTTTTTTTCTTTTTTTTTATTTGTTTTTGGGTCACAACCAGTGATTTTCAAGGCTTACTCCTGAATCTTCACTGAAGTGCTCAGAGACCACAGGGGATGGAACCTGGGTCAGCCACATGCAAAGCAAATGTCTGACCTGACATGCTACAGGGTTAGCATCAGGCCTCAAGTTCCAAAGCCAGGACACTGGAGAGACACAAGTCTGGAAGCAAACATCGATGTAGGAAATAATCCACACACACTAAAGAGGGTAACACAAGTCAGGAGTTCCAGCACCTAACCTTCTGCTCCTAAGAAGCAGGAAGTTCAGTGGGAAGTCAGGAAATGCAAGAAAGCTATTTGTTTTTTTTCCCTGAAACATGAAATATTTATTAGGGAGGAACAGATAGTACCCGGAGGTGGGATTAAGTGGTCTAAGCACCAATCCAAGTGCTACATTCAAAGATGTTTCCAGGGAGCCAAAGAGATAGCATGGAGGTAGAGCATTTGCCTTGCATGCAGAAGGACGGTGGTTCGAATCCTGGCATCTGGTCCCTCGAGTCTGCCAGGAGCGATTTCTGAGCGTAGAGCCAGGAGTAACCCCTGAGCGCTGCCAGGTGTGACACCAAAACTAAATAAATAAGTAAATAAAAGATGTTTCCAACCAATGAGTAACAAGGTGTATATGGAGTGGGATGGGATTCGATTAATCCCACACAACAGCTCTGGCACCTCAGGGTACATTTTCTTTTTCTTTTTTTAGTGGGGGCAGGGTTGGGACACACTCATTTGATGCTCAGGGTTACTCCTGGCTATGTGCTCAGAAATCACTCCTGGCTTGGGGGAACCATATGGGACACGGGGGGATGGGACCGCCATCCTAGGTTAGCGTGTGCAAAGAGGACGCCCTACCGCTTGCACCACTGCTCCGGCCCCTCTTTTGGTTCTTTTCTATACAGGTGCTTGATAGATCTATTTCTTGATGGATCTATTTCTTTCTTTTTTTTTTTTTTTTTGGTTATTGGGTCACACCTGGCAGCATTCAGGGGTTACTCCTGGCTCTACGTTCAGAAATAGCCCCCAGTAGGCTCTGGGGACCATATTGGATGCCAGGATTCAAACCACCATCCTTCAGCATGCAAGGCAAATGCTTTGCCACTGTGCTGTCTCTCTGGCCCTTTGGTGGATCTATTTCTGACTCTGCTCAGGACTGGCCCTTGCAATGCTTGAGAGACACCATATACTACCAGGGACTGAACCAAGGTACCAAGGCAAGTACCTTACCCACAGTCCTATCTCTCCAGCCCTAGAAATGTGCTTTTTAAAACTACATGGGACAAGCTTTTTTTATATGATTTTCTGTTTCAAAATATATGCTAAACAAATTCTATACTACTAACATCATCCTACAACATCATTTTAGTGGCTTACAGTTATTCCCCTCAATGTGCCATATTTCCTTTAACTCAATCATTCAAGATTTACTGTTCACGGGCCCGGAGAGATAGCACAGCGGTATTTGCCTTGCAAGCAGCCGATCCAGGACCAAAGGTGGTTGGTTCGAATCCCGGTGTCCCACATGGTCCCCCGTGCCTGCCAGGAGCTATTTCTGAGCAGACAGCCAGGAGTCACCCCTGAGCACCGCCGGGTGTGGCCCAAAAACCAAAAAAAAAAAAAAAAAAAAAAAAGATTTACTGTTCACAAATGCTTTTGCTTTAGTTCACACAAGCAAGTTGTCATAGTAGCAGTCTACAAATATGGCCCCTTCGTGAATATACAGGAGTGCATAGTAGGAGGGAATGTACTGGCCCCTAGGAAGTTAGGTGGTGTCACTTGTGTTGGCCAATGACTTATGGGCAGAAGCTTTGAAAGCCAGTGTACCCAAAGTATATTTTCTTGTGCTGTTTCTTCTGCACACTTGCAAAGCTGGAAATCCCTCATCCCAAATTTCAGACATGCCACTGAAAGCAAAAGATCTTTGCCACTGGGATGCAGGAAGATCTTGTTTCTAACCCATAATGGAGAAGCTTCTGACTGCCTGGCCTCCAATCTCATGGAGAGACAAGGTTAAAGACAGACAGACTCCCAGAATCCCTCCCACCATGCCATGTGGTCTTATTGGGGAAGTCCAGCTTCCCCATGGGACTGAAAACAGTTTCAAGAGCACTGTAGAGCAGGTCTGTTCAGCCCGGAGCAGGAGACAAAGAAGCAGGTTGGTCGACCTGGAGGAAAGTGTGGAGGGCAGTTTATTTTTTTCAACTTTATTAATTGTTTAATTGATTCATTCATTCATTCATTCATTGATTTTTCTGGGTCACACCCAGCAGTGCTCAAGAGTTACTCCTGGCTCTGCACTCAGAAATTGCCCCTGGCATGCTGGGGGACCATATGGGATGCTAGGAATCGAACCAGATCCCTCCCCAACCCCATGCAAGGCAAACGTCCGATAGCTGTGCTATCTCTCCAGCCCCATGAAGGGCTAGAGTTTAAAAAGTATTGGGGGCTGGGGCAAGAAATGGACGAGGATTAGGGACCAATTGCTTTCTGATCAAGTGAACGAGGGAGCCCTGAAGCTATCTAGGTGTTATGTGAAGCAAGGTTTTTGAGAAAATGAAAACTAGAAACTGTCAGAGAAAGGAAGTCAATGAAACAAAATCACTGATAGAGGAGTCCTCCCTATCCCTCTATGAGGAACAGAGGATCCATTGGCTACTAGTAGAGCCTAGGGCTCCAAAACAAGGATCTGGTGAGTGATTGGTCTGGAAGCAAACATTGATGCAGGAAATAATCCACACAGTGAAGAGGTACAAGAATGGGTTCAGAAAATTCAGTGCTCAAGTCAAGGAATTCAACCACCCAAGCTTTCTGCTCCTAAGATGGAATGCAGCTCAGTGAAAGAAGACCGAAGAATGAACCCCTGCCTTCCCCAGACCTCTGCTTTTATTGACAACAGTCAGGCCCCATCCTAGGGTGGGAGAAGAATACCAAGTAGGGAATAATCCAATATCCCATCCCCAGATCACACCTTAGGGTGGATTATAAAAATTGATTAGGGTAAGTCAGTAAATTAAAAGCTGTCTTGTCTCTTTCTGGAACAGCCTTGATGCCATCCTTGGTGGCTTTTAATCACACAGACACTCGAGTTGCACGTCAGCTCAACTCTGCAAGAGGCAGCGTTCTGAGAAGTGTGGCAGTTCTCTGAGAAGTGTGGCAGTTTGCTCTTTGAAGGGTCCCTCCCAGCACAGCAGATGTTGGGCACACTTGCAACTAAGTGAGTTATCCATCAGGCAGCTGGAGTCTGTCGCTGATTATCACCAACAGCTCTGACAGTGTCAGCAGCCAGTGTCTGTCTTGGATCATCAACTATCGTTAGTCATGGACAGTCCACCCCTGTCCCTGATGCATCCAACATTGTGTCCCAGTCAGAGTCTGAGCATGTGAATCCATCACCACGTGGACACACATGTAGCAGTCAGCTGACTCCTGAGCATTGTACCCACTTCTCTTTCTGCTCATCTGCCCAGCCCCTTTGGTGATGTTAGTGTTAGGGGGCAGCTATTTAACACCAGGCAGTGTTCGGAACTTAGTCCTGGCTCTGAGCTCAGGAATCACTCCTGGTGGGAGTCGTCAAATCTAAGTCTGCTTAATGCTTGGCAAGCAACCTGCCAGCTGCCCTACCTCTCTGGCTCCTGCCCAGCCTCTTGGTAGGCTGTTTCTCTAGGAGTGTGGGGAGCCTAGCTGACAAAACCTAGAACTAGGACACCTCAGTAATCCCTGGTCTTGTCACCCACGTGACCAAAGGCGCCCATG
The DNA here is from genome assembly GCF_024139225.1 of Suncus etruscus. Taxonomy (NCBI): domain Eukaryota; kingdom Metazoa; phylum Chordata; class Mammalia; order Eulipotyphla; family Soricidae; genus Suncus; species Suncus etruscus. The sequence goes on from NC_064862.1 coordinate 18,999,111, forward strand.
CCCTGAGAACAAAGAAAATAGACAAATACTAAAGTAATTCAAAGCAGCCCAATACATCCAGCCAGAAAGAAAATATAGAGCAACTTGCCTTTGTGTTAGCAAAAGATTATTAGGATTACAGCTGATGTTTTATTTATGCTTGCTGAGTAAAATTTATAAGACTCTGTTTGGATCTTGTGCTTTCAATATAAACTCTTTTAGTATAAACATGTGCTCAGGTCTACCTCTTTGCCCCTCCCTATTACCTGCCCCAGCTTATGCTAATGAATGCTTGCAATCGTAATTGGTGGAGAACTCGTAACACCCTCTGACATATTTCAGCCCTTAAAAGCTGATCACCCGACAATAAACGCCCTTTTTGAACAGCATGTGTTGTCTTGAGGGCTTCTCTTACTAACTTCTCAAGTTTTTCTTCACAGGTCGGTTCTGCTCGGACAAACCCACAAATAACTAGCAACCTTCATTTCCACACCCCCGCGGGTCGGGGGTCCCCCACGGGAGGTTGCATAGGAGAACCGACAAGAGGCCCTGATGCTCCCCATAATAGATAATAGTAACTGGGAACTGGGTCAGTCCCTCATCACCTGCTGCACTGCAGGGACAGGGAATGTGTGAGCACAGGTTTCTGAGAACTGCCAGACCCCGAGCTCTGAGGACCTTCAATCTGGAAGTGAGACGAAGGGAGAGTTGGGAGCTAGTTTGGACGCTGAAAAGCACCTAGGTTCCCTGCAGGGTTTCTTGGCAGTCGGGCTCAACCCTCAGTGCCCTCCTCCATTCCATGATGCCAGCCAAGGTTGGCCCAGCATCTGCAATGATCAGCAGCTCCTTCCCCCTTCCTACCCCAGACCAGACTTGGGGAGGCCAAGGAGGCAGGGGCCATCCTGAGCCCCTGGTCCAACGCTAAACACCTTTGTGGGTATTTATCTGCCCAGACCTGGTCCCTCTCAACCCCTCACCTCAGCCAGCTCCAGAGCTTCAACAGGGAGCTCACTTCACTTCAGCCTAGCTGCAGGAGAACTGGACCTTACCCCACCCTAGACTGTGTCTTGACCTTCTGGAGAGTGCCACAGAGCGGGTTGTTCTGCGGGAAAGGACACTTGCTTCCTCAGAGGACATCCTAGAGTCCTGATTCCCCCAGGTGCTATCTTCTCCACTTCCACCACCTCCTGATGATCAAGGTCACTTCATAGACCTTTGAGGATCATATAAAATAGTGTCCTGGAAACCCCAGTTTCAGTCCAAAGGCTCTGCTGTTGTTGACTTACATTTCTGGATCCTTTTTTGCTACGTTACACCTTTATTATCCAAAACAAAGAGCATCCCTGGTTCCTTTGTATCTGTTTGTTTACAATTTTGGTTTTACCCCCAAAACAGAGATTGTCTTACATGAAAATCTGGACAGGACTGGCTCAGATAGCCTGGGCTATCTGTCCTTACTCTGTCCTTATTCCCCCACCCGAGGTGATCTCTGTACTCAATAAAAGCAACAATTCTTGCAAGAAGCTCTCGCTTGAAGAATAGAAGGTAGAGATTGTCAGATTATGTTTACCCTCAGCCTGATTTGGGTTATTTCATACAGTGTCTCTGCTTCAGACCCGTCCAAAAGGTGTTAGAAACATGGTGTGTGGATGATCTCACAACTTGTGGGTTTTTATTTTATACCTTTTGAGCCAGCGGGCTCACTCTTTTGTTTGTTTATTTGGGGGACCACACCTGGCAGTGCTCAGAGGTTACTCCTGGCTCGTACTAGAAATCACTCCTGGCAGGCCAGAGAGATAGCACAGCAGTAGGGTGTTTGCCTTGCATACAACTGACCTGGGATGAACCCTGGTGCTATTCCTGGCATCCCATATGGTCCCCTGAGCCCGCCAGAAGCAATTTCTGATTACAGAATCAAGAGTAACTACTGAGCACCGAAGGGTTTGCCCCAAAAACAAACACAAAAATCATTACTGGTAGGCTCCAGGGGCATTTGAGGATGCGGGAGATCAAAACCAGGTCAGCCATGTGCCAGGCAAATACTCTACATTCTGTGCTGTCCTCCACACAGCTTTAAAAGGCTGTGTGGCCTTTTAAAGCCTCACAGCACCCCACAAAATTGTGTTGCTGGTCCTGGCTCAAGCACTCCCTCCACAGCATGGATTTATGATTCCAGATAATTGCAGCAATTCCCAGAGCTTACCATAACACACTTGTGTGCCTTAAACTATTTGTATCCTCAAGAAGGTGGTTTCCTGGAAGGCCAGGAACTGTCCCTACACCCAGCAGCCACCGCTGGCTTCTTGCCCTCTATCTAAGTTCTAGGTAGAACTCCTGAGTATGGCTGGGTGTGATGCAAAAGCCAAAAAGCAACATGGAGCAGATAAAGAAATGAGTGAGAGAAGTTTATTTGGGAGATAGAGTAACACTATACAACCAAGGACCCCTCACTGTCCCATGTTTTGTGTCACCAAGACATATCAAAGGGAATAACACTTGAAATATCTGTTTCTTCACTTGCTTTGTGCCTGTTCTAATCAGAGGGAACTAATTAAAACAGTTTTACCACTTACGAACATTCAAAGTTATCCTCAAAGCAGTTTCAACACTCCTAACTGGAAGTCAGAGTGATTTGCCCACATCAGCAGATTCAAACAACAAAAGCAACTTTAACATAGAGATTGTCATGTAAATCAAAAACACAGGAAAAGGCAACCAATCTAGTATGAGATGTCCTTCTTTAGGGCTGATGTTCCCAAGTAATAAGGTCCAATTATGGGCACAATATGCTTTTTAGAAAAGAGAAATAGATGGAGATATAGTACAGCCTTCCTTACACACACTTAACCCAATTTCGGTGTCAGCACCAGGGTGCCTAAAATGATCCCTCAGAACAAAGCCAGGAGTAAGCACTGGTCAAAAACAAAACCAAAAAATGAGGAAGTTAAAACCATGCTAAGAATTTGATCCAAGAGGCTGGAGTGATTGCACAGCAGGTAGGGCACTTGCCTTGCATGTAGCAGCCCAGGTCTGATCCCCAACATTCCATCTAGTCCCCCAAGTCTACCCAAAGTGATTCCTGAATGCAGAACCAGGAATAACCCCAGGTCTGGCCCAAAAACAAAAACAAAAGGAACCTGGTTCAAGGAGGGACACATGCTTCACAGACAAAAGATCCAGGTTTCATTTTCAGGTCCACCCAGCGCAACCCACAAGCACTGAGCCAGGGGTAGGCCCTGGACATGCCTGGTAATACCAAAAGAACAGAAAGGCAAAAAAAAAAAAAAAACAAAACTTCTGGTTCAAAGGGAAAGGGAGACATGAGAGAGGCACCCACACACAGGTCTTCAATGGTTGCATGAGCAGGATATAGAGAACTGAAAGAGACTTCTGCAGCTATATGCTATGCATAGCTGCAGCCTATACCCATAATGCACCTGGCACTTAACACGCTAAGAACGCCCCCACAGTTCCAGCCAGTCTTTGGTACTTTCCCCAAGAGCAGAGCTACTGAGTCACCTTAGGAACATGCCAACCAAGACCTGCAGAGCTAAACTCATAATTCAGTAACCAGGGGCCCCCAATTCTACCCCATCTCCCCCAGTAGCTGGATTCATATTCTGGCAGCTCCATGGCCTTCCCTATTCATTGCAAAGGGTCTCTGGCCCTAATCTCAAAGGGGTCTGGAGGACAACAACAGGCTTCCACGGCAAAGGTTTAGTCCAGCTTCTGAGACTCTGTGAGCTATGGCCCTGTGCCAGGCACCATGGTGAGGACCAAGTCCAGTGGTCTAAGGGTGTGTGCACACTGTGATACTGGTGGGCATGGGATTCATTGTATGGTAGGTGAAATATGTCAATATCTGCATATGTTGTACATGTATATGAGTGTGAGGGGTAACACTAGTAGGTGGTATGAGTTGGGTTATGAGTTTGCTGTGACATTAGGTGTGTGATTATTGTGTGAGAAAAGCGAAGGTCACAGGGAAAAGCCGTCCCTCGGAACACTATGCCCCTTGCCACTCCTCCTCCAGCACAACCACACAATCTCACACAATCTCCATGGCTCGTGAATGGAGCCCACAGATGTCCAAACCCTCCAACTGTCGAGAGTCAAAACACCGGGTAATGCCATAAGATGCCATTTGGCGACGTGGGTCCCTGCTCGCACCTGCGTCCCGGATGCACATGGCCAGAAGGCACAGAGCGTGGATCCCCCAAGTAAGTGGTGGCTCATTTTCGGCCTCATTGCTGTGTGCCCCGAAAGCCCAGTTGCATCCTTTTTCTCCTGTGGCTCCCTGTGGAATGAATGCAGGTGCCCACAACAGAGCAGGATGTCTCCTGTCCTCCTCAGAGAGGACCAGCACATCCGTGGTGGGCAGGTAGGTCCTGGTAAGTCTTCACATGCTCCCTGGACTCCCCAGAGGGCAAGAAAACAGGCAATCTTCAAAGGAAAATGGCACAGTGAGATGAGGTGAGGTGGGCCAGGTTGGAGGCGCAGCTCACCAGGCCCGGGGGGGTGATGGTGGAGTCAAGGCCAGGCTGGCACTTGGCTTCGGGAAGGTTTGGCTGTGAGTTCAGGAGTCACCCGGGGCCTGGCCAGACCTGGGGACGATCTTGTCCAAGTCTCTGAGCACAGGGGACAGAGCCAGGAATCTGTCCCCTCGCTGCGTTTGGAAAGGGCTGCAGAGCGCAGGGCGCGCCCCAAAGCGCACGGCCCCCTCGAGGGAGGCGCTGGGGAGAGACCTCGTGGATCCCCCAATGACATTGTCCCCCCAGCTCTCCAGGGCCCACGTAGCAGGCGGTGTCCTGTGCCAAGGGAGCGCGTCCAGTTCGGGGTCCCGGGGTCCCGGGGTGCAGGAGAGGTGGGAGAGAGACGGGGACCAGCCTGACGCGCCCTGGTCGCGGCCTCTGGAGTCGGGCCCAGAGCTGGTGGCTGGAGGGGCTGCCCGCAGGACCCCCGAGTCCGAGTCCGAGTCCTCGCTGCAGGCCAACCCTGCGAAGCTGCGCCCGAGGCTCACCACATCGGCCTGCTGCAGGTAGCGGGAGCCCCAGTCCCGGGCAGGGGCGTCCCGGGCGAGGCCCGTTGCCTGCGCACCCCTCGGTGGTGCCACCGAGACCCCCCCGACCCCCAAGGTTCCCCTTTGCGCTCGCAGCTCATCCGCCACCGCCAGCCGCGAGCCCTGAGGCCTCTCTGGGTGGGAGAAGCGGCACTTGGCGCCGTAGGTGCATCTCTTGCCTGCGGGGCCGAGGAGAAAGCCAGGGTGAAATATGTCTGTCTGTCTGTCTACCTGTCTGCCTGCCTGTCTGCCTGCCTGCCTGTCTTTGTCTCTCTCTGTGTCTCTCACATGGGGAGAAAGCACAGGATGAGATCTCTCTGTGTCTCTCACACTGACTCTCCCTCTGTCTGTCTCTCTCCAAGGGAGAATGCACAGAGATCTCTGTCTCTGTCTCTATCTTTTTGTCTCTCTCTGTCTCTGTCTCTCTCTGCCAATCCCTCACACTTATTTAGACCCATCAGGACTGGGCATGTTTGCAGCAAGGTGTCCAGGGGTGACCTGGAGGGCAGGAGGGCTGAGAGATGCAGCACGCACCCATCCCTGGAGCTCAGGACCCTGACACAGAAACTCCAGCAAGGGTGGGTGCTGAAAGATGTGGGTTCCTTCCGAGCACATACATCTCTGGGGCTAGCAACCTTCAGCCTCTCATCCAGGGAGGATTGGGGATTGAGTGTTCATGGACCTTGTGTGCATCCAGGGCTGCCTCAGTTTCCACTTACGTCCACCATCCTCCCAGTCTGAGCTCCCAAAGACGATCAGGTTTCTGATCCAAACTCAAGCCCCTCTACAAGGGGGCAGGAGGGACGCGCTGGGTGTCACTGAGCTTGGCTCTCACCTAAGGCTTTACTGAACTTTCCAGACACAGAGACCCAGCACTCAATGGGTCAGAAAGTAACTTGATGGGGCAAGTTATGAAAGTGGAAATCTTGTCTCAGTGGGCTCCGAGATAGTCTTCCATTTGGTTTTGTTTGCTGGGAGTGGGGGGAGTCACACACATGGTTGTGTTCAGGGATTCCTCCTGGGATGGCATTAGCAGATCCTAACTGGGTGAGATGCCAGAGATTTAATCTGGGTCACCTATTTGCAAGGCAAGTGCCCACCAGCTGTACTCTCGGGTCCCAAATTCTTAACTCTCGGGGATGAGCAGCAGTGAGCAGGAACCCGGTGTAGGGGGCCAATGTAGGTACAAATGCCAGGTGAGAGGCCTGAGAATGTGGGGCTTGATGTGCAAACTTCCCCCAGGCTTGATGGTCATCCCTGTGTGATCGCAGTGGCCAAGCCAGCAACCCGTTGTCAGTTTCCCCAGGTCAGGTTCTGAGATGTCAGTTTACCCTCAGAGTAACCCAGTGGGATGAGCATTGACCAAGAACACAATATGTCTCTGGGGTCACATACAAGTCTCTCTCTATCTCTCTCTCTCTCTCTCTCTCTCTCTCTCTCTCTCTCTCTCTCTCTCTCTCTCTCTCTCTCACACACACACACACACACACACACACACACACACACACACACACACACATCTACAGCATGTCTACCGGGTCTCCGTGCACAGGCGTCACCCACCGTAGGGGCAATGCTGCCAGGATGGCTCGGGGGGCTTTAGCTTCCTACTCAAGAAATTGCTCAAGGTGGGGCCCCGGCGGCCCAAGGGGTCATCAGGAGGCATGAACCTAGAAAACAAACATCAGGGTGGGTGACTACAGGGACAAAGCACTAGCTCTCACTGTTTGGGGAGGAGATACCCTGAATGGCCTGGGGTCACCAGCTTGGTATGAGGTCATTGTCCAGGATTGGAAACGGGGCTATTTGCCTTAACCACTATGCTACCTCTCTGGCCCCGTCACAGCATTTTAAAGCCACTCAGCTCTCCTTCCCACTATCCAGAGCAGAGCAGCCCCTGGCAACCTCTTCTGAGCAGCTTCAGAGTCAAGCACCACTTTATAAAATGCAGGTTCCGGTGCCAGAGAGAAAGATCTGGGGGAGGGGGCATGTATGACATTTGCTTTGCATGACACAGACCTGGGTTGGATCCCTGGCATGCCATGTTGCATCCCTCCTCCCACTCAAGCCATTCCAGGAGTAATTACTGAAAGCAGAGGTAGGAGTTAACCCTGAGCACCACTGGTGTGGCCTAAAAACAAACCCCCCAATAAAAAAGGTTCCAGGCCAGAAATACAGCTTAGTAATCTTTCATGCATGAGGCCCTGAGTTTGATCCCAGGCACCAAAATTCAAAAACAAAAAAATTTTAATGCAGGTGTTTTTGGTTTTTTTTTTTTTTTTTTTTGGTTTTTGGGCCACACCCAGTAACGCTCAGGGGTTACTCCTGGCTATGTGCTCAGAAGTTGCTCCTGGCTTGGGGGACCATATGGGACACCAGGGGATCGAACCGCGGTCTGTCCAAGGCTAGCGCAGGCAAGGCAGGCACCTTACCTTTAGCGCCACCGCCCGGGCCCCGTTTTTTGTTTTTTTAATGCAAGCCAGCTAATAAGAAACTGATGTTGGTTGGAAGCTGCTATTTCCCAGTAATTTGGATGTGGGAATGTTGAGTTTGGGGGCCACACCCATCTGTGCTCAGGGCCTACTCTTGGTTCTATGCTCAGGGATCACTCTTAAAGCTCAGGGTACGCTGTATGGTGCTGGGGATTGAACCCAGGTCAGCCACAAGCAAAGCTGGACCTTTCCTGGCTCCTCCCTGTGACTTTCATCCACTAGCATCCAAGCATCATGGCGCCTCTCTTTCCAGGTTCTAGTCTGGAAGGGCCTGTGCTCTGTATGGGAGGTTAGAGACCTTCTACAGGCACATCCAGCCTGGTACTGTGAGTGAGTAAAGGTGAGATCCCCTTTCTCTTGAGCGTGGCCCCACATCTCAGGGTAGAACTATCATTCACAGTGAAGCAAGAGGACTCCAGCACTCGGGCCCTGGACCATCCATGCTGCCCCCTTCCTCCTCCTGGCATGAAATATAACAGGTACAGGATAGCACCCTAAGGAAATTAAGATCCCCAAGATTTCCCAAAGGGAATGCTGCCATAGCTCCTCAAAGGTAAATGTCCCTCCTTCAGCACCCTATGGTCCCATGAGCACTGCAGGAGTGATCCCTGAGTACCACTGGGTTTAACTCAAAAACAAAACCAAGAAAATAGAAATGAAACTCTAAATACAAAAAAAGAAAAATATGAGTCAGAGAGAGAGTACAAAGGTTAAGGCCTGGCACACAGCAAGACCCTGGTCCAAATTCTGGCAGCAATGGTGCCCTGAGTCACTCAGGAGTGAGCTCTGAGCACAGAACCAGGAGTGAGCCCTGAGCACAACCTGGATTTGGCTCAGGCCCTCCTGCCACTCCCATAAAATAAAATAAAATAAAATAAAATAAAATAAAATAAAATAAAATAAATAGGCCTGTGACATGCTCTCATAAAACAGCACTTGCCTTACACATGTGAGGCCCTAATTCAATCCTCACACTGTAAATAAAATAAACAGGGGCCAGAGAGATAGCACAGTAGAAAAGGCATCTGCCTTACACATAGCCAACCTGGGTTCCATCTCCAGCATTCCATATGGTCCCCCTGAGCTCTGCCAGGCATACTTTCTGAGTGCAGAGCCAGGCGTATCCCCTAAACATCACCAGATGTGGCCCCTTAAACAAGAAAGTCAGCCAATCAAGGTCACCCCTAACTCATGTGTGGGCATCCCCTAGGTGTGTGGCTCAAGGTGAGTAAAGCAAACAGTCCAGCTGGGGACAACTGCTTGAGGAAGAAAGGCAAGGATGTGGGTCTGGGGTGCAGGGGCTGGGTCAAGCCTGCTTGCTTCCAGGACTGGTCATGCTCTGCTTCTTGCCCCACAAACCCAACCTGAACCCCAGACCTGTACCCACCGGTCATTGACGAAGGAGAACATGAGCAGCCTCTGCTCGATGAACCTCTTCCACTCGGGGTTCTCTCTCTGCAGGTCGCGGTAGTTGTCGTTGGACACGATGACGCCATCCTGCTCGAAGGCCACCTTCACGATGTAGCGGTCGTCGTAGCAGACCACGCGCTTGCCCTGGACCTTACGAGACGGGGTGTACACCAACACCGCCTGCCGCTCCAACTCCGCCAGCACGTGCTGCTCTAGGGTGCCAGGAGGGAGACAAGATGGCATGGAACCCGCACCCCAAAAGGCTGTGGCGATGCCGAACTCCTGGGGCACTCAGCATCCTCTGTGGCCCAGCTGCCCAAAGGCCTGCAGACACCAGAGAGGAGCTTGTGGGAAGGCAAAGCACAACCTTGGCTTGGGGCCAGCCAGGAGGCAGGACAGGGGTTCCAGGAATAGAGCCACAGAGGGGTAGAGGAGACCCTTCTTCGCTCTCCACCATGGTTCACAGAAGGCACATGAGGCCTTGCTCTGGGACTTCCTAGCCCTGCTGCTGCAGAACTGCTGGAGCTTTGCATTCACCCTCGAGCCAGGAAGGCCTTCTCTGAGGGCCTAAGATCCCTGAATCAGAGTCTGCCTGCGACACTTGAGATGGGACAAGCCATAACTGGGAGCTCAGAAGGATATGGAGGGAAGGGCCAATGTTTGGGTTCTGGCCCAGTCTAGCAGGCCCAGGACAGCACCTTAAGGAAACCAAGATCCCCAAGGTTCTCCCAAGGCGATGCTGCCATAGTAGAGAGTACATGGCCTGGACTCTTCTGCTGTGGTATTTTACTCATTATTAACTTATTTATATCGCTGAGAGATGGGACCACACTCATTGTCTGGAGCTGTGTATACAAGGACCAACCCCAGACCTCCGGTGTACAAAGCCTGTGCTCAGACTGTTGAGTTCTTCTCCGGACCCCTCTCTCTGCCTTTCATAGAAATGGGGCTTTCATTTTCAAAGATTCTCCCAGACCTTTCTCAGACCTCCCTGTGTGTGTGTGAAGCGAAGAGGTGGAAGAGGAAAAGGAAGAGCAATAAAAAGAGAAAGAGGTTGAGAAGGTGAATCCAGATCAGGTACAAAGTTACAGCCCCCATAGGGGCTGGAGTGATAGCACTGTGAGTAGGGGATTTGCCTTGCACTCAGACGACCTGGGTTCAATCCCCAGCATCCCATATGGTTCCCCGAGCACTGCCAGGAGTAATTCCTGAGTGCAGAGACTGAAATGAGCATTGCCAGGTGTATCCCCTTGCAAAAAATAGCAAACCCCTTTGGGACTGTCCCAAATACAGGTTGGCAGCATGCAAGGCATATGCCCTCCCTTCCAGGTCCAAGAGGATCTGCTATTTGGGGTGGGGGAGAGCATTTGCCTTGCATGCTGCCAGCCTGTGTTTAATCCCTGGCATCCCAAGCCTGCCAAGAGTAATTTTTTTGTTGTTGTTTTTGGGTCACACCTGCCAGCTCTTAGGGGTTACTCCTGGCTCTGTGCTCAAAGATCACTCCTGGGAGGCTTGGAGGACCATATAGGATGCCAGGAACCAAACCACCATTGTCTTGGGTGGGTGCGTGCAAGGCAAATGCCCTACCACTGCACTATCACTCCAGCTCCTGTCAAGAATATTTGAGTGCCCCAAAACAAAGCAAACAAAACAAAAAAGTTATATTACAGCACTTACTTAGCCCTAGCTAAATTTCACATCCCTATAGCCCTGTGCTTTGATCTGTTTTGCCTATGGAACTGTGCAAAAGAACATTCCGCATGTTCCTAATAAATGCTACGAACTCTGCACAAACTCAGAAGAAGAATATAAACTTATTCACCAAAAATGGTTTCTCCCTTAAGCTTAGCCTTTATTTTTCTTTCTGTTTGCTGCCAGTTTTGTTCTGTTTTGTAGGGTGGGCCACACCCCTAGTGGTGCTTAGCACTTATTCCTGGCTCTGAACTCAGGAATCACTCCAGATGGTGCTTAGGAGACCATATTGGGATGTAGGGGATCAGGTGTCTTACTAACTCAGCATCTCTTCTAGCCAAGCCTGACCCTTCTTATATGAAAAGGCTTTCAAACCTTTATAAAAGAGCTTAATTGGAAGTGGGGGGTTAGCTAAGTTATAGAGCCATAAATCCATGAAGGCCAACACAACCACCCTTACCCTAAAATGTAAGAAGTGCAGCAGGTTGTGGCTGGAGAGATAGCATGGAGATAGGGCATATGCCTTGCATGCAGAAGTTCAGTGGTTTGAATCTCGGCATCCCATATGGTCCCTGAGCCTGCCAGGAGCGATTTCTGAGCATAGAGCTAGGAGTAACCTCTGAGCACTGCCAAACGTGACCCAAAACAAAACAAATAGTCTCACTCATCTGTGTGCGTTAAGAAAAATAAAAGACTTTATTGTAAGAATACACAGAGACAATAGACATGAGGGCTGGAAGGACCGGCCCATGATATGAAGCTTACCATAAAGAGTGTTGAGTGCAGTTAGAAAAATAATTACACTAAAACTACCATGACAATGGTAGTGAGTGAGATAAATAGATTGCCTGTGATGAATACAGGTAAGGGGTGGTGGAGGAGGGAGATGGGGGGAAGGGGCACAGTGACAGGAAAGTAGCACTGGTGAAGGGGTGTGTGTACATATTATGACTGAAATCCAACTCATTGGTAGAGAGAGAACAATAGGGGGGAGGAAGGGGCCAAAGCCGGTGGTGCTCGGAGATCACTCCTTGCAGTGCCGAAGGACTATGCTGTGCCAGGGATTGAATCTGGGCCTCCTACGTCCAAAGCCTGTCCCCACCCATTGAATTCACTAGGTCCTCAACAATTGGAAGTTTCTGGTTTTATAATATTGCTCAATATGGTAGATGGAAAGACGCCTCTTACTAAGCTTTAATCCCCACTTGCCTCTGGTTGCTAATAAGATAAAGCAGCTTTTCATATGCCCATCAGCCTTTTGTTTTTTCCTCTGCAAAAAGAAAGTCGCCTGTCAGCCTGTCTTCCTATTGACCTTTTGTTTTTCTTTAATCTTTTGGTTTCCCATCAGGCGTAATTACCATCAGGCATAATTCCTGAAACATCACCAGATTTGGTCCCAAACCATAGTAGTAGTAACAGTAGTGGTAGTGGTGGTGGTGGTGGTGGTGGTAGTGGTGGTAATAGTAGTAGTAGTACTAAGTAAAAGTCATAAGACCAGGACCAGAGTTATAGCACAGCAGTAGGGCATTTGCCTTGCACATGGACAACTGTGGACAGACCAAGGTTTGATCCACAGCATCCCATATGGTCCCCGGGCCTGCCAGGAACAATTTCTGAGCAAAAAGCCATGAGTAACCCCTGTGCACCACTGGGTGTGGCCCAAAAACCAAAATTAAAAAAAAAAGGTTGTAAGGGCCCGGAGAGATAGCACAGCAGCGTTTGCCTTGCAAGCAGCCGATCCAGGACCAAAGGTGGTTGGTTTGAATCCCGGTGTCCCATATGGTCCCCCGTGCCTGCCAGGAGCTATTTCTGAGCAGACAGCCAGGAGTAACCCCTGAGCACAGCTAGGTGTGACCCAAAAAACCAAAAAAAAAAAAAAAAAAAAAGGTTGTAAGACCTTGAATGTTGGGTTTTGAGGGTTTTTTTGTTTGTGGGTTTTTTTTTTGGGGGGTCACACCCAGTGATGCTGAGAAGTTACTCCTGGCTATGCACTCAGAAATCGCTCCTGGCTTGGGGGACCATATGGGATGCCAGGGAATTGAACTGCGGTCTGTCCTGGGTCAGCTGCATGCAAGGCAAACACCCTACTGCACCACCACTTTGGCGCCCTTTTTGTTTGTTTTTAATAATGTATTTAAGGACCATGTTACAAACATGTTTATAGTTGGATTTCAGTCATAATAAATACACACACACACCTTCACCAGTGCTACTTTCCTGTCACCAGTGCCCCCCATTTGCCCCCCATCTTCCTCCTCCCCCACCCCGTGCCTGTATTCATCACAGGCGATCTATTTATCTCACTCACTACCATTGTCATGGTAGTTGTTAGTGTAATTATTTCTCTAACTGCACTCACCACTCTGTGGTAAGCTTCATATCATGGGCCGGTCCTTCCAGCTCTCATGTCTATTGTCTCTGTCTCTCTCTTTTTTTTTTTTTTTTGGTCACACCCAGCACTGCTCAGGGGTTACTCCTGGCTCTATGCTCAGAAATCGCTCCTGGCAGGCTCAGGGAACCATATGGGATGCCAGGATTCAAACCACCATCCTTCTGCATGCAAGGCAAATACTTTACCTCTATGCTATCTCTTCGGCCCCGTCTCTGTTAATTCTTACAATAATGTCTTTTATTTTTCTTAAATACACAGATAAGTGAGACTATTCTGTGTCTGTCTCTCTTTTCATTCTGACTTATTTCACTCAGCATAATAGTTTCCATGTCCATCCATGTTTAGGAAAATGCATGACTTCATCTCTCCTGACAGCTGCATAATATTCCATTGTGTATATGTGCCATAGTTTCTTTCTTTTTTCTTTTTTTGTTTTTTTTGGGCCACACTGGTAATGCTCAGGGGTTCCTCCTAGCTATGCGCTCAGAAATCGCTCCTGGCATAGGGAACCATATGGGACACTGGGGGATTGAACCGCGGTCTGTCCTAGCCTAGCACATGCAAGGCAGACACCTTACGCCCTGCACCACCACTCCAGCCCCATGTACCAGTTTCTTTAGCATTCAGCTGTTGAAGGGCATCTTGTTTTTTTCCAGAGTCTGGTTATTGTAAATAGTGCGATGAATATTGGTGTGAGAAAGGGATTTTTGTATTTCGCTTTTAGTTCCAAGGTATATACTTAGGAGTGGTATAGCTGAATTGTATGGGAGCTCAATTTCCAGTTTTTTGAGGAATCTCCATATTGTTTTCCATAAGGGCTGGACTAGACGGCATTCCCATCAGCAGTGAATGAGAGTTCCTTTCTCTCCAGATCCCCACCAGCACTGACTGTTCTTAGTCTTTGTGATGTGTGCCAATCTCTGTGGCATGAGATGGTACCTCACTGTTGTTTTGATTTGCATTTCCCTGATGATATTACCCCTGATGAAGCTTGATTATTTTTACTAGAAAATGAAGTCATTTGTTCATTCAGGCCCTAGTTGCCAGGAGTGATGTGAGGTGTGGGAGTGCAATCAGGCACTGTGACCTTATAGTTCCTCACAGAGCTGAGGACACCCCAACTCCTACCAAGCAGACAATGACACCCAACACATACAGCTCATTGTGAGGAGCTCTGTCTCAGCAGCAAAAGCCTTTGATCATGAACACATGCCTGCGCCAGCTTACCTCTGATAGGAGTGTCAGATCTGGGAGGCTCTCCTCCAGGAAGGGACAAAGACTTTGATGTAGGTGTGTCCTCGTGTCCTGAACCAGTCTACCGCCAGCTGGATCCCCCGGCAGGAAAAGATTTCTTTGTTGCCATGGCTATAAGAGCAAAGCAAAAGTTCTTCAGACACAGAGAAGGAACGAGAAGGTGTGAGTCTCCCCGTGAATTATCAGTCATAATTATCAGACATGTTCTCAGACCAATGGGAGTTTTCAAAATTGTTTGAACAATAAACAACAAAAGTATCTACAAACTCAGAATCTAAGATACATAAGCTGCTAATAGAGCTTAACAAGAAAAATCAGGGACCAGAATGATAGCACAGCGGTAGAGCCTTTGCCTTGCATGCAGCCGACTTAGGATGGGCCCAGGTTTATCCCCAGCATCCCATATGGTCCCCCGAGCCTGCCAGGAGTAATTTCTGAGCACAAATCCAGGAGTAACCCCTGACCACCACTGTGTGTGGCCCAAAATAAAATTTAAAAAAAAGTAAAAAAAATTCAATCTGACCTCATCAAAAAATGAGAAGAGAATGGAGTGACAGCACAGCAGGTAGCGTGGTTGCCTTGCACGTGGCCAACCCAGGTTCCAGGAGAAATTTCAGAGCTCAGAGCCAGGACTAACTCCTGAGAACACCAGATATAGCCTAAAAATCAAAAAGAAGATAGCCTAAAAATGAAGAAGAAAGAAGAAAAGAGGAGGAGGATGAAGAGAAAGAAGAAAAAGAAAAAAGAAAAGAAGAAGAAGAAGAAGAAGAAGAAGAAGAAGAAGAAGAAGAAGAAGAAGAAGAAGAAGAAGAAGAAGAAGAAGAAGAAGAAGAAGAAGAAGAAGAAGAAGAAGAAGAAGAAGAAGAAGAAAAAGAAGAAGAAGAAGAAGAAGAAGAAGAAGAAGAAGAAGAAGAAGAAGAAGAAGAAGAAGAAGAAAAGAAGAAGAAGAAGAAGAAGAAGAAGAAGAAAGAAGAAGAAGAAGAAGAAGAAGAAGAAGAAGAAGAAGAAGAAGAAGAAGAAGAAGAAGAAGAAGAAGAAGAAGAAGAAGAAGAAGAAGAAGAAGAAGGTCACTCCTGGGAGGCTCGGAGGACCATATAGGATGCCAGGAACCAAACCACCATTGTCTTGAGTGGGTACATGCAAGGCAAATGCCCTACCACTGCACTATCACTCCAGCCCCTGTCAAGAATATTTGAGTGCCCCAAAACAAAGCAAACAAAACAAAAAAGTTATATTACAGCACTGTCTGTGAAAGTATCTAGGTGAGTGAGAGATGGCATTGGAGAAAATCTACTGAGGAACACTTAGTTCATAGAAGAAGGAGGAGAAGGAGGAAGTGGAGGAGGAGAAAGAGGAGAAAGAGGAGGAGGAGAAGGAGAAGAGTAAAAAAGAAGATGATGATGATGAAGAAGAAGGAAGAAGAAGAAGAAGAAGAAGAAGAAGAAGAAGAAGAAGAAGAAGAAGAAGAAGAAGAAGAAGAAGAAGAAGAAGAAGAAGAAGAAGAAATGAACTGAAACTTCCTCAAAGAAGAAATATAGGTGGCCAAAAGGCACATAAAAAAAACACTCCACATCATTACTCATCAGGGAGATGCAAATCAAAACAACAGTGAAATACCATCTTACACCACAGAGATCGGTGCACATTGAAAAGAATAAGAACACACTAACCTACATTACTTTTTAACTTCAGTAGTGTACAATCCTAATCACAGACCAAAGCTGTGCATTGTGTGTAACAACCCCAAACTGTTTCAAGATACATAAAATGGACACGTATTTCTTTAGAATATTTTGTGTTTTTTCTCTGACAGCTATAATTCTTACTAAATGTTGTCTTATACAGTGACGATTCTAACCACTTTTTATCTTCTCTTTATGAGCTGTTTAACAAGGAATTTTGGTGAAAGAGTCCCCCAGTTTAATGCTTATGATTGAACCGTATCATGGGAATCAATTGGACTTGTTCTTATGGCTCCCATATGCGCCAATAACACCACGTGGCATTGCTCCTTTTTTGCATAGGCACATTAAGGTGGGAAAATACTATACATACAAATAAGATCCTATCTAATAGAGATTGGAACACACAAATCTTGTAGTGCAAAGGGACCTTACACCCTGAACATTGAAAGAACGACCTGGCACAGACCTCAGAAGAAAGGGCATTTTCCATTCACCCCTGAACCAGGGAAGCCATCCACGAAACATCCAGGCTTGTCTATAACATCACCTGGAAGTAATCCTCTACCACGGAAGACCCTACACTGCTTAGACATCGACCTGTTCAAAGAGACTTCCCTTAACACTGAGAAGACTTAACAACAACAACAACCTGCTTACAGGACAGGGCTCCCTGCATTGCCCTTTGATTGTGACGTGAAAGGAGAGGACACTCCACATCCTGACTTCACTGTAGGATATGCAGATTCCAGGATCTTTAATACAGAAACACGATACCAACAACAGAGACTGTGTGAAAAATAAAAGTGTGTTGGCACTACAATGTCTTGGATTGGACAATCTAACTTGCCTGGAGCCTAGAGTTGGTCTTGTGCCAGGAAACTTCAGGGGTCGGGTCTCTTTGTATTTAGGCCAAGGTTATTCCTTTCCATGTCCCTCATATTTTGGTGGGCCTATGCGAACAACAATTGCCACTCTAACACCGTTTTTACTGTGCTTCTTTGACTCTAATCTTTAAACAGAACCCACTTAAAATTTGAGGTTAACTGAAGCTAATATGCATGTACATGGAAATGTAGAAAAATACTATGCCTGTAATGTTTAAGGAGTTACGTAAGTTTTATGGCTTTAGATTGCCTTGAATGCTGTTAAGAAATATAATGTGTTACAATCTGGGAAGTTGAGGGACAAAGTAATTGTACATGGATTCTGTCTTATTTATCTTAATGTTCTATGGCTGAAATTTCAAAGTTAAGATATCAGCAAGGAGACTTCTGAGAATTATGTTATGGGTGATTGTCCTTCCACTATAACTTTACCTTGTCCTCTTTCTTTGCATCTTTGTTCTCATAATTAAAAATAAAAAATTCAAAAAAAAAGAAAAGAATAAGAACAACCAGTGCTGGGGGAAAGGAACTCTCATACACTGATAGTAGGAATGTAGACTGGTCCATCCTCTATGAAAAACAATATGGACGTTCCTCAAAAAAAAAAAAATAGAAATTGAGTTTCCTCTATTTGACCCAATACTGTCCCTGGGAATATATCCTAAGGGCCCAAAAATGCAATGCAGAAAATCCATCTGACTCCCATATTCATCACAGCACTATTCACAATAGCCACAATATGGAAACAACCAAGTTCCCAAGAACAGATGAGTGGATATAGAAACTGTGGTGTTTCTACACATGAGATACTCTGCAGCTGTTAGGAGAAAATGAAGTCATGAAATTTGCTTATACATTAATAGATATGAGACATAATCTCATGCTGGGGCCAGAGAGATAGCATGGAGTTAAGGTGTTTGCCTTGCATGCAGAAGGTTGGTGGTTCAAATTCCGGCATCCCATATGGTCCCCTGAGCCTGCCAGGAGCAATTTCTGAGCATAGAGCCAGGAGTAACCCCTGAGCGCTGCCGGGTGTGACCCAAAAAACAAAAAAAAGAAGTCTCCTGCTCTCATGCTGAGCAACTTGAGTCTGAGGGAGAGGGACAGACATAGAATAATTACACTTACTACAAGATATAAAACCAACAACACAAGTAGGAGAATAATACTCAAAGACAAAATAAACGATGAGGGGACAAAGGGATCAATATGACAATAATAGTTGCAAATGATCCCTCTGGACAAGAACTGGGAACTGAAAGGAAGCAAAGTGATATGCATGATAGTCCTTCAGTAACAGTATGACAAACAGTGCCTAAAAAGAAATAGGGTGGGTGGAGGGAGGGGGAATTGTAGTGAATCCCTGAAAGTCATAGGCTGCTCCCAGCAACTGAAAACAGAGCCCAGAATAGTAACTAAGAGAGCGCAGAGCTGCTGCTTCTGGGACACTGCTCCAGGAAGAGATGCCCTGCAAGATCCTGACAGAGCCTGTGGGGATAGAAGAGAGTGTGGGAAGGATAGTGTGTGGGGAAGGAGAAAGTCGTGGAGGAGAGAGTGTATGGGGAGAGGTTGTCCAATAATGACCAATAACATCCAATAACAACCTTCAAATCCCTGTCCCAAACACATCTCTTGTGTCCACTCTCCTCCATGTCTGCCCTCTCTCCAAGATTTCTTTCTTTCTGTGTGTGTGTGGGGGGGGGGGGGGGTTTTGGGTCACACCCGGCAGCGCTCAGGGATTACTCCTAGCTCTACACTCAGAAATCGCTCCTGGCAGACTCGGGAGACCATATGGGATGCCGGGATTTAAACCACCGTCCTGCATCTAAGGCAAACGGCCTACCGCTGTGCTATCTCTCCGGTCCCTTTCCTAGATTTCTGTGCCCTTTCTTGTTCACTCTCTCTCTCTCTCCTCCATACTCCATGCCCACTCTCCTCAGTAGTGTGTCCACTAATCCCCTCAGTACTCTGTGTCCCTCTCTTCTCAGTACACAGTACCCACTCCCTCCTCAGTATTCTATGTCCCTCTCTCCTCAGTATACTGTGCACCCTCCAGCTTTCTTCCTGGGTGTTTTGATATTTTTGTATTCTTGGGGCCTCCCAAACAGTCTCAGGAGGCCTGAGGCTCCTTGTGGCCCTGCTGAGATACTCAGACAATGGATACCTAGATGTTAAGGCTGCTGTCCTGGCTCCTTGGAGCTACCACCACCTGCCCTTTCTGAGGAGAGGCGAGCGAGTGGCCAGGAGTTAGATGGCTTAGGGCAAGCCACACTCTGAGAGAAGAAGTGAATCCAAAACCCCCTCCTCTGCTTCCCCAGGGTCCCAAAAGCTACCTCATGGCCACGTTGCTGCCGTCAATCACGATGGGTCTCAGGTAACCAGCGGGGCCTCCACTCTCCTCTTCCAGGTCTGCCCTCAGCCCAAGGGGTGCAGAGGCTGGAGCCCCACAACCCCGGGGCACCAGACGGGGCACATCGCTGGCCTCGAGGGTCCCTGGCCGGCTGCCCGTTTGGATCAACTCCTGCAGCACGTCGTTTTCCAAGGCACCCTCGCCCAGTTTGTCCAGCACTCGAAGCACGTCGTGGTGGCCATAGCCCAGCTTCCTGAAGAACTCCATTTTGCTGGAACGATCCATTCTGTGCCAGCCGGTCCCCTGCTTCCCCCAAGCCAAATGTATCCACGAGCATGAGCTACAGAGAAAAAGGCCCATCTGTGAGGCAAGTGGTGTGTGTCCCGGCCACCTTCCCAGTGATTTCAAAGACTGCTTTGCACAGTTTCATGTATGCGGCTCTCCCACCCGGGTGTCTCCTTCCTTCCACCACTGTCCCCAGGTCCTCTCTCAGACCTCCACTTGCCCTTGGAAAGCCCAGTCTATAGGCCAGTTCCCAAGTTCTGGGTGGTCCTAGTTAACCGCCTTACTAGGTTTCTTCCTATCCCACATATGAGAAAGATCATTCTGTGTCTGTCCCTCACCTTGCAACTGAATCTCACTTACATAATACCGTCTAGTTACATCCCCACAGCAACCAAGTGCATTATTTTGTCTTAGAGTCAAGTAGTGTCTCACTGGATATACAATGGTTTTGGTTTTTGGTTTTTGGTTCAATCCAATTACCTGTCCTTGGACATTTAGGTTGTTTCCAGATTTGGGCTATTGTGACTAGTGCTCAACTCCATCTAATTAAGAGGTTTCTGGACCACAAAATAAATGATGCCTGGAATAGAAGCACGCTCTACAGACTGGGGAGAAGTATTTACCCACCAATCATCTGACCAGGGTTAATACGAAAGCTATATAAACACTTGTAAAACTTAACAACAAAAAGTCAATTCCATCCAAAATGGGTAGAAGAAATGGACAGAAATGTCCCCAAGGAAAACATACAGATAGATGGTCAATAGGAATAGGAAAATGTGTGCTGTCTCATTTATCACTGGGGAAATGCAAATTAAAACAATAAGGAATAACTCATGTCACGGAGACTGACATGCATTTAAAAAAAAGAACAAAAGTAATAAGTGCAGTGTGAATATGGTGAAATGAACCCTCACCACCCTGTTTTTGGGAATGCCAGCTTGACTAATCTCTTTGGAAAACAAAATGGAGTCTTCTAAAAAGCCAAGAATCCAGAAACCAGAGAGATAGTACAGTGGGTAAGCAGTTTGCCTTGCAGATAGCCAACCTGAATTCTAAGCCCAGAACCACGTATGGTTTCTGGAGTATCATGAGGAGTGTTCCTTAAGCACAGAACAAAATAGAAGCCCTGAGCACTGCCAAGTATGGGCCAAAAACCAAAACCAAAACTAAATACAAAATAAATATGACCCAACATTTTCACTTTTTTTTTGTTTTGTTCTGTTTTTTGGGGTTTTTTTTGTTTGTTTGTTTTTATTTTTTAGTCACACCTGGCAGCGCTCAGGGGTTACTCCAGTTCTGTGCTCAGAAATTGCTCCTGGCAGGCTCAGGGAACCATATGGAATGCTGAGAATCGAACTGGGTTTCTCCCGGTTGGCCGCATGCAAGACAAACATCCTGCCACTGTACTATCTCTCCAAGCCCAACAATCTCACTTTTTGGTATCAACCACAAGGACTCAAAAACATAATTTCAGGGGCTGGAGTGATAGCACAGCGGTAAAGTATTTGCATTACACACGGCCAACACAGGATGGACCCTGGGAGGGTCCAGGTTTGATTCCCGGCATCCCATATGATCCGCAGAGCCTGCCAGGAACGATTTCTGAGCGCAGAGCCAGGAGTAGCCCCTGAGCACTGCTGAGTGTGGCCCAAAACCAACCAATAAATAAATAAGTAAAGTTTTAAAATAAAATAAAATTAAAAAAATGATTCAGGGGGCCGGAGAGATAGCATGGAGGTAAGGCGTTTGCCTTTCATGCAGGAGGTCATCAGTTCAAATCCCGGAGCCCCATATGGTCCCCCGTGCCTGCCAGGAGCAATTTCTGAGCCTGTAGCCAGGAATAACCCCTGAGCACTGCCGGGTGTGACCCAAAAATTACAAAAAAAAAAAAAATGATTCAGCCAATCCAAACCCCCAAAACAGTCTGGCTCCAGCTCCTTTTTCTAATTTCTAAGACCGGCATCCTTCAACATACTGATATGATCATGAGAGTCGGAGCATCTCATATAGTATTCTGAGCCCTGCCAGGAGTAATTTCTGAGCACAGAATCAGGAGTAAACCCTGAGGATATGACCACCCCCTCCAAAATAAAAAAAAGGTTGAATGATGCACAGTGAGTAGGGCATTTGTCTTGCATGTGGTTGACCTCGTTCAGTCCCTGTATCCCATATGGTCCAAGTCTACCAGGAGTATTTTCTGAGCATAGAGCCAGTAGTAACACCTGAGAGATACCAGATGTGGCTCCCAAACAACAACAACAACAACAAAAATAAACAAAAAAAAAAAAGAAAAGAAATGATCATGCGAGCCGGAATGGTGGCACAAGCGATAGGGTGTTTGCCTTGCATGTGCTAACCTAGCACGGACCACAGTTCGTTCCCCCATCGTGTCCCATATGGTCCCCCAAGCCAGGAGCAATTTCTGAGTGCACAGCCAGGAGTAATCCCTGAGCGTCACTGGGTGTGGCCCAAAAATGCAAAAAAAAAAAAAGAAAGAAAGAAAGAAAGAAAGAAAAAAAGAAAAGAAAAGAAAAGAAAAGAAAAGAAAAGAAAAGAAAAGAAAAGAAAAGAAAAGAAAAGAAAGAGGGGCCAGGATGGAGAGACAGCATGGAGTTAAGGCGTTTGCCTTTCATGAAGAAGGTCAGTGGTTCGAATCCTGGCATTCCATATGGTCCCCTGAGCCTGCAGGAATGATTTCTGAGCACAAAGCCAGGAGTAACCCCTGAGAACTGCCGGATGTGACCCAAAAAAAAATTCTTTTTAAAAATTAAAAGAAAAGAAATGATCATGAAAGTATATTAACTATGAAAAGTTGAAACATTACGATATATGAAGAATAAAAAGGTGTACTATATCTTCATACAATCCTCAAATCCAACTTGCCTCCTTGGCCAACTCTTGGCTTCCAGCAGTTTCTCTGCATTGAATTGTATGTCTAAACGATACACTCATATACTGTTTTGGGGGGATGTCTTTGTATTAATAAGGTGCTGGGTGTATTGTTAAGCAACTTGACTTTCTTGTTAAAAAAAAAAAACTAAAAGTTGGGAATTCCATATGATTCAGCAATTCCACCCCCACGTATTAATCTGAAGGGTAAGAATATAAAAACACAAAATCTAGGGGCTGGAGAGATAGCACAGTGGTAAGGTGTTTGCCCTGCATGCAGAAGGATGGTGGTTCAAATCTCAGCACCCCATATGGTCCCCCGAGTCTGCCGGGGGCGATTTCTGAGCGTAGAGCCAGGAGTAACCCCTAAGCACTACTGGGTGTGACCCAAAAACCAAAACAATAAAAAAATTAAAAATTAAAAAAGAACACAAAATCTAAAAAATATTTGCACCGCTATGTTAAGGAGAGGGGTTCAACCTAAATGTCCGCTAATTGATGGCTGGATAAAGGAGCTGCCACCAATATAATCAATGGAACACAACTATTCCATTAAGGAAGATGATTTCATGAGGCTTGGGAGATAATTCAAAAGACTCTAGTTGGGCCTTGCTCTAGTTGACCCAGATTCAATCCCTGGTATCCCATATGGCCTCCGGAGTTTGCCTTGAGTAATTCCTGAGTGCTGAACAAAGAGTTAACACTTGAGGAGTCAACATCAGTGTGATAGAAAAAAGGGGGGGGGGGACTGGACTGTCATTTGTGGGAGTAAAATAAAAAACCAAAAAGAGAACAAAAATTGGGAATTAAAAGGAAGTAAAAGTGATATTCATGATACCCCTTCAGAAACAATATTCCAGACCACAGTGCCTGGTGTGATTCCTGAGGAAAAAAAGAGAAAAAAAAAAATGGAAGAGAGAAACAGAAGAAAAAGTGTCTGTCGGGCCCAGAGAGATAGCACAGCGGTGTTTGCCTTGCAAGCAGCCGATCCAGGACCAAAGGTGGTTGGTTCGAATCTTGGTGTCCCATATGGTTCCCCGTGCCTGCCAGGAGATATTTCTGAGCAGACAGCCAGGAATAACCCCTGAGCACCGCTGGGTGTGGCCCAAAAACAAAAACAAAAACAAAAGTGTCTGTCATGGAAGCTGGGAGTGGGGGTAGAGATGAAAGACAAAAGGGTAACAGGAAATTGATGGCAGGAAATGAACACAGGTGAAGGGATGGGTGTTGGGTGTTGGGTGACATTGTATGACTGAAACTCAACTATTGACAACATTTTAACTCTGTTTTTTACAATAATTAATTTTAAAAAAGCTGGGGTGCACGCTTTGCATGTGGTAGGCCTGGTTCAATTCCCAGCACCGCTATGGTCCCCACAAAAAGAAAGCAAGATAAACCCCTCAGTGCTACCAGGTGGGATCCCCAAGAAAACATTAAATAGTGCCCTTTGAGAAATAATAAATGGGTCTTGAAGAGTTTCTGCTAAGTGAAATAAAAACATGAAAATCAATTATCAAATGGTTTTATAGGTGGAATGTGAAAAATTAAAATGAATGAACAGGCAAGAAAAAATGAAGCTAACTCAGTTTTGCTGAAGATCATGGTAGTGTGAGATGGAAAAGGAAGCGGGATGTGGAAGGAATGAACAAAAGGATCTATTTGGTGGTGGCAGGGCTATGGAAACTTGGGGTTGGATCTTTGAGTGATAAGCATATGGAGAGGTTTGGTTAAAATCCCACCCCACTGTAAAAGCAGTCGAAAGAAAAGAAGGAAGGAAGGAAGGAAGGAAGGAAGGAAGGAAGGAAGGAAGGAAGGAAGGAAGGAAGGAAGGAAGGAAGGAAGGAAGGGAGGGAGGGAGGGAGGGAGGGAGGGAGGGAGGGAGGGAGGGAGGGAGGGAGGGAGGCAGGGAGGGAGGAAGGTAGGTAGTGAGGAAGGGAGGGAGGGAGGAAGGGAGGAAGGAAGGAAGGAAGGAAGGAAGGAAGGAAGGAAGGAAGGAAGGAAGGAAGGAAGGAAGGAAGGAAGGAAGGAAGGAAGGAAGGAGGGAGGGAGGGAGAAAAGGAGGGAGGGAGGGAGGGAGAGAGGGAAGGAGGGAGGGAGGGAGAGAGGGAAGGAGGGAGGGAGGGAAAGAAGGGATGGAGGGAGGGAGGGAAGGAAGGAACGAGGGAAGGAGGGAAGGAGGGAGGGAGGGAAGGAGGGAGGGAGGGAGGAAGGGAGGGAGGGAGGAAGGAAGGAGGGAAGGAGGAAAGAGGGAAGGAAGGAAAGAGGAAGGGAGGGAGGGAGGAAGGGAGGGAGGAAGGGAGGAAGGAAGGAAGGAAGGAAGGAAGAAAGAAAGAAAGAAAGAAAGAAAGAAAGAAAGAAAGAAAGAAAGAAAGAAAGAAAGAAAGAAAGAAAGAAAGAAAGAAAGAAAGAAAGAAAGAAAGAAAGAAAGAAAGAAAGAAAGAAAGAAAGAGGGAGGGAGGGAGGGAGGAAGGAAGGAAGAGAGAGAAAGAAAGAAAGAAAGAAAGAAAGAAAGAAAGAAAGAAAGAAAGAAAGAAAGAAAGAAAGAAAGAAAGAAAGAAAGAAAGAAAGAAAGAAAGAAAGAAAGAAAGAAAGAAAGAAAGAAAGAAAGAAAGAGTCAGAGTAGTGGCACAAGTGGTAAGGCATTTGCCTTTCAGGCAGCTAACCTAGGACTGATCACGGCTCGATCATTTCTTTTCCTTCCTTCCTTCCTGAGTGTCAACAGGTGTGGCTCCCCACCCCCAAAAAAAGAAAAGAGACAGAGAAAGAGAGAGAATGAGAGAAGAAGGAAGGAAGGAAGGAAGGAAGGAAGGAAGGAAGGAAGGAAGGAAGGAAGGAAGGAAGGAAGGAAGGAAGGAAGGAAGGAAGGAAGGAAGGAAGGAAGGAAGGAAGGAAGGAAGGAAGGAAGGAAGGAAGGAAGGAAAAGTGTAAACAATCGGGCATAAATCATGATTCTAAATACAATTCACAGTGGTTGAAAAACGCTGGCCTAGGGGCCAGAGAGTATGGAGGTAGAGCATTTGTTTTGCATGTAGAAGGACAGTAGTTCGAATCCCGACATCCCATATGGTCCCCTGATCCTGCCAGAAGTGATTTCTGGGCATGGAGCCAGGAGTGGCCCCAGAGTGATGCTGGATGTGGACCCCCCCCCAAAAAAAAAAAAAAAAGAAAGAGAAAAACGCTGGCCTAAACAGAGGTGAGGAATGGCCACTCTCAGGCCAGAGTCATAATAAGAGCTGGCATTAGTCACCCTGAAGGACAGAGACAACCTCCTCACCACTCCCACCCATGGCAGCTCTAATTCCGTCAGTCTGCAGGTGAGAGATTTCTGCAGCTCCCCAAACTTTGAGATTCCCCCCTTCAGTATAGAGAAAACCCATCTTCGGAGCATCTGAAGAGAGAGCTCAAAGGTCCAGCATGCACTTTGCATGTGGGAGTCTGGGGTCAATCCCAGGTACAACAGAGTCCCCCCTCCTGGCACCAAAGATCAATACCCCACACATACACACAAACACACAGCACTGAGCCGGGGGGCTCCCTGATCATTAACTGCTGTGAGTGACAAATGAAAAGGTCTTTAGAGCTGGCCTGTGGCTTAAGTGGGAGAGCTCATGCCTTACCTGCCAGGGGCCCTGCATTCCCTACCTCCCCCGCCATCATGCTCTGCTGGCTGTGACAACCCACAACGGTCAGATGAAACTCTTAGCAGGGGAACCAAGGTCTGATCCACTTTCCCATCGCACTTGGAGACTAGTTCAGAGACTCTCCCCATCTTATTCTACTTACTGCCCCCATTTTCAGAAAATAAAAAATAACCATCAGTGTCCCTGGAAATCTACCTTTGTAGAGGGCTGGAGTGCTCATGCCAGGGACTGAACCCCACTTTGGGAAGGTTTTCTTCACCTGAAAACCTACCTCCTGTGAGGGAACAAATTGCACCAGACTTGATTCCTGACATCCCATATGGTCCCCCGAACTTGCCAGGAGTGACTTCTGAACACAGAACCAGAAATATCCCCTGTGCACCGCTGGGTGTGACCCAAAAACAAAAATTGCACCTGAGGCTGTGCCCCCTGGATTGTTCCAGCATCCCCTCCTCTCCTCTCCTCTTCCCTGCCACACACACACACACACACACACACTGGGAGAAGGTCCCCTCCTCACCTTGTGCTCCTGGCCTAAGTCTCTGTCCTTCTCAGGACAGTCGTCTTCTCGGGCTGCAGAACAACCACAGCTGCAGGCAACTGTGAACATGCAGAAACTCTGAGCATGTTCTTTGAGATTCTCCTGGCCTTCAAATCACTCCCATGTGTGCCCCGACTTCCCAGTTGGGAGATCCCTTTCCCAGTGCAGAATCTGAGGTTCTCAGGGGTAGAAGAAGGGTCGTAAAGGAGGAAGAGGCAGGGAGGGCAGAGACAAAAGTGACAGGCCCAAAGGACTGTGTTGCTCTGCGCTCTCGCTAAGGCCTTTAAGTCTTTGTCATCACCGAAATAGAAAAACCCAGGTACAGCGAATTCTTTACCTTCTAAAATGACAGAAGCACAAATATTGTACAAAGTGAAACTAGGAGGGTTCTTTTTAAGTCCTGGGACAGGGGAACAAGAGGCCCTACCTCAGCTGCTCCACAGAGAAGTTCCGTTTCTGAGAAACTATCAAATGTTGACATGTGGGGGGCCAGAAGAGCTGTTTTCACCCCCCCAAAGTAACTGAAATGAACTTCTGAGTAGTTTAGAGTGGATTTGGGGTTTTTTTGTTTTTGTTTTTGTTTGTGGTGGGTATTTTTTTCCTCACGTGAGACTTTCAAATCAACTTCATTTCCTTTAAGAACTTCTAAATGCAGGAGAAGCCAGAGAGCACTTGCCCACACCTCCAGTCAGTCACAAGTGTCTCCTTCAGAGGTGATGGCCCCTGAGCTACATGCAATGTGACTAGAAACTTCTTTTTTTTATTTTTCTTTCTATTTTTAAGATCTGAAAGTGTGAACCATTTCATTTGAGTTTTCTTCCTCAATCTTGACTGGAACTTACCCCACAGCAACTCTGAAAAGCCTCCCAGTGTCTGGTGAGTTCATGTTAGCCAGAGGATGGCTGTGGAGAGATATTCAGAGATGGCCCGAGACCAGAGCTTGACAGGGGAGAAATAATGGAATTCCATAAGCCAGAAGTGGAAATAGAGTCTGATATGTTGCCTCAGGGGCCCCCCCAGGTGGAGAGCCAGTAGCCTCAATGTCTGTCTTTTCTGACTTGAAACAGAGACTCAAAGAACAGGCTGGAGGCTGAAGATTGGGGGAGGACAGAGCCTGAACTCAGCACCACAAAGAGAAGCAAATTAATAAGCTAAATAAAGGTTAGACTGGCCAAGCAAACATGGAGAAATATAGACATGGTGAATATCGTGCTGAGTAAAATGAGTCAAAGGGTGAGTGACAAACATAGAATGATCGCATTCATCTATGAAATATTAAAAAAAGAGGGACTGGAGTGATAGCACAGCACTAGGGAGTTTGTCTTGCACCCAGCTGACCCAGGTAGGACCCAGGTTTGATTCCTAGTATCTCGTATCGTCCCCCAAGCCTGCCTGCTAGGAGCAATTTCTGAGCACTGAGCCAGGAGTAACCTGTGAGCGCCACCAGGTGTGGCCCAAGAACAAAAAAAAAAAAAAAGAGAGAGAGAGAAAAGGAAAATAAAAACAGCCCCTTATTATGAGAATAATACCCAAAGACACTAGAAATGATAGGTGGGACAGAGAAGGGACCATTATGACAATGACAGTTGGAAATGATCCCTCTGGACAAGAACTGGGAACTGAAAGGAAGCAAAGTGATATACATGATACCCCTTCAGTAGCAGTATGGCAAACCACAGTGCCTAAAAGGAAAAGGAAACAAGTGGAGAGAGAGAGAGAGAGAGAGAGAGAGAGAGAGAGAGAGAGAGAGAGAGAGAGAGAGAGAGAGAGAGAGAGAGAGAGAGAGAGAGAGAGAAGAAAAGTATCTTCCTTAGAGGCAGGCTGGGAGTGGGTGGAGGGTGGAACAATCTGAGGAAAATTGGAAAATGAATGAAGTGAAGAGATGGGTATTAGAAAACTATGACTGAAACTCAACTAAATTTTAAAACATTTTTAAGAGATTAAGGACATTGGTGGTGGGATGTGTTGGAAATTTGTATGCCAAAAACATTTGTGGGCTGGAGAGATAGCATGGAGGTAAGGCATTTGCCTTTCATGCAGAAGGATGGTGGTTTGAATCCCGGCATCCCATATGGTCCCCTGTGCCTGCCAGGGGCAATTTCTGAACATAGAGCCAGGAGTAACCCCTGAGCACTGCCAGGTGTGACCAAAAAAATAAATAAAACCTAACATAAAAAAAAAAACATTTGTATGCAAAACTCTGTAATTCACAGTGTCTAATTTATTTTTAGTTTTTAATTAATTAAAACTTTAACAAAACAAAAATTACAAAGAGATGTAGAGCATCATGGTGTGTGGGGTGCATAATAGCTGGAGGTCCCTTGTTTATTATCCCAATATCCCTGGAGTTCTGAAAGGAGGAAAAGAAACTCTGATGACTTACCCAGGTTCCTGCAGCTCCCAAGTTAACTGGTTCCAAGGGACCTTCCCAGGGCTTCCTGGGGTCACAGATAAAGCCACATGTCAGCACCCCCGATGCCTCCTATGCCCAGTATCGTCTATGCCCCAACTCTAAGTCTGTTCCCCAATGTCTTTGCCAGTCGCAGAGAAATGCAGACCAGGGACAGAGAAAGTTGGTCTCCTCTAAGTGGCAGAAGGCACTTCGGTTCAGTTCACACACTGAGATGTGTCAGTTAGGTTTGAGGAAGTCACAGGCCTGCAGTCCTGGAGGCCCATGTTTGGGGATTTTTTTTGTTGTTGTTGTTCTTAAGGAATTTTTTTTTTTTTTTTTAGTAAAATGCATCCTTTGAGTTCTTTTGAAGAGGGAAGTTCAGTGGCATGAAACAACCCAACATATCTTCATTTTCCCAAAAGGAGAGAGTGGCCATGAAAATATTCACTTCCCATTCCATCCTTGCTTCATCAGCCCCGGTTGCACCTCAGCCTGCTTTCAGTCCCTATAAATGTGCTGAGGTGAGTGAATAACTTTCCAAAATCATGGAGTATTTTCATTCTGTGATAGCTTGTTTCTTTCAGCATGATGTTATCCAGGTTTATCCATGTTCTAGCAGCTGTCATACTCCTCTTTGGGTCCCCTGCCTTCCCTCCAATTTGACTATGGTGGTGTGGTAAAGTTGGGGGATCAGTTCCTCACACACAGAGGCCCTGTGTACTTTACCACAAACACACCCTGGCTTCCTTCCTTCCTTTTTAAGCTTGAATAATATTCCACTGAATAATAGTCTGCCAGATCAACTCTACTTACTCATTCTTCCACTAACTAACAGACCCCAGGACACTTCCACCTTGGGCTGCTGTGAAAATGCCAAGGGATGAAAAGTAAGTCTGGTCTTTGGTTTCCTCCTTGAACCCTTGCCCTGACCTTCATTCAAGCCATACACACAAGCATTTAAAGTCCTGATCCATATTCCAGAATAACCCAAAAGTAAAGTTTTTCAAGTAGAATCCTCTAGGCTCAAGGATAGAGCTCAAAGGGATGGAGCATATGGTACAAACCAGGGTTTGATGCCACACAGCTCTGCCAGGAGCAACAAGCAAAGAACCAAGAGGAGCTCCTGAACAATGCTACATGTGGACAAAACAAAACAAACAAAAAAACAGCAGACGAAATAAAAAACAAAAACAAAACACCCAGACTTACCAACAACTCTCCTGGCAGGACTGTCTGCCTGACAGGTTGATAGGTTGTGCTTTGTGTGTTGACAACACCAAATCCTAATCAACTGACCGTGTTCATGGCTGTGGGGACATGGCTGAGGTTTCTAACAACTGTCAGGAAATCTCCCAGCATTTTCTTGGTGCCTTCCAGTGAAAGATTCACCTCCAGGTTGGGAATGTGGGTAGGCAGTAACACCTGCCTTGTATGAAGGTTCTGGGTTTGATCCCTGGTACCACAAAAATTCAGCCCCCCACCCCCCAAAAAAGAAGCACTCAACTTCTCTCAGGATCTCACAGGCTATCTCTGAGCCCCAGAAGCATCCTCCAGAAAGAAAAATACGTGGTCTTGCTCTGCCAGAAAGTCCGACACCAAGCATAAAAAAACCCACCTGGATTAGCTTCTTCCCACAACCCGGAGGCCTGTAGAGAAAATGCAGAGCATTTGAGTCCTGAGGATACAAGATCAAAATCCTTTTAGGACTCTCTACTTAAACTAGAGTTTCCTCAAAAGTATCCTTCGTCCACAAAAACCTTTTTAAAAAGTTTATTTGGGGGCCTGGAGAGATAGCACAGCGTTGTTTGCCTTGCAAGCAGCCGGTCCAGGACCAAAGGTGGTTGGTTCGAATCCCGGTGTCCCATATGGTCCCCCGTGCCTGCCAGGAGCTATTTCTGAGCAGACAGCCAGGAGTTACCCCTGAGCAAGACCGGGTGTGGCCCAAAAACCAAAAAAAAAAATTTTATTTGGGGGAGAGTGATAGCACAGTGAATAGAACATTTGCCTTGCACACAGCTGACCTGCATTAGGTACCCAGCATCCCATGTGGTTCTCCTAGCCTGCTAGAAGTAACTCCTGAGCACTGCTGGGTGTGAACCCCACCCCAAATTTGTTTGGGGGGTCTAAGAGATGTTACATAAATGCAGCCAACCTAGGTTTTATTCCCTGCACCCCTAAGAACCACCACAAGTGATCCCTTAGCACAGAGCCAGGAGTAAGGTCTGAGGACCACTAGGTGTGGCCCCAAACCCATGGTTCATGCTGAGGGGCTCTGCTCTGCCTGGCTCTGTGCTCTGATTGAGTACTATGCAGCCCAAGAATCAAACCCTTTATGCAAAGCCTGAGTTTAGGCTCTAGGCTACACATCCAGCCCATCCCAGAAAGCCTCTTAAAATGAAACCCAAGTTGGTGAAATGAGCATGGATCTCGCCTGCTGAATATTAAAGTCATTCACCTCATTCTTTTTTCTGGGGATGTGTGTGCTCAGGAATCGCTTGAAGAAGGTTGGGGGTAGTGATATTGGAATCCACGGATTGAACCTGGGTCGGCTACATGTAAGACAAATGCCCTGCCCTCTGTGCTATTCCTCTAGCCCCCTATTCTTTTTTTTGTTTTGTTTTGTTTTGTTTTGTTTTGTTTTTGGGTTACCCGGCCGCACTCAGGGGTCACTCCTGGCTTCACACTCAGAAATCGCTCCTGGCAGGCTCGGGAGACCATATGGGATGCCAGGATTCGAATGGATGACCTTCTGCATGAAAGCCAAACACCTTACCTCCATGCTATCTCTCCGGCCCCCTTAATTCTTTTTTTAATCTGACAATAATTTCAGAGGTAGCAATGAGATGTCTGGGTAACTGCTGACCTGAGGTACATGCTCCCTGCCCCACCCCACCTCCTAGATTGTGTCTCTCCCCAACCAGCTCAAACCATGTCTGTACAGTATCAATCTGACTGGTAGCCAGGGAGCAGCCACTCATCAGCCAGCTTACCACTTGCCTTCTCCCTTTTGGGGGAGAGAGGGTGGTATTCTGCTTAGCTCACTCTTTTCTCTTCTCTCCAGGGGTTGCTGAAGTGGAGGGAATTTAATGCATCTGGACCGCGTGGCTTTCCAGAATCACTTCATGTCAGCATGACATTTCCTAGACCCCAGAGTCACTGTCAGCTGCAAAGATTTTGCTTTGAATTAAAAAAAAATAATAAGAGAAAAGGAAGGAAAAAAATCAAATGAGGGAAAGAGTCATGCCTGGACTCAGCATGAGTCACAGATTCCACATCAAACCACATGCAAAATGAGCTCTGGCTGAGGGTCTGAGCACAGCCACAACCACAGGCAGCAGCAAAGACCTACCAAGCCCGGGACAACTTCCAGGCCGACCCCAACTCGGGCTCCATTGAAGGAATCTTCCATCGGAGGTGCTCCTGGGAAGGGGCTGCTACCAACTGCAGCCCCAAACTCAGCTGCTCCCAAAACTCAGCTTTGCAGGAGTCCGGAAGAAACGAGACGAGAGAGAGGGCTTTGTGGAAAGAGGTACACTGGGGTGTAGAGGAGGCCCCTAATTTCCATAACAGCAAGTCACAAGGCCCTGAAACTGGGTAAATAGAATATTTTTTGGTTATTGTCATTGTTGTTGTGGGGCCAACCCAGCAGTGCTCAGGGTCACTCCTGGCTCTGTGCTCAGAAATCACTCCTGGCAAGCTCAGAGGGACCATATGGGATACCGGAATCATACCTAGGTTGGCCACATGCAAGGCAAATGCAGTCCTAGATCACCCCTCTGAAAATTGTTCAGAGTGCACGAGGTGGGCGGGAGGGGCAAGTATGAACTGCAGTAACCCAGGGCCACCCCTACACCTTCTGACAGAAATGGCTCTGCTACACGATTTAATCTTTTCAAACTGCTAAACCACCAAATTTGTTTTAGATCTATAAATCCTGGACTGTGCAGATACCCCAATATTTTATAATAGTGTCAGAAGCCCAATATATCACAGGAAATCTGATGGGGAAAGTTTCATAGTAATCTACCAAGCTCAGTGAGCCTAAATAGTAACACAGAAGACTCAGCTAACACTAAGGATGGCCTAGGAAAGCCTTAGACATTGATTTTAGTAACACCAGGGAGAAATAGAACAATAATTTCCAATTAACCCATGTTCATCTAAGTTTTGATCTTTGTGTTGTAACAAACAAATATCAAGTAAGATTGTTTTTGCTGGGCCCAGAGAGAGAGCACAGCGGCGTTTGCCTTGCAAGCAGCTGATCCAGGACCAAAGGTGGTTGGTTCAAATCCCGGTGTCCCATATGGTCCCCCGTGCCTGCCAGGAGCTATTTCTGAGCAGACAGCCAGGAGTAACCCCTGAGCACCGCTGGGTGTGGCCCAAAAAAACAAACAAAAAAGATTATTTTTGCTTATAAGGGCTATGATGGTGGGTGGGAGATTGAGGACACTGATGAAGGACAGGTCACACTGGTGGTGGGACTGGTGTTTGAATATTTAATGCCTGTATTATCAACAATTTAATAAATTATCAACAATTTGATAAATCATGGTGTTATAATAAAAATTCAATTAAAAGCAGAAGTAAAGAGGCAGGCGTGACAGCACAATGGTAGGGCATTTGCTTTGCATGCTGCCAACACAGGATGAACCTGGGTTCAATCCCTCCACATCACATATGGTCCCCTGAGCTTGCCAGAAGCAATTTCTGAGTGCAGAGCCAGGAGTATCTGCTGAGTGCTGCTGGATGTGGCCCAAAAAACAACAACAAAAAAGTAGAAGTATTCAAATCATGTTGGGGTCACCAAAAAAAGAAAAAAAAAAGTAGAAGACACTGCTGTAAGACCTTAAAAAAAAGAAAGGAGAGTCATTTGTCAGAATTAGTTCCAACTTTGACTTAGATTTTTCTTTCTTTTTTTTTTTTGTTTGTTTTTTTGTTTGTTTGTTTTTGGGCCACACCCGGCAGTGCTCAGGGGTTACTCCTGGCTGTCTGCTCAGAAATAGCTTCTGGCAGGCACGGGGGACCATATGGGACACCGGGATTCGAACCAACCACCTTTGATCCTGGATCGACTGCTTGCAAGGCAAATGCCGCTGTGCTATCTCTCCGGGCCCTAGATTTTTCTTATAACTGACATTTGATTTGTGCCTGCACATCTGTAACTTTTCATCACAGTGTCCCAAACCCTAGTGCTATAAGGCCAAGGAATTAGTATTTCCTTTTCAGTTGGTGTCATCAAAGATGCGTAAACTGACATGTTCACTCAATAAATCACTGCATCAAGATAGAAACCCAGGGCCGGAGAGATAGCCTGGAGGTAAGGTGTTTGCCTTGCATGCAAAAGAAGGTGTTTCAAATTCCAGCATCCCATATGGTCCCCCTGAGCCTGCCAGGAATGATTTCTGAGCATAGAGGCAGGCGTAACCCCTGAATGCTGCTGGGTGTGACCCCAAAACAAAACAAAAAAAGATAGAAACCTAGTGTCTTGGTTTCCAAATCCCTCATAAATCATGCCGGGTTTTCAAAACAGAAATATTTTAGGATTAAACTAAAATTGAAGTCAGAGAGAGAGAGAAAAACGCAGAATGGTCTCACTCATCTATGGGTTTTAAGAAAAATGAAAGACATTCTTGCAATAATAATTTTCAGACACAAAAGAGAAAAGAGCTGGAAGTTCCAGCTCACCTCAGGAAGCTCACCACAAAGAGTGACGAGTTTAGTTAGAGAAATAACTACATTTTGAACTGTCCTAATAATGAGAATGTATGAGGGAAATGGAGAGCCTGTTTAGAGTACAGGCAGGGGTCGGGTGGGGAGGAGGGAGACTTGGGACATTGGTGATGGGAATGTTGCACTGGTGATGGGTGGTGTTCTTTACATGACTGAAACCCAAACACAATCATGTATGTAATCAAGGTGTTTAAATAAAAAAATACATAAAAAAATAAAAATAAATAAAGAAGTATTCTAGGAAAACCAGCTTTATATTAAAAATGAACTATAATAAAACACTGTAACTGACCAAAAAAAACTAAAATTGAGTAACCTGCCATTAATATATCCAGTTCAAATCCTGTGGAAGATGGGAATGTGGAACAGGATGGTGGAAATATCTTTTGATGCTCACTCTTCAGCAGAAGCTGAAGGAAAAGCTGAGCTTTTCCACTGAAATTCAAGGGCATTAACAGCAACACCAAAGATGCTGTCTCAGAACCCGATTCTCCAAGAGACCAGTGTAATGGCGCTAATTTGAAGTTCTTGTGGACAGCTAGTATGAATAGCACATCAGTCACCAGATGTTTTCTGTTACAACTCTTTATTTATAATGCACACAGGGACATCTTTGTCAACTGATTCTTCTTCGGAATCCTCAGCAAGCAGTATTAATGTTTTCAATAGAAATTCAACATTAGCAACATCAGTGCCCAAGATAAGAACTCCAACAACTTAACTGAATTAATTTAATTTAATTCCTGATCTATGTTTATATGTACTCTAAAACCACACCCTTCAGCTGTTTCTGCTATCTGATTGGTTAAAGGATTTTGTAAAATGCCAGCTCACATGATCATATTCAAATAAGGTCTTGTAAAGCAACCAGTTGGATCACATATGTAAATAAGAGACCAATCAGAGGTCTTGGTTTACCTGATTCCTCCCTCTTTATTTCTTCCATAACAGAGACATAGATTTTCAGGCCCAGGAGAGCCAACTAAAGAAAGTTTTCTCTGGGCCCGGAGAGATAGCACAGCGGTGTTTGCCTTGCAAGCAGCCGATCCAGGACCAAAGGTGGTTGGTTCAAATCCCGGTGTCCCATATGGTCCCCCGTGCCTGCCAGGAGCTATTTCTGAGCAGATAGCCAGGAGTAACCCCTGAGCACTGCCGGGTGTGGCCCAAAAACCAAAAAAAAAAAAAAAAAAGAAAGTTTTTTCTAGGAGACTGTAAAGCACTAGGAAACTGAATACTTGCTAAAAGTTGGAGCAGGGGGGGCTAGAATGACAGTACAGCAGGTGGGGCATTTGCCTTGCACATATCCATTCCAGGTTGGATTCCTCAGCATCCCATAGGGTACCCCAGGAGTGATCCCTGAGTGCAGAGCCAGGAGAAACCTCTGAGCATGGTCCTCTCCCCTCCCCCAAAAAATAGTTGAAGCTGGGTCAGAAGACTTCAGCATCCCTCTTAACATCCAAGCCCAGGGGGAGGACGAATTCTAAATTGTTGTGGGAGGGGGCTAAAGTGATAGCAAAGCAAGTAGGGTGTTTGCCTTACATACAGCCAACCTGGGTTCAATCCCTAATAACTCATATGGTCACTTCTGCTCCTATAGTCCAGAACCAGTCATAAAATAAGACCCTAATAGTAAGTGGCTAGTCAACCCTATAACAACCCCCCCACACACACACACACACCTCCAGACTGGGGTGGAGAGTTGGTGGAGAGTGGAGACATTTAAAAGAGTAAATGGATTGAATGGTTTCTACCCCTGACTACAGCTTTTTTCCCTGAACAGACCTTTAGCTATTTTCACTTGTATCCTTATACTTTACCTGGCCCTCAAACTGACTGTAACCTGATCCCAAACCAGCTCTCTCTCCCTCTTTACCTCTCTTCAAGCCCAGGGGTTTGTCATAGGCCCCTAGGCTTCTCTAATAAGCAAGAATAAGGTACTTGTCAGAGTCTTGCCTGCAAGGCTCCGTGGACACCAGCAGCATGGGTCCATCTCTGGCAGTTCAGCTCTGATAGTCACCCATGCTTGCCAGGAGTGATTTCTGATCCCCAGCAACCCATGTGGTCCTCACACCTGCCAGGAGTGCTTTCTGAGGCAGAGCCAGGAGTGAACCTGAGCCTCAGCAGGTGTGGCCCAAAATCAACAACAAAATTAGTTGTGAGGCCAGGCCACTTAAATTTGATCAGAAGCAAAAAAAAAAAAAAAAGGGGGGGGGGGCGGAGAGATAGCACAGCAGCGTTTGCCTTGCAAGCAGCCGATCCAGGACCAAAGGTGGTTGGTTCGAATCCCAGTGTCCCATAGGGTCCCCCGTGCCTGCCAGGAGCTATTTCTGAGCAGACAGCCAGGAGTAAACCCTGAGCACTGCCGGGTGTGGCCCAAAAAACAAAAAAAATAAATAAATAAAAAAAATAATTTGATCAGAAGCGGATGTGGGTAAATGGAGCTCCTTGCAAAGGGAGTCTGCCTCATCCTGAAAAGGCTCCAGTAATCTGGACTCAGAAACTAATTGGTGATATTATTTAGACTAGAAACATGATGATTGTATGATCTCATTAAGAATGGACTCACGGGGCTGGAGAGATAGCATGGAGGTAAGGCATTTGCCTTTCATGCCGGAGGCCATCGGTTCAAATCCGGGCGCCCCATATGGTCCCATATGCCTGCCAGGAACAATTTCTGAGCCTGGAGCCAGGAATAACCCCTGAGCACTGCCGGGTGTGACCCAAAAACCACCAAAAAAAAAAAAATGGACTCTCGGGGACCAAAGAGATAGCATGGAGGTAAAGTGTTTGCCTTGCATGCAGAAAGTCAGTGGTTCAAATCCCGGCATCCCATATGGTCCCCTGAGCCTGCCAGGAGCGATTTCTGAGCATAGTAACCCCTGTGATGCAAAAAAAGAAAAAAAAGAAAAAAGAAAAAAAAAAGAAAAAAGAAAAAAGAATGAACTCACAAGAAACAAAAAGCAAAAAAAAGAGAAAAAAAGAAAAGAATGGACTCACATGACTTCATTTTTCCTAACAACTGCATAGTATTCCATTACGCAGTAATGTACCACAGTTTCTTTATCCACTCATCTATTCTCAAGCATTTGGGTTGTTTCCATATTCTTGCTATTGTAAATAGAGCTGCGATAATCATAGGGGTGCAGAGGAGTTTTCTGCATTATGTTTTTGGAATCTTAGAGCACTCTTAGATCTAGGAGTGAAATTGATGGGTCTTATAGTAGCTCAATTTCTAGTGTTTTGAGGAATATCTATATTGTTTTCCCCAAGGCTGGCTCAGTCGGCATTCCCACCAGAAGTTCTACATGGATAGATATGGAGAGTATTACGTTGAGCAAATGAGTCAGAGGGAGAATAGACACAATTTGTGGGATAGGAGGGGGAAAGGATAGTACGGGAATAACATGAAAGACAATAGAGATAAGGACCAGGAAGACCAGTTCATGCATGGTACGAAGCTTCCCACAAATAGTGGATAGGGTAGAGAAGGGTCCACTATAAAATGATAGTTGGAAATGAACACTCTGGATAAGAACTGAGTGCTCAGAAGACTCCACATGCTAGGACTTCTGGGTGTCTTCCATAGGTATGTTGGGGCCTCTGAGCAGGACAGCTAGCCATAGGCCCCCTGGGCTGACCACTTAATCCAGGGGATCCCCCAACGCCAGACTGGTCTTCAGGGCTGGGCCTGGTAAATCGGGCCCTGGGGGGAGGGTTGGGGAAACAAACTCCTGTCGTATGGCATTGGATTTAACAACCCCCAACTATTTCAAAAGACATAAAATGGACACATATGTCTTTTGAATATTTTATGTGTATTTTCTTTGACAGCTATAACGCTTACTAAGTATTCTTTTAGTGACGATTCTACCCACTTTTTATCTTTTCTTCTCTTTGTGAGCTGTTCAATAAGGAATTTTGGTGAAAGAGTCCCTCATAAGTTTAATGCTTATGATTGAACCATGTCATGGGGATTGTTGGACTTGTTCTTATGACCCCCATATGTGCCGATAACACCACATGGCATTGTTCCTTGTTTGCATAGGCACATTAAAATGGGAAAATACTATACATACAAATAAGTTCTTATCTAATAGAGATTGGAACACACAAATTTAGTAGTACAATGGGACCTTACACCCTGAACATTGATATAATGACCTGGCACAGGCCTCAGAAGAATGGGCATCCTCCATTCACCCCTGAACCAGGGAAGCTATCTACGAAACATCCAAGGTTTTTTATAACAACACCTGGAAGCAATCCTCTACCAGGAAGGACCCTACCACTGCTCTGACATCGACCTGCTCAAAAGAGACTTCCCTTAACACTAAGAAGACTTGACGGGGCCGGGCAGTGGCGCTAATGGTAAGGTGCCTGCCTTGCCTGCTCTAGCCTCGGACGGACCGCGGTTCGATCCCCCCGGCGTCCCATATGGTCCCCCAAGCCAGGAGCGACTTCTGAGCGCATAGCCAGGAGTAACCCCTGAGCATCACCGGGTGTGGCCCAAAAACCAAAAAAAAAAAAAAAAAAAAAGAAGACTTGACAACAATGACCTGCTTACAGGGCAGGGCTCTCTGCACTGCCCCTTAATTGTGAGGTGAAACGAGAGAACACTCCTCACCATCCTGACTGCAATGTAGGATATGCAGATTCCAGGATCTTTAATACAGAAACATGATACCAACTATAGAGACTGTGTGAAAAATAAAAGTGTAATGGCACTACAGAAAATGACTTGGATTGGACAAACTAGTTTGCCTGAAGCCTAGAGTTGTTCTTATGCCAGGAAAACTTCAGGGGTAGGGTCTCCTGTGTTTAGGCCAAGGCTTTTCCTTTCCATGTCCCTCATATTTTGGTGGGCCTATGCAAACAATAATTGCCACTCTAACACCGTTTTTACTGTGCTCCTTTGACTCTAATCCTTAAGTAAAACAACCCACTTAAACTTTTGAGGTTAACTTAAACTAATATGCATGTGCATGGAAATGTAAAAAAGTACTTTGCCTTTAATGTTTAAGGAGTTACATAAGTTTTATGGCTTTAGATTGCTTTGTGTGCTGCTAAGAAATATTATGTATTACAATCTGGAGACTTGTGGGAAAAAGTAATTGTACATAGGTTCTGTTTTATTTATTTATTTTTTTTTTTTGTGGTTTTTGGGTCACACCTGGCAGTGCTCAGGGGTTACTCCTGGCTCCATGCTCAGAAATTGCTCCTGGCAGGCACGGGGGACCATATGGGACGCCGGGATTCAAACCGATGACCTTCTGCATGAAAGGCAAACGCCTTACCTCCATGCTATCTCTCCGGCCCGTTTTATTTTTCTTAATGTTCTTTGGCTGAAAGTTCAAAGTTCAGATATCGGCAAGGGAATTTCTGAGAATTCTGTTTATGGGTGATTGTCCTTCCACTGTAACTTTACCTTGTCCTCTTTCTTTGCATCTTTGTTCTCATAATTAAAAATTAAAAAAAAAAGAACTGAGTGCTGAAAGGAGATATCTCTCAGTAGCAATAATGCAAACTACTGTATCTAAAGGGGGAAGGGAGAGAAAGAAAATGGAGAGAGAGAGAGGAGAGAGAGAGAGAGAGAGAGAGAGAGAGAGAGAGAGAGAGAGAGAGAGAGAGAGAGAGAGAGAGAGAGAGAGAGAGAGAGAGAGTGTGTAAAGAGTCTGCCCAGAAGCAAAAGGGGAAAGTGGGTGGAAGGGAAATTGGGTGGTGGGAAATGTGCACTAGTGAAAGGTAGTTTATGTTCTATGGCTGAAACTCAAATCATGAACAATTTTGTAACCACAGGTGCTTAAATAAAGTAAATATATTTTTTAAAAAAATAATGGGGGGACCGGAGAGATAGCAGAGGTAGGGTGTTTGTCTTGCATACTGCCACCCAGGATGAACCCGGGTTAGATTCCTAGAGTCCCATATGACCCACCCCCACCCCCAGCCTGCCAGGAGCAATTTCTGAGTGCAAAGCCAGAAGTAAACTCTGAGTGCCACCAGGTGTGGCCCAAAAAGCCAAAAAAAAAAAAAAAAGTAATAATGGACTCACGGGGGTGGGGCAAAACGATAAAAGAGTGTAGGGCATTTCCTTACACTCGGCCAATCCTGAGTTTGAACCCCGGTATCTCATATGGTCCCCCTAGCCTGCCAGGAGTAATTTCTGAGTACAGAGCCAGGAGTAATCCATAAGTGTAGCCAAATGTGACACAACAACAACAACAACAACAATAAAAAAGAAGGGCCAGAGAGATAGCATGGAGGCAGGGCATTTGCCTTGCATGCAGAAGGATGGTGGTTTAAATCCCAGCATCCCATATGATCCCTCAAGCCTGCCAGGAGTGATTTCTGAGCGTAGAGCCAGGAGCAACCCCTGAGCACTGCCCAGTGTGACCCAAAAACCAAAAAAAAGAGTGGACTCATAGCCAGAAAGAGAGCTCGGCGGTTTGAATGAATGGACTGTAGGCAGGAGACCACTTTTCAATACATGGCAATACATGGCGTCTTGGGCACCACTGAAGGTCACCTCTGAACACAGAGTCCAGAGTAAACCTTCAACTCTGCCAGATGTGGCCAAGATGTCTGAACACACACACACACACACACACACACACACACACACACACACACACGCACCAATCAGGTTATTTCTTCCTAAATGAATAAGATATAAAGATTTTTGCCCCAGTTGTCACTGACTTCCCTTAGACTACCCAGCAGAAGCTGAGATGACAGAAGCATCACCCTGCCTCATCGTGGACACTCGTCCCGCCTGTATTTCAGGCAGCACCCAGAAAAGAGTGGGCAGAGGGCCTGGCCCACTTCTCTTTCTGCTACTGAAAGTTGGTCTTCAACCTGACCCCATCACGTCTGCCCGTCCCACCTGTGGTGAGACAGCGATCTGTGCCACCAGGAAGTGGCCAGAGGTGTGGAGACAGTGGCTCCTACATGTCTGGGTAGATTCCCCACCCCAGACGACCATGAACATAGAGTCAAGAAGGCTAAGTGCTGCTCAGTGGCCTGCAGGGCTGAGCCTCTTACCCTCCCCAATGCGCCTGTGTGTGTCTAGAACCATCTTCTGCTGCAAGTTGTCTCAGGAGCAGACTGCACCACTTGGGCGTGCAGAATGGTCGTGGACATGCTAAAAGACAGCCCTGCCAAACACTGGACACCTGCCCCCGAGAATCCTTCCCTCAGTGAGCCTGACCAATGACTGCAGGTGGTGGAATATTGGTCTCTGCCAATCAATATAGTCAATTCTGGAGATTTTCCCTTCCCCTGATGACCAGTGATCTTGAGATCTTTTTCTATGTTACTCAACAGGCTGCTTTCCTCTTTTGTTCCCTCCTTCCACCTGTATGTGCTTTTACTTACTTGTTGGCACTGACTTTCATGCGGTCTTCATAGGATTCCTGCACTTTTGGGATAGACTGTTAGGGAACTGTTGGCTCCCACGCTACTTCTTGTTTGGTGCTGCAGGGAGGGATCTGCTGCTTGGCTCCTTGCATGAGGGCCAGCCCAGGTGCTCAAGGGCCAGGGATCTTCCAGGAACCCGTGACGAAAAGCAAGCTCTCGGCCTCTTGAGCTATCTTGCTATTCCCGTAGGCCAGTACTTGACTTTTCTCTTGGCACACAGTTTTGCTGATGTTTTTAGTTTGGGGCAACAAAAACTTTTCAACATATTGTGGTTTTTGTTCCTTTGCTTTTTAGGGGCCTCATCTGTGCTCAGGAGTGACCCCGAGGGAAAAAAGTGACCCCTAGCATAATTCAGGGACCCCATGTAGTGCTGGAGATTCCAACCTGAGGTGCCTCCTGGAAGGTGAGGCCTCAGCAGGTTGAAGGG
Organism: Suncus etruscus; assembly: GCF_024139225.1. Classification (NCBI taxonomy): domain Eukaryota; kingdom Metazoa; phylum Chordata; class Mammalia; order Eulipotyphla; family Soricidae; genus Suncus; species Suncus etruscus. Next base: position 19,041,629 of record NC_064862.1, read on the forward strand.
AACCCCATCCTTTTCCATCACCCTGCTCGGCTGCAGAGAATAAGATGGTTATCAAGGGGTACAGCACCTATACCCAAGGGTCTGCAGAGAATGCAGGCTGGAGGGCCACCCACAGCCCACCACCTGTCTGTACACCTGTCCACTCAGGATGCCCACACTATTGGTTTTCTTTTTATATTTATTTTGTTTTGCTTTTTGGGCCATACAGTGATGCCCAGAGCTTACTCCTGGCTCTACGCTCAGAAATTACTCCTGGCAGTGCTTGGGGGACCACATGGGACGCTGGGGACCGAACTCAAGTAGACCATACTAAAGGTAAATGCCCTACCTGCTGTACTCTTGTTCTAGACCCTTTTATCTTTTAGATAGGGTACCCACGGAGGTCCTGGAAGGCTACTCTTGTGCTCATGGACTACTCCTGGTGGTACTTAAAGGACTCTATAGTGCCAGATTGACCCAGGGTCTGCCAGGCTAGTACCTGTAGTACTATTTCTCGGACTCACAAGTGATGTTTCCTGCCTCTTGAGGAGAGTAAAAGCTGCTCAGGCACTTCATCTCTCCCTTGACAAGCCCACTGGTATGATGTGGTCTGTGGTGTGGGGCTGTGCGGGTGTGGACATGACTGAATTGTGTGCAGTGGACATCATCTGGGGAAGTTAGCTATGACCATCCACAACTCCATGAGTAACTTTGCTCAATGGTTATGGTACCACTTCCCAGTTGGAAATCCCTTTCCTGAGTTAGGTCGGCCTGCCTCAGCAAGACCCAGCTTCATGATGCTGCACAGTCCTCCCTCTGCACTTGCCTCCCTCCCTGGCCTCCAAGATGCCCCTTAGCAGAGCACTTGCTCCACAGCTACTTGCTCCCTCCCTCTCTTCCTCTTCCCTTACCCTCCTTTCCTTTTCTCCCTCCCTCCCTCCCTTCACCTCTTCCATTTCTTTCTTTCTCTTCCCTCCTTCCCTTCCATACCTTCCTTTCTTCCTTTCCTACACAGGGTTATGCTAAGGGTGAATTCCTGGCTCTGTACTCAGGTATCACTCTTGCCAAGGTTCAGGTACCAATATGGGTACTGAGGACTGAACCCAAGCCAGTGCCTTCCAGCTTTATTAGCCTTCTGACTCCTCCATGCACAAGTTATTTCTGACCCAAAATCCCAACTTCTCTCCTAAGGAGGTTCTGAAGGAAAACAAAAGACGACTTCTATTTTTTCAGGAACCAGCATTTCCTGTGGCTCAAGACAACACAGCAGCACCTTTCACTTCTTTCTTTGTACAGATCCCTGGGATGTGAGCCTATCGGTAGTCCTTTGTGTCTCCACCTTGCACACATCCTCAGCCTAAGAAGGAGTGGAGGCAACTTCAAATGAAATTCAACCCAAGGTGAGGTTAAAAACCACTCATTTAACAAGAATAACTGAGGGGGCCAGAGAGTTGGATAGACCAGGATAGAGAGGATGACAACTCGGGTTCAATCCCTGACACCCCATATAGTCCCTGAGCCCTGTCAGGAGTGATCCCTGAACATAGAGCCAGGAACAAGTCTCAGTACCAGTAATATTAACCAATAGTAAAGAAGGGTATAGGCCTCAATTCTCCCCCAAAAAACAAGAATAACTGAGTTTCTGCTTTTAAAATCAGTAAATTCTAAAAAGCAAGGGGATCTCCAAATTCTCTTGTTTAACAACAGGAAGCATGGGCTTCTCTAAAATTTCCACCAAGGCAGTTAGGACCTGAAAGGTGAAGCTTCTGAGATTTCGATTTTACTACCTATTACATATTCTGCATGACTCAGTCTAGGAGGGTAACAAGTGTCAGGCTTGAGAATGTTTTTTTTTATGATGAGTGGAAAAAAGCACAGAAATTAAATACAGCTTTCAGGAAGCAAAGGACAACCCATTTATTAAAAATATTTGAGAGAGAGAGCACAACAGGTAGGGCAGTGCTATTCTTCCATCGGTGAGGAATCTTCAGACTGTTTTCCACAATGTCTGAGCGGAACAAGGTTCCCACACACAGTGTGTGTGATATTCCTTTTTCACAACACCTCTCCCCAGCATGGGCTGTCTCCAGCCTGAGTGACATATGCCAATCTCATGGGTGTGAAATATCTCACTATTGACTTGCTTTGCACTTTCCTGATACGTGACAGTGAACATGTCACATGCCCGCTGGCTATCTCTAAGTATGCTTAGGGCGAGTATCCGTTCATCTCTTCCCATGGTTTGATTATATTACAGGTTTTTTTTTTTGTTACTGAGCTTTGTTTAGTGTTTAATAAATCCTGGAAATTATTCCTTTCCTGATGTATTATGTGCAAATAATCTCCCAGTTAGCCAGATGTAGTTTTTAAAGCCTGTTTCTTTTGCAATGCGAAATCTTTTTAATTTGTTGAAGTTCCATTTATTTGTATTTTGTTGAACATATATATATTTGGGTTTTGGTTTTTGGTTTTTGGGCCACACCCAGCGGTGCTCAGGGGTTACTCCTGGCTGTCTGCTCAGAAATAGCTCCTGGCAGGCACGGGGGACCATATGGGACACCGGGATTCGAACCAACCACCTTTGGTGCTGGATCGGCTGCTTTCAAGGCAAATGCCGCTGTGCTATCTCTCCGGGCTCCGAAACATATATTTTATTTGTTAAAGACTAGGCAAAGAAAAAAGTGAAAAAAAATTATTTATAGGTACTACTAAAAAGCAAACAAAAACATAAAAGCAAACAAAAACTTTAGCAAATTTGCTGCATTTAAGAGCAGTAATCAAAACAGTAGCAACTTAGTTGTTAGGGAAAGGAAACTTTTATTCTAAAAAGATAATGTAACAGAACATAAAGAAAGGGTCTGGGAACTAGGAACAAATCGAACACAGATATTCAAATCTTCACAAGAAAAATTCTTGCGAAGAAGTGAAAGAATTAAATGGAGAATTACGTTATCACTGTGAAGAGGAAGATTCACTAGATGAAACTGCTTGTTACCCGAAGTGATATGCTGTGTGCAAATACAATTCAAGGCTAAACAAAATTTTTGGAAACCTAGCAAGATGGTTCCAAAATCTCAAAGAATGAAGAGCCAAAGCTTTCTGAGTGAAGAAACTCGGGGTACTGAAAGTGCCACGAGAGGGGACACTTGCTTAAATCAAAACTTTCTTTTTTTGTTTTGGGGCCACACCCTGTAATGCTCAGGGGTTACTCCTGGCTATGCACTCAGAAATCGCTCCTGGCTTGGGGGACCATATGGGAACGCCGACAGGAGATCGAACCACGGTCTATCCTAGGTCAGACACGTGCAAGGCTGTGTCTGCTGTGCCCACTGCTCTGGGCCCCCTTAAACTCAAGACTTTTTATAAAATCAAAGATATGTGGGGTTGATGAGATATAGCATAGTGGTAGGCCGTTTGCTTTGCACACTGTGATCCCTAGCAACCCCATCTGAATCCCCCAAGCCTGCCAGGAGCGATTTCTGCAGAGCAGAGCCAGAAGTAACACCTGAGTGCCACCAGATGTGGCCCCAAAACCGAAAAAAACCAAAACAAAAAACCAAAACAAAAAGAAATGTGATTATTTGGTATTGGCACTTAGCATAAACATAAAATCACAAAAACATTTAAGCCCATGAAATGCAACTTACACATACACAGAAACTTAGATGGCAGAAGAGGAGTTGTAGGTGAACAGGAGTCAAGTCATTCGAAGAAAGTTAATCTGGATCCTGGGTCACAGCTGTCCTGTACAACAGCATTCAATATGGAGAATGAATGTAAAGAACAACGCTTTCTTTATAACTTTTAGAATATAAAACCCTCTCTCTAATAATTTCTTAAACATGATGGCCAGAGTGACAGCACAGCAGTAGGGCATTTGCCTTGCAATGCGGCCAATCCAGGACCTAGACCCCAGGGTTTGAAATCCCAGCATCCATATGGTGCCCCCGAGCCTGCACAGGGAGCTCAGGTTTTTTGAGAACTAGAGCCAGGGAGTAACCTCTGAGTGCTGCTGGGATGTGGCCAATCCCCCTCCAATAAAATAACTTCTTAAGCAAAATACAAAAATTAAAAAGGCTGATTAATTTGATATTAAATTGAAAAAAATGTTCTAAGATACATCCCCTAATTCTATTTTGGGGTATGCAGGCAGGGCTCATGAAGCCAAGGTGCCCACCAGGCAGCAGGCACACATCCTAATTCTACTCAAACATCTGAGCCTAAGTTCCAGCTAACAGAAAAGAGAGGCTAAAGGACAGTGGGAAGACATTGCACAGAATTCCAGAAATGAAGCAACAAGAGGACGGAAACAGAGGAATGAATAAAAACCTTCCTATACTGAGAATAAAATTAAAGGAACATACAATAAACTTGACTAAGTCTGGGTTGAAAAAAAAAAACAAACCAAGAGGCCAAATAGCACAGCAGATGGGGCATTTGCTTGCAGACCAATGTTCAATCCCTGATGTCCCACATGGTGCCCTGAGCACTGCCAGGACTAACACCTGAGCACTACTGGGTGTGCCCCCAAAACAAAACAAACAAAAAAACAAAAAATGGGGCTAAAGAGAGAGTACAGTGGGCAAGGTGCTTGCCTGGCACTTGGCCAATCCAGATTCAATCCTTGGCAACTCATATGGTTTCCCAAGTACTGCCAGGAGTAATTCCTAACTGTAGCACCAGGAGTAAGATATGAGCATTACCAAGTATGGCACAAAAGTAAAACAAAACAGAAACAATAAAAAAAAAAAAACCCGCAGCATATAAAATGATATTCTTGGGGCTATCAAAAAATCATTACACAGCTTATATTAATTATATAGGATCATGGTTAGTTTTCTTAGCATTGTACTATATGGAACACTTGCTTTTTTAGAAAATGCAGCTAAAGACCATGATAGCATTTCTCCTTGGTAAGTACCCAGTGGTACAGAGTGACCCCTGGCTATGCCTAGGGTACATAGCATGCCAGCCACACAGTCAAACTGTTTTATCTCCTCTACTATCTCTCTGTTCCTACCATGGTTTTTTCAACTAAGTTGCAAATTATTCAATGCTACCTTTAAATCTGAGCAGAATGTATATAGATGTTCATTATACTTTTCTGTTCCTGTCTGAAGTTTTTCATACTAAAAAGTTAAAGAGATTTGGACACCTGAGACATTTCTCAATGGGCTGAGCACATGCTGTGCATGCCAGAAACTGGGGGTGGGTGGGAGGGGGTTGGTCCTGATACCAAGGGTACAGGTCGTTCCTCTGAATCTTCCTTCGTTGATCAGAAATCCAAGTACACATGGGAGGAAAAAAAAAAAAAAAACTAAGGGTGGGAAAGAACCAGTAGGAAATATAGGACTCAGGGGCCCACAGAGTTCAGGACAATATTTGCTCCTGACAGCCAGAATAGAGAGAACAACAAACCTAGCATCAGGAAGAAGTTCTTCCAGGGTAAAGGCTCAGTGAAGTGCTGAATTAGTCCAGATTAAAAGCCATCCTGATCCTACCTCATTGAAGTTCCAAAGAAGCTTTTACAAAAAGGTCTAAGTACCTCCCAGAAATAGTCCCCAGAACAAATTGCAACACTATCTAAAGATAATTTGTGTGTGTGTGTGTGTGTGTGTGTGTGTGTGTGTGTGTGTGTGTGTGTGTGTGGTTTTGGGTCACACCCGGCAGTGCTCAGGGGTTACTCCTGGCTCCAGACTCAGAAATTGCTCCTGGCAGTCACGGGGGACCATATCGAACACCGGGATTCGAACCGATGACCTCCTGCATGAAAGGCAAACGCCTTACCTCCATGCTATCTCTCCGGCCCCAAGATAAATTTTTTTTAAATCTCTTCAGCACCCAACAGTATAAAATCCAAAGATCACAAAGCATGTGAATTACGACCTGAGAGTAAGGAGAGAAAGGAAGCAACAGGAATGAATGAGAACTGATTTCAGTGATAGCATGTCTGAGTACAATGAGCAGTTTTACAGGAACTGTTTCTATATACTGACATCCCCAAATAGGAGAAAAGATAAGACATAGAAAGGATGTAAGAAACTGCAATGTTGGGCCCGGAGAGATAGCACTGAGGCGTTTGCCTTGCAAACAGCCGATCCAAGACCAAAGGTGGTTGGTTCGAATCCCGGTGTCCCATATGGTTTCCCGTGCCTGCCAGGAGCTATTTCTGAGCAGACAGCCAGGAGTAACCCCTGAGCACTGCCAGGTGTGACCCAAAAACCAAAAAAAAAAAAAAAAGAAACTGCAATGTTGGGGCCCGGAGAGATAGCAGAGTGGCATTTGCCTTGTAAGCAGCCGATCAGGACCAAAGGTGGTTGGTTCAAATCCCGGTGTCCCATATGGTCCCCCGTGCCTGCCAGGAGCTATTTCTGAGCAGACAGCCAGGAATAACCCCTGAGCACCGCCAGGTGTGGCCCAAAAAACCAAAAAAAAAAAAAAAAAAAAGAAAAAAAAGAAACTGCAATGTCTGGGGGCTGAGCAGGTGGGGAATTTCCCTTGCACACTGGGTTTGATCCAGGCATTCCCATAGGGTCCTCGAGCCTGACAGGAGCCATTTCTGAGTGTAGAGCCAGCAGTAACCGGAGCTCCGCTGGGTGTGGCCCAAAAACAAAACAACAAAAGAAACTTCACCTCTAAAAAATTCAAACTACATTATGTCTGCAGCAAGAAAAAAAAAAAGCTGATGGAATTAAGATGAGATATCTTTTAGTAGAAAAGATGAACTTATTATCAATATGGAACACAGAAAAAATATTCAGCGAAACAGGGTCTCAGTGTGTTCTGTAACAGCTTCAAGTGGTCAAATGAAACTAATTAAGAGTCAGAGAAAGGAAGGAGAGAAAGGAGAGAAGAAAAACAACAGCCAAAAGAAATTCTCAATCTAATGAAAACACAACCCACAGGATGAGCCCGAGCAGAATCCAGAGGTAAATATTGGCATTGGATCAAGCACAATAAAAAAATCTAAAAACTGCTAAAAGCCAGAGATAGGGAGAAAAGGATGGTAACAGAAAAACAAAAGATAACAGTCGCCTTCTTGCAGAAAATCATGGTAAGATACAATTTCTCATCCAAAAGATTGGCAAAATTGAAGTCTAACATGTGAAGTGTTGAAAGAAGTTTTTGTAAAAGCAAAGGTGACCTGCTTAGTGCATGGGAGAGAGGAACATGAGATGGCTGCTGTGCCATAGAAACTGGCATCATCTTGTAAAGATAAAATAGTCAAACCGCACAACCAAGCCAACCACACTCAGCACAGCCTTCTTTATTCACGATACCTAAAGCACAAACCGAGCAAACCTGATGCCCATCAACAGAAGAATGGGTAAATTGTGGTCTATTCATGAAACATCAGACAGTGCTGAAAAATGGATGCCACAAAAACACCAGATAGATAAAATCGGGTCACAGAAACGTGCACTCATCAGGCCATTTACATCAAATTAGAAACCAGAGAAAACAATGTTTCACGGAGGAATATACATCTGTTGCAAAACTATAGTGAGTGACAAGAAATCAACACAAATATCAAAATAATTATTCAGGCCCGGAGAGATAGCACAGCAGCATTTGCCTTGCAAGCAGCCGATCAGGACCAAAGGTGGTTGGTTTGAATCCCAGTGTCCCATATGGTCCCTGTGCCTGCCAGGAGCTATTTCTGAGCAGACAGCCAGGAGTAACCCCTGATCACCGCCGGGTGTGGCCCAAAAACCAAAAAAAAAAAAAATTATTAGAAGAGGACATGAAGAGAATTCTAAAATAAAGGTAAATGGCTGCACACACACAGATACATACATATATATTTCTAGCTTCTGATTACTAGTATTCTGAGAGTCACACTCAGAGAGCTGGGGAGTGGCCGAGGGAAAGCCCGAGGCCAGGGTTAAAACCCTTGGCTCCGGGCCTGGAGAGATGGCGTTTGCCTTGCAAGCAGCTGATCCAGGACCAAAGGTGGTTGGTTCGAATCCCGGTGTCCCATATGGTCCCCCGTGCCTGCCAGGAGCTATTTCTGAGCAGACAGCCAGGAGTAACCCCTGAGCACCGCCGGGTGTGGCCCAAAAACAAACAAACAAACAAACAAACAAAAAAACCTTGGCCCCTTATTATCCTTTTATCTTCACAGACTCGTGCTTTTTTTTTTTTTTTTTTTAATAATTATGAAACTTTTTTTAAAAAAGTGAGAAATGTGAAAGACTTTCTGCATGAAGACTACTCTTATGTATAACAATAAAATTGTAGAAAACGTACACAAAGAAAATGTCTAGCTGCTGCTTCTGTCTTGGTGCCCGGGAGCCAAGTCCAGAAAAAGTGGCAGTTGAAGTGCGCCCAGCAGGCCTGGCTCGGGGCAGGAACTGAAGCGAGAAACGAGGAACACGTCAGACACCCGCCCTGGGTTCATCGGTACTTGGATTTCTCTTTCTCTTTGGATTTCTTGGGACTCCGGCTCCGGTCTCTTTTTTTACTCCTTTCCCTCTCGTAGGGATCGGCCTGGTACTTGGCCTTGTGGCTCGAGCCGTAGTGGCTGTCCCTTTCCCGAGCGGCTGCGGCTCCGGTGCGGAGGTCGGTCTCTCTTTTCGCTCTTCTGTTTCTCCCAGCAGCTCTCTTCCTCTTCGTAGTGTCCGAATCCCATCTCCCGATAGATGTCCTGTCAGGGCAGAGAAAGAGGTGCGAGCAAACTCAGCACGATGTGGGCACAATCATTAAAAAAAAGCTCTCCCAATAAAATAGCCCCCCAATAACTGGCTGTCTCCACAACTCAAATCTCAATTCTGCTACTAACCTATACTCTTGCAATTTTTATTTTTATTTTTTTTTTGTTTTGTTTTGGGGCCACACCCGACAGTGCTCAGGGGTTACTCCTGGCTATCTGCTCAGAAATAGCTCCTGGCAGGCACGGGGGACCATATGGGACACCGGGATTCGAACCAACCACCTTTGGTCCTGGATGGGCTGTTTGCAAGGCAAACGTTGCTGTGCTATCTTGCAAATTTTTACGAATAATTTCTAATAATTTCAGGTACAGCTCACTTTCCTTATCAACGCCATTACTTTGTCACCACGATTTAGGGTGGACCCAAGGACAAATCCAAAATTAAGAGCCTGAAGCAGCAGCACCACTGAAATTGAAGCAAGGCTTAGGGCAATTACAGTAGCAGGATCTCTCTGACTTTGTGTTTCTTGTTCCCCATGTCCTGCTCACCTATCCCCCAGCTCCCAAATGTGGTTTCATCACTGATCTGCAATTCAACTATAAGATTCAGTAAGAATTCTCTAAGTCAGATATTATTGGAACTGCGAACCAACAAGATTCTTTAGACAAGTTGATCTAAAAAGATATGTACTGCTTAGTTTAGTCTGAGTTTTTAGCAGTTTATAACAATTCCTCTCCAAATCCTCAGGTAAACATTTTTTAAGACAATGCAGATATGTTTCCAATAAAATTTTAATATACATATTTCTCAAAACTGAGTTAAGGCAAGTAGACTAATCCACTGCTCGAGAGACAGTAAAATGAGTTACTTAAAACTATTCTTACTAATAGCAGTACTTTAGAGCTACTAAAATAATTCCATTTCTGCCTGTGTTCTGTACTTAATTACAATTAGCTCAGCAAGTAGCTGACATCTAAAAGACAGAGTCAATGTTCTTTCAGTAGATATTTGTGGGCCAGAGAGATAGTACAGCAGGTAAGGCGCTTGCTTGCCTTGCACATAGCTGACCCAGGTTTCATTTCCAATGTGGTACACAATCTCCCTGAGCACCAACAAATGTGACAACTGAGCACAGAGCCAGGAAGAAGTCCTCAGTAACACTAGGTGTAGCATAATAAAGAAAAAAGAGAATTAATAAAATAAAACATTTTTTGTTTGTTGTTTTTTTTTTTTTTAATTTTTGTTTGTTCTTGGGTCACACCCTGTGGTGCTTCAGAGTACCATATGGGTTCTCAAATACAGAACTCAGGTCACCACCTGTAAGATCAGCCTTACCTGCTGAACCATCACTATGGTCCCATACAATTCAACTTTATCTTGAAGATTTATCAGAGGAAAGGCAAAACTTGGACAATTCCACAAACCCCAATTTATCACCGTAAGTATAAATACAATTGATGTAAGGGTCAAGGCTTAAAATTCACAATGATGGCTAACTATAGATTAGGATTGGGATTCAAGGAAATGAATAACAATTATTCTATATATTTCCTAGATTCAGTACACATTTTTACTGGTTTAAGCTTTATGCACATCCAGTGCTCAGGGAGCTACTCCCAGCAGTGCTATAGGGACCATTTGATGCTAGAGATAAAATCAAGTTTTCCCACATGCAAAGCATGTACTCAGCCGATTAAGCTAGCTCTCCAGTTCTCTGTATGTTATTCAACATAGAATTAGGAATATAAAAATATCTGGGGTAGGGCCGGAGAGATTGCATGGAGGTAAGGCGTTTGCCTTTCATGCAGGAGGTCATCGGTTCGAATCCCGGCGCCCCATATGGTCCTCTGTGCCTGCCAGGAGCAATTTCTGAGCCTGGAGCCAGAAATAACCCCTGAGCACTGCCAGGTGTGACCCAAAAATCAAAAAAAAAAAGAAAAATCTGGGGTAATGATAGTTGAAAATGATCACTCTGGGGCCCGGAGAGATAGCACAGCGGCGTTTGCCTTGCAAGCAGCTGATCCAGGACCAAAGGTGGTTGGTTCGAATCCCGGTGTCCCATATGGTCCCCCGTGCCTGCCAGGAGCTATTTCTGAGCAGACAGCCAGGAGTAACCCATGAGCACCTCTGGGTGTGGCCCAAAAACCAAAAACCAAAAAAAAAAAAAAAAAGAAAATGATCACTCTGAACAAAAACTGGGTGCTGGAAGGAGATAAAGTAACATGCATGATACCCTTCAGTAACAATACTACCAAACACTAAAAGGAAAAAACAGGGAAGAGGGCCCGGAGAGATAGCACAGCAGCGTTTGCCTTGCAAGCAGCCGATCCAGGACGAAAGGTGGTGGGTTCGAATCCCAGTGTCCCATATGGTCCCCTGTGCCTGCCAGGAGCTATTTCTGAGCAGACAGCCAGGAGTAACCCTTGAGCGCCGCCACCGGGTGTGGCCCAAAAACCAAAAAAAAAAAAATTAAAAAAATAAAAGAAAAAACAGGGAAGAGGGAAAGAGATGGCGAGGGAGAGAAAGAATAACAAAAGGTATGCCACAGAAGCAAGGAGAAGAGAGGACAGGAGGGAGAGCAAGAGAAAAACTGAAGACTTTATTAGTGGCGGAAATGTGCACTCGTAAAGCAGTGGGTGTTGGACATTGTATGAACAGATCTCAATCATCAACAATTTTTTGTTTGTTTTATTATTGAGTCACACCGGCAGCACTCGGGGGTTACTCCTGGCTCTATGCTCAGAAATCACTCCTGGCAGGCTCAGGGGACCATATGGGATGCAGGGATTCAAACCACCGACCTTTTGCATGCAAGGCAAACGCCTTTCCTCCATGCTATCTCTCCAGCCCCAAATTTTTTTCTTTAAACCATCGTGATTTGCAAAGTCCTTCATAGCTGGGTTTTAGATATAGAATGTTTCAGGACCAATCCCACCACCAGTGTCGACCTCCCTCCACCAAAGTTCCCAGAGTCCATCCCATTCAACCACCCCCAACCCCAGCCTGCTTTGTTTATTTGGCTTTTGGGTCACACGGCAGTGCTCAGGGGTTACTCTTGGCTCTGCTCTCAGAAGTCGCTCCTGGCAGGCATGGGCCACCATATGGGGGATGCCGGGATTCAAACCACCGTCTGCTCGAATCAGCTGCTTGCAAATGCCCTACCACTGTGCTATCTCTCAGGCCCCGAAAGGCACCTTTTTAATTTTTTTTAAAGGGATTTCATGATTTCATTGTTGACCCAGGCTTGGAATATTTAGTTCTGTCCTTAAAAGTCTAGGGGGTTGGAGAGATAGTACAGTGGGTAGAATGCTTGCCTTGCACTCAGCTGACCCAGGTTCAATCCCCGGAACTATATCCCTAGCACCACCAGGAGTAATTCCTCAGTTCAGAACCAGGAGTAATTCCTGACCAATGCTGAGTGTAACCCAAGAACTAATAAACAAAACCAAGAAACACAAAATTATTATAATCAGTGTTTGTGGGGCTACATCACAAACTGGTTCATAAACCATTCACACAATTCAATAGTTCTTGTCATTTTCTAAGATACTGGCTGATAAAAAAAAAATGAGTAGATAACCTGATTTAACTTCTTTGTGGTGGAGGGGTCATTACATCAGGTGGTGCTCAGGGCTTACTCGTGATTCTGTGCTTAAGGATCACTCCTGATAGGCTCAGGGGACCATAATGGATGCTGGGTATCAAAAATGGGTTAGTCATATATGTGCAAGGCAAACTCCCTTACTGCTGTACTCTCTCTCTAGCATGATTTAACTCTTTACCAACTATTTTCTAGCAAAACATGCATCTCTAAATAATTTTTGGGCAGTGGGAGATAGCACAGGGGAATGAAGGCACTTGCTTTGCATTCAGACAGCCTTGGTTTGATCCCTAGCACAACATAGTCCCTTTCAAGCACCTCTGAATTGCCCCAGCACCCTCTGAAATGTGGCCCAAATTCCTCCACCCCCAGAAAAAGATATTTTTTGGGTGCTTTATGTGGCATATACAAAAATAAACATAAAAGTCAACTACCCTAATGAAATGCTCTGTGTTGGGGTTTGGAACATACTCTTCCCTATTTAAAAGAACATCTTCCTTAGATCACAACTCTGATATGTAATCAACAACAACAAAATAAAGTTCATTTTCTTCAGTGAAGTCTAGACATGGAAAAGTACATTACCTGATTAGTATTTCTGATCGGCATGTAGTCCTCGTCTTCTTTTTCTTCAGAGCAGTGACGGGTTTTTTTCTTGTGCTTTTTACTTGTGTGCGAATGACTTGATTTCGAGTCTTCCTCCTGCTCATCTAATATCAGATCATATTTTGCACTGTAGCAGCTAGTTAAGGATAAATTAGGCCATGACACTGGCAACACATAAGAAACACAACTAGTAAAAAAAAAAAAGAAAAGAAACACAACTAGTAAACCAAGGTGGCCATGAGGCTAACATATAACTTTAGAGCAAAAAAAAAAAAATTTCTAAAACATAGAATAAATAAAATAGAGCCAGATAGCACATGGCATAAGGCACGCAGCCAACCCAGGGCTGTCCTCAACTCAACATGGCAAATTGACCTCCAATAACTGCCATAGCAATATCTGAACACAGCCTGGTATGGCAAAACTCTCACCACCACCCCCCATACACAAAACACAAAAAGATAAAAAAAAAAACTGTAAGTAGGGGCCAAAGACATAGCATGAAGGTAGGGCATTTGCCTTGCAAAAAGAAAGTTGGTTCGAATCCCAGCATCCCCCGAGCCTGCCAGAAGCGATTTCTGAGCATAGAGCCCGGAATAGACCCTGAGCGCTGCCATGTGTGATCCAAAAAAAAATTTTTTAAAAGATATAAGAATATCCTTAAGACACTAAAATGATAATGCCAGAAAATTATAGAAGATGAAAAGTACAGAAGATGAACCTTTTTCGAGTTTAATTACAATTTCATAAACTTAAGTGTATGTCATTGTACTTAAATTCAAATAAGAATGTTAAAAATTAAGTAGGGAAAAGTATACATTAAAAAATATATACAGGGGCTGGAGAGATACCATGGAGGTAAGACGTTTGCCTTTCATGGAGAAGGTCACTGGTTCGAATCCCAGCATCCCATATAGTCCCCCGAGCCTGCCAGGAGCGATTTCTGAACGTGGAGCCAGGAGTAACCCGAGTGCTGCCGGGTGTGACCCAAAAACCAAAAAAAAAAAAATTATACAGGGGCTGGAGCAATAGCACAGAGGTAGGGTATTTGCCGTGCATGCAGCTGACCCAGGACGAACCTGGGTTTGATCCTCAGCATTCCATTTGGTTCCCCTGAGCCTGCCAGGAGTGATAACTGAGCATATAGCCAGGAGTAACCCAAGCATGGTCAGCTGTGGCCCAAAAACAAAACAAAACAAAAAAATGAGAGGAAAGCTAGGAGCATAATACTAAAGGGCTGAAGGCATGCTCAGAGGAAAGGCTGGCATACATGTTTTGCATGAGAGAGGCCCAATCATCAAACCAGTAATAGTCCCTGAGCACTATCAGGGGTGGCCCCAAACCAAAAAAATTTAATGATACTAAAGATTTTTTTTTCAATCATAATTTTCTCCACTCTGTACGGGAAAAATATCTAAATAGCAAAGAGTATATTTGAGAGGTAACAATAAAGCACATGGTTTCTTTAGTGTCAGGAGTCAGGGCCTGTCAGGTCTAGAGCCACAGGACCTTACAGAACAAACACATGCCACATGGCATCTGCAGACTCATCACCACACACAGACGGCTGGTCTCATAAAGGATACTCTTGTTTAGGCTTGACTTTGTCTTTCAGAACCAAATTAGATGATTTGTCCTGTTCCTTTTCATATTCCTTGAAATCACTCTTTGTATATTTACCACCTTTGGAGGAAAAAAAGAAGAAAAATCACCTAATTGATCAAAAGGGATCACTTACTTTATAAAATATCTATGAGAACTACTTTACAGTTGGCATATATATCAGAGAACAGAAAGAAGGCTAAGGAGGTTCTCCATAAACGTAGAATCGAGCTCCCATATAACCCAGCAATTCCACTTTTGGGTATCTATCCCCAGGACAGAAAAACATTCATTCAAGGGGGTCAGAGAGATAGCATGGAGGTAGAGCATTTGCCTTGCATGCAGAAGTACGGTGGTTCGAATCCTGGTATCCCATACGGTCCCCCAAGCCTGCCAGGAGCGATTTTTGAGCACAGAGTCAGGAGTAACCCCTGAGCACTAATGGGCGTGACCAAAAAAAAAAAATCCAAAGGTATATGCACACTGCTATTCATCACAGAACTCAGTTGGAATCAACCTACATGTCCAATAACAGACAAGCTGATGTCCCATATACAATGAAATATACAATGTACAATTCCATATACAATGGAATACTGTAAGAAATGATGTAATCCTGCAATTTGCAGCAACATGGATGGAACTGGAAAATATTATGTTAAATGAAGAAATCCCAAAGAAGGATAATTAGAGGATGGTCTCACTTATTTGTGATAAGTATATGAAGGAATCCAATAGCTTAAATGGGGCTGCCTAGAAGACTCGGCCCAAGAGTACAATAAGAAGGGAAGAAACTGAGTGAAGGAGGAGAAAGACAGATGTGAAATACTAGAGCTAAGGGGACGCAGGTGCACTGATGGTGTTAAGAAAGGACAGAACTAAATATCCAAGCCACAGAGTCAACAACACTAAAATCATGAGACCTAAACTCAACTCTAACAAGCAAACTTAAAAAAGGTGGCTTCTGGGCTGGAGTGGTGGCACAAACCATAAGGCATCTGCCTTGCACTCGCTAGCCTAGGACTGACCGCGGTTCGATCCCCCGGCATCCTATATGGTCCCCCAAGCCAGAAGCAATTTCTGAGCGCATAGCCAGGAGTAACCCCTGAGTGTCACCAGTGTGGCCCAAAAAAAAAAAGGTGGCTGCTGTGATGGCAGACTGGGGCGGGGAGTGGTGGCATGGGATGGACTCTGGGAACATTAGAAATGGGAGGCTGACAGTGGTGGTAAGATTTAAATTTAAAAAATTATAAAATTTGGGGCCAGAGAGATAGCACAATGGCATTTGCCTTAACAGGAAGCCGACCCAGGACCTAAGTGGTTGGTTCAAATCCCAGCATCCCATATGCTCCCCCATGCCTGCCAGGAGCTATTTCAGAGCAGACAACCAGGAGTAACCCCTGAGCACCTCCGGGTGTGACCAAAAAAAAAAAAATTATAAAATTTTATGGGGCCTGAGAGATAGCATGAAGGTAGAGCATTTGCCTTTCATGCAAAAGGATGGTGGTTCAAACCCCGGCATCCTATATGGTCTCCCAGGCCTGCCAGGAGCGATTTCTGAGCCTAGAAGCCAGGAGTAAACCCTCAGCACTGCCGAGTGTGACCCAAAAACCAAAAACCAAAAAAATAAAATAAAATAAAAAATAATTTAAGGGGCCATAGAAGTGGCATGCACTAACCCTAGGATAGACCGCAGTTAGATCCCCTGGCCTTCCATATGGTCCCCCTAAGCCAGGAGCGATTTCTGAACACATAGTCAGGAGTAACCCCTGAGCATCACTGGGTGTGGCCAAAAAACAAAACTAAAATCAAAAAAATTTTTAAAAAGGGCTGAGAACCAAGTAAGGGGTTTACCTTTCATGCAGAAGGACGGTGGTTCGAATCCTGGCATCCCATATGGCCCCCACGTGCCTGTTAGGGGCAATTTTCTGAGCGTGGAGCCAGGAGTAATCCCTGAGTGCTGCTGGGTGTGACCCAAAATCCAAAAAAAAAAAAAAAAAAAAATGGGGCCGGCGAGGTGGTGCTAGAGTTAAGGTGTCTGCTTGCAAGCGCTAGCCAAGGAAGGACCGCTTCGATCCCCTGGCGTCCCATATGGTCCCCCCAAGCCAGGCGCAATTTCTGAGCGCTCAGCTAGGAGTAACCCCTGAGCATCAAACAGGTGTGGCCCGAAAAACCAAAAAAAAACAAAGGGGGGGAGGGGGGCTGAGTACCAAAAAACCATCCCAAGTCATCTTCCATTGTATTTTAATTGACAGTATACACATACCGTATATATAGTCATATGCTGCCACCTAATGGTATATATGGCTATTACAATACTTTCAAATTAGTCAATACTCAGGCTGAAAAATGAAACATTTTAGAGAAGTTAGTAAATCCTGAAGAGCTTGGGGCCAGAGTGATAGTACAGCCAGTAGGGCATTTGCCTTGCATGCAGCCGACCTGGGTTCGATCCCCAGCACCCCCCAAGCCTGCCAGGAGCAATTTTTGAGCACAGTGCCAGGAGTAACCCCTGAGCACAACCGCGTGTAGTCCCCCTCTACCCCCATACAAATGCCCTAAAGTCCAAAGGAAATTGAGGGCTTGGGATCCTAAGTCTGAGATCTGAGAGGGTTCTAGGTTTGAGAGACATGAGGACTGAAATCCTTATCTGTCCACAGATCTCACTCATGTATGATATACTAAGAAACAAACAAGGGAATAGCCAATGTTGTGGGGTGACGCATCCTTAGCTTCTGAGCACCAAACTAAAAGTACCAAGTATGGGGGAGCTGGTGGAGAAGGAGGAAGCAGACTAATGAGAAATGATGAAAGAACTAAGTGGAGAGTCATGGGCACTGCAGTGATGATGAGCTATAATGATTTTTTTTTTTTTGGTTTTTGGTTTTTGGGGCCACACCCGGTGATGCTCAGGGGTTACTCCTGGCTGTCTGCTCAGAAATAGCTCCTGGCAGGCACGGGGGACCATATGGGACACCGGGATTCGAACTCAGCACCTTTGGTCCTGGATCGGCTGTTTGCAAGGCAAACACCGCTGTGCTATCTCTCCGGGCCCGAGCTATGACGATTTTACATAACAAAGCCACAAGGGTCATCATGGCTGTGACTTTACCTAAAACTAGATTTAAAGTAAATATGATTGAATTAAAACATGAGGCCAAAGAGAGGAAGAGACCTTGGGATAACAATGGTGGCAATGCCTTAACAATACGCCGAAGGGAGTGGTGTAGCGACTCTAAGTATAAAACCCTGAGACTCTGGAGATAGTACACAGGTGCTAAGGCGCATGCATCCCTGGCACCTGGTCTCTAAACACCACTAGGTGTGGCCATGGAGGGTACCGAGCAGCACCAACGGGTTCAAGTCACGTCACATTTTTTGGTCCTTGCAATAAACCTCTGGCTGCTGTCTGGGAATCACAAAAGGGAAATTAAACATAATGCAGATACAGATTCCAGGGAGCAGCTATGTGGCATTAGAAACTACAGAAGTTACTTCAATAACTCCTCATTAACAGCACTACTGTTTCTCCACATTTAAAGCACTGAGTCAAAAAGAGAGAAAAGTAAGCAAAGCAGAACAGAAATGATGGAAGAAGGATGAACCAACATACCTTTTCCTTTCCACTTAACTTTC
This sequence comes from Suncus etruscus, assembly GCF_024139225.1. NCBI lineage: Eukaryota > Metazoa > Chordata > Mammalia > Eulipotyphla > Soricidae > Suncus > Suncus etruscus. The sequence goes on from NC_064862.1 coordinate 19,059,707, forward strand.
GCAACTGACTGGCTGAAATCCACATGGATTCTTCTGTCATCTATAAGTACATTGTCCATTTTGAAGAATGCTTTTTCACAATCTTCTTCCTAATAGCAATCAGAAACAAACTCATAAAAATAGATTTCGGGTCCCAGAGAGATAGCACAGCGGCGTTTGCCTTGCAAACAGCCGATCCAGGACCAAAGGTGGTTGGTTCGAATCCGGTGTCTCATATGGTCCCCCGTGCCTGCCAGGAGCTATTTCTGAGCAGACAGCCAGGAGTAACCCCTGAGCACCGCCGGGTGTGACCCAAAAACTAAAAAAAAAAAAAAAATAGATTTTGGGGGGGCTGAAACAATAGCACAGCAGTTCAAGTTCATGTCTTGCATGTGGCCAACCACAGTTCAATCCCCAGCATCCCATATGGTCCCCTGAGCACCACCAGAGTGATTTCAGAATGCAGAGCCAGGAGTTAACTCTTGAACAGCACCAGGTGTGACCCAAAAAAAAAAAAAAAAAAAAAAAAAAATTTTTTGTAGCTAGAATATGAAAAATACAAAAAGGCTGGCACTACTAAGCATATGCAAAAGCTTATTTATTATGTGATAGGGTCGGAGAGATAAGATGGAGGTAGGGTGTTTGCCTGGCATGCAGAAGGACAGTGGTTCGAATTCCAGCATCCCATATGCCAGGAGCGATTTCTGGGCATAGAGCCAGGAGTAACCCATGAGCGCTGCCAGGTGTGACCCAAACACCAAAAAAAAAAAAAAGCTTATTGTGTACTAAATGTTAGTAAATGCTTTGTATCTTTGTATTTACTATCCTCAATGAACTCTGATAACAACTCAGTGATGCCATTTCTCAAAGGAGAAAACCAGTTTAGAATGGTACAAAAACTGCCAAAGATTATTCCATGCGTAAGAGAGTCAGGATTTGAACCAAGGCAAATAAATTCCAGCAGAATTAAATTTACTTAAATTTACTTGCCAATTGTCTTATAAACGTAATTTCCTTTACTTAAAATCTGCAAACTGGGGGCTGGAGCTTGGCACATCAGAAGGGTGTTTGCCGTGTGTTGCATTAAATAATTAATGATGGAGCTGGATGGAGGTGGATGGATGGAGGGATTTTTCTCTGCCATCCCAGGCCACGTGGCTCCCCAATCCCCATTCAGCTGGAGGGTCCCAGGTTTAGGTGAACGGCGGAATCACTCATCCAGAGACAGGCATCAGGAAGCATCAACTTTATTCATACCCTATCCACCACATGCGTGGCCTCTATCATAACCTTTTAAGCACAGCCATTCTTAGCTAGCCCTGCATCTTAACTCCTTTCAGCCATCTTCCCTTTGACCTCCATGCTGACAAAAGACCAAAAGAGCACCTAATCCCCTGGGTCAAAGGCCTTATCTACCTTTTCCAAGACCCCTCCCAGGAATGGGCGGGGTCTTGCAGGTAAGGTCAAGTTACCTAGGGAGAATGGAGGGATGAGGCTTGACGTGAACGAGGCCGACCCTGAACGGATCCAGGTTCGATCCCCAGCATCCCATATGACCTCGAGCCTGCCAGGAGCAATTTCTGAGTGCAGAGACAGGAGTAACCCCTGAGCATCACTGGGTGTGCTTCGCCCACCCAAAAAAGTAAACCCTGAACACATCCAGATGTGGCCCTAAATAAACAAAAAGTAAAATCACATACAAATATTGGAAAGCTGGGGGAATGGCACAATGAGCTAGAGTAGGTGGCTTTGCATCCCAGAGCCCACAGGTCCACTCCAGCACCACTGGTCCCTAAGCATTGCAGGGTACACCCCCAAACCCAAACCAAACAGTCCATTAATGGCAATATCTGACCTAAAGGATAGGAAGTTTAACTTATCCACTTGGTATGAATATGCACCTCAAAGGAAAGAGAGACCAGAAGACAAGCCACAGATAGGGAGAAATTATTTGCCCATCCATTCATCTGACAAAATGGTTTAATAATATCCCAGATATATAAAGCACTGGTAGAACTCTACAAAAATATTTATACAATTCATCAAAAAATGGGGAGATGAGATGACAAGAACTTGCTCAAAAAGAAATGCAAATGGCCAAAAAATATCATATGAAAAGATGCTCTATATCACTAATCATCAGGGAAATGCAAATAAAAACAACAATGAGCTATATCACCTCATACCAGAGAATGGCACATATCACAAATAATCACCATCTCCAGAGTTGATGAGGACTAGGGGAAAAGTGACCCTCATTCACTGCTGGCATAAATACTGACTGATCCAGTCTTTTGGGGATGACAATATAACATTCCTCAAAAAACCTAGGAATTGAGTTTCCAGATTACCCAGCAATTCCACTTCTAAGAATATACTCTAGAGACTCAAAGCACAACATAGAAAAGGTATCTGAACTCCTCTGTTCATTGCAGCACTAGATACAATAGCCAAAATTTGGAAACAACCCAAATGCCCTCCAACAGATGACTGGATCAATAAACTACAACATTTACATCATGGGGTACTAAGAAAAGATAAGGTAATGGCATCTGCTGCAAAGTGGATGGATCTGGAGAGTATAATGTTAAATGATATCTATCAGACAAAGAGGAGAGAGAGAGAGAGAGAGAGAGAGAGAGAGAGAGAGAGAGAGAGAGAGAGAGAGTGTGTGTGTGTGTGTGTGTGTGTGTGTGTGTGTGCCAAGTGCAAAGTGGATGGATCTGGAGAGTATAATGTTAAGAGAGAGTGTGTGTGTGTGTGTGTGTGTGTGTGCGCGCACGCGCGCGCAAAGTGGATGGATCTGCAGAGTATAATGTTGAATGATATCCATCAGACGAAAAAACTCCATAGGGGGGCTGGGGGGACAGACCTGGGTTTGCTCCTCGGCATCCCATATGGTCCTCTGAGCCTACCAGGAGTGACTTCTGAACAGAGCCAGGAGTAACCCGAGCGTGGGTGTGGCCCAAAAACCAAAGGGGAAAAAAAAAAAGAAAAAAAAGAAACTCCATAGGGAAATTATCAAATGCCCAATGGCAACAGAAACTAATAGCAGGAAAAGTAGTTAGGAAGCTTGGCAAACTAATTTTCTCAGCTTACAGACTTATTTTTTTCATACAAGAGTTCTTATATTCTTGTATGACACACCGAAAAAAGGGTTTGTCCCTTTAAGAGTGAAGCAGTCTCTCAATTAGAGTCCTATATCGAATTGAAAAACAGTGGCCAGGATGGGTATAAACACCCCAGCTGGAGTAAGGGGGGGTTTAGTTGGTGGTGTTGGTGGTTGTTGTTGGTTGTGTTGATGGTTGTTGGTTGAAAGCTGCCTGAATTTTCCAACGGCTTTGCTGTAAGGACCCTGGCCTCCATGTCCACCTGTTTTCTCTATTAAGCCTGTTCTGAGAAAAGCCTGTCATTTCTGCACAGCAACAGGTGGAAAGCGAATTTGTTACAGGTCCTTTTTTTTTTTTGGGGGGGGGGGTGCCGTGGGGGTGCCCTGCAGTGATCAGAAGCTACTCCTGGCTCTATGCTAAGGGGTCACTCTTTGTGGCACTTGGGGAAACCACATATGGTATAAAGAATGGAACTGAGTTGTGGGGGCAGAGAGATAGCACAGCAGTAGGGTGTTTGCCTTGCAAGCGCTACCCAGAACCAATGGTGGTTCGAATCCCAGCATCCCATATGGTCCCTTGTGCCTGCCAGGAGCAATTTCTGAGCACAGAGCCAAGAATAACCCCTGAGCACCGACGGATGTGGTCCAAAAACCAGAAAAAAAAAAATAGAACTGGGGTCTTAAGAGTACTTAAACCCCTAAACCATCTAAACCAGGGGTCTCAAACTCACAGCACTCTGTACAACATTTTGTGGCCCTGCCCTAAGAGGAATCATTTTTGTTTTGTTTTGTTTTGTTTTGGTTGTTTGGGTCATACCCCCCAATGTTCAAGGCTTACTACTGACTGCACTCAAGAATCACTACCGGGGGTCCGGAGAGATAGCACAGCGGTGTTTGCCTTGCAAGCAGCCGATCCAGGACCTAAGGTGGTTGGTTCAAATCCCGGTGTCCCATATGGTCCCCCAGGCCTGCCAGGAGCTATTTCTGAGCAGACAGGCAGGAGTAACCCCTGAGCAGTGCCGGGTGTGGCCCAAAAACCAAAAAAAAAAAAGAATCACTACCGGCCCCCAGGTAAATGATCCACAATCCAGGTTTCGCCACATTTTTTTAATCAGATGAAAACAATATCAAACACCAATTTTTTTTTTTTTTTTTTTTTTTTTTTTTTGGCCACACCCGGCGGTGCTCAGGGGTTACTCCTGGCTGTCTGCTCAGAAATAGCTCCTGGCAGGCACGGGGGACCATATGGGACACCGGGATTCGAACCAACCACCTTTGGTCCTGCATCGGCTGCTTGCAAGGCAAACACCGCTGTGCTATCTCTCCGGGCCCCAAACACCAACTTAATACCAATAATTATGGCTTACCTTTTCAAATTCAATAAAAGCATAACAGAGGGATTCTCCAGTCTTCCAGTCCCGGATAACTTCACAACTGAAAGCAAGTTTGAAAAAAAATGCGATTTTTAAAGCAAAGGCATTCACTTTTACTCTTCAAAAGTGAAGAAAATAAAAGAGGTAAAATTTAAATTCATGGAATGACATTTCTCCAAATTGTTTCATTATTATTTATTCTACTTTAAATGTCCTATCCAGAGCTATCATCCTGAATTCCTAATGCATAAAATAAAAATTTTTAATTTTCTTTTGGCAAGAGTAAAATAAACTGCTAATTTGTTTAATCATAAATTCTACTCATGATATAATGACAGAACAGCTCATATACTGTAATGTATAGTCATATATATATAAATGCCCAATATGTTTATGCTTTGGAAATCTTGAATTTTAATGTAAACCAAGTTTAAAGCTAACCATATAAGGATAACTACTATACTGAACTAATCTCTTAATCAAGGGTTGAAAATACCTCATTTAGATCTAGGTACTGAATGGAGGTAAAGTGATAAGGATGATAACTTCAGTAACAATATTGCAAACCACAGCATGTAAAAGGAAAAGGATGAAAGAAAAGAAAAATGTCTGCCACAGAGGCAGGCAGGGGTGGGAGGGAAACTAGGGACACTGGCTGTGGAAATGTGCACTGGAGATGGGATGGTGCTGGAATATTGTATGACTGAAACTCAACTGTAACTGGGTATCACACAGTGAAATATGTTTTTAATTAATTTTAAAAAATACCTTGTTTTATCCATTTCTTCATATATCATTAATCTAACTTTAAAAGAATAAAGTATGCTTATAAGATTATGTAAGAGTTAAGGCACTTACCTTGCATGCAGGTGACTCCAGTTCAATCTGGAACAAGATCTGGAGCCCTGGCACACACACTACAAGTGAACCCTGAACACAGTGGATAACCCTTGAATGCTGCCAGGTATGGACCAAAAAAAAAAAAATGTACCCAGGGATACATTTCCCTTGCAAGTGTCAGCCCTGAGTCCAGCCCAACAGTACAAAAATAAATAAACAAAACTTTAAAAATAGTGGCCAGAACAATAGCACAGAGGGTACGGCACACAGCCGATCTAGGTTCAATCCCTAGCATCCCAAATTGTCCTCTTGGCCCTGCCAGGAGCAATTTCAGAGCCAGGAGTAACCCCTGAGCACTGACTGGTGTGGCCCCAAAACCAAAAATAAGTAAATAAATAAAATAAAAACATGAATAATAAAAGTAAATAAAACATAAGGAGAGGAAAAGTAATCACATTATAACATGTACTTCACAGTTGTTACAGTGTATGAATATAAAATAAAATGTAAATACTGAACAAGGATCTAATCGAAAATATGACATAAGCAACAGGAAGTGAGAATAAAAAACAAGATAGTCACAGAAGTAAATCCTCATCTTCCTCACTGGCAAGCAGTCAGTATATAAATTGTCTACAAATGAAAAATAAAAACAATACAGATGCGGAGAGATAATACAAGTGTTTGCCTTGCATGCAGCTAATTCAGGATGGACCCCAGACTCCTGTATGTTGTAAGGGAATAAACTCTCACTGGTCATCAGCCTGGGACCCATTCTGTCCCAGTCAGGAGCTGGGGGCACATCCTTGGTCCCCTACCACAGAAAAATGAACGCATCAGGAGGAGGAAGTCGACCCTAGCCAGCCAACAGGGCTGGTACACCTACCACAAAAAAGCTTAATTTCAAAATATGCCAGAATAAAATTAAAGTTTACAGACTCATCAAAAAATTAATTAGAAAATTGCCAATACCAGGCTGTAGTGGTAGCATAGTGATAAAGTATTTGCCTTCCACACAGCCTACTCAGGGGACAGACCCAGGTTCGATCCCCAGCATCCCAAATGGTCCCACAAGCCTGCCAGGAGAGATTTCTGAGTGCAGAACCAGGATGTGGCCCAAAAACAAAAACAATAAAAAAATGAAAAAGAAAGAAAATTGCCAGTACCTAGTTTTTCTGACTCACTACTTCGAGAGATTACCTTCTTATTGGCCCAAATCTTGAAAATATTATCTCCAGATCCTCATCTGTAGTCACTGGATTCAATTTACACACAAACAGAACATTTTCTGGAGGTTTAATGTCTGCATCTGGTAGATCTCCCACCTAAATAATAAATAAGAAGAATATAAGTCAATTCCTTCATTTATTTGTATTCTAAATACCGTATTCACGTCTACAATGCTGATTTCCTAAAACTATCCAATTTACATTCTAAACTGTGAGCTCAGAGAAGTAAATCTTATAGAAAATCTGCTGGAAAGTTCCATAGTAATCTATCAATCTCAGTGAGATTACCCAATATCCTCAAAGGCTCAACTAGCCCCAACCACAGCCCAGCAAACCTTAGATACTGACTCTAGTAACACCCTGGAGAGAGAGAACAATTATTCCAAATTGACCTGTATTGATCTCAGTTTTGCTAATTCCATTTGCCTTTGTGTTGTAATAAACAATTAAAAGTAAATGTACATGGAGGTAGACTATGGGTGGTAGGTGGGAGATTGGGGACACTGGAAGGCAAGCTCACACTGGAGGTGAGATTGCTGTTTGAACATGTAATGCCTGAAAGGACTGAATGAACAACTTGGTAAATCAGTGTTACAATAAAACTTTAAAAAAAAGACTTCTGGCCTCCCAGCTTCTTGAAGGATCTCTCCTTCCTGGGAGCCAGGAGTCTAGCAGGAGGAGGTTTGGCAGGCCCCCGCCATGCCGGAGGCCTTCTTAACCAGGCCTAGTGGGGTTGCTTCTTGAAGTCACTGGTAATCTCTGTCCAGTCTATATTTTCAAAATATAGAAAACATTAATAGTACTCACTATCATTGAATTATGTTTTTATGTATGCAGAATGTCCATTTTTTTTTTTTTAATTTGGAATTCTCTGGAGTGGTTTGTTTTTTTTTTTAATATAATTTTTATTTTGATCATAGTGGCTTACATATTGTTGACAATAATATTTTAGGTACATATTTACATAAAACCAGGGGGGCTTCCCATCCCCAAATTGTCCTCCCTAACCCTCCGTTTTTGTCCTACCTCCCATTTCCTCTTCCCTCACCCTCGGGGCGGCTAGAATATATGGTCCCCTCTGTATCTAACCTACTACTTAGTAGTCTTGCATCAGTTTGGTCTTGCTGCCTCCCTTATTTCCCCCTGTAAGTGGGGGCAGGGCTAGCTAGTTCAAGTTACGTGGTTTTGCCTGAAAAAGAGAAAGTAAATAAACTGGGGTAAGGGTCTAATACCCCGAAAATGGGTAGAATCCTTCTAGAGGTTCTCATCATCAATTTGGGAAGTGAATGAGAACAAGAAGGTGAAACACTCCACCAGTACCAAAAGAAGTGTCAAATATCCAGTGAGGACTCCAGTTATATCGATAGGCACCACAAAAAACATATAAAAAAAAAAAAAAAAGAATGTCCATTTTTACTCTGCCCTTTTGCATACCCCTTCATAAGGTCATATTTCTCTTTAACTTCCTTAACTTCTATCATCATTACTCCTCATTTACCCTTTCTAACTTAAGTACTGTAGAGTCCTAAGTCACAGATCAAAGTGGTGCCCTGGAGTTAACACCCACCCAACTATTTTAAAAGGCATAAAAAGGACACTTATGTCTCTTCAACATTTTATGGGTGTTTTCTTTGACGGCTATAACTTTTGCTGAATATTTTCTTATACAGTGATGATCCCCCCCCCCATGTTTTTTATCTTCTCTTTGTGAACTGCTCAATATGAAACTTGGTGTGAAAGAATCCCTCAGTTTAATGCTTATGTTTGAACCAAGTCATGGGTATTGTTGGAAATGTTCTTACGTCCCCATATATCTGATAGCACCATGTGGATTTATTTCTTGTTTGCTTAGGCACACTAAAATGGGAAAATACTATACATACCAATAAGTTCTTATCTAATAGAGATGGGAACACACAAATCTTGTAGTGCAATGAGACCTTACACCCTGAACATTGACATAAAGACCTGGTACAGGCCTCAGAAGAATGGGCATTCTCCATTCACCCCTGATCTAGAGAAGACATCTACAAAACATCCAAGGTTGTATATAACATCACCTGGAGGCATTCCTCTACCAGGGAAAACCCTACAGCTGCTCTGACATCGATCTACTAAAAAAAGACTTCCCTTAACACTAAGAAGACTTAACAAAAACAATGACCTGCTTACTGGACAGGGCTTGCTGCATTGCCCCTTAATTGTGAGGTTTGTCCATAACATCACCTGGAAGCAATCCTCTACCACGGAAGACCCTACCACTGCTCAGACATCGTCCTGCTGAAGAGACTTCCCTTAACAATGAGAAGACTTAACAACGACCTGCTTACAGGACAGGGCTTCCTGCATTGCCCTTTCATGGTGAGGTGAAACGAGAAGACACTCCACATCATGACTTCAATTTAGGATATGCAGATTCCAGAATCTTTAATACAGAAACATGATACCAACAACAGAGACTGTGTGAAAAGTGTGTTGGCACTATGGACAATGTCTTGGATCGGACGATAACTTGCCTGAAGCCTAGAGTTGGTCTTATGCCAGGAAACTTCAGGGGTAGGATCTCTTTGTATTTAGGCCAAGGTTATTCCTTTCCATGCCTCTCATATTTTGGTGGGCCTATGCAAACAACAATTGTCACTCTAACACCATTTTTACTGTGCTCCTTTGACTCTAATTCTTAAAATGCACCCACTTAAAATTTGAGGTTAAATGTACCCACTTAAAATTTGAGGTTAACTTAAGCTAATATGCATGTACATGGAAATGTAAAAAATACTATGCCTCTAATGTTTAAGGAGTTATGTAAGTTTTATGGCTTTAGATTGCCTTGTGTGCTGTTAAGAAATATTATAATGTGCTACAATCTGGGGACTTGAGGGACAAAGTAATTGCACATGGATTCTGTTTTATTTATCTTAACGTTCTTTGGCTGAAAGTTCAAAGTTAAGATATCAGCAAGGGGACTTCTTCTGAGAATTATGTTATGGCTGATTGTCCTTCCACTGTAACTTTACCTTGTCCTCTTTCTTTGCATCTTTTGTTCTCATAATTCAAAATAAAAAAATAAAAAATAAAAAAAAAAAGAAAGAAAGAAATCTAAGAAAGAATTCCAAATTCAAAGTTCCATTGTTCCTGGCAACAACAATATTAACAGCTAATTCTCATTGGACTCTGGTGTGAATATCACGGCTATCACATTATATTTTATGACAGATTTTTTCAATGCAAGGGAAAATAGGATAGTAGTTAGGCGGCCTGCCTTCCATGTGTCTCACCAGGGTCCACAATGGCCACCAGCATGACTGGGTGCAACCGTGGAGGCCCCTGAGCACCTACCAAGGTGCTCCTTGTGGCCCTGAGCACCTCTGGGTACACGCATTAAAGCCATCTAGTGTGGTTAGTCTAGGTTTACATAAAAATGTATACCCAAAGTAAAAGCTTTAGAGATTTAAAAAAAAAAAAAAATTAGGTAACTGGGCCAGAGTGATAACACAGCAGGTACAGTATTTGTTTTGCATGCAGTCAACCCAGGTTCGATCCCTGGCATTCCATATGGTCCCCCAAGCCTGCCAGGAGTGTTATCTGAGCACAGAGCCAGAAATAGCGCTGAGCACCACAAGGGTTTCTGGCTCCCTCCCACAAAAAAAAAAAAAAAAGTCATCTTAGGCAAGTTTGAGGAGTTAGAGCAATACCACAGCAAATGGGATGTTTGCCTTGCATGCGGCTAACCTGGGTTCAATCCCTGGCATCCCATAAGGTCCCCTAACCTGCCAGAAGTGATTTCTGAATACTACTGGGTTTGGCCTAAAAACTAACAAAAAAAAAGCAAGATAGATAGATATAAATAAATGAAAGCAACTCATCACCACCAAATCATCCTTGCTATAATATTAAAGGACTTATCAAATAAAAAACTTCTTTCCCAAAGGAGAAAGACAGGGGCTGGAGAGATAGCATAGTAGGGCGTTTGCCTTGTATGCGGCTGACCCAGGAGGGACCTGGTTCTATTGTCGGCATCTCATGGTCCCCCAGCCTGTCAGGGGCAATTTCTGAGTACAGAGCCAGGAGGAACCCGTGAGCACCACTAGGTGTGACCCAAAACCCAATCAAGCAATAAATAAATAAAGTTTAAAAAAAAAAAAAAGTAAGACAGCAAAATTATACAATGTTAGTAGCGGAAGGGAAAGCAAAACTCTGGCCCACTAAAAATGCTAAAATGAGAGCCAGCACAATAGTATAGCAGATAAGGTGCTTGCTTTGTACTGGGCCAACCTGGGTTCAATCCCCAGCAAACCCAGGTGACCTCCTGAGCCCTATTAGGAGTGATCCCTGAGTGCAGAGCCAGGAACAAGCCCTGAATACTATTGCATATAGCTTAAAAGCAAACAAAAATAAAAAATACATACCTTCCTTCTAGAGTGCACAATTTCTTTCCTTCCTTCCTTCCTTCCTTCCTTCCTTCCTTCCTTCCTTCCTTCCTTCCTTCCTTCCTCCCTCCCTCCCTCCCTCCCTCCCTCCCTCTTTCCTTCCTTCTTTCTTTCTTTCTTTTTTTGGTTTTTGGGTCACACCCGGCAACGCTCAGGGGTTCCTCCTGGCTCTACGCTCAGTAATCACTCCTGGCAGGCTTAGGGGACCATATGGGATGCCAGGATTGGAACCACCAACCTTCTGTATGAAAGGCAAACGCGCAAGCAGCTGATCCAGGACCAAAGGTGGTTGGTTCGAATCCCGGTGTCCCATATGGTCCCCTGTGCCTGCCAGGAGCTATTTCTGAGCAGACAGCCAGGAGTAACCCCTGAGCAACGTCAGGTGTGGCCCAAAAACCAAAAAAAAAAAAGAAAGGCAAACGCCTTACCTTCATGCTATCTCTCCGGCCTCAAGAGTGGGCAATTTCTATTGAAGTTTATTTTATCCTATAATATTCCATAACTACTCCAAAATTTAATCTTAATACTTCAGTTGTGAAAAATAAATGTTCTTTAATATACATAAAATTCAATCTTATAAACACTTTTAAAATAATATGAATATAAACAATTAAGGGGCAGGAGCAACAGTACTTCAGGTAGGGTATTTGCTTGATGTGGCTGGCCCTTGTTCAATCCCCAACACCCCAAATGGTACCCTGAGCCTTCCAGGAATGATTCCTGAATGCAGAGCCAGAACTAACCACTGACACTGACCACCACTGGATCTGGTCCCAAAACAAAGAAACAAACAGACAAAAAACCTATTGAAACTCAGTTTCTAAGTTTTTAAACCCCATTTTTTAAAAGAGCACTTACTACTCTCTAGAAAAATTTTTTTGTACAATAAACATATAAAACCTAATCAGAAAACAGCTTCTTAACATTTTAAGATGGTCAAAAAGTAACATTGTGACAGTAGGTCACAATAAGTAAGCATTAAATACTCGCAAAATACATGGAACCCCAAGCTGGAGGGTGTACTCCTAGGCTCCCAGAAACACTGGGGAGGTTCTTCCCAATCCTCCCCACAAAATAAAGTCAGACCACTTGAACAAAGATTAACTATCTTACCATTTCCAATAGAATAGCTTGAGTTTTGGCCTCTTTTTCTGCTTTTATTTCTTCTACTTCTTCAGCAGATCTTCCTTTGAAATCATCAATTTCTTCATCTGCTCCTATTCGCCCACTCTGTAAAGCAGAATTTACACATATGTATATATTTTAAGAATAAGAACCAGGCCGGAGCAATAGCACAGCAGGAGGGCATTTACCTGGCATGCAGCCCAACCAGGACAGACCCAGGTTCAATTCTCGGCTTCCCATATGGTCCCTCAAGCCTGCCAGGAGCGATTTCCGAATACAGGGCCAGGAAGTAACCTCTGAGGTTTGGGTGTGGCCCAAACCCCCACATCAAAAAATAAGAACCAAGGGAGCAGAGTATGGTAGCTCAGCAATAGAGAGCCTGCCCTGCATATGTGAGACCCCACGGGTCCAATCACAGTCACTGAAAATAATTAAATCTGAGACACAAGGAAGATACATACTTTAGTCCAGGGATCCTCAAACTTTTTAAACAAGGGGCCTGTTCACTGTCCCTCAGACTGTTTGAGGGCCGAACTATAGTTTAAAAAAACTGGGGCCGGGGCCCGGAGAGATAGCACAGCGGCGTTTGCCTTGCAAGCAGCCGATACAGGACCAAAGGTGGTTGGTTCGAATCCCGGTGTCCCATATGGTCCCCCGTGCCTGCCAGGAGCTATTTCTGAGCAGACAGCCAGGAGTAACCCCTGAGCACTGCCGGGTGTGGCCCAAAAACCAAAAAAAAAAAAAAAAAAAAAAAACTGGGGCCGGAAAGATAGCATGGAAGTAAGGCATTTGCCTTGCATGCAGAAAGTCGGTGGTTCCAATCCTGGAAGTTACCAGTATTACAATGGGAACTATGGGCTGCTTTTGGTGGATCATATTTTGAGGAACCCTGCACAAGACTGAAAGGCTGAGTCAAGAGACAGAGAGAAGAAGGGGAGTAGGAGAGTGCAGGCACATCCCACACATACGCACTAAGAGTCCAGGATGAGTCGAATGCTAAGCAGTACTGGCAGCAGTGACAAGCACACCCGGCAGGCCACATGTAGACTGCCATAGTTGGGGGACCCCTGCTTTAGTCCATCAAATATTAAGAAAGGCATGGAAATCAAATTTTAAACTTTGAAATGTTCTTTAATATACATAAAATTTAATCCCATGATCACTTCTAAAGTGATATTGAATAGAAACAATTGGGGGGGGGCAATAATACATCAGTTAGGGCATCTGGCTTGTATGCAGCAAACCTGGGTTCGATACTCTGCATCCCATATTGTTCCAGAGAGCTAGTAAAAGGAACTAAGGTACTAAGACTGCACACTACTAGCTCTGGTTCAATCCCAGCACTGCATTCAGTCTCCCAAACACCACTATGAGCAGAGGTCTCAAACTCAATTTACCTGGGGGCCGCAGGAGGCAAAGTCGGGGTGATCCTTGAGTGCAAAGTCAGTAACATTGAACATTGAACATTGAATATTGGGGGGTTTGACCCAAACACCTAAAACAAAACAAAACAAAAAAAGATTCCTCTAGGGCAAGGCCACAAAATGTACGAAGGGCCATTTGGGGACACGGGCCTCGAGTTTGAGACCCCTGACTATGAGTAACCCAAAATCCAAAACAAAAAAGCACTGATAACTGATTTCAGTTAATTTGATAATAGTATTCACATTGACTTTATAATATCAAAATGTATAGAAATCAAACATATTTATAGCAGTTAATTAAATAAGAAGTCAGTGATCTTAGATATTAAGTAATAGATCCCATTCTGTGTGTTTTGGTGTATCTATCCTACTACAAAGGTAATTGGGTAAGCAGACCTCTAACTTTAAAAGATGTGGAGGAGGGCCAAGTGATAGTACAGTAGGCAAGAAGTTTGACTTGCATGTAGCTGACCCAGATTCAATCCCTGGCACCCCAAATGGTGTCCCAAGTCCACTCAAAATGTTCCCTGATCACAGAGCCAAGAACAAGCCCACAAGGTGCAGCCCAATAAAACAAAACAAAAAAAAAAGAATCAGGGCCCGGAGAGATTGAAAAGCGGCGTTTGCCCTGCAAGCAGCCGATCCAGGACCTAAGGTGGTTGGTTCGAATCCCGGTGTCCCATATGGTCCCCCATGCCTGCCAAATGCTTTTTCTGAGCAGACAGCCAGGAGTAATCCCTGAGCATCGCCGGGTGTGGCCCAAAAAACAAACAAACAAAAAAAAGAATCAAAGACTAAAACATTTTCTATGTCTATATCACATTTCCATATTTAATTTTTTGCATAAAAGACTTAACAAAAGTGTTAAGGAAACATAAAATAATTATGGGGCCAGAGAAATAGTATAGCAGGTAAGACACTTGCTTGTCTTACTTGCATCTAACCTAGATTCAATCCTCAGCACTCCATATGGTCCTCTGAGTACACCAAGAGTGATGCCTGAGTACAAAGTCCTAAGCAAAGAGTAATTTCTAAGCCCTAAACAAACAAACAAATCTGGAAGGAAGCTTGCTTTTACAACACCATGTTTTCCCTTGAATGCAGTGTCTCAATTACTTGTCACTATATTTCTTTGCTTATTTCCACTTTGGAGAAACATATATATATCTCCCTCCCCTCACATCTTTTTAAGTTTCAATAAAAATTTTCCACCCACCCACCCACTCACTCACTCACTATGAGACCTAAAAAGATAGCTAGAAAAGTAAGACTCTCTCTAAGTGACACTAAATTTATTCTAGTAAAAATGATAACCACGGGGCCGGAGAGATAGCATGGAGATAAGACGTTTGCCTTTCATGCAGGAGGTCATCGGTTCGAATCCGCGTCCCATATGGTCCCCCGTGCCTGCCAGGAGCAATTTCTGAGCCTGGAGCCAGGAATAATCCCTGAGCACTGCCGGGTGTGACCCAAAAACCACAAAAAAAAAAAAAAAAATGATAACCACACAGATGAAATGTTTTAACACACTAAGAAGCTGGAGGAAAAGATAGCGGAAGTTAAGATGTATTGAGTATCATGTGGCTGATACTGGTTTGACTCCCAGCACCGCATATGATCTCCCTGAATACAGGGTCCATACATGAATCCTGAGCACAGGAGTAATCAAGAGGAGCATGGATGTGGCCCTCAGGGCCCTAATAAAATAAAATAAAAAGGGAACAAATGTATATACAAAGTATTAATATTCATGAACATTCCATCAAAAGAGAAATCTACTTACATCAAGTTGTTCTCTTGTAGGTTCTGGTGACCGATCAGGAATTAATAAATCAGGAGGGTCATCAAATGGATCATCTAAAATCACTGTATGATTTATCCTTACAAAAGAAATCCAAGTCAAATTTACTTTTATATTATTTCATCTATTTTAACAAATGTCTTAAGTCTTTTTTTTTTTTTTTTTTTTGGTTTTTGGGCCACACCCGGCGGTGCTCAGGGGTTACTCCTGGCTGTCTGCTCAGAAATAGCTCCTGGGGCCCGGAGAGATAGCACAGCGGCGTTTGCCTTGCAAGCAGCCGATCCAGAACCTAAGGTGGTTGGTTCAAATCCCGTTGTCCCATATGGTCCCCCGTGCCTGCCAGGAGCTATTTCTGAGCAGACAGCCAGGAGTAACCCATGAGCACCTCTGGGTGTGGCCCAAAAACCAAAAAAAAAAAGAAAGAAATAGCTCCTGGCAGGCACTGGGGACCCTATGGGACACCGGGATTTGAACCAACCACCTTTGGTCTTGGATCGGCTGCTTGCAAGGCAAACACCGCTGCTGTGCTATCTCTCCGGGCCCCATGTCTTAAGTCTTTACAATGTCTAAAAAGCATAAGCTCTTAAATTTTATTGTATAAGGATGTTACTAGAATATTAGTGATACTGGTTTTTGTTTGCTGCATTTATTTTTCTGCATTACTCTAAGATGTAATATGCAAATTTCAAAATTTTAAGAGTTTTTTCCTACTGTTCCATAATCAGTATTTTTTTTTAGTTTTTTAGTTTTTGGGTTACACCCAGCGGTGCTCAGGGGTTACTCCTGGCTGTCTGCTCAGAAATAGCTCCTGGCAGGCACGGGGGACCATATGGGACACCGGGATTCGAACCAACCACCTTTGGTCCTGGATCGGCTGCTTGCAAGGCAAACGCCACTGTGCTATCTCTCCGGGCCCCATAATCAGTATTTTAAAATCACAAAAAGAGTAGTTCTTCCCAACAAAAGCAAGTATAAATAATTCGTACAAGTATAAAAAAACAAAAGCTTTTTAGAAGGACTCTAACAGTTCTATATTAATTTACATTTTAGAGTTACGTAGCATCTAACTCTATTGGACACTGTCACCATAGCTTAAGATATTGCAGAAAATTCAGTCAATAAATTTTAACCACACCTGATATCCTGATAAGGTACAAAGTCCTTGTCAACAAAGGTCTCATTAATTTTCTTAATTATATCCATGCCTTCCGTCACTTCACCAAACACTGTATGAACACCATCAAGGTAATCTAGATTATCTCCTGTGGTAATAAGAAACTACATAAAAAGACACAGAATTTTTAAAAATACATACATATATAAGTCACATGAAAGCAGTTTATCTAGTTTAATCCTCAAATAATCCCATTGAAAGTGGCTGGAGAGAAGTACAGAGGGAACACAGAGAGAGAGAGATAAGGCCTTGTACGCAGCGAACCTGTGTTCAATCCTCCACACCTCATAGGGTCCCTTGAGCCCAATAGGAGTCACAGCTAAATGTGGCCCCAAACCAAAAAAAAAAAAAAATTCCAATGAGTAGATGTTTTCCTCCTTCACTGCTTAAATGTATTGAAGCTGAGTCACTTTATACTTTTTACTAAGTAGAAACAAGTGGGTAAACAAGTAGAAATGTGTTCATCTAAAAAAAAAAAAAAAAAAAAAAAATCATGAGGGGGCCGGAGAGATAGCATGGAGGTAAGGTGTTTGCCTTTCATGCAGGAGGTCATCAGTTCGAATCCCGGCATCCCATATGGTCCCCCGTGCCTGCCAGGAGCAATTTCTGAGCGTGAAGCCAGGAATAACCCCTGAGCACTGCCGGGTGTGACCCAAAAACCAAAAAAAAAAAAAAAAAAAAAGAAATGTGTTCATCTTTTGCATATTGAATAAAAGGTGTTCAACCTGACCAGTTGTAAAATAAGTAAAAAACATTAAGAGGATGTGTTTATTTGGGTCACAATGTGAATAGTGAAGATCCCTAGATGATGAAATTGTGGGTAGTGTTATTTTGTACATTTTTGTATTATCAACATTCTTCAAAATGGATAAAGAACACAGAAAAGAACTAAATTACCAAAGTTTATATATATTTACACAAGTAAATACATTTTATACATTGCACAGTTTTATACATTGTGCAATTTTTCCTTCTAACTGCTAGCTGAAACTCTTTCATTCTGGGGTAATTTAAAAAGACAGCTGGGGGAAAAAAGATAACATTGAAGGCCAGAGCAACAGTCCAGCAGGTAAGTTGCCTGCCTCACACTCAGTGGACTCGGGTTTGCTCACCAACATTCCATATGGTTTCTTGAGCCCATCAGGAGTGATCCTTGAGCACAGAGTCAGGAATCAACCCTGAGCATGGCTAGATGTCGCCAAAAAACAAGTAAAAATAAAAGATAACTTTGTGGGGGGCCAGAGAAATAGCATGGAGGTAAGGCATTTGCCTTGCATGCAGAAGGTCGGTGGTTCAAATCCTGGCATCCCATATGGTCCCCCGAGCCTGCCAGGAGCGATTTCTGAGCACAGAGCCAGGAGTAACCCCTGAGTGCTGCCGGGTCTGACCCAAAAACCAAAAAAAAAAAAAAAAAAAAAAGATAACTTTGTGAATTAGAAAAGCAGTCTAACAAAGAACAAAAAGAAAAAAATAGAAAAGCAGTCCAGCAGCAGAGTCCTTGCCTTACATGTGTAAGGCATGGTTTTTATCCCCAGAACTGTCCAAAACAGAAAACAAACAAAAATCAATTAAATGAAATTAAAAAAGAAAAAGATAACAATCAGGGAGACAGGGCAAGGCGCTTGTTTTGCACAATGTAGCTGAATCTGGGTCAATCCCCAGCACTGCATACAACAAAAAATAATGTCAGTAAAGAAGAGATAATGCTGGTTCCTGAGAAACAGTACAGGGTAAAAGGCTCTTGCCCTGCACCCAGCCTATTCCAGTTCAATTCCCTGCAATATACTATAGTCCCTTATGCCCCATAAGAGTGATCCCTCAGCACAGAGTCAGGAGTGAGCCCTGAGCACCATCAGTAAATCCCACCACCAAAAACAGAGGGCAGTAACTGGCAGCTCCTCCCACATCGTCTATTCCACTTAAAACTCCTTTTCACCTATATTCTAACCTGTGATCCATGCTGGTCACTGCCATTGTTCACCATAGATACAGTGCCTTTCTTCTTGTGTTTAATTCTCGGCACCTTCTCCACCTCAAAAAAGCTTGCTTGATCACCATACAGTTGACTGAAAGCACATACAGTGAGATTATGTAAGAGCAGTGCTCTCAGCATGAATTACAGAAATACTGACAACATATTCAGTTCCCTGCTCTTTATAGAAATGTCACTATGACTCCAAATACTTTTCATTTTTGGCTCTATTTAGAAAATGTATATTTTAACTATATTTTAAAATGCAGATGAAAATAAACCATATTCTCAACAATATTGAGAAACTTTTTAAATTTTAGTTCAATAAAATATCAAAGAACTGGGCCAAAGTAATAGCACAGCAGGTGGACTGTTTGCCTGGCCTGACTTGGGTTTGATCCCGGCACCCCAGATGGTCCCCCAAGCTTCACGAGGAGGGATCCTGAGCACAGAGCCAGGAATCAGCCCAAGCATCACCAACTGTGGCCAAATACAAATAATTTAAAAAATAAAGGAACTTACCCAAAAACAGATTCTCCTCCTCGGCCCGTCCCTGTAGGATCACCAGTCTGTATGATAAAATCCCTCTACAATATATAAAATACTTTTTTAATTCAAAATTTGATCAACGGTTTCAATTTTAAAAACAGATATAACTAATATCCACCAACTCACCTGCACATTGTGAATAAGGCAATAATTATAATATTTTATTTTACATAGCTTCAGGAAATTCAAGCAAGCTGAAACAAAATAAATATTAAATTTATCAGTATCATACAAAAATTTTTTCATGCATATAAAAGCATCAAGATCTAATTTCTAAAATTAAAAAAAAACAACACTCTACAGGACCAGTGAGGTGGCGCTAGAGGTAAGGTGTCTGCTTTGCAAGCGCTAGCCAAGGAAGGACCACATTTTGATCCCCCAGCGTCCCATATGGTCCTCCCAAGCCAGGGGCAATTTCTGAGCACTTAGCCAGGAGTAACCCCTCAGCACAAAACAGGTGTGGCCCGAAAAAACAAAACAAACAAACAAACAAACAAAAAAACACTCTACAAGTCAGATTCAAAACCCTGAGAAAGCAGAATGCCTTTAAAATGGCAACATACAGGCTGGAGTGATAGTACAGTGGATAGAGCATTTGCCTTGCATGCAGCTGACCCAGGTTCAATCCCCAGTATTCCATATTGCCCCCAATCCTGCCAGAAGTAATTTCTGAGTGCAGAATTAGGAGTAGCTGGAGCGCTGCCAGGTGTGTCCCAAAAACCAACAACAACAAAAGGCATTAAATTATCTTTTTCTTCTCTTTTGTCCGTATTTCCTGAATTCATACAAGGTATACATTTACTAGGGATAAATAATTGTTCATTAAAAGATTGGTCTTGGCTGGTCCAATGGCAGTGGTTTATCAGAACTTATTAGTATCACAAAAGTTGGTATATAACCCCCCACTGCTCAATTTGACTGACTTTAAAAAAAAAAAAAAAAGATCGGTCTTGTAATAAAAAAAGGAATTAAAAAGGATGCACTGATGTGATGGGACCCAGAGATCTGAAGTGGGTATAAATTATATATGTTAGAGAAAATCAAATACCTAGGACCACTTTCTTCCATTGTGATTAAATGTTCCTTAATCAAAAACCCATCCAATTATTATATATCAACTGTCTTAGATATACTTCATCCAATAAAAATTGAGTTCCTGGGGCCGGAGAGATAGCATGGAGGTAAGGTGTTTGCCTTTCATGCAGGAGGTCATCGGTTCGAATCCCGGCGTCCCATATGGTCCCCCATGCCTGCCAGGAGCAATTTCTGAGCCCGGAGCCAGGAACAACCTCTGAGCACTGCCGGGTGTGACCCAAAAACCACACACACACACACAAAAAAAAATTGAGTCCCTTCTAGGTGGTTGGAAACACACACACACACACACACACACACAAAACATAAAATGTCACAAGTGGCCAGAGAGATCTCAACAGACTGGAGTGCATAATTTACATGCAGGAAGCATGAGTTCAACCTGGCACAGATTGGTTCCATAAGGACAATGACCCCTGAGCCCAAGCCAGGAGGAGCCTCTGTGGATTGCTAGGAGTGACCCAAAATAGAAAACAAATTAAAAAAATAAATAAAATGCCACAAGAGTTTAACAGTTCAAAGCAGAAACTTGTAGGGCAAGTGAAACTACAGCAAGGGCCTGTAAAGAACAGTGAATAGAGGGCCAGTGAGGTGGCACTAGAGGTAAGGTGTCTGCCTTGCAAGTGCTAGCCACTGAATGGACTGCGATTCAATCCCCCGGCATCCCATATGGTCTCCCCAAGCCAGGGGCGATTTCTGAGCGCTTAGCCAGGAGTAACCCCTGTGCATCAAACGAGTGTGGCCCGAAAAACCAAAAAAACAAAACAAAACAAAAACAAAAAAGAACAGGGCCCAGAGAGATAGCACAGTGGCGTTTGCCTTGCAAGCAGCCGATCCAGGACCAGAGGTGGTTGGTTCGAATCCCGGTGTCCCATATGGTCCCCAGTGCCTGCCAGGAGCTATTTCTGAGCAGACAGCCAGGAGTAACCCCTGAGCACCGCCAGGTGTGACCCAAAAAAAAAAAAAAAGAACAGTGAATAGAATGGTGTAGACTAGAATAGTTGGGCTCCAACCCAGATACTCTGAATAAAGAATGAGTCTGCTTGGGATGAGGAGGAGCAAAAAAAAAGCAGAGAGCCAGAACAGCAATAAGCTGCTCGGGATAGGAAGCTTAGCTGAAAGACAGCAAGAGACAGACAGAGCTCCTGAGAGAAAAGACATGTATTACACAGACAGCACAGAGGCTCACAGCAGAGAAAAGCCAAGAGAGAATAAAGTGAGCTGACACCGATGAAACTTAGACTGTTTGTGAACTATTTCTCTGCAATTATCCTTTTTTCAGAACCTCCGGCAAAGAGCAGCCTCATTCAACACGTGGACTCTGTTTAGACTTCACATTTTATTTTTAATCAACGCAAATAATAAAAATAATAAAGAAGTATTTTAGGGACCAGAGTAATAGCACAGTGGGTAGGGCTTTGCCTTGCGCAGTGACAAGCTGGATCCGATTACAGCATCCCATATGGTCACCCCAAGCTTGCAGGAATGATTTCTGAGTACAGAGGCAGGAGTAACCCTTGAACACAGCCAGGTATGGCCCCCACAAAAAAAAATCTAAAAAAACTCAAAGTAAAAACTGATCACTGACATAAAACTATAGCATTCATTTGTGGGATATTAGGCAAATATAGCCACTGATTAAATGTTTTTGCGATGATGGGGGTTTGGGCCACACCCAGTGATGCTCAGGGGTAACTCCTGGCTATGCGCTCAGAAATCACTCCTGGTAGGCATGAGGGAGGGACCATATGGGACGCCAGGGGATCAAACCGTGGTCTGTCCATCCTAGGCGGGCAAGGCAGATCCTTACGGCTTCTGCCGCCCCCACTCGGACCCCAATCCTCATAAGACTATTTTGTTAAAAGCCTGTAGTTTTAAGCCGACTGCTAGTCAATTAAAAGGAATGTTGATTTGGGACATCTCTAACGGGTTTCAGTGATTTGCTAATTTTTTACCTCCGATATAACATTGAAGTATGGCCTGAAGTAGCCATGGGTTGTTAAAAAAAAAGCTTTACAAAGTAAAGACTTACATCTCTTTCAAGTAAGTTTGTCTATTTATTTGGGGGGGGGGTTGGGTCACACCCAGCAGTGCTCAGGGAGTCACTCCTGGCTCTACGCACAGAAATTGCTCCTGGCAGGCTTGGGGGACCATCGGGGATGCCGGGGATTCAAACCACCGTCCTTCTGCATGCAAAGCAACCGCTTTACCTCCATGCTATCTCTCCGGCCCTCAAGTTTGTCTCTTTTACTGCCCTCTTATAAAAATCTGTTTCTTAGTCAGACAAGAGATATGTTTTACTTTGCAAGAAAAAATGTGAGCTTTTTTTTTACATAACATAAAAAACTGACTGGCAGAGACCGGAGAGAGAGCATGGAGGTAGGGCGTTTCCCTTGCATGCAGAAGGATAGTGTGTCAAATCCCTGCATCCCATATGGTCCATTGTGCCTGTCAGGGGTGATTTCTGAGCATAGAGCCAGGAGTAAACCCTGAGCACTGTCAGGTGTGACCCAAAAGCCAAAAAAAAAAAAAACCTGTGACTGGCAAAAATTCTGCATATATACCCCCCATATTCCTGTAACAAACTAGAACACACTCTTCTCCCACACAAGTGTGTGTGGCTCCCGTTATCATAAACTGCTAATCCCTACACACACTTTCCTGAGAGGATTCCAAGAAATTCTCTAATGTATCCAGACCAAGACAGCTGTAGCAGAGAGAGAGAAATCTGCCATGGGAAGGACAGGAAGAAAATGTGCCATGGGAAGGACAGAAGAGAAAATGGAGACATTGTAAATGTGCATGGTGAAGGGATGGGTGTAAAACGTTATATGACCAAAATTAAACCAGGAACAACTTTGTAACTATTTCGAAGTGATTCAATTAAAAATATTTGTTTATTAATATCTTTATTTAAGCACCATGATTACAAACATGTTTGCAATTGGATTTCAGTTATAAAAAAGAACACACCCCTTCACCAGTGCAACATTCCTACCACCAATGCCTGCGTCTCCCTATTCCCCCAGCCCCTCTCTGTATTTGAGACAGGCATTCTACTTCTCTCACTCATTACCACTGTCATGATAGTTGTTAATGTAGTTATTTCTCTAACTGCACTCACCACTCTTTGTGATAAGCTTCATATCACAAACTGGTCCTTCCAGCACTCATTTCTACTGTCTCTAGATTATTAACATACTTTTTATTTTCTTAAAT
Source organism: Suncus etruscus (assembly GCF_024139225.1). NCBI lineage: Eukaryota > Metazoa > Chordata > Mammalia > Eulipotyphla > Soricidae > Suncus > Suncus etruscus. The sequence continues at coordinate 19,083,026 of NC_064862.1, forward strand.
CCCACAGATGAATGAGACTATTCTGTGTCAATTTACCTCCCCCTGACTCAGTTCACTCAGCTTAAGTTTCCATGTCCATCCATTAAAATAATTTTTAGGGGCCGGAGAGATAGCATGGAGGTAAGCATTTGCCTTTCATGCAGAAGGTCATCAGTTCGAATCCCCGGCGTCCCATTATGGTCCCCTGTGCCTGCCAGGAGCAATTTCTGAGCATGGAGCCAGGAGTAACCCTGAGCACTGCGGTGTGTGACCCCAAAAACTACAAAAAAAAAAAATAATATAATAATTTTTAACTGTCATTGACACCATTGACACACCTGCCTATGTCTAGTTCTGTACGTTTTAAAGTTTTATATAGTAAAAATGTAAAGGAAGAAAGAGGAAAGAAGAAACTAAGCCTGAATATGTTACTACATATTAGAAAGCAGTGATATATAAAGAGTAAATAGCCTATCCCATACCAATAAATATATTCAAACACTGCATTTTCATTACTGCAAGTTATCTCTGCAGAAACACTACTTATCCTAGTTCTGTGCTCACTTGTACCCAATTCTCGTTGTTTAATTCCTTCAACTTCAAGGAAAATGGCCCACTCATTTGATAGCTGCTGCTACACACACACACACACACACACACCACACACACACACACACACACACAAAACATAAAAACACACATTAAAAAAAAAACAGAGGCCTGGAGGATAGCACAGCGGGTGTTTGCCTTGCAAGCAGCCGATCCAGGACCAAAGGTGGTTGGTTCGAATCCCAGTGTCCCATATGGTCCCCCGTGCCTGCCAGGAGCTATTTCTGAGCAGACTGCCAGGAGTAACCCTGAGCACTGCCGGGTGTGACCCAAAAACCAAAAAAAAAAAAAAAAACAGAAAAAATCAAGAAATAAGTATAGCTCTCTGTATCACCCTTGAAGTCTCTGGATCTCACCATACTTAAAACAAGCCCCCCACCCACCCAAAAAGAAACATAAAGCAATCAACTAGTTTATTTAGTCCACCTTGAGCTAAGTTTCTACTACCTACATAAAATGGTTCCTTGCCCTCTTGGAATTTTTCTTTTTTTGTCCCCTGGAATTTACATTCTTGAGGAGATAAGACACACAAGTAACTTCAGAAAGGGGACTGAAAATAGCTCCAAGGAATGGGGGGAAAGTAAAAGGCATGGGTTTCTTCCCTGGCAAGTTTCCAGGAGCACTGCACAGAGAATTGCCATAGGCACCCTCTGGGTGAAAAAGAAAGAAAAAATCATAATGGGTGAGACAACACACATGAGAGGCGCTCGGTCTGCGTGTGGAAGTTCGCATAGAGCATGCAGTGAGAACAGACACAGAGTACCCTTACATGTTTCAATAAACTGCATTCCAAGGGGGGAGATATCTGTTCAGTTTCTCCCCAGGATATGATACATTCTATGCTCTACTGCCAATTATCTTGCTAAAAGCAAGAGTGGCCAGGCCTGCAAATGCAGCTTTTAAAGTGTACCGTTTTTTCCCACATATAAGACGACTTTTGAAACAAAAAGTCAATCTAAAAGTATATCCCGAAAAATGTTTCAATATGCCACTAAACGAAAATTGTCTGAATATTGCCACAAAACGAATTTTCCAACTCGATCCTGCACCAATCACTGCCAAACTACTGGGACCACCTCTCTAACTCGGCCAATCCAAGCAGGCTTTTTATGCATGCAAATTAGACAGTGTTCTGTACCGAATCTACACTGTCAAAAGCCTGCTCAGATTGGCCAATCAGAGAGGAAGTCTATGACAGTATAACCTTTGAACCTTTGCTTGTTGAGATTGGCTCACTGTGGTACATACAGTTGCAGCACAGGAATGTTCTGTCTGATACAGCGATTATAGACCTAAACCTATGTTTTAACTGCAAAAGTAGGGGTCGTCTTATACACCCAGTCGTCTTATACGCCGGAAAATACAGTACATATATATGTATATATTATTGGAACCTTACTAAGTCAATGCAGGGATGTGTAACTTATAGAAAAGAATTCTGCAAAAGAAAACTTCCAAAACAAACTTAGGAAAAACTTCCCTCTCCATCCCCCAGCATGTGGTCTTTCCAGGGAACCATTCCAAGCTTCTGCCTTCTGCCTTCTGCATTCCTGGCTCGCTAGGCTCCTGCGAAGCCCCATTGGACACCGGCTTCCTCCTGTTTCCATAGCAACGCCGCAGCTTCCAAAAGTTCAAAGGGTTCTGGAGGCCTGTGGCCACCAGGGCCCCAAAGGGAACATTTAAAAATAAATAAATAAATAAATAAAAATCAAAGCTTCAAGGCAGTTAAGTCTCGCAGACCAATGAATGGAGGATCGGTTGCCGAGGAAGGGTCGGTCGGTGCCCACGTCGGGGCAGCCCTTCTTCCTTCCAGCAGGGCACAGCCATCCCCTGCTCTCGTGCAAGACTTCGCCAAAGCCAAGGTCCGCGTCTATGCAGACTGCACTACTGTGCGTGGAGATGCCGGTGCGCATGCGCATTCAGACCCGCCCAGCTCGCCCGGGGTGACCACCAGCTCCCTGGCACAGACACAGACACAGACACACGGACACACACACACACACACACACACACACAGACACAGACACACACACACACACACACACACACACTCGGCGGCGGGCGGCGGCCGCGAAGCCCAAAAAGCCTCAAGGGACGGTCGCGGGACTCGCCCGAGAAGCGGGGACGCGGGGGGGAGGGAGGCCGCGCGGCCCGGCAAGAAGGCGTCAGGGCAGGGCCGGGCCTCACCGCGCGGCCGCTCCTCCGTGTACAGATCGATGACGACGTCGCCCAGGGTGGTCTCCAGGAGCACCGCCATGGCGTCTCCTCCTCCGACGCCGGCTCAGCAAGCCCGGGAGTGAGCAGCGCAACGCGACGTCCTCCTCGGCTCGCGGGTCTGCCGGCGCTTCGCCGACTGCGTCATCGCTCCGCGACGCCTGCTACGCCATCGCCCCGCGGCGTGTCTTTGCGTCATCTCCCCGCGACAGCACCTCTTCCGGTCGGGGCGTGGCCTCGGCTGCTCCGCTGCTGATTCGGGGCAGCGTCTTAGATATAGCACGGAGGGATGGCGTTTGCCTTGCATCCAGAAGGACGGTGGTTCGAATCCGCCCATATGGTTCCCCCTCATCCTCGAGTGATCTCTGATTGCAGAGCCAGGACTAAACCCTAAGCACTGCAGAGTGTGCCCCCCCCCAAAAAATGAGCCTTTAAACGTGCAGTTGAACACCCAAAAGATAGTGAGCAGGGACTTCCTTCCATTGCAGGCATTTGGTGTGTCCTTACAAGAGCTAAAAGCAGACTGCACCCCCAAATCGTTACTGATGGGGTCTTTCATTAGGAGACATGCTCTTGCTGAGCTTCTGCTGAGCTTCATGCAACGCTTATTCCAAGGACTCTAGACCTCACTTGGAAAAGGCATCTTTTTTGTTTGTTTGTTGGGTTTTTTTGGGGGCCACACCCGGCGGTGCTCAGGGGTTACTCCTGGCTGTCTGCTCAGAAATAGCTCCTGGCAGGCACGGGGGACCATATGGGACACCGGGATTCGAACCAACCACCTTTGGTCCTGGATCGGCTGCTTGCAAGGCAAAAGCTGCTGTGCTATCTCTCCGGGCCCCAAGAAGGCATCTTTAAAAGATGTTTAGAAGCATCAATAACTTCATTACCCACCAGAATTGACGTTTTAAATTATTCTCCAAGATATTACAGGTATTAAAGCACCCCCATTTGCCTGTCATCTGTTTTACTCCCCTGCAGTCTCAGTAGATGCTTGTTTTTTGAACACTTCTAGTGTTCTTCTGTCTCAGGACCTTTGCATTTGCTGTCAAGCTGTTCCAGCTGTCTTGTTCCAGTTTTTGTTTTTGTTTTTGTTTTTTTGGGGTTTTTTTTTTGGTTTTTTGTTGGGTTTTTTTTTGGTTTTTGGTTTTTGGGGTTACACCCGGCAGCGCTCAGGGTTTATTCCTGGCTCTACGCTCAGAAATCACTCCTGGCAGGCTCAGGGGACCATATGGGATGCCGGGATTCGAACCGCCATCCTTCTGCATGAAAGGCAAACACCTTACCTTCATACTATCTCTCCAGCCCCTGTTCCAGTTTTTGTTTGTTTGTTTTTGGTTTTTGGGCCACACCCGGTGTTGCTCAGGGGTTACTCCTGGCTGTCTGCTCAGAAATAGCTCCTGGCAGGCACGGGGGACCATATGGGACACCGGGATTCAAACCAACCACCTTTGGTCCTGGATCGGCTGCTTGCAAGGCAAACGCTGCTGTGCTATCTCTCCAGGTCCTGTTCCAATTATTTTTATGGATCTCTTTAACCTTCAGTTTCCTTGCTCATGTCAACCCTCCGTGAAGCCTTACCCAACATCCATTATTATCAAACCCACACATATACATTTTTCTCTTCCATTTTTTCCATAGCTTTATGGGGGGGACACCATACCTAGCCCTGTGGGTTACTCCTAGGTCTGAATTCAGGAATCGCTTCTGGCAAGCTCAAGGGACCATATGGAATGCCCGGGACAGAATATGGGTCAGGTGCATGCAAATCAAGCGCCCTACAAACTGTGCTATAGCTCCAGCCTTCAAAAGTACTTTTAACCATTTAACATATTGATAGATTTATGTTTGTTTGCTTTAGATAGTGTTACTAAAATAAAAGCTTAAGGTCAAGTCTATTGTCTTATTTACTGCATAGTTTTTAACAATCTAACACAAGAAGACAAACAAATATTGGTTGAATAAATATTGGCAATCAAAATAGCAAAACTTGATAGAAGTGCTGGAGGGAAAAGCTACTTTGGAAGATAATTTAGCAATTCCTACAAATTTAGCTACTTTACTTCTAGATATTTGCCTTAATAAGTTGAAAATAGGGGGCGTCCCCGTGCCTGCCAGGAGCAATTTCTGAGCCTAGAGCCAGGAATAACCCCTGAGCACTGCCAGGTGTGACCCAAAAACCACAAAAAAAAAAAAAAAGAAAAGAAAAGAAAAGAAAATCGGGGCCGGAGAGATAGCATGGATAGCCTTTCATGCAGAAGGTCTGTGGTTTGAATCCCGGCATCCCATATGGTCCCCCAAGAGTGCCAGGAGCGATTTCTGAGCATAGAGCCAGGAGTAACCCCTGAGTACTGCTAGGTGTGACTCAAAAAACAAAAATAAAAAGTTGAAAATATTCTATGCACTTAATTGTTTATAGCAACTTAAGTCATACATGCAAAAACTTAGAAACATCCAAGATTTTATTTGTTTTGGGTCACCTTACAGTTATTCAAGCTATACACCTGGTTAGTTGTTCCAGAATCTCTCCGAGAGATGCTTAGAAGAACATGTCATGGGGCCTTACACTCAACTTCGACCTGAATTTGTTCCCCAGCATTTCATAAGGACCCTCATGCTTGCCAGGAATAATTTCTGAGCGCAGAGCCAGGAGGAACCCCTGAGCACCACCAGGTGTGGCCCAAAAACCAAAAAAAAAAAAAAAAAAAAAAAGGGGGGGGGCGGAGAGATAGTATGAAGGTAAGGCGTTTGCCTTTCATGCAGAAGGTCATCAGTTCCAATCCCGGCGTCCCAAATGGTCCCCTGTGCCTGCCAGGAGCAATTTCTGAGCATGGAGCCAGGAATAACCCCTGAGCACTGCTGGGTGTGACCCAAAAACCACAAAAAAAAAAAAAAAAAAAAAGGAGAGGGAGGAAGAAGAGAAAGATGAAGGAAGAGAGGAAGAGGAAGAAAAGCAGCAGCAGCAGCAACATGTCATGCCCAGGAATCACACCTATAGCCCTCCTTCATGGCTCCAGCCTATTTCTTGTTCTCCCTGGACTCTAAATAATTGCTAATATGTTATTTGGGATGGTTACATTTGTAGTGCTTTGTGACTTCCATAGTCCCCAAGGGAGTTAGCCTGGCACTGTTTGGAAAGAAAGGGAACTATTTGGTTCTAGAGACTAAACTTATATGCAAAGCATATGCTCAGCTAGTGAATAGGTGAATGAATAAACCAGCCAGTACATCTAAAAATGGAATGCTACTTAATTTTTCATAGAAATTAACTGTCACGAAAAGAAAGATAATGTGGGCAGTAAATGCTTATCTGCAGAAGTGAGAAAAGACAATATAGAAAAGCTGTCTATTATCCTATCAAACATGTGACCTTCAGAAAAAGTAAAAACGGACTGGAGCTGTGGCACTAGAGGTAGGATGGACCTCAGTTCGATCCCCCAGCATCTCTTATGGTCCCCCAAGCCAGGAATGATTTCTGAGCACATGGCTAGGAGTAACCCCTGAGCACCACTGGGTGTGGGCCAAAAACCAAAAAGTAAAAACTACAGAGATAGGAGCTGGAGCAATAGCACAGCAGTAGGGCATTTGACTTGCACATGGAAAACCCAGATAGACCCAGGTTCGGTTCCCAGCATCCCATATGGTCCCCTGAGCCTGCAAGGAGTGATTTCTGAGCACATTCAGGAGTAACTCCTGAGCGCCAGGTGTGCCCCCCACAAAAAAATAACAAAACCCTACAGAGAAAATAATAAGTATTTTTCAAGTTTCTGGACAAATGGAATAGAAAGAAATGATTCACTTTTGAAATAATGAAACTATCTTAAATGATAATAATAAACACTTGACATTATGCAGTTGACAAGTTCTATAAGTGTACAATCTAAAGAGTGAAACTTAATGTAAACCATGGACTTGATCTAAAATAGTGCATCCATGATGGTTTACCAACTCTAACAACTGTATCAGATTAAGTAAATATGTTAATTATAGGAAAAAGTAGCATGTTAAAGTGGACATGTAGAAACCGTTTGTACTTTCATGTTTTGCTTTGGTTTGGGATGAGAACCACACCTAGCTGTGATAGGGACAATTTCTATTTTGCCTCCACACTCCTAGCAGTGTGGAGGCACCATATATAATGATGGAGACTGAACCCAAAACTCTTTACACTTCCATTCAAATATTCTGTAAACTTTAAATGATTCATTAAAAGTATAGGTACCTCCAAAATTGTCATTTTTTGTATTCTACTTAAGTGAACCAGAAATGAAGTCTTAAGTATTAAATTTAAAGTGTGCATCAGAATAAAACTATTCCATAGTTTTATGGTTCTATTTTCCTCAGCTATCTCTAAATATTGAGATAGTCAAAGCTTTTGCTCACAAGATGTACAAATACATAAAGATCCATACAGAATTAGCTCCTAATAGTAACCTTCCAAATTAAAAAAAAAAATTTAAGATTTTGAAAAATTTAAACAGTTCAATTTACTTGCTAGTGGTTTATTCCTGTGCATATAAACATGTTTTCCATTGTGATTTTACAATTAATAATAAAGATAAAGAAACTGGAGTGATAGCACATTAGTAGGGCATTTGCCTTGCACGTAGCCAACCTGGGACGGACCCATGTTCAATCTCTGGCATCCCATATGGTCCCCTGAGCAATTTCTGAGCACAGAGCCAGGAGTAATCCCTGAGCGCCTCTGAGTGTGGCCAAACAAACAAACAAACAAAAATATCAAGGAACTAGAGTGATAGCACAGCAGCTAGGGCATTTGCTTTGCAGGTTAGATCCCCTGCAGCCCATATTGATCCCGAGTATGGCTAGGAGTGATTTCTGAGTGCAAAGCCAGGAATAACCCGAGTGTTTTTGGATGTGGCCCCAAAACAAAAACAAACACACACACACATACCAAGAACAGAGATATAGGAGCAGGAAAAATAGTACAGAGTTTGAGCAGCATGCCTTGCATGCAGCTAACTAAGGGAACCCTTGAGCCGCCCAGGAGGATTCCTGAGTGCTGAGCCTGGAGTAAGTACCACTGGTGTGCCCTTCCCCCAAATCCAAGAGGATCCAAGAGGGAAAAAAGGGATTTGGAGGAAAATCCAGCCCTTCATTTAATTTAGACAGTTCAAAAAGAATTTGATACGTACAAGATATATATGAGTAATTATTTGATATGTGAAGAGATTCACTAAAGACCATCAATGGGCCTCTCCCTATCAGACTTAAGGAAGGGTAAGAGAAGGACATGAATGGAAGCACCATCCACTTCCTGCAGGTTCTGGGGAGCAGAGGAATCTTTTTTGAGGGGGATCACACCCAGCAACACTCAGGGGTTACTCCTCATTCTGTGCTCAGAAATTGCTCCTGGCAGGCTCGGGGGACATATGGAATGCCAGGGATCAAACCCCCTTCTGTCCTAGGTCAGCCTCGTGCATGGCAAAAGCCCTACCACTGTGCTACCACTCCTGCCTAGAGCAGAGGAATCTTGCCGGGTCTGCCTCTTCAGGAAATACTAGATTTTCTCTGGAAGAGAAGTAGAATTTTATAAAAACATAATGGAGGGAGAAGACAAAACACGTGGTGGCTGTGAAGGCCCTGCTGCTGTGAATGGCAAACTAAAACTCTAATGGCCAGGAATTTTCTGTAAAAAAGAGAACCAGTATTAACAGCAGGAGCTATAAAGGCCAGAATGAGTGTCCCACTTTTGAAAATAAATGAGGAAGGCAGTTTTAAGAGAAGAGATTCCCTTCATATGTGCTATCAAAGTGTGCATATGTGTGACTTTCAAGGTTTGTTACACTAACAGCTGGACCAAGATTCTTTTGAATTCCCAATTGCAGCTGAACTTGCACTGAAACGTTGATGGCTACGAATTTCCTAGCTTGTTAAATAAGGTAAATAAGTGGTTCAATAAGGTAAATAAGTGATTTCAAAGAAAAGACTACAAAGGACATTGCCAGGTTGTTATGAAGAATTCAGACCCATCTGAATCCAGGTACACATCTCTTGAGTCCAATATGGAATAAATTGTCCACTAGTCAGTGTGTAATCTATAGGATCTTTAAATTGTGTTATACTAAGTATGTTATTTTACTAATTATCAAACCCTCTGCTTTCATGTGAAAAAAAAAAATCTCATGCTGTAGGACCCTGAGGTTTCTGCTTTCCTCATGAAAGTCTCTGCTTTTGCTAAAATTGCTTAAAATTGCCCTTTAACTTCTATATACTCCCTTTGTTAGCTTGTGGGAATGTGGCCTTCAGATAAGAGTTGGAGACAAAAAGAGAATCATGGGTCAGGACCAGACAGCTGGGATGTTCCATGTGGGTGTAAGGATGGGAGATAGGAAAAGGGAACACGTACATCAATATCTGTTATTATGGAAGCAGGTTGTCCAAATTGTAACATTAAGTGGGATCCAATGGAATGTAAGATGTATTCTTTGAAATGTAGCAGGTGCCAATAGGAAAGTAACTGGGTGGGTCTAGATTGATGCTGTATATCTATCTAACCCACGTGAAAAAGTGTCTCGGATTCCTTGACTGGAAGCCTGTTCCAAGGTAAAAGTCTTGGATCCTTAGCTAGTTAAGCAAATATAACCCCACTTTGGGGGCCAGAGAGATAGCATGGAGGTAAGGCGTTTGCCTTTCATGCAGAAGGTCATTGGTTTGAATCCCGACATCCATATGGTCCCCTGTGCCTGCCAGGAGCGATTTCTGAGCATGGAGCGAGGAATGACTCCTGAGCACTTCCGGGTGTGACCCAAAACAAAACAAACAAAAAAACCCCACTCTATAACTTGCATTGCCATGTGGTCTCTTTGTCTTATCACTGGGCTGTTAGTATGAACCTAACAATTCCATGATGATAATATAGTTTCTCTTTAAATACACTTAGGTTTTATTATGGTATAAATATGCAAGTGTACAGTGAAGTAGCTATACAAATGAAAAGGAATAAAATGTATTATTCTGGAGCCAGAGCAATAGCATAGTGGTAGGACATTTGCCTTGCTCGTGACCTCCCCGGGTTCCATCTTGGACATCTCATAGGGTCCCTGAGCCTGCCAGGAGCAACCCCTGAGCACCAGTGGGTGTGGCCACCAAACAAAAAAAAGTATTATATTTTGCCAAAAGCAAATATCAAAGTAGATTCATATCTAGGACAAGATTCCTATACTTTTATTGATTTCAAAACAGCAACACCACCAATTGTCACAACTAATTTTTCCTATACTGACAGATCTTGTATCTGATCTAAAAAACACATTCTATTCTATTCTATTCTATTCTATTCTATTCTATTCTATTCTATTCTATTCTATTCTATTCTATTCTATTCTATTCTGTTGTATTCTATTCTAGTCACATTGCTATATCAAAACTGTGGTCCTTTATATAATTGCATGCACAACCGAAACACATTCACTACAATACATATGTTATAGTAACATACAGTGCAGGCATATTCAATCTCAATTCAATGAATTCCGTCTTTCAAATTCTAATCCTTTTTCTAATTGGGGGGGGGTGACATTTGGGGCAATTATCTAAGCTGAAGACTTTTTGGGGGGATACAAATAGCAGTTCTCAGAGCTACTCCTACCTCTATAGTGAGGAACTACTCCCAGTGGCATTCAGAGGACTATAATTTATTTCAGAAGATGAATTGGAGTCAATAGTTCAACATTTCAAGTGCCTGAATTCCTTTACTATCTCTCTGACAACATACTGGAGTCTTTTTTTTTTTGGTCAGAATCAAACCAATTATGTCTGTAATTGCTCAATTGAAACTAAAAATAGAGGTACATTCAAAATAAAGTTTGAGATTATAATTGGTGCTTAGAATCAAATTTGAAGAATTTCTTGATAAAATATAAATATGTTCTTTATGAAATTGGAAACAAAACTTAATTGATGGAGAGCTAGAGATTTCTTAACCCCGCCTACACAGATAAGGAAATAAGTGACAAAGTCTCTGGCACTGAAGTTATGATTTTAACAGCTTTACATGTACAGACTAGAGTCTTTTTTTGGGGGGTCACACCCAGCAGAGCTCAGGGATTACTCCTGGCTCTACGCTCAGAAATCACTCCTGGCAGGTTTGGGGGACCATATGGGATGGCAGGATTTAAACCACCGTCCTTCTGCATGCAAGGCAAATGTCCTACCTCCCTGCTATCTCTCCGGCCCCCGACTGGTGTCTTTTTTTTTTTTTTTTTGGTTTTTGGGCCACACCCGGTAACGCTCAGGGGTTACTCCTGGCTATGTGCTCAGAAGTTGCTCCTGGCTTGGGGGACCATATGGGACACCGGGGGATCGAACTGCGGTCCATCCAAGGCTAGCGCAGGCAAGGCAGGCACCTTACCTTTAGCGCCACCGCCCAGCCCCCCGACTGGTGTCTTAAGACAAAGACTTGGTGAGCTAGATCCCCAAGCTCTGTTGCAGAAACAATTGGCCATAAAGCATGTAGTAAGCTTTTCTTTACTGTAGCTCAACCATCACAATTTTTGAGTGTTCACAATCCTGAATGGTTTTTCAGACGTAACAGCTTTTCTGTCCCAACTTTTTGCCAGTCATAGGGAGAAAAAAGGCTTGCTAGAAGAAAGCAAGTTTCTTGTTAATATATATATATTTTTTTGTTTTGTTTTGTTTTTGTTTTTCGGGCCACACCCGTTTGATGCTCAGGGGTTACTCCTGGCTAAGCACTCAGAAATTGCCCCTGGCTTGGGAGGACCATATGGGACGCAGGGGATTGAACCGTGGTCCTGATCCTTGGCTAGCACTTGCAAGGCAGATACCTTACCTCTAGCCACCTCTTACCACCTCGCCAGCCCCACCTTGTTAATATTTCTTAATGATTTTATTCATTCAGCATAAGCTCATCTGTAAAGTCCACTGTATTTATAAACTACCTCCCCTTCCCTAAGAGCCAAAGAAACTTCTATGAGTTTTCATGCCCTTTTGTTTCCTCTTGTAGCTGTAAACTTAATTTTAGAACTCACTGTATTCACATCCGTGATATTCTTTATTTCTTCCTACCTCTACAACCCCTCCATTTATTGATTTCTTATTTGTTAGACTCTCCTATAATATATAGTTTAGAAAACATCTTCTGTTGGAGCCAGAGTGATGGTGCAGCAGTAGGTCATTTGCCTTGCACATGGCTGACCTAGAACAGACCGTGGTTCAACCCCCAATGTCCCATATGGTCCCCCAAGCCAGAAGCGATTTCTGAGTACATAGCCAGGAATAACCCCTGAGCATCACTAGGTGTGACCCTCCCCCCCAAAAAACCCATCATCTGTTTAAGAAATATATATAGTTTACTATAATTAAATATATTTATATGTTACGTATAATTTATTTATACATCAACATTTATTTATATATGCATAAATTTATATATACATATAGTTTATGTATAAACTATAAATATATAGTTTATGATAATTGTATAAATTTATGTTTATAATATAAATTCATATATACATAAATATATAGATATTGTATACATATATAGTTTAATATAATTAAATATATTCATATATTATTTATAATGTATTCATATATTCACATCCATATATGTATAAATTATTTTATTTTATTTTATTTTATTTTATTTTATTTTTGGTTTTTGGGCCACACCTGGTGGTGCTCAGGGGTTACTCCTGGCTGTCTGCTCAGAAATAGCTCCTGGCAGGCACAGGGGACCATATGGGACACCGGGATTTGAACCAACCACCTTTGGTCCTGGATCGGCTGCTTGCAAGGCAAACACCGCTGGGCTATCTCTCCGGACCCTAAATTTATATATTTTAATATATTTGTATATTCAATATATAGTTTAATAAAAACATACTATTGGATCAAATAAAGGTTAAACGTTTTTGAGACTGCAAAAAAAATTTTTTTGTGTGTGGTTTTTGGGTCACACCTGGCAGTGCTCAGGGGTTATTCCTGGCTCCAGGCTCAGAAATTGCTCCTGGCAGGCACGGGGCACCATATGGGACACCAGGATTTGAACTGATGACCTTCTGCATGAAAGGCAAATGCCTTACCTCCATGCTATCTCTCTGGCCCCGAGACTGCAAAATTTAAGAACAGCTTCTGGGGCCGGCGAGGTGGCGCTAGAGGTAAGGTGTCTGCCTTGCAAGCGCTAGCCAAGGAAGGACCATGTTTCGATTCCCCTGGTGTCCCATATGGTCCCCCCAAACCAGGGGCAATTTCTGAGCGCTTAGCCAGGAGTAACCCCTGAGCATCAAATGGGTGTGCCCCCAAAAACAAAAAAACAAAAAAACAAAAAAAACAAAAAAAAAAAGAACAGCATCTGTGCTGGCTGTGTAAATGATTAACAGATTCTGGGATTTGCAACCATCTGTGCTGATAAGTGATGTGGAAACATGTCCCTCAACCCTGAGCTATGTAAAGAGACAACTTGCTCCCAAATGAAATATGATTGTAACTGTACCTTGTCTTCCTTGATGCCTGGCTGTAAATCTTACCTTGTTTTAATCATAAGTAAAAACTTTAGTTAATCTTGCATGATCTTAATTGCCATCTTTGTGGTATTTGGCAGTTAATGTATCTAGTTTTAACCATAAGTAAAAATTATAGCTAATCAGTGGTTGGAGTGATAGCACAGTGGTAGGGCTTTTGCCTTACATGCAGCTAACCCAGGACAGATCAGGGTTTGATTCCTGGCATCCTATATGGTTCCCCGAGCGATTTCTGAGAACAGATCCAGGAGTAACCCCTGAGCGCACAGGGTGTGACCTAAATCCCTTTTCCAAATTATAGCTAATATTGCATTATTTTGATGGGCACTTTGGAATAAATGTTTAGAGTAAAAATTCAGCCTCTGTTGTTGCCAAATGGGTTAGAGTCCCAAGAATCATAGCAAGCAAAAAAAAAAAAAAAAAAAAATCCAGGAAAAAAAACCCACAAAAAATCACATTTCTCAAAAATGGGAGACTTAGTTTATTTTACAGTGACCCAGCTAAGTACATGCTAAAAAAACAAAAGAGGGGAGTTCTAGAACAAAGGCAAGAGTTCCATATTATAGAATATCTCTGATGGGGTGGGGTGTGCATGTGAAATTTGCAGGCAGCTACCAGGGGAGGAAAGAAATAAAAATTTCAAAGCACATTATTTTGCAAAGTGGGATCTAGACCAACCTCAAGGACATGAGCACGTTTGAGGACATTCCAAGTTACCAAAGTTACTAAGTGAGCCTAGGACCAAGACAAGGACGTTCTGAATGCACAATTCCATGGTTATGTCCTGGCACCACTGACTCTATCCTTTTGGTAGCCCTGACTCTCTGGTTGAAGCGAGCAAGTTAGAAATGTGGGCAGGGGGCCCGGAGAGATAGCACAGTGGCATTTGCCTTGCAAGCAGCCGATCCAGGACCAAAGGTGGTTGGTTCGAATCCCAGTGTCCCATATGGTCCCCCGTGCCTGCCAGGAGCTATTTCTGAGCAGACAGCCAGGAGTAACCCCTGAGCACCACCAGGTGTGGCCCAAAAACCAAAAAAAAAAAAAGAAAGGTGGGCAGGGTCTCTTCCTTATCACTGTTTGGTATGAAAAGATGCATATACCATATTTTCTGGCGTATAAGATGACTGTTAATATACAGGGTTCGGGCTATATTTGCCTGAACTACCTCTCTTTTAATGTACACCAAATGGAAATTAAAAAACATAAGAGAAAAAGAGTAGAACCCTCAAAGGTTAACAGTATATGTTTAATAAAGTAGACCTTGGTGTACCAACAATCATTTTACATTTGTCATTTGTAGTGAGTGACTGTGAATTTTTAATTGTGATCTACATTGAGAGCACGGAGAGGGGGCTCCTCCAAGAGCAGCTGGCTTGGGTGCAGTGATGAACAGGACAGCTAGAAGAAGACGGAGCACCTCCTCTGTGTCCCATAAAAGCTGAACAGAGGACTGACCACTGGAAAGCCGGATACCAGCGATGACACCCGACAGCTGGATGAGATCCAGCACTTGGTAACTCAGCTCCTCTGTGTGCCCTGAAAGATGAATAGGGACAAGCAGAGGACTGAGTGATGACGCCTGGCAGCTGGATGGGATGCAGTGGTAAAAGGGGGGCAGATGACTCGTCCCTGAAGTTGGGGTAAGTTTCAGTATATACCAGTGTATAAGATGACCCCGACTTTTAAATTTTTCATGGGTTAAAAACTTGTCTTATATGCCAGAAAATATGGTACTTTGTGATAGTTACTATGGCATTCAAGTTTATGTTGTCAGTGTACAAAGTTGCTAAATACCACCACCATCTAAGTGCCCATAATGTCCCTCCACTACTGTCCCTCCATCTCTTCTGATTGGTCTTTTCTTTCCTCCCCACGCCCCATTGGCTAGTGATTAGTTTTGTCTCCCAATGAAGGGATTGTCATTATGTCATTGTTCAGTGTTGTCTTTGCGTGTGTGTGTGTGTGTGTGTGTGTGTGTGTGTGTGTGTGTGAGTGATTGAGCTACACCTGGTTGTGCTCAAGGCTTACTTCTGGTTCTGCTCTCAGGGATCTCTTCTAGAGAGGTTGGGGTACCATACAGGATGCCGGGATCTAACATGAGTTAGCTGCATGCAAGGCAGCTGTTGTACTGTTTCCCCCCCCCCCCAGCTGTTGTACTGTTATTTGCTCAGATCTTTGTCTATCCTTTGGTTTTGACTCGAGATATATCTTAAAAACACATACCAATATGTCTTCTCTGTATTAAAGTATGAAATTAAGTATTAAAGTAGCCTGCCAGGAGCTATTTCTGAGCAGATAGCCAGGCGTAACCCCTGAGCACCGCTGGGTGTGGCCCAAAACCAAAAAAAAAAAAGTAGTGTTATTGGGGGGCCAGAGTGATAGCATAGTGGTAGGGTGTTTGCCTTGCACGTGGCCAACTTTGGACAGACTCTGGTTCGATTCCTGGCATCCCATATGGTCCTCTGAGCTTGTCAGGAGTGACTTCTGAGCACAGAGCCAGGACTAATCCCTGAGCACCACCTGGTGCAATGTCTAAACCAAAAAACCAAACCAAAATAAAAACAAACAAACAAAAAGTAGTGTTATTGGAGGCTGTTGAGACACTCCACCAGACCTGAGGTAGAGGAGGACTATCCCTGCCTCTGTCATTTGCATTAATGTGGAAAAGCTGACTCACTCAATAGGTGACAAAGAAGTGGGCCCTACACAGAGGTTAGTTTAGTTCGGGCAGAAAGAAGTAACAGCAGAGGTCAAACCATTAACTGTCTTGACTGCAACAGTGTCAGCTAACCCTGGGTCAAAGCCCTGCACTGCTTTATAGTTCTTTAAATATACCAGGGTCACTCCTAAGTGGAGGCCAGGAGTAGCCTCTGAGTGCTTCTAATGCACGAACCAAACCTCCAAATCTCCTCAGATTTTTGGTGCAGGGCTGAGGAAATAGCTCAGGGGATAGTACATGTGTGGCATCTGCAACTTTGGGTTTTTCATTAGTTTTTATGCCCTACCTGCAGTGCTCAGGCTTACTCCTGGCTTTACCACCAGGGATCACTCCTGGTGGGGTCCAGAAGACCATAAGCAGTGTTGGGGTTTGAACCCTGGTCTGCCATATACAAGGCAAACCCTCTATCTGCTGTATGATTGCTCTAATCTCCATAGATTAGAACTTGTTCGGGCCAGAGTGGTGGCATAAGCAGTAGGGCGTTTGCCTTGCATACACTAACCTAGGACGGACCATGGTTCAATCCCGATGTCCCATATGAGCCCCCAAGCCAGGAGTGATTTCTGAGCACAGAGCCAAGAGTAACCCCTGAGCGTCACCAGGTGTGGGCCAAAAACCAAAAAAAAAAAAAAAAAAAAAAAAAAAAAAGTTGTGAGATCACCTCCGGCACCATATTTCTAAACCCAGATCTGAAGAAGCAGCAAAGAAGCGGCAAAGAAATAATCAGCCAAGTCATCCAGGAAAGGATGATGGCAAAAATCCATGGTCTTTTGCCTCAAGCTCTCTGCCTGCGCCAAAACTACTCCTCCTTTCTTCAAACCAATTCCCAATACCCGGAGGGGGAAGGTCATGTAACCCAGGTGGGCTTTTACCTACCAGAAGAGAGATTTACTAGAGGAGGATGGGGAACACTTCTACTTGAGGTTGATAGCTGGGTTGTCACCTTACAGAGTTCTGCTTTTGGGGTTTGTTTTGGATGCTTCAAGTGTGCTCAGAGCCTGCTCCTGAGGTGATGCTTGAAGGTAGCTCCTGGGGTGCAGAGGGAACATTCAGTGCCTTGCACTCCAGGCCTTTGAGCTGTCTCCCTGGTCCCAGAGCCCTGGATTTGGGCCTCAGGATTGCACAGCCTGCCAAGCACCCAGATATGCTCCTGCAGACTCCCATCAATGAAGGAAGGCCTTCTCGAAAAAGAGGCATGGGGAAAGGGGTTCAGAGATATAGTATAGTGATAAGGGTTCTTGCCTTGCATGACAGACCATGATTAGATTCCTGGCACCAAATATAAAGCCCTGAGCCCACAAGAAATGATCCCTGAGCACTGTCAGGTGTGCTCCAAAAGATAAAAAACAAAAAGAGAGGGGGTGGCGGAGGAATGAACTCCACTGCAGAAACCACACACAAGTTAATCATGCCATTGCATTTTCAAAATTGGCAAATGACTAATGGACGGTTTTGTAATTTATCCTGTATAGATTTTTGGCCAAAGAGTTTTGCAATATATTCTGATTAGTTTATTTTTGGGGGGAGGGGGGCCACACCTGTTAATACTCAGGGATTACTCCTGGGAGGGGGCCACACCTGTTAATACTCAGGGATTACTCCTGGCTATGTGCTCAGAAATAGCTCAAACCAAAGTCCTTCCTGGATCAGCCACATGCAAGGCCTTACTGCTGTGCTATTGCTTCAGTCCCTGCAATTTATTCTGGCTGAAAGAACTGGAAGGGGGGAAGAGTTAATAAAATATGTGTAAGGAAAAATT
This sequence comes from Suncus etruscus, assembly GCF_024139225.1. Lineage (NCBI taxonomy): Eukaryota > Metazoa > Chordata > Mammalia > Eulipotyphla > Soricidae > Suncus > Suncus etruscus. Next base: position 19,100,808 of record NC_064862.1, read on the forward strand.
GTATTATTTTCCATGAAAAAAGTCCTTTTTTGTTTTTGTTTTTCAGGCTGCACCCATTTGATGCTCAGGAGTTACTCCTGGCTAAGCACTCAGAAATTGCTCCTGGCTTGGGGGGACCATATGGGACGCCGGGGGATCGAACTGCGGTCCTTCCTTGGCTAGTGCTTGCAAGGCAGACACCTTACCTCTAGCGCCACCTCGCCGACCCCTCCATGAAAAAAGTTTTATTTTACTTACCATTTGCTGTTTTGTTTTGCAGGGAAGGACAACAACTGGCAATGTTCTGTGTCTACTCTGGGTCTGGGATCACTCCAGGCCAGGTCCAGGGGTGCTAGGAATCAGAGTCAGTTGGCTGCATACTAGGTAAATGCCCTGACCACTGGACCATTGCTCTGGTCTTTATTTATTTTATTTTATAAGGAATGTTAACAAGGTTATCTCATATATCCTGGACATTTAATTATATTTTTAGTTTTGGTGCCACATTCAACTATGCTCAGGACTTACTCCTGGCTCTGTGCTCAAAAGTTCACAGAGATCACTTCCAGCAGGACTTGGAGGCGCTATATAGGGCAGGGATCATACTTGGGGTGGGTACATACATGGCAAGTATCTATGAAGTATCTACATGCAAGGCCTTATCCTCTTTAGTGTGAAAGTTCCCTACTCTAAACTATCACTATATATATATATATATCACTCTATATCACTATACTATCATACTATATCACTTTGGCCATTTTGCTCTTCCCCCCATTATTCTAAATTTTGGGGAGTCCACACTGGCAATGCTCTTGGGTTACTCCTCTCTCTGCACTCAAAGCCTGGAGTACTCTGGTGGTGTCTGTGGGGAGGATGTCAGAGATTGAACCCGGGTCCCCCACATAACAGGCAAGTGCCCTATCTGCTGTACTATTACTTCAGCCCCTCATTTCCATTTTGCTTTGGGGCCACACTCTGTGCTCAGGGGCTTCTGGTCTGTGTTGGTCTGTTCCCAGCAGTGTCAGAGGACTAAGTGGTGCCACAGATTGAACCTGGGCCTTCTACAGGGACTTAGACTATTACCCATCATTCCAGCCCCTCAAAAATTTCATCTTCGGGCCCGGAGAGATAGCACAGCGGCGTTTGCCTTGCAAGCAGCCGATCTAGGACCAAAGGTGGTTGGTTCGAATCCCGGTGTCCCATATGGTCCCCCGTGCCTGCCAGGAGCTATTTCTGAGCAGACAGCCAGGAGTAAGCCCTGAGCAACGCCGGGTGTGGCCCAAAAACCAAAAAAAAAAAAATTTCATCTTCAAGGAAAACCAATGTTTCTGATTCTGCACCAGTTGCTCCACTGAAATATTCTCAATCATATAAAATTATTATTATTTGGGGGGGTTGGGTCACACCCGGCCCTGCTCAGGGGTTACACCTGGCTCCACATTCAGAAGTCGCTCCTGGCAGGCTTGGGGGACCATATAGGATGCCAGAATTCGAACCACCATCCCAGGTTGGCTGCTTGCAGGGCAAAAGCCCTACTGCTGTGCTATTTCTCTGACCCCTCAATGTGGAAATTGAAATGTGAAATTTTATAAACTTAAAATTCCTTAACTTTATGGCACAGTGCTTTAGAGTGTTCATAAATATATCATAATGTTAGGGGCTAGGGGGATAGTACAGATAGTACAATTTTATTCCTAACACCAACATATGTTTTCCTTTACCAGGAGGGATCTCTGAGCAGAGTCAGGAGTAAGTCATGAGTACAGTCAGATGTGGCGCCCAACACAAAACCAAACTGCTCCATCTCTTGCATACTTGGTTACTGTAGAGGAACAAGGGAAGGCAAGAAAAGGGAAAAGACAATGCAGCTCACCAGAAAGGTCCCAGGGCCCAAGTGGGCCTGCTTGCACTTTAGAGTTGTTCCCAAGACCTTAATGCTACTTGATCCTCAACTCTATGCTCTACATTTATAACATCATAAATCACCTGAGGGACTTGTAAACATTTTATTTTATCCTGTGATGCTGTGAATTGAACCCAGGTGTCACCACTGCTCTAAAATCCTCTCTTGACTTGGAAAATTTATAAAAATTCCCAACACTGCAACTGCAGCCCAAGGACACTAAATCAGAAAGCTGAAGACCTTGGGAGACCACCCCCAGAATGAGTAATTTTTGGCCTACCCAACAACAATTCCCATATGCATGAAGTCAAGGACAAAAACTTACCTGAATTTACTAAAATTTCCCCTTCTAAGCATGCTAGATACTTTTATTGTATAAAAGTGCTCTGATAAATAAATAAATATATATATATGTAAATAGAAAGGTTGAGGTCCAAGACTGAGTTAGAGACAAAGCTCTGTTGCATAGTCTGGATAAACAAACTTATAAAGTAACGGCCATGAGGGGCCGGGTATGGTTACCATCCCCATCCTATGTCCCCCCCAAAAGCAAGGGCCGGGAATCGAACCCGGGTCCTTTAGCAGCCAGTTTGGGTGGGTATCCGAGCCCCGCCTCCCCACCTGACTCCGCCCCTAGTGATGACGTCACGAGCGCACAGGCAGTCCAGCCTTCTCGTCAGCCACCTGGGGCTCCTTTCGGGGGGCCTCGCTAGACTGGTCCCTCCCCTCTAGGCCCCGCCCACGAGTTTCGGGGCCTGCGGCCCTCCGGCCTACGCAAGATGGCGCCGCCTGTGCGGGCGCCCTTCGCTTTCCAGCGGTTCTTCCGGGGCTTCCTTAGCCTGACCACGCCCACCCAGGCCACGTCCATTCAGACACCGCTCTATTTAAGCCCCGCCCCTCAGGCCCCGCCCCTCGGATCCATCCCGGCCAGCGTAAAATGGTGGTGCTAGCCGACCCTTTTCCGGGACTTCGTTTGCATGACCACGCCCCTTCTAGACAGCCACGCCCCTTTTATCCCGTCCCTCGAGCGACGCCGTCCCAGCCGCGGCAAGTTGGCGGTGCCATCCGGTTCTTCCGGGTTTCGTTACCTTCACCACGCCCCCATGCCCCGCTCGCTCATTCGGGCCACGCCCCTTGGGCGAAATGGCGACGCCTACGTGAATACCCTGCGCTCTCTTAGGCGGTTCTTCCTGGTCGCGCGCGGGGTGGCGACCACGGTTCTTTCGGGTCTTCCGTAGCATGGCCACGCCCATTCAGACACCGCCCCTTATGACCACGCCCCATAAGCACCGCCCCCTCGGGCTTTTCCGGCCTGCACGGGCGCCCTGCACTCTCCGGCGGTTCTTCCTCGCCGCGCTCCGGCTGGCGACCACGGTCCTTCCGGGTCTTCCGTAGCACGACCACGCCCACTAGGACCACGCCCAATCAGACACCGCCCCTTATGACCACGCCCCTTGAGGCCCCGCCCCTCGGGCCCTTCCGGCCTGCGCAAGATGGCGGCGCCTGTGCAGGCGCCCATTGTTTTCCGGCTGTTGCTCCTCGCCGCGCTGCCGGCCGCCGGGTGGCTGGCGACCTCGGTGCTCCCGGAGGTAGAGCGCGGCGGCTTGGCCCGGGGCGGGGCGGGCGTGGGGGTCCACGGAGGTCTGCTCGCTCACTCCCGCCTGCTGCGCCCCTCTGGAGCGGGTGCGCGGGCTGCATCGCCCCCAGGCCTGAGTTTCAGCAGGTTCAGGCCTTTCTGGGTCGTGGACTTGGAGCACTGGGAATCGCGCCCATGGGGTGGCTCCTCTGGCCCTCTGGGGATGCTTTGGGGACCACCTGGTCTTCGCCCCGCGATCCTGAAGATGCAAAACCAGTGCTGATGAACTTTTTCCAACCCTTGTCTTTCCCGAATTGAAGGAGCCGTCTGGGAAGAAGTTCCTAGTTGGTAGAGCTCGGAGGTTTTGGGAAACACCCACTGCACACGACCTGCTCTTTTTGGGATTTTGATTTGGGGAGCACACCCGGTGACGCTCAGGGGTTCCTCCTGGCTCTGCGCTCAGAAATCACCCCTGGCTTGGGAGGACCTTTTGGGATGCTGGGGATCCAGGACAGGGGCTGAAGAGGTGGCGCAACTCCTCTCTATCAACTCTAAAGATTTGTTGTAGTTTGTCTTTGGGAACACTGAAGTATGCTTTTATAATTTGGATCGAGGAGATAAAGCCTTTGACTTTGAAAAATGATTTGGCATTGTGGGCTCTTTTTTTTGTTTTGTTTTGGGGGGATCACACCTAGCAGCGCTCAGGGGTTACTCCTGGCTCTATGCTCAGAAATCACTCCTGGCAGGCTCAGGGGACCATATGGGACGGCCGGATTCGAACCACCGACCTTCTGTATACGAGGCAAATGCCTTACCTCCATGCTAACTCTCCGGCCCCCAGCACTGTGGGCTCTTGATAAGTTCATCTTATTTTCATGCCTATGCCTCTGTTTCCCTTCTGGATAGTCAAGAGCTAGACTAAGAATCTCCTAAGAGAGTTGTATGTGATTTCTGAGCCACTGCAAAAGAGAATCTCAATCCTTGAAAATGTGTGTGGGGAATGGAGCCATAGCACGGTGGTTGGGAGTTTGCCTTGCACACAGCAGACCCAAGTTCCATCATCCCCTATATCCAATCCCTGAGCAAAGAGCCAGGAGTTACCCCTGAGTCCGCTGGGTATGGCCCAACCCCCAACCTCCTAAACTGTGAATAGAGAAAGTTGTAACCACTTGATCCTGGTGATAACTCAATCACACTGGCCCTCCCTGCACTCAGAAAGCACTTCTGATGGTATGTGAGGGATCCTATACGATGCCCGGAATTGAACCCCAGGTTGGCCTTGTACTGGAGATTAAACTGGGTTTTGACACCTTTCAGAGCAGGGACTATTTGACTCCTTGTCCTCCATATGGCCTTAGGTGTTTTTTTGTTCTGTTTTGTTTTGTTAAACTTTATTTACTGATTGATCAATTGATTGATTGGTTGGTTTTTGGGCCATACCCAATGGTGCTCAAGGGTCACTCCAGGTTTCTGCACTCAAAAATTGCCCTTGGCAGGCTGAGGGACCATATCCTCCCTAGTTGACTACATGCAAGACAAATGCCCTACTGCTGTGCTATCTTCTGGCTCCAAGTAGGTGTTTTTTTTAAGTGTGTCTGTGTTTATGTATTTCCTTCATATTCCTTACATCTGCCCAGCTCCCAGAAGGGCATTTATCTGATACATGAAGGAAGTAGAGAAAACTGAAAAGAGGTGAGGAGAAACTTTTGTTCTGTCACGCACATTTGAACCTGACGCTTCCATGGATCTCAAGCCTGAACTTGAAGTTCAGTCTTAGGGTCTTTTCCTTGCTATGTGTGGTCTTTGTTTTTGTTTTTGCTTGTCTATGTTTGGGGGCTCATTTGATGAAATCTGGTGAATTCAGGCATGACTTCTGGTGGGGTGCTGGGGATTGAACCTGGGTCAGCTATGTGGCAGGCAATCACCCTGCCCGCTGTGCTATTGCTCTGGCCCTCTGTTTATTTGGTTTTTAGATAGCACCTGGCACTGCTCATGACTACTCCAGGTGCTTGGGGTAATTTCTGCTCATGCCCAGGGACCCCACCATATGGTTCTGGGGATTGAACTCAGGCTTCTGTATTTCCACCTCTTTGGACCACCTCTTTGGCCTCTGTCAGAGAGATAATTGTGAAATTTGAGCAGGCTCTGTAGTCTGTACCAACATTCTATAGAGGTTTAGAAGTGGAAAGGTTAAACCACAGATCTCTATATTGGTTCTTACAACTGGTCTGTGGACCCTTGTGCAGGGCCACGGGTATATAAAGGTTGAAGAATGCTGCTCTAGCTTTCAGGTCAGGAGGCATTGAGGAACCAGAATCTCTTCTGAAATCAAATCAGAAAGAACCAAAAGGGGACAAGAGCCATAGTACAGTGGGTAGAGAGAGCACTTGCCTTGCAAGACAGACACCTTACCTCTAGCGCCACCTCACCGGCCTCTTTCTCTGTTTCTAATACATTTGCACACATGCAAGGAACTTTGGAGACCTAAACAGTATGATTTCCAGCTCAACCACTTATTGAATGTTGGTTGGTCTGGTTGATTCCAGCTCATGCTTAATCCTAGCCTAGTATGGGCCTGAAGAAAGCTACGCTTGAGCTCAGAAGGTGGCATGTTTGAACCCTGTTCCACAAGTAGAACCTGCTCTGTCATCAAGTCCCTTCCATCCTAATCTATTGCGGGTAATACATCTGGCTAAGAAATCAACTTGTATTTGATTGATTGTGAGGTTTATGAAGTGATTTTCCTAATTTAGTTAGACTAAGGATAAAACTTTGTTTTTTTGTTTGTTTGTATTCAGTGAATCGAAGCAAGATCATTTTTCTCACTTACTTAGAAAGTTGTGAAGGGGGGCCGGGAAGGTGGCGCTAGAGGTAAGGTGTCTGCCTTGCAAGCGCTAGCGTAGGACGGACCGAGGTTCGATCCCCCGGTGTCCCATATGGTCCCCCCAAGCCAGGAGCAACTTCTGAGCGCATAGCCAGGAGTAGCCCCTGAGCATCAAACGGGTGTGGCCCAAAAACAAAAACAAAAAAAAAAGTTGTGAAGGAAAAAGAGAAGGAATTTATATTTGAGAGTATTTGGGCTTTCCTGGAGTAGAAAAATGCAGCAAGCAAAGAGACATAAAGATGAGCCAGTGTGGGGCCGGAGAGATAGCATAGAGGTAAGGCGTTTGCCTTTCATGCAGGAGGTCATCGGTTCGAATCCCAGCGTCCCATATGGTCCCCCGTGCCTGCCAGGAGCAATTTCTGAGCCTGGAGCCAGGAATAACCCCTGAGCACTGCCGGGTGTGACCCAAAAACCCAAAAAAAAAAAAAAAAAACAAGATGAGCCAGTAAGAAAAGAGTTCATGGGAGAGTTCAGGTTAAAAGGGCAAGCCGCTTAGGGAAAAAAAATTTTTCAGAGAGAATTACGGTTTTGTTCAAGGTTAACAATGACTGAATTTTGAAAATAATGTGATTTTTTTTTCTGCATGCAAGGCGAATGTGCTATCTCTTCGGCCCTTAAAAGTAATATGATTTTAAAATGACAAATTGTAGGGTCCACTGAGACAACACAGAGCTTAAATTTGCTTATCTTGCACTTGACTGTCTTTGGGGTGATCCCAGCACCACATATGGTCCCCCAAGTAACACCATGAGTGATCCCCTGAGCACAGAAGCAAGAGTAAATCCTGAGTGATGCCTGGTGTGGCCTCAAAACGAAACCAAAAAGGGAGTTAACTTGATCATTGTGAAGACTTAAAATAGTGCTTTCTTTTCTGTACCACATATGAAGTCATTCATAATGGTAAATGTTCGACTAGTTTGCATGTCCCCTAAAAGGCCCTCCCAGACTGATTGTGTTTGTCCATTGACACTAAAGGACGAACTTAAGACAGGTTCAAGTAACTTTGTGTAGGAAAGGCAAAAAAAAAAAAAAAAAAAAAAGAGAGAGAGAGAGGGGCCGGAGAGATAGCATGGAGGTAAGGCGTTTGCCTTTCATGCAGGAGGTCATCGGTTCGAATCCAGGTGTCCCAGGAGCAATTTCTGAGCCTGGAGCCAGGAATAACCCCTGAGCACTGCGGGTGTGACCCAAAAACCACCAAAAAAAAAAAAAAAAAAAAAAGAGAAACAATGGGGTGGAGAGATAGCATGGAGGTAGGGCTTTTGCCTTGCATACATAAAGACAGTGGTTTGAATCCAGACATCTTATATGATTCCCCTGAGCCTGCAAGGAGCGATTTCTGAGCATAGGATCAGGAGTAACCCCGAGCGCTGCCTGGTGTGACCCAAAAACCAAAAAAAAAAAAAATTTTAATGTCATGTGCACTGGTGAAGGGATGGCTATTAGAATATTGTAAAATGAGGGCCCGGAGAGATAGTACAGAGGCGTTTGCCTTGCAAGCAGCCGATCCAGGACCAAAGGTGGTTGATTCGAATCCCGATGTCCCATATGGTCCCCCGTGCCTGCCGGGAGCTATTTCTGAGCAGACAGCCAGGAGTAACCCCTGAGCACTGCCAGGTGTGACCCAAAAACCAAAAAAATAAAAAATAAAAAGAATATTGTAAAATGAAAACTCATAGTAAACAACATGTAACAGTGTACTTCATGATTCATTTAAAAAATCTATTTAAAAAGATAAATTGGTGGGGCTGGCGAGGTGGCGCTTGAGGTAAGGTATCTGCCTTGCAAGCGCTAGCCCAGGAAAGATCCGACCGTGGTTCGATCCCCCGGCGTCCCATATGGTCCCCCCAAGCCAGGGGCAATTTCTGAACCCTTAGCCAGGAGTAACCCCTGAGCATCAGATGGGTGTGGCCCGAAAAACCAAAAAAAAAAAAAAAAAAAAAAAAAGATAAATTGGGGGCCCCAGAAAGATAGTACAGTAAAAGACACTTGTCTATATGCAGCTGACCCAGGTTTAGGTCCCCACCATCCCATATGGTCTCAGCCCGCCAGGTGTAATTCTTTTTTTTTTTTTTTTTTTTTTTTTTGGTTTTTGGGTCACACCCAGCAGCGCTCAGAGGTTACTCCTGGCTCTATGCTCAAAAATCGCCCCTGGCAGGCTCGGGGGACCATAGGGGATACCGGGATTCGAACCACTGTCCTTCTGGCCCCAGAGGTGTAATTCTTGACTGCAGAGCCAGAAGTAAGTCCTGAGCACCATGGAATGTGCTTCCCCCCTGCACTCCCCCCCACAACAACAAAAGAGAATTTCAGTAGATATTTTTTTGGGAGGGGATCACACCCGGCAGTGTTCAGGGCTTACTCCTGGCTCTATGCTCAGAAATCTGGCTCTATGCTCAGAAATTGCTCCTGGCAGTTGCTCCTGTCTGATCATTTGCTTTAAGGTTCTTTTCCAATCTCTTCTGCTGGCAGACTCCGGGGACCATATGGGATGCCGGGTTTCGAACCACCCTCTTTCTGCTTCCAAGGCAAACACCTTACCTCCATGCTATCTCCAGCCCCTAGATACTTTTTTTTTTTAATTTGTAATTTTTTTAATTTTTTAACTGAAACCCAACTACAAACATGTTTATAGTCATGGTGCTTAAACTGTCACTATTATAAGAAAAATTAAAAGTAAATCTTCAGTCTATTTTTTTCTTTTCTTTTTCTTCTTTCTTATTCTTCCTCTTCTCTTCCTCTTCTACTTCCTCATCTTCTTCCTCTTCTTCATTTTCTTTCCTTTTTTCTTGTCTTTCTCCTCTTCCTCTTTTTCTTCTTCCTTTCTTTTTCATCTTCTACCTTTTTTCTTTTTCTTCCCCTTCTTCCTCTTCTTTTTCTTCTTCCTCCTCTTCTCCCCTTCCCTTCCCTTTCTTCCTCTTCTACTTTCTTTTTATTCTTCCTCTTCTTCCTCCTCTTTTTCTTCCTCTTCTACTTTCTTTTCTTCTTCTTCCCCTTCTTCCTCTTCTTACTCCTCTTCCTCTTGTCACACTTCCTCCAACTTCCTGGGTCTCTGGAACTCCAATGATTCCTATGTTGTTTCTGTTTAGTTTATCAAAGACTTCTATTTTCATCTGTTCACATTTTTGAGTAGTTTATTCATTGTCTGATAATTTGCTTTAAAGTTCTTTTCCAATCTCTTCTGCTGTATGGAGTTGTTCTGCATCTCATCCTCTGGCTCACTGAACCTGTCCTCAGCTGCTGTTACTCCCTTGGAGAGGCTTTTTATTGAGGTTTCATTTCATCTGAGTTTTTCAGACCTGTTATTTCAGTTTGGAGTTTTCTGAGTTCTAATATTGTAGTTTTTTTCAGCTGGATCTATGCTTTCTTTGAGTTCTTTGAGCATCCTCCATATTTTTACTCTAAACTCCTTACCTGAGAGGCTAACTAGGTAGTTGGTACTTTCCAGGTCATCTTCATTCTCTATGCATGGTGTTGTCCTGCATAGTTTCCCCATTGCCCATTTTGAGGGTCCAGTACTGCTATACTACCTAATTTGTGGTCAAGAGTATCCTGCAGTGTAGGACTAAAGTCTTGTTTACATTGGCTGTGACCTAAAGTTCATATGAATTGGTACAATGTGAGGATTTGAAAGAATTGTCAGAGCCGGAGAGATGACATGGAAGTAAGGCATTTGCCTTGCATGCAGAAGGACGGTGGTTCGAATCCTGGCATCCCATATGGTCCCCCGAGCCTGCCAGGAATGATTTCTGAGCCTAGAGCCAGGAGTAACCCCCTGAGCACTGCCGGGTGTGATCCAAAAAAGCAAAATCAAAAACAAAACAGAATTGTCATTTCATTTTTATTATGGCTGTGGTGACAATGTCAAGCAAGCCTAGGCAATGACTAAAGATTCACAGTCATGGATGTCCTACAATAACTGAAGAAAGCTTCCCTGCATAGCTACTAGGTATTTTGCATTTGTTGGGCAATGGCAACATCTGTATTGCCAAGTTCAAGGTACTCTGAGGAGCAAATATCTTTGTGTTCAGCCAAGCAGGCCCAGATTTTGCACTGAGTAAGTAAACAGAAATATGAACAATTATAAAATACTTTATTATCTTATAATAAAGTAATTACAAAATAATTTCTTTGTGTTTATTTGATTCCTGTTCAAGAGAATTACTTTATATATAGTCAATATAAACACAGGGGGCTGGGAAGGTGGCGCTAGAGGTAAGGTGTCTGCCTTACAAGTGCTAGCCAAGAAACGGACCGCGGTTCGATCCCCCGGCGTCCCATATGGTCCCCCCAAGCCAGGGGCAATTTCTGAGCACATAGCCAGGAGTAACCCCTGAGCGTCAAACGGGTGTGGCCCAAAAACCAAAAAATATATATATATATATATATATATATATAAACACAGTTAATTTTTTTTTTTTTTTTTTTTTTTTGGTTTTTGGGCCACACCCGGTGACGCTCAGGGGTTACTCCTGGCTATGCGCTCAGAAGTCGCTCCTGGCTTGGGGGACCATATGGGACGCCGGGGGATCGAACCACGGTTCGTCTCCTAGGCTAGCGCAGGTAAGGCAGGTACCTTACCTCCAGCGCCACCGCCCGGCCCGAGTTAATTTTTTTTAACATTTTCTAATGGTGGTGTGCCTCGTGATTTTTTTTTTCTCCATGAAAAAAGTGTCTTTGCACAAAAAAAGTTGAAAAATACTGGTTTGGGGCCGGATAGATAGCATGGAGGTAGGGCATTTGCCTTGCATGCAGGACGGTGGTTCGAATCCCAGCATCCCATATGGTCCCCCGAGCCTGCCAGGAGTGATTTCTGAGTGTAGAGCCAGGAGTAACCCCTGAACGCTGCCGGGTGTGACCCAAAAGCCAAAAAAAAAAAAAATACTGGTTTATACTATGTGCTGTGTCGGGGTTCCTGGGTTAGAAGATGTTTGCTGCTGTGGAGCTAAGTGGAACTGCCACACTCCTCTGGCTCCACCTTATTGGGTGGGGTCCTTACCGGCTTTGAGCCCTGGAAATTATGTTCGATGGTGTCTTCTTGACTGTCTTGTGCAGAAATGCCTCAGTAGCTAATTAAAACATTAAAATAATTCCAATGTCCATTCACACAATGGAATGTTCAGTCCTGTCAATAATTTTGTGTTTTGTTTTGGGGCCACACCTGGCTATGCTCAGACTTTACTTCTGTTGCAGCACCTGGTAAAACTTGGAGGACTATATGGGGTGCTTTGAATTGAAGCTGGATTTGCTGCATGCAAGACAAGCACCCTTCCCTGCTGTACTATTGCTCCAGCCCTGGTTCTGTCAGTAATTTAGATTGGGGGGGAAGCCAGAAGAATTATATACTTAGATCAAACTCAGAAACACTGAGAACTTAAGCAGTAGTTATTTAGAGAGAGAAGAAAATAGTAGAATTTTTGAAAAGCTAGAAATTGGGGCTTGCAAGATAGTACAGGGCTTAAGACACTTTCCCCATGTGCTGCCCACCTTGATGCCATCCCTGAGATCACAGTCCCCAGAGTACCACCAGGAAATTCCCACAAGCACTCAGGTGAGGGTGGGGAGTAGGGGTGAGAGTAGCCCCAGAGCACTCCCTGGCGTGGCCTCAAACTCCCAAAATAAAAACAAGGAATGGTCTGGCTGGTCTTGCATTGTGTTATGTGGCCCTGGATTCTGTCCCTGCTACCTCAGACCCAACAAGGCAAGAAACAGGGCCTGAGAGATAGCACAGCTGTAAGGCGTTTGCCTTGCGTGCAGCGAACTCGGAAGGGACCCGGTTCAATTCCCAGCATCCCATATGGTCTCACAGCCTATCCAGAGGGATTTGTGAGTGCAGAGTCAGGAGTAATCCCTGAGTGCTGCAGGATGTGGCCTAGAAACCAATCAATCAATAAATAAAGTTAAAAAAAAAAAAACAAGGCGGGGCCGGAGAGATAGCATGGAGGTAAGGCGTTAGCCTTTCATGCAGAAGGTCATCGGTTCAAATCTTGGCATCCCATATGGTCCCCTGAGCCTGCCAGGAGTGATTTCTGAGCGTGGAACCAGGAGTAACCCCTGAGCACTGCCGGGTGTGACCCAAAAACCAAAAAAAAACAACAAGGCAAGAAACAATCCACAGTGGAGCGTGGGACAGGGGGGACCCAAACTTCTGCCTGGTTGCTTGTCCTAAGTTTTCTGGGGGCAGCTTGGATGCCACTCTGGTGCTTGGGGAATATTCCATTGTGCTGGGGCTTGCTTTAGTTGTGCTCAGGTGACACTGAGGTGACAGGAATTGAGCCTGTGCCTCCTGTATGCAAAAGTGTTCACTCCGAACTATCTCCTGTCCCAGGAGATAGTTTGTATTTTTATTTGGGGGGGCACACACTACTGAGAGCTTACTCCTGGTTTTGTGCTCAAGGGATCACTCCCGTGGCTTCAGTTGTAGGTGGTGCCTGGGATTGAACCTGGTCAGTACATGCGAGGCAGGTGCCTTTTGTACTGTACTTTCTCTCTCTCTCTCTCTCTCTCTCTCTCTCTCTCTCTCTCTCTCTCTCTCTCTCTCTCTCTCTCTCCCCCTCCCTTTTTTTTGGGAGGGGGAGGGGTGCTCCTTGAAGTAGTGCCCAGGAGACTCAAGAACTATCGTGGCCATATTGGCCAATTGGGTGGGAAGGTTCAATGGGACAAGCCAGTGCTGATTTAATTCCTTGTGTTCTGCAGTGCTAGCACCACAAGGGGATTCCCCCCTTCCCCAGAGTGCTCAGAAGCTGCTGTTGCTACACTCAGTCATGCTGGCAGACCATGTGGTGTCAAGGTTCAAACTTGGGTCTAGTTAACATACTGTGGGCACACCTGACCTCTGGTGTTGTCTCCCAATTGCAGTATTTTAGATTTTAACCTATGGAGTAGGTTGTAAAAAGGCTGTAAAAGTGAAATGGTAGGTTTTTTAAAAATTTTTCTTTATTTTTGTTTTGTTTTGGGGTCTCACCCAGCGGTGCTCAGTGTATACTCCTGGCTCTGCACTCAAGAAACACTTGTGGTTCTCAGGGGACTGTATGGGATGCTGGGAAACAAACCTGGACTAGCTGCATCTAAGGAAAGCACCTTTACCACTGTGGTACCTCTCCATTCCAACCCAGCTTAGTTCTTTACTTGTGAAACACATACCTGTCTAATTTATTTTGTTTGTTTTTTTGTTTTTTTTGGGGTTTTTTTTTTTTTTTTTTTTTTTTTGGTTTTTGGGCCACACCCAGCGGTGCTCAGGGGTTACTCCTGGCTGTCTGCTCAGAAATAGCTCCTGGCAGGCACGGAGGACCATATGGGACACTGGGATTCGAACCAACCACCTTTGGTCCTGGATCGGCTGCTTGCAAGGCAAACGCCTCTGTGCTATCTCTCCGGGCCCACATACCTGTCTAATTTATATAATTTTTTTTTTTTGCAGAACAGCATAAAAATTAATGTCACCACCCTGAGCGATGATGGGGAAGTAGCCAAAGAACAGGTTTGTCTCGTGATTATGTTTTTAATATTTCACATTAACTGTTACACAACAATCTTTAGTTTTGACTTATGTATGTAAACTAAATGCTGCATTTTCAGTTTGCCATCATTTTTTTTTTTTTTTTTTTTTTTTTTTTGGTTTTTGGGTCACATCAGGCAGTGCTCAGGGGTTATTCCTGGCTCCAGGCTCAGAAATTGCTCCTGGCAGGCACGGGGGACCATATGGGACGCCGGGATTCGAACCGATGACCTTCTGCATGAAAGGCAAACACTTTACCTCCATGCTATCTCTCCGGCCCCATCATTTTTAAACCCTCGGGATTAACATCTATGCTGCTTTATTTTAAGGTGATTCTGAACATAACCTATGAGAATGGACAGGCATATGTCAATGACATCCCCGTACATAGTGGTGTGACCCGAATAAGCTGTCAAACATTGATAGGTGAGTACTACTAAATTATTTTCATAGTTGCTCTGCTTTTAGCACTGTTTAATCAGTAAGTTCATCTGACATTCTGCATTGCCATTTAAAATAACCTGAATCTTAGCTATAGAACATTGCATGAGTGTGCCTCAGACACATTTTCTTATTTATGTTGGTTATTCCTGGCATATCCCCTTTTTTTTCTTTCATGAGTTTGTCATTGGTGGGCACTGCATTACTGATAGGTGGGCATCAGTGTAAGAATATTCTTGGGAGGGCCGGAGAGATAGCATAGAGGTAGGGCATTTGCCTTGCATGAGGATGGTGGTTCAAATCCCAGTATCCCATATGGCCTCTGTGCCTGCCAGGAGCGATTTCTGAGAGTAGTACCAGGAGTAACCCCTGAGCATAGCCGGGTGTGACCCAAGAATAAAACAAAAGAATATTCTTGGAGTAGTAAAGTGGAGATTTACAACAAGAGGGTTGCTTATCACAATGCTTATCATAATGTGAAAATGGAAAGAAAAAACTGATTTGGTCCAACTTGAGTTTTTTGTTTTTACCACCTTTGTTTCAAGTAATTTTTTTTAACTTTTAGGGTAACTTGAAACCTCCTGACTCACTCACTGCTCAGAGGTCATTCTTGGTGGGGTTCAGGGGACCATATGTGGTGCTGGGGATTGAACCTGGGTCAGCAGTGTGCAAGTCAAGCAGCCTTCCAGCTATCCTATCCAGCCATAGCATATTGGGTGGGGGGGGTTGGGTCACACCCATGGTACTTAGGGGTTTCTCCTTGGCTCTACGCTCAGAAATCGCTTCTGGAAGGCACAGGGGACCATATAGGATGCAGGGATTTGAACTACCATCTGCCTTGGATTGGCTGCGTGCAAGGCAAAGTCCTGACCACTGTGCTGTTTCTCTGGCCCCAGCATATACTTTTCTTTTGGGGGTATGGCATCACATCTGGTGATACTTAAGGTTCTACACTCAAAAATCCTTGTGGCTGTGCTCGGGTGACCATCTGGGATGCTGAAGATGGAATCCAGGATGGTGGCTTACAAGACCAGCGCCCTGGCCACTGTTCTATTGCTTCAGCTTTAGAATATAATTTAATTTTTTTAATTTTTTTTGTTTTGTTTTGTTTTTGGGTCACACCCACCAGCACTCAGGGAGTTACTTCTGGCTCTATGCTCAGAAATCGCTCCTGGCAGGCTCGGGGGACCATATGGGATGCCGGGATTTGAGCCACCGACCTTCTACATGCAAGGCAAATGCCTTACCTCCATGCTATCTCTCCAGCCCCTAGAATATAATTTAATTTGATTTATTTTTGATTTTGTTTGTTTGTTAGTCACAATTTTTTTTTTGGGGGGGGGGTCACACCCACACCGCTCAGGGCTTACTCCTGGCTCAGAAGTCACTCCTTGCTTGGGGGACCATATGGGATGCTGGAATCGAATTAGAGTCAGTCCTGTGGTGGCCGTGTGCAAGGCAAATGCCCTATCACTGTGCTGTCATTCTGGCCCTAAAATATAATTTTAAATGTCACTTTTTTTTGGGGGGGGGGGGCCACACCCGGCAGTGCTCAGGGGTTACTCCTGGCTGTCTGCTCAGAAATAGCTCCTGGCAGGCACGGGGGACCATATGGGACACCGGGATTCGAACCAACCACCTTTGGTCCTGGATCGGCTGCTTGCAAGGCAAACGCCGCTGTGCTATCTCTCCGGGCCCTAAATGTCACTTTTTTATTGGAAGTTTCAATTTAGTTTGATGTGCTAATGTAGACATCTTCCATCTTATTAATCTCTATTAATGTTCCTTTATTTCTTTATTCAGTTTTTCTCCTCTTTTTGCCTACTCTGGGGATAATTTGTTTTATAATTCCCTACTTTATGTTTTTGTGGGAAGGGGGTGGGTGGGTCATGAAGCATGTACTTTCCCATTTAACTACATTCCTAGCTCTGTTTAGAGGCAGACTCCCCACCCCCTACATCTGCCCTGTTTTGGAGGCTCTCCTTTGCATTCCCCCATAAAAGAGACCCACTTAAACCCTGGCTCTGTGCTCAGAAATTGCCCCTGGCAGACTTGGGGGACTATAAGGGATGCTGGGAATCAATCGAACCCGGATCGACTCAGTAGGAAGCAAACACCCTACCACTGTGCTCTTTCTCTGGCGTCTCTTTTTTTTTATTTTTCAAGAAAGCCTTTGTTAATAGTTTGAATAAAATGCCTATGAAAGTATTAATATTTGGGCCGGGCGGTGGCGCTGGAGGTAAAGGTGCCTGCCTTGCCTGCACTAGCCTAGGACGGACCGCGGTTCGATCCCCCGGCGTCCCATATGGTCCCCCAAGAAGCCAGGAGCAACTTCTGAGCGCATAGCCAGGAGTAACCCCTGAGCGTCACAGGGTGTGGCCCAAAAACCAAAAAAAAAAAAAAAAAAAAAGTATTAATATTTGTGGTTTCCAAATACACAATTTCTTTCTCTTCCTTAGCTTAGTGCCCTCCATAGTTTCACCATCTCACAAAGTTTTCAGTGGTGAGGCAGCAGGTGTCTGCTCCAATCCATGTGTCCCTGGGATCTGGCTGGACTGGATTCCTTCGAACACTTAAGCTTCATTTGCTTCCCCACTGCATGAGGCTGCCAGAAGCTCGGTTTTCCTTCTCTCTTTTCAATTATGACTTTTAATCAACTCTGTGGTTTCTCTGCCTATTCAGCATGGGAATTGGCAAGTTCCTCTTGAGTCCTGGCTGCCTGTGACACTCTGAGATCGAGATAGGTGGATACTAACGTCTATATTGGCGGTTCATTCTTGTGACAGGTCTGCTGTGAATCTTCTTTATTTAATTACTTATTGATTAGTTTCTGGGCCACACACGTGGCTCTGCACTCAAAAATCTCCCTTGTAAGGCTAGGGATGTCAGCCACATGCAAGGCAAAAGCCCTACTGCTGTAGGCCCCTTTTGGGCCCCTGCAAGATGCTCCTTTGAATACAGTTTCCCTTTTTGTTCTTGCTGCTTTCAGTATTCTGTCCCTATCTGTGGGATTCGTCATTGTGACTAGAATGTGTCTTGAGGTGTTTTTCTTTGGGTCTCTTTTAGCTGGTACTCTTCGGGCATGCAGGATTTGGTTGCTTGCAGTCTTTAGCTCTGGGAGTTTCTCTGTGATGATATCTTTGACTGTTGGTTGATTTTTCCTGGGTATCTTCCTTGGCCTCTGAAACTCTAATGATTCTTTTTTTTTTTTTTTTTTTTTTTTTTTTTTTTGGTTTTTGGGCCACACCCATTTGACGCTCAGGGGTTACTCCTGGCTATGCGCTCAGAAATCGCCCCTGGCCAGCGGCCCTTTGGCCTGGCCTAGGGTAGGGGGGGCCCGGACCTGGGTCACCCGGCCCCCCTCTCCCCCTTTCCTCCGGATCTCCAGGTGGGTTTCTGGGAGGAGCTGATGGGGCACCCTGGGTTTTTCCCCACTCCCAGACTGGCTCCAGTGTTGGTTTAGGGGGTGGCGTTTGATCTGGGGGGTGGCAGATAACTGCTCAGCTGTACTCAGGCTGTCACTGGCAATTTCATACCAGTCTACATTTTGAACTTATGCTCCTCCCAACCACCAGTACCCCTGATTTACCCTTCTTACCTTCAGTAACACACAGTTTTAATCTCTGTCCAAAGACATACAGTAGATCTTACAAATCTCAGAACTATTTAGAAGGACATAAATCGAACACATATTGAACACATATATATTTTGAATATTTTATGATTATTTTCTTTAACTGCTGTAACTCTCTATATATTCTTCTACCATCATGTTTCTATCCACTTTTCATCTTGTCTTTTCTTTGCATGCTGTTCAGTAAGGATTGTTGGTGGAACTGTCCCTCAGTTTGATGCCTATGATTGAACTATGTCATGGAAATTGCTGGTCTTGTTCCTATTGCCTCCAAATGCACCAATAACGCTTCATGGCATTGATCCTTGTTTGCATAGACACATTAAAATGGGAAAACACTATACATACAGATTAGTTATTATCTAATAAATCTCATTACAATGTACCTTACACCCTGAACATTGATATAATGACCTGGCACAGGCCTCAGATGAATGGGCATTCTCCATTCACACTGGAACCTGGCACGCTATCTACGAAACATCCAAGGTCTTTTATAGCAACAGTTGGAAGCAGTCCTCTACCAGGAAATACACTACCAAGGGTCTGACATCGACCTCCTAAGAAGACACCTACGTTTACACTGAGAAGACGTGACAACAACAATGACCTGCTCTACAGGACATGGTTCTCTCTATTGCCCCTTAAGTGTGAGGTGAAACGAGAGGATGCTCTGCACCATCCTGACTGCTATATGAGACATGCAGACTCCAGGATCTTTAATACAGAAG
Organism: Suncus etruscus; assembly: GCF_024139225.1. NCBI lineage: Eukaryota > Metazoa > Chordata > Mammalia > Eulipotyphla > Soricidae > Suncus > Suncus etruscus. Next base: position 19,119,454 of record NC_064862.1, read on the forward strand.
CATGATACCAACAACAGACTATGTGAGGAATGGAGGTGTATTGCCACTACAGACGATGACTTGAATTGGACAAACTAGTTTGCCTGGAGCCTAGAGTCAGTCCTGTGCCAGGAAACTTCAGGGGTAGGGTCTCCATCTATTTAGACCATAATTTGTCTTTCCATGTCCCTTATGTTTTGGTGGGCCTATGCAAACAAATGCCACTTTAATATCGTTTTTTACTATGGTCCCTTGACTCCAATCCTTAAGAAAAACAACCCACTAAAACTTTTGAGGTTAATTTAAACTAGTAAGCATGTGCATGGAACTAGATAAATGTACTTTGCCCTCAATGTTTAAAGAGTTACATAAGTCTAATATC